>NC_088245.1:138777630-140195130 GCF_036013445.1 Caloenas nicobarica
GCTCAATGGCCTTTGCCCTTCCTGGGGATGGAGCTCATCTTCCATCAATATGATTAGCAGAGGAGATTGTGTATTGATTAATCGTCCAGATTCATTTCTCAATAGGTGGCAGCAGCCTGTGATGCATGACCTTTCCCACTGAAGCCAAAGAAGCACATTTTGCTCCTTAGTGGTCAGGTGCCCAAATCCCTCAAGCTCTCCAGGGAGGGCCCATGCTAAGCTGTCTCAGTGAGGGTAAATGACCCCCCAAATTCCTCCAGGATGTCTCTGGGGCAGAGCTGAAGCTGCCTGGCAGGTGGGGGGAAAACCCTCTGCTACTCATTTGTCTCTCAGGCAAAGCATCCTGAATGTGCAGACCTTTGCAAAAAGCAAAGCACAAAATACAGCCCAGAGTGTAGGTGTGCACAAGGGCGCATGCACAGCTCACGCGTTGGCCAGTGCATTGCTGGACCGGCTGCTTAATCACCCCATCTGGGCATTGTCCATATAATCAGTGTTTTCCTGCCGAGGCTGGAGCGCAGTCAACCGGGCGTTGCTGCTTTCCCGGAGAGGAACTCCAGTCCCACGGGCAATGGAGTGCTGGTACAGCTGGATGAGGCCCCAGCGTTTTCAGCACAGTGTGTCCCCAAGGTCTCCAGAACTGGCACCTCGCGCTGCCTATTGTGTGTGTGGCAGCGGGGGCTTCAGCGCAAGTGTTAACCTGTTCTTGAGCTCCACAACAACACCCGGGCATTTCTGCCGCTCTTGGATGGATATTGCTTTTTCCCAGCAGGGCCTGGCCCTGGGACAAGTGGGATAAAGAGATGGCATTCACAAGCACTATTCTTGTCGCTGCCACACGGTGTGACCTTGACCAAGGCCAACAGGAGGTGAGGGGAGACCGTCGCGTGACGCCAATGCCGTCCTTTGCTGTGCCATGGCAGTTTGCTTCTCAGCCCAACAAGTGGGAGCATTGTGTCACTTGTCCAGGACAACAAGACCCTATCTGGGATGGAAACTTAACAGAGGACACACATGTGCTCCACCTGGGTGATGCTACTCAGCAGTGTTATGCAGAACAGTGTGGTACCCAAGCAAAGGAGACAGGAGAGCTGTGAGGACGGCTGTGGTTCAGGCGTTAGCAAAGGGGACTGAGAGGTATGGCACTTGGACTGGGGTGCTGAAGATGTGTCCATCATTTCTGCCTCCACCTGAGTTAATTGCCTAGGACCAGGGAGTCTAGGCAACATGGTCAGGTGAAGAAATCTTTAACAAAGGCACATTGCCTGAGTCTCACACCCCCTGGCAGCTCTCACCTAGTGCTGAGGGGCAGGCAGCAGAGGTGTTTATAGCTGCCTTCTGTCAATAACAACAAGTAGGTTACTTAACCTCTGTCTGTCACCGTGATGTACCATGCAAGTAGTAGCAGCTGCTTACCTCCTGGGGAAATGAGATTGTAGACTCAAGCTTGTAATGGGAATTGCTGTCTTGAGGTAAAGGCCACTGTATGTTATGGCCTTGTGCTGCTGCAGCCCGCCCTAGCTGCTTTAAGTCAGCAAGTCACTTCAGAGCTGGGAGCTGGATAAGGCTAAATTAGGATTACAGCTTCTGTGCTGATGAAATCTCACAGCCCTTTTCAGGAGTTCAGATTTTCAGTATAGAGAGGAATGCGCTCAGGTCATTCCTACCGTACCTTCTGAGCAAACATCAGAGCAGAAGTTTATCAGGCACGTTAGCATGTTCTTCCCTGCTACTGCATTATTTGAAGTTCAAGAAAAAGCTTGTGGACTGGGAACGGTGAGGAAAAACAAGGAGAAAGGAAAAACTAAACCCAGCAGATAACGAAAAGAGGAGATGGGGATGGCTTGAGGTCAGGGACCAGGGAAGCATGAGTCCAGGAACCTGTGGAGGAGGAAAGGCTGCAGGAGGAGCTGCAAAGAGCAAAGGGAAGGGACAAAATGAAGCTGGAGCAGCAGGAAAGATAGGTCTGTGTGAGTGGGGATGCTTTAAGACAAATCATCACCCTGTTACAAAAGGGGATCTACAGCTGAAAAGGAGCCTGATGGGAAGAGAGAGTAATTCAGTGATTTCCTTCATGTTGAGACAAATGAGGGAGCCGGATTCCCACTGAAATGGAGGAAGGATGACTGCAGACACTGCTCAAGGCATTTTACATACCTGAACAACACATGTCCTAAGAGAAGAAGGGCAAATCCATGGCCCAGACATTACAGATACCTTGGGAACTGCTACCAGCAATGTGTTGTCTCTTTGAAGACATTCACAGAAACAGGGCTCTCCTTGGCAGGTTGAGCGTGCATGTGGAGGGGCACAGCCTGCTGGGAGCGAGGCAGCTGAGACAAGTTTTAAACTAAGACACAGGGAGGAAGACTTGGGATTTTGTGTGGGCTCTTTAGTTGGGGCTTGTGTGGTTTCCATGCTGGCTTTTGATGTATAGTTGAAGGAAGAGCATAGATACTAAGATACAGTGATGACTAAAGCAACATAGGAGAGCAGGAGTGTAATGCTAATTTGAGCAGGAAACTGATACTCCATCCAAGATTATATAGCCAGTATATGTGGGACACTGGGAGGATCAATGCCTGAATGCTAAGATAAGGGACTCATGAGCAATATACAGAACTAGGGTACAAAACTATGTATACCAGGGCTTTTGGAGACAGGACAGACAGCTGGCAAGGCTGGACCACTGAGACCAAAAAATGTGTGGCTGCTCAGAAGAGCAAAGAAAAGTGGGGTGTGTGGTAGTATTGCCTGTGAATGATATTGTTGAGCGTGAAGAAACAAGCAGCAGCAGAGGTGATAGAACAGAGTCTGTTTGGGTTCAAATCACCTTGAAGAAAGACAGCTCTAGTTCTGCTGCAGTGGTCCAAGGTTGCACCAGGATATTGACAAGGGTCTCTAATGTTTTTAGGAAGATATGAAATAGCAGGGTTTGTCATTACTACAGGTTTTAACTTCTTAAGTGGAGAAAAATTGCAACTAGCATAGGCTGGGCCCAAGTATTCCTGGATGCACTGGCTGACGTATTTCTTCACTAAAGAGGCAGAAAAATAATCAGACCTGCTGTTGTGTTTGACGTGGTCTTGGTAATCAGTGAGACATCACAGAACAATGTTGCAGAAGATAACTTTCAATGTTGACTGGGCAAAGACTGATTCTGTTTAAATTAAATGAAAGAGTAAACATCATGGGGCCCCAGCTAAGATTTTTCAGCTTCAAAGCAGGAGTGATCAGAGAAGCCATGGGACTGAAGTGATGAAGCAGTTTGAGTTAAAAGTCTCCAGTACTTGCATGTGGAAGGCATTCAGACTCAGCATGGCAAAAGCTAGCTTGCTTTCCTGAACAAGAGAGTGGAGGCAAAGCATATAGAAAAGTTGTCTCTCTCTCCGGTGAAAAAATTTCCTCAGTGAAAGACGGGAGTGTCAGCAAAGAAATCTACGTTGCAGAGGTCACAAAGTTTAGGGAAAAAGACACGTCAGTTGGTGGAAATCAAGGTGAGATAGGCTTGGCAGAATTGCTGAAAGAATTTATTTGTAAAGGTGAAAAGAACAAGGCAAGAGATCAGACTCCTGCACAATGCAGCTAAGATCAAGGTATGCCTCAGAAACCAGAAGTTGTGCCTCATTTTGCAGGAAAGACACTGTAGAAGAAGGGGATTACAAGTTGATGGCTGGAAGTGTCTGGAAATAGAAACAATCCCATCAGAAGTCAAGGCAAAACTTGCAAGGTTTATTCAGATCAGAACGTTCCTGGAGACACATCAAGTAGTCAATTCAATGGCATTGATGTTCAATCAATCTGTTCGACTGAAGGCTGGATGGGGACCACACAGTTGCATAGTATCAACAATTTCACCTAAATTTAATTAAGGAACAAAAAAGAGATGTGGTTACTTATAGACCCAAAGGCTTAGAATGACTTTTCTTTTTATCCTAGAACAAAGTAGGAATAATTAAAGGTATTGACATGCACAGACAAGGGGACAAAATTCAACATGGCTGTATGAAAGATGTTATACTTTTTTTTTATACTTCGGGGGAGAATAGATCATTTTTTAAATATTGGTTATGTGGTATATGAAATGTATCTTGGTTTCACAGAAGGTGGTTGGGAAGTTGTGAAAGCAGAGGAGTACAGGGATTCACACTTGAACTGAAAAGTGGGTCACAAATTGCTTAATGAAGAGACCCTGAAACACAGACTAGTAGGCAATTGCTAATGAAATACGTTAGGGAGTGGTTTTGGCACCAGTTAATTTCATATCTTCACTGTTGACCTTGGAGGAAAAATGTTTGCTGAAGAGACAAAACAAGGAGGCATTGCCAGTACTAAGGAGGAGAAAAGTACCATCCAGAAGAGCTGGAAAAAGAGAGAGAAGATTGTAACAAGTGCAAAGAACGACACTGGAGTGGTCTGGGGAGAAAGACAGAGATGATGGTAGGAGTCTTTGCTTTTTTTAGCCTAGCAAAAGGAATGTTAAGAGGGCATATGATTGCTGCCTATTAATACAACAGATGGGAAAATCCCAGTGAAAGAGAACTGCTATTTCAGCTAAAAGACTGAAGAGTACTGGCATGAGAACATGTGTGCATCACCTACTTAAAATAGAGACTAGATACTAAGAGGTCATTTTAACCACAATAACACAGATCAGGACTGTATAAATGTGGGAGTAGTTACAGTCCTAAAATTACATTCGTCCCTTTGAAGGCAACTGCGAGGCTGATGTGGCCCCCAGTGAAAATGAGTTTGACACCCCTGACGTAGAGGCTTCCTTCTAGCCATATGTAAACTGTTTTCAGATGTGTGCCATAAAAATAGCTCGGGAGACAAACTCTATCTCTCTTTTGACCAATCTCAAATAAGTTTAAGCCTTTCCCCCCTGCTCTGTTGTGGGAAACATTAGCCAAGCCATGCTGTACATAACTCGTAATTCCTGCTGCAGGAGGTCAGTCACCCCAAATGTCATAGATTCAAGGGCACGTGTTTTTCCCCAGCTTCACTTGAGCTATGAAGTACAGTCCCTGGTCTCATTGCTCCTGGGAAGTGGATGCACAGGTGGCTGCTATTAGCATAAAGAAGAAACTTATTTGCCGACCGCCCCAGAAATGCATGTATTTGGCACAGCATTTACCGTTGTGCATGCTCTGATACAAGGGGACAAGTTACCACAGCTCCTCGTGGGGCTCTGGACAGTAGCCCATGAGGTAAGGGAAATAAAGACATATGGGTTAAGCAAGATGTTTTGCATCACAAAGCATCTTTTATCTTCCCTTTTGGTTTTTCTCCTGATGTTACCCTACATATATGTGGGGTCATCTGGTCCACCCTAATCCAAAAAAATAATGATCCAGGACCCGAGCCCCAGAGGAGAGTCTGAGCTGTGTTTCTGGGCTGCCAGTGGAGGCCTCAGGACAGAGGCAGGTCTGTCCTCATATGTGTGCACCAGTGCCTTCTAGGCTTCATGCGAGTCATGTGCATGGCATCAGGCACAGCCCAAAGGGGCAAAATTAGCTCCCAAGGAAGCGTGAGGAGAGAGGAGGAGAACATTATTCATGAGCCCCTTGTTTTGCCTGATGTGGTCAGCTCCACCTGTTTAACTTCCATTCAGAAATGTTCACCTTTTCTTCAAGGAAGGCTACTCTTTGCAGTTGTGCTACCCTGTACAAATGTGACCTGTAGACACAACTTCCAAAGATAGATTTGGGATCACCTGACAGCAGGCATCTCCCAGTGGTGTGACCTGTGTGCAGACATGGTGGCCAGCACGTGATGTTCCTGCTGAGGTCTTTTCATTCATCAAAACTATAGTGGAGGCTGTGGCACCCTATATTGGCTCATCCACATACTGCTGTTTGCTGCTTTTAGAGGTTAAAAAATTATTTCTCCATTTTCTAAAGGGAGACACTGAAACATCAACTTCAATTCTAAAGTACTGTGCTGCTTTTCTCAGATTTCCTTGGGGGACAATGAAACTTAGGATTTCTTGCAAAGCACTAGAAGACATCTGTCTGTCTGTCATCATCTGCATGTACTGTTCTGCTTGTCCATGCAAGATCCTTATTTTGCAAGTGAGTCCCTGTGTATATGTCTCTGAATGTGTCTTCTTGTATGGTAGGACCTGTGTGCGTCAGAACAGGGGTTCTGTTTTATGTTTCTGCACAGGTTCATCCATCTATACCGAGAATGTGAGAAGAGTAATGAAGGTGAAATCCTTTGGCCAGTAAGTTAAAAAGCACTAGAAATGTGGCAGGAATAATCCAGCCAGACTGATAGATCAGACCAGAGCTGTGCAGAGCACGCAGACTGGGAATACTGAGATCACACCAAATGGGCTTGCAGGTGCACTCTCAGGTCTTCACAGATTGTACCCCTGCATGTACTCTCCATGTACAGTGCACAGATGATACCAGGAGGGGAGACCTTCACTGCCAGTCAGAGGATGGCTGAATGTGGGAAATATGTCTTCCAGCCAAGTCGCTTGTCTGGAAGACTTCTGCCACCTGTCACAAAGTCCTGCAGACTCTTTCCCTCTGCCAGATGATGGGCACAGCCACTTGCCAGAGATTACCACCTGAGAGGCTGCTTCTTCCTGGACAAGCATGCACCACAGGCTGGGATTACACCAGCAGCAGTAACTTGGCCCTTCTGAGGCACTGGCAAAAGCTTCTGAAGTCTTTTCTTCCATGCAGGGGGAGAAAGAAGTCACCTTGATCAATGCCAGCTGAGACTCACCAACATCGCCTCCCTTTCCCCTGCATTCATCCACCAGGAGAGGTGAGAGAGCAGACTGCCCAAGTGAACAAGTTTAGGAGGCATGGAGGGTAACCAGAGAGATGAACCAGAACATGATACGAGGACTGTGCAGACTCCTGGTCCGCTGCGGACCTACTGGCTCAGGGTTCGTGATCTACCTGGGGTCATGCTTAGTACCAATGGGCTCCTGGGAGCACACAGCTCCATCAAGCAATAAGGAGGTGAGCCTCTGCCTGTGGCCACCACAGAGGGCACTTGTGCAAGAGAGAAGCACGTCCCAAGGGACAGGGGTGGTGGTGGTCCTGATGGGAGCCAGCTAAGGCATGCCTCCCATAGCCAATATAGTCTTAAAACACGCACTGTTGCAACATGCCTATGAACAACTCGAGGGAGGTAAAGGAAAGAAGGGAGCTCTTTGTCACCGCTCCAGGAACAAAGGCCGGTCTGTGAGACCGAGAGTAATACTGACCCAACCAGCATCAGCTGCCGTTGTTTCTTCCGTCACACTGACAATGCACAGTTGCAGGGTTTCTTTCCCTGCGAGGAGAATGGGATTTAGTGATACCATAAGTTAGTCAAACAGCAGCCAAGATATCAATTCACATCCTGTTCAATGGATGCAGCGTTTGCTTTGTGTTGTTTTTCTCCCACTTCCTCTATTTTGCACAGAGACTCATTTCCTCTCTCTTTCTCTGTAGCATGAGCATCACAAACACACATACACTTTCACTCCTCTCGCTTTCATTTACCTCCTATTTTGGAGGAAGCAGCTGTGTGTTTATATCGCTGGGGAGATCAAATGTTTTTTGCCAAAAAAAGCAAACAATGTTAACCACTGAAATTAGCAACAGTGTGCACCGACGGCACCATGTCCACCCAAACGAGTGGGACAGTGCGCTGTACTCCTTCAGGCTGCCTTTGCTGGGGGCTTGGGTAGTCACTGGACCAGGGTCTTCCAGTGAGTTTCCTCTGGAGCTGGGAGAAAGGCCACAGCCAGTCCCTGCTGTGGGCTGGTCTCTGGGCAGGAAACACCGCTGAGGAAACAAGGCTGTGACGTTGGATGCTGGACGTACAGACATTGAACGAGTCTCGAGTGGCGTAGCTTGACTGCTGGCTGATGACCTTGTGTTGTCGTTAGATAACCCCTGGAACTAGAGCCAGCCAGGAGCTCCGGGTGCAGCAATTGGCCCGGGAGAGATGCCCCTGCCCTTGCCACCCATCTGCACCCAGCAAAAGGGTGTGAGCTACAGCTTCGCTTTTATCTTGAGCTGTGATCCAGGTGCAAAGACCACTCTCTAAAGTTTCCTTCCCCATCACAGCTGTGCTGACTGTCTACATGGTCAGGAGGAGGGCATGCAGTCAGCCTAGATTTGGTCTCTGCAAGCCACTTGCTCAACTGCTCCCCATTGCTACATATTCCTGTAAAATCAGGACAGTTCTGGCTGACTATCTGAAGTGCTAGAGATTGGCCACAGATAAAGAGACCAGCTGGTATGTGTTCAGGTCGAGCTGGGAAACCTCTTAAGGACCTCCCTGGTGCATGTTGTTCATGTATTCAAGGGTAACCCAGCATCCAGATCTAAGCCAGGAAAAAATCTTTGTCCTGGTCAGATAGGAAAGAACTGCAGGGATGTGATTTATTCCCCTGGGATTTCACCTGGGAGATCTAGTCCTGCTATTGCAAGGACCTGGGAACTGGCAGTCCCGTGGCTTCCAGGCTTTTGTATTGAAGGGTTTCCATCGGTTATACATTCTGTAATAAACTGAAAGGCGCTTCTTCATTGATCACAGGCAGGTCCCTATCCTGCAAATAAATATCTGAATTATTGATTAATCTCTGAGAATCACACAGAGTCAGATATACCAGAGCAGAAGGATGGGGCATTTAAAAATCCACTGCAACTCTGGGGCTGCGGAAAGCAGCAGAGCAAGGTCAAAGATTGTTTCACTCTGTGCCTGTACAAGGAGTGAGGAAATAAAAAGACCTTGAGAAACATCCCTAGTTCTTACACTGGCTGGCTCTGATGTGCTTGATAGGTTTGGTAGTTTTAGGGGAGGAGAAAGGAAAAGAGGAGCGTAGCCAACTCCCTTAGAGGAGGCCAGCCCATGGCTGGAACCAAAACCAAGAATGACTGCTGGAGAGCCAGAACCAACCCTGGCTATGCCAAGCAACACAGTGCATCCCCTCCAAAAGCATGGCTATGGCTGGGAAATAGGGTCCTGAAACTGTTTGCAGAGCTGGGAATTCACAGGACTGCAAGAAAGGGAGTTAGGACCTGCAGAGCAAGGTGTGTGGGTCAAGGATGACTGCACACAGACCTGAGGGCCCTAGGCAAGCCATACAAGCCACAAAAATATGAACATGGCTGGATATAGCTGATACCTGACGCTGAGACTGGCTGCACTTCAGTGGGTCTGTGGTAGAGCAGCCTGCACAGAAGAGACTCAGATTGGTGGCTGTTGATGCCAATCATTACCGATACGATGGAATAATGGGCAAAATTGAAAACAATACTGCTTATTTTGAAAAAGACCCAGAGAAGGGCCTAAACTGGCTCAGAAAGTTGGTATGGAGTTTATTTTCTGGATATCCTGCTACCACTGTTTCAAGAACACTTCTATTGCAAAGCTCTGTGGAGCAACTAGTAATGTGCGAGTATAGTATTGCATGTGTAAATATAGACACAGGTAACAGAGATATACGTATGTCTGTGTATGCATGTGTATGTTTGTATGTGTATGGATATACACACACTCACAGGCAATGTACATATAGTACACTTACATATGCTATATATATTGCATATGTTACAACAGAGCACTTAATGAAGACTGGGTTTCTGCCTGCTGACATCACCTTCAACAGAATCCTGAAGGGAAAGACCCTGCTGGCCAAGACATGTGGGTTTTGAAGCAGCACAAAGAGACAAGGAAGACAACCAACAAACAGCCCCCAGGATCTGAGGTTAGGGAGCAGGAAAGCGCTACAGCAGAATGAGATCCCTGAGCCCTGCCGGTGCTATGAAATACCCAGCCGAAGAAAACTTCTGCTCCTGGCGGCACTTGCTGATGTCCTGGAGGAACATTGCAAGTATGAACAATGGCAGTGGGTGCTGCAGCAGCTCTCAGGCATTGTTCTCCAGGAGGGTTGTTCTAGCTGTTTATAGTAATGCCCTACACTAATGAATTCTACTGTTCTTCTCCCACGTTGATCTGAAAGGAAGATGTGGGACTGGGCACGGTACCTGCCAGACATAGCCCTGACTGTCCAGGCAGGCTGCAGTGCAAGTTGTGCTGCACAGAAAAAGGCAGATCTGCAGATTTCTTGCAAAATGCCTGAGTCCCCCAGCAATCCCGGGACTACAAGATAGCCCCAGAGAGCTCAGCACCACGGGGTTGGTAGTCCACTGTTCTCCTCTGCCCAGCCCCTGCAGCCTCCTTCCCCCTCCTGAGGGCAGAGCACCCTGGGGTAGGTTGAAGCCAGAGTTACCTGGCCAAAATCAGTGTGCTTCTTGTTGCCTAAGCTGTGAGGAACCGCTCCAGGGAGTCCTAAAAAAGCCTCAAGCTCTTGTACGCGTGGGTGGAGGGCAGAGCAGCACTTTGTTTGCGTTAATAGTACCATCACGTGTTACCCTAGGCAAGAGTGTGCTTTTGTCACAGTTATCACTGGGGTGTGATCATGTACTGGAAAGATTTATTATCCGAGAACAGAATCTAAAGGGAAGCTATTGGATTGCATCCCTGGCTCCCCTGGCTTCAGTGCACATAACTGAGCTTCCCAAATATTGCTTTAACAGAGAGCTGGACACAGAGCAGAACAAGGAGGGTGTCTCTCTTGCATGGCGTGGTGACACCAAGCCCAGTTTCACGTAGTTGAGTGTAAAGGAAGAACAGCACCAAAAGCATTCTTGAGAATCAGCCAAAATCCACTCAGGAGGGAGCTTCAGGTGCCACGTCTGCTGGGAGGTCAGGCTGGAGACCGCAAGGTCAGATTCCTGTCAGGGGTGGCTCCATTGGCTGCAAGGCAATCCCTACATTAAATCTGAAACGGTGGGGGGCACCTGGTGCTCCTCCACCTTGTCCGGCACCACCAAGGCTGTGGACACAGCCTCCGTGTGGAAACTATAGAGCTGGGAGCACCCTCAAACACAGAGATGGATTTCCTCGGTGGGGAGGGTGGATGGGGGCATCCTCCTGCCACTGAGGGTTGGGGGGTCTGGAGCAAGGCACAGCCTCTCCCCACTGCCACGGCAGTGCCTGGTGGCAGCCCTGCTCCGGCTGTGCCCTCTTGCCCCAACTCTGAGCCCGTGTGCTGGATGCACTGGCCCTGCAATATAAAATTGGCTTGGCCAGCAGGGAGCCATCAAGGAGTGGGTTCAGTCTTAAAGAAAAGGGGGAGTGAGTCTGGGTTGTTTGTGGAAGAGGAGGTCAGACTGGACCAGGGGGGTGGAGGAAGGATCCAGTCTGAGGTTCCTCATCTTCATGCAACTCGGGGTGGGTCAGAGCCATAAATATGCAGTGCAGGAAAGACGTTAAGTGAAGAAAGGTGGAAAAGGTAGTCATACATACCCCCAGATGAAGGCCAGGAAGGGAACATTCTGCTTAGCTGTCTAGGACAGACGTTTATTTTTTTTTCCTGTGCAGTTCAGCCATCTTATCCACTGTGAAAAATCATTGGCCGTGGAGATATCTGATAAGAACTGAGCTGGCATCAGTTGGGAGAACAAAATGTCAAGAATGCATTGGGCTGCACCCCTACTTTTACCAGCAGGCAGGACATCGGGCTGGGAACAATATGTTGCTTACCCTTATCTCTAATTGTCTTGCCTGCCTAGTTTCTTTACTGCCTCCTAATGAGTGCAAATATGATGTTTTGAGATTTGATCTTCTCCTAAGAACCCGTTCTGCTCCTACATCTCACCCCGTCCTGTGTTCCTCAATGCATAGCCTTGGCTGGTGGTGGGAAGTTTCAGGAGCTGGAAATGATGTGAGTACAGAGGAATACCTCGAATTTGGCTAGCCCTGTACTTCTAGGCCAAGTGTAACATAGTTTTCCCCACAGAGCAGCAAAAAGTTGCCATTTATAGAAAAATCTGTCTACTCCCAAGTGCTTTACAATGAAGAAAAGCAAAAATGCTCTTCCTCACTTTTTTTTTTTTTTTTTTTTTTTTGGTGAGAAAAGGGATAGGAGCAGTGGGATGCTCTACAGCCTCAGCCTATGCCACAGCTATCCAGGGTACACTGGAGATGTCCCACCAGCTGTCAGGAGCAGGCAGCAGGAAGAAGAACAGCTTCAAGGCGAACCAGAGGGCTGAGGTGGGACACACTGTGCGCTTATTTATGTGGCTGCTGAGGGGCTCAAGGGCTTTTCTTCTCCTGCCCATGTCACATCCCCTTCCACCAAATGTACCCCTCTGACCATGTGACTCCTACCTCACCTCTGAGGGACTGGAATATTGGGTCCCCGCCATACTCGGTGAGTGCAGAAACTTATCGCATGGACATCTGAGGAGCTGTTTTTCTAACAGTAACACAACACATGGCCTCTGGGGACATTTTTGTCCCTCAGCAACGTGGGACAAGCTTTGTTAGGGTTGGATCCCAGATCACAGAATCACAGAATGTTAGGGATTGGAAGGGACCTCAAAAGATCATCTAGTCCAATCCACCAGCCAGAGCAGGAACACCCAGATGAGGTTACACAGGAAGGCGTCCGGGCGGGTTTTGAATGTCTCCAGAGAAGGAGACTCCACAACATCCCTGGGCAGCCTGTTCCAGTGCTCCATAACCCTCACCATGAAGAAGTTTCTTCTCAAATTTAAATGGAACCTCCTGTGTTCCAGTTTATACCCAGCCTGAAATTCAGAGAGGGACTGACATCCCTTTTCCTGCTTGAGGCTTGGTAGGAGTGAAGCTGTGAAAGAAAAGGTTCTTCTGTACTCCTTTCTTTAGCTTGCCTCTATCAGGCTACCTTTCTCAAACCTGCCTTGGGAACCTTTCCTTCCCCCATCCCTTGTGAGCCATCATATGGTCCCACAAGACATATCCTAAGCTGCTCCCCTGGGCTGCTGGCAGATCAGTTAATTCCCATGAAACCTTGGGCAAAATACCTGCCTCTTCCCATGTTTCTGAGCAGAGGGCGCAAGCCCCATCCCTGGGGGCTGCTGCACCCTCCCCAGACTGCGGCTGAGGGTTTCCAGAGCCAGCTCTCTGCTCTCCTTTAGGGCACGGTTGGGATGCTGAGCTGCTGGGTAGGGAGGTGAGGTTCCAATGATCCCCTGCAAGCAACAGAACTGCTGAGTTCTCCCTAGATATCAGGACAAGCCTATTCAAGCCTGAAAGGTGGTCAGGCAAAAGACTATTTACATAGCTGTATTTATACAGCTGCAGCTGTAAGACATCTGCTGTCATGTATTTAAACAACTAGACCTTGCCTGAGCATTCAGGTGTTAATATTCCACTGACGTGAGTGAAGACAGGACAATCCTCAAGTATAATACGAACAGAGAAGTCCTCTTATAGCGTAGCTGTTACATGCCACGTGTATGTGTTTTGGGGAGGTGGGTTCATGTGTGTTGGCGGAGGATCCAGCAACCAGGTACGTGCAGCAGTGTGGGTAGAGAGCTTCACGTGAGGAGCTAACTCAAGGATGAGGCACAGAGATGAGGAAGAGATGCTTAGCACTTCTTCCAAATTTGGTAGTAAATTGGGGATTTCACAGAACCTCATTGATGAAATGAAACCAGCTACATCATGAGGGCGTGGAAAGGGACTCTGCTGACACCGGTGCAAGTTCCTTGGTGCCAGTAATGACGCGTGGGGGTTTAAAGATGTTGATGAATTCAGACAGCAGATTACAAAAATATGCTGAAATCCAGAACAAAAAAGAGGAAGGCTCAGACAAACTGTAGCTGACTGGCTTCTTCCAGGGGAGGTAGTGTGGATCCTGCCTTGACTGCTCTGTCTGTGACTAAAACAGATCTTCCCCAGCAGATCCTGAGGGTGCTCATCTCAGTATTAAGTTTTCTTTCCTATCATACCTTCAAATTTCCAGGTGATCACAGTTTCCACTAGCTTGCGCTGGATGCCAGGAGTGCAGCTGAGTCGTTCCTGACCCCTGGTCTACAATAATGAGAGGACTTTGCTCAAAGCCTGCAAGTGGTATCAGCTGCTTTGAGAGCAATTAATCCAAGGTGGTAATTTTTCACTGAGAAGGAGAATGAAGGTCACTCAAATATATTCTTCTCTCCAAGGAAAAACTCTCTTCGTTTCTATTTTAATCTCTCCGGGGATGAATTGCCTCCTAAAAACACTGGGAAAGCAGACAAGTAAGAGCATGTGGGTGAGCACGTGTGATAAAGAGGAGGCTGGGGCCAACCACATTTCAGAATGGCTGTCACACTGATTTGCTTTTGGCAACTATTTCTTAACATTAAAAAAAGAAACGAGAAAAAAGTTCCTGGATGCTTAGCTCTAGTTACAACTGAAAACAACAGCAGAAAATAGCCTAACCAGGGAAAAGAAAATCTAACTGCCTACTAAGCCTCTTCCCCTTCTCCTCTGCCCATGGGGCTGGCTTAGGGCACTGGGACAGCACCGAGTTGCAGGGAGACTCTTCCCAGCCATTTCAAGCTGTAGCTTGACGATGTGGTGAACCTGGCTGCAGGGCTCCTGACACCAGATCAAACACACCCCAGCCATGCCATACACAGCGCAGATGAGTATAAACTTGTTGGTTCAAAATCTTTTGTGAATTTTTGAGGCAGTAATCCTTGTACAGCCAGGCTTCATGCCTGTGCTGCTCTGTTGTTTTCCTGGATCAGGTGCTGTCTTTCCTCCTGCACATGGGACAAAGCTATCATGAGCTCTATACAATGCTCTGGTTCTTTCGACAGAAACACAGCCCTGTTACCCGCCTCCAGCCGAATCAGATTTATAGGGATGGATAATGCAGGTGGGCATTGATTGGACATAAACAACTAGATCCTCACCACCTAATATATATCATATATATATGAGTGTGGAAGGCATTGTCCGAATGAAGGGTTTCAGGGGGTTATTTGAAAGCCATGTTCACTGAATGGCATCACAACTTATCATTTCATTTCATCTGTCATTTCATCTGGGTAAGGATCCACAACCAGAAGCTCCTTTGGCCAGTGCTGTTGCTGAGGAGAAGTTGTGCAGAGCTGCATCCTCTGTAACAGCACTTCTGTCGACTTCTTGGCCATGTCCACATCAGGCCCAGGTCTGCTTAGTTGTGAAACCGGAGAGCAGTATATCTTATATTCGGCAGGTATGAAGACCAAGGTAAATAACCCTCAATAGAAAACACACTTGTTAGGGAGAGAACGCATATTAGATTTCGCAATTCACCTTGGGGCCCATTCACAGAGGACTGCTTTGAGCCCATTAGTGGAAATGTCTATTTTTAACCCTGATTCCAGTCAGCCGTGGGTCCCAGTCAATGCACGTGACACGCTGTCAGGAATCCTTTTTTTTTTTCCTTTAACATTTAAAAAGTTACTGTGAATTTTTTCTGCTGGCTGTTCAACATCCTCATTGAAGCAATATGGGGAGGAGGTGAGCAGCTCTGCATGTGGAGAGGTTTCCCATTCCTCATGGCTGACAGTTTTCAAACCATCCCTCACTTTCTGGCTTGTTTCTGCTCATCGGGGATCCAGTTTGGCAAGCGCACTGGGCATGGAGGTGCTGGCTGGGCAAAACTCTAGGGAGGGACAACAACATTCCCAGGCCTGGGGACTGGAGTCCCCGACTCCTTAGGAAGCACAGATATTTTTTTTTTTTTTTTTTTTTTTTCAGCTGTGATAGTAAAGTTCTCGTGGCATTTCACTGGAAGGTTTTTGATATCTCCCTCCTGATCAAACCTCCCCTCTGGGCTGTTTGAGTTGGCTGTTTGCCTGACAGCAGCACAAGCCTCCTGGAGGCAGAGGGAATTTTGTGTGTACGGTGCCGGCAATTTGGGGCCTTTTAAAGTGAAAGGAAGCACAGAAATGCAAGATCCCATTGCTGCTGTTACCAGAGCTGGGCAAACTGGCTGTATTTACTTTCCTGCTTTCTGAAGAGTCGGAGGGCTCAAAGGTTCACACAAATGAAGATGTTACCATGTTTGGGAAATCAGATGAAAGAAGCAGGGAGACAGATGATCTCATGGGAGGAAAGATGAGTATGATGAGAGAGATTTGTCTCCCTCCCTATGGGAAATAAAACTTTCCATAGATACTGACCCTCCACCATACTCTTCATCAGCAAAACCCAAGAGCCCAGAGGCTCTTGGGGTGGCATGTAGAATAAGAGGGAGAGAAAAGGAAGAAGGCTCTTGAGGCTTGAGGTGATGAGGAGAGGAGAGGAGAGAAGAGGAGAGAGAGGAGAGGAGAGGAGAGGAGAGGCGAGGAGAGGAGAGGAGAGGCGAGGCGAGGCGAGGAGAGGCGAGGCGAGGCGAGGAGAGGAGAGGAGAGGAAAGGAGAGGAGAGGAGAGGAGAGGAGAGGCAGCAACATGTGAAGCAAGTGCAGGTAGGTTCTGGGCAAGCCTGCAGCAGGGAGCTATGGTAGTGCACAGAAGGGGCCCCAAGCATCAGTACTATTTTGGAGCTGATGGAGCATGAAGCTGTGAGCAGGAGCTAGGGGAGGTCCCTGGGAGGTGTGTTCAAAGCCAGGCTCCCGGGGAACCTATCCAAGAGGCTTTACTGATTATGTTTGTTTATACACTTCCACATAATTGGGGTTAATCTGCTTCATGTTTTGGCTAATCTGCTGGTTCAGAGGTCTAGTAGGTTGGAGGGGGGTGTTTTGCCCTCCTCCTGTTTTCAGGCCATGGAGTCAGGAGAGAGAGACAGCCGTGGAGGAGCTCAGAGCTGCCTGCTGTCAGATCTGGCAGAGAAGTGCTTTATCCCTTGAGGAACGGTGCTGGGGAGCAGGTCCTCAGGAGGAACTAGTGCCTTTCTTCTTGCTAATTAATGGGTCTCATGAAAACAGAGGATTAGTGGGGAAGAAAACCACCTTGGTGAGAGCTTAGCACTACGTGAGGTAACTGCTCTGTAGGGGTCTGCTGAGGCTTCTAAATCCTGGTGGGCACCACCCCTGGCTGGCCTCATGCCCTGCCCTCACCCTTCTGCCTCAGGGCCCCACTTCGAGCAAAGGAGATGCATAGGTCATACACATGCTTGTGCTGTCCCTCTGTCCCCTGTGAACTTCTTCTTCTGGGAGCCCTTCTGCGCCCATCTGCTCAGTGGCTGTTGCTATTTCAGGTCCCTTTGCTGGCGGGGAGGGGGTGAGTCAGGGGCGTTCAATGCAAAGTGTTCCTTGTTGCTTTAGGTTAAATCAGAGGCTGTTGCCACCAGAAGCACATCCCACCCTCTGAGGGTGGAAAAAGGGTCAGGAGGATGAGTTCAGCCATGTGGCAAGAGCCCATTGCGCTACGGGGAAGCTGTTGTAAATGCTGCCCCTCCTGCCAAACCTACACATAAAATGCTTTTCGTGGGGGCTGTGTCGTAGCCATGGGATGTGTCAGCAGTGGCTGTTCTACCACTTTGGACCTCCTGACCTCAAGGCTTGGAAAGCAGATGTTTGCTCTAATGCCTTTCTGCTTGCAACGTTGAGGATGGGTCTGACCCCTTCAGCATGTTACATGAGGTGGTTTCCAAACTGGTCCATAAAAAAAGCCTTCATTCCTCTAGAAAAAAACCTCTACAATGTTCATCCCACAAGTCTCTCTGAGGACACAACACATAGAGGGTCTTAGGAAGCTGTTAAGTCCTGGGTGTGAAACAAAAGGGAGCCCGGAGCCTGTAAGTTGCACAAACAGGGCAGAACAAAACCTGGGCTGCCTTCAGGGCTGCTTGCATGTGCTCACCCCGACAAGGCAACAAAACCACAGCCAAAATAACACTGGCAGTGTGATGCCGCCCAGCTGATTGGTGACAGACACTCAAGGTCCGGTGTTGTTTAATCACGGCAGACATGACCTTCCTGTTATTCAAAACCACCCCAGCCACTCCGGCTGTCCCACAGCCCACGACTCAGCCCTCCCTCCCCTCCCTGCCAGGGGCTGCCAAGGGACCCAGGGGGGACGCTTCATGGGTTTGCCAACCTGCCCGTGCATCAGGGAGGTGCCTGTGTACACACAAGCTCTTGCAAATAGGGCTGCCCTCAAAGCCAAACTCATCCAGGCGGGGGAAGGAGCCTCCCATAGAATCATAGAATCACAGAATAGTTTGGGTTGGAAGGGACCTTCAAAGCTCATCTAGTGCAACTCCCCTGCAATAAGCAGGGACATCTGCAACTAGATCAGGTTGCTCAGAGCCCCCTCCAGCCTGGCCTTGAATGTTACCAGGGGTGGGTTACTCTTGCCAAAGCCAAGGTCAGGGGAGCAAAGCAGCTCCAGCTTTTCCCCTGTACTGTTTGTGCAAGACGCCTGCTGCTCATGCTTGGCCTGGCTGCCAAGCCCCTGGGCCAGTGATTAAACTTCCACGCCTGGCACAAGTGCAGCAAATTCAGGTGGTTACCAGTTGCGTTTTTTCACCTCCCGTCGCCTGGCGAAGGCAGAGCGTGCTGCTGCCACAGATGTGGCTGGCCCCCTGCCTCTGCCTGCTGTGGCTAAGCTGGCTTCCCAAAAAAACCAGCAGGGCTGCGAGTCTTGAGCTGGGGCTTTGCAGGTGGTGCCTCAGCCTTTAAGTGTGACGGTCATGCAGCAGCTTTGTCAGAGCACATTTGAGGGCGGTGACTAGCTGCCACTGTCACCCTTGAAGACACCCGGAGGTGGGTGCTGAGCCCTTCCATCATGGGCTGCTAAATCAAAGCCCCATCTCACCACCTGCCCACCTCTGTGTGGGGTGACAGAACAAAGCTGAAATATACTCCAGCTGGGAGACCATGCTGTGCTCTGGCAGGGGCCAGATGACATTGTGTCCTCCCAAGTCCAGCAGCAGTGATGGAGGTGGAAAGCAGCTTGGTTCAGGCATGACCATGGGCCAAGTGGTGGGCAGTGCAGCTACAGCACCATGCTCCCATTTCTGCAAGCCTGAAGGGCCAAAGGGTCCTGGACACCTTTGCTGACTCGCTGCACTTGCTCACTGCATTTGAATTGCAAGCACAATATCTAGGTGCTCTCTAAGCTGTGGTCAGTCCCCTGTGGTGCAGCGTGGGCTTGTCACCTTCATAACCGTAAGGCTAGCTGATCCATGCCTGCCGCTCTGGGTGGCACTGGGCTCTAGCCAGACCTACCACATCCACAGTCCACAGCAGCTTCAACATCAGGAGTCAAAGGCCACCACGAAGGGAAGTCTGAGCTTCTGTCCTTCTGTAGCCAGGCTGAAGGGAACCAGCATGGACTCAGCACGTGAGCAAAGTTAACACACTCTTCTTCAGGAGAAACACCATTTAGGCATCAGATGGCCAAAAGCCCAAAGATCCACCATCCATGACGTGAAATCACTGTCATGCTCTTCATTCATTCTTTGTCTAAAGTGACGCTGGTCAGGAAGTCTTTCTAAAGGCTTGAAGAACCTGGCACTGGGAGTTTGAATATCCTAGTGGCATGAAACCCTTGGAGCAGACTGACAGGTGAATGCAAGTCTTGCAGCCCCGATGCTGCTCTGCTCAGCACAGAGCCATGCCGTACCTCTGCCTGTGGCTTGGCAGCAGCTACACAGTCCCATGCAAGTGATGCTGGCTCTATAGACACAAGAAGAACAGAGCAAATACTGTTACCATGGCTGTGTCAGCACTGGGAAAACTGCTGAAATGAACTTGCATTTAGATGGTTGTTCCACTTCTGCACTGTGGCAGAAAGGAAGAGGGAAGGAAGTTTTGCTTGGCCTTGTTCACACAGTTTCATGACCTCCCAGGACCAGCTCTCTGAAGTGGTATGAAGAATGTGTACAGGTCACTTATTACAAAAATCTGTACTTTTTTTAGTCCAAACCTTGTACTCCACCTTTGGCACCATTTAATAATTTCAGTCTTTAATTACTAGGTAGTGCTTAGCTTGTAAATATTAACCAACATCTAGAGCCAACATAAAACATTTCATATCGCCTTCACCACCATCCTGGCTACCCATTCTGTTCCCCAAGCATCAGAGCCCAGTTTGCCTCAGTCACAGCTCCCTCAGTCCCTTATCTGGATAAGGATGTTGAAGCAGTCACAGCATGGTGAAGCTTTCCTTTAACATAGGCCAATACTCGCTCCAAGCTTAGCTTCAGAGTAGGTTTCTTTCAGGAGATGGCAACCAGGCTGGCAAGTGACAGCACGAGATGTTCCTGGACTGGTGTGAGTTGTCCAGGTGAGGACATCCTGAGAAACTCCTGGGTAGCAAGGATAGCCAAGTGTTCCTGCAGGACATGGCTTGGAAATGGCTGCAGAAAAACCTCAGCTACGCTACAGCACAAGGACAGCCCAGCAAGAAACCATATGGGCTTGCTGGGTCCAGGTTCAGCCCTGGCATAGATGCTCAGAGCTGTGGGACCCCTCATCCTTTCTGCAGATATTCAGATCTCAGCTCAACAGGGCCATCAGCAACCTGACCATGCTTTGAAAATGGTTGTGCTTTGAGCAGGCAGTTGGACCTTCAGGGGTCTTTCCACATTTTTTTCTTCTAGTGAGCAGCCCACTGCTAAGGCTGCTTAAAGCTGAAATGCCAGGGGGAAGAACAGCTTCCTTTTATTTTTTTTCCCATGCCATCAGACAAGACAAGGCTGATTTTGTAACTTCATGGCAGTGGGACTCTCAGGAAGTCCCAGGAACTAGTCAGAAAGTTCAGGTGTCATATCTAAGGTGGAACAAGTTTCATTTCTGCATCACTGCTCCATCATCATCAAATCCCATAAAATTCACCCACTTTCTTCCTACTTTAATGCAACTCCTTTTCTCCCCTTCCCAGCCGGGATCACCTCAAGTCCAGTTGCATCAATTCAACTGTTAGCATGGGCAGACTCCAAGAATTGGAAGACTTTTTTATTATTTTTTTAATGATCTCCAACTGGGGGTTCCACATTAAAGTGTCCAAGACAAGTTAAAACAGCTGCCACTCTCAGTCTCTCATTTTTCCCCCTCCCTAGTGCTCTCTTTGCTATTTGAGTTCATATTGTTCAGTACATGAGAGAAGTGACTTGGCTTTAAAATAACACCTTAAAAAAATAGTAACAAGGAAGAAGGGATGACAACATGGAGTTCTAACTGTAGATCCTTTCAGTGCTGTAGTTTAGAGTGAAACTTTGTAGAGGCAGACACATCTAAGAGTGATACAGACCACCAGTTCAGGAACTGGACCAAGAGCCTGAAGCACCTCCAGATGGCTTTAGCACAACAGCACTAGGAGCATGAAATTAGGACTTCATGGTAACTGTTCACATGCAGAAGTCCAGCTCTCCCATGAAGTTCTCAGAAGTGAACCATACAAGCATTAAACAGCAAATGAAAACATACAGAGAATGGCTAGATACTCAGAGGGAAGCAGCATGACCCACTTCAGCCCACAGAAACAACTCTGAGCCCAGACAACAGCAATGCCCTTCTCAAAAGCAGAAGATGTAGAAGGATCCTGTACCCATGATCAGCCTCTGCCCTCACTCCACAGCAGGCACAAGTCAGTATCAGGATGGGGCAAATACCACAGTGGAACAAGTATGTGCATGCACAGGAGACACTAGGAAACACTATCCCTTGCTTGGCAAAGCACACAGGAAAATCAGTATCAAGACTTTGAGAACAAGGATGCTTAGATCCAAGTGCCATTCAGTGGAAGCCTGTTCTCATTTAGAACCCTACAAGCAAGTCACAGCCTCTTAAGGCAGGCCAGAGTAGACATCCAGCCACCAGCTCTTCTCTCCGCTCAATGCTACATTTGGAGAAATTAGCCAAGATGCATAGTTAGAGATCAGCAAGCTCTCCGAGCTTTAGGCTTTGAAATGCAAGTGCTTACAAGCAGTTTGTCATATTAGGCATTGAGCTACAGAGTGGGATGCATCAGGGCTTTTAAGAACTGCATATGCTGTTGTCTCTGGGTCAAGCAGCTGTTTCCCTGCTACAAAAAGGGGAAGCCAGGGGCTAACTCATGCTGTCACCACCACACTCTAAACAGGGAGGTGAAGCTGCTCTGAACCAGATTTTGCCTTGAGAAAAACATCCACCTAAGACCATGTGGGGGCATCCTCTTATAATCCATCTTTATTTGTAAAAATCCACATATAAAATCTTTAGTTTCCTTTTACAAAAACAAAAAGGCACATAAAACTACTCAAACTCTCATCCCCATGGACTGATGGTTGGACACTTCCTCCCCAACCTCCCCCTTGCTTTCTCCTCCAGTCCATGTTTCTTCATGTTTCCTTCAGTTTCAGCTCACTCTTGCCCAGGCACAGTTCTGCGCTTGCAAAGATGAAGTACGCACACAGGGGAGATGGTGGAGAGGTGGCATGGGCTGTGTGTGGAATGTTTTACAGGTGCTTTTTAGTAGTAGGTCTCTTTTTCCACCCAACCTAAAGGAGGGAAAAAGCAGCATTAGCCTTAAGGCAGACCAAGTATGAGGTTCATGAGAGCTCCTTTTAGGCTCTGAAAACTTGCACTGTAGCACCTGAGCTAATAAGTGACCCATCACAATGGAAAAGTCTTACCAAACTGTTGATTTGCTGCAGCTTTCAGGCCCTGTTCCAGCTTTCTAGAACTACCCAAGCATTAACTAGTCTTTGCCATCCACTTCAGTGCATTGGTGTTTACATATACTATGGGAGAATGCAGGGAGAGGGACAGATCAAGTCCTTAGTTTGAACTAACTGCACTAATGATGTTGAGGAAGGGAAAAGACAACAAAATACACCCCTGCATAGTTCTTGGCACTGGAAGCCCCAGAGCATTATCAGAGCTTCTACAGAGCTCAACAGCATGAGGAGGCGAGGAAGGAATCACATGAATTAGCAGCATATTCTTACCACCGGGGTCGCGTCTGATAATGAGCTTTCTGATTTCATCATACAGGAATATGAGGAGGGAGTATGGGAAAGCACAGAACCACCAGGTCGGCCTGTTTGGGAGAGGAGACAGTGAGAATACAGGCAGCAGAGATGCTCTTTGCATAGCAGAGCTCTGACTTGATAGCACAGAAGAGCACAGGAAGGCTGGCACGTCCCAGCTTGCCAATGTGCCAGCTTCCACAAGGCTGTGGTTCAGCCAAGAATCCTCCAAGCCAAGAATTACCACGAAGTTTTCTGTTGCAATGGGTTAATCCAACTTTTGGATACTAATTCCAACACTAGGTGTGTCATAGCACCTTTGTTCATCTCTGTACCAGCACCTCCCCACCTATCAATCTAGCGATATTTCCTCTAAGCACACACAACCTTTGTGCCAATAGCCTTGCTCACTTGAACTGCAGCAATTTCCCTTACGATTTACACGTGCTAATATCTAGCTGCTGCAGGCATTAGGCAGATGCCAGCTTTCTTGTTAGGAAATGCTCACACTCCAGCACCAAACTCCAGACATTTCTGAATGGAATACAAGATGTATCAGGATTTTTTTTTTCCTCCATGAAAATTTCATGGCACTTACGCCAGAAGACTATTTGAAGTTTGAGACTAAATCCTGCCATTAAGTGTTGGAATGCTGTTGGGCAACACTTAAGATGTTGGCACCCTCCCAACCATTAGGAAAATTACTATGCACCAACTTGTCATCTGCACCCATGTAGGAGCTTTCAAAAGACTCTACTACTTGTGCTATTTCTTTGGAAGGCAGAAAAAGGCACAAGATGTCATCACCAGTTCTCTAGTAAAGAAGAGTCACTTGACCTGTGTTTTAGAACAATTCGGCTGGCTTTCTTTGGATGTGCAGTCCCCTACCCATAAAAATACCCCATGCATGTAAACACAAGAGCAGCTGCACCACAGCACATCGGCACAACTAAAGTTGTGTTGCAAATTAGTGGGGCACTGAACTGCAGTCTCCCTGTAACCATGCTCACAAAGCAGTAAAGCAAAGCAAACCCCTGGTGTGCTGCACTACAGCAAAGGATCACTTGCCCCCAAGAGCCTGGGCTCTTCTGGGTTAAAACTAGGTTTCATGCCCCGCAAGCTCACTACTGTATCTACGTCCCCACTCAAGCACTGTTGTTCTATGGTAGAGCCTGCTGCACAAAAAGCATGATATAACTTACTTGAGAGGGTACATCCTTAGAGCAACATCCATCCCAGGGCAGTAGGAGAGGAAGGCAGCCAGAGCAGTCTCCTCAAAGAGACCAAATATTAAGATCTTGTTCCTAGTAGAAACAGGAAAGCAATCAGGGACAAAGTGCTTTCACAGATGATACCCTGAAAAACCACTTAGTTCCCAAATGGTAGCGAATGGTAAAAGACATTCCAGTCTAGCCCAGCAGTCCATCAGGTGGAGACTATCAGGCCATCCAGCCTGATGGCACAATTGTTAAAAGGGTCTTATGTCTCTAGACAGATATTCCATCTCACAACTAAGTCAATGAGCAATTGCTTTCACTACAAATTCAGAAGGAGGCTGGGGTTCATGCCGCCCGATCTCTTAAGACATCAGCTGCTCTGCTGATGCAGAAGGCTGTGTGCTGGAGTATGTTACTGTCCTCTGAGGTGGGCTAGTTCCCACAGACAATGCCAGCAGAAGTCAGCATTTCACTTTGTCTCAGCCTGATAACCATAACAGATACTACAAGAGAGCACCAGCCCCTTTTTTATCCATTACCAAGGCACCAGACTGTTCAAGACTTATGCCAAGAGGCTCAGACACTGCTGGGATGAAGAACTAGAATGCAGTGTGCTGGAGAATACAGAGTCCAATTCTAAATCCTTTGTGGACATCCCAACTTACTTCATCCCCTGCTGGAAGACAGAGTTTCTTCGGGTCTTACAAATGATCAAGTCTGCCCACTGCACCACCACAATGCTGACAAAGAAAGCTGTATGGCAAGTGAACTCCACTATTTTCCTCTGTTCATAGGTCTAGAAAGTAGAGAAAGCAGAGAACATTTGTTGAGACATGCTTGCCTTTGCTCTCTGGTGCTCACAGCAAGTTCAGCAGACATTAGTGTTCTGGCTGGCAGCCTATAAGCTGTGCCTCAAAACTTACCCATTGCTGCCCATAGCTGTCTTCCACATCATTAACCCATCGGTCATCCCACTGAACTCTGAGCCCCACCAAGCCAGAAGGCCAGAATCCATTCTCTGCCATGATTACAAAATAGGTGAAGAAACCTCCAAGGGCCTGGATCATACCTGAACAGATAAAAATGATAAAACTGATGAAGCCACTGTGCAGTGCAACTGTAACAGAAAAGAAGTTTCCAGGAAACCCCAACCACCTAAAAAACTACTCCTTGTGGGGCTTTGTCTCCCAGGCAGCAGCTACAGAAATAGTTCACACTAACATCACTCAGCTGCAACCCTTTTGCTGAGCAGCTTCTGCTCCCAACTTTGTACAGAGTTACTTCTCTTCTGCCCTGTGCTGTGATGGCATGGTACTCAAGGACACAAGATAAACCTCCCTTTGTATTCTCATTAAGCCTTGCCCACCCCCAGCCCTTGCAAAATACAGTCAAGAAGGTTCCCAAAGTCTGCTGCAATGAAGCATGAGCTCCCATTCTGTGAAATGGGCACATCTCCGTAGCTGCCTTTAATCAAGGCTCCTAATACTGTGCATTTAGGGATACGCTGGAGAGAATCCTCTACTTCTAATTAAACTAACAATGGGATCTATGTTCTTGCTAAACAAGTTTGAACCAGAGGAGTGCTGGTTGCCAGCCAGTTCCTTTACAGTGCTATGCAATTAAACAAAATTACTGTGAAAGCAATTCAATGCATCAAGCTGCACAAGCCACCGCTATGTGCCATGGGGGCTGAATAATGGCAAGTTCTTCACAGCCCGAGGTTCTGGTTTACACACCTCAAACCTCAACCCTAGCAAAATAAGCAGAACAGTCACTGACTTGGGATGGTGTATAACCCCCACTACCACCAAGTTCAAATCAGTGCCAGCAAAAACAGACCAGCTTACCAATCTGCCCATAGGCCATGCTGATAAGCCGCTCATTCACCAGCTTGTCTGTCTTGGGATTTCTGGGCTGCCTCTTCATGATGTCACTCTCCGCTTGCTCATATGCCAGGGAGATAGCAGGGACCTTTTGAGGTGAGAGGACTGCTGTTAGAATCATTTCAGCTTTCCACTGTATATAGCCTTCCCTGCCCCATGTTTTCAGCCTAGCTGTAGTATTTGGGAAGGACTTGCACCCTCCCCAGCCCCAGTTTGTCCCTACATGGAACAGAAGGACCCTCACACTTAGAGAGCCATGAGACAAGGAAGTGTGGATTAAGGAAGTATCAAACGGTCACTTATTTTAGATGAGAAAGCTAGAGGAAACAGTATTTAAGCATTTTCCTTTCACCTGCCTTTCTTTGGGGTACCTAAGAATACACACATTTCTTCTTGAGGAAGGAAAAACAAACAAACAAACAAAACAAAAACAAAAACACACAACAAACAAACAAAGAAACACTGTTCACCATGTCAGTGCCCAAGTCAATGCAGAGGATGGTGACTGTTCCCAGTGGAAGGGGTATGTTTGCAATGATGAAGATCAAGAACGGCGTGATTTCAGGAATGTTACTGGTCAAGGTGTAAGCAATAGACTTTTTCAGGTTATCAAAGATCAGACGCCCTGGGGCAAGGGAGAGAGAACAACCACTCTCAGTTATCAGTAGAAGGCAGCCAAGTAGCTCACCGGCAGCTTCAGTGGTAACACTGAAAGGCAAAACACTAGTGCAGCAAATCGAGGAGTTCTCTTTTAAGTAAGGGTGAGACTGCATGCTCCATCCACAGCATCACCTATACAGAGTAATATTTTTGGTCACAGCAATCAGGGTTCTCTGCATACTGCAGTAGGATACTAAACCCTGGTTTCTGAAGATCATCAAGAGCCCCTGGAGGTACCCTCGCTTCTGCTCCTGTTTGAGAGCTATTGCTCCATGAAGGAGGAAAATGTGTCAGACTCAGCTGGCAAAGATGACTGCAGGGTCAGTGTTAGGTAAATGGAAAAAGCAGCTTTTGTTACTCAGCTGCTTCCTACTGTTACCCATCATGGAAAGCAAAAATATTTTGAAGGGAGGAAGAAAGTGCTGCCCTCCTTGAAAACACTTGTCATAGAGACAAACTTGAATAAAGAGAAGCCCTCCAGATACCTCTATTTCAGATGGAATCTGTAAATAACATTGCTGAAGCATGCCATTTCACCACCACTGCACACAAGTTATAAACTCACCTTCTTCAACCCCAGTGACAATGGAGGCAAAGTTATCATCCAGCAGAATCATGTCAGCTGCCTGCTTGGACACGTCTGAGCCAGCAATACCCATAGCAACACCAATGTCAGCCTTCTTCAGGGCTGGGGAATCATTCACACCATCACCTGTGACTGCTACAATGGCACCCTAGTCACGAAGAGAAAGATAGAAAGACTGAAATCACTCCCCTCATCCCTTTCCCTGTTCTGATCATGCTTATCTGAGAACCATGCTGTTCTCTCCAAAGGAGATGTTGGACAATATATAAACGAGTTGAATCCCCCGCTCCCAAGTGCATCCAGAGCATTTAGGAATTAAGCGTGTTAAACATCCTGGGATCAGAAGAAAGCTTAGGTACAAACTGAAGATGCTTTCCTGCAAGACCCTTATATTTACGTATTGTAGAGCAGTCTGACATCAGCAGCTGTGGGCTGCTGACAGACTGAGCCCTTTACCTCAGGGTGCTGAGAAAACTAAGCCCTGCTACTTCAGGGGGCAGCACGGGTTGGTAGTTTATATGTTCAGGGATTTCTCCGATACAAAATCCTTGGACTCTCTCTTTACCTGTCGCTGACAGCCTTCCACAATTATAAGCTTCTGCTGAGGAGATGTCCTGGCAAAGACAATTTCTGTATGATGAGTCAGGATGTCATCCAGTTGCTCACTAGTCATGTCCTTCAAATCTGTGCCATGAACAACACAAGCTTTGGCATCCCTGCAATCAAGAGACAATATAATGTAATACTTCACAAGTTAAACTAAGTTTCTCATTAGTTGTATTTGCATCATAAAGCTATGGCTCTTTAGTGCTCTTGGAAAAGACCAACTCCTTCTGTGACTAAATACTAATCCAGGCAGCCTCTGCACAGAAGTTTGATGGTCCAAGTTTAAAGGTAGATGGGGAACACAAAGAAAAAGACAACAAGACAGCACCAAGGAACAGACAAAAAGCCCTATGAGCAGACTAATTATTTCTATAGCTTTTTAAAAATGCATCAAGGCAAAGACTTAGTTGTTTCCACAGCTCTTAACTTCTGCAAGACAAGAACTTCTGGCTGAGGTAGTTAGCTTCCAACATCAGGAGAGATGCTGTGGTCTTCTGCAAGCAATCCTTTTTGCAACAGAATGATGATCTACACACAGCTCTTCACAGAGAGCTCATGCTATGCCACTTCAAATAATTTCACCCTTCAGCAACAAAAGCATACAATGTTATATTTACATAGACTGGTTTGGTACCCTGCATACTACAGCAAAATACCACCTCTCTAACGCAGCATACCATCCCTTATAGATCTAGGAGACTATCCACACAGCTCATGACATCACCCACTTTAGACAGGGAAATTCCTTCCCCACCCTTGCAGCCAGCTGCTGATCTGCTCAGTCACACAGCCCAGCAATCCTGAGCCTGCATTGCTAGGTTGTGAAGTTACCCTCAAAAAGAAGGAGGGGTAAAAAAAAAAAGGGGGGGGGGCAGGCAAATAATTCAACCACAATACTTGTCTTCCCCAAGCAATTCATTCCACAGGGTGTCTCTATTCACAGTTCACAAGCTACACGGCTACCCTCCAGACCAAACACAGGCTGGGTCAAGCTAACCAATGCAGACAGCCCCGCCATTCTGCAAACAGCTTGCTTATGCCAAAGCACATTTTCTGAGGATGCCTCAGTCCTGCACTAGGCTATGAAGGCAAATATTAACCCCTAAATGGAATTCCTTCCTCTTTCACATTTATTCTGCTTGTAGCTACTAACTAGCATCAATTGCCCTACCCAGCCCAAGTCCTGCTCCCTTTGCCCACCTGCAACCAGACCCAGAAGAGAGTTTGAGAGCAAGAAGGGCAGAACCGGGCTTTGAGTGATCATGTTTATAAGGCGGCGTTTCAGCTTTTCTCTCTAAATAGTATAAAACAGTCACACAGAGTTTATTTTGGTAGCCCATTCAGTCTGGATTCTGACTAACAAACTAGGCATTTTCTTTTTATCAGAGTTTTCCCATGAACCTGGAAGTTATGCTACTAAATAAGCTTGACTAAGTATATGTTTGGGGACAAAAGTAGATCTAGCCTCTATTTAAAGATCTGGAAACACAGGAAACACATGGTTTCAAGCTCTGCAACAGCATTGCTCAAACAGTCCTCAAACAGCCACCTCCCTCTCTCCCATGCCTCTTCAGATACCTTTTCTTGCTCCATGTGTTGGCCAGTACATTGTGCTTGTGCAGTGACATGAGCCAGGAGAGGCCAGTGCTCAGCCCGGAGGGAAAAAGTTACCCACTCAAAGACTCTACTCTGCCCAGCCAGCTGTTTCTTTCTCCCTAACCTGGGGACAGACCATCAGGACAGGGAGCTACAGGGCAGAGAAATGATGGAAGGAACTGCCTGAGTTTTCTCTATAGCACTTACTCCTAACTGCTTCCCATGCATAAGAGACATGCACATTCAAGACAGCCTTGTGCATTCCTCACATAACTCATGATATGCATTGAAGAGCCACAAGATGCTGAGCTAAGCAAATGCAAGCTTTTCACATCCAGGGAGAGATGCTGAGAAATCATCTAAGGCAAGGAGAGAAGTAAATGCTTAATTCTTTGAACAGTTCTGGCCTTCCCCACCAGTCAGTACCTAGGGTTGACCTGGCTGACAGGAATGTTGAGTCGAGCAGCAATATCTTCTACGGTTTCATTGCCCTCAGAGATGATGCCAACACCCTTGGCAATGGCTTTGGCTGTGATCGGATGGTCTCCAGTAACCATGATAACCTGAAATGCAAACAAACCACTGTGAAAGCCTTGCTGGTTCTGCAGAACAACACTACCCAAGAGGCAGGGTCCCTTGAGACTGAAAAGTGTTTTGTTCTAATAGCAAGCCCTGGCACAGAGCAAGCCTGAGGTACCAGTATGCAAGGGACTGGGGTGGATGGAAGACTAAGAAAATTGTTAATCCCAAGTCAACAGATCCAGTTCCATTTCCAGCCTGTGCTTCACTCTGTCGTCTCAGTCAATGCTATGGAACACGCCAAACACATGCGAGCCAAATCTGGGACACCATGCCATCGGCACCTGCCAGGGCCCTAACAGTTTGGAGCCTAAATCATTTTTCAGTCTGTTAACATATAATCATTTGTATTTAACTCAGAAATGAAGCCGGAATGCGTACTAGTTACATCCTGATCAGTACTTCACTCACATTACAGCAACCACCACTCAACATTACAGCAAACACACAGAGTATGGCAAGCCCTTTGTATCCACAGGTATAGAGCAAGGTGATTAAGCCAGAAGTAAACTACCTTGATCCCAGCACTTCTGCATTTGCCAACAGCATCTGGCACAGCAGCACGAGGAGGGTCAATCATAGACATCAGTCCTACAAAGCAGAGTTTGTCTACAGGAAAGTTCACTTCATCCGTATCAAACTGGAAGCCTTCAGGGAACTGATCATCAGGCAGAGCCAAGTGACAGAATCCTGTAACACATCAAACCCATCTTTACTCTGTTCCTGTGTATCAGGAGCAGCTTGCTTCTGCAAACAGCTATGCAAGAATAACAGGGCAGCATCAGCTGTTTAGCCAGGGCTATTGAGGCAGGAGTCACACTCATATTTGGATAACTAACAGCTGTTGCTAAGTGCCCAGACACAGCTTGGTTCACACGCAGTGGAGCAAATCTAACACCACATGGCCCCAGGGAGACTGAGGTTCCAAATGCTTTGCTTTATTTTGATCTAGGTGACCCAGCTGCTGGGCAAGACAAGATCCTGCAGGCTGCCTTTTAGATTAAAGGCTAAAGGCAGGACTCTTCCTGTATGAATTCCTGAAGCAACCTTGACTGAACACTATAGTTACACTGGAGGACCAGAGTACAACTCTTCACTTAATCTGTGGGGACTCTGCACAGGAGCACAAGGGACAAATCTTTTCCAGTTTATTACGGCTGCTTTTCCTTACCTAACACCCTCTCCCCAAGGCCTCCCAACTCAAGGTAGGCATTCTGAAAAGCATCTTTCATTTCCTCATCCAGTGGCTGCTCTTTGCCATGGATAAGAATGGTGCTGCAGCGATCCAAGATCCTCTCTGGAGCTCCCTTCATCACCAGCAAGTAACGAGATTCTGATGGATTTGCATTTTTGTGGATAGACAGCTAGGGTGGAAGAAATGAAACCGTTTTATAGACACATACTGTGAAGGTCACAAGTAATCACCATCACTCTGTTTTGTGACACTACAGTAGCTCAGGACAGTTTGTGATATTTTGCTCTAGTTTTCATTTACCTGTACTTTAAGTAGTTCACAAACTAAGGAGTTACTATGTATTATTTAACATAAACATATAACCACAAGTGTTGCAATGGCCTTTTTTATATCCAAGTTCCACCTGTTAAGGTCATTTCCCAGCCGTGCATTCCTGTTCCCAGATTTGAGTTCTTCCATTCTCCATGCACTTTTCATGCACAGGCAGGAAGCATATCTCTTCTCAGCAGCTGACACCTTAGTGCCACAGCAGCTCCAGAAGCTCTTACAGTATAACTAAGTATGGTCCATTAACTTCAATTTATAGTCTTGAGCATTCTACAAGCAAGTAGCACTAGGTCAGATTTTGCTGCCAAAACAAGTTTTGAGGCATACTGTGTGCCAATTTACATAATTACTTCACACAGTGCCTCTCCCAAGAGGACACATGCTTACCTGGTACTTGTTGGTAGAGTTAAATGGTATTTCCACCACTTTGGGATACCTTTCTCTCATCTCTTTGACAGAACCACAGCACAATTCAATGCATTTCAGAAGTGCAGACTCAGAGGCATCTCCTGCTACTGCTCTCTGTGGAAAGAGACAACTATCAAAGCATACATCCCAGTGGACTCACCACAGAAGTTCAGATATTCGAACAACAAAAAAAGATGTATTCATTTCAGCCTAGTCTCAGCTTTTACATAACATGAGAGCAAAGAATAAATAATTCTGTTATCTAGTACTGACAAATACTGCATTTCAGAATGCCACAGCCTCCCAGCCTGAGAGAGTAGCAGTCTTCTGTTGTCAAAACCAAGACGACCCTTTAAAGGCAGAGAAAGCCAGATAACCAGGCACACGCAGAGAAAAGGAGGCTGGAGGGCAAACTTTGATCAGAACTGCCCTAAGCTGCTTGCCATGAAGAACAGCAAATATGAGATTGAGACCAATGACATGCATACATAAGCACATGCATGTGGTCTCCCTCCCACAGTTTAAGATCAGGTCATCAAGCCTGTGGCAGAGAAGATTTAATCTGTCCATGCCTCCTCCCCAGTAAGGTTAGCACTAGCAAAGATTGTAGACAGGTCTTCCCAGCCCTGGAGATCTGTGTGCGCTCAACGTCCTGCTTCAGTTTCCTTTGCTGCAGTTTTAAACCAAATATTTCTTGTCCTTCTGGTCTCTTTGTCTGTTAAGATATTTTTTTTTTTCATTTTTATACTGCTTTTTGGCATCTAAAGACTTTTCAAAGCTCCTCCTTCCTAAATCTTCCTTAGATGGGAAGAATTCCAGCTCTTTATCTTAGATCTAAAAAACATAGCCTGAAGTTATAGTCAGAGGAATGCTAGGAAAAAATAGTTTGTTCCATCATTTCTATTACCACAGGATCAGAACACCCTTGGGAAGTAGTTTACTAAGCAACATGACTAATATTTGACAGATTATAAGCACTGTACAGTTAATTGCAGCCCTGGCTGGGTCACAGTTCAGAAGCAGGAATCTGAATTGATGTTATCCTGGCATTTGTACTAGCACTGAACCAGCAAAAGCTTAAAAAGCCAAGACTGGTCAGTGAGAACAGACTGGACAAAGAGTCTCCCACAACTGCTGCTCCCCCAGCTCTGCTGTCTACTTCTCCCAGCCCCCAGAACCAGGTGTTTGTAGCTTTTAAGTGTACAAATGCCAGAGACAGTGTTTCTTGGAATAGCAAGACATTGGTAAATGCCTAGGAAAGCTTTCTGGTCTTTCCTAGCCCTGTCTGAAGTATGTGACCTCTCAGACTGTAGATGCTAGTGGATGGCAGGGAGCCTGCTGCGGGAAATGTGTCTTCTCAGTCCCATCTCTTGTAAGAGTACCAGACTGCAGAAAAGATTGAGAGTGGCAGATACATCTACTTTGCAGTTCCTGTAACCCACAGGACACAATTTGACTGCCATTTATGGGAGGGTGGTGGTAGGGAACAGGACATGTTTCTTTTAGGAACTCACCTTAAGAATTGGTACATTTTCCTGGTTGGCCTGAAACACAGCACGGTTGCAGAGACCTGCAACCCTGGACAAAGCAGCCCAAGTAGCTGAGGTCTTGTCAAAAGAAGCACCTGAAAGCACAAGACGAATGTCAAAAAGCGCCCCCCAAAATAATCACATAAGCCCCAAATCCCACAGGTTGAAAAGCAAGTAGCCTTTACCTCAGGAACAGGAAGCACTCAGAGCCTGTTAACGCACTACATCTCTTTCAACCCTCCTCCCTTCCCAGGTACCTGATGAGCAGTTGATTATTTTAAGACCAGAGGGTGAAATAGCAACAGTGCAAGAGAACACCTCTGCTTTCAAGATTCCAGTAATGGCTGCATCCAGCAGCAGCAGAGGCCACACTGACCAAGCCAAGGAGTTCTGGACAGACAACATTCTTTCAGAAATGCTTGAGTAAAGGATGCTGCATTACACGTCCAGGTTGTCTCACTTTATCCATCACGCAGGAATTGGATGAAATAGCTCCCAAAGGTACAATGCTTAAGAAAAGATACTGCTTCTACCACAATGGCTTTTAACTTGCCTTCAAGGGAGATGAATTGAACAGACAGTTAACTGATAAGCTAACGTACTTTCCATGAAGTGAAATCTTCTAGGTTTATTTCTACTCCAGCCAAGCCAACTGCTGTCAAGTCAAAACCAAGTGCTTCCAAATATGACCTTATTTATAGCTTGTTACTTTGCACTAGTGTTAAAGACAGAACAGTAAAGCAGCTTTAAGTGGTTCAGACAAGCACAGTGTTTTGGAGCACTTGGGGGCAGGGTACAGCAGCATCACTGCAAAAAGTTTACACTAATTACGTGTTGCAAGCACAACATTTCTACAAGGTAGATGACAGCTAGGAAACTCCTGAATTTGGTTGTACTAAACAGTTCTGGAGAGATAAGGACCTCTCTCAATTGCAAAACACACTGAGATTTCAGACTCTTATCAATATCTAGAAGAAACTTCCTGCTGAAGTCTTACAGTCACTTCATTCATCACTACCACCCTGCAAATACAACCAGGATGTTCTGGGAAAACCCCTGTTGTTCAAGGGCAGCCATCTAGTTCAACTTGGGAAATTCTCATCTACGTCCAGTCACAGTTTATTACCAGGGCCAACAACTTGCCTGTCCATACTTTCAGCTGACTTATAATGGGGTAATTTAATGAGATTAATTTTGCCAAAATTAACCGGGTACTCTGAAGTACATAACAGCAAATATTTCTACATACAGGACAAGCATAATGGGCTCAACATTCAAGAGGCTCAAATTCCTATGGAGTAATTCCAAGCAAAAGCAGCCTATACGGAGTTTAAGGATTAAATAGAGCTGTGGTACAGTGCTAAGTTTTCTATGTGTCACCACCTCAAGTCTTTCAATGCTCACTGTAGATCATACATTAGAAGTCCTTACACTGTGAACCTCACTTGGACTGGAGAGCTAGAAACATGAGTTCTTAGAAGCACAGGTGTACAGGAAGCCCCAGAAAAAGCCATTTTTTAATGAGATGCCTCAAGCACAAAGAGATAGTCTTACCACTCTGGTTCTCTGTAGTATCAGCCTCATGAATCTGATTGTCAAACCACATGTGTGCAACCGTCATGCGATTCTGTGTCAGAGTGCCTGTTTTGTCAGAACAAATAGTAGATGTGGATCCCAAGGTTTCCACAGCTTCCAGGTTCTTCACCAAGCAGTTCTTACGAGCCATGCGCTTGGCTGTTAGTGTCAGACATACCTGGAGACAAGGAAGATGACAGGTTAGATGAGCTTGTACACTAATACACTGCTACCCAACTCACTGTGGACATGGAATGACCACCAGTTTACATGCCCTGCAGGAATTCCCTAACTTCATGTTCACCCTACCACTGCAAAATAAACAGCAGCATTTAGGCTCACCTGCTAGGTTTAAATAACACATTTTCATCATCACAAAACCTCCAGAAAAAGACCCACAAGCAGTCTCCTGCTTCTCAGTGCATTAGAAAGGAAATAACATGCCCCAGACTAACATTTTAGTTAAAGTTGCAGTTCCCTAACCATAGGAACTCTCAAAATAGATGAAGGCAAGGCACATACGAGAAGGCCCAAAATAGCTCTGGTGATAGGGCTGCAACTTTTTGGTGTAGGAAGCGAGTAGCTCCAGCTACCCTTTCTTGACAGAGGCTCTTATCTGGTTCTAGCTCCCAACTATTCATTCCCTGGGGTTCAGTTGCTTCCTAGGGCTGCATGGACACCTCTAGCCCCGTCCACCACCACCCTTTACACAGCTGAACACACTAGATGTTCCCACCATCTCTTCAGGCAATCAAATTTACAAGAATCTCTGCCAGGTCCCAGATCAAAAGCTGGGACTACAGTGAAGCTTGTTGGATGCTCTGCCAGCCCTTCAGGCTTGGAAGGGCTGGTGTGCACATGAGTGTAGAAACCCCGAACAGTCGTAAGAGGAAGGCCTCTTCTTGCCACAGGAAAGGCAAGACAAGTCCAGAATTCCTAGTCTTGCTCGCTTCATTTCTACAATGCCAATCCTCTGTGCGGGTCTAGCTTAGGGACCCATCTTCATCAGAAAAACAGCTGCAGAACTTGACATTGATATGGGAAACTAGTCTGATGACACTGAATTTATAAAATCTAGCTCTACATGCTCACTACACAGAGTACCTTCCATTACACAGATTATCTTCCATTACTTTAATGTTTACCTCTGTGAACATACATTGAGCATGAAGCACTCCACTTCCTTAAAAAAACATATATTTAACTCAAAACTTTTTTTCCAATTTCACTCACCGTGACTGTTGCAAGCAGCCCCTCAGGGACATTAGCAACAATGATCCCAATAAGGAATATTACAGCCTCCAGCCACGTGTACTCAAGGATGAGTGAAAGGATGAAGAAGGTGACACCCAGGAAGACGGCCACACCAGTGATGAGATGAATAAAGTGCTCAATCTCTATGGCGATTGGAGTTTTCCCCCCTTCCAGTCCAGAAGCCAGACTGGCAATACGGCCCATCACAGTGCGATCCCCAGTGCTAATGACAATGCCACGGGCAGTGCCTAGGAGAGAGACAGGTTTTAGAAAACAAAAACCCTTCCCAGAACACACTGAGTTTTTTCAGCCTGTCCTAGAGTTTGGCAAGCTTTGCCCAAGATAATGCAGGTAGGCATTCCAATGGCTAACGTCTCCCACTGCAGCTTTTTTTGCTCTCTAGCAGCATGCGAAATAAGTGGAGATATATGCTGCACAGGATTCCTGTGTGACTGGCCAAGCTGTATGGCCTCTTCTTTTACCTCACGGAATCAAGTGCCAATTGCATAGGGAATTAGAGGAAGCCACCTTCAAGAAGCAGACAGTGTTCTCTTCACTCCTGTAAGGGGAGGCCCATATTATCTCCCCAGTGTTCTTGAGAAAGATCAAGAATGTCCCTCAGTATTGCACGGTTGGGTGGTTTTGTTTGGTTGGGGTTTTTTTTGGTAGAGGGGAGGCAAGTGGCACAAAAGAGCAGGGGGCAGTTTGCTGCTCAGAATCTGTCAGCAGAGAACACAATAGGAGTCAGGAAGGATCCTCCACCATCCCTGAAGAGTTACAAACCCTGTGGGTATGGAAAAGGTGCTCTGGGCTTCAGCACAAAGAGTACCTACCACCATACTCTGAGCTGCAACAGGAAGTTCCACCAGAGATGTTTGAAATTCCTGCTAAATGCAGCAGCTGTATTATTTCTTATAGCTCTGCCTAAGCATCTTAGTTCACATTATGCTATCTGCACTTTAACACCACTGTAATAAGGCAGTGATGCTCAAAGACACACTACACAACTGCTCCTCTAGGAGGAGCAAGAAAAAAAAATAAAAAACCCAACACCAACAAAACAACCAGTGCTGCCCATTGTACAACACTGCAGTTGGAACAGGCAAAGCCTGTGCTGGGAACTTCTAGCCTGCTCTTGCACAGCAGGAGTAGGCTACCAACTAATACACTAAACTCAGAGTGTTTGGCATTGCTTACCTATGCAGTTCAATTCCTAGCATCGTTAATACTTTAAGGAAGCCGGAGAGTCACATACCTTCCACACAGTTGGTGGAAAAGAAGGCAATGTTCCTAGTCTCCAGCGGGTTCTCATGGGAGAAGTCTGGAGACCTGGTCTGAGGCTCTGATTCACCAGTAAGTGAGGAGTTATCCACCTACATGGAAGACAGTATTTTGTCATACACAAACAACCAGATGCCTTCAGCAAGGAAAGCAGAAAAAGCACTAGGCACTCCCCCTCACCCTTCTCTTCCACTCCACCACCCATTCACACCATGGAAGACATTCTTTGAAACCCGACTAACTCATCATCCTACATAATGAAGTTTTCAGACAGCCTGTCACTGCTGTACCTTGCAACCATGTGCAGATATGATCCGAAGGTCAGCTGGAATTCTGTCTCCTCCTTTCACCTCCACTAGATCTCCAACTACAACACCTTCAGCATTTATGCTGATCTTCTCGCCATTTCTGACTACAAGAGCTTGCTGAAAAACAGTAAAGAAACAATCTTTGTCAAAAGCAACTCTTAAGAAGGGGTTTAAGACATCTGAGTATCTTCAAATAGTTGTGCTATGGTTCTACAAGATTTCTACTTGTACCAAGATGTTTATCTCTGACACATACACACATTAAGAAAAATAGCTATTTTTGTTTTCTTTGTATTATAGTTCTTTGTTACCAAGGTGACAGTAAGATGGTTAGGTATGGCACAAACCCTGTCTGTGTAGGAATCTGAGTTTCAGCGCTTATCACACCAGTTACTGAACTCCCTAGACTATCAAGAAAGCATCCTATGAATGTTAATGAGCTGGTGGAACTCACAGGCTGCCAGGAACTGCCCTGGCCTATTAGCACAGTTACTTGGAACATAAAGAGGAATGGTCTCATAGACCCCTCAACATCAAGAGCCAGTAACCCACACTAACAGCTTGGCACAAGAAACATCTTGTCTGCTAAAGGCCAATACATACCACTCCCAGCCAGGCCTTCTGCAATTGAAGCCAGTGTTTAAAACGGTTAATAACCTTCAGCACACTACAGCTTGGCAGATCAAGGAAATGAGGTATTCCATACCTGAGGCACCATGTTCTTGAAGGACTCCATGATCTTGGAACTTTTTGCTTCTTGGTAATAAGAGAAACAGCCAGTAATGATAACCACAGCTGCCAACACAACACCCAGGTACAGCTACAAGGAACAGAGAAAGTGAGTCAGAGGACAATTTGCCTGAAAGGTTTCCAGTTTGTCCAGGTAAATTGCTTGGTATTTAAGTGCCCATTAGAAAGCATGGAGGTACTTGCAGCCTCTGTACATTTTGTACACAAAAGCCATCCACAAGCTAGTGTTGTTAACACAACATGAAGGAAGTCAGCTGTTCATTTCATTATGTGGAAACACTCCAAGAAGTGTTACATTCACCCACCAAATTTCCCGTGCTTATGGGAAAAGCTTCTGGACTGAATGCTTAGAGGAAGTTAATATGCTTTGAGTCAAATGGGCTGCTCACTCAACCTGCCTTTGAGGTAAAGCAGACATTTTTACTTACATTATCATTGTTGACCTCCTCCTCCATCACACTTTGTATCCCATAAGCCAGAAAACATAGAATAGCACCAATCCACAACAGAAGCGAGAATCCTCCAAAGAGTTGCCGACAGAATTTGACCCATTCAGGAGTTGTGGGTGGGGGCGTGAGAGCATTTGGGCCATCACGAGCCAGAATCTCAGCTGCACGTGCAGAAGTCAAACCCTAGAAGAGAGGTTCCTGTTACAGGCATTGTTGCAAGGCCGACTGTGGAAGGTGGCTCTGAATTTGTTCATGTTCTGCTCAAAAAGGCAGACAGAGTCCTGTCACAGGAATAAGGAGATGGCAACAGGTAATGGAGATCTCCACAGCTGCCAGGATTCTGCAACACAAGTGCAAGATGCGAAAGCTGAACGCCAAAAGACGAACTACAGGATGTTGGATTCTACTTGAGGAGCCTGCAGGTCATGGGGCTACAAACACTCAAGAAGGGCATGACACGAAGGCTACAACAGCAGACTTTGAGCTCTGAGAAACAGCCCAGTACAATCCATCCTATCAAATTATGGAACGAGTGAAAGTTGGAGGCCATAAAGATGATGACACTTTGGACTGGCCTTCCAGGAAGCTCCGCTTTCAGAAGCCAAGGTCTTTGACAGAAATATGCAAATCTCTGTGCTGTTATAGAGTACGAGCAGACTTGCTGCTATATGCAATCATGCAAAAAAAATGCATTAAGCAAAGCAAACAAGAGCAAAGGTGCAAAACCACTGCAGTGGTTCTGCACTGGACTTTGAGGTTAGCTGGGACATTTGCATACCTCTTACTATAAAAGGGTAAAATTTTAACTGCTGCTAGCTATCATTAAGTCTCTGGGCATGTGCTAGCTCACTAGACTACATCTGCAATACTACAAGCTCCTTGGGAAAAAAAATAAATCCAAGAATCAACTTGACCTTGGAACAATTCAGAGGCAGATAACAATGACTTTGTTAGAAACAAAGTCACTGAAGTATTGCAGCCAGGCTGTACTGTGGGAGGACGAAGAGAAGTATTTGTGAGCTCAACAATTCTCTCAAAGCCTGGGAAACTTGACTGAAGGAGGGGAGATTAAACAAAAAAGGAAAAGAAAAAAAGAAAAAAAAAATCCTGACCACCCAGACCTCCCTTTGTGAAATGCTCTGAGCCGAGACTGTTTCTTTTCAAATCACGGCAAGGAGGGAGGGAGAACAAAGTTTACCTACCCGATTCAAGTCTGTTCCATATTTACGATGAAGTTCATCAAGGCTCAGCTTGTGGTCATCCTGAAAGACAATAAATGGTTGACGGTGGGGGAAAGAGATCACAGTCCCTCCAGGCTGATCAGCAACAGCACAGCAATTCCACCTCCCACCCCAGGTTTCCTATCTGTAACAGTTCAGCTAAGAATCTCAATCTCATTCTTCAACTCAAAGCAGTCTCATCTTTAGCATTCTTGTGACTATTTGGGTATGACATGACAGCTTTTTAAACAAACTCTAAGTATATCTCAGTGCAGTCTTTATGCTCCCAACAGATTCTGTGAAGCTTCAGTGGGGTTTTTTTGGTGTTGTGCAGTGGGTTTGTTTTGTTTGGGGTGGTTTTTTTGTTTTGGTTTTTTTTTGTAGTAGGGAGGTATGGTGAGGGAGGAAGGGAAAGGAAACAAGCTGGGAAGGAAGGCAAGAATGTACAGAAGATTAACCCTGTAATTTCACTAATTTTTAAGTAATGTTGCCAGCTTAAGCAGTGTTTCTTCCCCCAAACAGGGGAGGGAGCAGACACTAAGTGAGCATTGCTACTGAACACAAAATATGTTTATGGACCAAGCTTTAATATCCCTTTCCCCCTAACAGAGAGCGGCGAAAGCAAGAGAGCCCACCCTCAAATCCACAGCACAGAAAGAAAACCTGTATCAGCATCAAGAAGAGCAGATCCAAGCTGGATGATGTGCATACACAGACATATAGCATCATCCAGCATTCACAGAAGGGGATGGGAGACGCTCCCCACAGCCTCAGGGATGATAAGGAATAATACTACTGAGGTCAGTCTGAGCATAGGCCAGCAATAAATGGAGCTGTACAGACTCAACTCCTCAGCTGGAATGAAAACAGTCTCACTCACATGACAGTACAATAAAGCCTGCAACACTGCTATCCAGACAGTGCTTGCCTGGGTGAGGAAATGCAGCTATACTGTGCTATGGGTAACACAGGCAAGCAGAAACTTGGGTTCTGTTTCAAGTGCCTTTTGAGAAGTGATGTTTTCAGGGCTACTGTGTGATCATCTTGATGCTGAAACACTTCCAGCATGTCTGGCTTAGAGACAGAGGGGACCAAAAGGGAGATCAGTGCCTTCAGTCCCACCATGCTGTCAGCACACCAGCTCTTTTCTCTTTTAGTCACATGAAGCACAAGGCTTTGGGACAGTGAATATTCTTAAAGCTGCTCTTTCCATGCGCTACACTCTCACCATTGAGACTTCCTTTTTAAGTTCATCCATGTCCCTCTCCTTCTTCTTCCCCTTTTTCTTGTTGGTGCCATGCTCTGATGTAGCGGTAGGCTCATATTTGTCTCTTCCGGCCTGCAAGAGAAGACACAGTACCATAAGAAACACCTTACAGTCAACTCCTACAGCAGTAGACATGAACTACACACACAAGACTGCCAGACAGACAAAATGATTATGGTTTATTAAAGTTATACCACTTCAATAAATTAAAAAATGAGCTAGCGAGCAGACAAGTCTGTTCAACAGCATCCCTGATACAAAGATTACAGCCAGACATTGTGCAAGTCTAGCTATGAGGAAAGTAAGAGACATGCTATTCAGTGAGTCTCGATGTGTGAAACCCAGCTCAAGCTGAAAAGTGATGAAGAGCAGAAGAAACCAATTCCTGAGTGCATACGTATGTTCCCTTCAAGGCATTAACTCCTCCTCCTCCTCCCTTTCAGTCTCTTACATCCTCTGGCAAGGAGCAGCCCATCAACTGAAGATAAATAAGAGGTGGTATCTCTGACTGGTCGAATCTCGGGGATAAGCTCCAACACTTTCATTCTCTGGCACTCTAGCTGGCTGGTTACGCAACAGAAATCTGCTTTCAATTTATGGCAGTCTGACCAGCAAGAATGGTATACAAAGCAGTAATACACTTTTGCAGATTTGATCTGCGCTCAGTCCTTTTTACACTTCACAGAGCAGATGATTTGCTTAAAGCCTCTTTATTCAGATGGATTTTCATTCACTTTCATTATGGTTAATGCTACATAAAATCACGCAGAGACTTAGATCTTGTCATGATGGGGTAAAACAAGCATCTAAAAGACAAAGAAATAATGATGTAGCACATACAAACATCACTTGAAAGACAAAAGAAAAAAGTACAGAAAAGTTACAGGCAGAAATAATCTCAAACTGCAAGATGTTTAGACACCCTGTAGGGCACCAAAATCAGGCATCAGTACAGCCTCACAGTGCTGTTCCTCCATTAAGTACTTGATACATTTCCAGACTCTCACAAGCCTCCAACAGCAGCTTTTCCCTCCCTTCTCTTCTGCATGGGACCTATTACAGCCCTGCCAAGTTTTATGCGATGACATTTTCACCCAATAAGATCCCTGAGAAGTATTTTGAGATGAAACATCAGTGACACCAGAGTCAAACTGTTAACAAGATTAAGAAAAGGTTTCACAGGCATCTCCTTGCTTGATCTTTGCACGGGCACCTCAAATGATAAGCTAGATTAATGAGAGCAATCTGGATACAGAAACTATTGTTAGGAACCAAGAACTGCCCTGTTGAGCAGCAAGCACAGGAAATTTTTATGATTACTGCAAGTAGAAACCAAAACCGAAAGTGAAACTACATTTAAAAGGGAAAAAAAAAAAAAAGGGGAGGGGGGGAAATTCACTGCTTTTAAAAAAGAACCCAGTCACATCTAGACAAGGATTTTTGTTGTTCTGAGAAAGCTCTATGCACACCACTCTGCAGCCATAGTCACACATTTCACATACACAGAAGCCTTCTTGCCCCGTTCACTAAAGGCAGGCTTTACATCCCCCAAATCCTTGCACGCAGCTACAGAGCTGCGCAGTGGAAATGGGTTTTTTTATAAGTGGAGCAAAGCCAAGCTGTTTGAGCTCTTTGCCTCCTCTAGTCCATGAAAAGGACACAGAACTACAGACTGTCAGCATTCCTGACATTCTCTTCCCTGCACCTGAACTCGCATTTCACTTCTTAAAAAAGTGAAAGTCGCAGAACTTTAAGCAGCATAGTCCTTGCATTCCAGCCTCACAAGAATTTGCCACGGGGCAATTCACAAAATGTCAGCATGAAGGGTCTCTCCTTCAGTCTCTGAACAGAACAACTTTGATTTCTGCTAGAGCTCTAGCAGACAAGTCCAAACGTGGTCCTGCACAAAACACACACTTCTTGATTACTGGTTGAGATGAAAAATGATTTCTGATGAAGGAGCTGGTACCTTGACTAGCATTCTATCACCTTCACCCCTTCTGCCTAGAAAAGCCTGGCAAGCTCTTGCAGGTGATCGAAAAACCTTCTGGTTCTTTGAAACTTCCACAAGAAGTGCAGTTACTTAGCTTATCAGAGGCAGCGGTGAATATAAAAGTGCTTAGCTCTTTCAGCTGCAGAGATGACCTACAAGTGGGCAAACATGAAAAGGCTCACCCTCCTTGTTCAAGTATGATCTACTTAAAAAAAATAAAAACAAAACCACAACTGAACAAAAAACCCAACCATTGGTTGTAATCAGGACAAAACCAGCTAGAGTTACTTCTTTAAGCAGCTAAGTATTTGAGTCTTAACTGAGTCCGTCTTACCAAGGAGCTCAGAGTTTCTCAGTTAAAATAAAGCACAATATCTTCCCTTCTGTTGCTTTAGTACCACACACATCCTACCCATACAGAAAAGTTAAGTCAGTAGAATCAGTTTCAGCTCTTGCTATAGGATCAGTTCACACAATCTGAACTTCCCACTCCATCATTCAAATTTGAACTTGACACATAAATCAAAGTCCTGTCCTGGTTCTCTGCCTTCAGGGCCATTGCCTCTCTTCTGTTCAACAAAGGCTTGTGTTGGCTGGGATGCAAGGGGACAAGGGGCTCATCCAACCCCTCAGCGCTGTAGGATTTCCCTGCTCTCCCCTCCTTTTCCTGCCATACAATGAGAAGGTGGCCCATGGTATTCCAGATCCACATCTTAATGAGAATTCATCACATGGCCTGAGCACAAAGGAAGGTCTGTCTCATCAGAAACGTCACTCCTGTTCCTTGACTTAGCCTAGGAACTCTGACTCATCAAAACTGCAACAGAAAAAACAACACAGCTTTTTTTTTTCCATGCAACATTTTTTTTCCATTGGCTTAAGCAAAACATTTGTATACACCAGAGTAAGAAGTTTCATACAGCCCCCAGAAAACCTATTGTCTTGCAGATACAGCTTATGCTTTTCCGCTCCGGACTAATTGAGCCATTCATAGCTGATGTTCTCAACACAAGCCATGATTGACCAGGAAACAGGAGGAGTGCAAATCAGCAGACAAGTTCAGAAGTACCTTATTCTAACATCACCTAATCCAAGAAGAAATGTCAAGTAAGAGCCAAAATAAATTACACATTCCCTGGAGGCCTGGTCTGTTCTAGTACTTATGTCATTATAATCAACTGCGCAGAGAAAACAGAAAAGTTACTGTCCTGCTGCCTCATGAGACAGTCTTCAGTAAATATATTAACCAGATGAGTCATGATATGGACTGTGCCTATTGGGCTGGAAACACCGCTCCATGACCCTACGTAATCTCAGCAAGAGACGCGAATGCCTTCTCTGGATCCTTCTTACTCCCTCCCAAGAGCTGTGTTCAATCTCCTGCCTTTAATGAAAAGTCTAATTAACTGCATCAACTGAACAGACTTACAGCATTTAGGACAGTACAAAGTAGTTCTCGCTCAACAGCTTGTAATTGCTTATTGTGAGCAGACTACTGCTTCCCAAATTATGGAAGGACAAGTCACCCTCCTCCCATAACAGGGGATCTAACCCTTGGAAGGGTTTTCATCATGAGGATAAAAACAGGGCCACCCACACACCTTAAGTCTTCTCTGGATAACAGGACAAACACCTCTACTTCTCAAGGAGCTGCCTGAAGAAAGCTGGCTTTCCCAATGCCACCGCTGCACAGCTTCCTGGTTTTTCCAGTGCTGTGCCAACCATGGAGTGTCATCTCCCACACTTCTTTACTTGGAATATTAGTGCATCTCTACCATCAATCCAGAAATCTCTAGTAGTTGCCCAGCAGATGAAGAAGAGTGGACTGGACACAGTTCTCCCCTAGAAAAGCTGGTGATGTCAGCTACCCCTTGAAAAGGCCTGGGTAAAGCATGACCTTACACAGTTTTCAGAAGGTCAGGATCCTACTGGGTTGTGGGATTGCAATCCACGGGCACAGACCACTTGCTAGAGACCCTTCAACCTGTTATACCACTTTTGCAAAAGAGAACCTTGACTATGCCCAGTGCTTTTGGCAAAAGGAGTATCCCCTAGCCACAGTAATAAGAAGTAGAAATGAAAAAGATGGAGAAGGAGGGAGAGTAATATATTAAGATTTCTTAATTGTACCAGATAAGGATTGTTTTGATTTGCATAATTTCCCCTCAGTTGTTCCATTACACAATAAGCCTTCCTAGTTTCTGATAGGAGAAAACCCCTTAGCTGGGGTTCAGGCATTAGCACTGACCTCCAGAAACAACTCAGAGTATCCACTAACAACTGTGTGCTACGTCTGTGCAGCCAGGCAGACGGAGCAAAACATACTGCTGTCTGCAGACAGCTTCCAGGCAGCTCTGAAGAGAAATGAAATCCCGTCTGCTTTCTTCCACTACACACACGCCCTTGGATAATCTACTTTTCGGGCTGAGCGACATACCCAAGCAGCTCACAGCCCTCCCCTCGTCCTGTTACCATTTAAAGTAAAACAGACGTGCTGCTTGGCTTCTCCTGACAACCACAGGGACAAGGAATTTGTTCTCTCACACTTACGCTCTTACTTTCTCTTCCATTCCACGCTCCCATGGGGAAAGAGGTTTCCTTTTTGGGCACCTTAACACAGGGCAGGCACATACTGTTCAGTGTTGCAAGCAACAACACACTGCCTTTTTCACAGTCCCCCAATTCTCAGGGGATACCCAATTACTCACATGCCTTCTCACCGCTAAATGAACGAATCTTGTGACTTGCTACCAGAAAGCCTGAGGCAGCCACACACTGTTGAATTATCCCTCACGTGGGCACTTTGGTTTCAGACCAATTGCTTTATTACCTATGCAACCTATGAAACCTGAAATAGAAGCAAGACAGCTAATAGCTTTCTGTATTAGAAAGCATTTGCAACTCCCATTAGTCCAGCCCAGGCAGCCTAAGCCCCCGAAGTCTTTTGCACTGCAGTCATACACACACAACTCTAAGGCTTCTTTAAAGACTTAAAGCATCCAGAAGACTGCAACAAGATCAAATCCCCCCTGGATGTTTTACCTCTTAGATGACCTCTTATCGTGCCTGCTGCCTGTTGTCCACCAGACTGGAAAACATCACACTGGGCTGCCAAGCATCCAAAGGACTCCACTGAGGGAAAAAACCCACCAAAAAAAAAAAATCCAAAAACGCACCCCACGCACTCTTCAATCCCCTTTTCCGAGTAACTGTCCATTGAACCATGTTCTTGCAGGTCTCCTGCTATTCATGCAGTTATGTCAACATTGCTGCCATTGTACCGCAGTGATGAGGACAATGCAAAGTCAAGTCAATGTTTGAACAGCACTTGGGAAGCACAGAACACTTGGAGGCTGGGACAACTCTGCCTCTCAAGGCCCTGCACAGTCTCCCTCTTCTTGAGGAGAGGTTTGGGAATTTTCCAGGAACGAGTCTAAAGCAAAAGTAAATAAAAGCCTACACACCTCCAACTACACAAGATATACAGGGAAGTATTTGAAAGGGAAAAAAACAAACATTCAAACAATGAAACTCAGAAACTGGTCTTTACTTTTCCAACACAAAATAAAACTAGAGCAACCCAGAAGGTGTTTCTGCTCCACACACGGGCACGTGATCACAAAATCCAACTTCAAAGAGCCTTCACGCACTTTTCTTTGGTTAAAAGATATGATCTTAATTAAGGACTTCTCCTCCTTGTGGGCTATAAGGTATAAACAACACTGGTACAGGGCTGAAACCGCTGCACAGACTTCTGTGAGCCTTTTATCACCACAATTAACGCGATACAAAAGATGAACTCGGGGCCACCATCTCCCTCCTGCCACCAACTGCCACCACGCCCTCGCTGCTACCAACAGGCAAATTAACTCTAATAAACCCTAATAATCCTGACAACCCCCCCTTCCCCCCTCGTGTCTCAAGAAGTCTAAAGTACTTCCACGAGTGAGCCAGGGGAGCAGCCACGCTCCGCAGCTCAGCTCCAAAAGGGCATCAGATAACACCAGCCCCGGGGGCTGCGGGCCCCACACGCCCCGGGGGCCTGGAGGCCCCTTTTCGGGAGGACTCGAAGGCAAAGGCAAGGCGGCAGGGTTTGGGCTACCCCCGCCCGGGGCTCACCGGCACAGGGCCCCCTCCGCGGCCATGTCCGCGGCCGGGAGAAGCCGCCGCCTCTCTCCGGCGTGTCTGCCGCTACCCGCCCCCCCGACAGCCCGTTACTTCCTCTGCCGCCGGCGGCCGCCAGCGCACGTTGCTCGGGGGCAGGCGGCACCCGCGCCGCCCTCCAACGGCCGTTGCCGCCCGCCCGGGCCCTGCCGCCCTCTTCACACGACGTGGCCGCCCCAGCCCGGCAAAGACAAAGCGGAGCCCCGCCCGCCCCAGCCCGGAGGGGAAGGGGGACCGGCCGCGGTCCGGCTCCTTGAAATTTCCCACTCCCGGCCATGCGCTCCGCCCCGGTCCCGCCGCTCACCCCTTTGCCCATGGTGCCGTGAGGCTGCGAGCGGGTCAGGCGGCTGGGGGCGAGGAGCGGGGCTCAGCGGCGCCACGTGTCCCGGCCGGCGGCAGGTGCGGAACAATAGCAGCGCCCCGGCCGCCGCTCGCCTTCCTCTTCCTCCTCCTCCTTCCTCCGCGGCTCCTCTCCTTCGCCTCGCCCCCCTCTGCCCCCTCTCGGGTCGCTCCTCTCTGGCGCCGCAGCCGCCCGCAGCTCCGCGAGCCGCCGGCTTCCCGCCGCATAAAGAACCCTCGCCACACCGCCCCGCCCCGCCCCGGCCCGGCCCGGCCCGGCCCGCCGCACCGCCCCTCCGAGGCGGCGGGCAGGCGGGGACGGGACGGGACGGGACCGGAGCGGAGTGGAGCGGGGCGGGGGGAGGCTGGGGGGGCGGCAGCGGTGCTCAGCGGGCCCGGCCGCGGGTGCACCTTGGGGCTCACCTCGGCTGCCCGAGCCGCGCCGCTACCGCGGTGGGGGCGGGCGGGGCGCGGGGGCTCTTTGCGCGACGGGGAAGGCTCCGCCCGCCCGGCCCGAGGCGAGGCCGCCGGAGGGCGCCGCGCGGGGCCGCAGCGCCGCCGCCATGCCGGGACGGGCCGCGCCGCGCCGGGCTGCGCGCGCTCCCCACGGTGCCCCTCTGAGGGTTTGGCGGTTTATCAGCCGTGACCGACGGTCACGGCGGGAGCTCGCCCGGCCGCCGCGGCCGCCTGAAGTCCCGGGTTGGCCCGTGGGTTTCCCGCCGGTCTTGCAGGCACTGCCGCCCTTCACGGAGGGGGACGAGACCTCCGGAGGGTCCCTTCCACCCAAAGTTGAGCCTGTGCCACGGAGTGGGGGGTCGCGTCGGTGAGCTGTGAGGGGCAGACGCGGGCGGCGTGGTGCCCACGATGCTTCAGACCTGCCGTGGCTAAAGCTCACTACGTACACTGGGAGACAGATGTGCACGTACTTGCCAGAAATTGCCTGGAAGCATGGCAGCCGCTGCACTTGGTGGTCAAGGACTCGGCGAAGACTTACGGGGCGTCTTCCTGTGCCCTGTGCTGCTCAGGGAGTCTGGCTGAGGGAACCATTGACCTTCCCTTACACTTCAAAGTCTGGGAAAGTCAAACGCAGACGTTGTGACCCTGTGTTTGATCACTTTGCTTTTCATTTCTGTCTAGATGCTCTGGCAAAGAAAATCAGCACCTGCTCTTTTACCACTTGACAGCTTAGGAGAACCTCCTGGAACCTGTATGAGCTTGGACATAATAAAGTGTTTCTGTAGCCTCTTCCCCACCACATGCTTCTCTTGCTGAGGGCCCTAAAAATTAGCTGTAGGGGTGCTAGGAACATTCTTGCTCCATAAGAGCAAGAAACCCCTGGTAAGAAGGGGTTGAAACTCCCCTCAGCTGGAGAAGAGAACTTAATTCAGGCCTTAAACATCCTGCATAAGAGCTTACTCATCAAACTGTCACAGACCTGTGTAAGCGGAAGGGATGCCACAGCCACCATCACAGTCTTTTAAAAGGTGGTGGAGGCACCACACCATTGGTGGACCATGGTCTTGTCACTGTGCCCTAGACCTGCTGTTAGACCTTTGGATGTATCTGGCTCCTCTGGACATGCAGGGTGCTTCATCTTTGCGATTCCAGGTGGACTTAGAAATGGCTTGACCTGCTCAGCTCTGAAGTGCTACTGGGTCTGAATGTAGTGAACTTTAAAGTAAAAGCCGTCAGATGCAATTTTAGATGGCAAGTCAGCGTTTCAGAGACACTTTTTAAGTCTTCTGTGTAAGCTCCATTTTATGCCTTTGATGGTCTTTATTTGATCTGGCACTGTATTGACAGACTTGGAGGCTGAAGCTTTCAGTTTACCTGGAAAATACACGGCACCTGGGCAGCTGTCTCCCTTCCAAGCTGCCCCGTCTTGACCCTGAGGCAGCACTCTCATTTAGCTCTCATTACTCATCTTTGAGGTTTTCTTTTAAGACTTTCCATGAAAGGCCTGGCTCTTGCCAGTGGGCAAGCAGAAGGGGGTAGGCATTAGGAACTGGGTAGAAATTTCAGAGCCTGAAGTCATCTATTCATTTCATGTTGACTCCTTAACAGCATTTCACTCCTTAAGTTCACTCCACAGTACCAAACCTAGGTTCCTTCCAGGTGTCAGTGAAGCACTATCAGTAGGACACAGAGACCTTCAGACAACTTCTGAGCCATGTTTCCCCTTGAAGTGCCACCTATCAGTGTAGTTGATTTGGCACACTGTCAATCTGATCCATCTTTTCCCTTGGGACAGTGGACACCTTGCCATTTCTTCATGACGTGAAACTGTAGCATGCAACTGCGGCGCTTTAAACTCAGACCTAGTGTCTCTTTCAAATGAAAAATGCGTCTCAGTTCTGTTACTGGCAGTGATTTAAAACAGAGAGAAAATCCATATGGGTCAAAGGAAATTTTATTATGTCAAAACAGGCAGGGAGGGTAGAGTACTTGTGTTCTCCTGTAATAGGTATCAGAGAGATTAGCTTAAGAAAAATCAGGAGAGCTCTGTTTTCAGTATCTACAAGCAATTACAAACCCTTTTTGATACCTTGGCAGGACAACTGAGAGACGCAGAGATAACATACAGGGAACTTCATGCCTGCCAGTGTGTCAGATCCAAATCAGGTTTTAATACCTGAAAATTCCTGTTCTTTGGCTTGTGTCTCCCCATTCTGGGAGTAATTGTGAATTTTGCAGATTTGCAGCAATACATTGTTTTTCCCTTTGGGCTGCTCACTGCTTTGGTGAGTTTGTGGGCTGCTGAACAGCAGTCGAATTCGGGGGGTAGGTAGCATTACACTGTGGGACGTTATGTGATGTGCACAGCCAGCCGGACATCACACAGCCCTTCTGCAATGTTTTTTTCTTCGAGAAGCTGAGATTGCTTTACAGCAGGGAGTATTTTTATGATGATTTTAGGGATGGGAATATGAAGTCACAGCAAGAGGCAAGGCAGGCATGCAGAAAAGCTTTAGCACGTTCTAGTTAAGAGTCCAAGAGTCTGAAAGCCCTTTGCTCTTGCTGCTAGACAGCTTCTGTTAGGGCATATTCCTGCTTCCAGTAGCAGACTGTGTGTAGCTTGACACAGAGAAGCAAATCTTCTTCATCCCTTTGCAACTGCCACAGCCTAGGGCAGCATTTGCTGGGAAAACTAGGATCCCAGCAGTGGATACTCCCCAGAATAGGAAAGAATGTCTTCGCCCACCCATTTTTTCTTTCTGTGACATGTCCTGGGTTCACCAGTGTTTTGAATGTGTTGCAACAAGAGCCATGCTTTGGCCTTCACCTTGAAAACCACAGCCGCTTTTTCAGTGGCAATTAATGTGTACACATTGGGGCAGTTTGCCGGTGGGCAGGACAGTGCCCTTCACAGCAGGGGCTCCCACTTATTCAGAAAAAAAAAAAAAAAAAAATGGAGCTGGGTCCAAATAAGCTATTTTCTCCCATGCATTTGTACCTTATCTCAAGAGTCTCCAGGGGCTGGGGTTACCTCCGGCAGAATAAAGCAGGCAACAAAAGCAGCAGCAGTGCAGGTAAAGCGAGATGTGCTCTGCTATTAGGTCTCTATCAGTGTGGTTCAGAAAAGCAGCCAAAAGGGATAAACTAAAAAGGGATACAGAGAAGACAAGGTGATTGTATGTAACTGTATTTCTATTGATCTCCCAGCTGTAATTACAGGTCTCACACCCCTCCTGGCTTGTCCCCTGCCTTTAATGATATGACTTTAAGAGATAAGGCTGTGACTTTATTAAATGGGGGGAGGAAGCAATATCTAACTATGGGGTGAGCAAAGATCAAGATCCACTACACCCAGTCAGGTTTGGCTAAGCTTCTTCCTGTGCTTTTTCCCTCCCCCTGGCTGAGGGATACAAACGTTTTGCATTTTTGACAGTTTTTTGCATTTTTCTGGAGCTTTCAAGTCAGTCATTCAAATACTGTTGCAAAAACAGACATCTCAAAGGCCATGTGAAAATTAGGGCTCCAGCCTTTACCATCACACATAAATGGCATTACCTTCCTTCAGAGCAATGGTGTTACAGGCTGCAGAGGCGAAGGGCAGAAATACGCAGCATTCCCATCATTTCGAGTGCCTCAGTGCTATGCCTGTACAAAATTCCTGGGCGCTTGGCACTTCCGTAGGTGGGAACTTTGGCTCCTCAGCCTTTCTCAATAGTAAGCTCAAAGTGCCCCAAGAACTTAAAAACTGTGGATTTTTTGTGTTTTACCAGAGAGGAGGTGGAGGCTTACTAGAGTCATGCAGTGAATCAGATCAATGTGTGGGATTCAGGAGAGCGTGGTTGCTGTCTGACTGCTAGGAGACAGGTTTTTACAACTGATTCAAAAATCCTCAAAGACTACTTAGAGAGGGGATGCTGCGAGACCACAAAAAACAAAGCCATTGCCAATAGATTGAAATACACTATTCAAGGATTTGCACTTCTTCAGGAAAAATGTTAAACTCTTGCTCTGGACAAAGCTGTAACATGCACTTGAGTGACACTTCTTTTTTAAAGGCCATAATCATAATCTATAGTTCCATTTTTAGTTACTGAAGCTGTTTTTAATTTGCCCCTCTTTGCCAGTGAGTTATCTGGGAGATAAAGCAGCTTTGAAATCCCTAGACTCCCTGGAACCACAGTGTATATCTGTGTGTGCACTTTGCCATTCCTGAGCAGATAAACCGAGTGCCATGTAACTTACGCCTTCTCTGCGAATCGTTTCAGCGCTAGTGGCTGTATGGGAATATATTTAAAAGAGCACAAGGTTGAGCCAAAAATGTCTGCATGTACTCTTTTTTTTTTTTTCTTGCATTTTCACCTGCCTGTATTCCATGGCAACGGGGCGATTGCATCTAAGTGTGTATACAAGCTAGTGAAAAATGCAAGATTTCTTTTTTTTAATCCATACTTCCACTGTTTTTTACCTAGATGAGAGGGCAAATGGATGTATTATTAGTAAGTAAAAGGGAATTGAAGATTGTTGCTCTAGGTTGGAGAAGGAGAGAGAAGAACATGTTGCTATATTAAAAGCAGCTCTGTTTGACATTTTACTATGCTACACATATGGTTTGAAACATATAAAAGGTATTGATAACTTTCCATTAAAAATTTGTATTCGAAAATACATTTTCAAAGAGAAACACCCTGAAGTCAGGATGTGCCAAAGTCCAACCTCTGCTCTCTCCACCTGCCTGCATGCACAGTAGTACAGCCTTCAGATAAAACACGCTGCTACATCCAGCATTTCAGGTGAAACTCTGCACAACAAATGAGGTTGAGCCAGCTTTACTAGACCGAGGTTCATCTTCACCTGCCATAATGCTTCATTTTCCAAGATTAACGTTCTCTGAGTTCGAGAGCCCTTTTTAGCAGGACAGCTGGAGGTGTTAAGAGAGAGGACAGCAGGCTGATGGGGACCCTCATTGGCTGCAGCTTCAGAGACCAAGGTCAGCATGGAGCTCAGCGTCCTGCCTGTTGACTGATGGCCGAGTAAAGGTGATGACCTGTCTAGTGGTGCTCCACCATGTCAGTCATACCTTCTATCTGATCTGGCGTACAGGGTGCCCTTGCCTCACTTCCCCAAACCTTACACAGCCAATAGAGGTACTAAAGCTGGGTGTTCCTGGTAGGAAAAGAGAGAATATGGCTGAAACTTGTTGATCTGAAATAGCCTGAATGTGCTGAGTTTCTAGGCAAGCTACATAAGCCATCGAGTTGACAGTGTGCTGAGGGAGGACTGAGAATATTCTTCCCAGCATGATGGGGATGGATTTTCTGGAGGTGGCTGCTTCTGTTCCCATACAAATAAAAAATGAACAATATGAGTTTGGGCACCTACAGTCTTAAATAGCCACGTCTTTAATTTTCATTTAAGTCTGCATCCATCAATAAAATATTTGATATTGTTCGCTAGACAACTGAGTTCTGCACAAGATGTTCAGTCTGGCCCTGGTTCATCAAAACACTTAGTGCTTTGCTGAATCAAGGACTTGCTTCTCATTAAAGCAGGCACTTTTTATTGAAGGAAGGAGAGAGTATGGTGCAGCCTTACCTCACTGTGTGGGCGCACTTGGCAAGTGCTGTGCACAGTAATAGGTTATGGATTAGGACCCTGTTCTCAAGGCCCAGACTCACTCTGGGTCTTCCACCAGATGCATTTTTCAGTTGGTAGCTACCAAAATGGGATGGGAATTCTTCAACTTTGGGGAAGAGCTGTTTTTTTGTTAGAAGTGGCACGGTTGGTTGTTTTCGTTTTGGTTTTGTTTGTTTTTCCCTGAGCCAGGGAAATTCTATACAGTCTCAGATTTATAGAGAAAACGTTGAAAGTATTGGGCTCTGAAATGGAGTCAGTCATTGTCCACGTTCACTTTGGGGGTAATCCGGCTCCCATGAAGATTTTTGCAAAAAGCTACAAAACCAGGTATTGTGGTGAGGCAAGTGCTACAAAGCAGACATGTAATTGTCTAACAAGCAGCACATAAGGAGGAAACCAAAATGAAAAAAGGCATGTCCCCCAGGTACAATCAAAGGATGTCTCACTAAGAAAGAGGGAGGCTAATCTCATTATTCAGGAGTCTGGGACTGTGCCTGAATGTCCCAAAACATCTGTCAGCAAAAAGCAAAAGCTTTGCCTCAACCCCATAATCTCCTGGCACTTTGCATCTCTCCCAGCAGCTGTGTGGGCCCAACTGCTGTGGACAAACTCTGTCAAACAGGTTGGAGAACCCATCCCACTTGAAACAAAGAGGCAGAGAGCATCCTCCATCTTTTTTTCCTTGGAGCCTTTTATTTGGGGGTCTGCTCTCACATCAGGTCTGCACAAACAGCAGTGCCAGGACAAGGCAGCATTGCCATGAACTGGCATTGCCACGAACTGGCATTGCCACCCCAGCACGGGAACCAGGAGCCTCCAGATTTGCTGGTAATCAAGTATAGTTCCTATATGGTTCCCATAGCTTATAATGTCCAAGCACTTCACAGCTGTTTGGAAAAGCATTCTGCCCACCTGGAAATAGCAGGGAAATGCTCTTCTCTCCCTGAGGCACAGAGGTAGGGCCTCAAGTAAGATGCCCTTGGTGTCCTGCAGAAGTGACAAAGAAGGGGATGGGGAACACCCCAGTCTGGATTTGGGACAGCCTAAGTATGGTTCAAATCCCTGATGCTTGGAAGTACTCCTGATTTCTGCAGTTTACAGGCAGAAAAATTGCTTGTTTCCTTAGCTGGGATGAACAAGAAGTCTAGGAAAGAGCAAGGATGCCAGCTATACCAGGTGCAGCCAGCCAGCCTGGTGGCCAGAAGGTGCAGACTCGCAGTAGTTCTAAACTGTGTTTGCAGAGGGAGTTTTGTACCCTGGGAAACATGAAGCACACACGCATGATTGGTGTTTATATACGGGGCTATGTCAGGACAATGAAACTGCTGGGAAAAAGGATGATTAAAAAAGAGGTTTTGAAACAGACAAGATAGCTCCATAAAATCCTCCACCGTCTGAGATGGAAAGCCAGCAAAAATAAGCTTCACCAACAAATACAATTCATTCCAGCTCTTGCGGCAGGGAAATAAAACAAGAGAACTGCCAGAACAGTGGGTTGCAGTTCATGGCGTGAGTGCATCAGTATCATTATAGCCTTGAGATGAGCAGTTAGCCTTAGTAAGAAATGCACATTCAGCAGCAAAATTGTTCTATACAGATGGGCTATAGCCCAAGAATATATTGTATTCCCAGGATGTTTACTGCCCAGATCAACTCAAATGGACATGAGCAAGCAAAACGCTGACCAGCTATAGATTTTTGCTTCAAGTTTATGAGTCCTCCTTATCTGCAACATGATTTTAAATCAGTAACAAGTTTCTGTTTGCAGAACATCTTTCTCTTCAAGGATTTTAAAACCTACCTGTTTGCACTGACCACTCTTCTGGGGCAAAAGAGCTGCTTATCAGCACTCTGTAATATTACCCCATGGAAAAAGGAAATTAATTATAAGAAGAGAATTGATGAGAGAGAGAACACAGATGACAAGCATAGTTGACAAGGTTACTGGCTTTTACAAAAATGTAATTTAAAAAAATTTGTGTCTATGCATTCGGAACCCAAACAAGAGAGCCTAAAAAGCAGCCTTGACTAGCGGTAACTGAGCTCTTGAGGTGGGATCCTCTGCATGGTGGAGAGGTATAGCATCTCTTAAAGAGCAAATACTCAGAAATCCATTCTGTCCTTTGTCACAAGATTTCAGCCTAATCCCTTCCCCTTCAATGGCCTTACTTGGGACTGCTGGTGTCCACAAGGTCAAGTGCTAGCCCAGAGATTTTCTCCAGCAGTTTCACACAAATGCATGCAGATATCTTTGTTTCATTTGTTAAAATGTTAAACAGGAAGGACAAGATGTAATTCCCGTACAGTTTCAGAAAGAACCTGCAACAACCTGCAGTTTCACCTTTGCTATGGAAGAATTTCTTTAGACCCAGGAAAATCAGAGTGAAGTCCTAGCAAGTGTTGTCTGTATTGCTGCTTACTCTGGGTAAAGACATGGAGGCTCTCGTACTTTAATCAGCTTCAGCATGCATTGCAAAGGAAGGGTTTGCATGGGCATGGACATATGACATACCCACAGGAGCGTCAGCCTGGCACCCTTCTGTGACCATATGCTGAGCATAGCTATGGTCTGACTGAAGACCAGAGCAGCAGAGAGCTCATCATTTTTCTGAATGTTAGTGCAGAGCAGTGGTGACTTACACTCAAACCAGGGAAGGACCTGTGTTGTCTCCTCTGGGCGTACAAGTCACACGGTCCTTGTTCGCAGGGCAGAGCCAACCACCGAGGAGAAGCTCTGGGAAGGATGCCGCTCCATTTCTTCCTTCACCCTCTCTGACCTCGGGGCTCTGCAGCCTGAGGGGATTTACAGCCCTGCTTCAAGATGGCCAACAGGCTGCTCTGAGTTACTTGTCCAGATGTGCCTCTGAGTTATAACTTTCGGGCTGCCCCAGGCACTCATCTGTACAAGCAAGGCACCTCAGCAGTCCCTCCGTGCTGCTGAGAGGAACAGGGTGGCAGATCCTTTCTTCCCAATGGGGGCTGCCCATCTCCACCCCATTGTACCAGACAAGCTATCACACAGCCCTCATACTCTTGGGCAGCGCTTCTGGCTGCACTAGATAAGAGAGTTGCGCATCGGCCAGAGGCTGTGATAGGCTCTGTCTGAAGGATTACACCTAGATTAAGAAAAAGTGATCCTGGGTTTAATCACATTAGAACAAGTCTGAAGTATGAGCTGGCAGCCGACAGCAGTACAGACCATGCATATGGGAAAACACTGTTGCTGGGGAAGATCACGTGGATTTATAATGCATCAGTTCCCCTGGCTGCCCAAGGCTGTGCCTGCTGTGGGGACGATGCTCTCCATTTGCCATGGGAAACAAGACGTGTGCGTGGTATGCTCTTCTGAGAGCTCACTTGTGCTCTCATAGCTGCTTTGATGCACTGCATCAGCCACTTGTGGATTTACCGAGCTGGCAAACTGTATCTCCAAGTGTAGTCCCACTAAAAGCCTCACCATGCCATTATCTGTATTGTGCAGGAGGCAGACAGAAACACAGCACAGAGGGAGACGGGTAGGATTCATGTTGTTTCCATACTCACTAGAGAGCACGTCTCCAGAGAGCAATTTGTTCTACCAACATCTGCCACTCAGCCTAGAGTGAGGTGTGTCACTCTGGAAGTCCCCATGTTTCTCCACTAATTTTGGCCCTGCTTAAGACCTAAACTTTTGAAGTTAGGAGCAGTGAATTGCGCCAAAACTTGTCTTGGCTGAGCTTCTTGGAAAGTTCATAGCAGAGCTAAGATCTGCCCATATTCTGCTTGGGATCCCAGTTCCAGGCTAACCTAAAAGCCCACCCTCTGCTTAGGTGGATACCAGCTCTTCACTGGGACACTAATGGTTCTTTTCAGTGTCTTTCTGGCACCACCTGCTTTTGGGCAAGTGCAGCTCTACTTTCATGCAACACATACTTGTACCAGGACCGCAATGTAATTTTAGCAGTGCTTGAGATTGTGGTAAATCTGCTGATGTGCAGCTTGGGTTCTTCCCCAAAGAGCAAGGTGCCTACCTCTGTTTTGCTCCCTGCACTCTCCTGTCACCCTCTTAGTTCTTTCCCACAAGCTACTGAAAAAGCAGCGTTCCCTGGGGCCATAGTGTTAACATCTAGCACTCCAAGAGATAATTACAGTGGAGACTGTAGATGGGGGAGCAGCTTGGAGGAATGGCACGTCCCAGGAGAATGTGCTTTGCTGCTGCAATGACATTGCTCTATGCAGTACACAGGTGTCTGCCAAGTACATGCAGTACAGCAGCCCAGCACCTTATCCCCCAGTGTGGTTTTTTAATGATTATATAGTGTTTAGATACGTTTAGACTTTGGCTTGCCAGCGCATAGCTATTGTCTGCACGGGCATGTCCTCAGGAAACAATGCAGAAAGCCCATTGTGGTTAGTGATAGACCTGAGCTGCGTAACTGAGATCCACCCTTAAGCCTCAAGATGTTCTGATCTAATCCTTAAATCCAGCAGATTCCTCTGTTGCAGGTAAAGGCAAAAAACCACCAGACCCAGCATTTCCCAACTTGAATTTTCCCAGTTTTAAAGAGCCTGAGGATTTTATTTTGGTTTGAGGGCTCAGTCTCAGAGTTCAGATCTTGTTCCTAGATATGAGTGTTCAGGAAGACTGCTGGATGCACCAGCTTGTTTCAAGCCTGGTCTCTAGTTACATTGAAAGCATTTAGGGGGGAGAGGCTAATCATGAGTTGAGTGAATACCTGGGAAAATTAATTTTAAGGCAAGCCTGTAAAAGTATTTTTTTGTGCCGGAATAGCAATATTGTTAAGGAACATCTTTCCCCTCCTGTGCTTTTTTTTCTTTTTTTTTTTGGGGGGGGCAGAGAAGTTGGCATTTCCATAATGGCAAAAACCTTAGTGCAAATGCTGTTTAATCCACTTTTAAGTCTTTTTGCCAATATACAGTCATTTTTGTTTCCCTTATCAAAATCAGCTAAATAACAGGACTCTCCTGTGACAGTAAAAGCAGTGCTCCCACAAGGAAGGTTTGCTGGGATAGTTCCTCTGGAATACTTACACCTGGAAATTTTAAGAATAAGACCTTGCTGAAGTAAAAATATATAAATATATATATATATATATATTGCAAAGAGGTAGTGAGGAAAATAGCGTGAGTCATTTCCAGTCTGTCCCAATGGACAGATGAGAAAGCTTTGCCTTGCTTCCAGTTCCTACATAAACAGTGGGAGCCTCCTCTCTGTTATTTATGCCCCGATGAGTAGGAAGACACCAGTAACAAACACCACCAGCCTTGTCTTCATTCTTAGTGGCTTATTACCCTCACAATGTGCATGCAAGGCTCTCCAAGAGCATTGCCAAACTCACCAGACAGCCTCCCCGAGGTATGTTCTGAAGAGCCAATGCACGTCACGCCCATGCAATCCTCTTTTCCTGCATCTCCAGGCAAGGGCACGCACTGCCCATAAAAGCATGCAAATCATTCGCTAAGTATTGTACCAATGGGTAAGAGAAGATATTTCCTTGCCCTGAGGAAGTCACTGGCAATGAAGAGATGGAAAATACTGGAGAAGAACTGGAGGGAGTCAGCTCTTCCCTAGCTGAAATGATAGGGGGATGGAACAAGCTGGGTGATGGAGAGGCCAAAACCACCATGCTGGCCAACAGGGCTGGGGAGTGGGGCAGAGGGGTATCCTCCTGGCTCAGTGCAGCCCAAGCGGATCAGCTGTGGTGGCCCTTGGATGGCCTCCGGGTGCTGCTGACCCAGCGGGACCAGGGTGGCTCAGATGCTGCACCTGGCCGGGACCTGCCACCCGGCCTGAGCCAGCATGGGTCTCCTGGTCATCATGGAGGGACTTCATCTGGTCAAGGGACAGCTGCCCTTGGACAAGGCCACCAGCTTGAAGCTAAGAAATATGTGACTTCTAGGGCCTGACATAGTGCCCAGGGCACTGGCATAAACATGTTATTTCAGCTGACCAACCAAAGGAGCTGCCATGGGCATGGAGGGGACTGCTTGCAAATGGTCGATGCTCTGCTGCTGGCCTTTACAGGCTGGAGCTACTGCAGAAAGGGCCTCTTGAATGTTACATATATTTTTTAAATCTTGCTCAACAGCTTGAAGAAATATCCTTTATTCCTCTTCACTCATTTTTGGGGCTACTTTTCCCAGGTATACTTCCAAACTCAAAGCACAGGCTTCCTGATACAAGCTTAGCTTCTTACAAGAAGCTGGCACAACTAAATTGGAGTGCTACCATCTTCTCCCACAGCAGAGGAAACAGGTTTTGCAAACCTAATCAACTAGTCCTACGGGAAGTCACAAGACCAGCTCCTCTCAAGCCAAAGCACTGAATGCTTGAACAACAAATTGAGATGTTGATTGAAAGGAAAAAAGCCTTTTAAATCTATATTGGCCAATGCTGTAAAAGAGAGAGGTTTATTGTTGTAGGTGTATATACTATAAATAAGGGGGTTATTTGATGTTCTGGGAGTTGCGGAACAGACTGTTTCATATGATCTTTCAAGAAATGGTTTTAGCATGAGTGAGGTGGGTGGTTCTCTGAGGTACTGGAATTCGTGATTACGCTGAGGCTTTTGGGAGAGCTTTCATCCTAAGAAAGATGGATCTGTCATGTTGGGTTTTCTGCCTCTCCCATGTGACAGAGAACAGACAGGGTGATAAAAGGTCATAACCCCCTGAGAAGTAGGAGGGGGAAAAAAAAATTGATTGGGTAAAAGAGGAGAGAGATTTCTTTATTGATCTTCCAAAGAGGGAGTCTGCTCTGCATTTGAGTTTTGGAAATAATTTTTGTCCATGTTGCCAACACAGGCAGCAGTGTCTCAGGGGTCAAGTAGATTCTAACAGCACTTCCAGAGTCCATGACAGCAAAACACAGGTGCCTTCATGATCTGTGGCCTTCTAGCAGTTCCAAAATCAGCTTATAAGATTGTGAGAAAAAAAAAAATCACAGCACAACAAGGATGAGTGTGTGATCAGAGATGAGGACTCCAGGGAGGGTGTCCTGAGGCAGCTGTGGCAACCTAGGGCAGAATGGGACGAGTCAGTTCCTCTCCTTCACCTAAAGGTCTTCAGGACTGCAGAGGGACCTCGGCATAACTGGTACTCCACCTCATGCTGTTAACTTCTTAAATTCGACTGTCCTGTTGTGCCATGTGGAGCCTCATTTCCTCTCCCTGAGAACAGTGCAGTGGATTGCAAAAGGTCTCTCACAGATGCAACACCATTAGCAAATGTAATGGTCAGAGAAGGCTGAGGTGCAAAACAACCCTGCAAGTGGATGCAGGTTACACCTCTGGTTCCTGCTGGCAAGTAGCTCTTGTGCCTCTGTTGATGCAGGATTTTTTGTTTGTTTGTTTGATGTGGTTGGGGCAGGAAAGCCAAGCTCTTTGCTGTCAGTCCACCCAAGTTAATGAGTCTGAACTGGGTCATTGCCACTATAAAAGGGAATGCCTTGAAGGAAGATTGTAGCGTCATAAAAAGGGTAATTCAAGTACTGCACCTAATTCTGTGCTTAGCACTGTGTAGCTGAGATGTTACTCACTCTTACTAGACCTTTACACCAATCTGACGGTGACACCAGATTTCTACCCTAAACCTCTAAGAGAAAGAAAAGTTTGATCCAAAGGGTAGGGTTTAGACCTAAACAATGAAGATCAAGCAGTAAGCTTCACTGCACAGGCAGTGCCCCTTTTCTAGCCATATTTACATCTAAACCACTGTGTACTAATTGGTGAGGATCCACCATGGAGCCTAGGAAACTCCAGCTACATCCTTAGTGGAAAACTGCAGTTCCCCACCGGGCCATGCACTTGTATACAAGGTGCCCCCATGCTTTCTCCTACAGTGGTATGGCAGGGAGATCTCTGGCTCTCATCACCCAGCCCTACACAGCTGAATGAAGCGGATGCTGACTGAATGCATACCCAAAAGTCACCTTCTTCTAAGGAAAAAGGCCACGGGCCGTACCCAATTGCCTCACCGATGAGCTCATGCTGATCTAACCCACCCGCTGCTCTGAGACCACACCAAGGATACCTACCCCACCCTGCTCAAACTGCAGAAACTTTTAAGAACTGAGGGTGTTAGCCCAGCAGCAGGGGCTGTGGGTACTTATTGGAGGAGTGGCAACCCTTAAAAACCTGAAAAATATTTCCCCAGTGCCTACCATAAGTCATCCTTATTTTAAATCAAGCCAGGCGTGCCTTGCCTCTGTGGACATGTAGAATAATGCATTGCAACATTTACAAAAGGGCAGGTTTTCTGGTCTCTCTCCAGTTGTTGTGTCCAGAGGAAAACACACCAGACTATCTACACATTCCTCAGAGGTCATGTTTTCTGAGCCCTCTGCCCAGCTTGCTGCTTTCTCTTAGTTTTTGCTCACCTCTCCAAGTCTTTAATCCAATATAATGGAAAATTAGTCTGAATTCTGGCCGCAACATAAAATTACCTCTGGCCTTAAGTGACCAATGTCTATGGTGAGGGAATAGAAACAAAACTGAAACATGGGTCCCATCTATGAGGATACTTGTCCCTGGGTCACAAATTCATAGGGTGTTTTTTAAAAAAGAAATACTGAGCCAAAATCCTCCCTTTAGCTATCTCTGAACTCTGGATAAGCTTACACTTGAAATGAGTGCATGGGCCCATAAGCAGAGCCTGGCCCACATTAATTCCTGAGCAAAACATTAATAATGCAGGAGAGTTAGAAACTTGGGACGCTCGGCTTGATTTACCAAAAAGGCTGTGCCCAAGGATTGAGTTGCAGGTCTTAGCACCAAGGCCTGAATGACCCTGTGTGGCAGCTGAGGTGGAGAAGCCTTTGCAGGTGGTTTTCCTTCATGCTCTCCTGCAAGTGCAGATGGCAGAAGGCACGGTGTGAGTTACTGATCTGGGTTTCAGCACATCTATGTGTGGTAACCAGAGAAGCTGCAGCAGAGCCAGGAGGAAGGCAAGCTGAAATCAATCCAAGAAACAGTCAGTCCATCAGCTATCCTATTGCAAATCCCACTGAGAGGATGTCAGTAAAGCAGTAATGGAGACTACTGAAGAATGAGCCTGTTCTGTTTTATTAATATAAAAAGCAAAATAAATTCAAACCCAACAAGTTTGCAGCTTATGTGTCCCTGTCTCTGAGAATCTGAGAGACCATATGTAGGAAAACAATGGCAAGAGAGCTGAATCTTACAGGTATCAGCTTGACCTCTGAAACTTAGCATCCAGGAGGAACACTGACACATCTGGAACATCAGGTGATATGTAGAGGAGGCCACTCCTGTCAAGCCAAAGGTCTGAGCCTCAGCTGCACAGGAGCTCTGCCTGGCATGACTGCATCTGTATGTTTCCCTCCTGGGATGGGGAGGAAGGAATTAAAAGCCTTCTGACTACCTACTACAGCCTGAAGGCACTGTACATGCATAGACAGAGAGAAGGAGCAGAGGATTGATGGGTCCCTCAGGCTGCTTAGGGAAGGGAACGGTTGCAGGGTGTGGTGATGCCGAGGTGCTCTTGGGGTGCTTTTGTACCAGCACAGCAAAGCTACCTCAAGTCCCTAGGCAAAGCAGGCTGGACTGGCAATGCTCAGAGAAAGCCATACCTGTGAGGCACCCTGCTTGCCCATGGTCTATGTGTCCTTCCACCCTTCAGCTGAGCTGGCGAGAGGCACAGAGCCACCAGCAACACATGATACTTTTCAGCCCTGCACCTGTCCCAGTATCTGGGGCACCTGATGCTTCACCTAGCATGCAGGTGGCTGCAATGGCACCTACCCATGTCCTCAGAGGGCTTCCAGTCAGCCCAGCACATCCTCAGGGCTCACCTCCTTCCTCAGGAGTTGAGCATTCCTCAAGCCTTATACAGGGGGTGTGAAACCCATGTCTCTGCATTCATCTGTCTCTCTCACCATGCTACAGGGCTAGCAGAAGACACGCTCACAGTGCTGGAGCTTATCTCTAATTCCCAATGGCTCTCAGCTGTGTCCCATTAATCAGAAAAAGGCACAGTGCTTGGAAAGAGACTGCTACCAGGGCTGCCCTGGCACTGCTGGAACCTATCCCGCACGTGACCCTGCCAGGAGGAGAGGGAAAGGTGGACTCTGATCAGTGATCTAACATGGGGCGGGGGGCTGCCCCCCATGCTTGCTGGCACTGGAACTTCACTGAGGGGCTGCTCTGTTTGTAAAAAGCATTGTTGGCAGAACTGCTCTGAAAGCTGTGGTTTTCCAATTGTATGTCATGGGCTGTGTCCTCTCAAACCCTGCCTTTTGTCCCCTTCACAACACACTATAGCAATGAGATGAGAAACAGATAAGGTTGACACTCCTAAGGTGCTTCACCTGGTTTACCTGAAAAGCAATACCTAGATGACAGCTCCTGCTGTTGAGATGGGATTTTTCTGGCTCAATTCTGTTGGACTCGCTCCCATTCTCCTTTGCTTTACCTGTTTCCTGCCTCTTCAAATGGCAAGATTTAATGTCCTTATTCTCCTTCAGTCAGGCAAATATCCAGCTGAGCATGGAGAGGGAGAAAGGACAACGGACTGTTAGCAGCCTCAGAATAATAGATGAGAAATCATGGGCTGTATCCATTGCTCAGCTCCACCACAGAGACTTGGACTGGACCAACACTGTTTCCCACTTGTAAACCAGAGATAATCAGTCTTCCCAAATCTGTTGCTGGGAGAAAGTTTGTTATTGTTCATTAAGCCCTTCGAGGTTGTTAAAGGTCAGGCTAGCTGGCAAAACGATGTGAGGTCTATCACCCAGCTGGAAGGCACTCTGTGACTTGAAATAACAACAGCCCTTTGCAAGGGGGAGGATTGTAAATTCCACAGGGCACCAGATAAACTGGAGGAGGTGAAAACACAAAGGGGTAGCTGAAGTTTCAAGTCCCTTCCGCCCATGCCCTACCTCCTACCTTTGCCATGCCAACACAACTGCACCAGTGTGACAGTCCTCTCCTTCACTGCTCAGGGAAAAAGCAACATGTAGTTATGCTGCACCAGGTCTTGCTGCCCATGGACCATGTCTCTCCTTCAACCCCATTCCTCCTCCTTAGTCAGCAGATGGACAGCCTGGATGGCTGGTCTCCTGGGAAAACAAAAAGAGGAATGGCAATGGAGAAGGAAGGAGGGTTGCAGTGTGGGGCAGGAGGAAAAGCTGTAGCTGAGCAGGAGAAACTGGAGATCTTGGGGTAAAAGAGGGAAGGGGAGAAAGGAGCACACAGATACCCTCATAAAAGAAAGGCAATGCATGGAAGTATGGAGGAGGGCCTGGCGATGGGTGCTGGTGTTGCATACATTTCCTGGCAAGTGGGAAAACATAGCAGAGATGAGAGGTCACACAGAGCCTTCTCCCCAGCACACACACCTCTGGGCGGGTGCCTTGCTCACCCAGGAGGTAGCACTGATGTACACATTTTGCAACCATCTTCACCTGCCTCTGCTGGAGCAGAGTTTTGGGGCCAGACCAGAGATCCACAAAAGTAACACCGCCTTCATTTGGTGCAAGCAGCGTCCACTTCACCCAGCTCCAGCCCCGACTGTTTACCTTCCCGAATGCAGGGTGGCGATCACTTGCACAGTGGTCACCCAACTTGTTCTACTGCTTTGGTTGGACAACACGGAACTGTTGCAGGAGCCTGGAGAGTTCCTATGGGGGTGAAGACAAGGAAAACAAGGCTGTACTTAAAAGTGTTACTGATGTAGTCACTTTGGAAGGGGGCTGGGAAAATAGCACTTTGTCAGAGCAGTAACAACTCAAGTGTAGGTATAGTTGTGCTGCAAAAGAGCACTTTTACCAAGAAAGCTTATTTCACTTGGAAGTTCCTGCAAACAACGTCAACAACTGCTTTGTATGGAGATATATACAAGAGCCTAGATATGTGCCCAAGTCACTGTAGCGTAGCAAAGTCCTGCTCATCAGCTGCAGATTGCCTGTGAAGGAATACCTGTGTTCACAGGACGTGCAGGGTCATTGAACACAGACAAACAAGGTACAATAATTATTTCTTAGTAGTTTGTTACCATCAATACCTAGACAGTGTGTCTAAGCTCTACAATGTGTACTGTGCAAGGAAAATGGGAGAGGAGACCACATACAGCTTGGGAAATAGCATGCTACTGACAAACCTCTTTGGTGAAGGCAAAGACTTTACCAGTTTTTTTTCGTTGCACAAATGAACAGCTACAGTAGCTATGCAGAAAAAGCCATGTCTGCACTGCTGGGAGACTTCTCTGGTGCAGCCTCTCAGGACAGGTACAGCCACGGAAAGGGGACAAAGCCAGAGAGGCTAAAACAGCTAGATTGACTGACTCCAGGTTGGCTCCTTATGCTCTTGGACTCACCTCTAAATTCTCCTTCATCCAGAAACATTAACTCCAAGCCCTCTCTGGCTGCATCCATTTTTTCACAAGCAATGCATGCTCAGGCTTGGAAAAACACGGGTCATTAATGGATCCTACTGTGACAAACAGGGACCGCAGGCTACTTGCAGCCTGTAGGCTGAAAACTGCATTCCCCCAAATGAAGGGTAAAAGAATTTGCCTCTTTGTTTTTGGAATTGTTCTCCCCAGCCCTAAACACAAGCTGAATATTCATGAACCTGCTATAAGAATTAGTTATCTTCTAAAAGCAAACACAAAGTCCCTATTCTGAATGAGGTGCCCAGGCGTCTGACAAAGCCAAGCGTCTGCTCTAGCAGTGGGTTTCCCAGGGACTCTGCCTGCTGCCTTAAACCAGTTACTCTTGCCTATTAAAGCAGAATCAAAACTGAACAAAGATGGAGATCCTTGCAGAGCTGTTCAAGGCAGCTGCGGCTAGTTCAGACCTTTACATCTCTTGACCTAACTTGACTCCCAAGCAGCCACATTGTCTGGATGGGAAGCCAGAAGGGAAGCTAACGCGATTTTTATTGTAAGTGCTGCTCACCAGTGCAGTCAGTCTACTCTGTGTTAAAAGTTCAGGTTGCTAAGTAGCTCGCCAGTGCAGAAGTTCACATTTGTGTTTGAGCTGTATTTGTGGTAGGGACAAAAATGGGTGTGTATGAGCACAAATATCTGTAATGCCTTATTTGCAGGTGTTAATGGTTTGAGGGAATTGGGCATCCCTGAGTGGAAGCACCCCTGAGGTTGTTAAGGACATCAGAGTATTCATTGTATACATGATGGAGCTGACACACAATTGCATTTAAGAAATGGGTGTCACTGGAGAGGCAACCCCACGTCCAAGTGACATGGCAAGAGAATACAAAAAAAAAAAAAAAGGTGAGCCATTGCAAGTGTGTACAAAAGAGACAAAACATGCCTACTGTCTCTACTGGGTCTGTCTGGGAGTTAAATTTCTTCACAGCAGCCCATATGGTGCTGTGCATTTGTGGCCAAAACAGCATTGATATCACACCAGTGTTTTGGCTGCTGCTGAACAATGCTTGCACAGTGTCAAGGCTTTGTCTCTCTCCTTCCTACACCCCACAAGTAAGTGGGCTGGGGGTGGACAAGAGGTTGGAATGGGACAGTGGAACAGCTGACCCAAACTGACCAAAAGGATATTCTATACTGTATGACTATACCATATATTGTGCTCAGTAATAAAAGATACGGAAAAGGAGGAAGGAGGAGTTACAACGTTTGTCTTCCCAAGCAACCACTATGTGTACTGAGGTCCTCCTTCCCAGGACATGGCTGGACATCTGCTTGCTGGTGGGAAACAGCAAATGAATTCCTCTTTTCTGCTTTGCTTCCATGTGCAGCTTTTGCCTTTTCTTATTAAATTGTCACTGTCTTGACCATGGTTTTTTTTCATCTTATTTTCGCCCCTTGTCCTGTTGAGGTGGGGAGAGAAAGAGAGCAGCTGGGTGGGCGCCTGGCAGCTGGCCATGGTCAACCCTTCACACTGTCCTTTCATTCAGGTGGCCCGTGTCCCTCCCAAGCCCATGTGTGCAGACAGTGGGGATCATTAGGGTCACTTAGAAGGCTGGTGAGCAATTTGGAGGGCCTGTGTGGGGAACTGCCTGGGGCTGGGGAATAGGAAGGAGTACCAGGGTCAGACTGACCTTGTGTCTATGTGCCTGGGAACACAAGTGTCGTTGCTCCTAAAAATACCACCGCAGTACCAGTGCTACAGCGGTACCCAAGTACAGCAAGTGCGTCTGAGCTGGCATTGCCAGGCTGGACCTTCTGAATCACCAGGGACCTCTGTCTCCCTGCACAGTGAGGCGAGGGGGCTCATGCTGAGAGCTGGGCTGGCAGGTGCTGCTCGCAGCATGTTCTGAAGAGCATTCCTCCTCACCCAGCAGCCCTGGTGCACGTGGAGACTGCCTGGTCACCTGCATGGCGGCCCCCCTGCCCACACCAGCGGGGCCAAGAGTGTCAGCCACATGGGTCCCTTTGCCTGTGCTGTGTGCGATCCCCAGGGACACCAGCTCCACGCTCTGCCCGGGCCTGCCTCTGCCACTGGTTCCTCTCCAGCCCGGAGTGAACATCTCAGAGCAACCAAGTCTCCTGCAACCAGCAGCAGGCAGAGGAGGAGTGTCCTTGTTGAGCCCCCACTGTGTATCCTCCACCTCTTGCGTGCAGATGGCAGAGAGGCCTTAGCTCTCCAGAGGACAATCCTGGCAGGTGTCACCAAAATCAGAACCTTTCTGGACTACAAGTGGTTGAACTCCACTTGCTTGCTTTTCCTGGCCCCTAAATGGAGTCAGCCCTTATTACCCTCACAAGATACTGAAGGAAACCTCAGGACTGCTAGTTCCACAAGCCAACTCTACACCTTGCAGACACAGTAGGCATGGGCATGGTCACGGCATGGTTTATGGGGTCCCCGGACACAAATCCCTTCTGCAACATGAGAGAAGCCCTGGCACACGTGCATTGGGCATGCCCAGGGCCCTCTCCCACCTCTCCCAAGGCCTAAGTGTTTTTATCCCATCTTTCTACTCACACCCTCTCTACCTGCTGCCCCACCGTGTCACAAGGCCTTGGTAGCCTCCTCTTGGCCTTGGTCAGGCTGGCCACTTGCAGCCCCAGGAGGAGTCGGATGCAGAGGGGGGACCGCAGTGACTATTTCTCTCTGCACTTCGGATGCTCTCAGGGGGAGGTGGGCATGAATGGTGGAGCTCTGCTCCGTGTCCTCTCCCAGCTCCTTGTTCTTGCACTTTTAATCCTCTGACCTTCATCCTTTTTCTCCCATGAACCGTCCCCATTTCTGCTGTTTTCCTTTATGCGCCCCCCACATCCCGAGAGCTCTATGGTTTAGTTAGAATCAGCTGACACCCAGCCGAAGGGGTAGGGTTTTCCCCAGCAGCCCTTGGCTGGTGGCCACATGATTAAAAACAGCGGGAGAACGGCGGCGGGAACCCAATCTAGCATTAATGAGAGTGAGAAGTTGTAGCGTGACCAGCTGAGCAGCAGGAGCCTGGACAAACAGCAGCAAAACAAACGGCGCCGTGTGTAGCAAAGCTCCTGTTTAGCATAACACGGATCTCAGCTACACCGGGGCATTCAGCCTCTCAGCTTTGCCCTTTCCTAATCAGCCCTCTCACATAAGGAAACACAAAAGACTGGAAGCTATTTGTTCCTTGCAGCCAAGGAAAAAAAAAAAAAAAAGTCTCGCATTTCTGCTTCAGTTGTGTTTGCATCTTGCCCATCTCTGGGTGGTGTCTGGATGGAGCTGGTCAGGCTAAGTGACCTGGGACTGAGCGGTGGAGAAGAGGGGTTCGGAAGAGGGCTATCTCACTCCTCTTTGCTGGGAGTCTGCTTCCCCCATCGGCTGGTGAAAAATCCACAGGCAGAGAGGACCAGGCAGGACGCATAGAGTTTTTAGGTGCAGGCTTTACTATCAAACAGCTTGCTGCACAAATCTGAGCCCTGCTTGGACTTTGCAGGACTTGGTTGCTTTGAGACCTGCCTCTGCTGCCCTTCAGATCACAAAACCTTTTTCTCTTCCTCATGCAGGTGCATGGTGAGGCTGATTGCAGGCTGCTAGCTGCAAAATTCCCTTGGCTGGCCATTCTTTTGCAAGATCCGTATTAAGTTTCTCCTCAAGGTAGTTCCCTGTTTTATTGCACAGCAAAACATGCGGGGCTTTATGCTAACTACCAGTTGAAGTTGACTTTAACTTCTTCATGTACAAGACAGCAGGGACTTGCTGAGACAGCTCAGTAAGCGAAAGATCATGCATCCTTAACTCGTAGCAGATGTAGGGAAGGCCTGGTCCTGAAGTCCCTGATGTGAATGTGATCAGAAGTAATTATATAGTTTAGCTGTTACTAAACCCCTACACACAACAGTGGTCCTCAACTGGAAGCTTGGAGGCAGTCCATCACCTTTGTGCAATCTTGGGAGCTAATTGCAGTCTGAGGAAGCTGCTGTCTACGCAGGCCAGAGACATCAAAACAGGGTATTGCCCACAACATGTTATTTGCATGGTATTGTTAGCTAAGGAATGACATATAATATGTGGTCATATCTATCATCTGTTTAGCTACACCAGCATAATTCATACAGTCAAAGAAGTTATGTCAGTAAAATTTCCCAAGTGGACAAGCCTCATCATGGTTTTCTCACAACCACGTAATACAACATTTTCACACTGCTCAGAGCAGTTAAGCAAACATCAGACCTGGCTTTCAGTGTAAGAAACCCTCTGAACAAAAGCGGCATGCTAAAGGGTACGTTGTCATCAAAGCTTTTCCGCCCTTTCTGAAACAAGGAAATGCATGAACAGTTTTTGCCCTGTTAGAATATGAATTCAGAGTAAATTTTGCCAGAAACTTCAAAAGTCATCATTTGGAGCTGAGAACCCAAAACCACAGGCTGTGTTTGGTCTCTATGCATCAGGAGAGTTTGTATTTGCAACTGCATTTCTGCTGTGAAGATGAGACTCGTTCAGACCTTGGGTGAAAAGCAGACTGGTACAGGAGTTTGCACAGAACATGTCTGTTTGCACACATCTCCACTGGAAAACCCTCGTCTCAGGGCAGGGACTCCCAGTTGTGCCTTCAATAGAAGTAATATGTGATCATTTATGGCTTCAGGGATGCTTCTTTTGCAGGCAACCTGAGTGGGGACCTGTGAGGTCAATCAAATCTCCAAGGTCAGTGAAACAGCAGCTGTGAGGACGGAGGAAAAGCTGTTCAGCACCGAGCACACGGAGAGGCTGAGCTGTCAGAAGCACTGCTGTGCCGGTTGCTGAGGACATGGTGTGGTCCCCACGTGTGACCAACCAGAAACCACCATTGGGAGGGGGCACCCAACCAACAACATGAAGGACACCCTGACCTGCAGCATGCAATTGCTCTGGTGGCGAAAAGCGCTTACCGTCTCTTGAACCTGTGTGAGTACCTACGGGGGGGAATTAAAAAGTCCACTGTGCGATGACAACTGTATCCCAGCAAAAGCCTCAGCGCAGGGGTCTCATACTGGCTTTGCAGGGCCTTCTACAGGCAGAACCTCCCCAGCAGTAGCACTTCCATACTAGCATGGATGTCATATCTAGCTGCACTGGCAAAATCTTTTCTGGTAGAGGAAAGGAACACTTGGCAGAGGGAACCCTATAGCTGCAAATTTCCCAAGCCACCTATATGACTAAACCCACCATTTCTTTACCACACTGTTGGTGAGCCAGAAGCTCCTCTTCCTGAGTGCATGAGATGATACCTATGCAAGCACATGGAGGTGATGCAGGCCACGGTCCTGGCTGCAGGAGAAGCACGAAGCATGCCATCAGGCATGTCTGTGTGGTCGCAGAAAGGATGCAGTGATGCTGCACTGCAGCTAAGGGAGGAGGAGAGGGCCACAGTGTAAGGTCCGCTCAGCATGCCAAAATGAAGCTGTCTGCACTTAGTCAGCCAAACACCGTAAACATGCCTCATGCTTCAGCCTGGCTAAGGGGAGTTGTTGCAATGCTACCTGCAAACATGATTGTGTTTTGCCAAATACAGCGAGACAATATTGCACCCCACTGCAGTATTGATGGGGTGACAGCGGGTTTTAAGTGTGGGAGGGTTAGACAATAACACTAGAGATAGGAAGTGTGTCTGTGCAATAGGTTAGATATGGAGCAACGTTCTGTCGTAAACAAAGTTTGGCCTCACCTACACAGTAGGGAGGTTTACCATATCACAGCCTTGCAGAAACCATGGACCAAATTCGACATTTCATTAGCTTCGAGAGTGGTGCTGAGTCAGAAAATAGTTAAATGCAGGTTTAGTTCTCTGTGGATGAAAAAGATCAATTTTCCTGTAACATGATACGGAGCACCATACCTGTGTGCTTCAGGGCTATGGTATTTGCAACAGGGATGGGACTTTGGCAGGCTGAGAAGCAAGAGGCAAGAACAAGCCATGAGCTGTATGTGTGAGACCACAACAACAGATGGGGCTGGAGTCAAACCGTCCCGATAAAAATTGTCCATGGGTGAAGCAAAGACCTGCTTGCAAAAACCTGTGTCTGAACTTGCGCACACAGAGTGGGTGCTTCAGTCTCAGTCCAAAGCTTCCTGGAAGCTCAGTAGTGTAAGAGGTAAGAGTCAGAGTAGAAGGGGTCACAGGGTTCATATCAGTTAAGGGGACAGACCAGGTAACAGAGTCCAAATCCTTTATCCTTTGACTTATGAGGGCAAGGGAAGTTTTGCAGAATCATGGCTTTGGGCCTTTGGATGGTTTGCCAAGAGGCAAACCATCATGGCACTGTTGCACATGAATTGCTCTCAGCTGAGCTCTGTGAATATAGAGCATGGGTGGCATCCGACGTATCCTAGTTTTATCTACTCCCTCTGTATCATCACTGTCACGGACAGTGGAAGAATTGCACAAAGGGTTGCCCAGCTTCTTTCCCATCACAGCCCCCCCACCTCCCCTGACTGTGGGGAGGTCTAGAAAGCATGGCTTGTGGTTTCATCCAATCTACAGGAGACTGAGAGGAGCCACAGTAATAGGCTTCAAACGAGGGAAAGGTCAATGCAGAAGGGAAGGGAATAACTTGTTCTCTTTTCCCACTGAGGAAAAGTGAAACTCACATGCTTAAAACACAGTGAGAAGATCCAAGTCAATAAAATGAACCATCTCTAAATAATAAGGTGAGTGAACCACTTCCTGAGTAGGCTGGAGGATTGGAGGGCTGTTAAAGGCATGTCAAAAAAACCCATCTGTCAGGCATGGGCTAGGTTTAGTTAATCCTGCCTTGGAGAGGAGGATGGGTTAGCTGCTCCCAAGGACTTTTTCTATGCTGTGTTCAGTGATTTCACCAGTCCTCATAGTACCTGGGGACCAAATGCAGCTGTTAAAAGCTTTGTAATATCCCTACTGGTTTGTGTTTCTTCCATAAAACAACAACAACAACAAAAACCACAACAGACTCACCCATGGTTAATTTAGGAAGGAAACAGGTATTCAGGGAAGGAAAACATCCTCTGTTTACCCCATAGCCAAGGCTTAAGGGAGAACTGTGAGAGGAACCAGGTCCTGCAGTGCTTTCTAAAAGTAGGCAAAACTTCTCCTTCAGGAACAAAAAGATACACCACAGCCAGCACAGCCATCTCTTCCATAATTGCCTTCAGTTTCTTGGACTAGTGGCTTTCAACCTTTCTGATTGTAGATCTTCACAAGATTTCCTTCTTCTGAAGATGCAAGCGCCGTACAGTGAATTTAAACTGGCCAGCAAAAGGCTTGCTCTCCTTCATTACTTTTCATGGACCTTTCAGAAATAAGGGGTCTGCAGACCACAGGCCAAATGTCGCTTTGTTGAAGAGAGTTCAGATTTAAGCTCTTTAAAACTGAGTGGAAGGGGTCAAGCATCTGAACATGATATTGCCTGGGCCTCTACCTTGGATTATGCTCCCATGAAAACAGTTTGTATTTTGAAGCTCTTCTTCAGGACAAACCAAAAAGCAAAGAGGTCGGAGTCAAGAGGACTGTGGATAGGCAGTGAGGGGAAAAAAATATATATTTTTGATTAACAAGGGCAGACTGGTCTATCAGCCCCATGAGGCTCATCAACAACCTCATCAAAATTGCCACACCATTTCTCACACACTCAGAGAAGTAGCTGGCCGTTTGCTCAGATGCTGGATGTGGCATCTTCCTTGGCCATTTGCAACGCTCACAAAGCACCCTTCCACGCATATCTCACGGTGCTGACTCCCCACATCTTTGGGCTCAGGGTAAAAGCCTGGTGGTGAGTTCCTCACTGCTGCATTTCCCTGGGGTCTGCCAGAAGATTCTGTTTCAGCCCATGCCCTGGGGGACTGGAGCACACTGTAGTGCAGCACGGAGCATTATTAGCAGAGACCAAAATGGGTCGTGCTTGGCAAGCGCAGTGGAAAGGAAAAAGAGGGTGACCTAGGAGCATTGCTGTTCTCACTTCATTTTTCCATTGCATCCGCTGCTTTTTTTTTCCTATCAAGTCCAAAGAAAGAAATGGAACAGAAGCAAAATAGAAATAGGTTCTCTCACCCTAAGTACTACAGGAGGGAAGCACTGTAAGAGGAATGCAAGAAAAACTGGGTAATAGTCTCCATCCTTCCACTCACCCCCTCTTCTGTCTTTCAATGCTTTTTCTCCAGCATCCCACTGCTGCTGCCACTCAGGGTTCTGAGCTGATGTTTGCACTGGTGCCTCAGTAGGGTACCAAATAATTATATTGCTCACAGGCTGGCTCTGAAGAGACATTTTTGGAAGCGCCTCAGCTCTCCCCACAGCGTATTGTCAACAGATACAATGGCTCAAATATGAGAGCAATTGAAGGCAACAGGAATGCTATTGTTGTCTGTGTGGCTGGGAGCAATTTCTGGCTGCTCAGAGGGGCCGAGCATCTTTGTGAGGCATCAACAAGCCCATTGCTCAAAGCTCAAACCATACAGAAGGTGCCTGTCTCCCACGGCATCAACTTAAACCATCTTTATGCAGAAGCTGAATGTCATTGGCATCGACATCTCCTAAAGACATGCAGCCCTTGCCAGCTGGTCCGGTGTGGCCCCTCTTCTGGTTAGCTCAGTTGAATGGCCAAGGAGTGAGTGGTTCAGACAGGTCCTGTCCTACAAAGGAGCACACAATCGGGAAAGGTTGCTGTGCCACTGCCTGGGCTGTGTCCTACCTTCCCCAGGGCTACACATGCAGCGTGGAGCTCAGGGACACGATGTGTCCATCAGGCGACCTGCTTCGCCCTTCCCTGCTGGCAGCTCTCCCGCACCACCTGCCTCCCTCCACCGCCATGCAGCAGGAGAGCTACAGCACGCGGGTTATCCGTGCTCCACTCCAACAGCCCGGCAACTTCAACTGTATATTTCCATGACAGCGTCACGATCTGCAGAGAAAGTTTTGCAGAGTATGAAATGCCAGGAAAGTCCTTGGAGAAGGTCTATTTGGAGAAGATTCTCTTTTGAGCTGGAATCTCGCCCATGAGACCCATGATGTCTGATCTGCCCTAGAACTTGATGCAGGGAAAAGGCGTTTATTTTTCTGCATTTGACTGGCAATGTTACTGTCCTGGAAATGGGCACAAGGCAGACCCCTGAACTTGGCTCCCCCTTCTCTGAGGAAATCACAGCTCCCACGAGCCTCAGAACAGTTGCGTGTTTGCCTGCAAGAAAAGCTTTGAAGCTGGAGAACCATTTACTCAAACCTGGAAGCAGAAAAGCCAGCATTTCTTCCTTCCATAGCATGGAACTACAGTCACCACGAACTGCCTTGAAACCAGACTGCAGCCGAAAGCATACCAGTCCTAAAGCTGGGGAGGAGGCTGTGTTTACACCCTGCTGCGGTGTGTAACCTCAGGCAAGTCACTGCCACGGTTGCCTGCACCTCAGACCTGCTAAAAGTAGCCTTTCCTGATCTTGCTTTAACTCTCCAAGAATGTCGATTCCTCTGCAAGCCCAGCACATACCAGTCTTTGCATTTAGCTGACAGATTCTGCATCTGTGCGGCTACAAGCAGACCTTCTGGGGCTGTGGCTGTAGCCCTTTAAATGCTGCTCCTTTATTTCAAATGGTTCTTGCAATCCTCCTGTAACCTGAGCAGCTGAAACCGGTGCTGGCACTGCAAAGCAGTTACACAATACCAGGAGGCGAAAGCCTTTTGGAAAGGAAATACAGGTGGGAGGCTCTGATCACTGGGGCAAAAACCCACGCGTCCTCTGAAGAGCCCAGGAGAGAGGAGATGGACAAATCCATTTGAGTGACTGTCTCCCTCACAGTTGCTCTCCCAAACCATCTCTGCCTTGAAGCGTGGACAGATCTGGGCAACAAGGTAGTGGCACTACTGGTAAACAGGGCAAGCCAGACCCGTCCAAGTCCAAAAAGTCACCAGACAGGAGACCCACACAGATGAGAAAGATAAGAAAGATGGGGACAGGCTTTTTAGCAGGGCCTGTCATGATAGGACAAGGGGTAGTGGTTTTAAACTAAAAGAGGGGAGATTCAAGATGGACATGAGAAAGAAATTTTTTACAATGGGCGTGGTAAAATACTGGAACAGATTTCCCAAAGAAATGGATGCCCCATCCCTGGAGACATTCAATGCCAGGCTGGACAGGGCTCTGAGCAACCAGTTCTAGTTGAAAAAGTCCCTGCTCATGGCAGGGGGCTTGGACTAGATGACCTTTGAAAGTCCCTTCCAACTTAAACTATTCTATGACTCCATGGTTCTGTGCTGTTCACCTTGCACATGTTTCAAGTATTGCCATTTGGCGTCCAAAGTCATAAAGTCAGCCACATGTTCACCTGTTCACTGTATTGTGTCGTGTCTCTCCTCTCCCAATGCCACCCCAGCTGGGGGATCATGCATATGCAGGAGGCCCCCAGGCAGAGCGGGGAAGGTGCTGGGTGATGTGCAGCCTGCGAACCTCAGCACGCACTGTCTCGGCAAGCGTGCCGTGCCATGCCATGCCGCAGAGCCAGCTCCTCCGCCAGCCCGAGCCCCGCTGCTCCCCAGGGCAGGATTTGGCTGTGGCAGGCCAGCTCTGGCACGTGTGAACAGCAGGGCAAGTATCCCGTTTCTTTGCACGGGCTCGCTGGCATCTGCACCGCTGTGCTGCGGGACTGCATGGGCTTGAGCTGCCCCATCTTGAGGCTGGTCCCACCCTGCTGGCAGGGGAATTGCTCCGACCTGTAAAGGCAGGACTTCGCCCACAGCATCGTTTTTCTCCAGCCATGCAAATTAATTTGCTGGTAACCAAGAAGTGTGATCTAATCGGTGCTCTGCACCATCTACACATGTCAGAGCTGCTGGGATTCCTGCCCTCATTTTCTTCCTGCTGAAAGCCCTGAGCTGCAACCACCATGTAGCCAGGAGAGACCTGGATTCCTGTGCGGCCAGCTCGCCTGTGAATGAACACCCATCAGCTGCTTTCTCCTGCGTGAGCCATGCGAAATATTGGGGCCTTGAGTGCAGAAAATCCTGCACCCTGCTTGTTCCTAGCCCTTGTGCAGAACCTGCTGTGCTTTCCCCTGCTGGGTTAAGCACATTCCTTCCTCCCTCCCTGCTTCGCTCTGCCCCGCAGCAATTTCAAACGCATTTTTGTGGCATCTGAGACCCAGAGACAAATTCATGAGATGTGGAGATGTGGTTTTCATCACATGCTGTTAGCTCTGAGTCCTCGCTAGCGCGGGGGGCAGCAGGTCTGCAGGGGCTGCACCGGGCACAGGCACTGGCCACGCTCCCCTCCAGAGGCTCGAGGTGTGCTTACCATTTCACAGCTGGTTCCTTTTAGGTGGAATTAAATTGCTCTCCCTGAGCTGACTGGGAAAATACTGTGTCTGTGCTCTCTCTCCCAGGTTCCTGACAGTCAAAATAATAATTACGTGGCCTGGGAAACAATGATTATTACCCATAAGCCTGGGAACTGCTTTTGCTATTGAGCTTTGTGGGAATCCACACAGCTCCCATGGAAGGGGATTATTTACCTAGGCCCTGAGAAAAAGCTGAGGAGCCTGCATGCTCCTTCTGGCTATTGTATTGCCAAGTCCCAGAGCAGTGCAGCCGGAGAGCGGCTTCCTCTAGCTGTCATTAATCCTTGAGTGCTTGACTGCCTCAGCACACGGCATCCTTTGGGTCCCTGGCTGCTGGGAAGCCAGGCCATTGTTTCAGGGCTTTTGTCCCAGATGGAGGGCTTGCTGGAGCTGAGGAACCCAGCTTCATAGGCATTGCACAGTCACAAAGTGACTGGCTCGCAGCCTGTTGGTTGCTCAGGCCCTTCCTAGCTCTGCTGCTGGGAAGCCAACTGGATTTGGACCCATTTGATGAGGACATAGGAAGGACTGGCCCTGGGATGTCCCAGTATGAGCCATGCCAGCCCCATGTGAGCGAGATTCCCTGCACACCTGTGGCTGAAAGGGGGTTCTCGTCCCCGCAGGGGAGAAGCAGGAAGATGTGGTTTCAATTCAACACATGAACTGAAGCAAAGGAGATTGTTCTCTTTCTCTAAGAGCGAAAAGAAAGCTTGCAGATGAGGCTTTTTAATGGGGATGCTGCCCATGGCATGCATGTGCATACATGTGCATGGAAAGAGTGAAAGCATGCAGGGAAACCCAAACAGGCCCTTTGTTCCTTGCCGTGGGCTTGCAGAGCCCTTCGTGTTTCCTCCTTCTCCAAAAGACACTTGTGGTGGCCTTCAGGAGGTGGGAAGGAAAAGAGGAAGATGTGGGAGATCAGTATCAGTGATTCAGCCATCGTCAGACAATCACTGTCAGTCACCCACTAAACAAGTGGTCACACAGCAATGCTTGAGAGCAAGCCTGCAATAATAAACCTTCACCTACAGGTCAGCTGTCTGCAGGAATTCGACCTGCCCTACAATAACCAAGCAGCGTATCTTCTCCCGGATGCCATCAAACCAACTCACTGCTTCCCTGGCCAAACCAGAGCGAGAGGGCCAGTGCTTAGGAAGGGCCCCAGCTTAACAAAGCGTGGCACCAACCCTTGTGAGTCTAAAATGCGCGTACTGTGTTGCAGCCTGGAGCTGTGAAGCAGCTGGGAACATTAGGGGAAGGAAAAGAAATCTGAGTATTTTCTGAGTCAAGATTTGAAGGGAATTTATAGTTCTGGTGGGAAAGTCTATTTTCAAGGTTGCCTCTGCCCCAGCATAAACTACACTTTAGGGACAACTCAGAAGGAATCAAGTTGTGATTTCTTCTATGTGAGGATGGCTGGCAACACACCACAGAGCCTGGAAAGAGCTGCCTTTTCTTTCTCTAGGTGAGGTACACAGCTGGGATTGCCTACATGTGGGCAAGCCCCTACACCAGTCCCTATTCCTGTCCCTCCCAGGGCGACTGCAAGGCCACGGAGCAAAGCAGGCAGCTCCTGCCACCCAGCCAGCTCTGCCATCCTGTTGCAACTAGCAGCTCTCGTCCTGGGCTTGCAGCGGAAGGCTCCCTCCTCTTGCCCTCTTCAGGGGCATTGGGTACAACCACAGCTTTGCAAGTGGCAGCAATATTATTTTGATGCTGCAATTGTTCCTTTGCGGTAACTCATTGCTTTGTGAGGTGCCAATGGGTGAATAGAGGGCTGAGAAAGCCAAGTTTTATACCAGCCCAGCAGTGGTGTCAGAAGCGCGGCCAGGATCTGTCTGATGGCCCCCATGAAGTGGAGCTGTGCTACAGTTCCCTCCACTGCCACCTGGGCAAAGGACACAGGGAGACTGTGAGTTCCCCAGCCCTGCACAGCATGGGGCTGCCTCAGAGACCCCTGAGCTGGTGTATCTCGCGGCCCTGTACACAGTGCTGGTCCGGGGCTGGGGCGCACCAGCATGGCTCTGTGCCCAGGCTCCCTTGCCCTTACCTGGGTGCAGCTGGCCTGGGCAGCCTCAACATGTTGTAGGGATCACAAAGCATTAGCGTGGCCCAAGGGACCTGCCCAAGGTTCCTGGGGGAGTCTGTAGCAGAGCAAAGGTCCAACCCAGCCAGCACCTGGCAAATGCAGAGCCACCTCAGTCCCGGCAAAGTGTCACCAGCCTTCACAGCACAGGAGGGAGTGGGGTGATGCCAATCTTGGGCTTTGATCCCTCTGTCTTGTCCCGGATTTTGCCCAGAAAGCAGCACGCAGGGGAGCGGAGGGATTCCGTTTCCCTCCCACGTGCTCAGTGGATGCAGAGCGCAGCGGCAGGCGGACAGAGCCGCTTTCTCCAGCACAGTGCTGCTATTGTCCAGCCAGGCTCTGGGGCCACACAAGGCGCCTCTCATCCCCACCAGGCAGGCATGGCTGAGACCTCCGTGGCCCATCGGCACAGATGACAAGGTGAAGGGGATGGAGGCAAGCCTCCAGAGTGGACAGCCCACCTTTGCGTCTCTCCTCTGCAGCCCCACTGTGCTGCGAGCTTCTGTGCAAAAGATGGCATAAGGGAGGACACTAGGGCGGGGGATAAAAACCAGAAAATCTGAAAGAAGAGGAGGGGGAAAGGAGAGGAGATGATGCTGAGATGTGAGGGGTGAGACAGAGCCAGCAAGGCAGAGCCGGGCTGGGAGCCGGAGAGGAAAAGCTGTGAGCCCCATGGGAGCCGAGCTGTGGGAAGAGACAATGCGATGGAGGGGAAGGAGCCAGATCCCGTTCTGGGACACAGGAGCCCTGCACAAGGCTGCAATTAGAGAGAGGAGACAGTGTGTCTGCCCAGGCTGGGAAGTCTCTTTCTGCCTCGGACGCAGGCTCGTGCAGGAGCTGGTGCAGAAACATGCTGCCTGCTCCTTGCCCCTCTGCACAGCCCCTCTTTGACTCGCACCCTGAGAAAGACAAAAGTGCAGAGGGAAGGTGCTGGCAGTGCCTGTGGAGATTCTCTCTGAGGTGCATGAGGCTTTGCTTTCCAGCGCTGGGACGAGGTGTCTGATTGTGCCTTGTGCCCACCATTGTGGCTGCACGGCCACGCCAGAGCCCCCTCCCCAGATCAGCCCTCCTCTCCCGGCTTCCCTAGGTAGCCCTATCCTGCCTCCCAAAATAGCTGCTCAAGTACCAACGTCCTCAAAGCAAGAGGGTTGCTTGACCGCCCACCTCTGGTGACTGGCAATGTGCCCCTCAGCAGGCTTTTGGAATTTTCCTGAATGAGCGATGCTACAGACATATGTGACTCTGAAGCACAAGCTCTGGTTTTAGTGTCCCCCTCTGCCCTGCGATTATCCAGCCCCCAAGTGGAAAATTCAAGTTTGTGTGGAAACAAAGTCTCTGGGTTTGGCTTGGAAAGGCTCAAAAATACCACGTAAGGGTCACAAACTTTTAACATGAACCGTGTTTGGCTGGGGCAGTACAACAGGAGGGAGGCAGAGAAGGAACAGGAGCACACATCTTTTTTTGCTACCACACAGCTTGGCTGGGAAACTCTTTGTGCTTTGCTCTTTCTGGACATAAAGGTCCAAGCAAAGAGTTAGATGCTCCAACAACAAAATGAACAAGCAGTGTAGCCAGAGCAACTGATTTCCAAATTTTACAATTCATTTTCAGTGCCCAGCCAAAAGGCAGATGAAGGAAAGCTCCTGTGACCTTCTGCAGGAGTGAGAGCAAAGGGAAATGCTTGAAAAAAGCCAGCAACTCATGGCAGGAAAAGAAGAGGACAGCCCTAGTGAGACAAAATGGTTTTTTTCTAAATATCAAATAATATACTTCAGACTTGCAGTGGTTTTTGCTTCCTGCTCAACAGTTTGAAACCAACACAACTGTTTTCCTCCTTTCCTCGTCATTTTAAGATCTTTTTTTCTGAGGGGAAAATAAATATGAGGCGTGGGAAGAGACCTGCTTCTTTCCCTGCCCTTCTTACCTGCGTGGGAGCGGCAGTAGTGGTGAGTTAAGGCAGCACCATGTATTGATCAACCTGGCAGAGAAGCGTGGAAGATTACCGTGGCGGCATATTTAAAGCTGTGCAGCAATAACAACTAATTTGTTTTTGCTTAAAGAGCGGTTAGGATTGGGTTTTTTTTCATTTTAAATAAAGACGTTTGGACTCCAAAGGTCATTTCCGTGGAATAACAATGCTCCTTTCAGAAAGGGGCACCGGCAAGGTCTCTGGTACACCCAGTGCCCCCGGTCTGGTTTGAAAGCCAAGCTGCGGCTCAGCCGGGTGAGCGTCCCCATGGCTGCCCTGGACACGGCACAGCAGCCGGCTGTCCCAGCAGCCCCACCACCAAATGCACAGGAGCTCAGGAAGGAGTTTTGTCTTCTCTGCAGGGTGTTTGAAAGCACCCAGTGCCTGTTTGTCAGTAAAATGAGAATGGGGTCCAGCCCCTCTCTGTCCTCACCCCAGCTGCACCCCTGCACCTTCTGAGAGCAACGGCAGAGGATGGTGCATCCCCAGCAGGCAACAGACAGCCATGCATTTCTCTCATCCTCATCAAGTACAGCACGAGGATCAGATATGACCAAAAATAATGATTTAAAAATAGTGTGTTTGCAGTGTGTGAAGGTTTTCCAGGTGCAGCTGACTTTAAACAGCAGGTGAATGTGGCTCACTGACTCCAGCAAAGTTGGTACCAAGATCTGTACCCATGCAGGTACGTCGAAGCACTGCAATTTATCCAGCTCGCACAGGAAGCTTTCAGCAGAACTGTGAGAAAAAGCAGGCATCTTGGTTCCCTGCTCCAGTTAGATTACATATTTGTTTTCCTATATGCTTCCTAAATAGCTACTCGGGCTTTCATCAGGCAGAGAGCAATGGAGCTGTGAAAAAGAAAACTTGAGTCCCAGGCTATTCTCTGTCTGGCAGGCATGTATTTGCTACAAATTTTCTCTCTGCTGCAGCACAACTGCCAGCATCACTTTCCATCACTTGAACAGTCTTCATTTCTGGTCATTTTCCTTTAAAAGTAAATTATAATTTATTCTGTGTGAGGAAAGAATCTTCAGAAAGAAAAAGCATTCTGGGTAAAAAAAGCTCTCCTCCTGAGCGAGCACTGCTGTTTGTCACCCTCTCAGAAATTTGTAAACTCTTTTCTCTGTATTTATCTAACTTTGCTATTTTTGGATTTGCCATAACCGTCTGTGCCAATTATGTGTGTACGGAAGGGAGACCATCTGTGCTGCTTAGCTGGTATTTTTGGCCAGGGCATCAGTTTTTACCCAGAGCTTCAGTGAGGCTTGGGTACCGCGGGAAGATGCAGAAGGGAGTCCTGATCCCCATCTCTGCCTCCTCTTCCTCCCTGGGGAGCAGTGCAGCCCTGCCCACCTGCTTACCATGGCCCAGCAGTCCCCAGCCAAGACAGTGGCTGCAGATGCCACTGGGAGTGCCAAGGGCTGGAGGAGAGGGGAGAAGGAGGCCGGGTAAGATGGCAAAATGGCTGTGGAGGTGCCGTCTCTAAACTCCTCTCCCCACCCCAGCCCTCTCATGGCCACAGGAAGGGTCACTGTGGCAGCTGAGGGAGGTCTGCACAATTTTGCCCCCGCCAGGGGCATGGCAGGACCTTAATAGTCTGTAGAGAAGACTGTTTCCTCCTCTGTTCTTCCCAAAGCTGCCTTGGTGGCTCCCAAACAGCTGGCTCCAGCATGAGAAAGAGCAGGACAGGACAAATGCAGCCACCACGCATGAAGAGGAACCCATTCCCCTCCACAGGGAGATGTGGGTGTACACCGATGTGTATGTACGCATGTGCATGTATGTACTTTAGTGCCCTACAGCTTACTCATAATTTTAGTTTTCTTGTCTTAACAGGGACCTTTCCAAAACAGCTCCAGCTGTGGTTAGCCTGGGCTGCCCCATGCTGTGCCTGGAAGCGGGCTGCATGGGGGAGAAAGGAGCTGCCACTGTGGGAATGTCACCTCCACCCCTTCATCTGCGACCAGGGACACCCCAGCAGCAGGCAAACAGATTCTCCTGTGTCCACTAAATAGTGTCAGTGCATGTTTATGGCTGGGATCAGGATTGAACCCCAGCACCAGGCAGTGATTCACTCCTGTCCCCCTAGGCAGTGATGCCACAACAAGGAGAGGCCACCTGTCGATAGGGAGATCTCTCCCACTTCAGACAAAGTCCTGCTGGAGCCACTGTGCATCTACTAATCATACACAAAGCTCTTCCCGATTTCTTGGAGCCTTGTGGGACCAATTTTTTTCAGCTCCAGAGTTTTGATTAGGGCTTGTCTTCCAGTAGCCAGGAGGTCACACAAGGTCTGGATAGATCACAACCTGAACATCTGCATCCTATTACACAGCATGGTGATTATTTTTCAACATTCCCCACGTCTTCTAGCAGTGACAGTAGTGATTAAAGCCTGGAGTGGATTCCTGAGTAGCATTTCAACTTCCTTTACTTTCGCATCCTGACCGTAAACAGGAGAAGAGGGCTTTCCTTGGGCACTAGGTCAGGAAGCCCATGTGCCTTACGGTGATACCGACGCACTGATGAAAGCCCGGAGATGTCAACTGGTACAAAGCAGCTGAACAAACCTGCCAAGCAGTGCCAACAATAGCAGGATGTCACTGCAGCTTGCAGGGAGGATGTTTCCATTCACTGATTTGGCTCCCGTGCCAAAAGCCATCCACTGGTCCAAGGAATAAAGCCAGTGTCTCCAGGAAGTGACCACAAGCAGATCCTGGTGGCTCAGAGCAAGTGATGTGGATTTGGTTTCCCATCCACAGAGCCAGAGCGGCAAGGGGAAGAGGTGTGCTGAGGCGAGCCTTGGGGAGGGCACCTCTGGGCAGCCCCATTCGCAGTTATCACTTGCTCTGGAGCTCCCATTACAAAGGGGCTCCATAAACCTTCTTGTTGGAGACTGGTAGTTGATCCTTCTCCTTCTCAGGGGAGGGAAGGGAGACAGGTTGGGGAGATCAAGAAGCAAAGAGGAAAAGGTTTAGTCTGGTCGAGCCTATAGCAAGAGGCTGGAGCTGCCAAGCAAGTACTCCAGCCAGGAGGCAGCCTCAAAATTTCCTGACCGAGTAAGAATATTACTTTCTCTCCTCATTATGCAAAGAGGCAGTAATGAGCCCACATTTCTGGGCTGTCGGGTTTGGGCTTGTGCAGGTCAGCATCCAGCATCCAAAAAATTTCTTTCACCACAATTTTCACTGCAAGGTTTTGTAAGGCAGCCAAGGGCAGGAAACTACCTATAAATGAGCACGACTGCTCTGGGTGGGTCCCAGCACTGAAAGCAGATGTTGTCTACAGTCTGGATCCGGCCAGCAGGGAGGGAGGAGGCCGGACTGCTTGCCCCTTCCCTTGGGAAAAGGGGCTGTGGCACATGCCTGTGTGGACACCCCGCACAGCAGCTCCTCGCCACACGTCTCTGCAACTCTTCCTGTCCTTGTCCCTCTTCACCTGCCTGCTCTTTGTCTGCCTGACTATGTCTGTCTGTCTCTTCCTGTCCCCATGTGCCTGCCTGCATGTGCACTCACATTTGCACGTCTCCTTTAGCCCCAGCGTGTCTTGCTCTTAATAACTGCTCGGGTTGCCTAGTGGCTCCGTGCACATCTACGTGCAGCTGTTTGTTTCTGCTCGGTTACACTCGTGTGCCTCTCCCAGCATCCGCCTTCCAGCTCCTGCCTGCATCTCTGCTTGCGTTTGTATATCTCCCTCCGCTGGCTCTTTTTATTGTGGTAAACAGGACATACACGTGCATCCAAGCCGCGTGTGCCCAAGTCGGCTGGAATCATGCCGGACAAAAGCTGAGATGGAGGGATGGGGAAGAGGAGAGGCGAAGGGGAGCGAACGGTCTATTGGAAAAGGCCTCAGGGACAGCCAGCCTTCCTGCTGCCTCTGTGCTGCTCTCATGGAAAAGATCCTGAGATAAGCCTGCTCATTAAGATAATGACTGGGTGCCCCTGAAGCTGCAAGCCACTGAGCTGGAGAAGAGCAGCAGCTCTTCTCATTCACCCTCCAAGGAGACAAGAAAGGGTGAGGGTGTCCCAAGGTGGCGTGGCAAAGGCTGTCCCTGCTGCCCTCTCTGGGACTAATGCCAGTTCAGGGTGGGGGGCACAGATGCACACCAGAGCTCAGCCATAAAGGAGAGAGCTCCGGGGGTCGGAAAGGGCAGGCACAGAGCAAAAATATTCCAATTCCAGAAAAATGTGGGGTTAGCAATTAAGGCCATTTAAAATAGGAGTAATTTACTTCCCTACCTTGCAGAGAAAGAGTGGGTGGGACTGCACAACCCTACATGTAAGTCCCTCTGCAGAGCTCTGGTTAAAACTTTGTCCCACATACAACGATGCTGGCCCTCGCACCACCCACCAGCTGAATTGCCACCCCACATTGCAGCGGGGGCTTCTCTTGCCTTGCCTGCAGGTGTGGTGGAGCAAGGTGGGAGGGTGAGGAGGGAGGATGATGCAGTAAAGACACAGAGGGACTAAGCATCCAAAAGTGCTAGTGACGGGCAGGGGAGAGTGTCTGCAGGCAGCTGTGGGCAGCTTGGAGGGTGCAGAGGACTGTGATGAGCCAAGTTGGAGGACGTGGAGAGGCCAGGTAAGAAACCTGGATGGGGGAGGAGAGATCAACAAGGTTTCTAGAGAGGTAGCTGGGAGAAGGGATGCAGCAGGCTGGCTCTCGCCTCCTGCATGGCATGCGCTACACAGGGGTCAGAGCCACCCTGGGGTGCTGGCAATGCCGATGGCATTCGTGCGTGTGGGGAGGCAAGGCAGAGGCTATGCTGGGGTGAGATGCAGGGGTGGGGAGAGAGGAAGAGGCACAGAGGCAGGCGTAGCCCTCAAAGCAAGATAAAAATGAGTCAACTGTACCAGCTGATGACTAGGGGGGGTCCTGGAAGATGTCAATGTTTCTGTTTCACTTTCTGGAAAATACCCAGCCTCGCACATGTTCCCAAATGGAAAACTACTGCAGCAGAAGCCACAAACGCGGCCATACACCAGGCAGGTGGGAGGGCTGGCAAGACCAGCTGTGATGCCAGGCAGCAGGGCGGTGCTGCCAGGCACTGCACAGACCTGGTGGTGCTGGACCCAGACCCAGTGCACACTGACCACCCACCTCCCTGGGTGGCTTTCCAGGTGTCCCTTGCAGCTGGGGCCAGCTCACCCAGGAGCAGCTAGCTTCTCTGCTCAGGTACCTCTGGATGCACAGCTGTGTCCTTGGCTGCTACATCCCACCCTCCCTGCAGGGGTGTCCACCAGCACAGAGTGCAGCAGGGTTTGACTTTTTTCCTTCAGCTAGCGTACTAATTGAAGTGTAGTTCATTCCTGCACCACTCCTGATGCTCGTGGGGGTTCAGTAAAAGCAGTGAAGCCACACAGAGGGCTTTGCAGTGGTGCCTGGCTCCCCTCCCTCCTGCTCAAACTGGACACATCAGCTGGTGGGCAACTTGGATTTTCAGTTTATTTCTGACCTTTGCTCACATATAACTAGCAGTTTATTTGAGAGACATTAAAAATCAGTGTGGCCAGGGCTAAAGTTCAAGAAAGGGATCCCTGCAGCTGCAAGTGCCCTCAGGAGCAGCAGCAAGATGGGGCATCTTCACTGTCCACAGACGAAGACTAACGAAATCTCACTACTGTTTTCTCTCTTCAACAACCTTTTAACTCCTCGTGCCTTCTACTTATTTCTTGCTATCTAATTGAATTTTCTTGGATGACTGTGTTTCAAGGCAAAAGCCTGGTGTGGGGGGTGTGCAGGTCACCCAGCCCGTGTCCAGCCGTGGGGAAGGAGCACATGTGTGTGTGCACCCCCGTGCTCCCCACAGCCAGACTCTGGTCCCAGCTGCTTTGTACAGTCGGACAGACATAGAACCAAGGGCACGTTGCAATCTTCGCCTCAGGTTAGGAGATAAGCAGCCCTGCCTTAATGAGGACATGATATACCTGGCAAGACCGTAACCTTTGCAGGGAACAACGGGCTCTTTCATTCCAGGTGCTGGCACAGCCAGGAGCAGTCATGGGGCAGAGGGAACCACAGACGATAAATCAGCTCAGCACCACCAGCCATAGGAAACTGCCAGGGGCATGGGCCACCCCATCAGCCCCACATCAGCTGCTGTTGGGAAGCCCTGGGGTGCCCCATATAGGATTCCACCAGCAATCAAAGCAGGAGGGCAAATCTGGAGGGCTACAGCTTTGCTAAAAACCAGCTTCTTCAAGGACGTTCAGGTGGGGACAGTGGCTCTCCAGCACTGAGGAGAAAGCTGCATTTCTGCCTCCAGGATCAGCCGAGGCAAGCCCATCCCGGAGGGAAAGGGTGGCATTACCATGCCAAGAGACATCTGCCTTCTGCCTGGGAGGCAAAGTCCCTGCTGAAAGGAGTGAAATCTTTACTGTACATATCTAGAGGCACTGAATTATTAAAGAGATATCTTAAGGCTGCAGGTGGAGCAGAGAGCTTTCTAGATGGCTGGTATTAAGTGTAATAGACCTCTGATGGCAAACCACCTGATTGCTGCTGGATGGTTTCTCAGCTGTGGAGCAACACAAAGCAGCCGGAGCGAGCGTGGTACAGATCATCATCACCCCAGGGAATTACTGGGTTTGGTAGTCTAGTGCAGCCTTTGGGAGCATTACAGTGAGCATGTGATGGGGAGATACCCCCCCCCCCCCGCCCCTTTTCTCCAAGAATATCCACAATCCAGCCTTCGCTTTTGCTGGATGAGCCCAAGACACCCTTTGCCTGTCTCACCAGAGCAGGGAAACAGGCCTTGCTAGCCTACAAAGAAACAGTACACTAGGTGAGACTGACCAGCAATAGACAACGTGGAAGCATGGAGAAACAGCATCCCCTTGCACGCCGCTCATGAGAGGGTACCATGCACAGAGCCCAAGGCTTAGCATCTCTGACCGGCTGGGACAGATGTGTGCAGTGTTTGTTCTTCAAAACTTGGGCTGTGTGTCAGCAATGAGGAAACCCTTCAAATACCCTGGAACCAGACTTCTTCCCACTCCATTGCTTGCACGTGATTAAGGTCATGTAAGAGCCAGCTGTCATTTCCAGGCCTCCTGAATTTGCCAAAATTAGGCTGGATTTGTGGAAACTGGCTTCCTGAGACCTTGGGCACTTCCTGCTTTGAATACCAGGCCAAAACCAACACAGCAGTGCTTGGTTTCACAAATTTTGGTATGACTCTTTTAGTCCAACACGGAGTCACAAGTTATAAAACTTGTTGATTTTGTAATCTTGAAGGTCAAATATTTTGGCTTTTTCTAGGCTGCTCAAGCAGAACATCGCTATGACATTGGGTACAGGAAAATTTTGGAAGTTGATACCTCAAAGAAATGTCATCTTCTGGTTGCTGACACCAGTGCCAGGTGATCCTTTGCTATTACATGGCACCCTGAGGTAAAAGGCATCTTGCCTAACATTAAGCAGTTGTGAGAGCTATTGCCACTTCTCATGGGCATCACCAAGTAACACTTTTAGGGATCTGAAGAGTAGGAAAGTACATTGCAGCTGACTGCCCTGTTGCACTGGGACAAGACAGCCTTTGCTCCAACACCTCATAATCAAATATAAGATGAACAGGAAAGATGAAATAACCAGGGTGGAGAGGAAGCTGAGGGCTGGAGGAAAGTGTGATGTGTACCAGAGCTGCAGGGACTGAGGCTTTCTATTCCTAATTAATGGACTCACTTGTCTTATTTTCTGCTCTAACTACCATGTTAGCCTTTTAAATATAGAAGGCTCCTCCCTGGCTAGGTACACAGCCAGGCGGCACCACCATCCATCTCAGCTACATTGCCACAGGTTGTATTTTCAGGACCACTTGATGGGTGGATTAATGGCTGCTTTTTTTATTGCCAACTTCTTAGCTTTAAGGGATGAAAAAAAAGGAATTAAAAAAAATCATATGTGAGGCTTTCAAGTGTCATGAAGGTGGCTAAAAAAAAGCCAAGATTTTTTTTTTTTTTTAAGAAATCTATAGGGTTTTTATTTGCTGCTTAGTTTGAGAAATGTGAGGCTCGTAGGCTCATTTTTCACACTTGCCCACACACACATATCCCAAGCCTGGAAAGATACTTTATTATTTTTAAATGAAAATGTGTTGTTTTTCATAATTACATGGCTCCAAGCTCTGGAGCTTTACTGGAGTAACTACCATGAGTGCTTGTCAGTGCTGCCTATTGCAGCCACCTACACAGAAATGCTGAGGTTTCCATTACATTTAAGATGAAGAGCAAGGTCTCTTATCTTATTTTTAAGGCTTTGAGAAGTAATATTTAATATGAAAACCATAGAAGTGGTTTATAAATAATTGTGATTGTTGATACAGCTTTGATGTACAAAACAGTACAAATTGAAAAGTTTTTTGGTTTTTTCTTTTGAAAAAACTATCACTATCAAGAGGGGAACTACCCAGATTTAGAAGTTTCCCCATAAGTAACACAGACAAAACCCCAGTGGGTTGTAGAAGGTTTGGCTGCAGACTGAGAGGAAGACAGCAAATAACATGCATGGTGCTAGAGGCAGGAATGGGCGTGTGTAGGGGAAATAGGCACAAATTCCTTTCTCCATCACCCTGCAGAAACTGCAGCAAAGCAGCGCTTCAGTCGGAAATCTCCCATCCAAGCTGATGTTTCTCATAGTGGAAACCCAACCACCCCCAAAGGACAGGGAGGGATTATTTAAACCTCTCATTCAGAGCCAAGTCTCCAGCTGCGCTGCAACAGGCGGCACGCCAATCCAATGCTGTTGCCACTGCGGCGTGTCTCCAGCCCCTGCTCCCGGTCCCACCCAGCCCACGGACAGACGGGTTTGACTGTGGCAGCGCTCCCGCTGCGGACAGATCCTAGATGGCCCCTTGCACTTTGCATGCACCCACGCCAGCCAGAATGACTCAGCCTCACCCTGGCTTGCCAACGCCTGTTATTCTTTGGAAAACCAGGGTGACATTAGTCATTTGGTCACAGCAGCGCAAAGCCAAATGCTTTGGGCTCCCTGCACCTGGCTCAGTTGCACAAAGCATCCTCACCCTGTGAGCTACAATGGGGCCACACTCATCCTCTGTGGTCCCCATGCCTGCGGCTGCAAGCACCTGGCCGTGCCATGGGGACATGTCTGCCACAGGGGACAGAAGATGTGTGTACCGGGGGCCCACCAGCACACTCACGAGTGGTACCCAGCTCCTCACCAGCAGCAGCACAGCAGGGAAGCCCACTTTTTACTGCTACTCCTTTGAGCGGGGGGCACCTGTAGGGGCAAGGTCCCCCATGACGTTGTATTTCCCACGCCCCATCACCTTGCACGCTGGGCAGAGCTGGCAGCTGTGCTGCCAGGGCATGCAAGAGGAGAGGTATCCCTGCTGGGGTCACCCCTTCCCAGCTGCACCCAGGGGTTGCTGCAGGTCTTGGGGCTGATGGGAGGGAGGGCAATTGCTGACAGTGCACACTACAGGGGAGCGGCAGCCCAGGTGATGTCCCCAGGGCTAAGCCAAGCCATGCTGAGTGTCAGCAGGGAGTCACACCAACAGCACACTGCTCTTTGTGCCCCAGCTGCCTGTCCCAGAGAGCACTGCCTTCAAAAGTCGTGTCACTCAGGGTTGGGCTGACTTGCTGACACAGGGCATGCCCTTGCTCAGCAATTAATTTGGATGCAAGCAGCATTCTCATGTTAATTACTCTGCCTAAGTAACACCATATGTGGAGGAAGAGTGAGTGCTTTTCCCCTACTCTGAAATAACTCCATTTATAGACAAACTCTTTAGAGATGGATGAGGTTCAAAGCAGACACCAAGGTACTGCCTACAGTTTTCACATGGCATCACCCTACATTTGTCAGACTACTCTGTGGAATAAGGGGAGTCCAGGGGTACCCCAAATCAGAGTAGGAGGGCAGAAGCACTGTGCGAAGTAGTGCAGGGTGCCCCCCACACCAGCTCCCCTCACACGTGGAGTTTCCTGCAGGCTGGCACAGCACCAGCTGCCTCCCTGAGCTGGTATCCAGGCGGGTGGGAAGGAATTTGGACCCAGTGGATCTGATTACCAGCGCACGGCGCTGCTGTTAAGGAGGCGCACACCGCCATGGCAGTACTAGCAAGCCAAAACTCTGGCGTTTGGACTAGCGATTGCATCCAAAGTGCCTGGCTGCATCTAGACCCCGTGCTGGCTGAGGACGCCTCGCTCCCGGCGAGGAGAGCTGCAGTGTGCAGCAACCTGGAGCCTGCACTGCGGTCTGGGGAAAGCCGGGGTGGGGTGATGAGTGGCCCCCCTCAGCTCATCTGTGGGTTTAAAAGCTCTTCCGGAGAAAAGGAACAGGAGGAAGCTGTGTAAAAGGTTGCTGAGAAATGTTTAAATATTTCAGTTTCCAGCGTAACTTGAGACATTTGGAATGGAAAGTTTCCATTGCCCAATAAATCTAACACACTCGTTTGAAAGAAAAGAGAAAAAAAAAAAAAAAAGCAAAAGGATGACTTTTGGTGTTGGCTTGAGGAACACAACAGCGCACTGGAGGCGCTGACGCACACCACCCACCAGCAGGTACATGATGTTCTTGGCCCAAGGTGGTGCCGAGGAGGGGCACGGGGCAATGGAGCAGGTACAGGGCAACGGGTGCTTTTACTGCCCAGGGAGAGCCTGCTCGCTCATGCTGGCAGAGCTAATGCAGAGGAAAAATTAGCTTGGATCAGAGCAGGTGGGAAAAAAAAAAAAACAAAACATGCACCTTTGAGTGAAATTAAAACGCATGAGAAGCTTTTCAGGAGGTGTTCAGGTGAGCTGCCCAAGTCTGAAGCAATGCTCTGTGTTACCTGACCGTGAGGGCAGATTCAGGCCAGGGGTGCAGACACGCTCAGCTGTGGCTTCTGCACAGGGAGGGCGGGTTTTACTTTCGACAGCCCTGGCAGAGATGGCTCTGGTGCTGAATTACCCTGAAATCTAGGAGCCTTCTGCTTGAAGTACAGGCAGGGGGATGGGAGATCAGATCCACCTGCCCCAGGGCCTTCTGCCACCCCGCACAAGTGGAGCTTATTCCTAATGGTGCACTTTTCCAGGGGACCACGTTCCCCACATCAGGTTTTGGCGGAACAGAAGAAAGTTATGAGAGGAAAGACGGAGGTTTACATGTACATGGATTGCTATTTTCAAGCAGCCCCCAGCCATCCTCATGGCTCCTGGATGTGGGAGCCAGGGAGGGCACATGCTGCCGAACTGCAGCCGCAGCCCCAGGGCAGGTGCCCGCAGGCAGCCGCTGCCTGGGGGGCAGATGGCGGGGCTGCACTGCACCCCAGCGGCCGCCGTGCTCCCGCAAACCGAGGCCCCCGAGTGCCCACTGCAAGCTGCCCCGGGCGGGTGTGGGGGAGAGGGCTCCTTCTGCATCCCCTGGAGCATCCTCACAGGCCTCCCTGCTGCGAGAGCCCCCAGCGCCCGCCTGCAGCCCGCAGTCCTCCCCGGCACCACTGACGCCTCTCTGTCAGAAAAACCTTTTCAGTATTAATGCCACTTTAGTGCCAGATAGCTTCTCCCATTACCCTGCCTCCCCGCTGTCCCAGCCTCCCTCCAGCAACACGGTGCGGCTCTGCAGCCAAAGGAGGAGCTTGCACAAGTGCCATGGGTGCAGGGTTTGGGGAGCCAGGGGCTGCTTGCAGCAGACAAGGGCATATGTGTGTGAAGTAAGTAAATGGAGCAGGACCCTTGGCAGCACCTTCTTCCACAATGCCAAAGAGATGTGGGCCACAAGGGAGAACACAACCGAGGTAACCTGGAGTACCCCCCAGCCCCTTTTCCCCAGTGCTCATGGCGTTTCCAGGGAAAGACCTGGCAGTGCTAGGTTAATGGTTGGACTTGATGATCTTAAAGGTTTTTTCCAACCAGAACAATTCCATGATTTTGTAAGAAGTGAGAAGATTGCACTGCAGCACTTGCGAGAGCATAAGTGGGCACACACAGGCTGCAGGGTATCAGAGGGAAGACAGACCTGCCCCCTTCCCAGCTCACACACACCAGACCCTACAAGCTCAAGGAGCAGAGGAGGAGAAGGAGAGCAGGGAGGGCTCCTCCTGGAAGGTGGTGGGCAGAGCTTGATCTGCGGAAGCTGCACACCCACTGTCACCCTGATGGACACCAGAGTACCCAGCTGCCAAGGGCAGGGTCAGAGCAATGGCCTCGATGGGGGAGAAAGAAGTACAGGGAGGTCCCTCTCCAGCTGGAGATGTAGCTGCAGTGCAGAAACTGCCCCCAAATATAGCATGAGTCCCCCAGTGTTTTTGTGGAACTGAGACATGGCAGGGCTCTCACCTGAGCCAGCCAGCTGGATCATGTCGCAGAAGAGGGGCAGAGAAGTGTTGCCTCCCTGCAGCAGGTAAGTGCAATAGCATCCTTTCACATGCTGCTGCTGTGTTTCTGGGCAGACAGCAACAGCGGTCCAGATATTCAATAGCTTCCTGCCCAGGCTAGAGGAACAGAATTACTGTAAATACTATTTCTGGTCAGTGTGAGAAATACCATCCTGCCAGTCACACCTGCCCTGTTGCAAGACCACCTTTTAAACAGAGGCCAAAGCATCAGTATATATGATGCTTTCCTTGTGACAATCTTGCATTTACAGCCAGGAACTATTGAAACTAGTGAAAGCTGTTTACATCCAAGGCACAAGAAATGCTGCAGACTGCAATTTGACAAGACATAGCTCTGTTATCACCAAGAATGATTTAAACAAACAAATAAACAAACAGAAAGGAAACCATGCCATTAAGAATATCAACAACAGAGAAAGACAAGACAGCATCACTGACAGCAGCAGCAGCAGCTTCTCTGCATTCAGGAGCAGCCCTACACTCACAGATTACTTTCTCAGCCCATCCACACGCTAAGGAGTCAGGCCAGAGGGTGGGAGAGAAGGATCCAGATCTGCCTCCCACCCTCTGCTGCGTCACCTCGGACGAGCTACTGGCCATCCTTTCACCCCATGCACGGACACAAGCAGGGAGAAGCCTAGAATATGCAACACTGCAGTCTCACCTCCTTCCCTCCTCCCAAAATGAGGCACAGTACTACCTGTGCCAAAGGGCCATGCTTGGAAGGAGAAACTACATCTCCCCACCTTAAAAGTCCTGCTAAATCCCGTTTGAGTCTTACTCAGGATTTGCAGGCACTCGGAAGTGGGCTGATGCTTTCATGTCTTGCCCAAGCCAGGAAGAAGAGAAGGTCTGAGGATGATTTTGGGGATGTTGTGGTGACAAATTGAAGGGAAACTGAAGGAAGAAAAAGAGGCAGACCAGGTGATTTTAATGGTCTTTTTCTTTCAAAGCACTACCATGTGCCTTACATCATAAGTGTTTCAAATGAGACTCCAGCACATGCATTTCATTTGACCAGGGTTTTGTTATAGGGCTTTCCAGCTCATAAGAGCAGACCACTGAAAAAAAAATCAATAAAAGCTAGTTTTGAATTGCAGCCTCTTACAGAGTGATATTTAGATTGAACAGTTGTCTAGTGTAAGAAGCATGGCTCTACTGTCAGTATTACAAGACTCTTGCTGGGCAGACATTATTGCTTCTGTCTATTAAGCCACGGAATTTGGCACGTTATAGTTTTCCTTAATTATTGGTCACAGACTGGATCAATCTTTCTGTGAATCAAAGAACGGGTGCACCTCTGAGTTTTGTGCACCATTTCAGTATAGGCTTAGCACAGCAAGTTTGTGGGTACCCAACCAGCCTCTCAAAGATCTGTGTCTGCAGTGCCCATGACATAAGGTAAAACAGAAATGTGTATTAGGGTTGTCCCAGAATGCTTTAGGCTGTATCTTGACTACTGAATATCACCAAAATTTCTGTTTCTTTTTTTGAGATATTTCCTGTTCAGAAAAACACACCCAGATGCCAGTGACCTCCTGTTCACTAACCGTGTGCTATGCAAAGCTCAGTGAGCAGACGCTGGGTTTGGATAAATTACATATATTTTTGATGTAAACAGTGACTATTTGTTGAAGCACTGTTTTCTGTTTTCTTGTTTTGATTGTAGGCTGAAGGTTCAAAGAGATTCAATTTGAGAACACCAGGAGTGGCCTTTGCTGTGGTTTCCTAAGCAAAACGGGAAAGTTAAATACCGTAACAGAAACAGGGATGTGGGCCTCCACTTTGCGTGGAAAAACTCTGCTCTCGTTAAATCCTAGCAAATGAAAGCAAGCAGTTGCTACAGCTTCTCCATGCTGCGATCACGTAGACAGCTTTGCCCAGGCTGCCTGACAAGGTTGCTGCCACCTCCACGTCCCAATCTCCTTCACGTCCTGACCCCCTTCACATCCCAACCTCCATCAGCCCAGCTCATCATGTGGCTGCTGCACGCACAGCAGGCAGAATAGGGATCATGTCAGGCCTTTGCTCTTGTTTTGTAGTCTTTTTAACATCTCTTGAATGATGGAAAGTTCATTAGCTGGAAGGTTGGTACCCATAGTTTTAGGTGTTGCTGTCCCCTTTTCATAGGCCCCAAGTCTGTGTGTATCACGGGGTTTGACTTTATCACCTCGGATGTCTCACCACTGTGCCTCAGATTCCCCTTTCTCAGGGGACAGTGCCTGGTGGGATCTACCTGAAGCCCTTTTCAAATAAGTTCTTGTGTTGCGGCACCTCCAGTAAGTGTAATAAAGACCAGGGCCTCTCTGTGAGGAGTCTTTAGCAGAGTCACTGCCTTTAAGAGTTTCTAATACAAGGACAGCGCCTGGGCACAGGCTACCTTATCTGACAAAGTCACCAGGGCAACAGGAGAACAATATTTGATGGGATCTGTCTCCTCCTCTCAGCAGTAGCTTTGCAGTGTGTTTGCTGGGGCAGCCAACTTTGGTTCCAGCTGGCTGCGCAGGCAGAGAGAGCTTGGGCTCTGCCCCTAATACTTGTTGCCCAGGTACCTATAGAGAGATGGAGGAAAACACAGCCTCGGTTTGGCTGGATTGGTATATATGCTATATAATGTATCTTGTGCCCATATTGCATATGATCATCATAACTTATTAAAACCTTCAGCAAGACCTGAGATGCTTTGCTGAAAGCAACTCTTTCATCATCAGGGATGCTTTCAGGAGCGCACGGTGCCACGGAGGGAGGACGTCCTGAGGGCACGTAGCTGCTTTCACCCCTGTGCTGACTCCAACACCACTGCACCCAAAGCAGGCTCAGCCAGCGGGAGCAGGATTTCTGCCCCTGCCCTGCTCCTGCTCTTCCTGTGGGCTGAGCAGAAAAGCCTCCAAGTGCTGCTGAAGGGCTTTGCCTCCAGAGCAGCTTCCTCGGCTCCTCGCAGGACCAGGAGCTTGCCCAAAGTCAACATGCTGCATGGAGGTCCTGGGGACAGCCCAGGGCTCCAGCTGGCCCCGGGGGGAGCAGCGAGCGTCCTCCCATCCTGCTGCAGGGTTAAAGAGTGTCACAGCTAGATTTATGCTTTCCTGCTGTGCGAGCGCCCTTTCTCAGTTACTGTCAGGCACCAGGAGGGGAAGGCAGTCTGTTGCTGTCTTTTTTTCGGTCATCAATGTTGGATGTGAGTTCCCCGAAGCCATATACTGAGCATCTGGCACTGCCATCCCCTGTGCGCTGGCACTTCATCGTCCCAAACCAGGGGACGTCGTTAGCGATCTGCACGGCTGTAGCACTCACACGGAGTGGGGTGCAAGTTTCTCATCCATCTGGTCCCCCTCAAGTGCCCCCTCATTGCCCCAGAAGCCTTTCTGGGTGGCTGGACAGGCTCTGGCAGCTTTCCAGCTGCTTAGATCAGGATCTCTCCTCTGTTACTCTGAGGTTTTGCTAGGAGTTTGCATTGTGTTAAGTTTCAGGAAACACAATGAAACTGAAGATCTTTTTATGCCAGGCTCCTGCCCTGAAGTACTTAGTCTCTAGGGAATGGAGAGCAGACAAAGAAGGAAGAGGGTATGATATCAGAGCAACAGATCAAGCTGATAAAAGAATATATTATTCATTAAGTGTACTTCCAGGACAAGTAACAGAGGGAGTGTGGGAACAGGGCTTACAATGGTCTTAGGTATAGTTTTAAAAAATACATATACCCATTTTTATCTCCACTTTTTTGACAACTGTTTACTTCATTTGGGATAGGACTCAGCCTAGCCACCATTTTTGAAAGTGGATATATTTGTATGTTCCCACTGGTTTCACTGATGATGACAGGACACACATGTGATTATGTGAGTGCATGCACCTCCTCTGAATCTGGAGCTCCCCTGAGCCAAAGGAGTTCTCCCTGCAGATTTTGCCCCCTCTTTGAATCAGCTGTCCATTGACTAAGGGAAAAAAAAAAACAGGACAGAGATTCCCAAGCTGCACTATGGCAGCTAACATTTAAAAAAACCCCTTCTGGTAGGGTTTAGGATACCTACTACTCATTGCAATGCCTATGGAGAGAGCTGCAGAGGTCTGAGTTTGTTTGTGAAGTCAGTGGTGGCTGAGGTCCTTCCATAAGACCTGCCTGTTAAATGGGCTCAGGACAGAGACTGGAGCTGCTCTCTCACAAGATGATGTTTCTCTCTGGTGGTGCAGACGCCAGAAATTAATCTGAATGCTGCCTTCCCCAACCTGCCAACTTTTCTCTTATTTCTACTTTTCATAGTAGCCAAATCAGCTCAGAGTAGCTCACAGAAGACCTCCTAGCTGTATATTCACACTGCAGGGCTCCTGCTGGCTTTTGGAGAGTGTCTCGCATCCCCAGACTGCTGGAGCACTCATAGGATGCTGTGTTTAATGCACTGGGGTGGGAAGGAGCTGGGGAACAGCAGTTCAGCTCAGGGACCTGGGTCTCCAGCACAGAGATAATGAGAATTAAGTGGCTAGCGCCAAGGGCATCCCCTTCTGACACCATTTACACCCCCTGGGTTTCTCTTCCCCATGTGAGCCCTCTATTCAAGCCCTTATTTGGGAAGCAAAGCAGAGTGAGCCAGCCCTGTGAGGGGCTGGTGGCTGCAGAACTACCCCATATTTGAAAGTGGTTGCTAGAACCCTTCTGCTCAAAACAGAGCAGGAGGGCAGCGAAACAAGTCGTCCCTAGCTTGAGCCTCTGCAATCGCTTTCTACCCTCCTCACTGCCCCAAGCAGAGGCAACCCTGCACTGTCAGACAAAATTAAACTTTCTCTTTATTCTCCAGTCTAATCTCTCCCTCCACAATATGATCCTGAGGTTTAATCTGATTGTGATCCTTCATATCACACTGTAACAAATGGCCCCAGATACCAAGCTAAGCAGTTTAATGAGACACCGTGTTGGCTACCGAATGAAAAGCGGAGGAGATACTGCAAACAAAGGCATAGCTTGCTTAGCCCTGTCCCCTGGCGCACAGGCTGCAAAGAAACGCTTGTGCAACCAATGTTGTGCCTCCTACGGGCAACCACACCTGGGAAAGGAAGAAAACCTGTCTTTCTGCAAGAGTTTAAATGGAGAACTGTATTTGACTAGGCAGGGTAGGTGGGTGCTGTGTGACTAGCAGCCCTGAGATACAAACACAGTGTTTACTGGCCATAGGTGTCTGAATGCAAAATACAGCAAATGCAGTTTGTCTTTGTTCAGATGTTATTACATCTGATCGAAATATAAGAGCCCGAGACATACCATATGGCCGATCAATATCATTGTTTGTTAATCCAAATGCAATCAGACACATTTCTATTTTCTTCCTGCCTAGATAAGACCCACCCTCCCCACTCAGAACTGCAGCCATAATGCAATTCCCTCTCAGTGGCTAATGGCATTCATAAATTATGCTCAAGACCTATTGTTCATTTAATCCTTTTTGCTGCTATTAGCACTGGTCACTGATCTGTTGCATCTCCAGTCTATGGTGTGTTAATGACACAGCTAGAAAACAGCCAAGCTCTTCAGCTTAGTGGTAAAAAGCCGGATTTGTGTTACGAGGAGGGACAGTATCTACTACTGATTGAAGGGGAAGAAGAGGGGGAGAAAGAGCATCCAAAGAAAGCTGTTGACTGTGGAGAGCAAAGAGGAACTCGCTGAAACAGATTCATTGATTCTGGCCTGAGCTCAGGTCTCACGGAGGTGATGAATCTGTTGGCTCACAGCCTTGGGAATTCAGTTCACTTCCAAGACAACCGGACCATGGCAAGAGTTTCAACTAGTCTAACCTGGTTTGCCAAAGGAAATAATTGATGATAGTCACTCCTCCTTTGAAGTCATGGTTATTTTTTAAGGACACTTGACCCTTCGGTGTTCTTTCCTCTTCAGCACAGGGGATGTGCTGCATAGGTTGGTACTATCTATGTGACATGCCGTTAGAGGAGATACTGACAAATCCCCACGTGTAGTGCTGCAAACCACCCTGGTTATCCATGCTGAGATGAATTACACTTGGAAAAGGTGCAAAGCAAGAATGGAACAGAGGTTTTATCAGAGAAAAAGAGACTACAAGTGTTTGGCATATCTGGTCATGCGCAGCTAAAGCCAAAGGAGCTTATGATTACCCTTGTGATGGCTGCACAGACAGCAAACCCTGCGGACGGAGAACAGCAGCTGGAGTCTGTGTTGGTACAAACCAGATAATGCTGGCTGTGAACAGACTTAGGCTGAAAGTTCAAAGAAAGCTCTTAATGATCTGTGTGGGTCCAAAACAGTCTGCCTGCCTGAGGAGCAGGGTGGAAAAGTATCTAAATGCCTTTGAAACAGCTCTTGGCTCATTTGGGGGAAAGGACCAGAGAGAGCAGTGGATGGATTCAGTGGCTGATGAGGTCCCTCCCAGCCCTGTGTCCTTACCCTTTTAAAGGGGGATCATAGGAACTCACCACTTGTTATTCATTTCCTTAAAATTCTTTTTACAAGGGATTTTTTTTTAATTTCCCTTGAGCTGCATTTTTTCTTTTTCATTTGTTACTGGCTTGGAACCAGACCTCCATAAGGCCTCTTGAACTAATAAAACTCGTTCCCTTGTAAGCATTACCTACCTGCTTTGAGTTACAGTGCATGCAGCCTTGCCCCTCAGGCCTCTAGCCATGTCAGTCACAGTATTGTCGTCAGAAGAGGCCATGACCTGGCCTTTGCTGCTGGGATGAGTTTCAGAAGCAGGTGGGTCTCAGGCTGCTTGATGTTGCGGCAGAGGAGGTTTGGCTCTTCGGGTTGCTGGATAACAAATGGTGCCCCCATCTCCTCCAAGGCAACAGTAGAAACTGATAGGTCAGATGCAAGTGGATTGTGGCTTGGGCTCAGGCTCTGGACCACCCCACATGTAAAGCGGTACCCTGCAAGGCTGCAGGAGGCTTGATGCATATTTCTCCAAGCTGTTGGCCTCTGTAGCTGCCTGGTTCCAAGAGTAGCTTCTCTAAGGAAGGAAACAAGAAGTTATTTAGCTTTTTAATCCAGAAAATTTTACATTGCACAAACCACAGTTGTGCAGCTGGTAATTACCACCACCCAGGGGAGCCTGAGAAGATGCCATTCTTTTTTCTAATTACTACAAAGCCTATCAATCTGATTAATTCTTTCCTTGATGCACTTCCTTGTAATTTCTATTTGTGAGGATGCTATGGGTAAATTAGAGAATCTTTCCTGTGAAAAATACATTCTGCACTCTCCACAGGCCTAGTCTCTGGTAGCATCTGTGCATTCCTCATCATCCATCCAGGAGATGCTTTTAAAACCAGACTCTGATCCTGTCCTTTCTTTCAGACCAAAGGCCTTGCTTGGAGCAGAACTGACAAATATCTGTGTCACAAGAAAAGCATTTTCCATCTCTTTGTGCTGCAACACAAAGGCTGAAATATTAACATATTTGCTACCTGGAGCTGTTTAATTTCTTTTGAAACTGTACATCTTCCTCCAGCCAGAGAACTCAGACCCCATAGAGATCAAGGGCACCACACACATCCTATGGCAATACCAGGGAGCTGCAGGCACACGTGGCAGATGTTGGCCTGATAGGCCAAGTGGGATCTCAGCATGTTTTGAACGTCGGTGGTGTTTAAGTGTCTCATGTGACATTGTAAGGGCCTCAGATAAGAGTCCTAAGGGGAAATACTACTACCACTATGACATTTCTCTTTAAAAACACCAATCCTAGCATTGGTAGGGAGAGAAACATTCAGCAGAATTAGCCTGTTATCTCATCTATCACTGTCCCTGACCCAGTTTTGGTCAGAGGGGCCAGGCTGCTCCCACTGAGAATGTAGTTTGCAAGGTGATCTGACTTCAGTGCTGGGCATCACTCCAAACTAAAGATGGAGCATAAGTGTAGATGGTCTGTAATAGCCTCTGTATACGCCTGAGTCCCGTGACACAAAGAAGATATGATGTTCGCTCAGAAATGACCATTCCCACCAGAGCCAAAGGCATGGAACCAGAAAATCTATTCAGAGAAAAATCTCTCAGGGCAGTGGGGTTGGTGAGGAGAAGGAGAAAAAGAGGGAAACAGAGGTGCTGGGGAGGTAGGCACATGTGGGAGTCATGGTCACATTGCCTTCTCACCAAGCCCATGGCCCAATCCCATGGAGAGAGGCAGGACACATGCTCTAATGGACCAGGGTGATGGCTATTCCCGCAAGTTCCCTCCTTCCCAGAACTCTGCCTGCACTTTGCTTGTTGGTGCTCTCCCCAAAACAAGGCTGCTGGGAATTACTGCAAGCCCATCTTTTGCTGCAGAAAGCAATAAATCCATAATCTACCTCTTAGAGTGGTTCCAAGAGCTGAGAGACTTTTTACCCAAGTCTTGCTATTTATTAGAAAGCTCTCCCGTGGTCTCTTTCCTTCTGGCAATAGAATTTAGCATTAAATCAATCGAGTTCATTTGTCTCAGTTCAATACTAACTAATAAATGCTGATTTTAAGAGCAAGTGAGAGCCTGGATCCGTGTGCATGTTTGCGAGACATTGCCCTCTAGTGACTTAAATGCAGACGCTGTAGAAGTACTAGAACAAGATTATTGTAGGGTTTGTATGGTAACAGGAACACATTTCAAGTTGAAGTTTCTGATAGATAGAGCAATGGTGTCTGTGCTGAGTGCTGAGAATGCCCCATAGCTGTAAGGAGGTGCTCAGCACCCAGCATGAGCCATCTCAGGAAAGCATCCCTAGTTCCAGCTAAGGCTCCAGGACAGTGAGGATCACACACACCTCTCCTACACAGCCAGCAGCTAGCAACAAGCTGAGGGTACCTTGAAAAACAGCCTCAGTTAGCACTCAGTCTGACCGCTGTCACCTTGCGCAAAGGCAACGTGGCCAAGAGCTCATCTGTGAGTCAGTGGTCATTCTCTCAGAGCTGCTGTTTCCATGTCTCCTGAACAGAGGATTTCTGTCAACACAGAATCATGGAATGGTTAGGGTTGGAAGGGATCTCTGGAGATCATCTAGTCCCACCCACCTGCTAAAGCAGGTTCACCAGAACAGATAGCACAGGAATGTGTCCAGGTGGGTTTTGAATGTCTGCAGAGAAGGAGACTCCACAACCTCTCTGGGCAGCCTGTTCCAGGGCTCGGGCACCCTCAAAGTAAAGAAGATTCTCCTCATATTCAGATGAAACCTCCTGTGCTTCAGTCTGTGCCTGTTGCCCTTCACCCTGTCATTGGGCACCACTGGAAGGAGTCTGGTCCCATCCTCTTGACATCCACGCTTGAGATATTTATAAGCATTGATGAGATCCCCTCTCAGCCTTCTCTTCTTCAGGCTGAACAGACCCAACTCAGTCTCTCCTCATAAGAAAGATGCTCTAGGCCCCGATCATCTTCATAGCCCGCTGCTGGACTCCCTCCAGTAATTCCTTGTCCTTCTTAAACTGGGGAGCCCAGAACTGGACACAGTACTCCAGATGCGGCCTCACCAGGGCAGAGCAGAGCGGGAGGAAAACCTCCCTTGACATGCTGGTCACACTCTTCTTAGTGCACCCCAGGATACCATTGGCCTTCTTGGCCACAAGGGCACCTTGGTGGCTCAATGCACCCCATGTATCTTCACAAAGATGAATTTCAATTTCTCCCTCTTTTGCTTATGTGAATGTTTTGGGAATGTCTGCTGTTCCAGAGTGCTGTGCTTCACACGCATGCAAGACAGTTCCCTTTTGGCCACTGTTTGCCCCTTCTTGTTTTAACAACAATAATTCATGTGAGCAGAGAAAGCAATAGAGAGGTAAGCAAGAAGTCACAGAGAACCATAAAGAAATTATGAATGTAAGGAATTATTTTTCCTTCCCTGACAGAGCAAATATTCATGAAAGCAATTAAAAAGAGAGGGAGAACAAGTGGACATTCCTTCCAGATGCTCTTAACAAAGATAAAGCTTTAGATTAAATTTAACATGCTTCAAGAAAGTCTGTATTTGCCAAGATGCTCACTTTTTTTTTAGAGAAAAATCTAAAATATGAAATGTGAAACTTATTCTGTAACCAAACACAATATGATATCCTTTTTTGAAGTAAAACTTTGGGATAAGGGCATGATTTTGCAATCACGCTGGATGTGTAAGTAAAAGCTATTTGCAGAAAGTTTACTGCGATAAGAAATGCAATAAGTACAATTGGCAAGGTTTTTTTATCAGACTTCCTGCACAACTCTCCTACCACCACAAAAAACCCCTGCCTCACAAAAAAACCCCCCACACCCAACCAGACCTGCACTAGATTATATAAAATAGTACGTAGTATGCCCCCTGCCTGTCTCCAAGAAAGAATAATTTCTTGTATTCCACCACTTCAATGAACAAGTAAGTTCTTCCTTCAAAGCCTTTTCCCTCACTCTTTGCTAGTGGCCAGCTGTGTCATGTATTCTTGTTCTGAAGAAAAAGCTGGAAATGGTTCCTGTGCCTTTATGGTCAGTGGCAATGTACCTTCCAGGGCAGATCTTTAGTTCTATACAGTCATGATGATATTTTCTGTGGCAGCATATGCTAGCTGTTGCATTTGCCTGTGCATCAACAAGAAAAGAGGGAAAACAAAATTGATCAGATTTGGCTCAAAGCAGGAGTCTGTCATTCTGTGCTTACCTAGTGACTTTGCTGATTCATTCCTGGCTGCGAGAGGCTGCTGCCCTGGCAAAGCGGCAGCACTTTCCACCTCATGGCTCTGCAGCACACGGTGCCTGCCCACAATTTCACCTCTTAGCAGGCTGTAAACAGCAGCAACTGAGGACTCCGACACACAGCTGCAGCTAAGATATCACCACCAAAACGCTTTTCCTCCCCAGCTACAAAGGGAGGTAAGTTCTTCAACAGCCACAACTAAATCCCAAAAGGATCATGCATCAGGGCCCTAGAATATCAAATTTGGGATTAAGAGCCCTGAACGTTTATCACTGTCTTTTCAAACTGCTTTTGCCCTCCTCCAACTTCAGAAGCTTCAACTGCCAGACAAACCCAAGATGAAACAGGAGACATTACTTCACGGTCTCAGCTGCCTGACTCTGCTCAGCAGACTGGCACCTCTTTGCTCTTTTCTGAAACAGCTCTGCTCGCCAGAAAGAGGAAAGCCACGCTTTAACAGCGTGAGCGTCATCAGGAAACTGCCACTCGTGCCACATTTAGAAGTGAGCCCAAAGGTTTAGCAAGAGAAGTTACCTGTTCAAAACAGTTCCACATGACGTGGTTACCCATGTGGAAAGGTGACTTGGTGGGTATCCTCAGGTCCTGAGCAAAGAGGGTGCTGGTTTCATGGCAGGGTCAGGTCTGCACACAGTTGGATCTGATACAGGAGACCAGTGCAAGAATGACCATAAAGTTGGGATCCTGCCTGACTCATATCCTCTCTGCTAAAGAATTAACTGTAGAAGAAAGCCTCCTTTTATACTTGGGTGAAGGATAGGGAAGCAAATAGAACAGAAGAGACTGTTTCAGTTGGAAGGGACCTACTACAACCATCTAGTCCAACTGCCTGACCATTTCAGGGCTGACCAAGTTAAAGCATGTTATTAAGAGCATTGTCCAAATGCTTCTTAAACACTGACAGGCTTGAGGCACTGATCACCTCTCTAGGAAGCCTGTTTCAGTGTTTGACCACTCTTCTTGGTAAAGGAATGCTTCCTCATGTCCAGTCTAAAACTCTCCTGACTGATGCAGCTTTGAACCGTTCCCGCATGTCCCGTCACTGGATCCCAGGGAAAAAAGCTCAGCACCTTCCTCTGTATGTCCCCTCCTCAGGAAGCTGTAGAGAGCAATGAGGTCCCCGCTTAGTCTCCTGTTCTCCAAACTAGACCAGCCCAATGTCCTTGGCCACCCCTCCTAGGACATCCCTTCCAGCCCTTTCACCAGCTCTGTTGCCCTCCTCTGGACACATCCAAGGATCTTCACATCCTTCTTAAATGGTCGAGCCCAGAACTGCACATAGCACTTGAGGTGAGGCCACACCAATGCTGAATACAGTGAGATAATCACCTCTTTTGACCGGCTGGTCATGCTGTGTTCGATGCACCCTGGGATGCGGTTTGCCCTCCTCGCTGCCAGGGCACAGACTGCTGACTCATATTGAGCTGCTGTCAACCAGGACTCCAAAGTCCCTTTCTGCAGGGCTGATCTCCTGCCATTCCTCTCCCAATTTATATTTGTGCCCAGTGTTACTCCAGCCTAGGTGCAGGATCCAGCACTTGGATTTGTTAAATTTCATTTCATTAATCATTGCCTAGTGCTTCAGACTATCTAGATGCAAGGCCTCTTGTCCCTCAAAAGAGTCAACAGAATCTCCCAGTTTGGCATCATCAGTAAACTTGCTAATGGTACATTCAATATCCAGATTGTTGAGAAATATCTTGAACAGAACTGGCCCTAGAACTGAGCCCTGAGGAACTTCATTGGTGACCGGTTGCCAGCCAGATTGCAAGCCCATTCACCACAACCCTTTGAGCTCTGCCCTTCAGCCAGTTCTTCACCCAGCGCACCGTGAACCCGCTCATCCCACAGCTGGATGGTTGGAAGGATGCTGTGAGGCACAGTATCAGAATCCTCACTAAAATCCAGAAAAATGGGGGATTGGACTAGATGATCTTTCGAGGTCCCTTCCAATCCTTAACATTCTGTGATTCTGTGAAAATCTACATCCATTGCCTTCCCTTCACCCACTAGGCAGGTGGCCTTATCATATTAATAGAAGAATATCAAATTAGTTAAACAGGACTTTCCCTTTGTGAACACATGTTGACTGTGCCTGGTGATTGCATTATTCTTTAAATGCCTTTCAATAGTACCCAGTGTAATCTTCTCCACAATTTTTCCAGGAACTGAGGTTAGACTAACGGGTCTATAGTTCCCTGGGTGTTCCCTCACACCCTTTTTGTAAACTGGAATGATGTCGGCCAGCTTCCAGCCAGCAGGGAACTCCCGCCTCCCAAGACCTTCGGTAGATGATCAAGAGGAGTACTGATGTCACATCTGCCAGTTCCTTCAGTGCTCTGGGGTGAATCCCATCGGGCCCCGTGGACTTGTGAATGTACTCCTGCGTACAAAACTAAACCAGAAACCACAGTCTGTGCTAAAGATGTATGGCTAGACCACAATTTGACACAAGGGGGAGATGCTGTGCCACGGATGGTCATCTTGCAGGCCATCCGCTGCAGCAGCTCCCTGGCGTATGATCTGCAAATCCTCTCTCTGTCACCTACCTTGGCAAAGGAGATACTTCTTCACTTTCCCGCGCAGGTGTTTATAAAAAAAAAAAAAAAAAAAAAAGCCCACTTTGGTTTAGTTTCAGTGATTTAATAACAACATTAAAACCAACATTCTTTATACTCATTCTAGAACTCTGGTTTTTTTAAACACTAAAACTGATTTTATTTTTAAGCATCCATAATATTAAAAGCACTGGGGGTTCTGGAGCTAACAGCCTTTGAAAAATATTCTCCTTCTGTACATCACCCAAAACTACGTGGGTGCTAACAACTAGGGAAAGACCTGCTCCTCCTCCAGCCTGCTGGATGAAGCCAGGGGTAGGAGTGAAATCTGCTCTGGCAAAGCCCCCTGGTTGTATGGTACTAATGTAACTGGCAAAGGCAAACATGAAGACAACATATTTGAAGCAACTGGAAGAAAAATGGAAGTGGAGGAGAGAAAAATGAGGAGGTGGCAAAAACCACTGTTCCTCCTGTTGCTTCCCTTGAGCCTACTCAGCACTAGCAGCATGGTTATCTTCATACTGGAGCAGATCCCATTTAATTGGAGATGGAGGCAAAGTGCCTCTGAGAAAGCTTCCAGCTTCAGTACACTTCAGAAATGTTCCTCTGCTCTTCTGCAGAGCTGGGCTGTGAGGTAAGCAGGGAATTAAACCTGCTGTCCTTTTGAGAAAGGAGGAGGCAGCAACAATACACATGCTAGGTGACACAACCAGCAGGCAGCAGAGCGAGACTTCTTTGCTCTGTCTTTCTGCTCAGGTGCCACAAGGCTAGAGACAGAGAACAAGGCAGTTGTCTGCTCTGGCACAGAAAGTTGGGTTTCACTGGCTGTAGCTTCCAGGCAGTCTGTCACTGCTGAAAGCAAATTAGATCAGCTGGGCATCAAGCGATACCTCCCATCAGTTTTCACCGCCCACTGCTGCCAGCTTGACACTTCTCTTTCACGCTGCATGTGCCAAGTGTCTTACAAAGCCAGCTGCAACGTCTACTGGAAGGACACGAAGAACAAGCACAGGTGGGGAGAGGAGGTGGGGGATCAGCTCAAGGTTGGGGTGAGGAGGTCTTTTCCTGCCTTACTCCAGGCAGAAGACAGGGTTCTCCAAGAAGACCGCGAGCTTGCTGGCCACCAGGTCCAGGTCACTGGTGTTGGCATATTTGAGCAGGTTGGTGTTCTTGACAAAGTAATGCTTGAGGAAGCGCTGGCTTACACACTTGTGCAGCTTCTGCACCAGCCTCAGAAAGGCTTCGGGGAAGCAGCGCCAATCCTTGGTGCGTGGGTATTTTTCACACGTCCAGAATAGCACTGTCTGCAGGAAGCAGATGGGAGAGAAGAGGTGTTAGAGGTTCTGTCGAGGGCTCACACAGCTTACTAAGGCAGTTTTAGTGCTGGTAAATGGTTGACAGCCTTGGAAATCAGAGAGACTCGCACTGCTCTCTCCCTGTGTTAACATTTCTGCAATGGAAGGATCACAACTAAAGGCTCATCGAGGGGTCAGGCAGAGCAACTCTGATGTGCCTGGTTAGGATCCCTCCCCAGAGGAGCCCCTCTCCATTGACTGGGCCAGGAGCTCAAGGAGAATGGCCTTGCTAAAATAATCTTAGCCTACTTTTCATTGTCCAGCAAGAGCCCCTGTAGAAATGCCAGGTATTTTAGGCTGTAGAAAATGGCCTATTATGCAAGTGAAGAAGCCAGTAGGTGCAAGGAGGGAGAGAAGAATAATCAGATTAACATAATTATTTGTTGGCTTCAGCTGTATTTGTGCTAAAGATGTGCACAGATCTGCATCACAAATAGACAGATTCCAAGCAGCTATTGCAGGTGCAAGGCATGCTTTCTGGTCAAGCGTAGTCTCTTTTTTTTCTGACATGATACTTAGAGCACATGCTATGTTCTATTCTCCTGAGTTTATTTCATGTGATTTTACACTCCAAAAATCCATAACTAGAATAACAAAATGCATATGACTATTGCTCTTACAGTATTATTTTTACACTACCCAAGTTGCATTTTTCAGACTTTCTTAGGACTAAGAACTTTCTCGAGGTACTTATACTTACTGTACCAAAAAAGCCATACAGACTGGCCTGATTGACCTGAAATAAGTTTTTAAAGTTCAAAGTCACTCATCCTGGGTTCAATAATTCTGCCAAGTTCCCTACTGTCCTCTGAATCCAAATTTTATTTTACAGATTCAGTGACCCAAAAAGAGACACACAGACACTGGGAAATGTGGCTGAACTACAGCCTTCAAATCCTCTGTTTCTTCAGAGGTAGAATTTCATCAAAATAAGTCACACTCTTTTGGATTGCCTAGTTTGTTTTTTTCCTCTAGTAGGCCTTGCAATAGTTGTATTGCTGACAAATTTATTCTCAGGTAGCTTTTCAAATGTGAACATTTTTTTGTTCACAGCTGCAATAGCCACAAAGAGGGTTTTTTTAATGTTTCCAGGGAAGAAAAGATGTAGTGTGGAATTCAAGCTGTAACTCTGTGAGAGCTACTCCTTGGGAGACTTGCAGAGCAGTTATTTTTCGTCACACTAAAACTACTTCAGCAAGATCCATGGGCAGCAGTTGCAATGAAGTTTCTGGAGGCAAGGAAAACAGCGCTGATCTTCCAGTCAGGTGACAAGCAGGTGATCTGTTCCCAGCAGTTACTGAATCATCCCTAACAGCCAGCTGTCTACTGGAGGCATAGAGTTGGCTTGCCAAATGTACCTAGGTCTTTAGGACTTCCTGATCTTGAAGTTCATTCCTATGGAGGTAAGCATAATGAGTGTGCTTACTGGGTCTTCTAAGGCTTTCGTAACTTCTCGGGGAAGGATTTTTTCTGTCATAGAGGGGGTTTTTCATGTGGAGTCTTGTTTAATAATTGTTGGATACCTCTGACAGAGGAAACCCAATAATGTGAAGAAACCTAACACTAAGCCTCTGCTCAACTGCTGGTTTATCCACTGATTGTTTCTCTCTTTTTTTTTTTTTTCAACATGAGTAATATTAAAGCATTCCTTCTGTCTGGTAAACCAATCCTCTCTTGCAGTAAAAGCCTGAAGTAGAGTTACAGTAAAGAACTGAAGAGCTTCTAAAGAGCTTTTTGGTTTTTTAAATTTTTCTTCTCCTTCAGCCAGAGAAATAAATTGTTACTAACGGCTAAATGGTTTTCCAGTTTCTCCTACGTAAGACAATTTTTCCACCAGGTTGTTCTTACAGGGACCGAGAAGTCTTGCATTCTGCTAAGCTATAACCAGCCGTGTCAACTCTTTTTTGACTCTATCTTGGCTTCGATCATGACTATAATAACATTTGATGGTTGCAACCTTTTCTTTAGGAGGAATCCTGTTATTGCATCAGGTTTTGGACACCAAAAGATCAGTAACTACTGCGGAAGCAGAGGGCTCTACTCTAACATTATTTATGTTGCTGCAATCATAATGTTTTACAGGATTAAATTTCTTCTTGAAGTCTGGAACATATTTACTGAACTTCTTGCCACTGTAAAGCAATGAAATGGTACTGCAGTTTTAACAGTTACCTTAGAAGCTACATAGACACTACAGTGATTTACACCATGATATTCTGACATTACTGGATGGAAGCCCCTTCAACAGATACTGAGACCATATCTTGGTATCATGGTGATGCCTACCTGAAGGTGATAAGCCGTGATGACAGGCTTATTTCCAGCACACCAGACATCTTCCTTCATCTGCCTCATGACCCTGAAGCACCTCATGCGACAACCACCATCTTCATCCAGTCCTTCCATGAGTAAACGCTCAGCACGGGAGAAGCTCAGCTGCCAGTGGTAATTAGAGCGGGCCAAGAGGTCAAAACCAAGCGACTGTGGACAAAAGCATGACACCAGATCAGAGGCAAACTTCCCTGAGAAATGCAGAGAAATGTTACAAAAAGGACACATGACATCTCTCGAAGTGTATTCTAAACAGGGTTAAGCAGAGGCAGCATGCGTGGGTAATGCTCGCATCTTAATTCCTAGTCAAATGACTGTGCAATTTGTTTTGTTTCCTCATGTGCTGACATCAATTACTCCCAGGACATCCACCTCCAGAGCCACCAGGTGCAGCACCAGCAGTGCTACTAAAGCAGAGACACAGCTCTGTGGGCACTTTGCCATGGAGCAGCAGGTTGTGCATGAGGGGGGAGCAGGACTGGAAGGCAAAATTGGACCTGCAGGAACATGGCAGCTGGGGCTGAGACGGAGTGCCAGAATCCAGCCACGAGCTTTGTACGGAAAGATGGGATTAGGCCAGAGGGAAAACTGCAAGACAGCAGCCCATTTGCAGAAGGCTCATATGAAGCAGAGCAGAACTGCAAGAATGATGCACATCAGCACTGAGCTACACAGGCAGAGATGGGAGAGACTCATAAAATAAACAGTTAACTCAGTTTCTCTTCCTCAGAATTCACCACTGTAAAGGGGAAAAAGAATCCCAATAAAATCTGACAGAATACTTTGAAATATCACTTCTCTAGAGAGTACAACTTCCAACCACGCTGTTGCCTGCCATGCAGTCCTTCAGTTGGAAAGCCAGTGTCAGACACCTGTGAGATATCAGCACAGAGTTAATAGTGCTTTTTACACTGTTCACCTTGACGCACTGCACTTTTTCCTGGGAAGGCCAACGTTTAAGGCAACGAGGCCACCGGGCTTTCTCAGGCCAGCAAGTTGGAATCTCCACAGCAGGGACCAGCTCCACCTCAACCTGGGATTCTGACGTGTCCACAGCCACCCGGACAACTGAGCTGAAACTCTCCAGCACCATTACTTTACCTGTGAAGGAACAGCAAGAGAAGGCAATAAAGAGGAGAAGGTCATTTTCCATAAACCAAGCAAAAGGCTGTCTAGGGCCTTGCAGTTCTACTGTTCTGTCTTAACACTTTCTCTTCAGTGCCATAAGCAGAGTACAAGATAAGAATTATAATCTTAATCTACCCTGGGGAATGAGAACAGGAGAAAGATTAAGAACAACTAAGTTCTCAGTTTTACACTCATTTACCTTCCTTTTGTTTTCCTCTGTGGGTCGTCTTCTCAGAAGTACAGATAGACAGCTGGTGCAACTTAACATTCCTAATGGTACAGTACAACAAGGAGATCACTGCAGGTTAGAGGAGATCAGATGAACACTTCATGTCTAAAGATCTCCTTATTCCTTCAGAGAACCTGCAATCAAACCAAATGACTTACCCTTGCTGGTCACTCAGAATGTTTTGTGAGGTATCTGTAAGTTTTGTTTCTGGAGATACATTTGCGTGGAAGATAATGCCAGAATTTATGGCCTCTTATGCAGAGCAGTCATATCAAGAGGGCTAACTGCTTGCCTCACTGGGACTGTGAGCGTCAAAAAGGGTTAGTTCTGTGATGGTTTGGAGAAAAGAAGTTTCCTCAGCGAAAGAAGAATGGCTTATCTCCAGGAAAAAATGTGCTCTAAGAGAGCAGAAAGGAATGCAAAGTGCAATGAATAGACTTAGTGAGATGTTTCCTGTTGGTTGTGTTCATGGATGAAGTTTCTGTCCCCAGCTTTCCCTGTCACTCTGGCAGGATCACTGTTCCTTCAACTTTGCCATTTGAGCCAATTGCGTGCTCATGCTCTAACCTACTGAAGTAAATGACAGAGCAGATTACCATAAGCAGGTTAAATAGTTACGTGTTAACCCACCCCATTTTGACTGGCATGGGCTAAGGAGCAATTCCACAAGGAGCCCACACAACAGACTTGAAGGAACAGTGATGAACATCTTCTGCCTTCACAGAGGAAATATCTGCCTGCTCCCAACGGTAATTTAGCATCTTCTCCAGGAAGCAGAGAGGTCAATTACCTTGCAAATCCCAACCAGAACTTTATAACCCTCAGTAAAATCTGTATATTACTTCCCTGCTGAGCCAAGCCTGGCACCAAAACAGGAACTGTACTGCTCCCAAGCCCTCAGAGGGAATCTTTAGCAGCTGAAAATCATTAGAGCAACCACTGTGTCAGCCTGTAAATACATTCACAGTATTTCCAAAAGCATTGTAATCATACTACCTATTTTTCTACCAATGAAAAGCGAGACACTTCAAAAAACTGGTTTTGCTGGTTCTCAAAGAATTTTAAACCAAGGCAGCAATGAAATCAGGGAAAATTTTCTGTAACTTTAGTTGTACCATGTTTCACAGAAACAAACAAAAATGGTGATTACTTCTCCTGACTTCACCTTAGCTCATCTCCTCTGTGTCCATCTCCTCCCATGTGGCATTACAAAAAGGCATCAGAATCATCAGCCCAAACATCACTCCCTGGGTCCCTTGGGAGTACCTCTCCTGGCTCGACAACTTGATGCACTGATATTAGACACAATGGCAGATTTTCACTTCAGCACAATGATTTTCACATAAGTAAAGCCTCAGATGCAAGCCCACTCCATCTGGTCTTTTCTGTGAGCCTCAATGGTGAAGCTTCATGCCCATCAACCTTTCCATATTTCCTGGAAGAATGCAAAGATGTAGCTGAGCATGACATGTTTTCTCCTGTGACTGAAATTCAGAGTGCAATCAGATGAGTAGACATGGCTCCTATTTTGCTGGAATACAGAAGACCTATATCAGGCTGCTGATGAGTAAAGTCATCCTGGAAACATGCTATAAGAGGCACCCCAGTCTGGATCTGAGCATGTCACAGTATCTTAATCTGAAAAGAAGGACACAGACTATTTAGCTTGGACCAAGCCAAGTGTTTAATAGCTGAAGGATATCAAGAATTAGCTTCTAGGATACCAAGAATTAAGCATGAGGATCACTGTTCAGGCAGTATCTTGCTACAGATGTTGCAGCTATGAAGACATGTTGCATGCACCACTGATTGTATTATGTCAGTGATGAGCACTTCCAGTATACATAGCCACAGGAAATAAACAGGCACTCTGGATTGCTCACAGAGGGATCAGCACCACTACTGAAAGCAAACCTTGTGAGTCCAGTTCTGCTAAACTGAACTGGAGTAGCCTGGGCACTGGGGAAAAGAGCATGTGTCCAACAGACTTTGCTTCAATAGAAGTCCTTCTACTTAGTTCCCACCACTCTGCGCCGGAAAGCTCTGGGCAGCTAAGGTTTCCCCAGAGCATTATCTGCCCTATAAACATCTTTAAGCACTTTCTCCTCTGACTCATGCACCTTCTCTGTATCCAATTTTCCTATAATATCTTCCTTGTTAATCTAGATACTAATATACCGTGGCTGCTACAGTAGAAAAAAAGATTTTTCCCAAAGAAATTCCTAAACGTTCTGAAAATCTGTGTTGCATCTTGGCTGAATGTGAGGGTGATGTTGCTGGAGACTCTACCCAAATTCCTAGGAAAGGAACAACATCTTGGGTATGAAGAGGCCAAGAAGTAAGTCTATCCTCAATGCAGGCCTATATGCATCGCTAAAATAGGCTAAAGCCCTCCCTGATTTTGGAAGGCCTTGTTGCTTTTTAATTTCTGATCATGTCAATCAAACACCTTGTGTGTGTAATGGTTTCCCCTCTACCAGCTGCAGAAAACAGTCACTTCCCATTATACCTGTCCACACTGAACTCACTGGAGAGGTTACAGGAGATGATCGACTTCTCCACCAGCTCCCGGAAAATGATAAGGACTTTGGCTGGAACCAGATCGCCTTCGATGTTCACATCCTTTTCATGCCACTGCTGAAGGCTTTTTGAGAACTGCTTCACCTCTAGCCATTGATGCAGCTCTTCAGGGTCCCGCACGGAGGAGAGGAGCTTGGCTCCATGTACGGTGTAATAACGCCAGTGCCGTACCTGGCATTCCCTGTACCCGCTCAGGCCGTGCAGAGGGACCGTGATGAGGAATTGGCTGGGTGCTAAGACCTAGGAGAGAGACAGAGAGGAGACAAGGGCAGATCCACGAGCCAGGAGTAAGGAGATGAGGGTTAAGGAAGTAACAGGTAAAACTGGAGGCTTTAGAGGGAAGGAAAAGCTATGGTGTGATGGGAACAATTGATTACAGCCAAGACCTGTTCCATGCCTGTCTGAAGGTTACTTTGGAGGTACACAGACTAAAAGGAAATTGTCTTAGGAGGAGTCTGATGTGATAGCCGTGGCCTATGGAAGACAAAAGCTCACTGACTGATTTGGCACCATGCCTGCCATGGTCTCTCTCATTCTTTGTTATTTCTAGTCTGCAATTGCATGAGATGTAATAACTAGCAGCTTCCATGGAGCAGGAAAACATCAGGGAGCATGTTTTTAGATCCGGAAAAGGGAAACAAAATAGTGCAAGTTATTACCTCAGAATTGTTACTGAAGATAAGCCTAGAGTTCAATAGTAGTAATAACTATGCCAAAAAGTGCACTTTTCTGATTTCTTTCAAAGTAAACTACAGACATTAGTAAAATAAAAGGACGGCCCTTTCATTTTACAAGTGTTCCGCTCTTCATGACTGTCCTTTAAGAGACACATGTGAGGTAAGTGACATGCCTGAACCTATGCAGGCAGTGGCACTCTCAGAAATAAACACAGTTCTTGGCCAGCTGTACTGTAGGAACCTGCCTCTTCTGCTGAGCAGAAGCCAGAAACAGTGTAAGGATGGAAACAATAACCAATAGACAACCAACCTTCAAATAGGCTTGTTTGCAAGCCAATTAATTGGCCTCACTGTGGGAATGACCATTTTCCAACAAAACCAGTGCTGAACCAGTATTTGCAAAGAGTAAATAAGGTGACACAAATACCATGAAACCTCATACTGGCCCATGGCATAGCCAGACAAGTTCGGAAGCATTTGGCGATCGTGGCTCTGGGTATTCAGAAAGGGCATTCCAACTCTTCGGTGTTTTACCATATTGACTCAGAAGCTTTTCAACTCCACTTGCTACCAAGCCTGACTTACACTAGGATGAATAAGGTGAAGCTGCTGCACAAGCAGAATGTGAAGTGACAACAGTTGCTGCAAGGTGTTTACCTTGAGGTGAATGAAACGCCCTTGTCACTCTCCTGTAACAATGCAAAACATTCTGGTGGTCTTCCTGGTATTTCAGATGATTTAAAATACCACTGCAGAAATGCCAGGGTCCTGAGGGCACTAACAGGCTTTGATGGCCCTAAGCAACATTTCTGAGGCTTCTACCCACACCTTCTGCCCATGGGCCAGGGACCCCCATTTTCAGTTCAGCAGTGGGCTGCATCATAGGAGCACAGTCTGCAGCCGTGTGACAGCTATGCCTGCGCCTGGCCATTGACCTTATTGTCCTACCTGCAGACTGCCTTCCCAACCTGACCTCAGACCTACCCAGCCACTACGGACTTGCCTGGCAAGCCATAGACTGCATCTGACCCTGGTTGCTGTCACTGGGCCTGATCCTGACCCTGATGAGTGCTCCTGGCTTGACCTCAGACCTGCCTTATCAGTACGGAGTCGCCTGATGATCCAGGCTCTCAGCTGACTCCAGCTGCCCTCTCTAGGTTTGCCTCGCTCGGGGACCATGGGACAGGCACTGCCATGCTGTTGTCCACCTCCCAGCTCCCTCTCCCACAGGGAGCAGCTGGTCTTCTCTGCCCCCTGGCAAGAGATTTGAAATACAAAAGATGGCCAGCAAGAAGAACAGCAATAGCAAAGGAAACACCAGAAAGCCCTTCTTTGGTCCAATATAAACCACCTAAAGGCAGGAGGATACTGGGAGGATGACACTGCAGATGAAGCTGACCTGCATAAATCAGGTTTATTTGGGCTGAGAAATCCTGTGAGCAGCTCGGGAATGAAGTGCCAGGCTCCATAAGGAAAAATTACAATGGAGTTATACATTAACATACATAACACAAAAATTACATGCAGTTACTGCTCATCTCACTGTCTCAGCACATTTGCAGATTAAAAAAAACATTCCTTCCTGTACCAAGATGGTGACTTGTGTGCACCGGCACCAACCAGATTTTAAAGGGAAGAGCCGCAGTTGTTACACAAGTGCCTTCAAACAGAAGTCACAAGGTTCCTCCACCTGGGGCTTACCAGGAAACACCAGAAATCACAAGGCTGGGATAGCACTGTAAAGCTGGGCAGCTGGTGTCCCTCTTGGCCTAAACAAATCCCAGTCCCACACCTACGTTCTGTCACACCATGGCCTTACATGCCATATGCAGACCATAGGCCCCAGCAAGTCACAGGCTTAAGCAACAGCACTAGATTCTGGAGTAACTTATGGCCAATTGTGCTGTATTAAAAACCTGCCTGCAGTATGCTGGGCAAATTAAATACAGCTTCATTTGTGTGATTCTGGCCAGGATATCCTAGGCAGGTAGAAGCATTAGGTTAGAAATAAAGTATTTAGGCTTTGAGCCAAAAAGTAAGTCTCTCTCGGAGAGGACAAAATAAACATGGGAGGGGATTAGTTAGATGGGTGAAGTTGTCTGGAGAAGAGGGTGGGTGAGGAGGAAGCACAGATCAGCAGGCACCAAGAAGGCTTTGTACCTGGATGGATGGGTGGAACGGGCGCTTCCCCCGAAGCATAGCTGACCACTTGGCCAGTAAAGCTGGCTGATCCTGAGAGAAGCAGAAAGGAAAGCAAGAAGTACACAGAACAGAGAGAAAGCATGTGCCAGGTCATTCAGCCACAGAGCAAAGCTGCAAGCTTCCTTTGAGCCTATTTGTTAAAGGAAAATCCCCCCTCCCTCCCCATAGTTACACAGTTAAACACTTGGCAATGCTGCTGGGCAGTGCTGTACTAGTAATTAGTCTGGATGCTGACCTCCTCATTACACCTTACTGAAGCCTCCACAGCTTTTGCATCAGCCTTGCACATTTGACAGCTGCAAAAATGGTGGGCCATAACAAAAACCAAACACCTAAAAGCTAAAAATATAAGATATTCCATTTTGTCCATCTGAACTTTATTTCAAGATTTTTATTAAAGATTTTGGCTTTTTGTCCCCTGGGTTACAAAAAAACATTGAATATCTAAAGACATTTCTTCTATATTCCCCACCCAGCCCTGCATATTTAGAAGAAAGCTTGTAGCTTCTAAACAAATCTAGACCCCTCACCATGTTAAAATAAGTCCTTTTAAGCAGAAGCTGAAAGTTCTGAAAAGTTCCCATAAATCTAATTGATAGGAAAAAAGATGTTGCAAAATGAAGCACAGAACACTTAATACATTGGCTTTCCCCAGACACGTCTCCTCTATGTTGAGTTACGTCAGCAGTAATATTAAAGATTCTATTCTTTGGAAACAGAATAGCCCAAGCCAGAAAAAATTTCTTACTAACCCAGCCTTTGCTGCCCTATAACTACAGGACAGTTACTCAGGCCCTTCTAGTACGACTATCACAGATTTATAGCACTGGGTTCAGTTAATTATGAATAATCAATCTGCTACTTTTAAAGAAAATAAATTTTGGGGATTCCTTTTAAGCAGATGTCGTTCAGATCGGTCTACCATAATACCAAATTACTGCTCAGAATAGATTGCCTTGGTTTTGTTCTGCTTTATTCTTCAGAACAGCAATTTTAATCTGACCCTGGTCTTGTCAGACTTCATTAGCCAAGCAGGTTTGTTCCCGCATGAGAGGTGGGTAGCAGACTATGGCACTAAGGAACATGTGGGCCAGGATTTGGCACCTTTTTACATCACTGCGGTCATTCCTACCGGCAAAGCTACACGCCTTGAGATGCTTGAAATTCAAGAAAAAAATATAAATCCAAATGCTTTTATCCTCAGAGCAATAGCCACATTTCGGACTGGATGATTATATTCTGCCTCCAACTCCATGTCCTTTCCGTAGCTTGAAACAGAGTTCTCCCCTTTCAATCCCAGACAGCTGTAAAAGTTCCCTTGTGCTTTTACATGCTTAGTGTGTTTTGATCTGTAACTGGCTGCATTTTAGCATCCGGGTTGACATAGCTGGAGTCTATAAACTACTTCAGATGAAAAAGATCATTTCGATCTGAAGCTGCCATTGCTGTGATAGATTCTTATATCCTTAGAGTAGTAGTTCTTGTGTTAAGTAGTCACAGAAAATGAAGTCTTCTCCTATCACAGCTGGGATAGAACACTATTATTTTGGTATTTGATGGTCTAAAAAGGGGATGCATTTAATTTCTCTCACCAATAAGCATATTTCTTCGCAGTAAAAAAAGTTCCAATCTGTGACTAAGAAAAAACATAATTCTCTGAAGGAGCTTTCTAATGTTCATAAAGAAGAATTTTTGATTTTTTTTCTTTTCTTTAGTGAGTTAACAGGTTTTCCACCTGTGAAAAATATGAGTCATAGCTCATGAAGGAATTTTTTTTATTCTGATGTTACTGCTGTACAAGTTTTTCTTTCTGTCTTCCAAAGAGCTTTGGCTTCTGCTTGCAGATTGACAGCTCTGGCAATAGACTCTCTTCGTAAAAGCAACAGCTGTAAAAAGAGGCTCTGATTTACCCAGCCCTCTCTGATGCTCCTGTAGTTGTAAGATGTCCATGAGTAAGTCCCCACAACTCAGTCAGTCACTAGAACTTCCACGGTGAAGTGTCAATGCATCGTTTGCGGCATTTTGGCTGAGGTACCTGTCCATACAGACAGTTAGACACTGGAGAAATGACTTACTGACTGCCTACAAGCTGCCAGAGAGTACACTAGAGCTCTTGTTCTTACCTTAATATTCTCATTGTGAATGCCGGAGTTGGAGATAGCCTGGAATCGCGTGGCCTTGTAGCTGATTTCTGCAGTCAGTTGCTGGATGATTTTCTGCACCTCCTCCACTGCTTTGGAAACCAGATCATGTCGCTGTTCCACCTGTCAGTTCCAAGAAAGACACTTCATTTTACAGGTAACTGCAGTCTTTGTCTCCAGTGGAAAACAGGCAATTGACTTAAAGCATCCTGAAACATTTGTGCCTGTCCTGGGAATAAAACTTATCATTTCCTATATGTTACAAGCAACTTACTATGAAGCAGAGCTCTTGCTTGTGAACAGCAGAGGGCCAATACTCAAGACTGCTGAGCACTAATTGATATTTCCAAAACGATATATCCAATTGATATTTCCATGCCAAAATCATTGGATGGAAGGGAAGGAGTTCAGTTCAGGGATAAATTTGCTACCAACGAGCTACAAGTCTCGTTCTTTATCCATTTTGATGCAGAATACCCAGCTATTCCCTGCATATACTGGCCATTCTCAGAACCAGGATATGCTTCATTCAAAGAGCTGATAAGACTTCAAGAATTACAGATACCCTGTACATTAGCATTTAGATGCCTATAAAATATGTTAGTAGTAGCCATACTGTCTTCATATCAGAAGTACAGATGAAAATCCATTCCTACATAGTAAGAAGGTAGCTTTCCACAGGTTGTCCCACTGGGAACTGAGTATTTGTGTGACTTTGACGGATAGTCCTTTGATTCAAGCAGTAGAGCAAAATTATGTATTAAAAATTATTTCAACACAAGGTCTGAGTCTCGGAAGGACTGAGATGATGCGTGGACAACTCAGAAAAATATAGATGAACCTGGACCTTCAGATATGACAAAAAATTAATAGAGCATAAGGGGGTGGCTGAAATCTGAACAAGATGATTCAATGGGAGGAACATGGAGGAACCATGTTAGTAAAGGACATTTAAATATTTCCCAAAGATCCTTACACATTTACTAAAGTGAGGAGATGTAGCTACTGCTAACGACATTCATGAAAATATTCCTTATTACTTATTAATCCAGAATTACCTGTGCAGGGCGAGATATGAAGACTGTTTACTATGCTTTTTTGCATACTAATACTTTATCTCATTTGGTTGAAATTCTTGTTTTAATTTCTTCTTGCTTTTTATTTTTTCTCATCATATTCTGCTAAATCTCATTGTTTGGAGACAAGAACAAAATTCAGAAAAAAATGTGAGGTTTGAAAGGACTAGATCAGAACATGAAAACTACTCAAAGCTAGAACTAAACCTCAGTTGGGCTATTTGCAGGCATGAAATAAGAGTGTTTAGTTCATTAACAGCTTGGCTAAAGTGAATGATCAAGCAGAACCGCCACAGTCAAACATAATTGCTACAGTCTCTTGTTGTTATCAAAGACCAAAGCAAAAGAAGCAAAAGCACAAGGAAGGATTTTTTTTACAATGAGGGTGGTAAGACACTGCAACAAGTTGGAAATTGTGAATGCCCCATCCCTGGAAGTGTTCAAAATCAGACTGGATGGGAGTTTGAGCAACCCGATCTAGTGAAAGATGTCCCTGCCCATGGGGGAGGGGGAGCAAGGGTAGACTAGATGATCTTTAAGGGTCCCTTCCAATCCAAACCATTCTGTGATTCTATTCTAAACCTCCTGTGTTCTGCTTACTTAGCATCTACTTCAGCATCTAAGCAACGCTTTTCACCCTTTTAGAAAATACCACTGACAAGGACTTCATCAAGAATTCATTTGGACACCTTTATGTCAAATACTGAACTGTCAGATAAAACACTTAAGTGTGTTGAAATATGTCCCCAAGAATCTGCACTTCTTCACAACAGACCCCTACAATGGACTAAAAAGGATTAGTGCTTGCCTAAGATCTATTAACATTGAAGAGCAATTAACTAACACTGAAGTTGAAGATGAGCAGAGTTTGAATATCTTCCTCCCCAGCCAACAAAAGTTAATGGTATTTTAACTAAGCCTGAAGAGTTTTTGCAAGTGGACATCAGACAACAGTATCAAGTGGACACATCAGACAACAGTATCACATTTCCTTCACCGGCCTCTCATCTACCCTTGACATCCTTATGCTTTGCTGTGTTAACGCCACAGAGTTCCTTACATTTATATAATATCCTTTGATTTTCCTAGTAATTCTGTCTTCTCCTCATTCCAATTCATCCTTCTTCTCTGAAACCAGTTTTAGCTAGCTTACAGGTACTTTTTTTTTTTTTAAGAACATTTATACTGGAAAAAGTTAGCCCATGTTCGTTTTCACCTCTTCATCTGAGTTTTCATTTACAGCTATAGCTCCATAGCTATAGCTATTTTCTCCACCATGCTCACCAAGAAGAACTCCCTAGAGCAGACCAATATGCTTGACTTGCTCAGACACCTAATGCTTTCTCAAACATGCAAATGGTATGAGTGGTAGAAAAAGTTGTCTACCTGTGTGAGCTTTTAGGCATGAACTCCAGATTTTTTCCAGTTGAAAGTATGCAATCACTGCGGGTCAGCTCAAACAGAGGTCTAAGAGTGCCCCGGTATGCATTGCTTGTGCTACGTTCTCTCTTCAGGACATCTGCTAGAAACACTTTCTGCCATCTCCAGTATCCTGGGAGAATCCATCCAACCTGGCCTGGCCTCTTTTATTTGTGCCTTAATTACTTGCTGGCTAGGCAACAGCACTTGTCATGAAATCTTTAAGAGAGTATAGAGTCTCAAAAAGCCTATTAAGGGCGGTATCACTAAACACCTCTTTCTGCATGTACCTCTCATCACTGGGGCAGGGATAACAGAACAAAGGGCATGTGACAGCTGATGCTAACTGCTGCTAACCACAATTAACTCCTCAATCATGCTATTGGAAGATATAACTTTCCTATGGAAGGGAAGGCATACAAAATCAGAAGACAGAGCATGAGTGAGTGAATGCAGATTCTGAAGAGCCAAGACATTTATTTAAGATGCCTTAAGCACCAGCACAGACATGTTGGGAAAAGAGACAGAATAAGCTCTTTGTTGGATGACCACTTCTACCACCGAGTGTCATTCCCTTTAGCAGGTCTTAACTCCAGAAATCATGCCAAAACAAATGCACAACACCAGAACAACAAGGTCAATCAAGGTTTTATTATGGAGGAAGGAAGCAGCCCTGGGATTTACTGGGGATTATTAAGAATATTTGGGTTTGTTCTTATATACCCAGTCGCATGCACTCCATATGCACTTGAGTTTTTCCTTTGCTGAGTGCTTAAGGAAGAAATCTCTGGTACCACAGAGATCATTGCACCAGGTGGTTGACCTGTTTTCAAAAACAGCCAGCATTTGACAAGCAGAACTGAGGCTGCCTGACGGTTCGGCAGCCTCACTTGGACAGGAGACTCAGGAGCAGGCAGAAACTAGGAACCCAGCCATGGAAGGCTGCTAGAAAACAGACTTTCAGTAGAACCTAAAATATTGGCAACCTTGAGCCTCACTTAACTACATTCTGCTTCTGTTCCTTGTACTTATGGCAGTCATATGAGCATCTTCTTGTGTGGCTTCCCTCTCTTTCCTCCTTTGTAGCTCTGCTTTATGAATCTTCAGAGAAGTATACACGATTATAGCTCATTGAACAGATTCTCAGGGAATGATTTTTCAGTGCACAACACTGCATGGCTGAAAATGAAAGTTCTCACATAAATACATCTACTTGTCACCAAAACATTTCCACGGAGAAAACAAACTTTTTTTACCAGCCCCTTCATGGTACTAGAATATTTCACCCTTTACAGAAAAGAAAGCCTTACAGTTTTCCATGTTGAAGTGATTTTTCACTTTAGTGTCTTGCACTTTGTTGGGGAAAGCAGACTATAAAACAGGAACTAGCTAAGTATTGTGATGAAACATGTCAGCTTTAAAAAATGTTATGGCTCACTTAGAGTTACTTTTATTAAGCAATATTGTTTCATTGACAATTTTACTCTGTTTTACTTCATTTCATAATGGTAAAAAAAAAGTGCTGGAATATCTCATAAAATAGAAAATGTGGTTCCATCCTGCATGTGCTAATTAGGCATGTTACTTTAATCATGGTATATAGAGAACTATCTTAGCTGAGGTGACAGACCAATGGGTGAATTCTAACAATATCTGTCTCTCTAGTTCCTACATGCATCTTTCTGAGAGGCAATGCCTGGTGTGGTTTTGGTCTTTTCTCTGTCAAGCCAAGGCCACCGAACAAGGAGAGAGGCAAGGACCTTTCATTAGATTAAATGCTGGCAGTTACAGCTAGTCTCACATCTGGAATTCCAGATTAGGAGAAAAATTCAGGACATCTGAAGAAGAGGAGGATAGACACTTTGAAAAATTAGGCTACCAGCTGAGATCACTGATGACATTCTGCAACAGAAACCTAGAAATCTCATTAGAAATACAGTTCTCATGAAATTTCACCCAATCTTGTTTCAGAAACGAAGACAGCAGGCAAGCAACTATCTGTCAAGTTTGGCACCCTTCAGAATCAACACCTAGTGTGGGAGACAGAAAATCTGGACAGATAAAGCCTTACCTTACTCTGGATATAGATTTCTACATCTTCATCTGTAAATGGTTTCATGGCAAGATGGTCTGTGCTGCTCTCCAAAGTGTGAATTCACTCTTCACTCATTCACTTGCCTCTGGAAGTAGAGGGACACTCAGAGTGAGCTGCTTGGATCCTTCTTGCCCTGTTAAAGCTCAGGTCACCTAATTCCTCTGTGGATGAAGAAGAGGAGAGACAAGGCAAGGAAGTATGCCTATTTAAAAAAAAAAAAAATTCTGATCTGAGTTACAATGGTGACATCCAGCTGCTTCAGAAAACTAGCTCCAATTATTATTGTTTAAGTTCAATCATTATTCATCATCTTATTACTTTTAAATGTTGGATCTTGCACGCAGGCACACACAAAAATATCTGAGATACTGCTCTGTCTCAGGGCAGATCTGGAAGTGCCTTTCCGATTGCACTGCAGATTCCGTATGCTCATGCACAGCATTATTATTGTTTGTGCCACAAGTACTTCTCTGCTTCACTAGCCCTTCATTAAACCATTTGTTAAACACTCTCGCCTATCGCTTGTTGTCTTCAATCCACCCACTTTCTGTCTGAAACCACATGGGTATTTTTACACTCAGATCATTCATTTGGGTTGCAGTCTGCAGCCTCTGCTCCCCTCTCCTTATATCTCCTCTCTCTCTCCGGCTGTATTGACAGTAAATATCCTGCAGCCTGTCCCCTCCTGTAGTTTGCTTTGCCTTCTTTACAGTAAACAGGCAGAAAGCTGTCTCTCATTTTCTGCCAGCAGCTCAGCTAACAACCCCATATGGATAATTCAGAGGGAAAAACAATTGATCAGGCCTCATTGATCCAGTGAGGGTTGGTGGCTTTCAGAAAAAAAAGAGTACATCAGCACACAGAAGGGAGTGACAGAGATGAGATCCCATGATTCTAAGTGTCCCTTATTAAGGAAGGGACACTCCACTTTTGAGTAAAATAATTATTTCCCCCTGGAAACTGAACTTTGACATTCTTGACTGCTTTATTATCTCTACAGCAGCCAGCAAAAGTGCCTTTCCGATTGCACTGCAGATTCCGTATGCTCATGCACAGCATTATTATTGTTTGGGCCACAAGTACTTCTCTGCTTCACTAGCCCTTCATTAAACCATTTGTTAAACACTCTCGCCTGAGAGCGTAACACTCGCCTGAGAGGTAAGCACTGAGTGCTACCTCAGGGCAGGCACTGCGGTTGCTAGTTATCCTTCCTGATGTTCCTTATTAACAGTTAAACACTAAGTAGATTAATGGAGTACCAATACCTGCAGGACATCTGATTCCCTAGAATGTACAAGCCTTTCTCTGTGCCTCCCAGGATTCTGCCTTTGTCTTTTTGCTCAGGGTTTTGGGGACTCCTTTGCAAAGACATGTAGCCATTTACTTTCCAAACCAGCTTCCATGGGAGGTGGGCACTGAAAAAGACGAGCCCCCTAATTTTTAGGGAACCATACCTCATCTTGCTCACTTCAAGACTCAGTAGCTATCTTTCTGTGCATGCAAGCTCTGCTGGGGAAGTCAGACAAAGGCAGGATCTGAAAGAAGGTGAGTGGAACAATAGGTTAGGAAGGGCTTGTGGAGGTAGGTTGGATAGGATTAAGTCCAAGCAGAGCGTGCAAGGGAGGAGAACGAGACTTTTACACAGTCAGATTCCATTAAAAGTGTGTCCCTAAAACCTGAATTCCCTTGTGCCCCCTCAGGCAGCTAGGTATACATATAGAAGACAACTTCCTTAATGCTACCATACATTACTTTAATACCCAGAACTTCAGATGTGTATTAGGAAGCCAGAGGAGATTACAGGTCTCACTTTCTTGTTCCTATAAGGTCCTTCCTAGTCACAGCTGTCCAGAGTCAGAGGTGCTGGCAGACAGATGAAGAATGTAGTTTTGGCCACTTTTCTTGTACACAATAACGAACCTTGTGTTTATAACCCCTTTTGTATTGGGAAGCATTTCTCCAAGAGGGTCTGAATGTGCCCAGCTCCCCTCCTCATAGTGAGGGAAAGTGGCATAGAGTCTTGGACAAGGGCTGTCTTTTTGTTTTATGTTCAAGCATATTTAAGTTCAAGTCCACGTTTATGCTGAAGTCCAAGGATCAGAGCAACAGTTCCGGCCCATTCCTGCCATCTGAAGAGAATAAATAACTCTCCCTTACCATGACTGTTAAGAAGGTATAAGGGGAAACAGCTGAGGAAAAAGCAACAAGAAATCCAGTATCAAGTGTAACATCAAACAGGTTTTTCTCGACTCTGAAAACTTCTTGCTCCAGCTGTAAGAATTTGCTGCTTCATAATTTCCTTGGACTTCAATGAATCCAAAGAAAGAAGAGCTGTTACAAAAATTGGATGCAGGAGATCATACATAGCAGATGGACAATTTGCACCTAGTGTCTATGGATTTTATTATGCTACTTATAGGATGAGGAGAGTACTATTTGACTGGCATAAAATACTCCAACCAATAAAGGCCCTTACACTCACAGCAAAATACAGTACAGGTTACAGCAGCAACAGGCCCTTGTGTAAAGGGAAAAGCAGCATGGTGGTATGGGAGACAGCAGCCAGTCTTGACCTCACTGAGGAAAATGGACATCACAAGTTCTCTCGTCTATTATATGAGGACCAGAATAGAACAGAACACAGGAGAAAAGTAGAGGCAGATGGCCATGTGTGAGGAGGGAATATGACTATGGGAAAAACCTGCATCAGAAGGGAGAAGGGGAAAGGGGAGTGCAGAGAGAGAAACATTTGCAGGGATAAAAGAGGACATAGACCCGAAGTGGGAGGAATCCAGGCTCCTCCAGTGAGATCTGCTGAACTGATGCAGCGTTGTTGCAGTGAAACCTTTGTCTACTCGCAAAAGCCAGTAGTCGGGCTTCTGCAGCTCACCCCATTCAAAGCTCAGGATTTATAGCTTGTGGTTTTTTGTTTTGTTTTTTTTTTTTTTTTTCAATTAACCACAAGAACTACAGAAGCAAACCCATTCTCCAGGTTTGTCCTTCTCAGGGACCATCTATCCTGGCAGTGATTGTATAGGAAAGTAAGATTAAAAATGGAGAAAACCCGAGATGGACTCAAGATCCAAAGGCTAATAAACACCATCTCCTGAGAAAACTTTTCCTCTAAACCTACAACAACTTAATGTCCCAGGCACACCAGCTAGTGAAGAAAGGCTATTTCTTGTTCCTCACTCTTCAAGAAGCATAGAAGGAAAGAACACCCCTCTTGTCACTTAGATTCTCCTCCTTTCTCCAGGACCAGGCATAATTTGTTCCATGAAAGAAGGTATTTGCAAACTGTTGCTTTTTGAGCAGCTTACAAGAGTCTTAAACCTCCATCGAGTTCTGGGTGTATTTCCGAGAAGGAGGCTCACCCTCTGATGGTTCTTGCTGAGGGCACTGCAACCTTCCTTCCCTCTCTTGTGTCCCCCAGGAGGTTGTCAGCATCACTTACATAGCTAGCTGACCACAGACAGTCCCCCAAATTCTGCTTGCTGAGTATTCATTGATTTATCCAGCTGTTCTCAAGCATTTTCAATCCATGCTTCAATATCTTGGTCTTCTCAAGTCATGGCTCCCTGTCCACTGATCTGCATAAGTTTATCTGAAATAATTCAGCTATATTACATCCACCCATTTGTTTTATTTCAGTGCCCACCCCATAGCATCTTGTAATGGAGTTCAGTTTGTGACCAATTTCCTTTGTACCTGTGTCTTCATTTGCTCATCAGTATTTTTCTAAGAGGATTTAGGGATTTCCTAGTATCTGTAAAAATACTGAATCTATGAATCTATGATACATCATCTTCATTCATGCCTTTGGCAATCTCCTGAACTGAATATGATCGTGGATCTGTGAAACCCACATGAAAGTATTATGTGAATACATACCTTGAATGACTCTTGTATCTTCTGAAGCTGCCAATTACTGATGCTTTCCATGCTTGCCTGACTTTCCTTTCTTCACTCTTCAGTTTCATAGATATGACAAATATATTTCAAACCTACAATCAAAAAAAAAAATCATCTGAACTGTGAACTGCACAACGATAAAAAAAAATCACCAAGATTATATAAATAAGAGCAGTACTATTAACTGTATGGGGAAGTCCAATATTGTGGAATTTTCTGTTTGGCAACTATTTAGAAAAACTACTCATACGGAACAGTAAGCATGTATTAAAAAGCTTCTACTAAATCACACAAATTAGTCAGTTGAATGTACCACATGTGACTCTCAGATGATCTGCAGTGGCAACAAATAAGCCCAGTTGAAGATGCTGCCTTCCAGAAGAAATGTAACCCTTAATTTGCAGTTGCTAATGATGACCCATCACTTCTTGCTCTGATTACCAGAGGCATTAAGTCTGTGGCATTAGCTGAAGCATGTACTTGGGTCAAGAGAGACTACCAAAACAAATCATCCCAGTAGATTTAATAATTTTAAACTGTTGACCCATTTCTCCCCATTAGTGGATTAAGTGACTGTACAAAATGAGTGATTGTAGCTTAAACCCCCTATAACACTTATGCTGTAACAGTCTTTAGCAGGGATGGTTCAGTACTGTTTGGAGTCTCCATTCAGAGGATACTAGCATAACACAATCAGGCTTTTTTAGGGGCACAAGTTCTATGAATTTATTCTATTTTTTCCCCTCACTTTGTCTTTTAACAAGTACATACGGGCAAAGGGGATGCTTCAATGACAAAAGCTTGGGATGAACTACAGGGAAAAGAAAGCGCTGCTAATTCACTGTGACAGCATCAGAATCACATATGGATGCCAAATTGAAACGCTTCTCCACTCATTCCCAGCCCTCACTGATCAATACTTGGCAGGCTCCAAAATGCTCCAAATGCCTGTGCTGCTTGCTCTCACTGCCACACGTTCTCAAATTAACTTTAGGCCTGCACTTCATATCGAGTAAGTTAAGGGTTTATATCCTTTCCAAACTAAGTACAGCATTGGATCATGTCTGGTAGTTTATCAAGCCTGCTATCTTTTTTTCCATTTGTGGCCAGACCGGACATGTCAGAAAAAGGCAGAGAGCTTTTGCTAGAAATTAGTTCTCTCAACCTGGGAGGAGTTTTGAAATCCACAATTATTTACAACCTGAATGTTTTCATGCTGCAGTGTAGCATTTCCAAAGAAAGTGATCACTTCACTAGCTGAGGATGCAGGAAATTCTGAAAAATGCTGAGATTATGATGCTGCCACCCACCACTGACCAGCTTCAACTACCACATTCACAAGAATCCAGTAAGTTTTGCAGCTATTGTTAAGAACCAAGCCACTGGGTAGCAAGCATAAGTCATATAGCAGGGGTTCTAGTATTGCTAAGATCACTGGCACCCAGTGTGGTGAGCTGTTCAGAAACTCTGGAAATTTCCAAGTTCATAATGGTCAGCTCAGAGAGTGGCAGGGGGGCAGGAACTTGGGAGCCTTGGCTGCATCAGCTCTGACGCTCCCAGGAAGGTTGACTATGACATTGGGCAGGAAAACTGACATTTTGAGTTCTAAATCCATGTACTGCCCTCTGGAAGTTTACTGAAATAGTACAAGTTCAGTGCATAATGATTTTAAACATAGAATTTTTCATTAGAGCATTTCCAAGCATATGCAAAGGATATCTTTCCTCTATCACTATGTGTTATCCATCACTAAACTGCAACCACTGACCTATTGTTTCAGCCAGGATATCCCAGGATCTTGAAAAACTGCCTGTGGCCAACAGTCAAAAACAGGAGCCTTCCAGCACTTTTATTTCTATGCCTAGTTAAATGGGCTGAATACCAAAAAGGCAATACTCAATACCAAGAAGCTCTCAACGATTAAAACACATGGTTAGAAGAATGGCATCTGGAGAAAACATGATGTTTGGCAGATCACAGTGCAACTGGAAAAACATTTAGCACTGGAAGTCTTGGCAGGTGAGAAAAAGCTGCCTCATTTTTGATCTCAGCATAGGTTTGCTTGGCTCTTGGTAGACTGATTATTTTCAACTGTCAAGAAAAGGACTTTAAATCCATAGGTACGATAACTCTGGGACAGACAGATCACAGCCAAGATTTACAAGAGCCAAAACAAGGAGCACACTTGTAATGGTGCTCCATCTACATGAGGGCTGAATCAGACTGGACCTCAGCATTTCCAGGAGCTGGTATTTTTTCCTGTGGCTGCCCTCCAGAGCACAATGTTAGCTTGTATTATTTTTTACTTTGCTGTTGTGTCCAAATTGACCTGATTCAGAACTTATTGTTTGAGTCTATGGAAGTTTGAAGCAAATTGAATAAATCACCAGTGCTAAGTGAGAATAGTCACTCCAACACAAACTCACTTGAGAGAGAGAAGACTCAGACTGGCATCCCTGTTTATGTGCTTCATCCTGTGACTGACTAGTAAAAAATGTACGAGTGTTCATTGGAGCCAGAACAAGAAACTAGGTCTCATATCTCACAGGCCAATGACAGCTACATACCCCTAAGATCTATTGCTTTCTCTTGATGAAAACATAATTATTGCAGAACAAACAGATCAGCTTCAGCAAGCACTTGAGAAGGGTCTCCAGACCCAAAGAGCCTGGTCCTTGGGAGCTACTTCTGAGCACTGAGAGATACATTTGCATGTGAGGAGAGTGAGATTGGGAAAAAAAAAAAGGGCAAAACAAAAACGAGTGAAGAGGGCTGGATAACCACGTTCTGCAAGAAGTTGAACCACATCAAAATAGCTGTGGCTTTGTATGTTCTTGATTAGCAGCATGGCCAATCTACTGTAAAAACTGATCAAACTTCTCAGCTTGTGTCATCTCACACACACGATAATACCTATCAGACTTACAGCTAATTCAGCTAATAAATAGGTGATCCCTAGGATATGTCAACTTGGACTCTGTGTTGTGTTCCGAGGCTAACATGGCACTGAGGAGAAAATGGAAAGGAGAAGCTGAAGAAGTAATCAGGATAAGGGCAGATTTTGTTAGTATTCCTGTAGAAGTGTCTCAAGAAAAGCACAGGGAAAAGGCCAGACAACTACATGCTTTGGGTAGGAAGAAAGGAGGGCAGGAGACAATCATTGAGACTCTATAGTGTGAGGGCCCTGAGGGAAACAATTGCCATGAGGGAACAATTACTATACAGCCGAGAAGAAGAGCACCAGCAGAGGTGAGAAAAGAGATGCTCTTTATTAGAACTATGATATATGTACCACAAAGCTGATCAAAAGATTCAGCAGACAAGCGAGTAAGAACCAGCCTTGTCTGAGAGAGTCTCAACAGAGGCTTCAGTCAAGTCTTTTCAGAGAATTTCCAGACAGATCAGATCATGACCTGCATTGCTACACACTCCAGCTTCAGTCACTGGAAAATGAGCTAATAGCCTCCAGTCCAAGCTGTGTCTGGCAAATACGCATGCTATTCTTTTAGTTGGCAACTTTCAAAAACTTGTCATCATCAAGAGCAGGCAGCGGGAGAAAGAAGGAGGAATGCAATTGCATTCTTCAAGCAAACACTTCCTCCTCTGTCTTAGACCATAAAACTATTACAGCTTCAAGCTAATCCCTGTAATCAGCTGCCCAGCCCTTTCCACTTTATTGGCTGTTTTGTGCAGTCAAAGCCAAATTGCCAAAGGGAGAGGGTCAATCATTTGTGCTGCATCTGCTCCAGGCAGTGATAGGAAACAGGGCAGATGTTTAGGGCTAGAACTAGTTAAATACAGATTCAGGACACTGAAAGCAGGAGTGGGGGAGGAGAAACAATCCCAAAATAAAAGCAATGGGAATATGCAGAACAAGTTGCTTGGCCAGGCTAGTGCATGGAAGAGCAAGCCACCTCTTTGCTTCTTGGGCTTTCATGGAGGGAAGCAAGGGCAGGAGATACGTATGTGTATATTCAGGAGGGGAAACAAGGTGAATCAAGCTACCGGTCATCCAGTAGTAGAGGGCAGGACTGCTTCTCCACCTTGCTGAGTTTGGGTCAGAAGGGAAGGGGAAGAGTATTCATAGGAACACAGGGTCATTCAGTCCAGTTCCTCCTATCAGGGACAACAAAGATTTCATCTGAGTGAACTGCTATTCCATTCACTGCTCTTTAACAAACCGAAAGCTAGGAGGAAAAAAAAGAGCAAATGGCCACAGCTGTAATTCAAAATTTTAGAGAAAATAACGGACCCTCAATTCAAACAACCCAATATCCCTGAGAAAAGGCCACTGTGCAAGCACCGCTTTTTCCTGCCCTTTCAAACACTGTTTCTGAGAGGCCATCCCAAAAGCTCACCCTCCCTATAAAACATGCAATGATCAAAGCATTAAAAATTAACTTCCTAGGAATGTCCAGTTTCTCTACGACATCTTCATGCCAGCTTTAACAGAGATGTACCCTACCCAGCACTGTAAACACCAACTGAACATAACCCATGGTCTGGCAAACTCACACTGGCTCTATTTTATAGATGGGATTGCGGTTGGAGCATTCAAGAAAGCAACAAACTTCGGTGAGAAAAAGTGACTTACCCAGAGCCGGTGCCAATTTCAGCTGCAGTATTCAAAGGTTGCGTCCTAATCACTGCATCAGTAGCAGATGCATTGACAGGCTTGCAAAGGCTTGAGAGGATTTATTGCCACTTTCTTTAACAAGGTATTAATCAAACATTTCAAAGTGAATAGCAAACAAAACAGAAAGAGAGCTTGACCCAAACAGAATAGAGCCTGTGCAAGCACAAGACTCCCATTGCTGTTTAACATAAAACAGGGTGTGTTATTTGGTACCCACTGCAAATGTATCCATGGGTCAGAATACACAACACAGATGGCAAGGTGCCTTGATGCAGGTTTAAAATTGGAGGGAAAAAAAAAATGTGGAGTACCAGTAGCCACTTCCACTATCACAGAAAAACAAGGGTGACCACAGAACAGGAAACCAGCACCATTAAAAAAAAAAAAAAATTGAAGGTCTGCAGGCTCAAACTGGCAGGGCAGATATTCATGAGCAGCAGGACAAGCTGAAGGAGGGAGCCCTGCTGCCCTCCTGTCACACAGGGGAGCTCTGCATTGAGCTGCATTTGGCTCCTTGGTGTAACTGGAGACAGAAAACTTCCTCTAACAGCTTCTACTTTTCCTTGAGCCCAGAGTTTGGAAGTTCCCTCCTATTTGGGGAAGAGGGAGAAACTGTCAGTCAATTGCTAGGACTTGTAAAAAGGTAATCTCTACTATTTAGTGCACTCACCATCCAAAATGAGGTAAAAGATTTCTACCAAATCCAAATGCTACTAACAGCTTTGGGAGGTGACAAAGCTGTGCAGGAGCTCTTGGAAGAAGCAGTAGTTGATCAAGAGAGAAATTACCCTACACTGAACAACTTCCTTTATCAGTAGTTTTCACTTGCACAAAGCACCTGCATGATGCTAGAGTTAGGTTATGGTTGGACTCGATGATCCTGAGGGTCTTTTCCAGCCAAAATGATTCTATGATTCTATGTTTATCCTTGTTCCTCTGCTTATGTTAAGCACACTCAGAGGACAGCTCCACCATGACATTAGCAAAGGCATCACCTTGTCCTGGCATGGCTGGTAAGCAGGGCAGCTGGAAGACAGGTTAGGGATTAGGAGTCTCACACTGCAAGATGCAGCATGCAAGAGCTAACAACAATCCTAAAAAAAAATAATAATAATAAACACATTAGAACACTCCAGCTTTAGGATCTCATCCATGGGTCAAAACAACAGCTGAATCAAAATAAAGCCGAACTAGATTTTTAATTGTTTCTCAAGTTGCAAACATCCAAGTAATGCCATCTGCATGGATCAGTAAGCCTTCTCTTCAACAAGCCCTCACAACATTCCCCATTGCAATTTTGCCAAGCTACTGCATGGGTTATACAAACTGCAGAGAAGTGAACAAAATCACACACTTTTAGTTAAGGAACAGGTTGCAGCATTGTCATATCTTAGCTACCTTTCAGTAGCAGAAGTGTGGAAGGGAAAATGAGATCAAAAGGAATGCTACGATTTTTCTGGTGCATATTACCTTCACCCTCCCCATGATGGAGGTAAATCTGATCAGCTGCATCATTACTAGGAAAAGAAAGAATAAGTCACCCAAGAACCGTGTTTCCGAGTGTGACATTATATCACCTGCTGTTACCAAGTTTGATCAATAAGTTGAGGTTCCCCACTCCTCCCTGAAGAATTAAACACCTGTATTTACCATGACAGAGAGAATTTGACCTCAAATATTTGTCTTGTCTCTGTGTAACCAACAAGATGAAAGACAAAGCTGGAAAAGGCAGAGTGAGTCTCTCTCTCAGAAGCACACTGCTTGGAAATAGACTATGAGTTCAGTAGAAATAAGGTAACTTCAGTTAAATTTGAGCCTGGTCCAGTCTGGAAGAACTGAGTAATTTTGCCCGATAGCCACATGGCAGCTGGTAGGCAAAGCTTACTACTGCCACCTCAGCACCAGTACTGGCTGTTACTAGCAAGAGACAAGCACGTTTTTCAACATGTCCCTGTTTTCAAGGGATGACACTTTAGTTCCATACCTCCCATTTGATGACTTCCACAGGTGTCTTCACCAGTGTGAAAAATTACTGCTAGCAGAGGTAGCACAACACCACAAAGGTTAGAGCTACTCTGACTTAAAAAAAAAAAAAAAAAATCTCACAGCCACGTGAACCACAGTCCTTCCCACACATAATTTGTTGCCCATTCCCCCATTCTTGGTGTCTCACCCTGTTTTTACTTACCTTGGCCCAACAAGAAGCACAACACAATGGTTTGGTAGTGAAACAGGCTCTGGTTACAGCAAGATACAGCCAGTTCTCAGACAAAGCATGAGCAAGCAAAGCTGCATTTAAGAGCAGCTTAAGTTAACACAGTTTCAAAAGAAAAAAAAAAAAGTGCTTCAGTGTAAATGAACCCTTGGGTATGGCAGATCACACTGCCATACCCAGTGACTGCTCACAGAAGCACTCCTTATCCTCATGTAGATGACAATCAATTAAGTCTTCCAGGCCAGTAATTCCCTGCAGCATGTAGTTGAAACATATTAGAATGATGTCATGCTTTAACCCCAGCCAGAGACCAAGCCCCACCCAGCCACTCACTCACTCCCCCACAGTGGGATGAGGGAGAGAATTGGAAAAGTAGAAGTAAGAAAACTCGTAGGTTGAAAGAAACACAGTTTAATAAGCAAAGCAAAAGCTGTGCACGCTAACAAAGCAAAACAAGGAATTCATTCACTGCTTCCCATGGGCAGGCAGGTGTTCAGCCATCTCCAAGAAAACCGGGCTCCATCACACATAATGGTTACTTGGGAAGACAAACACCATCACTCCGAATGTGCCCCTCTTCTTCTCTCAGCTTTATACGCTAAGCATGATGTTATATGGTATGGAAGATCCCTTTGGGCAGTTTGGAACAGCTGTCCCAGCTGTGCCCCCTCCCCACATCTTGTGCACCCCCAGCCCACTCGCTGGTGGGGTGGTGTGAGGAGCAGCAAAGGCCTTGGCTCTGTGTGAGCCCTGCTCAGTGATAACTAAAACACCTCAGTGTAAGCAATGCTGTTTTGAGCACAGATCCAAAACATAGTCCCATACTTGCTGCTGTGAAGAAAATTAACTCTGTCCCAGTCAGAACCAGCACAAAGGAACAACAAATTTGAATGGCTATAGGTGGAACTATGCTGAGCACATAACTAGACACATCTGAAAAGCTTGGCCTTCAATCATCACTGCCACAGTGAAACAGCAGCAGAAGTGGAAACTGGAAATAAGTACCAGAAATAAGACTCAAAAGAATCAGAAATAACAAGAACAAAAGATGGACTTTGTCTGGTAACTTTAGATCAAGGAATGAACAATATAAGTGATTTTGGGTGCTGGTGTATGCTCCATATATTCTAATTACTCATTCTAGAAAGGCTGCTGCTAAGAACACTTTGAGTTCAAAAGACTTCAAAATCCCTTGTTTAAGGCTTCAGTAGATTCTAGTAAGGATATTACATTAATCAGAAGACCTAATTAAGATGGCTGCATTTTTCTTTTGCAGTAAGCAATACAAGAGCAAAGGATGACTTTTCCAGGAAGCATGAACAGTGAATCTGGCTGGATTGTTCTTACCTCCATGTTGAGGAAGACTAAAATTGCAACACACCACAAGGTCTGGTGATATTATCTACACTTTAAAATACCGATAAATGAAGTGGTTTGGTACCTGCTCAAGGAACTAGATATTAAATGAGGGTTTTGGGTCTTCTTTTTTAGCATATACAGAGGTATAATATTTTAAACTGGCACCCAGTTTAAAATGGAGCACTGACCCGTGTTTCTCAGAGTCACTTTTTTTTTTTTCAAATTCAAACAATATTTTCATTGTCACTGGACAGGGGATAGGCACCACAGTCAAGCTATTTATCACCTCATTTCCAGGTAATGAAGACAAGTGTTCAAACTCTGCTATTCCCTGCCATTCCTTGTCACAATATTTAGGTAGAAGCCCTGAGGACAGGGACTATGTTTTTGAGCATTTGCATAGCACTTTAAAGAAGGGGTGTTAAGTGCCAACTAGTGCTCTGGGAACTTACCCAGTAAAAATGTTAGCAAAGCAAAATGTCTGCAGTGGTGTTACTAAACCCCCCAAAGTGTTTCCAGTCTTTCAACATCAATCAGCACAACTGAAGCCAGTAGTAAATTGATTCTCACATTCCACTGCTGCCGGTTTTTGTTAGAAATGATTTGTGATAGATATGGTGGAATATATTGATTAGTACTGACAGTCCCAGTTTCCCAGGCTCTTTGTAGCACTGCCATTCCAAAATGACCTGCTTTCCACCTTGTCAATTTTCTTCTGCAGAGTCTGTTATAAATATCTATTCTATTCTGAGAGCTTCAGCCCCTCCAGAAAACAAAAAAGGGTCAGGCAAGTGAAAAAAAATATATACATATATCAGTACAATAAAATTGGTTTGCAGTGTTGCAAAAGAGCTTGTTTTTATTGACAGATTTTGTGTCAGGGAAGAAAAGGCACAAAATAAGTTACAAAGACAATATATGAACTGTATGAGACAGAGGCAGTATCAGAGCTGTTACAAATCACCTAGAAGTTGGCTTACTAACATAGGTTAGCCTCTACAAAAATCTTAAAAGAAAAAATATATTTCAAATGATCAAAATCATTGAGAAATTAAGTGAGAATGTAAAGACCACCAACATTAACTTTTGACCAAATTCACCTGGGCTTATCACCATAACTCTCGCTTAAAACACATATCACTGGAAAACATGTAGTATTACAGAATTATTTAAAAAATTCATTTACATTTTATAAATTAAGAACCTGATCTTTACCTTTCGTACCTTCAGTGAAGTACAGTACACACAGGCAAGGTAGTATGCATAGGAAATACATTAAGAAAACAAAATAGGTAAGTACAATTTTTCAGAATATTTCAACATTTGTTATGGCCCCTCACCTATGGCAATGAACATCTTAAAAAGATGGATCCAACAGCTGTTCACAGAACATATGAATATACCACCATAAAAGGTCTATTGTGGAAAAGCTTATGCTGTCTTTAGTTGTGACTTCTCAGATCAAGTATTCTATTAACAGACTTTTCAGCAGTATAACTGAGTTAACAAGAGCACTCTAATACAGTTAAAGAAGAGAATGTACTTCTGAAATATAAAAGTCCTCATTCTAAGGTGGGAATGCTCAAAACTCTCAGTATATTCAAGTAATCCAAGTTAAATATTTAAAAATACACCAAATATATACAACTTGATTTTTGTTTGAAGCAGTAAATCTATTCCCCTTCATTCCTATTTTCCTATAACTCAACTCTCAGCTGGCAAGGACTTTTGATTGTTCGTTCAAATTAAACTGGCATGAGGAAACAGTACAAAGTCTACAGGATATAGAGACTATACAAAGATCTGATTTCATGATGATGAAGGGTTGAGCAGAAACAAAAAGTAGTTTACCCCTTTGGCTGCTCCTCTGGTCAAGCAGAGATCTAAGTTCTGTCTGCTGAAATCAACAGGGATGTAAATGTAACCAGACACAGAACTTGGCTATAAATGTCTGATTATATCCTAAGGAGTTTCATTTACTTGACCTAAGACAACAGTAACACAGAAAGGGAACACAGTACCAACTACTACTCACAAAAACTGTCAGTCCAAACTGTGAGGACTTCATCTGCAAGAAGACCCTGTATAGTCATGTATTGAGCATAACTGTCAGGGGTTTGGTAGGGAGGGAGCTGCCCTGTGCTGGTCCCAGCCAGCTCAGCAACATGCAGCACAGAATCACAGAATGGCTGAGGTTGGAAGGGACCTCTGGAGGTCATCTGGTCCAACCCTCTGCTCATGCAGGGCCACCTACTAAAGCAGGCTGCCTAGAGCTATGTCCAGAGAGTTTTTGAAGATCTCCACAAATGGAGACTCCACAACTTCTCCAGACAACCTGGTGCAAGTGCTCAGTCATCCTCAAAGAAGTGCTCCTCTGTGTTCAGATGGATCTTCCTGTGTTTCAGTTAGTGTTCACTGGCTTTTGGGCACTGACCTACTGCACTCCAACACTGCCAGAGGAGTTTCGGGCAGTTCTACAAAAGCATGTTTAAGAAAGGGCAGTAAATGCCAAGAAAAAGATATTACAGTGCTATAGCAGTAGGAGGAAGAAAGGATAAGACCATGCCAGCACGAAAGGAGCAGAAAGGAGAAACAGCCGAGCAGGAGAAATGCCAAAGGAAAGTCATAGCCTGAGCAGAGGCTGAGAGTAGACTCAGAAGGAACTACAACTTTGAAGGGACTGCAGCTGATAAAGAAACCCACACAAGAGCAGTTGAGTAAAAAACAAGGTGCAGTGGAAGAACCGCTCCTTGCAAGTACAGACAGATGCTGATCTCCTGTGCCACCTATTGCCTTGCTGAAGGGGTTGAGCGTAACATGCAGCCAAGGAACTGGAGAGCACCATGGGGTGGTGGATGGCATGTGGGGAGAGAGGGAAGAGTGATGCTTGGAAGAAAGCAGTGGTGCTTTCCCCATAAGTGTTTAATCTATTTTTTATTTCAATACCAAATCCAGTAACTAAAAGCTATTTAATTGGCAAAAAATTAAAATTCATTAAAACTCCAACTCTAAACTTTTTATTGGCCCCAAAAATTCATGTCCTCAACTGAGTTGGTATAAAATTAAGGGCTTTTTGGCCCTTTTAAAAGTAAACAGTACACACAGGAGAACTGATCTTTTAAGTGTGTTATTATTATGCTCCTTTAAAAGCTTAAGTCTTTTAACTAAAGGACTTTAGAAAAAACTTTAAACAGAAGGAAGTCTTGTGATCTTTAAGTAATGGATTCCCACATAAAAGGAAATAATTTGCAGTTTCCTAAAAAAAAAAATCTATTAAATACAAAATTGACAAAAAGGCTCAACATAAAGAGGTAGCTTAAAAAAAAAAAATCAAAGTATTATTAGATTCAGGAAGGAAAGGTAGTGCAATAAAAATATCCATATGAGAAACATACTTCTACTTTCTACATGACTCACTCAAATTTTAACAAGAACAAAATAAAATTTGAGTTAGACTTTGGAGAATGACAAGGATCAAATACTCAAACCCAGTCTTTTAGAGGCATGCTTGATATTACAACAATCACAATAAAATCTTCTACAACAAATCACCCAGCAGTTGTCTGCTCTATAACAATTTTCAGTGCCTGCGACACCTTTTTTTTTTCCTCCTACAAACTAGCATCAGAAATGCCTGTCTCTCAATCAAGTTGCCATCATTTCAAAACATTTTGTTTGAACACAGAAGTGCCAGATACCTCTTATGGGGCATCTTTAAGTAAATATAACTTTCAACATTAGCAAAGGTTTTCTTACTGCCATACTTTTTGCCCGCCTCCTGATAACGTAGGTATAATATGGGCACCTCAGATGTGCTGGTGGGAAGCAGTACCATGCATACTGAAAACCTGTTTCCTTCTACAAACTTTTTGTAAATGAGGGTAGGCAAGTACTTATTTAAACATCCTCCATTCTATAAGCTTGCTGTAAATAAGACCCTGACATCCCACGGACCCGCTTCATTCATTTCTTTCAAACAATTATTTTGAGGGCAGACAGCTCTTGCTGCACAAGCTTTTAGGCACTTGCTTATTTACTGGCAAACAGGCAGCCATGATAGGGCTGACTTGCAGTGAATTTCAGTTGTAACAGGGATTTAAACTCCTGACATTACTACTTAGCAATGCCTCAAACAGACTGTGCATTTTATAGAAATCTGCTAGATTCTATGAAGCTCCAGGCAAGCTGTTATTAGCAATGCTAATTTGTAAGGCTGATGAATGAACTTAAATTCTAATTTGCAGTTTTTAACCTGGTTTTATCAGTCAGAGTAAGCTTTTGACATTTGCAACTCAGAAGCAAGTAAGCTCTGCAGATTTATCTATATGGGCTACATGGTATAAATTCTCCATGTTCTGCAAAACCTACACTTTATCTTTAAATCCTTCATTTAATTTCTTTAGTTTCTCAGAAACAAAAGCTACTTAAGTGAATTGAGCAATGAAAGACAAGCAAAGGTAGCTCTCTTACTGTCCCCTAAAGCTCCAGAGATGCTTGTAAATACCAGCTTTAGCAGGTTGCATGGAAGAATTCCAAATGAATGCAGCTAGAACTAGTTTTGGACTGTCTTTGGCACTTATATAATCCAATTCTATGATACTACTTTACACACAGTCTCACATCAAGTTGACTGAGGAAATTAGAAATGACTTCTATAAAGCAGGCACTTCAAATAAGAACAGAAAAATCTGCTCCCCATTAGGCAATACAGGAGCTTTTTTCAGAATGACAGAATCAGCCAGCAGTACCAAAAATAAGATGAGAAAGCTCAGTAAATTCAGATTGTCAGGGTGGAAATTTTAACCAGCTCTATTAGACTTAAATTAATGGTAGCACCTGGAAAGCTACAATAGACTGGACAAAGCATTAAAAATACATAGGATGGAAAAATTCTATATAAATTTGTTCACCTTCCAATTCTACATTTAGATCTGTCACAGAGGTTCTCTTATGTATGTATCTTTTTTCCACTTAATACATCTTGTAGTAAGATACAAGTAAGCAATGAGACTCAAAATACAGCTATACTTTCAGTTTCCTGTTTGGTAAACAAATGAATATAGACATTTCTGACAGGCATTAAGTGTGTTAGGCCAGACTAATTTCCACCATCAAATGACAGCAGTGCTCTTGGGCTTTTCTAACATACCTTGCATGCACAGATGCCTAGATTTGACCGTGTCAAAGAGCATGATCAAAGAAGCTCTAGCAGGGTGGCAAAAGATATACAAAGCACACTATCCTTCAGCTAAAACAAAACAAGACTAACTAAATATGCATTTGGTGACTTTGCAGAAGACTCAAGAAGGGGAGTTTTAGTTCAGATGTTTCCATTAACATACTCCAGGAAAAGTAAGTTTGTTCCTCACTTTCTCCTTTTCCTCAGCACAACAAAAACATTCTGCATTGCCTATAGTCTTGCAAAGGCTATTCTGCTAACCTCAGTACATCCACAGAGTCTGAAAACCCTCACATAGATTGTGCACTGTGAGCAGAGGAGCATGTGGCTTCAATCCTTAAAGCTTTGACTGTAACAAAGCGGGTAACTAGCCACAACCTGCTCCGTGCAAATTAGATGTCTCTGGAGAGATGTGGACAAGTTCTCCACTCAGCACCCTGACCTGAACAGAGTCACTTGTGGCCCTCCTTCAACATAGAGCTTCTAAATTTCTGGTGTGTCAGGGAGTCTCTGAACAGCACTTTCCCAGTCCCTAAATGGAGAGCCTTAGCTTTGTTTCCAAAGGAAGGAGTTTAAAAAATAAACTAGTCAAATCACTTCCCTATTTTATTCTCTTCAGCCTAGCAAAAATAGCCAGGTAGTAAAATCCTTTTAGAAGGCTGAAGTTTCACTTCATAAGAAGTTGTGTGACAAAAATGCATCAAATTCTTCCAATCTTTCTAAAGCAAAGCTGGTAAATTAAGCAATGCAAAGTTATACAGCATTCTCCAAAACAGGGCTTTACAAATTTTAATGATTTCAGTGACATGCCATCTCACAGAAAAGCCAAATCCAAAAGAAAATGGAAGCATGCCACATTTTATATGGATCAAATGTTTCATTATTAAAGTAGCAGTCCTGAACAAAGCTGACATTAAAAAGGAAATGATCAAACTAGTTGCCCCAATAGGACACTCCGGAATCAATACTAGCTCTGAAAGGAGACACTTGAAGTCAACGTAAGCAACAAGAAGAATATTTCCACCCAATGGCTACTATCTTGTGTTTTCACTTACCCTTGCCCCAATGTGTTTCTGTTGAATCCTCTATTCTTTCAACTCCCTCCAGCTAATTCTCCTCCATGCTGTCTTACATGACCTGTCACTCTCCTTCACTCCTAGCTGTATTCAAGAATCACTTGTGAGGTCCCCAGATATTAGAATCCCAAACATACCTCACCTGAGACAGTATTAAGATCTGACTGATCAGCACCATAGGAAAGCCGCTCTCATCTCTAGCATAACCCCAACAAGTGAGCTGGCTGAAAACAAATGACAGTTACAAAACGGAAGGAATCAAGGGAAAGGATTCCTATCTTGGGAGTAGGTATCCTAGTGCCTGCACAACACAAAAATCAGTTAACAGTGCAGGTTGCTTAGCATACAAAGCTACTCTAGCAAAAAAAAATGTGGGATAATGTTGTCATACTTAACTACAGCAAGGACATTGGGTCTCAGACTCTTAGCATTACAATATGTCAAACTGTAATATATCTAGTGCTGTATCAGCCTTTGCTTTCCAATAGCTTCTCAGGGCAAACTTAGTGCCCAAACACTGACTTATTAATTGGGCCTACACAGACTGCTTACATGTAACTTCAAAGTCACAAGTTCTCTCTGACCTTCCCATAGGTTTTGAAGTAGCATGGTTGCAAGACCCATAACAGGTTACAACTGAAGAACCTCTGCTTATCAATAATGGTCCATCTAGATAAAAAAATGCTGACCACACAGGCTACAGAACACTGTGCAGCATCTCCCTCCAGTGAATGCTACATACAGCACAAGTATCTCAGTATTATAAAGCATTACACTCTATGGGTAAGAAAAAAGTGCTCCTACTGTTTTCTGTACCAGAAGGACAGTTCTTATAAAACAAACCTTTCTGAAAAGAAACTTAATGCACCTAATAGATTTGGACAAAGGGGGAGACCAAGTAATTGCAAGAAGTCTGATACTACATTGCTGAGCTCCTCCTGGAGACATTCTCTCCTATAAAACTTCTAAATTAACTGGCCAGGAAAAGTAACAATAGAGAGTTCCTATGGTTGACACAAAAAAGATACTGCCCTTTAAAATTCCAAAGGTGCAAACATGGGAGAAATTCAAGGTTAAAAAAGAGCAGCAACTTCTATAGAAAAAACAAAACCTGCTGATGTTTTCTTCACTCTTGTTTTTGCAATTTTATATATGTATACTTATCATATAAAAGTACATGAGTGGAGAGGTAAGTTTAATTATAAGTTGATGACTGTCACAATATCCAGCTCAGGTCCTGTGAAGAGTGATCTCCTACACCTGAACCATTACAGCACCCTATTCTTCTAATGAAAATTATGTTGAGGTGTCCCATTGCATGACCAGGGTTGCCAGTACCCGATAATGACAGTCAAACTATGGGAGGAGGAAGGCTAACGACACCTGTCTGCTTCTCAGGTGACTTACTCCACCTACCGTCCAGAGAGGGACAGAGGCAGCGAACACCTAAAAAAAACCTGTTGGGTCTTGGCAGCACATTAATACCACCGGACTTGCCACTGTTGACTTCTAAGTAAGCAGGTTTTATTTCTTTAGAAGCCATCAGCAACAAAAAGTCATTTTTCCAGCTGTCCATAATTCAAAACGTGAATGCAAAACTAAAAAGTTCTTTGAACAAATAGATTCAACCTTTCCAAGTATTTCTGAGTACCTTATTTGGAGCAATTTTCTTGCACACAAAAGGGCCAAATAAGGCAGAAAGACTATCCAGCTCAATTTAAAAGTGTCCTGCCACATCTGCAACAACTATTCAACAGTCTGGAAAAAAGCAAGTAAAGACAGCAGGCTGGAAGTTCCTAAATTCAGGCAAAAAAAAAAAAAAAAAAAAAAAAAATCACAAGAATACTGACACATTGTCCATAGGGACTGAGGCTCCCAGTTTTGCTCCCAGTCAGCGTCTGGATCAAGTTCAGGACAAGTGGGAGCACTGCATGTGTGAAGCTGCAATCTCTGGGCTGTCTCTGCTCAAGCAGCTAGCTGCAAGCCTCAGATGCTGCTCACTTTCCCTTCTTCTCAGGGTAAAGGAGCTTCCTACTTTAACCAGAAAATATTCAGCAGTCACCTTTTAGATTTTTTTTTTCCTCATCCAGTTTTTTTTTAAGCTAACATCCACAAAAATGGCTAGCAAGTCTGACAATATACTTGCTGCCATTGTGTAGGACTTTGCTAGGAACTCCAAGTATAAAGACTAACAAATATTTTATGGAAATCAATCTTAATAAATAGAAAGCCACAGGTCAGAGGATGAAGACGCCAATGTAATCAAGAAAACTGAATCCTTGCAAGGACTCATCTTTGTAATTGGAACATTTCACATGTTCGTGTTTCATATTTCAAGATTCCACATCCTCCTCACGAAGCACTTACAAAAAGTTCAGTGTGAACAAGACACTGAAGTTGTTTTCCTCAACAAGGTCAAGTAATCAAGTGCTTGAGCAAGCCCCTGGTTAAGAAACAAAGTTAAGTACCCAAAAGTTGTCTCAAAGAGATTTGTCTTTTTTTTTAATGAGAACTTTATCTGCACATAAGAATTTTAAATAAATGCTATAGTAGCTTCCTGGCAATAAACCCTAAAATATAACAGCAACCCATAGTTCCTCTTATCACTTCAGAGTTAAGTTTTTTCTAGAAATAAAGACACAGATAGATCCACAAAAATGAAATACATATTCTATGTCCCACCCATGAAATTATATCCATCACAGAATTATTTCACTGCACATAGAAGTTGCAGAGCTTCAAAATTTATGGCAAAGTGAGGACAAGGTAAAAGTGGGCAAAGCTATAAACAGCAGTGTGGAGATGTGGGGAACATGTGGCAAACATGCATAAGACAGTCCAAGAAAATGCCTGGTAGATGAAAAGGAAAAAAAGAAATAATTAGTAATATCCTTTATGTCTGCAGACTTTATGGGTTGCTCTTTTGTGTAGTCTTTTCTCCTGGCCTTTCATTATCACTAAGCTAATGCACAGCTCATGACTAACCAGCTGCACCCTGTAACTCTATACAGGTGTTTGTGTGCAGCAAGACAAACCTTATGTTCATAGTTGTCTCTCCCTTACTCAATATGCAGAAGCCATTTTAACATACAATTTCAGTCATTTGTTACCACTGAAGTAGCACAGATTACATTCTGTGACGACTTTCACTCTACAGAAGAAAAACCACACAGTGAATGGTTTCAAGTTTAACAATTTATACTGATCCAAAAATCAACCACCTTGAAGATAAAATAGAAACATGTTCATTGATGATCTGTCCAAATCTGCCTAAGCCTAGGTAATTTCCTAGGCTTCAGAAATACATGATCCCACCCTTGCTGTCTCACCTTGTTTGAAATGTGGTCTATGCACTGTCATTCTGAACCACAAGAATTTGAACAGCTGTCTCATACTCATCAGTAGTGTGATTAGTCTGAATAGTACTCAAACCCCTCTCCCAGTCAGGAAAACACCACAGTCACTTGCCCAATTACATTCCCTGACAGGCGAGGTCCCCAGTACTTGTCTTACAGCTGGACTGACTGGACAAGTAAGAAAAGGCATAAAACAGGCCAGTGTTTCTTCTTTTCATTGCTTGATCATGTGAGTCTCTTCATCAGCATCATAAAACTCCTCATCTTCACTTCCACTCCCTGCAGAACTGTCTTTATCTCCAGACTAGAAAGAAAAATGAAGTCATTGGTTAGTGCAGAAGCCACTAAATCAATCTCAGAATATGTAAGCATGAACCATTACACCTCTGTTGGAATGATGGTAGAGAAAAAAGTAAGGAAGGACAGGTCAAATCACTGTATTAAAACTTTGTCACAAAGACATGCAAATGAAGATTTCTTTGTGCTCTTGGTTCTTCAAAATCTCTCTAAAAGAGATGGCCTTGTAGTGGATGGACTTTCTCTGCTCCATGAGTACACTAGAGAATACATGCAGAAGAGAGACTAGCTAGAATGGTTCTGAAGTGAGCACCTACTCAGCTTTAAGTCTAAGGTCCCTACTCTGTGGTGAGCTACTGGAAACAGAGGCTCAGAACACATAAAATTACTTGATTAGGTAAAAGCTTCTCCATCCCAAATTATTACTTCTCCATGTGTAGCATAGGCATTTTCATTTTAATTAAAAAGATCCCCCCACAATACTATCTAAAGGTGCTATGCAAAAGGGAAAAAGCAGTATCCCTTCATATGTTCAGAGAGTAAACTCCCTATTACAGGCATACCTACTCCAGCCAGAGTCCTTTTAACAACATGTTTTATATTATACATCATACCCAAACTAAAGTCAGCTATTACAGCTAATTGATTTTTATTTGGCCAGTGTAGTATTTTTCCATGGAACTGATGATTCCATGGAACAAATGATTCCAGTTAAAAAGATTATCTTGCTAGTATAAACTCCATCTAGTTTGAGTATTTAGGATTTTTTTTTTCCCCAGTATGCTCACCCTAAGACTTCTGCCTGCCTAGTCCTATGTGAAGAAGGGTGAGAGAGAGGGTGAAAAATAGATAAATGGAAATGATGTTCCTGACTGACAGTAACATGCAAGCAAAATCTGTAGCTTTAGATCTGTCTTCAGAGGAGTTTTGCTACAGCAATGTGCGTTAACTGCAAATGAATTTCAGACAGTTTGAGTACTAAGACCTGTCAGAAGATATAAAGTGAATCGTGTTATGATTTTTTTCTGGATTTCTAAAATTATTTGAGGAAAGTCAGGCTATCACTGGATGCTGTCCAACTTGAATATCACATTCATGTATGATAACAGGGACAAAACCTTCATTCTGGGCAACCAGAATGCATGTTATCCTGAAAGTGGTACAAAAGGACAATGGATTCCACAGGGGGAATTCAGGGTATGCCAAATAAATTCTACACCTTTCTTACAGCAGTTTCATAAGACCTTTCCATGGCCTTGTCAAGTAGGGTTAATGTTTAACAGCTTTCTATTTTATCAGTGTTTTCTTTGTGAGTTTTAAAATAAACCCCTAATGTGTCACAGACATTCCAGATACAACTTCACTGAAATCATAGGACTGCTTCAGGCCTGAACCAATGACTCTTTCTTCATTTGGATTCAATAATTTAAATCCACCCGAGGAAAAGTGTTCTGAAGAATGCTCTCATTTCTTTCCTTTTGTTGATCCTGTTCACATTGGGATTTTTAAGAAGCCTGCAGAAGTGCAAGTAGGGAAGATTTAAACCTGAGAAGACTGCTTGACATAAGTGAACAAAGTTGCGCAAATACTGATAGACAGAGAATACTTGTCACTCTAAAGGGCAATACTGATCTTACTTGGTTAGAAAGGAAGATAAAAATGTGACTTTTGCCCCTCTAACACCTGCACTGTTTGCTAGAATTGTTTTTTGTAAGCCATCTGCACAGTTAAGATATAATAATGATATCATTACCTAAATAACAGCTGGTGTAAACTTGATGTAAATATATATGACGGGTTTGTGTAGCCAGCAAGAACACAGTGCCACAACACATTATCCAGTATGGTTAAAAATGTTCATAAAATGTGCATGTAAAGTAGCTGCCTCTTTCAAGCTTTCTTCAAGGGTGCTTTTGTCACTGAACCACGCTGTCCTGTCAAGAATTATTACAGATAAAATTGGTAAACAAGGCAACACCTTGAAGCCTTTGAAAGGAAGCAACTGTTCTCATTCTAGAAATAAATATTACTCTGTCTCCTGATTTCTGTAAAAATTAGTTTGACTACCTCTGAATCTCAGGCTGCTTGACCAAAAATTAATCAAATCACAGTAAAAAGTATTATAAGGATCATACCTCACCTCAGCTGAATGGGACAAATAACATTTTTTGTTACGAGTTCCCCTTCAAGTCTTCTGACTACTTACTTGATTTTTACCAGTCTCTCTATACTTAAAATTTTGGGACCAGGATTTAAACATTAAAACTTTACCCAAATTCAAACACCCACTTCCAGCTCTCTAGCTACTTCTCTGTAATCCCACTCCACTCACGGAGGACTAGCCATGTAGAAAAACCTCCACAGACTGGAAGATATACACACGTCAAGAGGTGTCCAGGAGTTTGACAAAATGTATAGAGTAGTATGAAAAAACAACATTAAAGGAAACCTCACTGAAAACCATCCTGCTGCCACATTTATTTATGCTTACGCCTGGGAGGTTTGTAGTTCTAATGTTTCCAACAAGTCTCATTTTACAGAACAGTGGGACAGATCTCAGAGGTTCACCTAGCTTTAGCCCATTTAAAGACTATCCAGGATAGACTCAACAACTGATGTTGCAGAACAGCCAGTGCAGGTTAGGGCAGAAGAACAGTGTGCTGCCTTTGAGAACAGCCCTTCAGAAACAGGCTTCTGATTTCTTTAACCTAAGGCTTGTCAAACTTCAATGGCCAGCTTTGCATGAAGCACGCTGCAGCAATCCATCTTAGAGACCAGAGAGCCACAAACACCACCAAGTTATTTATCCCAAAGGAGAAAGATCATAAGCTTTCAATCTTGAATGGATGAATTAACCCAGTTATGTTCCAGCCTGCATTTCCAGACAACATTTCAGATGTGACGATAAGGTTACTAAACTATCTCTGCATCTCCTTGGGGCCTGCCCTCCATAGGACAAGAATCACTATCCTAATCTAAGTAGAGTGGCATATTCAAGCTGACAGCCAAAATCAACACAACAGGAAAAAAAAAGAATATACCTGTGAGCCATCTAGGGCTTGCAATGACATGGTTTCATCACCCAGCCTCCAGTACGAGCATACCTGCAGGTCTGAAATAGTTTCTAGCAAAGGGCTATTTAAGGTCTCTGGCAACAATAAACTTAAGAGTCCAGACAAAAGACCAGTTGCTCCAAACACAATGTAAGGCAGAGACCACTGTACAGATTTCTGGAAAAAAGAACAGAGAGAGTTAGGTTGAGATTGGTTTCCTCTAGTTCATACTGCATATTTAAGCACCTAACCTTTACAATCATTCCATATGGCAAGCATTTGTGTTCATATTTAACATAAAAGTAACCAGTCCTACTGGTTTTTTTAACCATTATCTTCAATTTTATCTTACCAATACTATTAGATTCACACAGAATTTGGGATGGACTTTTAAAGAAATACCTGCTGAATTTATATTCAATTATTTTCCATATTTTTTTTAACAAACACAACATCACTTTGTAGTAGGGAAGAGGTATCACAGAATCACACAAATCTTGGTTGGAAGAGATCTCTTAAGGTCATCTAGGCCAACCACCTACTCTAACCACAACTACAGACAACACTAGACCAGGTCAATCATAGCTTTGTGTAACCAAGTATTGAAAAGACTCCAAGGATGGAGATTTCCCCCTCTAAGTAGATTGTTCCAGGGCTGCATTAAGCCTCTCAAAAATAATGTTTTCCACATTTCCTATCTAACCCCCAAGCCAAAATTTGTGGCCATAGACCCCTGCTGAACTGTTCCACACTGCTGGGGAAATCAAAGGTGCAATATTCCCTCAAGCTTTCGTCTGAAGCCATGTGCCTAGTCTAGGGCCCCTGACCATCTTATTTACCCTCTGCTGGATCCTCCCCAGATTTTTCAACATCCCTTTAAAACTAGAAGGGAACTTAATCTGTGGGCCATATACTGAATTGGGCCTGATGCAGCTCAACATTAAGTTTGCCTGTTCATGATAAGATACGGCTGGCTCCCATTTAACCTGTCGTCATAACTGGCTCTTGTCCAGCAAGGCTGCTACTCAGCCAGTTGGTTCTCAGCCTGTACTGGCCATGTAATTAGTTCACATGAGAAACAGAATTTTATTCTTCTTGTTGGCCTTCATGGGACTTCTGTTGGTCCAAAAGGTCCCACTGGACTCAAGATCTACCATTTAGTGTGACAATCACTCCTTCTTTCGCACTCTCTAAAAATAAGAAGAGGATGTATTCTTGCCTTGTCTTCCACTTGTTACCAGCCACCAAATACTGAGCCTGTCAGTATTTGAGTCAGTATTCCCTTTGAGCCTGGTGGTCCATGCAGCATTCAAATCTAATGTTCTTTTCATCCAGAACACACTTCCTCAGCTTCCAAACAAAAATGCTGTGAGACAGTGTCAAAAATCTTACAAAAGCCTTTCCTGCTTTCCTCTCTTTCCTCATTACATATTACTTTCAGTGATGAAATAGCTGACTACCAAATCAAGCTGGCTGATAGTGAATTGACCTTGCTAAATCCATGTTCACTGATCCCAATTTAACATTTTGGCCTTCATATGCAAAACAGACTGAGCCGTCATGTCTCATGATCATCCCAGAGACTGAGTTTGAGCTGCTCATCCTGTAACTCCCTGGATCCACTTTTTGATCTTAAAGATGCACACAGCATTAGCTTTTTCCCTCTCCCCTCCTGTAATCAGTGATCTTTCTCTACAACAGCGGTTTATAACAGATGGAGACTTGCCTCACTATCACAGCCAGCTCCTTCACCACCTCTTAGGGAATCCCCTCCCATAGAATGGAAAGTTTTTCTTGAACCTATTGCTCTGCCACTGCTGGCTGGCCATCTGCTTCCTCAACTGTGCTTAAATGCACAGTCTTAGGGTTGGGTCTTGCCTATGAAGGCCAGAGCAAAAGTGTTAAGTATTTCAGCTTATTCCATCTCATCCACCAATAGGATGTCTATCCCATTCAACAGACTAAATATTTTCTCTAAATTTTCTTTAGCTGATGGTATCTCTATTTAAACTCCTTGCTAGTTTTAGCTTCAACTGAGCTTTTGCCTTTCTGTCATCACCCCTGACAGCTTAAGCAATGTTTATATTCCTCCTTTGATGCCTGTCCCTGTTTTCACATGGCTTGTTACAAGCAAAACTACACTGGGAAAAGGTGTGTGCAAAAAGACGAGCCATCTACAAAATAGCTCCAAAATGTGTACCTTCACTTTCAGACAACCAATGAAGCAAGCTCATTTAAAAAAAAGGCAAGAGTTTAGCTGTTTGTTTCAAAAACTCACTTTGTATAGTAAGGAGCAATTCTAAATTGACAAAATAACAGGTTGTGATCAAATAGAAGAGCAACATTTAATCTGTCTCAGCAATTAACTTTTTCCATTCTCACCCATTTTATAAGATCCCCAGATAAAAGATACTGAAAATGCATTAAAATAGTTGAAGAAATTCCAAAACACAAAAATTCTTCCCTCAAATCAATGTTCATTTGTTATTTAAACAGAGCTAGTTGCACTTTCATGGGACCCGTTCAAAGATGATGATCCAAGATTCGTAGTGCTTGATACAACAAAGCGAATGGTCCAACTGCTACATAAGAACTGCCTATTAAATCTACCTTGGAGACTTGCACCAGTCTTGGCTTTGCCTGTTGTATCCCAGAGGTGCTCACGCTCTCACCTACCCAGAATTTCTTTCTGCAGATTAAAAGGCTCACTGTGCTCATGTGCCCTTTTGCAAGCCCTCTGCCTGACATAACAAGATGGCAAATGGCAGATCGGAATGTTATCCCAGATGAAATCTACCATATTAAAGGAATTGTTACTTGACCTCAGCAAGCAGTTTATGTGAAAAACTGGCACACTCTTCTACCTGCATACACACAAGTCTATGAACATTGAGCAAAATAACAGTATCATCCCCATGTTTCATTCTTCAGAATTTTTCTTTGCCTTGACAGGCTGCTGTGAAGTTTGTGCTCAAAAGCCTTGCCAGTGTATCATCACCTTCATTCATTTAAAGATAAACCACTTTGCTGATAATTTTAATCCATGATATTCCATGAAGTGGATTGATGGTAAAACTGATTTACTGTCAAAAAAAAAAGTGTTCTTGAGCCCACATGCTTTATCTTGGTGCAACAGATCTTTTAACCACGTGGCGGTTTTGCTATTGTTTGCTTAGCATTTAAAATTGGGTATCACCACCTTGGGTATTCTGAAATCACTATATTGCTGAAGTCCACTAGCTAAGTCCCAAAATTATTACAGGGCTAAAACACCTTCTGAACTAAATGACATTGAATTTTTGTCTAATCACACAGATTATATTGCAATGCCTTTGGCCTACCACGATACTGTTAAGACATGCGATTTCCGTATCTCAGTTTATATACGTAATTTATCCAAAATATTCCCACCTCTGTAAGCCTCTGATACATCAGAGCCACAAACAAAGATATACATAACAGTGAGAAGTTCAGACAAACCAATGAGGGGACGAAAGGTGCAATGATTCCACCAACACGGGAAAACATGGAGCAGGCACCCATTCCAACATTCCTAAGAAAACAAAAGTCATTAATCAGTGACATCTGCATAGGAGAGATATTACGACTAGAAAACTGTCATTGAGCAAGGGAAAAAAAAAAAAAAAAAAATCTCAGTCATGACCCTGACCACATTAACTGGCAAAGTCCAATGTAACTGGAAGCATCCCTAAACAGGAATTAATACATATGCTTTGTGCTTAAAGAGAAGCAAAAATCACCTGCACATTCAGAATTCTAACAAACATACACATATAAAAAGGTGAAAAAAGTGTGATTTCAGCTAATACAACTTGTCTCTGCCTGAAACTTCAGCTAAATTCCTTTATCCAAATCCTATTTGTCAGCAGATTTGCCCACCCATGAAAAACATCACAGTATAGTTTCACTGGTTAAAATAGCTATTAAAAATTGCAAGCATAAGATAGATGTTTTTGTCTGCTCTGACAGCACAAGCAGGGGGTACTTCTGCCTCTACTGAGTGAAACATTACTGTTGCTTACATATGGCCTATGAAGCATCAAGTTACATTTACAAAGCTTATTGAGCAGTCATCTTCAGTGTTGCTGGTTAAGCAAGTATGGATGTTTTAATAGAGTTGTCTGGTTTATAAAACACTGAAAAAGTTAGATATCACTCATTAAAAAGAAAAAAAATATCAGCAATACCATTGTTATCCTCTTGAGTGGAGAGGGCTGTGAGCATACCAAACAGCCAAAGGACTATTTTATTGTTGCATAAAGAATATGGTTAGTCTCAGGAGAGCACTGCAAATTTGTGGGAAGAGAAAATGAGAACAGGATAAAGGAAGAAATTTAGCATATAAACCTACAGATAATCACATAATAACTGAAAATCTCAAATGAAAAAGTATAGTTAATAGAAAAAAGTAACAGAGAAGTAAAAGGTGATATCAGGTAAAAGAACCAGAAAAATCAAGACCTTAAAATTAACTTGTATTACCTGATCACTGTGGGATACAGTTCTGATGTGTAGATGTAGACAATGTTAAATGCAGCACTGATTGTCAGTTTCCCCAGCAAAGACAGAGAGCGACTATTCACCACTGCAAACACTCCAGTATCTGATAGAGAAAATGCGACCCTTTTAAGGCTGTCAAGCACTCAAATACATCTCTCTAATCATTTCAACCACACAACAGCATGGAGTGAAAAGGAATCTACTGAAGAATCTGCTATGACAGCCGAGCATTTTTCTATTAAAGGACAGTATTTGTCAGAGGTGATCTGTACCTTCAGGAGAACCCTCAAAACTCAAGAGACTCCAAGGAGCCTTCTTTTAGGCAGCAATGTCAGAAATCATCCAACATAATTTATATTCTGTGTCTAAAGATTTATTACCTTTATCTGTGCAACCAAATTTGCACAAAGAGGAAAATTCCCCATGTAACACTGAAAAAAAAAAGGATTTTAAATCCATGGCAGACTTGCTACTAGCTCAAAATATTTTCAATTCAATTAAATATAATCCAACAGAGAAAGATGGGGTTAAATGACTGAACAGTCCCCGAGACTACAGACTGGAACTATTTCTCAATACCAGAAAAAAGAGCAACCGAGTTTTCCTTTCCTTGTCCTCAGTGTTACAATAAGTGACACCTTTAAAGCATTAAAATCCTGCATTAAGGCTTTACTACATCAAATTTAGAAATTTAAGATAAAAATCCTATAAACATCGTGAAAGCTGAAACAAAAAAAATCATTTTCTGAGTCTATCACTAATAAAATACTAAACTAGTTCTCTTGGTAAGTTGAAGAGTAATTGATGTATTTTTCAAAAGTAAGCAAGTTTTTTTAGTGACAAGAGCCCTCTTCAGTGTCAGTTCCACAGTACGATAACATGCTTCTAACATTATTACTTTGGAAGAAAACAAAAGACAGGAAGGTGCTGTAAAGAACTATACCAAGTATCCCATCCAGCTCAGTTTTGTCAGAATGGCCAATGCTTATTCACATATGCCAGGCATATCAGAACACATTAAACACTTGCCAAGCAAGGCTACAGCATAAGCCATTAATGAGCATGATTAGTTCAAGGCAGTAGAAGCAGGCGCTTGCTTCTGGCCAGTCACCCATTCCACTTCCTAAGGCACTTTGCTCCTGCCTGACTTTGGCAGTTCAGCACACAGCTGATCTCCTGAGGTCTGACAGTTCTGGCCTCTGAAAAATCTCTTTTTGCATGTTTTGCTTGGACTGATATGCAAACACTACTTGATGACTGGTACCAGCCTAACCACAATATCTGAGTGTCTAGGCTCTAGCATCTGGAATACTTTTGGAGATTTCAGCTGCACTTCTTTTAAAAAAAAGTTTAACCTATTGGATTCATTGTCATCTAGAGCAACTTATTAAACATTTATGATGACAGTATACATCTTTTTGAACCATGCTTCAAATGTTTGAAGCACCTTCTCTCCTTACGACAGGTGTTACACATGAACAAATCCTACAAGCTGACATGAATTTCTGTATCTAGTTTTCAAAAGAAAAATTGCTCACTGTGCAATTTTATTCCTATCATTTCGAAAAACATCTGAAAATGAAGAAATTACCATTAGTGTGTCTTTAAGAAATGTGAAATGAAATGTGTTTTTTGTAAAGACCCCTTGCTTCAGAAGATAATGCTCTCTGAGCTGTAAATTGTGTGGCCATATTACTAAGACCACAATCACATAGCCTTGAGCATTATAGAGCAGTGAGAAAAAGATAGAAACTTGCTCCAAGATTCAACTCTTAGGACCTTTTGACATTGGTCTTTCACTAGGAGAGACAGCTACAAGTTCCATGGGTACTACTTACACTGACCTATCATTTGGCTAACAGGTACCCCAAGAAACATCATTCTTTGGGATTAAGTCAGAAACACTAGAAATGAATGATTGACATGATCAGAAGTAAATGGCAGAATCCAAAGACAAACATTCAAATCCAAGCCTTTCTAACAAGCCTTCCTTAAGGTTTTCGGGAGGTTGCTACTAATACGTTTTGGAAATTGCCTTCTCTGGCTTAAAAAATTGAGACTCACATGTGGTATAAGCCTAGACTATTGACAACCACCAAATCCTTAGTGTGTAGGATGCCGTGTTTACAACTTCTTATCATGTACTCCAGAAACAAAAGGAAGCCTTTACCTTTCTTTTTAGGAAGAAACATGACAATAAGACAAGCCAGTCCTCCCAGGAACAGAAAAGCACTCAGTGTCCGCTTCCGACCAAACCTGATGTGCAAGGATAACAAAGCTTTATTCTGCATTAAATCTGTAGTTTGCAGAGCAATGAGTCCTCTAAATTCACATTGCCTCTTTATTTGCAGTTGGAAATTCTGAATGTCATCTCTCAAACACTTCCTCTCACACTGTTTTTAACAAGCTTCTACTGCACTCTTAACAAAATGAACACCAAGAAGCCTTTATGCAGTGGCTGACAATTTCTAGGGTTTCGATTTGCTTCCCACTGTGCGTGCACATTTGTAAAACTCTTCGGGAGACATGTAAAGTAGAAATCGGGAGGTGAATTCTACAAAAAGTAAACGACATTGTCCAGAGAATCATGACTCAGGAAAAGACTAAATATACAAATCAAGAGCTCTAAAATACTAGTGCACGCAGTGACTTACACAAAACCACATGACAGCTTTGGTTGAGTTTAGTTGCAATAGCTTTGACACAGCAGTGAGAATGGGGTTTATACAACAGAGGTAGGAAGAATGGCACCTTGCGTTAGCATGGAGTCAGCACAGCCAGGTTTGATTGACATATATCAGCCTCACCTCTGAGCCAGATTTAAACAGCTCATTAATAAGTGAGCTACTGAGAAGAAGTTAAACTGTTATTATTTGAAATAATGATATATCAAGTGGCACTTTCAAATAAAAACGCATTTCCCAGGATAATATAATGAAGTAGTAACATTGAAGCAGGAAGCCCCACGCAACAGATGCGAGCTAGGAGACACAATATACAGGAAACCTATCTTTGATAAAAATTACAACAAAACCAAACCCTGAATGCGTTAATAAGTTTCATACTTACCATTTTTGGTTAATCAAGTAAATACAGATTGGGTATGCTGGGATTTCTATCAACCCTGAAAGGGCTAAATTGGCATAAATACTTCCACCTAAGTCACCCACATTAAGGGTAAGACCATAGTAAACCAAACTGCAGACAAACCTGCAGAAGACAGAAAAAGAATAAAATCAGAGCTGCTGTTTTGCCTGCCAAATCAAAGCACTGGTCTGTCACAATATACTATAAATGATATTTAGTGTTTCAGAAGATAGATGTAAAATGTTTTGCTGTAAGTGTATGATGCTTTCTAGGTAAAGAAACCATCTTGTCTCTGCACAGACCCAACTCCTGAGTTATTACTCAATGAAACTTAAGACTACACTTAAGAAGAATGTGCATAAACCAGAATAAAGTTAAAATATGATCATAATTTGTTATTTGACTTGAGAAATGATGGCTTTGTCCTTTTCATTTTTATCAGGTTTCACTTTAGTCCATACTTTTCCAACTGTGTGTAAACCCATTCTCAAACAGTTCAGATGTCATTTCTGTCGTCTTTTAAGTCCTACACCCTAGTCCAGATTTACTCCTTCTCTGATTCTGATTTTTACTTTTCTTTTGTAACCCCGACTGGCTGACTTCTTTACAGAGAGGAAAGGAACAGGTCACTAATTCGTTCTGCAGGAAATCAGCAATTCTCATTTAGGGAACAGAAAAATCAACTATTCTGCAGTAAGCGTTTGGAAAAGCAACCGAAAAAACAGTTTTGTGTTGTCTGCTGACACAGTAATGCCATTTGTTCTTTTCTTAATCAATACATCTTTCCCAAACATACACATTATACAAGCAACTGTATGAACAGTAATGCCAGAAGACTCACATACCATGTCATACATAAGGTTTATTTCAAAGTGGCAGCAAAAGACCTCAGGGCTAGCAGAGCTACCTGAAACAAAACAGGCACTTTTGGAGAGTTAAACTTCTGCTAGTGACTAGAGGTAGTTCCTGCTCCATGTTCCCATCTGTGTTCCTGCCCGTTACTACAGCAATTGCTAACACTGGCAGAACCTTCCCTTAAGAAAATAAACATTCATTAGATGAAGTAGGCCACCCACCTGCTAATGGGCTCCTTACAAACAAAACAAAGAATAATCCCTGTGACCGGAAGTACTGGCACACAGCACTAGGCCAAAGAGGGGGACTGTCTCACTAACCTCAGCAACCTTTGAGGATCAGAAAGGAAGATAGTTCTCAACTAATGTGAGACTTAAAAAGCATGAAAAATTCAAAGATAAAAGCCCTCAGAACTAGATCGTAAAAACAGCTTCACGTTACAAATGTACTAAGGAAATACTATAATACAAGGATCCTTTTTAGGTACCATGTCCCTAGTAGTACAGGCTGAGACTAAGTACAATCTGCAGGATAAGCCAATTCTCAGCAACATATTCTCTCAAAGACTTAAAGAAGCAACAGTAGCACAGCTGGGCATACAAAGTATTTCAAGTACCAGGTAAACATCATGATCAAGGTGCGTCCCAAGAGAATCTTATATCGGAACAGATCCAAGAAGCTGCCAGTCTCTCTGGAGCTCCTCTCTGCTGGGAGTTTTAATGAAAAAGTGCACTTTTGCTTGCGGTTCCTCTTTGCAATGAGGTAGAGGGCATCTTCTGCTTCATTCAGCCGCCCTTGTGAATAGAGCCAGCGTGGGGACTCTGGAATGAATCTGAAACACACAGAGACACAGACAGCTTTAGGGGTTTTCTCTTCCAGAAGGCTGGACTTGTCTATGGAAATAAGGCTGAAATACATTTCAGTATAACAAAGAATTTTTCAAACAACCCTTCAGGCATAGAATTCACTTACTGAAACAGAGACGAAGCACACTGAAAGGAAAGGGAACATAAGTCATATGTAATTTAGATACTAAGAAATTATACTGAGTATATACATATACACACACACACACACACACTAGTACAAATTACAGTATCATTAGGACTCCCTCTTCAGAGAACTCAGAAATAAGGAGGCACCACATTACTACAAGTTACCACAAGATGTTTTTGTAACACTAACTAGTTGCCTTCTGTTCCTCATTTTCCAACTTTTTCCCAAATTCTCTCCTGTAGACAGAAAGGCAGAGGCTGTGGAAAGGTCATGCTCTTGCTCCCCACGTGCACTGTTCACTTGATAGGTCTATAACTCCAACATAGCCTACAAAACAAGTCTTCTTGTATTACTTTCAGATTCCCAAAACTAATTTAAACTTTAGCCTTTTGCCAGAAGCTTTTTAAGATTTTTGCCTCTGGCCAGAAGTGACATTTTCCCTTTAAATTTAAAGGAAAGCAATTCTGTGGTTTTATAAAATAAGAGCTTAGAAAGGAACACATTTTCTTCCCCTTAATAAAAAAATATGATGGCATTTCCTGCACAGAGTAATTTTTAAACAATGATGGAGGGAGGCAGTGTGAAGTTTGGAATAAAAAATCCTTTATTACAGTAAGATATGGCTCTGAGCACAGCTCTGAAGTCCCAAGCATAAAGCACTTCAAAAAATTGTACAGATCAATCCGAAAGTTAAACTTTCCCAAAGGCCCCAAATACCACTTTAAGTTTTGAAATATCAGAAGTGTCATTTCTGGTCTTCACCTCATGAACAGCCTCTAAAAACTTCCCTTGAATTCTGATGCTTCCTTTGAAACTGTGTGTTGACTCCTCAGCAAAGAGCTTTATCCAAAAAGTTAGTTACTGAAGTTAAATAGATATTGGAAGGAAAAAAAAAGCTTTAACTTTAAACAGCAGCTAAAGTTACTTCCTTTCAGTTATTGAGGTTCTGCTGTCAGGGAGTATATAAGAAGAGCACGCTGCATCATATAGCTTTCAGTGCTGAAGTACACAAACATAAAACCCCTACTACCTTAATAAAGAAGCCTTCTTGCTATTCTTTCCTATTCACATTTGAAAAATAAAAGGAAGCTGCCTATTTTTTCTTTTTCATGTCACCTTTAAGACTATGTGCAAGCAATTTTGATGCTGTTCCTAATGTGTAAGCACAATTATAAGAAAAACATCTTGTTGTCACATAATGACAAAAAAATTTTTCTATCTTTTAACATGTATATATAGTCTCTTATAGCATACCAGACAACACTTTAGATCATCTACATATACCAGCTAAAGAATAGTATATGTTTTATACCACGCTAGAGGCTGTTCCCATCTACAATAGCAATGCATATACAGTACAATGTACACTTACATTCTCAAATACTGCAGCACTGCTATTTAAAGCAAGCACAGAACATGGTGTGGTAGAGATTGAGAGAAATACCTTAGTTACAGGATTTCATACCATTCTAGCAAAGCACCTTGACTAAGCTGTTGGGTTTGTTGGTCATGGGGGGTTTTTGTTGTTGTTGGTTTTGTTTATTTTTATTTTTTGTTGGTGGTGGTTTGTGGTTTTTTTTTTTCTTTTCTTACTTATGACATCTTTATTGACAAAACTCAGTTTGAAATATAACTTACAGAGAGAGAAGAAAGACAACTGTTCCTTCCATGTTAACCACAACAGCCAAAGTCCTCCAGGAACGAATAAAGTAGCCTAATAAAGCATACTGGGCAATTCCCACAGCAAAGAACAAGCCACCAATAGATCCTAAAATACAGTTAGAAACAAAACTTTATCACTCCTTTAAAGAACATTAATAGCTCTCAACACATGTGATCAGACAGAAACTAACACTTCATTAAGAAAAATTCAGGCAATCATACAGGCAAAACCACAGCTATTTCACCAAAGAACATTCTGTCCTTCATCCATGCAAGGGAGAAGTATTACATCTGATTGCAAAGATCAATACAAGTCCAGGAAGCACCATTTTACATCTTCCTTACCCACCAACACCCCATGAACAATTAAGTCTTGTAATTCCAAATATGTTTCAGCTTTCTATGTGTAAAAATAAACACCACAAACCATTGGAAAACTGATATTTTAAGGAATATATAGTATTCATTTGTAGCTCTCATGATTTGCAAGATATCCTGTTTTAAAACAGTTTTGGCATAGCACTTCTTTGGCACTTGTCACAGTTCACTAAGTCAGGCCCCAGAGCTGTAATAGTATGATTTATACACAACATACCTGAAGGACAGCTTCAACACTAGCAACCAAGACAGTTAAGGGCATCTGTATGTTTTGTTCCAAGGTTGATTACCACATGGGACAACTTTTCTTTTAACATATAAACAATAGTTGTCTCATCTTCCATTATATAAAAACACTTTTGATTTCTTTTTGAGAACTGCCAGGAATGAAAGAATTTATAGATAGCTTTCATACAAACAAACACTAAGCTCTGTTTAGGTTTAGTAGAGTCCAAAGTTCTGATGGACAGAGTCTAGCTATCATGAACCCTGGATGAGTATTTAGCTGTGTAACATTCGCAGAGGATGTTTCACTGGACCTTTGTCAACTTGAATGAACCAGAAATGTAAATGGCTCCAATTTACCTACTGCACTTGTCTAAGGTTCATATTAAACAAAGCAGGGCTCAAAGACTAGGGTCACACAGACACTCAAGCAGAATTAAACTCACAACTGCTATGGTGTTAGCTTTGGCGTGAGGACTGAAATCTATAAATTCTGACAATATAGACACTGGCACTCATACTTTACCTGCTAATGCCCAGTAGGCAGTACCCACACACTCATTCAGTAGAACAAAGGCCACCAGTGACATCCCACCATTCATCGTCCCTACCAAGAAGCGAGAGATCGCAAAGAATTCATATGAGGGTGAGAGTCCATTTGCAATGGCAAACAAGATGTCAAGAGCAAAACCTGGAAAACAAGGCAAGAGGTTTCATTTCAGAAGAGTACTAACGAAAACCAGAATAATTTATCAGTATCCTTACTTGATGCTCAGTGGCATCTCTCCCAAGTAATCACAGTCAACACCACAGGTTTAAGCAGAAATTTAAGTTCCTAAGGTCAACATCATAAAAGAGGGGGACACAAAAGGAGTGGTTTCTGATACATAATTTGCCATACTAAATCTTCAAATTCAGCTCACGGTAGGCAATTTTGTTCATGTACTCAGAACTACTGTCTGGCTCCAGTAAAAATGGCTTGATATTTATCCCCATATAGAAGCCACAGATTAAATACATGACCAAATATCTCCCCTCATTCTTGGAAAGTAGTCTGTACAAACCAGAGAAGAGAAACATTACCAGGGGATAGTACATGGGGAGTTTGCACTGCATAGCAGGCCCACCTTTATCTGCTTTGAATGATGTGGTTTCTTTAAAAAAAGAATCCATTTTTTAATTGTACATGCTCATCTATTGACACTCAACTTCATAAACTCATATACAAAACACGAAGTTCCAAACGTTGTTTAATCTAGGAACAGCAAAAAAGCCCATGAGCTTTAAAACACCATGAGGATCACAAATACATAAAAATTAAATCATGCAGATGGGAGATAAAAGGTGCAACAAATTTGTATCAGGTTATACATGTAAGAACACTGATAACAAATTACTAGAAATATTAATTGCATTCTGTGGAGATCCCACAAGCATGACATGCGTGAGTGTTAGCCCTTATGGCATGATTCCTAAATCCAGAACACCTCTCAGATATTCAGATGGTGACTGAATAGTCAAATAATAATTTATTGTCCCTAATTATATTCCTGAAGTATACTGGAAGGAAAAAACAAAATTAAAATTACAGCATGTGATTCACTGCTGCATATCATGCTCTTAGCAGAAACTGGGCTCTTGCCACTGATCTTCAGAGACACAACACCTCTACTTCATTCATTTTGTTAGGTGGCAGTGGTTACCTGTGAGATAGACTTTCTTCCTCCCAAAGCGATCTGAAAGCTGGCCAAAGGAGATTGCTCCAACAAACACACCACTGAAGTAGAAAGAACTGGCAGCACTGACTTTGTACGAGGTGTTTCCAATTAAAAACCACTGGGTGGGGGAAAAAAAAACAACAAACAAACAGGCAAATTAACCAGAAGCCAAGTAGTTCAGCAGTTCACCAACAGCTAACCGTTGGAGGGGCTGACATACTTTAAGGTCCAACTTTGCATAAAACCTGCTAAACATCATATTCGGTGTCAAATAGTCACCAAAACACAACTGTTGTCTCTCAAACTCACGAGGTGGTACTAACCAATTACAGAGTTGCCCCAAATCATGTGTAGTCTTTGACTCTGAAATCAAGTACTGATCCCTCAGAATACTGTAATTTTTGGAGCCATCTCGCACTCTCCCCTTTATTGCCTTCTCTCACATGAATCTATTAGCTTAAATAGACTCATTCCTACTTCTTGACATAAGTCACTGCAGTATGTAGGCACACTACGCAAAAACAGAAATTGTGGTTTATGTCCAAAGATAATCCCGCATATGCTTTTCCTTATGAACTGCCTTGTCACTGAGAAACACTTTGGTAGCATTAGACAGGTTTTCTGGTATTGCAAATACTCATCTTTTTCACAGTATATTTTGTGTCATTTCCAGTTCTTCTCAATTCCGAATACAAACCTGATCTTCAAATGATACATTGTTACAGACTTAGTGTCTCAGGTTGAACCTGAGAGGATTTTTTTTGCCCCCCCAAAACTGTAGAATGAAAATATGCCATGCTCTCACTGTTCAAAAGTTATTTCATTTTATAAAAACTCCACATCTTGTATTCTTTTCTTTTTCTACACCTCTTGCTTCTTGAGACAATGTTTTCCTTTAGTGACACCCAACTTTTCTTCCTATGCTGGTAAAGCTGGTGATTATGTCATTATCCCTGCAATAACACTCTAATCTTCTCCTCATAATCTTCTCTTCTTCTACCAAAATCCCATTAGATATCCTTTCCAGCAAAGCTTATATTATTTCAAAGCTCAGTTATAAACTATTTCACCATGAGAATAGAGCCATGCAATTAAACCTCACCAAGATTAGGGAGCTAACAAAACAAAATCATTCAGAAGCTCCAAGAAAATAACTTGCTTACTCTCAGTATATGCTTCATTTTGAATTGTCACTTTAATGGTGAGGTGTTTACCGCTATGGTAAGTAATGTGCCCATAAAGCATCAAGACTGATAAAATTCAATTCTAAAACTAATCATGTGACCACAAATCAGCTTTTCAAGCTTCTCTAGATCTTAAGAACAATTCCCAGAAAAATACATTTGTATAATAATAGCATATGAGATTAATTTTATCTTGAAATAACATGGCCAGTTTGTTTTATAAGAGCTATAAGAATCATGCCCTAACTTTTTGTATAAAAACTAAAAAAGCTGCCAACACAAACTCAGTGACATTAGATGCTTCCCATTCATGAATTAAGGGATGATTTGGTTGCAAAGCAAAATTTGTTCTGCAAATTCATCTCAACAGCCAAGAAGCCCTTTAAATGGCTCAAGGCTTTCCTCTTGTACATAAAGCATGTTACATATGTATGCTTCATATTCATAAATCAATTTTTTTTACATCAGAATAATTTTCAGTGTAAATTTGCAATGTTCATTTTATTAGTAAGTGATGCCACAAGATAAGCATCAAAAACGGCCTCCTCAAATGTAGAAAAAGCTTCTTTACACATTGGTAATGAAGTCAGCCAGTGAAGAGATCTCTCATATGTGCAATTTCACTAAAATCTTTGTATTTAGCACATAACTTCCAAACATAGTACATATTCAGCTAATCAATTTTGAAGAAAAACTGTATTTTAACAGTGGGGAATGGGAGAAGGAACAAGATTTTATACACATGAACATCTACTGAGAAGTTTGGGGTTTTTCGTTTGGTTGGGTTTTTTTTTTTAGTTCCCCATTTTTCAAGTAAACATAATTCTTTACCTGCATTTCTTACCTATTGAACTAAAAAGCACAAGAATCTTCACAAAATTTATGTCCTAAAACACTGCTAGGCTCCACAAAAATGTCTGATTTGTCAAGTTTAAAACAATAAAAGATTCTTGGATAAATCAAAAAGCAAAAGAGAACAATCCCAGAGAAAGTTTTAGAATTCTGCTGAGCTTTAAATAATGTTTAAAATACTGTTCATTAGGATTTTAGTTTAAATAGTGGCATGAGTACTCATATCCTTTTTATTACTGGAATAAGCAGCGATGCCTGTTGTACACAACTGCTTAGTACTATTCCAAAGCTGGTAGTTTTTATTAAGATGCTCATAGCCAATGAAGTTAAGTGCTTTACAGGACTAATTCAGATAGCATTAACACCTCCAGACAATAGCCATGAATTATCAAAGGGTACTACACTTGACTCAACTGTAAAGCTCTAAAACTTGTCTTGTAACAGATGCACTTAAATAGGCCTCCTGCACAGAACAATTTGACATTAACAGATAGTGAAAGCCCCAGGAAGGGCAGGTGTTGCGCACATCAGTGCAGAGTCTGAAATAATTTCTGTAGGGACTGTGGCTAGACCACGAAAGATGACAAAACAGAGGCCACAGCAATAAAGCTAAAGCTTGTTTTGGGATAGAATGGGGGGAGTTGCTTTGTCCACCTGACTCCTCACTGCCCATGCCTTCCCTCATATCTGCAGTTGCAAAGGCTGCAGAAGCCACATCCTCTCTCCAGTTCCTCCACTGCTCACTAACTGCCTGACGGATGCACTACATGCATTTGACCTCAGCAAGGGAATCAAAAGAGGTGGTCAGAAAGAACTCAGGGTCCATAAAGGATTTTCAGCACATTAGTACAATGAATGACATGATTCCAGCTCAGTTGTGGAACCAGGCTACAGGATCCAACACAACTTCCACATGGAAAAGGTGTGAAGTTTTGAAGCAGAATTTTGGTCAAGATCTACATAGCAAAATAAAGCTAGTTTCTATTGTCAGTAAAGATATTAATAGCCTACCTGTTCTCTGCCTGGAGGCAGTACCTTTTTCATTCGCTAATCAAAACACATAAATATAGGAGAAAGGGGCAGTACATCCAGTCCTTCACAACTGACCCAATAAAATTTACTACTCTGACATGAGACAGCAAAACACATTTCAGGCTTACCTCAGAGACTATTGATGTGAAGCTGCTGCTGAAGTGTACGTGCTTACGCATCTCGCTGCCATTGGCGGTCAGAAGCCATTGCCCAAAAGCTCTCTGCTCACTTGCTGACTGGTTGCTATGGCTCTGATTAGCTGAGAGCTCTTGGAGATCCCAGTGGTAAGGAGGTGTTGCACCCACCAATGCAATGAGGATGGCTTCAGTGGCCACATAGAGCTGGCATGAAAGACAAAAGAAAGATGCTAAACGTATCCAAGCAATGTTTCTTCTGCAGTTGGATCAAATCAGTATTAAAAAAAAATTCCTGCTTTATATTTGCCTTCTACCACTATGAGATGCTATGTATAGCCCCCATTGACCAAATATCACGTACTAAAGAACCACAGTTTCAAGTTCTTTTGATTATTTGAAAGAAGTTCCCCTCCTGACATCCTTCCCTCAGTCAGAGGCCCCCCACAACACACACATACACATCCTGGATGCATGAAAACTTGTTGTAGTACTAAAGAGACAAAATAAAACTACTCTTTAAGGCAAGTATATTATTCTACTATACCTTATCTCTCCACTTGTGTTGTTCATTCCTCTAACCTGATATTTGGAAAAAGATCTCCTCTTCACTCTTTCATATCTAATCTTCCCAGTTCTACCACAATTGATTCCTTCCCATTTTTTAATCTTTTTACTCTTAAAGAGACAGAGGCACACATGTGAATGTACATATGCATTTTGATACATCTACACATATATAAACAGATGAAGTCTCACTACAGTGATTAACAGCTGACTTTTTTTAAGGAAAGAATAAATAAAACTGCTGGAAACTCAGATGTTTCAAGCCTGATCTAGAGCTGGGTCATTGCTGCTTGCTCACAATCACCTTCACAGGCCACTGCTTTAACAGCCTACATTGCAACTCCATCTTAACAAAAAAAAAAAACACAAACAACACACACACAAAAAAACCAATGCGTTTTTAGTCCTGTTTGAACACAGAAGCATCACGAGTTCTGCAACAGAAGACAGACAAACTCTTCTGAGACAGAAACCGTTTCTGGTAACAACACAAAGACCTCCACTCTCCAAATAAAACTGCCTCTTGTCTCAAGCCCTCACTGAGGAACAGTAACTCAGTACAGTAGTCTCTGACAAAAAAAAAAAAGAAAAAAGTCACCACACCCACAAACCACCACACAAGCACAACACCTCAGCCATGCCACTCAATTCCTCAGACCCCACTTCAGATACCTCCTGAATACAGTCCTTGCTCTGCTCCCAGCATCTCCTCCATATGTTCTTGGGAAGAATGTAACCACATGTGCTCTCTCAAAAGCCTGCTACACAAATAATTCTCAAAACTGGGAAGACCAGAGATAGGCACAAAAAAAGTAGTCTGAGGATCCCTGAATTCTGGCACAAGCCACACCAGGTAATCCTATTCTGTTCTGTACAACAGCTGAGCAGTCAGAATTACACCCAGATCTAAATGAGAATTACTATTAAATTAACACATAAACCCCTGAGTTATTACCTGAAAGCATTTTCTTTCCATTAGCTCCTTTTTGCATTCTACTTGATAAACTGCTACTGTAGTCGCAGGAGGTAAATAAATATTTCACAAATCATTCTCTTTCTATTTTTTAATATAAAATTTGGAAGAAAAAACATAACTTGTTAACTGCGCTATTATTTAAGCTAAAGAACAACTTCTAGATGGACAATGATGATAAGTAAAAGACCTCATCTGCAAAAGAAAGCAATGACTAAGATTACATGAGGAAAGAGGTGTTAAAAAGCTGAGTGGCTATGTTGCTAGGGATATATGGATACAGTACTCAAGAACAGTCTGAAATTACTGAGAAATGAGAATTACAGGTCATGAACTGTGGTGCATCCCTGTACTCTGAATTGCTCAGACAATTTCATGTCAGGACTAAGTGATAACATCTTTGCTTTTGTATTGTGAAATAAACATTTTTGAAATAGCTCAGGAAATTAAATCCTCAAGGCATTTGGTTTAGAGAAAAAGCATAATGCTTTCATTTTTGTTCTAGGTGAAACCCACCCCAGCTACAGAAAGCTAAGACAAAATATAAGTGATTGCAGGCACACAAAGAAACACCACAGATATTTTCTCAATAAAAAAAATTCAGACTTAAGCATCCTAGTGGCTGCAGCAAGGAAGAATATCAAAGATACAAACACTTTCATCTGATCTGTTGAATCAGAAAAATGTATAAAGATGTTATCAAACAGTATTGTTCTATATTCACGTTCACTGGAGTAACTGCTGTCATAAGACTCTTTTTTCCTAGTTATCGTCTGCCTTGTATTTGAGTAACAGGTATGTTAAACCTTCTTCATTTCATTGCAAAACCAAAACAAAACCTAAACCCACAAAACATCCCTCCCCGATTTGTTTACACTTCTGAAGACCAGAAATGTTTTCTGTAAGTGATCTTAAACATGACAAAGTAAGCTCCAAGCTTAAAAGAAATTCAGAATACAGGTTTAAACATTCAAATAAAAGGCAGGGGTTTCTGTTAGTGAATGTGGAGATTCCCCCCTTAAGAATTCTGAATGCTTGCACTTAGCAATAACATCGTTGTGTAGACTAGTCATCAATATAAAATGCTATCAAGTCAGAATAGAAATATTGTATAACAAATTTATAAGGTATAAAATGGCTACATGATATGCACTGTGGAAAACAAAGCCTTCTAGTTTCTTTAACCCATATAGTACAAGTCAAATTTGTGTTTTTTAATGTATGCCTTGTATTCATAAAATGTTTTAATTGGCTCTACATGGATGTTAACAGTTCCCTACCGAATTCCCTGCACTGATCTGTATTAATTAAGATGAACACCAACCATAAGGGGAGGAGGTAGCAGCTCAATTTCTGTTGATGAAATGCTGAGAGTTTTGTTAGTTTTGCTTAAGTTTCTCCTGTTTGTTTAGATTCTCTTTGGTTAAAATTTTAGAATTGTCTAGATTAGAAGTCCATGGTGTAAGGAGACTTATTAAAAGGCAACATCTTAATCTGTAAACTTTCACTTTCTCTGCTAAGTGGAAGGAATTTTAGTTAGCCATTCATAGATATTTCATTAAAAGTTTTGAAATTAAGTTAAAATTAGTATTAACAGAAATGCCTGGAATGTCTTATACCAGCTTTTTTGGTGTTCATTTTCATAATAAATTACTTCCAAGAAAAATGTGAAATCTCTAGTAAGACTACCAAGGCAGGGGAAGAACTTAAATAGTTTCATTTGTGTATAATGAAGATACACAAAAATAATGTAAGAAGCTATTTTAGACCTCATAATTTACTCATTATGAAGCACAAATGAAAAACAAAGGCAAGACTTAAATTCTACTAAGAAGTGCTTTCAACCTTTTTAATCAGCTCATTAGCAATTCACAACCAGCCTGGTCATTCTAGATAAGTATCAGCTGAAGCATTCAGTGCTGAGCAAATAAAGAGTAAGCCACTAACCTCTGACCTTTCAAACATAGAAACATTAAAACTGCAATTTGAGAAAAGACAGAAATTAAGAACGAACAACAAATAACCTTGCTCTGGTAGACACCTATGACGAAGAGATGGTTACATTTTAGGATTAGAGTAATTCCTCCTGAACCCATGACAAGCAGCTGAAGAGCTGGAGGGCCACCTTATTTTTGAAAGTCTGACAATCTCATCTGCTGAGTTATTTCAAAAGGGTGATTTGTCTTTAAATTCATATGATTTTTTTTCCCCTCAATAACTCTTGTGTAGAAAAGCCTTAAAACATCTTTCTGCTGCAAAATTATTGCATGCTGTTGACAATATGCTCTTCTACCAAAGTCTCTTTCCCCTTTGGGTACCACAGTAAGAGAGAGCAAACACTGTAAGACAGAAGGAAAAGCTACGTTGTAGTTACAAAGCAGAGAATCACCATGTGCATAGAACACAGTGTAACACTTAACAACCTCAACCCCACTCTGATAAGAGACATTCCCCCTGAAGAATGTGACCACCGTTGATCATTACCTGTGCAACCACACAGTCAACACATATTTTGAAAGAACTTCAGGTTTCTGTAGAGAAACTGATAAAACCTACCCAATTTGGAGTTTTTTGACCTTAAAACGAAGGCCTCCAGAATCCACAGGAAAAGGTCTAAAGTCTGTCCAAACCCATACATAACTTTATTCTAGAAACTCCTCAACGTCTACAATAAAATCTAACACTGTACAGCACACCACAATGCTCAGAGCCTCATTTCCTACAGGTTTGTGCAAAAAGTGCCTTTGGCTTCTCCTCCGTCTCCGTTCTAAACATCCAAACACACATCTGAACTCCATTTCATGCTCAGTATCATTTTGATGGGCAATGGCAGTGGTAAGGGTTTGTGCTCCTTCTGCTCAGACTGGCCAGCCAGCACGTGTGCCAATTAGTCAGGAGACTGCTGCCACCAAACAGCACGTGCACGGATAATGCCTGCTTTACATCCCATCAGCACAGGCAAGTGTTTGAGTTTCAAGAGCAAATAACTTCCTTGTACAAGCTCTACAAAGACAGACCAGATAGTAGCCTTGTACTTGTACTCCCGCCTGCCTAATGATGACAAAACCACTTATAGCTTTGGTGATAGGACTGCAGAACACTCATCTAGGTGCTAAAGTCGCTTTAATAAGTATTTTGTAGTCTATCACAACAAATGAATCTACCCTTCAATTCAAGAACATTCTTGGCAACCTTCTGCAGAAGCAATTTTCTGCCAACATACAGAAGTGATCTTTACCAGCAAAATTTAGTGAAGTACTTTCAGCCTTGCACTTTTTTCACTAGTGACATCCTAGAGATCCAGTATTTCTAGGTAAATTGATACCATTTAAGATTTCTCAGTTATTGTCAATGAACCCAAAACATGTCTGGAGATAAAGGGTATAAGTGGACAGCAAAACACGGTGGAATGCAGAGAGTGACAAAGGAAAGTCAAAACAAAGTTCCACAAAGGTTTCTCCAAGAACAAAACAATATTCTTCACACAAGATCACATGAGCAAGTTTAACTGTGATTATGCATACTTCATGAAATGATGCCAACAGCACTGGATTCTTCTACCTCTTCCACTACCCTGTTCTTCCAAACACCATAATACATAAAACCAAGAAAACTTACCATCAAAAGACAGATTGCTATGACTTCCTGGAAGCTGGATTTCTCCACAGTGCTATAGATACAAATAATGAGTGTGGCACTAAGAAGTCAGCTGTCAGTCTTGTATTGAAGCAAAATCTTGCAAGACAGTTATTTGTTTGGTTTGCTCCAGGACAGATGAAACAACTTACAGGACTGAAGAGTACTCCTCTACTGTGGTATACCAGTTTCTTGACTAAATGAACACATCTAGTGTGCTACTACCACAGAAACATTAAAAATTACCATAAATACAATTTTTTCTTTAAAATTACATCAGAGGTACAGGCAATGCATGTGATACTAAGGAGACCTGGAATTTTCTAGAGACCCAGAATGGAGAAGCAGGTGCTACAAAGCTTCTAGTACATTACAAAGTACACCACCAAAACTCCCAGCCTTGCCCTACAAAGCATAAAGTTCAGTGACAGAAATTAACAGAAGTTTTCCTGTATATTTAAACAGCGTAGCAGCTGACTGCATGCTGGTAGACTGAAAACCTGAGTCCAGAACTGCTTCAGGCAGCATAACCTAAAGCATTTGCATTTCTGTAGTATGCTAGACTACATGCAACAACACTTAAGAAAGGCAAACATACTTAGCTAGCATGGACTCATATAGTGCACCTCAGAAGGCTGGGACAGGACTTGGCATTACTACAACTGGATCACCGTGAGCAAGGGAAATAAAGTCACCTTCACATCATAGGTTGACAGGACTCTGAACACGAATAAGGAAGTTGGCAGAATTATTTTTCTGCCTTTAAAAACAAAAGGCTGAAAGCTTAGGCACCTTATTAAAATATCTACAAGTAAACTTCTGGTTTCTTTCTGCCAAAAGTGCTCACACACTGGTAACTTAGAGAACCAAGCCAATAAACAAGAACCAAAATTATGAAAAGCACTATAAACCCTACCTCCACTTGCACAGGATTATTCAAGAAAGTTAAGTTACATTAATGTGCAATCACGTGCCAAGAGTCTCCAACAGAACACCAGCTATACAGTTTCATCAACGCCACATCAAAAGTGCCATTCCTCTCTTTTTACGTAAAGAAGTACTTATAGGAGAAGAAAGCTAAAAAGTGCCATAAGTTCCTATATCAGTTTACGAACATACTATAAACCAGCACAGGACTGAACTGTCTTAATGGTGCTGTAGGATAACATGAAGGAAAAAACTGCAACTGCTGGTAAAAACCAGCAGGAATTGTGGGCTGACAAGTATCAGGCAGAGTTTAGCCCTTCTTCCACAAGCATAATTATTCTTTTGTTAGCATTTCACCCTTGTTCCTCTTTATATCTTCCAGCCTGCTTTGGCTATCAACACATCCAAGTCCCAGCCAGCATCATAAGAGGTCAAATTTCTCACCTTAGCATGCTGGTTTGGGACACTGCCAAAGAATATTGGGTGAGCATCTTGGTCTCACAGAAGAAGTTCTGCTAAGACTATGAGATGAGCACATTCTCAGCTGTGCCTGGACTTCCTTGCTATCAAACGATTAAAGCATTTAACTTGGTAAAAAGATGCAATAAACACATGCACCAATTACTTCTGAAGTTTATGCTATTTAAGTATCCAGACTAAAAGACATTGATGACATTTGTATAAGCTGCTCTCATTCATTTATTCATTTTAAGGACTTGCTTGACGATAAGCAATTGGAACTACTTTGTTTTGTTCATGTTTGTTTGGTTTCTGTTTGTTTTTTTTTTTAATTTAAAAAAGTCTCAGGTTTACTGCTATTTCAGAGCCATATGATGCTCCAGAAATGAAAGAACAGTTTCTTTCCAGTTTTGTGGTGGAACTTGCTAAACCAGTGATTTTCAACTTACAGCATACAGGCCCAGAAGTCCCTGAATTACTCCAAGTTCTGGGAAAAATAATTACAAACCACAAAGCTGTCAGTAGTCTTAAATTTACTGTACAAGGATTTAACATCTGTAGGGGTGTCCGCAAATTCAAAGAGATTGAAAAGCTCTGGTCTTTACATATTTTTAAGACACCAATAACTGAACAGCATACCACAAACAGAAAACTGGAATAAGCTATATAGACAACTCTTCAGCTTTCCTTACCTGAGGATCTCAAAAGCTTCATTGTGCCTTCCAAGGCAAATTCTTAACACCCTTTCCCACCAAGCCCACCAGGATTAGGAAAATGACCAGGAGAACACAAATACAATGTTCAACCAGGTTAAGCCCCAACCTTAGTCAGAGATCATACTGTAAACAGACAAGACCTAAAAAAACAGATGCTATTGCTCCAGAGGGACTCCAGTCCTACTGGGCTGCTACCTGCAAAAAGCAAGCAGAGGTTTTACCTAATGCAAACAACGCACATGAAGGACTACATTACCTATAAATAGAATAAGTTGTATTAACTACTCCAGTTAAAAAAAACAAAAGGCATTTCAGAGCACAAAACCTTATTTGGGTCAGAAATAAAGAGCAACAGTTGGAAACAATTATTCTGAGTTCAATTACACATCTACTAGTTCTACCACTTGAGAGAAAAGGCAATTAGAGTTTCTAAAATTGAGGAAATGACAGCGAGGAGAGCCTTGATGATGTGGCTTGCTAGTGGAAAAATACAGGTAATTTATTGCTTAAAAAACACAGGAAGTTAGAGACTGTGTGTACACTTGGGCAGGGAAGAAGGAAAGTGAGATAATGTGTCATAGTACAAATATTTTTAATCCATAGTCTTTGCTATCCAGTAGAATTATGCCTGTTGACTCCCAGGCTCAACTTCTGAGGGTGCTCAAAAGATAAACTTGCTAGATGGATTGTGACAGGAGTTTTCCAGGCTGAAAGCCATCTCAGTTAAGAGCAGAAGATAGGATCGCTTCAGTTCCCACTGAATCCAAATATCACCCCATTGCAAAAATATTTTAGGTAACAATTTTTTTGTTAATAATCTGAAAACACCTCCCCATTTGTTTTATCCATACTTCATATCAAGATGCCCATCATTGCTGACACAGTGCCTCCCAGGCACCTTCCATTTCCAGTTGTTAAAAAGACATTGCAAAAGCAAGGCATTCAGCCACAGCTAAAGAACCTCAGTGAGAGTTCCTTCTGACAACTTCACTCTTCACATAGCATGAAGCCTTCACTTTTTAAAAAAAAGTTTTGTTTGTGCTTTTTTGTTGTTGTTTGGGATTGTTTGTTTGTTTTATTTCCAGTGTAAATAGGCAGAACAACTTGCTTCCTTCCCTCTGTTGCTAGGCCTTCAGAATGTCTATCGCTCTGTGCTTCTGCCAAAACTCATGCTTCTTGCCGTGCCCATCAGCAATAATTCTGTTAAAGTCTTTACAACAGCACATTGAACAGGCATCTTCTAGGACTGAACTGCGCAGAAACTGAAGTCTGCCTTGTAAATTAAACTGCAACAGCTGACTAGATGTGCCACATACATGTGGTTTCAGTGTCACAGTGAATGTAGTGATATTAGATGTGCAAGAAGAGCCAGCAATTGTGAATGACACTTAAGAACCACCTAAATACAAGCTAAATTACAGGTAAAGAAGTGAAGGTCTCAAAGTTACACCTCATGTTTCTTCCATACCTCAAGCTTGCTCTGACCATACTTTTCCTCTGCATACAAGCACAAATTTAAACCTTAGCTATATGGATGATGCACTGATTTGGATTAAGACAGACCATATTCTCAGGGAAGATGGAAATGCAGGCAGCTGATAAGGTGTTCATTACTCCTCTCCATTTAGGATTATTTAAAAAAAAAAATATAGCAAGTTAGCTATTTAAAATTAATTGGCAAGGAAGCAATTACTAGAATTTAGACTTCTGCATTGTATCTGAGAGTTAAGGACCCCACTGCTAATGAAGCATGTCACAACTCAGCATTGTTATTTCAGGCTTTCTGCAGAATACAGTGCAATGTCTGCATCAGCTGCATTCATGTTTTTACGGTTATAACTGTGATATCAGGATAGATAAACTATTATTTCTTTTAAGGAACAGATAAGGATCTGAAAGAAGTAGTTACAGAAAGATATACTATACTGGGCCTTGATTATATTTCTTCTGGCACCTATGTTTTATTTACAGATGGCCACTAAGGGACCAAGAACTCTTGCTGAGCATCTAGGTCACTGAAATGAAATGTAACATGTGACCAAAGAGCTACCTCTTTTGTTTAAAAGACTACCTGCACCCAACTGGAGCAAATGGTAGGGTTGGTCTTCATTTAGAAGTTCCACCAACTTCCAGCTACATATATTCTTAGCTAAATGAGTAGCAGCATATCTTTCTGTGTGACTAGTTTACACACTTATACCCACCTAGTTTATTTTTCTTCCCAAGCAGTAATTAGCTATACCAGAACAAGGAATTACATTCAGTGATACAACTACTCTAAAAGCCTTCATCACTTCTACAAGGAAAACACCACCATTCTTTAGCACAAGCATGTTCTGAGCAAGATACAATGCAAAAAAGATGCAGAAATAAGAAGCTTACCTCGAAAAATAAAACTTTGGGGCCCTGCTTTTCATGTTTGCATTCATGCTGCATTTGAAACCACCCTTCTGCCTAAGTGGCTGCACATGTTTGACACACATTCTGCAACTGCTTTTTTGAGAATCAGAGAGACTTAAAACTTACTTCTCACATAGACTTGAAGAAAAAAGCCAAACAGTGAGGTAATCAAAGTGAGTGAAGGTTACACAGCAATTCTGTAAATCCTTTTTATACCTGCCACCTTATACACCTCACAGAAAATTGTAGTTGAACTATGTTTAAGTTACAGTGCAAGTAACTGGGTAAACAGCATACTTGTCATGAAGCCCCTAGAATACCTTCAGCACTCTATAGCAGCAACTGTAATGCAATTTGTGTAATATCCATCTCTTTCCTTCATTTTAATTGTTCATCACATTTCAGATTTGTTCTGCACTTTCTGTTCAGGTAAAGTCCTAATAGTATACCTCATCAAGGACAAGGAGTGTGCTGCTCAATTTCTGATCATTCTGGCTACTTCAAAGAACAGCTTAATGACTCAAGGAAACATAAGTATTAAAAGAAGATTCACTGAAAGTATTTCATTACTGCTATTATAACTACAGAGTGACACCTCATGCCATTGAAGAGGTGGAATGTGTATGAGGGGTAGATAAAAATGTCAAGAAACAGTTAAACAAGGCTATATATGGGATCGCATCCATATCCTACCTGAAGACAGACACTACTTCTTTTGAATTATTTCTAAAGATTTGGGATGAGCCCACCCAGAATCCACTCTCCCTCAAAACATTTGTGCAGATGGGCTGATTAAAGAGCAGCTTTCTGCATTGGGATATTCTAATGAAAGAAGTCAAACATGATCTTGCTGCCAACAGTGAAGAGATGTTAGCAGCATTGCTCATTATAGCTGCACTGCATCAAGAATGCCTTTGCCTTAAAACAAACTATTATTTGAGGAACTCAATGTTACTATCTTAACTGTTTTTTCATCTTCCCTTCAGTTAGTAGTAAATCCCTAAAATGGAGGGAAATACCACACTTGGTAATTATCCATACTGCTGCGTGATACATGTTACCCAACTTTAGGCAAAGCCTTTTTCAGCTGTGCAAGTAAGACCTCCCCTTTAAACTCTAACAGGTTTTTAAAAGTCTTTATAGACATATAATAGTAGGAACACATATTCTCAGATTTCTGCAGGTTCAGTTTGGACTTGGGCAACCCTGTAGCTCAGATGCATTGCCAAAGGCAAACCTATTTCAACCGCATATGTTGCATCACAAAAGATCAATTTTTTTTTAATATGCTTGTAAGGTCTCAAGCATCTGATCGAGATGTGAGATTTTGTCTAATGATGCTACGCACACTACACAAACACCAAAAGACACCATTCTTTAATAACGCTTCAAAGTAATTTCTTCAAAAGGTAGTGAGCACCTTTCTAGTAATCAATAAGTATCAAGTTCAAAGTAAAATCCCAAGTATTTTAAGAGTTATCAGCTCCCTTTATTCCTCTCCCACTCTCTTAAAGATACACTAGAAATGCAAGACTAATCCAGCCTCAAATTCACATCATTATTCTATCCCCATATTCTTCAGAGACTTTCTGTCTTTGGGTAATTCCATAGATTTGGGGGGGAAAAAAAAAGTTTCTCTACATTAGCTGTCATCACTCAATTATAAAGTTAGCAACTACTGCTACAGAACATTCCTAAAAATCTTCTGAAGTCCTATTAAGTTGGCAGTGAATAAGCCAAGCATACCTTAACACAGTAACAGATCAAGAAGTTAATGAATAACAGCAGCAGGTAGCAGAGGAATAATACAAATCAGTGAAGAAGATGAAAGAAGCAGCCCTCAAGATATACTTAATCTAGTTTTACACTGATGACACACAAAAGCATTTTTCTGACTACAAGCAACCTGGAGGTTTTTTTGCCAGAGTGTCAGTAAGCGCATTCAACAAGTCGAGTACCAGTTCACTCAAGCCCACATGAAAACTGACTACCATTAACAAAAGTCCCACCCATACAGACATAAGTGTTTGGTACAACTTGCCTCAAAGAAGTTCTGTGAGCTAAACTATGTTTGTCATTAGAGCTCAGAGACCAGATACCTTGGCATATCAGTAAGGCTACATGGCAGAAGTAGTTTACTGTAGAAATTTATATGAGAAGAAAAACACTAAAATGAGGAAAAATATCTATAAAGTATGAAACTCAAGAGATAAGAAACATGCAGAGATGAAAAAGCATAAGAACCTACAAGGAAAGCAAGCACATCTGCTGGTAATCTTAAATTTTCACTTTCCCTAGCCTGTAAGCTCAGTATATTAGCATCAGAGACGAAGGGACTTGACACAGCAAAGACAAAAATAGTTTTCAGCCATGGGACATTCTTATATTTAAGAACGTAGAAATATTTTTATACTAATAGGCCAATGTGAAAACACAAGCCAACTGAGAGAGCACGTGGAAAGGGACAGGGAAACAAGCAATAAAATGGAATAATAAGTCCATCGCAAAGCCAGCAACATAGACTAACAGGAGTTCTATTTCTGCAGTCGGATGCTGCTGCATCTAATTCACTAAAGGAGCCCATGATTACCTAAATCTGTCACACACACCAGATACATTACTTACCCTTGGGTTCATCCTCCAAAGATTGACGATAAACCAGACAGAAGGCTAACACCAGTTGTGGAACCTACCTTCAGTCTTGCTCTTGCACATCCCAGTGACACATTATGTAACTTGGCACCAATAAAGGAACACAGAAAGCAATCAACCACCCAAGCAGGAACCAGTTCTGTAAGTCCAAATCTATTCATGAACTGAAAGACGACAAGCTTCACATTTGAATCCCTTACAAACTCCTGTACATGCCAGTCAGGAGATGATACTCTTTGGTAAAGTTCAATAATTAAAGCTAATATGAGAATTAAAAAACAGACCTGCAAACTTGCTATCTTTTTTTCCTTCCTTATTCTGAATTAGTTCCAGGATTTGTAAAGAACTCCCTGTTTACTTCTCCCAAGAGAAATGCAAGTTAATCCATTAAAAGGAAAACAAACAAAAGTGTTACAGAACAACTGACATACACTACTTAAACCTTTGGGAATATAGAGCACTTGTCATGGTTGCAATTCATTCCAGAACATGACCAGCTACTGGAAGAAAAAACCTATTGCTTTCTTAATCCCTAATCTTCATAGAGCATACAAATTTTCTAGCCAGTCAGCCAGGAGAACAAGCTTTAAGCAATATCTAGTTTTAAACAATTAATCAGATAAATCAGTATTAAAAAAAAAAAGAGGGAGAGAAAAACAGTACAAGGAAACAGAAACCTACAAAGCTTTTGCTGTTCATCATCATAGTTGTGCAACCAAGTACAGAGTTCCCAAACAACAGGACTGGGCACCTGAATTTTCTTTGGTCATCTCATAAAGCTTCTTAATACTTCTGTCAGTCCTCTAGATGCCAGGAGAAGACATCTTCAAGTCTCACAGCTCACGACTGGAAGTTCTTGATTATTACAAAATACTGGTCAAGCAGAAGCAGAAAGACACTTAAGTTCCCCTCTTCCCTCCTGCAGCTGGTAAGTCTCTGCAGTGGCAGTAACCCAGCATTTGTCAGCCTAGCTGAATTCACTACAATTAAGTTTTTGAAGAGTTAACACAGAGTAAACCAGCTTTCTGTCAGATTGAAAATATATGTCATGCCTAGGCCTGACTATGAAGGTGCACGCATTATCCTCATCTCCCCATCCCACTCTCACAGGTATAGGCACAAACATAAAGTAAAGCTGGAAGATGACAAACCTGGTTGCAGAGCACATCACTTGGTCATGTAGTCACTGAATGATATTATAGCACTCCACTATTACTTTGGACTATTTTTATCACAAAACTTATGAGAGTTCCAGTTTTGTTTCTCACAGAATACAAAACTGACTACCTAAAATGTAGAGCCTCATTCAAATGCCTAATGCAGAGACACTGCCCCCTTAAGTCAAGGCAAATCAAAGTACCATATGCAGTCATAGCCTATCAGCTGATTAGATGAGAGCTTCTGCACACAGAGGTATCAGTGACCACATATAGCTCTTCAAACATTTCCACTACAAACAAGCCACACACAACCTAGAAATCACCAGCCTAGGCCATTAACTCTAGGCTGTGTAAGATTCCCAGCAGAGTCTCTGACAGAACTCACTCTCTTCCAGTCTAGCTCATGGAAATCTCAGTTCAATTTCACTTCAACCAGCCCTTCACCTGACAAACTGCATACTCCCAATCTGCTCACCAAGTGACACAAGACATTAACTTCCCAGACAACACGGCACAGGCAGCATCAGCACTTTGCCCCAAATTCATTCAGTAGAAGCTCAACCCGGCTTTGGACAGACATCACCTTTGCCCCCAGGAGCACAACAAACTGCTGCAGGCTAAATCCAGCCCAGCTACTGCCATCAGCAGCCCCCAGACCTCCAACACCAACCTTCACACCAGGCAGCACTCACCACTGGCACATCCACCCAAACACTTGAAAGGGCAACTGCCCACAGCACCCACACTGTGCGGGTGGGGGCACCCCCTCCCTGCACCGCCTCCCCCCCGCCAGCCAGGGCGCTGCCCCCACCCTTAGCGAAAGGGGCGGGAGCGGAGGCGGCCTCTCACCTGAAGGAGCACGGCCAGCAGGACGCACAGATACACCTGGTAGGGCCCCATCTGCCCCACCAGCGGGAACGCCTCTTCCACCTCCATCCCCCTCCCCGCCGGCCGCGCAGCTCCCAAGAGCGGCCGCCGGGCAGCGCATCCCCGGCCCCGGGGCGGGGCGCGGAGCAACCGCCGGGCCCTCGCGGAGGAGGAAAGGGCGGGAGGCGCGAGGCGGCACCCATGCGCAGGCGCCGGGGAGAGCAGCGGGGAAGCGGCCCGCCCAGGGACGCATGCGCAGCCTCCCTCCTTCCCCGGGGCCCGCCAGGGAAGCGGAAGCGCAACGGCCGCCGCGTTGTCGTTACAGCCGCTAGCGCACGCGCACGCTCCTCATTTAAATGGAGAGGAGTTGCGGGGGGCGAGGGAAGGGAGGCTGGCGTGCTCCTGTGGCTGCTATTGGCCGTCAGCAGCGGGGAGAGGCGGGGGGTGTGTGAGGGTTTGGGAAGCGGTGGAGTGTGAGGCGTTTGCGAGCGTGTGTGCGTGTGACAGCGCTGCCAGGGGTCTGTGCGAGAGGACTTGTGAGGGGGTTCGTGAGGGGGGCCCTGAGAGGTGCGTGCGGGGTCTGCGAGGGCTGCCCCGAGGAGGTTTGTGAGAGCACTGCGAGGTGCCTGAGGGGGCGTGAGAGGCCTGGCGGGGTGCGTGAGGGTGAGGGGCGTGTGTGAGGGGTGTCAGGGGGGGCAGCGCGGAGGTGCCTTGGGCGAGTTGCCTACAGCGAGATGGGCGCTAGGCGGAGAGGAGTGGTGTCACCGTAGGGTAGGGCAGCTCCGGTCACAGCTGTTCAGCAGAGGAGGTGTAAAGAGGAGGTTGTAGCATGGGGAGTGTTGGTGTCTTCTCCCAAGTTGCAGGTGATAGAGAGGAAATGGCCTCAAGTTGCGCCAGGGAAGGTTCAGATTGGATATTAGGAAACATTTCCTCACAGAAAGGGTTGTAAAGCCCTGGGACAGGCTGCCCAGGGAAGTGGTGGAGTCACCATCCCTGGAGGGGTTGAAAAGATGTGTAGATGATGCTCTTAGGAACATGGTTTAGTACTAGATGTAGGTTATGGTTGGACTCGGTGACCTTACTGGTCTCTTCTAACCAAAATGATTCCATGATTACCCCTGGACCCTTGGTTAGACAAAGGCAGCACTCTGGCCTCGGGGGCTTGGCAAGAAAGCTGCTCTGGGTCCATGCTAGTGAGGCGGTTCTGGATTTTGTGGTTCTGGATTTTATGGCATTCTCCATGCAGCAGCTTAGCTCTGACCCAGTTTTATCATAAGAGTGCAGCTAAATTACAGTCCGTGCTCAGTGGGTTTGCGACTTCATTGTCCAGTGTTAGCCCTTTGGCTGGGAAGCTGTACCCACACAGTGCGTGCTGCTTAAGCTCTGTAAATTCATGCCAGACCCCTAAATCCTGACATACCTCAACTGCGGAATATCCTGTAATTATACTTCATAGCATATCTGCTGATAGTTGGGGAAAAAAAAAAGCCACAAACCCAAATTTGGTGTGAGATTATTATGTAGGTGCCGCTAGAGTTCAGTTCTGGACCTACACAGATCTTGCTGTTCTTGATTTAATGCCTAGTGAGGACATGTCTCTTTCAATTACAGCAGTCTTCATAAAACTGTGGTTGTAATGTGTTTTATGAAAAATATTTGTCATTTATTTGGAGAGCTTTTACTGTGAACATGTGGTAGAAGTTCTCACTTAGAAGTAATGGGGCTGGTTTGTGAAAGAAGATGAACTCTGAGTAGGAAAGGGAGATAAATACATCTCTGAAATAATATTCATGCAAAGTGGCAATGAGCTTTTCACAGTCCCTTTTAATTCCACGTTTAAAATAAAGCTCCAAGAATGTGAAGCAACTTAGATTGTTGAGACTTTTTTACCTGGTGGTACCAAAAAGCAGCAGCAGCATCTTTATGCTTGTGGCTTTTACCATATGACGAACAGCGGGAGGGAAAGGAAGAGAGTTGTGTCATGAGATGTGACCTTTAGGACCATGCCAGGAGCCTGGGAAATAATACCATTTCCTTGCTGTAAAACTCTCAGCAAATTGACAAGCATGAAAGCAATTTACTCTTAGTATGAAAGTCACCTTTGCCCTAATCACTTCTTTTCATATTTGAGGCTTAGTTAGGATTGATTAAAGCCAAAACAGCAAAGGATTTCTGAAATGTCAGGACCTTTCTGGTGTTCAGCCAACCGCACTTGTCTCATTTTATTACTCAGCATGCTAAGATGCAGAGGAGGTGTCTGGGTGCTCAGGACACTCTATGTTCCTCTACCCTACATCCTTCCTACCCTCCCAGGCAGTTCAGCTGCGCTCTGTGGCAACCACAGCTTTACTGCAGCTTGCCCAGTGCCAGGGAGGGGTGCTGCCTTTGCCATCGACTTTTAGCCCTTCCTTGACTCTGGAGTCACGGTGAGCAGAGTTAGGGGAAGGAGATGGTCCTTGCTCCCTGTCAAGAGGGTACTGCCTCCCAAATCGCTGTGCTCCCTTCACCTCTAGGCACTTCTCCCTCTTGCTTGGGATCTCAAGCACCTCTTCCTGGGAGTTTTCCTTCCTATGTTCCCTGCTTCCTCACAGCCAGCCAATCTACAGACTCTGCCTGCTGCCTGGACAGCAGTGAGAACTGGCAGCTGTCTGCTGTATTCACCTCCCTGTGGCACTGCATTCCAGACGCTGCTCTTGCTCTGCTCCTGCCATGATGGCCCTGCTAAGGTAACACCTCTGCCTCCCATACCCTCCAGTTGTGACCATACCAAAATTACCCGGTGGGCTTTAGGCATGTCCATACCATGCAGCAATGCCCTACACCTGGGGAAGACAGCTATCAGGGGAGCTGTCTTCTCTTGCTTCCCAGAGTCCAGCAGAGGACCATGAAGATGATGAAGGGACTGGAGTATCTGTCATGTGAGGAGAGGCTGAGAGAGCTGGGACTGATCAGCCAACAGCAGAGAAGGCTCAGGGAAGAACTTCCCAGTGTGTATAAATACAGAAAAGGAGCCTAGGCTCTTCTCAGTGGTGCCTACCAAGAGGAGAAGAGGCAATGGGCACAAATTACAAAAAACCAAAAACAAACACAAAAAAAACCCAACCATGAAACTCAATCTGAATACAATATTTATTTATTTATTTATGTTAGGGTGGTCAAACACTGTAACAGGTTGTCTAGACAGGTTATGGAGTGTCCATCTGTGGAGCTACTCAACACCCAACTGGACAAGGTTGTGGACGACCTGCTCTAGTTGACCCTGTCTGAGCAGAAAGGGTGGACTGGATGATCTCCAGAGGTCACTTCCAACCTCAACCATTTCATGATTTTGTAGTTTGCATGCCCCAGCTATGACTGAGCTTCTCATATTCCCACTTCATTCTAAACCTTATGGATTTTGGTCACACCACCAAAAATGCCTGATTTTAGTAGTGATCTGGCTTTTCATTTTTTGCAGTGAAACCTGAGTGTTGGCAGAAAGTCTTGTTTCAGGGTCAGCCTGAAGGATGGGACTTGGCAGGAGTGTATCTATGGGACACTGACCAGAGGTGCAAAGCAAGGAACCGAGAGGAGAGGAGAGGAGAGATTTCAGCATTTTGTTGACATGATAGCGCTGCACTCGGCCAATGATCTCTCCTCACTGAAGCTCTCAGATCTTCCCAGAGTATTATTGTCTGTGAAGTTCATTAATGTGCAATTTGCTCCCTCCTCCTCCTCATTAATAACCATGTCAAATAAGAATAGTCTTAACAATGCTGCCTATGGGGATTTTTTTATTTTAATGAGAGTGATTCAGGCTTCTTACTCAGACATAAATACAGTATCCCCTAGGTTTTCCCACATCCCTCCCAATCCCCCCTCTCTAGTACTGCTTCATGGTTGTGTTGCTCTTTAGAGGCTCACATGTCAAATTCATGTGGGCGCCCCAAAACCGAGACACCTGCATGGCTTCTTTTTCAGCCTTTCTGAAATATAGTTCCATGTATGTTCAGCCCATTTCTGTCTGTATGTAATGATGACCCAGAGCATTCAAAGCACTAGATATATGTAAATGCAAGGGGATAACCCTAAGCTAAGTTTCTGCCTCAAAAAAAAAAACCAACCAAACAAAAAAAACCCAAAAACCAGATATCTTAGAGCTAAAAACTCATTCTGGTTCATTGGCATTGTGTTTCCAGATTTTTTTGTATTCATTTGTAGTAGATTCTGACATGGTTGTTAATTTTGGCTTGGAAACACAACAAATAACTGTTTGAAAAAAGACCTTAAAAGAACTACCGATGTTTCCACCTTCTAGGTGGGGATTCCTCACCCATTCAAAGGGTGGCCACACAAATCATTGATTCAGCACTTAGCACAGCTGAGATCTAAAGAAGGTCTGTTCCTGATGGAGGAAGTTTCAGCTCATCCATAAGTGGACGTTGTGACTAAGCTGTGAAACTCCTTAGCTCAGGCTACTGTGAATGCCAGAAGGTCAAGTGGGTTCAAGGGAAGGCTGGACAAGTACACAGGCGGAAAGTCCACTGAGATTTATCAAATGCAAAGAGGAAACACCTCTGTCTGCAAAATGTGCCTGAGACACAAATTGTTCAAAGCTGTTATCTGGAGGAAATATATTCTCATACTCTTGCTCAGTCGTTGGCTTTCGGCCACAGCAGGAGGTGGAATTTGGGGCAGAAAGGACATTTGCTCCCATGCTGCACAGCCACTTTTGTGTTCTCACACTTCATCAGGTTCCCATCCCCTCCTGTCCTCCATCCCCTTACATCACAGGAGGTTTCCACCACATCAGCTGAGCTGAACACTGAATGACTGAGCTCTGACTGAGGAAATGAGAATGGCAGCTGCGGGATGAGGTAGTAGAAACGTCTTCCATAAGAAAATTAAAGGGTCGTGGTTCATAAAACCAGTTACTATTAAACAAGCCTAGGGCTAAAGGAGGGTCCCCCCCTTAGGACAAAAATAAAGCAGAGGTTCTGTTGTTCCCCTAGCTTCATCTGATCCACAGCAAGATGACAGGAGCAGTCAGAGAGGGGGATGGCACCTGCCAGAATGCTTGCCTTTGCTGGCCTCCTGTTATGTAAAATGAAGATTTTTCTAACTAATTTTTCCAGACTAATCAGCTGCACGTTGCAGCTGGCTTACCCCATAATACTATGCAAAGCTAGCATATGGCTCATTACAATATACCCTGACTAAGTGTTCAGCCAAACAATCCACCAAGGCACTTTTGCTTCTCTGATGTGCTGTTTGCACTTTTTGCAAACAAAGCAACAAACAATTCCTTTGGAGGCACTTTTCAATTTTAGATGAGGCTTGGGGATGCTGAATTTCTCGCTGCACTGTGAATGATGTTAGAAGCTGATTCCCTATCCCTTGCTAAATGGACAGTTGTCTGTTGCAAACCAGCTTCAGTTCATGTTGCAGAGAGATCTGAGCTTCCTCACACATCACATATCTCTGACAGTGGATAGTTGCTCTCAGGATATCTCCCCTGGTTATGTCCCAAGGTGCACATCTGCGTCGAACACCCTTCTTGCCCAACAGCATGTGTTACCACTGTCCTGAGGCTGTTCAGTTTCCCATTACTTAGACATAATCTGCAGTGGCCACTCTGGGGTGGGAGCTTTGGGTTTACCACAAACACCTTCAGGTGTTTCAAGCTGAGCAAAGGAGTTTATGAACCAGACTTTTGTGCTTAAACATACAAAAAACTTAGACAGCAAAAAAAAAAAAAAAAAAAGTGATCTTAAGAGGCGGGATTGCCTGTTGTGACATTGTGGTCTCCCAGCAGTAACTGGGACAGAGATAATGATGTTGAGCATAAAGGTGAGTGCTTGTATCTCAGAATGGTTCTCTTGAACAGTTGTGCCACACTGCCTTTGAGAGAACCCATGTGCTCTTTGTAGACTCTTTTCTTTCCAAGCAGTCATAATTTGGTTGAAGCAGTGCTCATAATCTTGACATTTATACCCTTCATTCTCTGCCTTTTCACCAGTGTACAGAAGACTTGTTTGGACTGTATCTCTCACTTTGGAGACTGTCAGAGATCCCACAGAAGTACACAAAAGCACTTACAGGTGGCTTGTCTGGCAGAAGCAACAGCACTTGGAGGCAGAGAGGGTACTTGGCAGGTGGTAGCTCCCTGACAATGCCCCCAAAATGCAAAATGCCCTTAACAAGGACAATCGTATGGATGTCAGCAGGTCTTCTTACGCTAGCGTGCCATGTAGTGCAGTACTGCTATTCTGCTCAGTACATTTGGCCCCCGTTAAATTTCTTAATCACTGCTGCTGGAAGTTATCACAGGAGTAACTTGTCCTTCAACAGCAACTCCAAACTGCAAAATAAGGCTTTTGGTCCTGTCCTGCCCTTGCAAAAGAAGTGAGATAACTTAGGAAAACCCCTTAGAAATCAAGATGTAAAGACAGCCAGACATCAGACAGGTGCTGCTGAGTGTCAGGTAGAAGCTCACAGTCAAAATTAGCAGAAGTTTAGGACCTAAGAGCACTGTGGCAGTGACATGGGAAGTCTCATGAGGCCCTGCTTGTCTGACCTGGTGGGTTTGCACTAGCTATGCTATGTGGACTGCCAGGCACTGGCTGGCACTAGCTCAGGGCTATCCAAAGTATGATCTACTGAACTGTATAGACACACCTTATGCTTCTCTACAAAAAGAGAAAGCATCCATGGGTAAACGGGTCCTGCATTTTTAGCTCTAAGCATGGGAGGTAGGGATGACTCATTATGACAATAATCAGGATGCCACAGAGAGGTTTTCTATATGTAGTAGTAGGGCATTTCTCCAGCAAACCAGTTTGCACCTTGGGGGAGTCCTCAAGACACAAAGGTCTCATGGACTTCATTTCTCCAAAGAGCTGTAGTTCACAAAGTGATCTTGGGATCATGTAGGACCACCTACAAAAGATATCTGCAAGATAAGACCCTCACTCAATAGTACCAGGAAGGGACAGTGCACACAATCAGGATTTTGCAGCAAAGAACACTTCTGAAGCTTGTACAGCTAGGCAGTGGAAAAGAATAATTTCAGGTGCTTCCCATTACCCAGGGAAACAGGTTTCAAGTCATCCTTGTGTTCAGACATTCCAACAGATACATAGGAAAAGAAAGATATCAAATGCCTTACCCAGCACAGCATCCCAGAGAAACAGCTGGCTTTGCCCCGCAGCTCCTAGACACCTACAGTCAGAAAGATCTCTCAGCCGTCCACGATACTAGATTTTATTTTCCCAAGTTGAGATTGTTGCCTCAGAAATTTACTGTCTGGTACCAGATATGAGTCAATGAAAGCAAGGACTGACAGTGAAACAGGGAGGCAGTAATGTGAATTCAAATGAATACACAATACATGTTTTCTGGATGCAGAAAACATGGAGACTATGGCTTTTAGCACTGAGGTAAATGGTACAATACAAATGAGATAAATATGCTAGCACTGAACTGCCCGTCACAGCTAATATGTGCCAGCAGATTTCCACAGGCACTCAGGTAGAAAGAGGTCCTGAGAAAGGCTTTCAAATGGAGTAAATTTGGACTATACGGGGTTTCTCCAGCAGAGGTGATGGCAGGGAATGTTACATATCCTGGATGTGAAAGTGCAGATGCTGATATCACAGTGCCCTGACAGCTGGAAAGATGCTTGACTGCCTATGTGCTAAGGACCTCAGGAAGCCTGGGACCTTCCCGTATTTTTGTTCAGGACAACCTGCAAACCACTGCAATAGGATGGACATCCAGCCAGGGTCAAAATGTTCAGCTGGCTATACAAAGAAAGAACATGGCTACATCTGAATTTTGGAGAAGGTCAGATCTGTACCAAGTCTGGCTATCCCATTGCTCATAGTCCAAACACTAGTAGCTGTTTGAGTCTGGGAAGGGACTTCTGGATTCAAAACATTTCAGTCTTACCTCTTTTTTATTATGCAGTTAAAACCAGCTTTAACACAATCTTAAATCAGCTAGACACCAAAGTTGAGCATAACCGTTGAAATAATTCATAAATTAGGCCCAAGAACCGGGCTTCGCAACTCAGCTGGGCAGGGTTAGTGCCCTTTTTTGTGCAGGGCACAGTTTATCGTGTTCCTGCTCAGCATCCTCAGCAATTCGCACTTCTGGAAAAAGAACCGGTTGGGCAGAAAGCAAAGCGTGCCCCTCTGCGGTGGGGGTCAGGCTCTCTCCAAGCCCCAACGCTTGCCCGACACAGAGGAAACAGTCCGGGGAGGGCGGATTCCTTCCACCGGCAAAAGGGCCGCGCAAAGGAACCGAGGAAGGTGCTTAAGTCCCTTTTCAGGAGGGGAAACAAACAAACAAACAAAAAGCCATAAATAAATAAACAGCCGTGTGTGGTTCCCTCCGCGCTGGGAACAAAGAGTACCTGCGGTGCCCGGCGAGGCCAGCAGGGGGCGGCCGAGCGCCGCCGCGCCCTCGGGGCCGGTCCCGGTCCGGGTCCCTGTCCCCGGGGCGGCGGTCCCGGTGCGCGGCCCGGCCGTGGGGCGCTGGGAAGGGTGGCTGGGGCTGTAAATCTCCCCACAGCGCTGGGGCGGGTGTTCTCCCGCAGCCGGCGCGTCCTCTGCGTGTGCTCGAGTTCAGCCTGGAACTTGGGACAATGCGGCGGGGAGCAAGGGGGAGCTCCCGGTTGCTGTGTGGTTTATTTAGTCGCTACACATTAGTTGTGCGGCCAGACGAGTGTCGGTTGCAAAGTGCTTACACACAGCAGTATTCAAGCGGCAGGCCTCTTGGCATGTCTCCTGAAGCGAGAATCGCATAGGGCATTACAACAACATTCACATCTTGTTGCTTAAATACACTATTTAAATGTGACCTCACTGGCATGTCTGAAATCTGGGTTTGAATGTTGTAGCCCGGGTTCATCTTTGGCAGAATATGAAGGCAGTCTCATCATATGTTGCTGGCAAAATACACAACAAATTTGCCATTCGGACTTTTAAAAATCTAGTTCTTAATTTCTATTGCCGTCAATCACTGCCCATCACTGTATCAGGCTGTACAGGCATAGAGCTATAACATATAACAAAAGCTAAAGAACATTTTTCTGCCAGAGGTGAGAAAAGCAGCTGCTCTATAGAGGATTGAGTGACTCGATGTGGCAACGCTAACTATCAAGCTTAGCAGCACATTGGCCACTTGGACGTGATGGTCACATTTCCCAGACTGCTGCTAAGTATTAAACTATGATAACAGATACTGAATAGCTGCAAAAAATGTTTAGGATGGCAAAACCTAGGAAAGGAGAAGAGAGAGAGTGTGGCCATGCCAAGTCTAAATCACATAGTTGAATTCTTGGACTTAAATGTATGCTGTGTTTTTATATTTATTTGAGCCTCTGGGCTATTGCACAGAAATAAATTTGTCTTCTTTCAGTTAGCTTAGGCTGAGCGGGAGAAATCCTTTCAGGAAACTGAAATGGCAGAATTCATGTCTCGTGCAGCAATTCAAAGACTTTTTAGGAGATCTGGATGATACCTGAAAGAGTCACCCTTGTCCTCCAAAAGAAGAAGGATGCCTCTGCATTAAAAATACATGCTCTTCTGGTACAATGCATTCTAGAGAAATTTAAAACACTTTCAGCAAGAGGCAACCCAATTGCTGGTCTTTCTGGATGTGTATTTTTATCCTGAAAAAATGTGGGTGATTCCCTCAACAAGCTTGGTGACTCTGCTGCTGCTGCGCACATTCCAGGCCAGACTCTGCTCTCTGTGGGTCTCTTGAAAATATGGGTGGTCTCTCCAAAACTTAGCGTTGCTGTTCTGGGAGGATTTCAGTAAAAGTTCTTAGCCCCATGGGAGTGAGTTTGGACATCTCTATCAATCCAGAGGCAAAATCCATGAATGCCTGCACTTCTGTCCCTGTGAATGCTTTACAGCTGCAGGGAAGGCATACTCTGCCCGTGTTAGCCAGGATGTCCTATCTGACTTTGAAATGAGCTGATTTTGGGACCTACTTAGTCCCATCCACCCTTACCAGTATCATTGGTATGTACTTCATATAAAAGGAGCTGTACCGGGTCTGACAAAAGATCAGAACTGTCTCTACCACTGACCAGCTGCAAATATCAAGGAAAGAGTATAGGGAAGGGGGAAAACATACCCTAAGACTTCCCAGCTCCCTTTCCCAGTCTTCTTACAACATGGGCCTGGTTCAGCCGCAGCTGATGCCTTTATACTTATTAGAACTGGACAGGTTTTCTTCCATTGCCCAAAGAGGAGAGTTCATATCCTCCACCTCACTTGTAGTTTTATAAACTTTGATGGGCACTGTTAGATCTCCCACTCTTCTGGGACAGTGCACAGAGGAAGAACTTCCTGAGGAAAGTTCTGTAGCTGGAAACACAGGAAGAAAGTGTGTAAAAGTTTCTCAGATAAGTGATTTTCTGTGATCTGCTCCCAAACCACTGTGCTCAGTCCAAAGCTGTCTGTTTGGAGCAATCTGATTTAGGGCTGTTGCTGTAAATGAAATGAAAGCTGGAGAGAACTTTTGCTTCCAGAGGTGGTGGTGGTGCTGAATTCAAACTACACATAGCCTTCATGTCTACATGCTCAGTGAAGGTTTCAGGCAGTGGTCCTGCTCCATTTCCAGCTCTGAATTGTGAGAATAATCCATACAACTGAGTTTGGTTTCCCAGTCTAATTCTGATAGTAGCAGACAGGCAGAGAAGGTAGAATACATGTTCCTCCCCAAAAAATCTGAACATGCACAAGCTGTACTTGTCATATGGCCTCAGACTCTGCAGCTTTTCCTGGGATTCCTCTGCCCATCCACCCCCAGACCTGTCTCCAGAAGACCTGTGTGGAGCCAAGGGAAGAAGTTTCCTGAGCAGGAGACAGTTTGCACAAGCAGCTCTATTGGATTCTGGTGACAAGCAACATTAGCAGGAACTGACATTAACTCCAAGCCCCAGTGGGCAGCAGCAATAGAGAACTTCCCTACTGCCGTTTCCACCATTGCCACTGGTGCCTGAGGACTCCTCTTGGAGACCGGGTTCATTCTTCATCACTTAGCTCCTTGTTGACTCGAACTACCAAAGCAGATATCTGGTAGCAGAGGGAGCTCGTGCTTTTTCTGTGGCAGAAAGACAGGACCTTTATTAGCAGCTGCATTTAGACTTCTACCTAATTTCATCTAGGCCACTGAACAGTTGGAGGATGACAGCAACTCCACTGAGTTTTGAGGGTACAAGTGCACCTAAAGGCTTCAGCTGTATTAACATGTTTGGCTACTGCGTGACAGATCTGCCATCGGGTATGAATTCAGGGTTGGAACTTAAGAGGAGCTGGCATTTTTGATCGGTTCGTTGGTCATGACACCTGAGGCATGAGTTTGCATAAGTCTCAGACCCTATTTCCGACGCCTTTAATGATTGCAGTCACTGAAGTGAGTTGTGTCGAGGGGACAGAAGCTCCATTAGGAGGGATAAAGGAAGCACAAGTGTGAACAGCTGTGTTACTCTTCACTGGGGCTGGGATATCCATCCTAACCCCAGGGTGGGCAAGAGGAAGGTCTCCAAGCTTCTCAGCAGGCATTAACTTCCTCGCAGTTTAAGATCCTCATGTGTGGGTACTGGGAATCAAATCCCACCCTAGAATACCAGATCTCCCAAGGGGTAGAGTGGAGCAAGAATTCAGAAATCGGTGTAGGGGGCTTAGGGAAACAGAGGCCATGAGCTAAACTGATTTTGTTAGCTTTATGAAATGCACAGAGAGTCAACAACAGTGCTGGAAGATGTTAAGAGGTCTTTTTGCACATGTAGCTGTGAAGTGGACTGCCACTGTCTCTGGTCTTGTTGCAAAGTGAGAATGTGTAACAAACAGAGAAACAGATGTATTTTATGAGGAAGGACCAGAGTCTAGCATGCTCTGGGCTGGCAACCTTCCTGCAGGAGAGGGACCAATAGTAGAAAACTCTCAATAAGGGTAAACACAATAGGACAACAGAGATCTAGGATGATAAAATAAGGTCTCTACAGGGATTCAGATTTTAAATAATTTAACAAACTCATTGCTCAAGCAAAGAGAATTCTGATCCAGTTGATGGCTCAGATGTATGCCACTTTAATATAGATATATATACTGAGTGGGAAAAGAAACCCATCTTCTTGGACTTGCTTTGCTTCCTGTATAATGTGTTTTTAAGAATCAGTTTGTGGAGCTGAAAGAGGTGCATAGGACATGAACAGAGCATGGTGCAGTGATGTTAACATGCTATAGCATTTCCAGTACCCTGAATCAAGTATCTCTGCATGGCACAGCGTGGATCTACCAGCTCATTCAAAAAACAACTTACAACTCTTAACCTTGATATCAACCTGTATAACAGACTCAGCCATTCTGGACTTGCTGAGAGGGACTTTGTTTATTTCTTCACTGGACACTTTTTCCTGGTCAAAACTCCACATCAGTTCAGCCCTGTTCCATTCAAGTTATGGTGGTGAGAGAGTGAAAGCTACCAATATTTGCTTTCTGTACCAAGAACAATAATGTTGGAAACACTAATGAAGAGTAGGAAGGGTGTTTTCCTAGAAAACATGTTGCCTACATTTCATCTGAGAATGTGAAAAAAAACTGTCGTTGCCAGATCTAAACTTGACATGTTGCTGCCAAAACAGAAGCATTGCCAATAAAAGCAAGGAAAGATTTGCAAAGAATATAAGCAGAACTGCCTTTACTCCTCATGAGCAGAGAATAGTTGGTAAGTGATTAGTCCACAGTGATACTTAGAACCACTTTATTTCTATCGTATGTGCCATATGAACTGCAACCTAAACTTCTCTATAGTTTAATATTGGCTAATAAAGAAAGTGAAAAAAATTGCATATATGTCTAAGTAGACTGAAAGGGAAAACATCGAAGTGGAGAGTCTTTTTCGTAGTGATGCACTGCTAGGCTTACAAGCAAACAGTGGAGAGGTGGCACACTCAGGTTTGACCATGGGGAGGAGACAAGAACTACCCATCAGCCAGCATGGATGATACAGCTGGAAAAGGGAATGCAACACTGAAAGTAGAACTGAACAGCCCCTTCCTCAAAACCTGCTGTGATTTTAGTAGTCCCATGTTCTCCTCTGGTATGGTCTGGCTCATCTTGACAACTAGTTAAGTTTTATCCCTAGTACAAAAAGAGGAACCATACTCCATAATTCAGATGGGGATCTAGTTTTTCAGCCGTTTGAAAGTCAACAGAGATTTGTCAATTGAGAGTTGTGATCATAGCCTTGTCAGTCCTACGCAGAAACCACAGCAGCTGAGGAAGTCAGTTCCTAGCTTCTAGGTTGGGGGACCAAGCTTTTCCCTAAGCCAGGAAAAGCTGGAGCCATATCTGGATAGTCTAAGCTATTTTCACCCCATGTGCCAGAATATACTTGCTGCCACTCCATCCATCATTATTGCCTCTAAGTGAGCATGTTTTAAGTATACACTCATTAATTGCTGATTTCTTTGGAGTTCTAGTTGGGCTCATTGAATGAATTTGTATTCCATTTCCAATTATCTGTAAATAAAACATAACAGCTACACAGACACCAAAGGAGGGGGAAAGCAGAAAGGGAAGAGAGAAAAGTCAAGGTGAGCTTTTTGGATTCACTTAGAAGATGTTTGTCCTTAATTTGTGCTATACCAAATCCATAGGAGGTTTTGGGATTTTTTTAAATTGAAAAGTTTCTTGAAGCAATTTGAATTTTCACTTTGAAATTTAGCCCATTCCACATCAACTGAACATCCTCACCCTGTGGTCAGTACTTCTTGAAATGTATGTATCTACCTAGTGTCAATCTCAGGTTATCCAAGCAGAACCAGACAAGCCATTTCACCTCTGTGCCTCCATTCCACCCCTCAAAAAGAAACAGATTGTTCTTCTTGCTACATGCCAGGATTTTCCAGAAGGTGCATATTTCCTTATTCTGGCACTGATCCAAAAGTTGCTTAAGGTCAATGCAAAGATTTAAACTGATTTCCCCAGGCTTTATCTTAGTTAATAAATATATTCTGAAGTCTTTGGACAAATAGCGTTGTAGAAATGCACTGTTTCATTACTAGTGTGTCTTATACCATCTTCAGTCAATTCTTCGGCTGGCAATATTCCCCACGGAAGACAGACTGAACTAAAGCCAAGTGTTGAGTTCCAGATTTCACCCATTGTCTTCTAAAGCAACTGACTTGTAATGCAGATTGTTCTGCTTTTGTTAGGAATGAAGTGTAGCAACTCACCAAAAGTGAGTTGGGGTATTTCTTGATAGACAAGATGCATCACACCCAGACGGAGGGGCTGACACCCTAGGAAGTTTAATGGCCAAAGGACATCGAGCTTTTTGTTACATCTTAGGCAGTGCAAGCCTGGAGAGACCTTCCCTGGTGAGCAGAACTATCCTTATTTCCCAAATAGGGAAGAGGAGGCAATGACAGTTTAAAGCCAAGCTCACAGCAGACAGCAGGAAACCTCCTATTAGCCTCAGAAGGGCCCGGATTTATCTAATGAATCAGTAGCATGGGCAGGAAACTGACCCAAACCTCACGTGAACAGTAGCTCTGCAGATTGGCTGCATGATTCTGCTCATTTTAGCATTGTCTAAACTCCTTGCATTCATTTAGTTGTGTTGATGAACGGTAGTTGGCTTCGGCCATTCATCAGTGCTGATACTGTGAGGCAGTGTGGAGGTACTGCTGTCCTGTTAAGTCCCATTTGGTTTAACACTGATCTGATGAGGTCTCTGTTTAGTGTTCAAGACCCTGACAGGAGCCTTTCTGTGGTGAAGATGCAGCACTAGTTAAAACTGGAAAAAAAATACTGCCAGACGGAGAAATCCTGCAACATTTCCTTAGTGTCTCGCAGGCTGTAAGGGTTTACCTCTTAACAGATGCTCCTCGACCTGAAAATTCTCAGCATTTTGATCAGTGTATTAACACACAACACTTGAATTGTCAAAATCATTTACACCTCCAAACACATTCCTTTTGCCAGGCAGTTGGAAGTAGTGTGTTAAATGTCTAAACAAAGGCACTGACCTGTGAGACTCAGCAAGCTCTTTGGATCATACGCCCTGTAATGTTGTTTGTCAAAGAAGGACAGAGGTACAGTCCCCAAATCTGAATTACCACTCTGAAGTCACACCAGCCACAACAGATGTTTCTCTCTTCCTGGCCTAGAAGTGGTGCCACATGCAGAGAATCCCCTGTTTGCTTTCAGGAGTGCCGCTCATGCACGTACACTGTGTTGGGTGAGTAAGCAGGGAAAGTCAATCATGCTGCTTCTCGCAAGTTACTTCCCAGGGCTGGGCAAAAGGAACAGCATTTATGCTCAGATAAAAGTCAGGAATCAGTAGGTTTCAGGGCACATTTCTATGATCTGTTAATCAGCAAGTCCATCTTCAGATCCTGTTACAAAAATGTGCTGCAGCATTCATCCTCAGGGGCTGTCTTTGAAGGACAGATATTGAAGATTTCAGGTTATGCAGCCTAGGACTTCTGGAAGAAGCTGCGAACGTTTTATTTCTGACTGTCAAGTAATATACCAAAGCCATCAGTTCATCTCAGAGAGGACCCAGGGAGTAAGGAAGGAATGGGTAACAATTTGTTACTAGACCTGAGCTGTTGACTTCTTCCACAGATGAATAGTTAAGCTACCAGGGATCAAAGACGTTGCCTCCAACAGAAGGGATTTGCACACACATTTGCTTTGCACTAACATTACTACTAAACAAAGTGGACACTCTACCCTTTGAAACCTACCCATCTATTGTTTGAGGCTCACAGTTCCTTGAACATCATTTGCAGTGATCTTGAAGATACAACAAAGGACAACTTTTCTGATGTAGCAGTCTGTGTTGAAGTGGGAAGGAAATACTAAGGGAACTAGTAAGTCAGTCTACATGCATGTATTTCAATGCTGGCTGCCATATCATTGTAAAAGACATTTTTATCCCTAAGGAGACTTCTCTTTTCTAGATGGAACCCTTTCTGGTTCTTACCCAGTGAGCATGTGGCAATGAGAAAAAGGATGACTGCCTGTAGTTCTGCAAGGTCCATAGCAAGAATGAGACTACATGGAAAGAAAGTAGCTTGCAGAAATGCTGGAGGGATATTCTTATTTCCAGTCCCAAAACCAGGTGCCCAAGCCTGCAAGGCAGTGTTTCTGCTTTGGTGCTAACACCCGTTGGTCAAGGGGCATGTGGAGTTAAGCTGAAAAAGTTAAAGCTACTGTTTTCACATTTCACTGGGGAAAAAGGTTGAGTAGTAGGTGAGATACACTGGTTGCGGATAAACGCCCCACAACCACATGATATAGGGAAGCCTGCAATATATTTACTGAGTACAGTGACCACAAGGATATTAGAGTTCGGAGAGCTGCTTTTGGGGAAGTTACAATGTATCAGTGCTTATACAAACATATAATGTAGAAGAAACATACACAGAAGAAGAAACATACTTCAAGCAACAACAACCAAACTAGCACTGAGACCCACTAAAGACCTCTGCAAGTGACCCCCACCTCTGAACTGCGGGAACCAGTTTGTCCAGAGACACAGACCCAGGCTTAGGGAAAGAGCAGCAAGGGCGGCTGAACCGAACCAAAGACGGCATCAAAACAATGGTTCCTACAGCAGAGCAAGCGTATTTTCACGATGCAGGAAAGCCAACTAATAAATCATACACACACACCCCCGCAGAAACAATTCAAGAGACAAGGTGGATAACATACAGGTCATGAGCAGAGCTGGAAGATGTTCGAGAAACAGCACCATTTCGCCTCCCAGTGGGATATCCTCTGGAGAAGAGAAGCACAGCTGTGTAATGGATGGTAAGGTACATGACACAGACATCCAGCAAAGAGGATTTCTGTAGTATGGTAACAGAGCCAGGGAGATTTACACATGCTAGGGACATCTCTGAGGACTGCTAGCTGTTCAGCTACCATTGTAGTAACTCTGCTCTAAGATCAATGACCAATTTGATTTCTATTGGACTGCAGACCCAGCTGCCATGTTATGCTAACAAAAATGATAAGCAGGAAAATGAGCTGGGAGAAATACATCTGTGTGCTGATTATATTCCTTGGCCAGTGCAGGGCAAATGCAATTCAAAGTAGGAAATGCATTATTCTGTACAAGAAACAGCAGCCTATTATGTGCTTGAAACAGTTAAACACATCCTGCTCTCAGGAAGGATTCAAAGAAAACCACAACCATGCCTTAGAAAAGTAGAGAGCAAAACCACAACAATGGGAAGAATTTCAGTATTGATGTGTGCAGTGCACAAAAGCAAGCTTACCTGGGTGCCAGCATCTCCCTGAGGGCTCTAAGCATCACTTCCTTGTCTCTCTGGATCCATCGCAGCAACATTCAGCCATTTCTCCTGACAAAAAAAACAGAAAGTTGACTGCATGTTATTGCCATTAAGTGGAAGAAGCAGGATATGTCTGACAGTGCCAACATGACACCTGTCCAGGAGCAGCATGGTAAGGGCTACTCTGCAAGGAAGGGAAGGCAAGGACCTGAGGGTGACCTCAGCACAGGCAAGGCAGCACCTTCACCAACACAGCACAGTCCCATGGTACCTGAGCAGGGCAAAGAGATGACAGTCCCAGATAAAGTGAAGTGATGGGTCGGGGAGCCCAATCAGGAGCAGCAGGAGACAGGGTCAGAGCCAGGACTTGGAATAAAGCTACTTACAACACAGGTCTGGCATCCAACCTTGGAAAAACAGCCAGTAAGAGTGGACAAGACAGAGGTACACCTAAGACACAGCTCAGGATAGACCTAGGCACTTCTGCCCTGAGCTTATATAGAGTCCTTGGGCCTACAGGCAGATGATGTGTTGGTGGAGAGCATAATAAGGGCTGGGCAGGTCAGTTAAAAATTGGTGCCCTCAGGGTCCTAAAAGTACACAAAAAAACCCTTTTCAAGTAGGGAATATTTCGAACTTTCCGTTTGAAAACCTCAGGAAACAAGATATGCCCTTGCTTAGTTTAAGGTATAAGACCATGGTGGAATGCTTGAACATCCTCCCCAAGTGTAAGGATTAAGAGGTTACTGTAAATCCTATCTAACACTGTAGCAAAATATTTCAAGAGGTGAAAGCTCTGCGAGGCTAAATTAGATATTGACCCCTTCGTGCCACCTGTGAGACTACTGCAGTATAGAGTTCTGCTGGCCTTGACTGTCAAGCCAGCAAACAATGAAGAACAGATCCACATCTGTAGCCATCTACAGACTTTTTATGCCAGCATGACAAGGAAGAGCCAGTGGCAAGACAAGCCCTGGTCATATAGTGAAAATGGAGTATGCAGTCTGCCACAGACATGCCAGGAGTTCATGACCACACGCAGAGATAAAATGATAATTTCCATGAACGACTGGACCCTTAGAAACTGAGATATATTAAGGATGTGACAGGAATCCAGGAACTTATGATTCTGCCTACACCACTGAAAAGTGTACAATACTCTGAATCGGGCCACACCCCATTGGTACACCTCCTGTATCTCAAGTGCAAATCCGAATATACACTTAGAATCAAACTTACCTCACATCATCAGCACACACATAGGCAGCATCTGCCATCAGTGTGGGCAATGGGAAACACACAGTTTCCAGCCTGAGGTTGCCACCATGATTCATATATACCATCACAGTGATACCAACTGGACAGTGTTGGGCAGATAAGAACTCTGTTTGGTCTTTACAGTGGCACACACCACAAGGGCCTCTGGGATTTGTAGGTGGTCCAAGATTGGAGCATCCTTATAGCAGCAAGACCAAAGAAGTCACAGTCTGCTGAAGTACCTGCATGGAGCATGGTGAGGGGAACACAACACAGCTTTTGTCCATTTCCCGAAAGTATGTAAACATAACCAGTGAAGCAGTGCGAGAACAGCCAGGGAGTTGCAAAAAGACTTTTGAAAGGAAAACACATGGAAGGAATCAAACTCGAAATGCTACAATTTCTGTGATTTTTCTTTGAGAGATCCCTAAACTAGTGACGCTAGAAAAGGCCCCTCTGTGTATCCTGTTTTTCACATTCTTCCCTAGCCAGCTGCTGCTGTCTGCTGCTGGAAGCAGGACACTGGGCTTGAAGTACATTTCATCTGATCTGGGAAGGCCATGCGTGTGAGATGTGTGAACTGAATGAAGAATTTAGCAGCTAGTAACAGAAAGAGACTCCATGTAGACTTAAAAAACCCAGCCCATCTCTGGAAAGGGCTAGAGGGGCTGTTCACTGTTCAGTGACAGGATCATGAAAAGTTACTCAAGCAAAAATTGTGATCAGGAAGTTGACAGTGAGATTTGCAAGGGATGTCTTACCAGACCCACCTTACTCACAGGATGGATCAGAGGGCACTGAAAGACATGACTAATTAGCACTAATTGGGAACCTCTGCTCCAGATACTGTCGCTTATGAATACAGCAATCTTTGGGAAGGTAGAGTCAGTCGTAAAGGCAGCCAAGCAATAAAGGGAGTAGAAAGGCATGCATGCCGAGCCAGGCCATCACAGGACAACCTCCTCACATAACAGAATCACCCAGTGTAAAGGCTTGGCCAGAAGAGCAATGCTTCTTCACCCGAGAAGCAGTCTCCTGCAACCCATGGCGGGAATGATGCGTGGCACACAGAACTGTTGAAAGGGCTATGAGGATAGGCAGGCCAGCATTACAGCAAAGGAGTCTGAGAATGTGGTTGAGTAGGTTTGCTTCAGCTATCAAGCAGTCATGCAGAGGGAGTGCGGGAGGCAACAATTTGAGCTGCAGTGAGATGCAAGTGCTGAGGTAGCTGCAGTCTCAGGACAGAAGGGTACACACAAGGCAATGGAAGACAAGCAGCAGACAGCACACCCAAAGAAACAAGAGCCATGCCCAGAAATGGGAGCACTTACAAGTAGCTTCTGCCATTAGCTTGCTTGACATAGGAGAGTTGGAAAGAAAAAGCTGTGGGAGCAGCAAGAAGGATCAGCAAAATGGATGCAGCAAGAGGAAGGAAATCGTGCCCCTGATAACAGCAACAATGCAAACAATGGGTAAGAGAGGGATTCGAAGTCTGGCACACTTGAAAGGCAGTAACAAATGTTCTTTCTAGATGGGGCTGTGCACTGGTAACTACAGGGTATGGCAAGTCAGCAAACATTCAAACAAAACAGTGCAACAAAAGCAGGTAAAAAGGATGCAATAGCAAGCTGTGTGCACCATGGAGCAGTGAGTGCAGGCTTGGAGGAGCCTGGAGTCTAGATGATGCCCCAGCAGTTCTGTCCAGCCACATGCAGGTACAACTCCTGCTGCAGCTGCAATCCCTCTAAAACAGCTGTTGTCAGTGACTAAACCTCTGTTTAGTCTTAGAAACATTGCACTGTTCCTTGCTGTGTGTCCTGCTAAGCAGTGCGTGAAATAATCTCAAAAGCTGTACTCCAGGTTGAATTCACTGCCAGTGGCCCCAGAGGGATTTAAGGCTCTCCTCCTGCCTCAAACTGCATCAGCCCCAGGACAGGGCAGGTTTCTAAAAGAACCTCATGTCCAAACCATACCAGGACCACAGATTTTCCGGCTGAATTATCTTTTGGGCTGCTGAGGCTGAGCAAAGCTGTGCAATAAGACACACTGGAACGCCTGACCTGAAACCCCTGTCTCCAATTCTTTCAAAACAAACAGCATGTAAAAAAAAGAGCAGGTTTTAACCAGCCTTGGTTTGCAGCCAATATGGGCACATGGTTAGCTTTAGCAGGACTGGACAGCATATGGCACAGCGACCTGGCTTGCTGTGAATAATGGAGTATAATAAAACCTGTCAAACTGCTATTGGCAGCTAGGGTGAGGAAAAACTCTCTGTGCAGAGACAGTTTGAGAAAACCTACTTGTCACTGCCATGCAAAATATTTTCTGGCAGTAAATATATATTCATAAAGTGCCTCTAAGCCTGTGGTGTTTTATCCTCAGTTCCTGATTTTTTACTGGAATCCTGCACTACTGCAGGGTTGGCAAAGTGGGGAACGCTAACAGCTAGGAGGAACAAAAAACAGGTGCACAGGGAGGGGAAGGAGAAAGAAAAAGTGCCAAGAAACAAGTCCAGAAGCAAGAACAGCAGGAGGAGCTGGAAGAGGTGGTAGGAGGACAGATGAGGGTCATGGCCACCAACAGGTGTGTTGGCTGAGAAGCACATGAAGGAGCTGCCTGTTAGCTGGGGTGGGAGAGCAGATAATGGTGTGTCCATGGTCAGCCAAAGGGAGGAGGAGGCAGGATGCTGCCGGAGAAGCTGGTGCTGGCTGGCTCTGTGACTGAGGAGGTCTTTGTTGGAGATAGGATGGCTGCATTTTGAGTGCTAAAGCTTGACGACAAGGAATCAACAAAGGAGTTTCTTTCTAATCCATCTACCCAGCCAGTCCTGTCAGGAAAACGAGGCCTAGGGGAAGTGCAGCTCTTCACCTATAGAAGTTCAGCCAGTGCCTGGCCTCTGTGACATCTCTGCAGAGCACATGGGGCCATGAGGTGGGCTTGCAAGTCCAATTCCGGCTGATGTGCAGGGGACTCCAAGTCCCAGTTCCACCTCCAGCCCGGGGAAGCTGAACCAAGCTTTGCCAAGCAACGTAGGTCGGAATGAACCTTGAATTTTTACGTCTAGAGTCATCAGGCTGAGCTTTGGTTTTAGGCTGCATCTGTGGAGAAAAGCAAGTACCACAAGGCTTAAGGGCAGCTCAGCCTGAGCTTGTTTGTGCCCCGCAACATTCTTCTCCCTCTGGCCTTGGATTTGTCTGGTTTCTGCAGTTGTCCTGTTTCCTGAGAGCACCACAGGCAAGCAGGAGCACTGCTTAGTGATCGCATCCTGCCATTTCAAGCATCAGTCTTGTTTTTTTGAAGAAAATGCTGCAAGTACCTCCCTCAAATGCCTTCAAATCTTGCTACTGCTGTTTGGGGTGGCCGGTTTGTGATATCAATGGTCTGCCTTAGCTGTGCTAAATGCACTTGCATGGGAGCAATAGCAACAATCTGGAATTCAGAAAGTCTACAAACAGGCAGCCTCATTTTAATTAGTTGAGTACAGAGACTAATTAATATGCAAATGAGGAGCTTAGCAATATTAATCATCTGTTTTACTAGGCTGCTTTACTAAGGAGTTTCTAACAAATTTGCAGATGAAGTTTCCATGACATTAAAAATCAGCTAAACACCTATCTGAGAAATACTCTCTACTTTATATACAGGGAAGAGAGAAAGGGAGGGTGGGGCTTTGTCTTTTTGGAAAGAAAACAGCAGTGGCTAAAACTAATTTTGTCTTTGGCAAGTGTCATATAGGTTGAGTCAACCTTTTCCAAACCCTAACTGAAAGCATTTCAACAAGTCAGACAGCAGAAAACACTTGGACCAAGAGCTGTGCACATGTGTCTCTGTGTGTGTGTGTGTGTGCGCGCATAGGTGCTTATGAAGCACATATGGACTGAAAAATTGCACGACTGACAAAAAGCACGATTTACTAAAAAATAACTATCTACCTTTGACATCTATCAATAGCGCTCAATGCTGTGGAGCATAAGCCCCAGGTAAAATCATGGCAGGGTATATCTTCTGTGATTTTCCTACCTCTGTTCCTGTTACTAACGGCTTCAACCACAGTAACTGAAATCCTGCCCCTGAGCTACACCACTCTTGACTCCGCTAGGTTTACATTTTGCACTCCGCTAAGCTTCTAGGTGAGTTCGGTGGAACTTCTTGTCAAATTCACTCTCTGATTCTCATACATTACTTCAATGCAACTGCATATGTGTTCTCCTCACTGCCCCAGGAAACACAGAAATCAAATAAAGAATGTTTCCATTGATAACAAATCTGCTAAAGCATTTCTGTGCCTCCTGGTTTTCTTCTCATATCCCTTTACCCCCCCATTCCCTCTATTAAAAATGGAGCTTAAATTATTGGCATTATGTGTTCCTTTAAATGACTGAAAAAGTGAGAATGAGATTTTCAAATATCTTCTTGAATCACAGGTGGGACCAAAAATCTGCCAGCAAAATACTTAAAAAAATGGAAGACAGCCTTAAAAATGAATCCAAAAACACCGGCTGATCTTCAGTGCCAGTAAATGGAGCTTGGGGCTGGTTTGCATTAAAGAGGTTCCTGAGGTTGCAGAGCTGGAAAATGGAAATAGCTCAGCAGCACCTGCCATCACTCCTGAGATAGGCTTCTCCCTCCCATCTGGCCACATGGAAGATACACATTCCATTTATTCTGAAACAAGACCTGGGCTGAGGCTGCCCTTGCTCTTTGTTCACCTTCACTTAAGTGACAGTCAGGGCGTGTTTCCTTCCTGAGCCAGGGGTACTGAGATGAGAAGGACAGATAGGACAGCTGAGCCCTGTGCTCACTCCCAACATCACCTGAAAAATCCTACTACTGCTAACTGGTACCCAGTTTTCCTATAGCTGTCTGCAACAAGGAAAATTGCTTTAATTTTACTTTTTGCATTTTATGCAGGAACATTGCTCGTTGTTCCTCCCATCACTGTCTCTTTTCATCACTCTTTCCAACATGCTTTTAGCTCCCAGACTCAGGAGCTCTTGAGGGGGTGCAGTAGTGCCAGGGGAACACCAGGGACAAGGGTCACACTGAGGTGCTTGCAGGACCTTGTGTGGACAGGGCAGGGGCACAGGTGAAAGGATAGGCTGTGGGTGTGTGTCTGGAAGATTTCGGTGCGACTGGCAGTAAAGAAGGCAAGCAAAGGTGGGGAAGTGAGGGCTGGGAGATGTCACATTAGTGTGGGAGGGTCTATAGGCTTTGAATCTACCTCAGGAACAGGGTTTATAGCATCACAGAATCATTCTGGTTGGAAGAGACCCTTAAGATCATCAAGTCCAAGCAAAACCTAACTCTAGCACTAAACCATGTCCCTAAGAACCTCATCTACGCATCTTTTCAACCCCTCCAGAGATGGTGACTCCACCACTTCCCTGGGCAGCCTGTTCCAGTGCTTCACAACCCTTTCCATGAAGAAATGTTTCCAAATATCCAGTCTAAACCTCCCCTGGCACAACTTGAGGCCACTTCCCCTTGTCCTACTGATTGCCCCACTGTTATGGGTGCATGAGCTCTGATATTCCTCATTATCCTAACAAACCCGATTCTGGCTTTCATGGAAAGAGCTGAGGTGTTATCTTAAATGAAGGATGCTTGCCTGGGTGTTTCAATTCTTTCAGAGGCAGGTGTGTAGTCTCTCCCTCCATACTCCATGTGGTACAAAGGGCTTTGCTTTCTTCTCTTTCTTCTTTCAAAATGTTTCTGGGTAAGGCTTCCCTTCTTTGCTTGTGTCCCAACATCAGTTGGAGAAGACCCTCTTCCTGATGTCAGGGGCATGCTGGAGGGACCGTCCCCCTCTCCCCTCTCAGTCTACACTGTCCCACCTTACACAACTCTTCCCCCTTGGTCCATGCCTTCCCCACCATCCTGTCACAACCCTCATCCTGGACCCCATCCCCATGATCCCACAAACCTCCCACATTCATTAAGATCTGAGCCTCATGCCTTCATGTACTCATGGCACATCCCATCTCCCTGTTTTCTGCCTGCAGAGCTGGAAACACTGACCCTGGCACCCACTGAGTCCTGAGCCACAGTCTGGGGATGGAGCAAGCTGGAGGACAGGAGGCTGGAAACTTCCCATTGGTTAAGGGTCCTCTCCTCCCTGAGGGCTGCCTTTCTGCCACCTTTCAGCCTCATCCCCCAGTCACCAAGGTGATAGAAATATCTGCTTCTGCAGAACTGCTGAAAAGCTTGAGCTTGTCTTTCCCAGATCAGTCCACCTTTGAGCAGCCATGAGAAACTGGCTGGTTGCAGTCCCCAGAATGAACATTTTAGGAAGTTATGAGTGACTGAAAATTAGCAAATAGAACAAAAATGTTTAGTTGGCTTTAGCTGCAGCTGTTGCTAGCACGGCACCACATCAGCAAGGAGAAGGAAAGTCAGGACAAGAGACGGGAAGGTGCGATAAATACAGTCAAGTAGTCTAAAAAGCAAAGACCTACCATTTTGCTGATATGAGCAAGTTAAAGTAGCCTCTAAATGTAGGGTCTGTGAAACAAGCTCTTTCTAAGCTTAAGACTAATAGCAATATTCCCATGGGGGGAAAAGACCCCATTGATTGGAGAGAATTTGAACAGGGAAGTGTTTTCTCTCAGTATTAGCAATGCAAATGACAGCATGGTGCTAGAGTTTGGTAATGGAAGGATGAAATTGTGTAGAAACTCACTGAGGAAAAAAACAGAAAGCATGTATTTTTTTTCCTTTTTCCATGGAAATGTAAGCAGAACTGAATGATATTAAAAAAAAAAAAACACAACCCAAACAACAGGCAGCATGTTTTAGCCTATTTTACACAGCAAATTTCCATTGTGTTACTAGCCAGCCTTCTGGATTCTTTTTGTTTGTCTGGTTGCTTGGTTTTGGTTTGGTTTGGGTTTCTTTTTAGGAAAATTTGCAATATTTAATATGGCTTTATTATTTTTACCACATGTTAAATTTTCCAAGGAAAATGAGGAGCAATCTTCTTGTTCTTTGAAGGAAGCACAAGGATAGGAGAAAAGACAAAAAGAAAAGAGCAAATATGATTAAACAGAAGCAGTAAAGTGTCTAATCTCTAATACAGGATCCAACAAAAAAGACCATTGAAATGGTCTTTCCAAGCCCTGGTGTAATGTGTCTGTATAATCTCCTCAAAATAGTGTAAACCACAGTGATTATTAATATATTTTTGGTTGTTTATATGAATCTTGAGGGGGAAAGGAAGCTTCTGCCATTTTAATTCCTTTGTTAATGTCTTTATGAATGCAATTAGCACTTCATTCACGCTTCTTTGTCTCTGGATCCCATTACTATATGGCTTATGCCAACTCCTGTCTCCCAGGAGAGGTGAGGCATCACGCAGCACTCCACTCAGCTGTGTGGCTGAGCACTGACAAACTCAATTTACTAAAGGAGAGTGTGAGGTGACACCAAGCAGTCGCTGTTGCTGTGATATGGACAAATGGCCTCTTTCATTCCAAACAAGGCATCACCTATCCTGGGGAAACGTGTCTGTACATAGGTAAGTGGAAGAAAAACAAGGTTGATTTACCTGACAAGAAAGTAACCTCCTGCAGCTGGTCTTCAAACTGAAATATCTAATTATTCTGTCCCTTTTTTACTGTTGTATCTCACCTGCTTACCAGATATCCATTCAACTGCTTTTCATTTCTAAACATGGCGCTAAAGTCACCCCTCTTTTAACCCCATCAGTTTCTACAGTACTTAACCAGGGATGGATTCAGCCCCTCAAATTTTTCCTGTCTGCTCCAAACAACTTTGACATGAGCTGAACGCCACAAGCTCCAGCTCCTGAGGCTGCACCGCTGAAAGCCAGACCTTTATATTACCAGGGGCTTGGGCTCACTGGGGTCTGATCCTGACCTCATAGTCCATTGGTGTAGATTAGGAGGATGCCCAGTGAAATGAGTGGGCTTGCAGTGATGTCAAACTGAAGTCAGAGGGAGCTCAAGCCTGTCAGCCTCTGAAGGCACTACACGGACATTTACAGGTGCAGGGACCGTAGGTATCAGGTGCTTGAGTGGTGCAGCACCCATGGGCAGTGAGAAGTCTAGGTGTTCCTGAATAAACCCATCAGGTACCAATTCACATCTAAGTATTTTTGGGAATCTGGTCCTGAACCCCTCCGAGGCCAAGAGCCAAGGACCAGACCTGATTCAGGAGTGTGCTCACTGCACACAGCCAGGAAAATCCAGAGACATTTGAGCCTGTTGGAGCCCAGCAGTGCTGCCAGCTGCAGGGTGACAAATTTTTTGCCACCTCTGTCAGAGCAGAGGATGGAGGTGGATGCCGTTTACTCGCAGAATCAATTCTTTAAAATAACTACACATATTCTCCCCAGACAGCAGGATGAAGGCAGTGAAGCCACATGCTGTTCCTCTTGCCAAAAACTTCTGTGGAAGGGAACTGGGGGAAGTGGTTCACAGTGCTGTAGATCCTTTTTCCCTCTTTTTATGCTGGTCCCACGCAGTCTTTGCCTTCCCCAGCGCATCCTGGCGCACAAAGCACATTGGCAGACACAAGTCCAGATGGTCCCTGTGGGCTTCCCTCTTGCACCACTCCTTCATCCCACAGGAACCCACTGCCAGGTAAAGAGGATTGTCTTTTCCATCACAAAACAGAAAGGAAGGAAAAACTGTGGACTAAAAGCCCAAGGAAAAGAGACAGGAATTCTTTATCGCTTATTAAATGTGCAATTCAAAACCTGGTGAATAGGGAGATGAAAAGCTCCTGCTGAGAAATGGAGAGAGAAATTGCATTTTGGCCTCGGGGAAACCTATGCCTATAATATTAAGGATGTGCAAATAAATAAATAAAGGCAATAGCTAGATTTACGTGTCTAATATCCTTGCATGCCGTGATCAATGTTGATATTTTACTTTTTTATGAGGTTCTCCAAAAATCTATGACCCTTCCCTTTATTAATTGTAGATCCTCATTGCAAAGGTCTTTCGCATGTCTCCAGCAACTAAGTCTTAGCTGTCAACTCCATTAAATTCTATTATAATATGGCATGATTGAATGCTCCAGTGGGATTGGCTAGCCAGTGTGTATTAATATATTATGGAGCACACAGAGGCAGGCACCAGCACCTTCCTGCATTCACAAAGATGCTGTTGTGTTTACATATTTTTTTTCCTCTCCGTGCAGGCGTCTGCTGTTTCAGTGGAAACTGGCTTTACCATAAATTATCCCTTGCAAAAAGAACAATGTAAACTGCAAGGGAGCTTTCCCTGGGACGTGGAAGCTAGTGGTCGTCCCTCAAGTGAACAGATCTCATTCTCTTTCTGGGGTGTGTTTGTATGACTTTAATTAGTTTGTGTTTGTATAGTATGAAAATCTAGGAGGCCTATGGTATTTAATGTTAGGGAATATTGAAGAGCAGAGGATTTTCCACCCTGCTGGTTAAAAACAGGGATGTTATGCCGCTGGAAGAGAGCAGAATCAGAATTCAAATAGATGGGATCACAGATTTTTTTATTTTTTTATTTTTTTCTTTAAGTAGGATACACAGAAACATCACCCCTGGCAGCCTACAAATGACGAAATATTTCTAATCAAGACACTTTTTACTGGGGCATAGGGGGATTGGATGACATATTTTTCAAAGAATGGGGAGAGGATTTTTGTGGTACGAACACCACATTCTTCCACACCAAAAGCTCTGTTTGCTGTCCCTGTGGGAGGAAGGAGTACCCGACATGGCTACGAAGCCTGTCTTCACAATTCCCTGCTTCTCCCAGAGCCTAAGCAGCCAGCTAGTGCAAAGCCCTGAGCTGGTACGAGCTGAAACAGCCCCCTGCAAGCTGGTCCCCTCTCCAAAGGTGAGGAGAGTTCTTGACATGGCACCTTGCCTCCTCCTGCCCCATCGTGTTTCCCGCTTCATCACCTCACGCCCAGCCTCACCCTTCCTTTGCAGGGGGTGGAAGTGGTCATATCATTGCACCTCTTGGATATTTACATCAATTCAGGCTGAGGTTTTGCTCCAAGAGTCGGGTTGAGGCTGAGCTGCGTGACTGTCTAGTGGTCTTTTAAACCCCTATAGCATTCAAAGGGGTCTGGCAGATCACACATGTGGGTAGTGGAAGACCTGTGCCTTTTTGGGGCGGCGCATGTAGGGTGGATAGGATGTCACCTGCGGTGACAGCTTTTAGACAATTTAATCCCACCCTTAGTGTATATTTGCAGCCTGAAATGAGCAGCCCAGCTTGGGCACCCCCTGCTTTTCCTAGGAAGGCAAAAGAGAAAAGCAACACCACAGACTCTGACTGAAAATCAGTTTAATCCAGAATTGAGGAAAAGACATGTGAAGACATTTCCAGCTGTTAAACCATGTGTAGGTCCATGAGATCTCTACTTGTCCAGGGATGCTCTGATCTGATGCATTTCTTAGTTAGCAGCCATAAGTCAGCACTTTTAGGTCTCTGGAGAGCTCTGCTGGGTCACCAGCCTCTCAGCCTACTGCAGCTGTGTGCATTGGTGCCATTAGCTCTCTTTGCATGTGTTTACACTTGAATTTTCCAAAGCCCTGTGTGCTCCTGTGAACAGGAACGTGGCCAAGGCAGCACCAGCCACAGCACCACAATGGATGAGCTTTGATGAACATTAAGGCTGTGGCTGCAGCCAGAAGACAGAAGACGCGGCCTGACTGTCTTCTGGGGGCCATGCTGAGGTCAAACCAAAGACTAATTCACGTCTGCCCAGCCAGGATGAGGCTGTGAGGGAATCAGGCATGTCTCTGTGTACCTGGATAGTGCACTGTAGGCAAACCTTGTGAAGTTCTTTGGTTATTGGGGGTGGCTACCACAACAATATTGCCTGAAATGCAGCCTCTTTCTCCTCCCATTATTCGTTCAGAATCGTATTCTGTGCTGTGCAGTTTCAGTTCCCATGCTTCTGGTACACTAATTGCCTTGGTCAGAGATGTTACCTTGCCCAACTCAATCTGTTTTTAAAGATGAAAAACTCACCTAGTTCCATAATTCATCCTTAGCATCACACTTCACTTGCTTCCAAGCAAGAATCATAGACAGATTGATTGATTTGTCACAACAAGGGCTAAAGACTGTCTAGCATTAGGGACTGAGGCCAGGGAGAAAAAGATGCTGCTCATACTAATAGATTGTAATTCTTTTCCCGGAGGATGTCATTGCCTTTAGCCAATTCAAGAGAATAACCATCCAATTTAGAAGAATAAAAATAATCATTATGGTTAGAACAGTGACCAGGGGGAAAAAAGAAGTAAAAAAATCAAACCTTTCTGAGAAGCAAAAGGGGAAAGGAAATCTTCTACTGCTTTCCTAAAGATGCGCCTCACCTTAGTGCCTGTGCTGCCCAGAGAGGAAAACCAGTTTGCTTTGTTCCTCCTGGAGCCAAGTCAAGGGGCAACAGTGTAAAACAGAAGCACGAGCTATGTTTTCCTAGATCCAAGGAAGACGTAAATGTGTAAAACATGATGGAAGATGTTGGCTTTATCTTTTCTTTCTTTTCTTTTTTTTTTTTTTTTTTTTTTAATATTTTTATTTTTTTTTATTATTTCTCTCTCAGGAATGGTCTGACAGCCCCAGGCTGGAGTATGTGTCTCTCCCAACTACTCTGTCACCCGGGTAACCATGGAGACCATGACGATCGATTAGATGCCATCTGATCTCAACCTCATAAAAAAAAGCCCACGTGCACCCGCACGCGCACACATACGTGCACGCACTCACAAAAAAAAAAAAAAAAAAAAAAAAAGAAAAAAAGAGAGAAAAAGAAAAAAACAGGCAGCAGATGGCAACCAGGCCACTAGACCTGTCTCCAGAGAGAGCAAGCTGGGGAGAGACACAGACAAAGAAGGAAAAGGTGGAGAGGGGGAAGACAAAGAAGCAAAGAGATCGGGGAGAGAAAAGAAAGAGGGAGAGATGGGAGCGAGTCCTCAGCTGGTGTGATTTCCGAGGGACCTGTTTGGGTGGAGCAGCGATCATTTATGCTGCCTGCAAGTCTGCCTTGCTTTGAGGGTGGAGACTGAGGCTGACAGAGATAGAGGAAGAGGAGAAAAGGATGAAAATACCAGGTCAAATCCAAGGGAAAGCCCACAGAAGTGCAGTAAATGTGCCCTTGTGCACATCTGCCCCTGCAACAGCTAATCCCCCCTATAACCGGTCAGGCCAAATAAGGTCTCTCTCTAACAATGTGAGAAGGGGTCCAAATGAAGATAAGAGCTCCTGCACTAGCTCCCTACCATGAAGAGGACTGCAGCTATGCTCTGGTCACCCCACTTGCGATCTCAACTTTGTGAGGGATGGAGCCAGAGAAGCCACCTCACCTGCACCTCACCTCTGAGGGACCCATGGGTTGTCCAGCCAGACACACTCTCACTAGGCTGAAGGTGAACAGCAGGAGTAAAACTGCCTGAAACCCTTCACGGCATGAACTCCTGTGTCTATACAACACCTACAACAGCTGGGGCCTTCCGCCTGCTGGAGACTCCTGTGGAAATGCCAAATAACTAAATAAAACATAAAGGGATCTTGGAATTGTAGGACAAGTGATTAGACTGAGATCCAAACAGCATCTGGGAAAAGAGATTGGGGTTTCAACCATCACTCTCTGGGGAGATACCAAAATGAGGCAAGTTAGAGACTCTCTGTAGTCTCACGGAAAGGATCCTATGGTCCATTTTTGTGCTGCTGTCAAGAAGTCGAAATGCTTTTTTAAGATGAAGTGATTTGAAAATTAGTAGGCCTAGAGCAGAGATGTGAGGGTGCAAGCAGCAGAAGGCCAGACATATATGTAACTCCTTGGACCTCTTCAGGAAGTCGAGGCTGGGATTTATGTGATCAGTGCTGAGCATCTTCATCTGTGGTCACCAGTCTGTGGTCCCTTTAATAGGGAGAAAGAGGTCCCTCTGGTGGGAACTTCACCTCACCCTACCACAAATGTCTAAGATAGACTAGATGACTTGCATCATCATAGTGTCTTCTTTACTCCAGTGAGTTTAAAGGGAGCCAGGAGGAGCTATTCCAGATGAAATGGGAACATAAGAAGTTAAGGGAGACAAATCCCACTTCAGTTGTGTCAGTAGCACCAAGACTGCTGCTGAATCACGTCATAGCAGACAGGAGCTGGTTCCTAGGGATACCTTCCCAAGATGCTGTCAAGAATGGTGGGCACTGTGTGGATGATACCTTCACTGTGAGGACATTACCAGGTGAGGAAAATGCTTCATGTTCAGAACATGTTGACTCAGGTGAGTTTGAAAGTTGCTTTCAGGAATGTGGACACCTTGAAAACTCAGTAACTGACAGCGCATGCTCACTAAAGTTAACCATCTCTTCTTCAAATGGTGATAGTCTTCTCTTGAAGATGGTACCTGTCGGTTGTTGGGCAGAGTGTGGAGGGCAGGGGCCTGATGATTGCCTGAAGTGGGGCTTCTTTGAGACCAGCTCTCAAGAAGGTGCTAACTCACTTTCTCTTTAAGGAGTGGGTGAAGAGGACCAGATCTGTATTCATGCTGCATAGAGAATAGTCATATGTGTGTTCACCCTTCCCTGGGGTTTACTGAAGCATTCAAACCAGGATATTATCTACACTGATATCTAGGTTTACTTCTCAGATTAACATTTACCTTAGTTAAGAAAGCAATCAAAACTCAAGTGGAGACCACTACCCATGAACATTAGCGAATTCAGAGAATACTTCTGCAGATTCCCCAGGATGGCTTACAGCCCAAATCCTTATTTTCAGAATTGTCAGTTTTTCTGATTTCTTCTCTGAATCACTCCTATTGAAAGAAAGCTTCATTTATGTATCTTCAAGTAAGGATAGAAGGGAAACAAATGAGAAAACTGAGAAGAGGTTGCTGATGGTGAACTGCACCCATGAAAGCATTTTTTCCTAGATACCTTCAAGGAAGATGAAGGCACAAAGTCATCTTCTGTTCTCAGCTAACCCTCTGAAAAGTCGCATTCTGCAGCCAGAATGTTATTCTTGATTTGCAATGAAGAAGTTGAAAAGGTAGCATGACAAGTCATCTCAGAGGGGTCTGATCAAGTCTAATGTAATCCACCTGACCACACTGGTTATTTCACTCAACCTTAGTCCTTCATCAGGAAAGAGTCCTGCACTTCTCTGAGTGTTAGCCAGTGACAGTGGATTAGTGTTACTAACCAAGGGATGAAATTGCTCTAAGAAGGTTAAAGGTCTAGCTATCGTGAGTGTGATTCTTGAAATGGACGGGAAATGGATCAGGCATCCAGAAAGAGCTGAGTTCCAGGACCGTTAGAGCAACGTTGTGTCTAAAGACCAGTACTGTTTCAGGTAAAATTTGTTTCATTAGGTAAAGTACTAGATTAAAAGCAGCAAGAACCAATTAATGTTCTATGATCTGTATTACACAGGACAAAAAAAAACCCCAAACAAAACAAAACATTAGTGTCCCAGTCCGCTTCTCAGCCTGGGGGTAAAATTTTGCTCCCTTGAAATCAAGAGCAAGTTGTTCTATGGGTCAGATTTTCCTCTCTGTTTTTTCCTAGCAGATGGGTAATGGGAAAATAAATTATCCCAAGTTAGCCAGAAATGCATGGCACTGACCCAGCCTGTCTTGAGGCACTTGTCTTTCTGTTCTCTGGCAGAGGGAAGAGGTTGATTAGTGTTTGGTGGTTTAAGCAACTTCAGGACTCATGACAAGCTCCTGTGAATTTTTTCTGGGATGAAAGGCCTGAAAAGTCCTAAGTAATTTCTGACTCTATAGAAAAATGACAGAATTGATGTTTCTGGTTGTGTTAACAGTTCACCAGGGACTCACACCAAGCTTTCCTGGTCTCCACAGCCTTTCCTTTGACGGAGCCTAAGAGAGGGACCACAGCTATACCAATGCTGATCACACAATAAGAGATGCTTCATGGCACCTCACCAGCAGGAAGGACAGATGTATGTCCTAGTGAGAAGGATTTTTAAGTTGGCATCAAGCTGGGTGTAGGTAGACAGGGTAGAAACGTGTTCAAACATTTTCTAATTACTAACATATCTATCTCCCAGCAGAACTGAGTATTCATTATCCTCAAGGCCGGAGGGCAACATTATTGCTGCAGTGTTTTGTCACCAGGCTACCATGTTGAGAGGTGGCAGCATGTGATACGGTATTTTTAAGCAAATTATTCCAAATCACACCTGATCAGTAAATAAATACCACCTCAGAGATACTGCAAGAGGAACAGGAAATGGACAATCAGCTGAATTTGGACTGTTGGGTTGACAGGGTTTTACTTAACAAGCAAGCTGTGTTTCTTTCTCCTACCTGCCAAAAGACGACTGAGAAGCCTGGTTACTACCCAGGGAATTTTCTGAAATACACAATAATGGAAATCGATATCCCATAACAATGTAATGTAGGAGTACAAGAAAACTGGCATGTTTGGTGTCTGTGACAAATTCTGAGTGGTTGGTTTCTCTGTTTTGTTTTAATTGCTGTGGATTACGTGACCATATCCTTAGAAGCAGAGTGCAGAACATTTTGATTTGAGTGAGCGTAGCTAAGTCCTCAAAAATCAAGAGGCACTGAAACAAATATGCCCTCATCTTCAGAGCTCCTGGACAACCATAAACTCTCTAACTTTAGCTGCTATTGAAAACAAATAAAATTTTATTTAGATGGTAGGATCCGAGAGATTAATTGTATATTCACTCAAGTATAAGCATACAAGCCACTGTGTTTACATAGGTAATTAACAGTGCTTATGAGAATTCCTTTTGAAATTACATCCATGATGGACTCTCATCAAACAGAGCTCACTGTTCTTACTCTTCAGAGAACGGTTCTTTTCCCACTGGCCTAACTGACAGAGGAGTCAGATGTCTCTCACAAGAAAGTACTTCCCTACAGCTTGTTATCACCTGTCCTCACTTCCAAGACTCCTACCAGCCAGTCTGCAAGCCAGAAGTCTTCCCTTCCCTTCCGTGGAGTGCAGGTACCCTCCACTTCTTCTGTTTTCAGCCAAACTCAATGTTTTCTCACAACTCTGCCTCCTCATCCAGCATCTCATTTTCCACCTGCACACTTAGCCCAGCTATCCCAAAAGACTGACCATTTCAGCCTCCTCTCTGCCAAGAGCCATTCCTCCTTCAAATAATTTCTCAGAGCTTTTCCCAGTCTTTTTTGACCAAAAAGGCAATAAAAACATTCTTACTTCAACCCGAGGCTCTCACTCAAAGGCATCAGCTCACAAAGCAGGACAAGGACAGATTTGATTTAAAGATCTCTGAAATGGCCTTTTTGCCTAGTGAACTCATTGTAAATACCTGATTTCCACAGCGACAAGAACAAACTATAAAGGGAGAGACTGAAGAGCAATAGCAATAACCCTAGAATGGGGCAAGAGGGTTTTATTTTGAGTAAAGAGTATGTGTGGGAAGAGTACCTATCCTGGCTAGGCAGTGACCAAGGGACAGCACAAGTACAAGGAAAATATTGAGAAATGCAGTAAGAAACAAAACAATAAAGCATACACAACATAGCAGTAAGAAAGTCTGAACTGGACTCTTAAAGACAGAGGTTACAAACAAAAGGGTGGCCAGGCACACAGACCTGAATCACCATGCATGAAGGAGTAGTGGACACAGCCTGATATCAGTGGAAGACCTTGGTGGTCCACATAGCATGTAGGCACAGTGTTATTAATGAGAGGTGTAAGAATACATTAGCTTCCTGGGAAAACCACTCCTGCGAGCACTCCCTGAAACACAATAGTCACCTGAAATCGAATGGAACAGTACTGAAATGCTTCTGAGTGTCTGAGTGATGCCACGGCCTTTTATCAGGCTGATAAAGCTCAAGTAGCAACAAATCAGAGAAGTTTTTGAGCGTGGATGCCCTTTTCAGGTCTGACATGGGGTGAGGTGCTGCACGTCTCATGAGGCACCTGTCTGCAATGTTGGGTTTTAAGGGTGTGAGCAGCTCTGTTTGGTGGAAAAGCCTTCCATGGGACATGGAATTCCTGCTGGCTAGAGTATTTAAAACCAAGCAAAACACTAGTTAAGGTACTTTAGTTTATAAGCATATGCTGAGAGAAAAAGGGAACAGATGGGACCTCATTAATCTTTTCCAACTCTAGTTTTCATGAGTCCCTTTTCTATTTTGTATTGCCCCATGCCTGCATGCTGTATACATAAGGGACTCAGCAGAAGGGTGACCCTACCAATATTTGTAAAATATCACTTACGTTTATGTCTAGTTAAAGAAATAATGACACTAATAGTAGTAATAGTATGACCTGGGGGCTCTGAGGAGACCCAAGCTCTGGGCCAGAAGAAGCAGGGCTTGGGAAACCCACTATAAGCAAGAGTCTTCAGCCTGGGCTGTCCTTCTGAAAGGGGAAGGACAACAAACACTGGAGCCTGAGTTTAGCTTCTGAGTCTGGATATTTTTGTATCTTTGTTAATGAAATTAGTTTTTTACCAGTTCTCTGTCCTTGCTCAGCCATCCTATTTTTATGACAGTGGGCCTTAAGCTAAAGAGCAAGAGGGCCACTTACTCCCAGCTGCTCAGGATGGGCCAAATTCACTAATTTCAAGCCCTTCTACATCCATTTGCCTGTTGGCTGGCCACAATCATAGAATTATAGAATGGTTTAGGTTAGAAGAGACTTTAAAGATCATCTAGTTCTAACCACCCTGCCTTGGGCAGGGATGCCTTCCACTAGACCAGGTTTCTCAAAGCTGCATCCAACCTGGCCTTGAACATATCCAGGGATAAGGCACCCACAACTTCTCTGGGCAGGCTGTTCCAGTGCCTCACCACCCTCATGGTGAAAAATTTCTTCCTTATATCTAATCTAAATCTGTCCTCTTTCAGTTTAAAGACATTACCCCTTGTCCTATCACTACATGCCCTTGTCAAATGTCCCTTTCAAGCTTTCTTATAAGTTCCCCTTAGGTATTGGAAGGCTGCAATAAGACCTCCCCAGAGCCTTCTCTTCCCCAGGCTGAACAACCCCAACTCTCTCAGCCTGTCCTCATAGCAGAGGTGTTCCAGCCCTCTGATAATTTTTGTGGCTTCCACTGGCCCCTCTCCAACAGGTCCATGTCCTTCCTGTACTGAGGGCTCCAGAACTGGATGCACAACTCCAAGTGGGGTCTCACCAGAGCAGAGCAGAGGGGCAGAATCACTTTCCTTGACCTGCTGGTTGCATTGAGACAAGCCATGAAACTCATCTTTAGATCCTTAATTTTCAGTACTACAAGTCGCAAGATTTGTTTCCATCTCAAGTCAAAAATCATGCAGAATTCCTGAGTGTGAATAATTTACATTAGGAGATGGTATGACAGCCAGTTAGATTAACACACTCAGATAAGTTCCCTCCTCTCTCAAGGATGCTTGAAGCTCAACATGACGTGATCTTACTGCTAGGAACTCTTTTTTCCTAGTTTTTTTGTGGTGTTTTGTTGTGGTGGTGGTTTTTGGGTTTGGGGGGTTTTTTGGTGTTTTTTTAGTTGGTTGCTGTGGGGGTTTTTTTGGGTTTGTGTGGTTTTGGGTTTTGGGGCGGTTTTTTTGTTGGTTGTTTTTTTTTTGTCCTTCTCCTTACTCTTTTTCTACTCCTTTCTTCTTTCCTTCCTTTTCCTACATTTTTCCTACCTTTTCCCTGCTTCTCTGCTTGCGGTAGACTGTCATCTCTCCTTGCCCTTAGGTAGTACTAAGCCCTGTTTTATCTCAATAAAGCAGGATTCAGACAAAACTAACCAGAGCGGGTGCTCACGGCTTCCAGGCCTCTTTCAGACAGTGCTTCACCCAATGACTGTATTCCTCATGCAGCTTTTTGTCAAGGTTTGCTCAGGATTTTATTCCCCCCAGCCTTCAGGACTGCATCCCGCCAGTTTGATATAGTGCAATGCCAATTATCTCAGCTGTGACATCTGACGATAAAGTTGTGGGGGAGGAGGCCAAATAAGTCCCTGAGAAATCACACTGGCCAGATCTTCAGAAGCACTGAAGAAACTAATTCCCTTCAAAATCAATACTGCAATGCCGTTGAGGAATCAAAGCAATGTACTTGAGCGAGAACAGAGCTGAATATACCTGTGAACAAGTGTCCTGATCACATAGACCATGGTGTCTGACCCTCTCTCCCTTGCAATATTACAAGTCATGAGGAAATTAATTACAGTCCACAGGGCAGTGCAATCATAAAGCATGGGTAAATGAGTGAAGAATCAGGGGCAATAAAAATACACTCATGGTGATCAAAAGACTCTTTCCCAGCCCATTTTTTTAATCTTCTATTTTTTGCCTTCTCCTCTTCATGCTTAACTTCACTTCTCAGGCTTCCTAGTGCTATGATTATTATTATTGCTATTATTATTATCATTGTTGCTTTGTGGACTGAGAGTTGCAGATCTCAAGAATAAAGCAGATGTCAGCAGCTCCGAAGGAACCTACTCTATTACACAGCAGAACAAATGAGTATGTCAAGGAAGGGCTCGCCAATCTAACAAGAAAACAGCACAAACAGACACAAAATAAATAAATAAATAAACCCTGCGGGGACAGGCAGGCTCGTTCTGATTAGATATTATGCTAACATGATGCCTGCTTTCTACGCTAACAGTGTTTTAATACATTTAAATGATACTGGGGAAATAAGTCATGAAATAGGAGAAGCAGCCTTCGTGTCAGAAACGATTAAGATTATCCAAGGGGTCCAGACTGCCTCTCTCATGGTAACGTGGCTCACGGTGTGGGATTATAAATGTAGCCCAAATGGCATTTTCACAGTGTGTCCGACACCATCTCATTACCTTTGCCAATGGTTGCTTCTCCTGGCTGCTGGAAGAGCAGTCCAGCTGGTGAGGAGGAAGCCAGCACCAACATCTGCACCACAGCAAAGTCTCAGCCTCTGCCGAGGCTCCCTGGGCTTTGTGGGGAGATGCCATAAGGGAGAGACCTGAGCAGCTGTATGAGGGTCGGAGCCAGCTGCCACAGTGGTGCTGGAATTTGACACTTGCAGGGGGCACATGGTCACCTCCATCTTTCCTGTGGAGGGGCCATGAGCAAAGCTGGGCTCTTTGGAAATGCATGTTTCCAGAGCAAGGCTGTGCTTTTACTCCTTGGAGTATTGTCCCTCCAAACATTACAAGAAGGGAGAAAAACAGGTTTTGCTTGGCTCAACATGTAGCCTTTATCTTCCTCTTCTCCACAGCCACCTCCTCATGCTCCCCCATCCCACAGACAGGAAGGTCTCTTCTCTCTCAAAGGACTTGCATAAAAAGCCTAAACACACTTGTCAAGCTTCATGCACAGATGTTACGGTTGCTTGTGAAACCGCAGCCTTGGGAGACTCTCCATCTCCTGAGTCTTTGCAGCCCTGGTAAATGGTCATTTATTAGCTGCAGCCTATAATTTCCTTCCTCCTGTGACCCATCCTGTAATTTTCCTTGAGATGACAAGCTATGAATGAAAAGCATATTCATTTTCCAGCTGTAGCATATAAAATACGGATATGGGCATGAAATCTTGAATCCATCAAGAAAGCAGAGACTTCTCCTTTTAGGACCTAAGTCTTTAGGGATCCAGGGCTGGGCTGAGGCCTCCATACCTTGCGAGCTGGGGTCTGCTCAGGCACAGAGTAACGACACTGATCCAAATTACCAGTACCTCGATTCACCCAAGAGCTCTGACAGATGAGCTCTGACGAACCCCGCAGCAGTAGTTTAAGAACTTCCTGGTGACCCACCACTCCCTTTGCAGATTTGGCAGATGGGAATGTGTGTCCTCCCGTGGCTGTGTCATGGTGGAGCATGGTGCATTATCTTAAAAGCACTGAGACACCAGATGATGAACTGGAGCTGCTGAGACTTTCTGTCACAGGGGCAATAACTTGTGGCTGATGGACGAGGCAGACAGCTGGATATGAAAGTAGCCTAAACTGCCACAAAAGGACTTGCCAGCTCATCTGTCAACCCTAAGTGAGCGGTGAATCAAACTGCATTAACTTCGGCTCAATACCGCAGAGCAGCAGTTGTCAGGAAGATCATACCCAGTACACGCAGGGGGGCAATTTGCAACTCAGTCCTCATTTTAAGAAACTATGGAGAAAGTGAGCAGAGGAGAGAAAGCAAGAAGAGAACTTCAAGATGGCCTAGCATACAACTTTATTTCTTTAAACCTAGACCATGTATATATGTGAGAAAACAAGAAGAGAACTTGAGTTTACAAATCATGGAAGGAGGGGCTGGCCACTTGGGAAGAATATAAGGCTGTTGTTAAAGGATGTAGGGAGGCAACTAGGAAAGCTAAGGCCTCCTTAGAGTTAAACCTGGCGAGAGGGGTCAAGGACAACAGAAAGAGCTTCTTCAAATACATGGCAGATAAAACTAACACCAGAGGCAATGTAGGCCCACTGATGAATGGGGTGGGTGCCCTGGTGACAGAAGATACAGAGAAGGCAGAATTACTGAATGCCTTCTTTGTCTCTGTCTACTCTGCCGGAGGCTGTCCTGAGGAGCCCCGTACCCCTGAGGCCCCAGAGGAAGGCAGGGCAATGGAGGAGTTTGCCTCAGTTGATGAGGACTGGGTTAGGGACCAGTTAAGCAATCTGGACATCCATAAATCCATGGGTCCAGATGGGATGCACCCGCGGGTGCTGAGGGAGCTGGCTGAAGTCATTGCTGGACCACTCTCCATCATCTTTGCCAAGTCTTGGGAAACGGGAGAGGTGCCTGAGGACTGGAGGAAAGCAAATGTCACTCCGGTCTTCAAAAAGGGCAAGAAGGAGGACCCGGGCAACTATAGACTGGTCAGCCTCACCTCCATCCCTGGGAAAGTGATGGAACACCTTATCCTCGGTGCCATCTTAAGACATATCAAGGATAAGAGGGTCATCAGGGGCAGTCAACATGGCTTCACCAAGGGGAAGTCGTGCTTGACCAACCTCATAGCCTTTTATGAAGACGTAACAAGGTGGATTGACAATGGCAGAGCAGTGGATGTGGTCTACCTTGACTTCAGCAAAGCATTTGACACCGTCTCCCACAGCATCCTCACGGCAAAACTGAGGAAGTGTGGACTGGATGATCGGGTAGTGAGGTGGACTGCAAACTGGCTGAAGGAGAGAAGCCAGAGAGTCGTGATCAATGGGGCGGAGTCTGGTTGGAGGCCTGTATCTAGTGGAGTGCCTCAAGGGTCAGTTCTGGGACCAATACTGTTCAATATATTCATCAATGACTTGGATGAGGGAATTGAGTGTACTATCAGCAAGTTTACTGATGACACCAAGCTGGGAGGAGTGGCTGACACGCCAGAAGGCTGTGCCGCCATCCAGCAAGATCTGGACAGACTAGAGAGTTGGGCGGGGAAAAATTTAATGAAATATAACAAGGGAAAATGTAGAGTCTTGCATCTGGGCAGGAACAACCCCAGGTTCCAGTATAGGTTGGGGAATGACCTATTAGAGAGCAGTGTAGGGGAAAGGGACCTGGAGTCCTGGTGGACAGCAGGATGACCATGAGCCAGCACTGTGCCCTTGTGGCCAAGAAGGCCAATGGCATCCTGGGGTGTATTAGAAGGGGAGTGGTTAGTAGGTCGAGAGAGGTTCTCCTTCCCCTCTACTCTGCCCTGGTGAGACCTCATCTGGAATATTGTGTCCAGTTCTGGGCCCCTCAGTTCAAGAAGGACAGGGAACTGCTGGAGAGAGTCCAGCGCAGGGCCACAAAGATGATGAAGGGAGTGGAGCATCTCCCTTATGAGGAAAGGCTAAGGGAGCTGGGTCTCTTTAACTTGGAGAAGAGGAGACTGAGGGGTGACCTTATCAATGGTTATAAATATATAAAGGGTGGGTGTCACGAGGATGGAGCCAGGCTCTTCTCGGTGACAACCAACAGTAAGACAAGGGGTAATGGGTTCAAGCTGGAACACAAGAGGTTCCACTTAAATTTGAGAAGAAACTTCTTCTCAGTGAGGGTGACGGAACACTGGAACAGGCTGCCCAGGGGGGCTGTGGATTCTCCTTCTCTGGAGACATTCAAAACCCGCCTGGATGCCTTCCTGTGTAACCTCACCTAGGTGTTCCTGCCCTGGCAGGCGGATTGGACTAGATGATCTTTCGAGGTCCCTTCCAATCCCTAACATTCTGTGATTCTGTGAACTTCAAGATGGCCTAGCATACAACTTTATTTCTTTAAACCTAGACCCTGTATATAAACAAACTCTGGCCAATAACAAGCTAGAGTCATTGCAGCCTAAAAACAGCTGAGAGGTTCGATTTTGTGGGACTGAGGACTTGGGGATCCTGTGCTGCCTGAGTGCCCCTGCAGAGACTATGGCTACCACCAGTTTGTGGATGAATTCCCCTGGGAATGTTCCCCAAACACTGTGGCCAGTGAATGACAGCATTGGTGGACCTAGGAGTATGATCTTCTTTGACTTAGCAGAGCACCTGCTTCTTTGATTTAGCAGAGTTACTGCTCTATCCTAAGCCAGGTCATGGAGGTGGGCAGGGGTTTGTTCTCCTGGACACAAACTCCTGATATCTGAGCCTTCGTGGAGAGAGGATTGGATCTTGTTCCTATCTGTCCTCTACCAGATGTCTTCTGTGCCTATATTTCACCCATACACCAGCTTCCCTCACCCATAAAGCAAGACAAATGAAACTATTCACCTTTTTAAACCACTTTGAGATCAGTGGGTAGAAATCTTCTCTGTGAACAGGTAATATTACGCTGAAGTCATTCAACAAGAGTCTCTTGGGTCAACGAGAGCAGCCCTGACAGGGATAAGGAAGGCAGTTGAAGTGGAACTTCGCGGAGTTGAACATTTAACTACAATCTGCAGAAATGGAAACTTCTGTCCCTCAGCCTTCAATATCAGGCACTCTTCACTCCTGGAAATGCATACACTTGCTAAGCCATATGGGCTTTTAAGTGCTTTAGAGGATCCTACTATGACCTCTAGTCTTATTAAAAGTCTTGTGAGTAACTGTGCACAACGAAATTAGACCCCATCAAAATGATGCAAGATAGCTCATCTCTCGTAGAGTTTTGACCTCGGGACACCACATACACACTCAGATTTCTCTGCATCTAACACCCGCCAGGCATGTTTTCAAATTCATCTGAAACCCAGGAGGCCTAGCAGCACTTTTTTAAAGGAATGTTGTAATTTTACATAATCATAACTCCAGAAAAACTCCAGACTCCCCAATGAGATACATGAATTATCCTAACCCTGCACACATAGCAATAGAAGGAGGAGTAAATGAGAATGTGAATTATAACATGCAATTCATAGACATGCCATTTTTCTGCTTTTTCCCCCTTCTTTAAATGCAGCCCTGAAGTGGAGTTTTCTTGAGAAGACAATCAGAAAAACTTGAGCCTCAGAGGAACCTAAAGAAGCAGCCTTACAAATGTGCCTATCTGAATACATAGGTATCTATATCTATAAAGAGTTATTGCCCAAGGAGGCTTCAGTAGAGTTCAGATAAACATCAGGCATTGTCCTGGAAACAAACAGGAATGGGCTAAGTTCATGAGGAAAACCCGAAAAGATAATAGAGGTTATTTTATCCTTCAGGGACACTGTCTTGCCAACTTGGGCTGAGCTCTTACCAGCCCTTCTTCTTGATAAGTCTTCTTCCCTTCAGACAAGGGACCACCCAACTGAGGGGTCTGAGAATCATTTATGATGAACAGTAACAAATAACAGCATGGAGAAACAGGAGAAAACAGAGGATGCAGGAAGGAAGGATAAATGTGGACAACTGACAAATTTCATATTGAGAAAGATATGAGGAAATATGTTCAAGAAGAGGATGCAAAACCAACTCTAGAGTCTACAGCAGAAGATAGAGGTCAAAATTACAGGAATAGAAGGAGAGGAAAACCACTTTATGGGGCCTGAGTGGCTTCTTGGATACAGACAAACTGACTGGCCGTTTCAGTCCAGCAGCAGCCTGAGGCACCAGCTGATCATGGGAGTGCTCCACACTGCTGGACAAAGAGCTGGGCCTGGCTCTCCTTTGCAATCCTGTCACAGGGTAAGGAAGAAACCTCCAGCCCTTTCGTTATGGGATAGGTGCCCTGATTGTAGTGCACAATCTCAGGGAAGGGTGCAGGTCACAAAGCAATTTGCCTCCTTTGCCAGGAATGACCATATAACTCAGAGAAGCTGGAATAAGGCCAGTTGCAGCTGGCCCAAACTATACAAGTGGAGATAAGTTGGTCGATCTGCACACTCAAAGGCTCTGCATGCTAGCGATGCCCTTGCTGCTTGTTCCAGACATTAAAGTTATTTGAATTTTCATTATGCGTTTTCATTATTAATCAGTCCCTCTTTACAAGGGAGTGAGAGCACAGGGAGGGACATGAGGAAGAGTGTTACAACTTTCTTTGTGTGAACATAATTAGGGCTGGCCCTAATTAACACTGGTCTTCCCTTGCTCAGCAGCATCCATCCAGGGATCTCAGACACACTCACTTCATTTTACAATATTTTATCTGTGTTAGGTTGGGAAGTTCCTCCTTTCCTGGGGACAGAGCTGAGGCACCGAGAGGTGAAATTATTTGTTTTAGAACACTTTCTGTCTCAATTGTGGGTATGGGCTTAGACCCAGGAAGACCAGGCTTCCTCTTCATCCAATATCACCCCCAGACACCTCTGCATCTCACACCCAGGCATAAAACTACTGGAATGGAAGGTTGAACAAGCAGCCACTTTGGGAGCTGACTGTGGCAAGCATGGAAAGAAAGGGGATGCATGACATAACTGAAAGCACCATTATGTCACCGTATGGATTTATGATGTGTTCACATCTTGAAGAGTACATTCTGGCCCCCTCCCGACCCCAAACGACAAAGCAAACTTGTCACAGTAAAGAAAGGGCAACAAAGATGGACAAAGGCATACAGCTGCTCCCATCCAAGTTACTGCATGGATAAAGTAGAAAATGACTACATAGACTTGGGAATTTTGTGGCTGAAAAAGAGACCACTGGGGAGAAAGATATGGTAGAGGTTCTATGAAAGCAAGAAGAGTGGAAAAGCTAACACATGGAAAAGAAGAGCAGAGAATGGTTGTTCTTTTTTCCTAAAAATCAAGAAGTAGAAGACAAATGAAATACAGTGTGTTCAGAACAAACAAAAGCAAGGGGGTATATGATTTTTTTTTTTTTTTAAAGATTGAACAAATTCATGAAAAACAAATTATTCAGGGATAGTTAAAGCCCTAAACCACTTCTGGCCCCAAGAAATAACCAAATCACAGTTTGCTAGAAGACAGGAGGCCATGGCTGGTGATGCTACTCACCTTGTTCTCATCCTTCTCCTCTAAGCCTCTTTAACAAACCAATGTCAATATGAGGCAAGATGACCCTTTGGCATGACACAACAGAGCCACTCAGGTGTCTTCAAGCTAGCAAGTAGCTGCTCTTCCACCTGCCTGTCTGATTAAACTGCTCCTAGAGGACACTTACCTAGTTGCCATAGACCACTTGCAGTATAAGGTAAACCTTAAAATGACATTTATTACTGCCTGGTTGGTAGGTGCCCATTGTGTCACTCCTACAGACATTCTCTTAGCCTGTGAACTCTGTTTTGTGCGGGCACATCCTATTGCAACATTTGCAACAGCATCTTCCAGAGGGCTTGATGCACTCACCTGTGAGATACCCCAAACTGGCCACGGCTGGGGAAAGGACATTGAACTGGGCAAAGCACCTGGATGATCCAGCGAGGCAGTCCTTACACTGCATGCATCACATGGCAGGGTTTTTCTTTCCTGCTCAGCTAGCCCAAACTGTTCAGTAATGATCACTGGCTTTTGTTTTACAAGTTTTACTTCTTCAAAGTGAAGAAAGGAGATCCGGAGGTGGGGGCACATGGTGTCAGTGGAGGGAGAAATATATGCTTATGGAATGCAGGTGGCTTCAAAATCTCTTTTTTTTTTTTTTCCTTTTCACAAGAAAGAGCATTCCCCATGGCTACACACACAGACATCAGATTTAAAAATAGCCAAGTTCCACCTCAGCTGTGGGGGAGTGAAAGACAGAAGACAGATGTATTGGCTGCCAGCTAGACTTGACATCCACTTTTTCTTTCCTCACTCTGGCAGCCGGCAGCTGCGCACATGTGCACAGGTAAGGTCTCCTGTAGCAAAGTACTCACCATCTGACTCCCTCTCAATCCGCTCACTGCTGCACCCCAGCCAGGTGTGTTTGGGAATTGCTTAAACCCACGCACCCTGTTTAATGCACTGGGCATGTATCAAAATTACCAAGTTCCCCCTATTTGTCCTGCTTAATTCACAGACTACTCACTAGTCATTAGTGTGTGTGACTTGCTTGTGCATTTCGAAGGTTACTATTCACATCTCTGTTTCTGGCTTGTTTTGTGAGCTGCTTTAGTGCCTGCTCTGCACAGCCACTTTCCATGGCTCCAAGCTGTGTAACAAAAGTGTGTGCATGTGCATAACCAGTCCTATTTGCAGACCCTGGCCCAGGTCAATTTAAGGTGATCAGCTGCTTTCAAGGAGCCAGGCCTTGGTCTTGCTACTTTTCCCCCACTCAGGCAGTAGGAGATTCCTCCTCTTTTCCCTAACTGGCTATAATCCACCTACTACTTATGTTTAAAAAAAAATACATCATTGAAAACATAAGGCGCTGTTGCATGCACAGTTCATTTACTCATCAGCAGTAGAAGCCACAGTAATACAGTAAACTTGCCTGATTTATTTGCAAACGTTTACAAGCATCTCTTTATGCATTTATTTAAATTGCATGCCTCACAGAGAACTCCTTGCCATGGGCAATTAGGAATGCTGAAAGTTTACATGAATTCGAAAAAGAACTTGACAAATTCATAGAAGAAAAGTTCGTCCAGTGCATTAAACTGCAATTACCTGGATGTGAGGAGAATATTCAGGGACAGTATCACTGTTGATTTGTCTTATTCTCACAGGCTTCCCAGGCACCCTCTTTTGGTACTGCAGAAAACAATATAACTTTGATCTAACCCACTGTGACTGTTCTTGGGCTCTCATATGTGTTTTCTGTGATCTTAGTATGATATGATTTCTAAAACGCCTGTCCCAGAAGTATCCAAGCTGCATTACAATCTTATAGACCCATTGAAAAGTATCATATGTATTTCCTGCTCTATATTCAGAGCTTGGTGTGCTAAGCATCTCATTTCTGAGCTAGAATTATGGACATGAAGAATGGCGAATATCCCAGAGCAGAAGCACTTTAAAAGTAAAGCAGGATTAGTCTCTTCTGCACGATGACAAGGTATTCAAACCTGTTCAGTTTAACAAAAAGGAGGCTGCAGAATTGGTGTGGCCACTGCTAATGAATATTGATCTACGAAGGACCAACAGATGTCTGAGTTTACTCAGGCATGTCTCCACTTTCTGCCTGAAATGTTTGCCCAGGTGGAATTTTCCCGTTTGTCCAAGATTTCCAGACATCTGGCTGGAGCAGCAGCAATAGCTGGGCTCTGCACGACCACAAAGTCCAAGCTAATCGCTGGTGCACACAGACACGTCAGCTGTACAGCACACATCCATACAGCTGTTTACAAAAACCCTACCTGAACATGATAATATCATAACAGAGAACTCTTAATCCAGAGGGCCAAGATATAACAAAATCCCATGGGTGGATGCTGAAGGTGCGTATGCTCATTTTCCATATCAGTGTGTTCAACAGTGGGGAGAAATGGCTGGTGGAGTAACTTACAAAAGATCATAGTGAATCCCCCACTACTACCAAAGTTTAGACCAAGCAAGGATATTATTTCTGAAAAACACACGCTCATTCGTACAGGAAATGAATAGGAAAATCCTGTGGCCTTCGACCTGCAGAGAGATGTTCATGGTGGTCCCTTCTGCCTTGAAAACCCCCACATCACCCTCCATCTCCTGAGACACCCTGTTCTCAAGAGGGCTGTGAATAGAAACTAACATTGCAAGGATGATCTTTGGAGATGTCACGACAGTATGGCAGTGAAGGATCATGAACAACCTGATGATGGCACCTGGGTCTTTATAGTAGCAGCTAGAGCCTGATCTTAATGTCACAGCTCCTGTAGTCCAACAGGCAAAGGAAAAGACTGGAAACAAAACAGAAACCAAGAGACATGAATCACAAACTGCAACTAGGTAAAAAGAATACAGGATTTTGTCCAAAACCCATAGATTTCAACCATTAGCTAGCCTGGAGAATACCGGCTTAAACGTAATAGCCAGTCCCAGAGACAGTCACACGTTTGCAAGGGAGCAGCTGAGGGGGCCTGACCATCCTGCAAATGCTGGCAGACCTCAGCCAGCATAGCCCTGCGTCCAGATCTGGTGTTTCTAGACCCTCTGTTCATGGCCCAGAGAGTGAAACTGTTTTTTCACCTTTCCCAGTTGCAGGCCATTCCTGTCAGCAGCCTCAAAGCTCCCAACCAGTTATCAAAACTGCCTCAATCCCACTGCCTAGAGAAAGCAAACATGACTGGTGGAAAACAAAAAATATCACCCCAACATCCAAGAAAGCCACAAGCAGAGGCACTGAGCTATATCCAGCACAGATTTTTCAAAAGGACAAGGATTTTCATAGCTCAGCGTTCTAATTTGTTTGACCGTTTATTTCCGAGGAACACATCCAAGAGTGACAAGCTTCATTTATTTCAATGGGCAGCATATGCCAGCAACGTGAATGGCGTATGCTATAAAAGAGAATGGATGTTCTCAAGCATGCTGGAAAGCTGTCCTTTCGACAGATAGAGGACGTGTCAGTAATGGAAGTGCAGCTCTGGTCTGACAAGCAACACCATAAAAGTGGTGTTGTGGGTTCCCATGTTTGATGTCTCGCCATGGCGCCCTGGTGAGATTTGCCCAGGCTGCAAGTGAAAAATTATTTTCCTAATACCTGGCCCAGTGCTGGAGAGCTCAGCTGGGTTCTTTGTTCTTCTGCTTTGCCAGGCCAAAAGAATATCTCCTTGGGACAAATGGCTACTCCAGGGTGTTAGTGCTGCACCCTTGCAGACTTCTAGTGGGTACATCCCAACCCAGGCTATTCTCAGACAAGAAAGTGCCCCTTTTCCATAAAATACCATCACGTGACAGTGCTGTTTTCACTCTTGTCTCTTCTGACTACACCCTGAAGACAATCCTCTTCTGAACCTTGCCTTTCCAAAGCTTGATCCTGCTGGGCCCTGAAAAACCCTGGGTTGTGAGTCTCTGTCACAGATTCAGCACCGCCTGTCACTTGATATTGTTTGGTGGCCTGTGATACTTAGCTATAAGTCTCATAGCAGCGGGTAGCTTTTATTCACTATCATTAATGAATTATATGATACTAGTTCCATGCTAGGTCTTACCTAGTGACCAGTCTGGGTCATAAGGTTTTATTGGCTTGCCAGTGAGCCCTGGCAGTCAGAACAGAGTGATTTTCTTCTTGCTTCCCACCTAAAAAGGTGGGATGTGGGGGTTTTGATACTGGATCTTTCTCTGGCCGCCTTTCATTCTCATTAAACTTATGGGTTGGTGGGAAGGAGATGGGTGTTGTGTGAGCTGCAATGCCATCCACAGGAAACCAGCTCCACTTCTCCTGTACCTCCAGCCCTGGGAGCAATGTCTCAAGCCAGGTAAGGAAGAAGAGATGCTGATGGCTCCCTTGCAGCATGGCATGGCAAAAAGTAATCCCAGATTATCCTCCAGGAGATGTCTGTACACTTGTTCTTCAAGGTTCACTGTCATGGATTTAGTCTGCAGTAAGGCCACAGCCAAACGATGTCCCTGGACACCCATTGTACAAACTGGAAGTGCTTTTTATGCCTCAGTTTTTCCTATTCACTTTTTCTTCATCAGGTGCAGCCTGGAGGCTGTGGTTTTACCTTTTACAGAGAAGCCAAACCAATGCTATTCATGCCATTGAGGTCACTTTTGATACCATTTGGGAATTTCAGCTTGTCTTGATGACAGTGAGGTGCTTGCTTAGTGAAGAGACCAACCATAGGCTTGCACTGGCCATGCGTATATTGGGGGACAGAAGTCATAAGGTGGCCTTGCATCTAAGTAGCCACCCTTGGGACCATACTGATTCCCAGTGTGCATGAGGATATATATTATGAAAAAAGACATGGAGAGCTTGAGGAAGAGCCTTAGTCATCCCTCCTTTCCCAAAATGGAACTTCTTTAGTTTCCATTAGTTGCACTTTTGCCCCATAATTTCTGATCATTTATGGTGACCTCCACATTTGGACTAGTTGGCCTGGGAATGCTAAGCTCTGGAAACCAGCCCCTTCCTCCTCTCACCAGGAGAATTTGGCCCTGCTTCTGGGCTCTGGGACTTTGCTCAGAGAAGAGACAGTCTGTCAGCTCCAGCATTTGTGATTGGCTTTTTAGGGCTAAAGATACAGAAACTACACCCTGGCTCTCACAGTTGATGTGAGAAGATCCACAATATTCCAGCAGGGCTCTTTGGGTAGATGCCACAGGCCTGGCATGCCCAGGGCAAGGTGGGAACCTCTAGGTTTAACATGTCTGGGAGCAGAGCAGCGGAGTAATCGGATCACAGTGGCAGTAAACAGTCCTTTATGAGGTGTCAGAAATGTCCACTCATAACCAAAGGGCATTGAGAAGCAACTGCTTGATCTCCTTCTGGAAATTAAAAATAAAAAGCAAGCCATGTGATGACAGCATCTGTAGCAGAGAGCAGGGTAGCTTGCATGAATTAGTATCTTCCTGGCTTTTTTCTGTGGCAGTCTTAGCCAGATACTCGTGCCATCACCTGCAGCTTCTGTGGGCTGTAGCCTCAAACTTACACCTTGAGGAATACTGCAAATCAAAGCCCTCAGCACCGAGCCACACTCGAGCAAGAGCTGGAGAAAGTTTCCTTCACAGCTTACTCCTTGAAATGTGGGATGGTGATCATTTGATTGAATGGGACCTTGGGTCTTGCAACGTGGAGCACAATGACCTTGAACTGCTCAGATCCTGATCTCCAAAGAGCACCTGTGAAGGTTGCCAGAGAGCTGAGCTGAATGAGCAGGTGCCACAGCCTTGGTGATTTACATCTGAATCTTCCTGGTAGAGTACCTGAGATTTTAGTTACCTTTTTTCATAGTAGCAAAGGGGTTTACTGAGTTCCTGTGCCTAGGAGCTCAAACACCCCCCCAAGCACCAATGTAACACCCCTTTCCATGCAGACCAGGTACCTCACAGCAATACCTACCTGCTCCCCTCAAGCTTGGCAGGAGGCTTTCTGCAGATCTAGGAAATTCCTTGTTGGGACTGTCAGAGAGGTGAGCTGAGGGCACAAGTGTTTCAGATCCTCCCAGCCAGAGGCTGCACTGCATTTCTACACTTTGCCTTCCATGAAGGGTCTTTGACATGCATGTCCCATGGTAGCCAAGGGTCTCTTAGCCAAGCATCTCCAGAAGCCCTGCTGGGATTGTGTTGTATATCCATGAATCCAGTGCTGATATGTGGACTCAGAGTACCTACACAAGCGACCACCCCTGCTGTCTTGGAGACCTGGTGTGGGTAGGGGAAGGGAGAGAAATTCCCACATTTCCCTAGAAGAAATGTCCATGAGGATCCTCTTGCAGGCATTTCTTTCACTAGTGGTCCAGGTAACATGCAGGTAGGATTGTATTCTTTGCCAGAGTATCTATCTCTTTAAAAAAAAATGACAGAAAGAAAAAATTTCAAGCATGTTATTCTTATTAGGGTCCTGTGAGTCATATGAAGAGCAGAACCTCTCCCCATTCAGAGATATCCCAGCCTGTTACATATGTTACTGGATGAACCACAAGGACTCCTGCGAGTGTTTTCCTGTCGCCTCGCCCCCACCCATCCTACTGATGGGACTCAGGGAGAAAAGCATCTCTGGCAAGACTAAGCATCCACAGAGCTGCTGGTGAGCAGCAGAACCAGCTCTGTTCTATGCAGGAGACCACTATCTCAGCCACCTCTCCCACTGCCCTTTTGGGGGGACTCCAGAGGGAGCCTGCCAGCACAGGCTCCTGGCACAGAAAAGTCCCCAGACAGGAAGATGATTACACTGAGAAAAGTGCCTACGGCTCCCATTTGATGGTATCTGAAAGGCAGGGAGATGAGGAAAAGGAGATCAGAGTGGAGAAGGGGCTGTCAGCTGGGAGGGGTCTGGGGCAAGGTGGCAGCAAGAAGAGTCACCCTGGTCACAGGCACCTCCTGGCTTCAGCGCAAAGGGGCCTGGCTCCATCCAGCCCCTTGTGAGCAGAAAAGCCGTAGACCCGTGGCCGGCTCCCTTGCCTCATTGCCTGTATTGCCGGAGCTGGGGGGTGGGGGGACACAGGGACCGAGGGAGCAGGGCTTCTCTTCCCCCCTGGCTCCAGCAGGGCTGTGCCTGCCATGCACTGGGATTGGGGTGCGGGGGGGAGACAGGGCATGGGGACTGCCAAAATAAATGCACTAGAAAAACAGTCTGACGATTCTCCACATGTTCGGTGTACATGATGCAAATTGATGTTTAAAGCTTATTTATTAGCTTGCATGCGAAATGCCAGCGGTGTTTTTCTAGATCAGTGGGTAACCAATATTTTTTGGGGGGGAGAGACACAATAGCGGTGGGAGTGAGCGTGGCTTAAGGCTGTGTATCCAGAGGCTGGGGTTTATATCACGAGCTGCTTTCGACTGTTATAATTTGTGGCACAGATTCAGCGAGAATCTGATCTGCTGAAAATATTTGGGCTGTGAGAACTCCCACACTGTGACAGATGTCAAGTCCAATTAAGTGACTCGTGTCCAGGTTTCTGTCCAATAGTCTTTCCCATTAAATATCAATTTAAGAGGGAAAAAATGCCGTCCCCTTTTCTCCGAGCCTTTATCTCTTCCGACCATCTCTAGGCTAGACCCTTTGGTACCAGAGGCGAATCCGCACGCATCTCCGCTCTGTCTGTCTGTCTGTCTCGTCCCTGACACCTTCCGCACCCCTCCTTGGCTTCATTGCCGCTCCGGGAGGGGTGGGAGGAGGAACTGCACTTTCTTTTTGTGCGTGTGAGCGTACCTTTGCCTGCACCGACGCTGTCTCTCGGAGCCGCTCTGAACCCTCGCCGAGATTTTCGTTTATTTTTTTTCTTTTTTTTTCTTTTTTTTTTCTTTATTTTTCTCTTCAGCGTTCGCATTTCTTTCTTTATACTGACTCGAGAGATGCAGGAGGAGTTATGAAGCTCAGAGACGGATGGGGGTTTCGTTTATCCTTCCCCCCCACCCCCCCTCGCCGGCTCTTGAAGGACCAGAAGAAAAACTAAACCAAACATTTATTTTCCGACGGCGTCTCCCTCTCCTACCCCTCTCCGCCGGACCGGTGAATTAACAAAACTGCACGTTACACCCAAAAACAAAACAAAACAAAAAAAAAAAAAAAAGAAAAAAGAAAAAAGAAAAAAAAAGAAAAAAAAGGAAATAATAGAGAAGAAAGGAGGGAGCAACGCATTGTTACCCCGGCCCGCGGCGTGCCTGCGCGCCGGGCCGCGGTGGAACAAAGCCGGCAGGCCCGCACCGGGCTCTGCGCAGCGCGCAGCAGGCGCCGGGCTCCGCACCCCGGGCTCCGCGCCCGGCCCGGGAGCGGCGGTTCCGCGGGCCGCCGCGGGGAAAGGAGAGGCCGAGGGGGCGGGGGAGAGGGAATAACCCCGGCTGGTGCTATCTCCGCATCCCTTTTGTCATTTATCGCGATCGGGGAAGAGGACGAAGAAGAGAGAGGGAGACGGCACTTTTCAGCGCAATTCCCCACCACCCAGCCCCAAAACCGACTCGCAGGAGCTGCCGGTGCATTTGCAGCCCGCTGCCCCGAATTAACAGGCGGAGGCGGACTTTGATGGGGAAAACGCTTTTTCTCCCCTGATGCATCGTAAGTAACTTAAGTTGTTATTTATACTTCGCAAACACGACGATAACATTTCCCATCTCTGGAGCCCTGGAGGCCGCGGCGAGGGATGAGATCTGCTTTTCCCCATCCGAGCAGGACACTTTTCCTCTCGTAATTAATTTGATTTGATTTTGATTTTTGTAATTTTTCCATGCTCCGCTCCCGAAGGGTCATTTGAACTGTAAAGGAATCGCCGAGGGGGCGAGGGGACCTGGAGAGAGAGGCTGTCCAAGCGACTCCGCCGAGGTAAGCAGACTTAACAATATATCCGTTTTCCAGGTAGCACGGGTATGGGTTTACTGGGGAACAAAAAAAAAAAAAAAGACTGTTTCCGGCTCAGCTCGCCAAAACTCACCGCCTGGATAAACCCAAACGAAACGGGAAAATTCAACACACACCGTAGAGAAACCTTTAAGCAACTTTCTCCAGGAACCACCTCTGTAATTTTCCGTTTTCGTACAACCTCCCTGCAAATCCTCCCTCTGTCAGTGTGCTTTCGCACAAACCTTCTCGCTTGGATCTTAACTGAAAGGTGATTTTAAAACCTTTCCTTTCATTTTTTTGCCCCCAAGAGATCGCTGATGCCTGACCTGCGCGCTTTATTCCCGGCTTTATTCCCTACCCCTACCTTGTGGGCCTGATTAACCCTCCTTTTTCAAAACAGAAGCAGCAGCGTTTCCGATGGCCCTGGCAAGCGGTGGCTCTTTCCCAGGGAAGCAAGCGCCCTCCTCTTCTCCTCCCCGGGCCTTTCGCCTTGGGCGCCCCGGGAAGCGCCGAGCCCCGGCGGAGCCCCGCCACGCGTGCCCCGCGTCTCGTCCCGTGGGGGGACGCTTGGCTCTAGCCCTGCTTGGGAAGTATCCCTCCTGCCCGTCATTTCATGTCTCTTATCATTATTATTATTATTACTATTATTATTATTATCGCTTTTAATTTATTTTTCCCAATCGGGTCTGAGACCCGACAGGGGACTTCGCCTGGAAACTTTACGTGGAAATCCTCGGTAATCTGAATTCGGGGGAAGGGAGGACGCAATATTCCCTCCTCCCGCAGGCTCGCTCCCCACCTCGCTCGACACCCCAGCCGTACGCGCACACACACATTTGCGTCCAAGGTTATTCACTAGTAGCCTGATGTATTGTTTTATTACATGCCGGCATGTCCACGGGCGAGCTCGGATTTGTATTGCTGTCTACATGACAGATGGTGCTCTATGAGGCCGCAAGAAGATACGATTCAATTTTCTTTTGAAAGGCACCTCCGCATTTATTTATTTATTTAAACACCAGCACCCCACCCCCCTTTTTCGCGCAGTGAGGGGAGAGGAGGGAAAATTTAAAAGAATGGCAAAGTTCGGTCGCTGCTTTGGGATTTGTTTTGTTTTTCTTCAAAACCGGAGACTATCCAAATATCCGTTTGATCGCTGGCAAATCGCTATCCGCACAATTAGCAGCGGAAAAAAAAAAAAAAAAAAAAAAGCAGGGGGAGAGCTCAGTAGTTACATCAGATCCCGTAGTTTGATTGGGGAAATAAATTTCCCCACTGGCCTTGTTACGTTTGGCGATCCTCGAGGTGTATATTTAAAAGCATCATGTGTGTAGCGCGGCATCCCACAGTGTTACAGAAAGAGAAATGGTGAAGCAGAGATTCGCAGAGGAGGAAATAACAACTTAAAATTGGGGAAATATAAATCTACCTAATATTGAGCCACTGGATATTAGCTTGCTTGAGAAAAAAAAAAAAAAAAAAAGTCTCTTATTGCTTTCCGGGCCTGTTCCTACACCGAAGCAAGCACGGGGAATAACGAGAGGAAGTCTATTCTGTTGGAGCTGCCGTCAAACGCTAGAAACGGGATGGTAAATGAAGGGGCATAATTTATCCCCGGTACTGCTCTCATTAGTGCTCTCTGAAGGAGCAGCGAACCCGCCCGCCCGCTGCCGCCCGGCTCTCCCGCTGCCCCTGCCGGGCGGAGCGAGGCTGCGGCGGCCAACGGCGACGGAAGCAGGGCGCGGGGGCAGACATGTCCCTGTTCCTACCCATGTCCCTGCCCCCTGCCTTGCCCCTGTACCCCCCTTTCCCCCGGTGCCGGCGGTGGCGGGGCTGGGGCGCTGACACGCTTTTCTCTGCTTCTCTGTCCCGGGAAGGCTCCTCCGCCCCCTCCAAGATGATGCTTAGCCCGGACCAAGCTGCCGACTCCGACCACCCCTCCTCGGCGCCCTCCGACCCGGAGTCCCTGGGCGGCGCGGACGCCCAGACGCTCAGCTGCTGCGTCTCCGACCCAGAGCCCGCCGAGGGAGGCGGCGGCGGCGGCGGGGAAGGCCGGGGAGGCGGTGGCGGCGGCGGCGGGGAGGGCCGGGGCGGGGGCCGGCCCGGGCTGCACCCGCCGCCGCTGAGCCGGGAGGAGAAGCGACGGCGGCGACGCGCCACGGCCAAGTACCGCTCGGCCCACGCCACGCGTGAGCGGATCCGCGTGGAGGCCTTCAACCTGGCCTTCGCCGAGCTGCGCAAGCTGCTGCCCACCCTGCCCCCCGACAAGAAGCTCTCCAAGATCGAGATCCTGCGCCTCGCCATCTGCTACATCTCCTATCTCAACCACGTCCTCGACGTGTAGCGCCCCACCGCCCCGACGGACCCCCGGGGCCCCCGGTTCACCCCCCGCCGCCCCGGGCAGCGGCGGCAGCGCCTTCCCCGGGGTGGGGGTGTCCCCGCAGCGTCCCCTCTCTCCCCGGGGGTTCCTCCGCACGGTCGCGGTGTGGCCGAGGGAGAGCCCGATTTTCGAAAAGAAGTGTAAAACCGGATTGTTTCTTCAGGCTGTCAAGTGCCCCTTTATATATATCCAAAAACATTTACTTGTGACCTTAAACGTGTGACCCATGGGTGCAGTTAAAAATAACTATTTTTTATTTATGGTAGAAGGAGTTGACAATTTATTTTTTTCAAGATTTATTTATTTTTCAGAGTTGTGGCAATTTTACTTTGGATACTTTGTGCCAATTGGTTTCTATAGTCGAGTGTTTACACTTGCTCCTGTGGAATATTATGTTTAACTTGATGAGTGTTTGTTGGGATCGATAGTGTTCAATTTACTTTTTTTTTTAATTTATTTTTCCCCTCCAATTATATTGCACTTGTGTATTACAAACCTTCCCTTCCTCCCTGTTTATATTTTATGTATATGAAGGCGTTTGTTCTTGACATTTTTTTTCTCTTTTTGTTCGTGTGGGATCGACAACCACTAGCACTTAACTAGGAGAGTTTTTTTAAAACTTGTTGTTATTCTGATCTATAGTTATGTCTGAAAAGTACTTTGCAAATCGTTTATAAGGGAAGTAGTTTCTTTGTGGGTGTATATGTGTGTGTGTGTGTATACATGCATGTGTGTGGGAGTGAGCGTGGGTGTGTATGTGCGTGGCATATTTTTAGGAAAGGACACTTTTCCTAAAAAAAGAAAAAAAAAAAAAAAAAAGGTAAATCCAGGACTGCTTTCCTTTGTGACAACCAAAAAATTCTATAGCCTGAAAATGTTTCATGTTCTTTGCTGTGAATCTCTGAAAACAAGAAGCGCATTTTAGGGATGAAAGAGAAAAAGAAAAAAACACATCTGCTATCCAAAGATTTTAGTCTTTTTCAGGGTTTTTTTGTGTGTCTCTGTTGCTTTATATAATGCAATATTTTGTAGTGAAAATAGATAAATCTGGTTTCTATCTGATGCGTTTTTCATATCTCTCATGAATGGTGAGCTGTTTTGCATATAAATAAAAGTATCAAATAAAAGCTGTTTTTTCCTAATTATTTTTCCCTGTTGGTCTTTCTATAAGATGGAGACACCATGCCCTTATGAATAAGGATTGCAGAGGCCTCTCCAGTCGTGCATGGGAAAGCTCCAACAGGTTACCTGCTGCTTCCTGGGGAGACTCAGGCTGCGGGTCCCCCACCACAGCTCCCCTGCTCCAGCTGTTCCCAGCTGCCTGTGCTGCCCAAATGCACAGGGGGGCACAGGACCACTGCTTTCACTTTCTCAGTCACCACTGACATCTGGTCGCGCGTTTCAAAGTTCGGGCTCTAAAATCAAACCCCATGCTTGCAAAGAACCTGTTTCACCACACCGCTCTTCGGTATGACCAACTTTGCAACCAAAGGGTATATGTTCCATCCTGCCTGAATGCACTGGGTTTTCTTTCTCTTGTTTAAATTCAGTTTTGATCCCGCTCTGCCCAGGTCCATTTCTACTGAAACCAAGCAAAAATCTTGGGCCCTTTCTCTATTTTTGCAAAACCTCAAGAGTATTCCTTTGTATAAGGCTTTACTGCCAAAGCCTGTCATTTGAAACACGGCACAGATACAGACTCAGTAACAGACAGGTTATTACCTGAGTAATGTGAGACCTCTGTGTCATCTCATTTATTAAATCCTTCTCTTGTTTACCACAAGGGGTTAATTTTACCTATAATTTGAATATCACCATTGACTCGGGTGGTCATGTTCATTGTTACTTGCTGGAGAGATAAAACCCTCCTCCCCTCCCATTTTTATGGCTGACACTTTCCACAGTGGTTTAATGAAGAGTAGGCTTGACCAGCTGAAAAGCTCCATGCAGAAAAACTCTCAGAGAGGCTGTTAATTCCACTTTCTACCAATGTATGCTTCCCACACCTCAAGAGACTACATACAGGTTTGGTAGTTCGATGCACAGTTTTCAAATCCTGCATCTTTCGGGGCTGAAAAGAACTCTACCAACATTGGAGCTGGTTTTCTTTAGCACAGGCTTGTTTCTTAGGTTCTGTCAACATCGGAGCACTGGGTCAAGCTCAACGCTAATTGCCTGAGTGATGTTATTATAAGTCCTGCCATGCAGCAAACCTTCATTCTATCAACATTCGTGAGGATAATTAATACAAAGATTAACGTATTATTTCTTTCTCAAGTGTGGGAATACGTGTTTTACCCTACTGTAAAGCAGCGTGACTGCAGTCATGGGTGGTTGATTCTAGCACACAGAGTACGGGATATGGAGCTGTGAACCCGATGTCCCTCTGGCCACATTCTCCCCTATGGGAGTGTTGCAAACACATCAGGTCACAGGTTAAGAGATGCAGGCAACTGTGGTGAAGTTTTCTGGAGACCCAGCAGCAGTTATTAGCTCAGATGTGCCTCGGGTCTCAAGGTTTCAGCCATGGGGCTCTGTGCCCAAGTGATGAGACAGTGAGCCCCCTGCGTTGTGAACATAGGACAGCGTAGTGTGGAGCTGTCTGGGAACAGCTCACGTTTGGAAGTAACATTATCCTCTGGGTCATCCCATTCCTATCATCTCCTGGGATCTCAGAGAGCCTGCTTGCACTCAGGAGGAGGGCAGGAAGGGCTTTGCTTTTGGTAGTAGCCACAGGATTGAGTCTCAAAGTTTAATCTGCAGAAGGGTCAAGGCCCTTGACCTGAAGGTACGTCCTTTTCTTCCAAAGGTTTATCTGATGGAAGAACGTGCTTCTCCTTACAGCTGCTCAGTTCCACCCACTCAGCACCTTGCTTGTACCTTCATCATTCCAACCACTTCTATTTTTCCTGCTGGCACCATTCTCATCTAACTATTGATGACTGTTGAAAACAAAACACAGGTTTTGCTTCCCCATCCCACCCCTTTGTTATTCTTCAGAAAGATCTGAGTAATATGTACAAGCTACAAAGTTAATGCAATAAAAAGGCTGCATGGCTAAGTGCTCAAAAGTCTGGATTTATGAAGAATGGGTAAACAAATTTAACTCCATCTCATTGCAAGTCTGTGTTAGATAGCTATATTATAGCTAATTAGCTATAGATAGCTAATTATATAATCTAAGTTCCTCTGCCTATGTCTGTGTTCCCTCAGCAACACAAGACTGAATGACCTTGCACAGTATTATAGGAGGAATTGGGTGGAACTGCTGAATGGAAGTTTCTATCATTTGCGGCCAATCCAACAATTGTCAGGAAAGAAACACAATGTTAGTATTTCCTGGGTTTTCAGGGAGTAAAGCTAAGATTAAAGCTACATTCAAATACCTTTCACATTTAAAGTGGAACTCATCCTGCAAACCATGAAAGAAAGCATGCTCAAAGAGCGCAGAGCACTACCTCTGGACCTTTAGCTGAGGCTAAAAGAGGTTCTTTAAGCCTGACTCAATCCAATATATAAAACACGGAATGGAAATCTCCAGCATTCACAGAGAGGAAGTACTTTAAATGTATAGATCTCAAATATCGCAATACGAGGAATACCCAGCACACACTTAGCACAAGGTGATAACATCTATTAAGATACATTTGCAGATACGGACAAGGGGTGCAAATGTGTTCACATTGGTGTCATTAGGAAACAAGGCATCTAACGCATTCATCTGAACCGTAGAAATAGATCCTGAACCTGATACAGTGAACGAGGACAGACAGCAAGCCAAAAGTAATTTCTACAAAGAAACATACTGATTTCTGTGGGACTGTACAGCTAAGGGGGAACAGTTTCTATCAGTATCATGTATTTTCCTAAGAGATTAAAGGATCTAGAGGACAAAATATTCAAAAATATAGACTTGCATTTATGCTGCTATTAGATATGTGTGTACAAAAGGAAGGATTTCTAGACATAGGCTATCACTCACCAGCAAAGTGCATGGTACATGTACATTTGGGATCACACTACTTACTGGCCACAAAGTAGTGCCTTATTGCTTGTGTTAAAAAGGAGGGGAGCCAGGTAGGGTATAACAGCTGATACTTATAGCAGAGAAATTCTGAGGGTCTTGGGTGTGATTTGATATCTTTGCTGTATTTCTAGCAAAGCATGTGTGTGTACAAAAGAGAGAAAAATTGCAGGGGGTGGTGAGCTTAAGAGGACACTGCATATGAAATTCAACAAAGAAATGGCTCTTTTCCATTATATAGGCATGAAGAAATACTAGCAACATTCTATCTATTCACATATCTATCCATCAGACATTCTGTAACCAAATTAACCCAGTCCTTTTAGGATAAATAAATGTGTTCTAATATCAGCCATTATTTTTCAGTACTCTCAGTTTATTCTCCAGGGTGGGACAGATCAATAACCACAATAGCAACTGACCCAAAAGGAAAAGACAATCTCTTGGCACTTTTTATTTATTTCTTCAGAGGCAATTTTGTTTTTACTGCCTCTTCCCCTGGTGATGGATTTTGCCTTTCCTGCCCGGAATGGCTGTGTTGTTTTATCCTGGGCTCTATTTGCATGTGGGCTTCAGATTCGTCTTTGGCTCCTTGCACAGTTTGGGATGAGACCCTCCCGTCCCCTGAGAGGGGGGCAGGTGTTGCTCCAGTCGAGCGAATGGAACCAAATTACAGGACCGTCTGTCGCCTCCTCTGGGATTCGGCAGAGGGAGGGGAAGAAGGGGAGGGGAGCAGGATGCTGTATGACAGAAAAGAAAAGCAGAACATCGTACTGATGCCGATAAGAGCTTGAAAACATGAGTCACCCCAGCCCACAGCCCCACCCAAAACCAGGCAGCAGCCACCTGAAAGAGAAATGTCAGGAGCAGAGACAGAAATAAATTGAGTCACTGGGCTGGAATAGCTCAGGCTTCAAATGAAAGAGAGCTCAGTCTCTGTCCACTTTCAGACACGCAAGCACAGGTAAAAAGTTGGGCTAGCTAATGCTGCTTTTTTTTCTGAGCTCCCTGCTGCGTGCTTTGATGTCCCCGCCTCTGTCCGCCCAGAGCAGGCTCCCCTGCCCACTGCCACCCTCCACCAGCTCCTTACAGCCCAGCTCTGCAAGCAGCTCCTGGCCCCCTCACTTCCCTCCAGCCGCTCCTCCTGGCCACCCCACAGCCACCCTGCCCTTCCAGGTCCTGAGAGCTGTATGACTGCACAGAGGTCCTGCTCCTCCATCACCGCCAGCCCATGCCCTCCAGTTCAGCTGGTCCTTGCTCCTGCAGGGAGCTGCCTGGTGCTCCAGCTCAGAGGCAGAGTGACAGATCTGGTCTCTCGCTTCCTCTCTAATCTGTGGAGACATTTCCCCACTGGGCCCAAGAGAACAGGTGATGTTACAGAAGTTACACTCTTCTCACACCCATCCGGATGGTTCAGGCGTTCTTAGCAGTTTAACACAAAAAAACCACCAACCCCGTTTTCCATGCTTTTCCTCCCAAAACCTCCTACACACACACACACACACATGCTTGTGTGCACACGTTTTTACGTGCAATAGCTGTCAGTGTGGCAGGACACAGAATCACTCAGAAAGCAACAGGTGACATTTGTTCTGCTGTTCCTCACTGAAACATGAAGATGACTAGAGAAGACAAAGACACTCTGGAGAGAATTCAGAGGAGACCTAGGAGAAGGGATGAAAGGGATGTCATTACAAGTGCTTAAATCAAAGCAAAAGCAGTGCAGGATGAAAGAGAGAAAAGTAGAAGAAGCCAGATCACATCAGTGGAGAGGCCACATCAGTCAGAGACTGAGCATGATGCAGGGCATTTTGCATGAGGGTGGTATGGTGTACAAGTAAATCTGGGGCATATGCAAGTGGAGCAATGTGATAAAAAGCATATGAAAAGGCAGGCAACAAACATGAGAAAAGGCAGCAGCTGAACATATGAGGAAGGGGAAGGATATAAGCAGCTGGGTAGAGCTGCTCATATGGGAGGATGGGGAGAAGATGCTCCGACAAGCCAGAAGTAGCAGCTCGCTTTGGGGGTTAGAAGCGAGTTCGTCCAGAAACAGGCAGACATGAGGCAGGGAGAGAACTGGAAGGAGTCATCAATTAGATGTTCAACACTACTGAGGAGAGATCACTACAACTTTAATCATGACCAGAGGGATGGACTGGCACAGGAACATTTTTTCAAGGACCAAAAGACAAGGGGTTTGTCATGTAACATTTATCCTCCAGAGAAGTCCTCTGTCTTTCTCCTTCCTCAAAACTGTTCTGTACATGGAAGTGGCAAAAGATTTGCAAACGCCCTAGAGCTCACATGGGATCACAGAGAAGAAAAGAGAAGGGAAGGGAAGGGAAGGGAAGGGAAGGGAAGGGAAGGGAAGGGAAGGGAAGGGAAGGGAAGGGAAGGGAAGGGAAGGGAAGGGAAGGGAAGGGAAGGGAAGGGAAAGGAAAGGAAAGGGAGGGAAGGGAAGGGGAGGAAGGAGAGAAGAATTTGACTGTGTGCAGACACAATTCTTTCCCTCATCTGAGACTTGATATTGGCAACATCAAGGATCTTCCCATTTAAGTGATTTCAAGATTTAAGACAGGATTCAAGCCTTTCCTAGAAATGACTCCTACAGGATAGACCCACAAACCTCTATTGGACTTTTGTTATTTCAGATAATAAAGACAAACACTGATCATGAAAAATTGCAGAATGACTGTGTAAGACTGACAAAATAGCACAAGGAATTCAGTTGTAATAAAGTGATAAGGTGGTGCAGGAAAGAACATTTCTAACTTCACATATAACTGATAGGTCCTGAGCCAACCATAGAAGCAAGATCTTGTAGTTACAATATACTGTTTCATGATAACATCAGCTTGGTTCTTGGTAGAGTGGAAAAAGAAAATTAAATTTTAGATATTATTATCTTTGTAGAGAGAACAGAACAAATAGACAACAAGGCAGAGAGCATCATTATGCTATTGCATAAAACCGAAGTAAGTCTGTATCCTAAATATCACGTGCAGCTCTGGTCCTCCAGTCTTTCAGTAATAATACAGTAAAAGTCCAACAGCATCTGAGAATGGCAGCAAGGATAACCCAAAGCATGGAGTAGCTTCTGTACAAGAAATGACTAAGTGAAAAGGACTGAGTCAGCGGTAATTTTACAGAAAGCTGTCATACTCCGGTTATGAAGGGGATGGTGGAAAGGGATCAGTTGTTCCCTGTCTCTTCCAATATAATTTGATAGCAGGAGGCATCAAATTAAACTGTTGTGTGCCAGGTTCAAAACAAACAAAAGGAGATGTCTCGTCACACCATATGCAGTAAAACTGTGGAGCTCCTTCCTCGGGATGCTGTGAAAGCAAAAATGTTACAAAGTTCAAGGACAGAAGCTCGCGGAAGATAAATCTGCTGAAGATTTTTAAACATGTAGATGTTGCTTCCAACTCAGGCTCTCCTCAAGCCACAAATGGCTGAAGGCCAGCAGACTTCTAGCAGGAAGTATCATGTATACCTCCACTACTGTGATATTTGCCAGACATCTGGGTTTGGCCCCCTTTTGAACTGAGATGCTGGGCTAGATGGATGTTCAGTTTGGCTCAGTGCAACTGCTCTTACATACATCTTCATGATCTGAAGGAAATGGATCTTTGACAGATGCCAACTTCTTTCAAGCCTCAGTCTCTTTGAACCTGAACACAGAATGTATGGGCAAGCCTCTGTATGGTGAGTTCCCAGTGGACCAATGTGACAAGATAAATATGATCTTTATATTGGGAGGGAAGAGGACTTGTTCTCCGGGGCAATAAGCAAAATGAATGAGGTTTTCCTGAAAGCCAGACTTGGAGTTTGATGTCAGACATAAATGTACATGCACAGCAGTTCCACTGATTCAGTGGAGATTCTTGTGATTGTCACCAGAGTAAGAATACTAAGAAGGATCCTGAAGATGATCATGGTAAAGTAGGATGGTCAAATGCAGGATGAGGTCCTTTCTTGAATTTGGTCCCAACCTTCTTGTTCTGGTATTTTTTCCAGTCCTTACTTGGACAGGATTACTTTCTAAATAGGTAGGACCTATTAATCAAGGTCACAAGTTCTTACCTTGCTTGAATTGCCTGAAGAAAACCTAAGCTTAGGAGACCTTAAATAAAATTAATCTAGCGAAATAAAAGAATAAAGGTCTGATGAGAAACTCGAGATTTTAGATTCAGCCATCCTGGTCATCAAAACCTACCAAAATTAGACATACTTTAGATTCAAGCTGCAGAAAGGAGAAAGAAACAATGAAGAGGAAAACAAAGGGGAGGTTAAAATGGTGACATAAAGAGGAGTGAGAACAGGGGCGTACATGAATAGTCGGTCATCTTCTAAGCTCATGCCATTGGGGCTTCTTAGGTATTCAAAGGTGTCTCAAATGGACAAATAGTTGCAGGGTGACACCATACGTAGTTATTCAGACAATCATAGTATAAACAGACCAGTCTAAATTTTGTGGCCAGAGGCCATCTCCAGTATGAGCCAGGTCTTGCTGCTCAGCTAGGTGTGGAGTCTCCAAAAGTGGTTTGGGGACACTTATCCCTGATTTCTTGATGGGGAAACTGAACATAAAAAGGATCCAGAGAATCAGAAATTACCTTTAAAGGCAAAAAATCACTTTCCTGGCCATAGTCATATGGCTATCTCAAAGTCTACACTCTCTAGTTTAGCCTATATCAGAAAAAGCATGGCTTTCAAAGAAAGTGGCCTCAGAAAAACTACATAGCAGCCCCCTTGGCCCTCCCAGTCCAGGGCTCCCCACACAAAGCTCATCAATGCCAAAGGATTTCTTGAGAAGGAACTACAGATTTCTTGACTCATGAAGTAGCTTCAGACAATGTACAAAATAAATCAGTGCAAGACTTCCCTACTCCATTCACCCTGTAACAGCATCCAAGACTTGAACCTTACTCTGTAAAGGTTAATTTACGTCACTTGACCTTTTCTTGAATGACTCTTAAAGCAGCTCTCAATGGTGGGTTCACAGTGCATGCTTGACCTACAGACACTCATAATACCTCCTCTATATCATTTCAAGACATCCAGGACCCTTGCTACCAAACAACTTGCTTCTCAGTAACATCCAAAAGGTGGAAGTGCTACATGAAACAGGATTCAGAGTACAGATTTACAAGCTCCCAAAGCACATAGTGTTATGAAGGGCCAAGGCCAGGGTGAAGTCCTGTCGGTCGCATAGGGATTCTAGCACCAGGCTGCATTGGAGCCAAAGGGTAGAACAACCTTGCAACCTTTTTAATCATGCAAATGGTGTCAGTAGCCTCTTAAATATTCATATCAGAAATAGAGGATCAAGTGAGAGCCAGCACAGTATGAGCTATCGAGGCCAGTCCTAGTGGGATGAATAATTTGGAATCTCAGAATCTGAAACCCAAGCGGCATTCATCAGCAATCTCAGAAGATGGCCCAAGGACTAAATGCAAGGTGAAGCTTGCGTCTGGCCTAAAATACAGTCTCTCTAGGGTAGGGTTAAGCCATGCTGGCAGCATGACACAGAGAAACCTGCGCTGCTAGCATAAACAAGCCACGATAGCATTCATTGCCTTTCTACTCAGACAAACTGCATTTAATTACCGTGCGTCCAAGTTGCAGTAATCTGGATGCAGATAGATTTGGAGTAAATTGAAAGGAAATGGATTTTACGTGACAATGTAGAAAGGAAAAGCACATTAAGACAAAGATGATTAGGTGGATTGGAAGAACCTTGTAAAAGATAATTGCATCCAAAACAATAGCATCTTCAGCAGAAGAATTTCTGTCAAGTGAAAGTTATACCACTGTCACACTCAAATAGCTGTCACCAGATTGACTCCTTCTTACTGTGCATGGTGGCTCCTTGAGTTTCTCTAAGAGTTGCACCTTCTGGCTTGACTGACACCAGCAAAGCCATTTCTCTGAATCTCACAGCCAGTCTGGTATTTCTCCATGCCTCACATCCTCCTGCTAGACAACACATGCTTCCCTTTTCCACCCTTTCCGTGTTTAGATTGCAAATGCTCTGTCAGCAGTATAAGGACCTGACCTACCCAGCCAGATGATTCGCAGCCTACCTAGTCCCACCTTGTTTCTGAACTCTTACTAATTACTGAGTGACAGTAAAAGGTTACTGGGGAGCAAGGATCCTGATGGAGGTCATCATCATCCACTCCTGGAGTGGATGGTACAGTATGACGTAAGTCTCCATACATGCTCTGCCACAGCTGTTCTTGCTTGCTTGTCTCAAAAGCCAGTTATTGATATAGTTCACCATATAAGAGGACCCCTATTTGACTTGCCTGCAGCACAGACCTTTGAATAAATGCCTACAAAAAGTAAAAATATCCAGTCAGTCTCTGGATTAGCTGGTCCAACAATGCCAAGTCTATTGTGTCCCAAGGTCTCTTTTGAAAGAGCAACAGCACGGCTGGTAAGCAGCAGTAAGTCTACTTGTTGTGGTCATGTTACATCAACTGTCTCATCATGATTCTGCTGTCCTTGTCTGAGGCCCTTCCAAAAGAGATGGCTGCCTCAGTCCAGCGTCCTTTTCACTGATGTTGTGAGAAGGTGCTCCTTATTTCTTCACTGGATGCATTGATCTGACAAGTATATTTGACAACAGTTTTCCGTGGTGGTAGGGCTAACCCCACCATTTGCAAATTTGCCTCCTATCATAAGGATGCATATTAGCAATTCCTACATCCCAGAGTCACGTATTCCTTATCTTGGCTTTTTGTACTGATATGTTAGAGTCCCCAGGGACTCTGGCTCCAAGCATTTTTGCCAGCATTTTTCGTGCTTTTCAGTTTCCTATTGACCAAGATGTTACCATATGATGAGCCCCACTGTTGTGGTACCACTCTGCACTGTAACAGTGCTGAGCATCCATCCAAATATGGCTCCATGTCCTTCTTCAGTAAGTGTTTTACTAGCCAATTTGTAAGACTGGAGAGTATAGACATCTTGGTGTCAGGCATATTGCATCCAAGCAGAATTGCTTTCATGCACATGGAATCCTCTTGATTGCTGACAATTAGCTATTTTTTGAATGGGTCCTTTATACCTTTTCAGAGTCTGCAGTCTTTATGGGATGAGTGTTTGCTTCAGACTCTTGTTCACTTCAGCTGCCATAAACCTTAGGCACAGTTGGTGCCCAATGTCTCTGATTCCTCATTTTGGTCATCTCACAGTTATTTGCCTGCATTCTCATTGGGATAACAGGAAGATAACTGGCGTATTCAATGTGCTGTAGCCTTGCTGCCATCCTCCTGTTGCCAGAGACCATATCTGCTGTGGAGATATCGCTGCTGGGGCCCAGTTGAAGTCCAGGCCTGATATAAACAGTATCTCTCTCAATGTCTACAAATTTGGTTGCTCTAAGTCATACCTTTGGTGCTCAACACAGACCAGCCTTTCAACCCTTGCTCTATTTTTTCTCCTTGTGCTTTCACACAGACCTATATTTCTGTTCATATTTGCCTCACGGCAATCTTACTATTTCATAGTAACCCGACTATTTCTATTACTTATCTGTAGATATTTGACAAGCTTCATCAGCTTCCTTGATGTCACTGGCCTTCTGATGCCAGCATGAAACACCTTTGGCTCCTCTCTTTGATTTTTTCTGTTCCTGAATACCTTTGATGCATCCCTTTGAATATATTTTTCTTGTCTACCTGGCTGTGTTAACTTCTCTTTCAGGCACATAATTCCTATCATAAGAAATACATAGTTTTGCTTGTTCAGCTGAAAACTCCAGCTTTTTCCAAAGTTGCTCCAAGCCATCAGTTTTCTGTCCTTCCCTATATCAAAATACCACCTCTGCAGACCTAAGTATCTTTATACCACCAACTTTCCTACTCTTTCCGAGGGTGAAGGGTAAGATGCGAAACACAGGCTGAATGACAGTCAAAGGAAGCGGTGTTTCCCAGAAAGGATGTTGAACACATGCCAACATGCACTCTGTTTTTCTAAAGCCTTGTTCTGGAAGCCTGCTGATATATCACATTCAGGTAATATATTTGGGGAATCACAAAAAATATCTCTGATGGCCTGCAGTGAAAAATATTCCCTTTAGTTTATTCATTTCACATCAGGAACTAAAGGAAGAATTTTATCTCTTTCACCTATGACAGCACATATGTCTACTTCCTGGACTCTTCTCCTTGCTCAGTGACTCCTGAAGCTATAAGTCTATCTGGCTACACTTTTGGCCATCAGTGAAATGCAAAAGAAACTTCCCTGTGCACATCTCTCAGCTATATTCCCATGATCCATGCTCTCTCTTGTGGTACCCAGCGCCAAGGCCGCCCCACATGGTTAAGAAAATAGCAAGGAAAAATGCAGTTCAGGACTGCACACTCCTGTGCTCCGTGGGGATGGGCTACGCACAGTGGTCATGCATGCCAAGGATGGGTAGACAATCTGGCTGTTAAACTCTGACAAAATTCTATTGGGCAAGTGCAAATGAGATTTCCTCTGGTTTTCTTTGGAGGCTCACAATATGGACAAACCGGGACAGTTTTTCAGGAGATGACAGAAGTCATATCCTCCACAGTGGAGGCCCCTTTTAAGCCAAATTTCTAGCCTCTGCTCCACAGAAGCTTTAGATCTTCTCAAAGAAAGGCACTGCGAGTCAATTTTAAACTACAGATACATCTGTTTCTTTTTCTCTACCCTTGCTCTGAGAAACTAGGTTTTAACTGTGTCAGATTAAACTCAGCTCCTCCAATCGAAACCACCAGAGACATCCACCACAGCATATCTCAGCCTCAAGGGTTACATTTGGCTAGGTTGTAAGACACTGGGGACAGATTCTTATAATGCAACCAGCCTTGTACAAAGCACTGTGTGAAACTGCGCTTCCTTGTTTTCTAAAATAGCTGTTGCAGAGAGCAAACAGAGGAGCTGAAAGCAACCACCTATTGAGCTGTACCTACCTGCAATGCTAAGGGCCCTATTTCTGCCACATTCATTTTTCTGTCTTTTCAGTAAACCAGCTACTACTGCGATCCCGCCTCCTTTCAACCTCTGCATACACCCATCAGCAAGTTAATCCCTAGGAATCATCTCTTGCGGTTGCTTGATGGATGAACCCAGCAGAGGCACGTCCCACTAATATATCAATAGTGCGTCGTTAGGCCAGGCTTAAGGGGTCTGCTTTTGAATAATAGACAAGAGAGCAGCCATAGCGTGTCCTCTACGTATGAGATGGATCCCCTGTGAGAAGAGGTGTAGAGAGGAGGGGAGCTGTGCTGCTCATGCAAATTTTCTACATTAGATTAGCCCTCGGCATTGATGCACAGAAGCAGGTTGCTCTTGATTGCCAGGATTCAAAAAGAAAGGGACACAAAGGAACAGTGCTGGCCAGTCCTACGAACCCCACACCTTGTTTAATTCTGCCCTGGAGAAGAATAACTGATGACCACTGGAACTGAACAACTCCTGTCTGAAAGGAGCATGTACCTGCCTTGCTTGGAGCAGGAGATGCCAACCAAGAGAAGATTTCATCCACAAGGAAACAGCTCCATCTGTGTGACTGAAACGAGATGTGAGACACCTAGAAAGATTTCTGAAGCTTATTTGAGCATAACCACTGCTTGTACTCATTGCTTTTTTAAATGTATTTATCAGCATTTCTATTAGTGTGAACAGGTCAGTTTCATCTTGTTCACTGCTTTTGGCCTCTTTTATTTTCTCTGGATCCCTCTCTTTGAGTCAGTGAGAGTCAGGTGCCCCAGAGTTAGGCACTCATGTTAATGAACTTGCTGGATTGGCAGGAGATGGCGGACACATTTGGTGGGATCTGTTTTGCGCCACTTCTGAAAATTAGGCAGAAACACTCACACGGCACTAGAAATATCACTTGAAAAGGCTGTTTACGAAAATCTTGGCCAGGACCAGACCTTGTGTTTTGTAAAACTGTCTCTTCTCCTCTCCAAGACTGATTCTATTATTTTGCTGTGTTTATTGCAACCTGGATGCAATTAGTCCTCATGGTGAATATACCTTTATGAGTCCTACACTGATTATTCATGTGCTGCCTGCTCAATGGAAAAGAATCAGTGAATGTCCTTTCTTCACTCACCAAAGATTCTCCTGCCTCCCTTTCTACTGTTACATTTCTGGAAGCTCTTTTCCTCCTTTTTATTTTAGTCCTGGGTGTCCCTTGAGCTCCATGATTGCATTTAAAACAGACACAACGACATTATGAAGCATTAAACTAATGGCATTTGAGACCATTTTTCTCCCGTAAACCATTACGACCTCCCTGGAATGGCTGGCAGAGAGCTGAGCACCAGCGCTGCCATCCCTCTCTGCCTCCTGGTACCCACTTTGGGATTCGAGGTACCATCTCTTTTGCTGCTCTCTCTGTAACAGTCCCCGAGAAAGCTGTTTTGATCTTCAGATGAGTTGTTTGGCATGACCATAATGACAAACATGTGAATGGGGGGTTAACTATGAATTGCAAAGTACCCATCAAATCCCCAAGGTGGAGAGGAATATATCTTCCTTCACACCCTTTTGATGTATAGTTAATTACACGAATCTGGAACTGTTACCATGTGCAAACACAGAGAAAATTGACTTTCTAAGCCATCCCTGGCCCCTCTGCATATGTCGCTCGCTCTAGCCCAATACCATGCCCTGTCTGTACACACACAAATATATAATCAGTGCTGATTTAGACTCTTTTTTGACAATCCAGCTTTATAAAATGTTAGAGGGATAGAATGGAACGTAGCGTCCTTCAGGTCTGATGCAGCTTTTTTAAAAAGAAGAAAAAAAATATTTTATATTGGTTGTTCTTTCTCTTGCCTGAATAAAAGCTTTAGCACAGCTTGAAAGGGTTGCATGTGCTGAAATGTAGCCCAAGGATATGTGTTATTATCCATCCCCTCTTGACCAGCAGGGTCTCGGCTCTCTCTCCCTTTCAGCCTTTTGTTTGAACAGATGGGATTGGGGAATGAAGGGAAAGAAAGGCAGTCTGTTCTCATTAAGTCTCCCAGTACACAAACACAAACCTGAGCACAGGGGACCTACAGAACAGGACTGCTTCCACTCCGTACATATCCACCGAGACCATATGTACCAGCACACAAAGGCAGACAGAAGACTCACATCAAGCCAGCTACTAGGCATTTACCAAGGATGACTCCTCACCAACTAATTAAAAAAAAATTTTTTTCAAAAGCCCTCATAGGTCATTTCCTTTTTATTCAGCTGCACAATTTAAAAAATAACCTTCAACCGATGTGGTATTGAGGCTGTTTCAAAAGAAAGATTGTCATCAGATCAGCCTAAAACCTGAGCTGGGAACATTTGTTGTGTCTTGGCCTGACATGAGCTATCTGAAGAGGCTTCAGGCTGAACTTACCAGATGGGGGACATGGTTCATCCAGCCCGGCTTCCTGGCAAGGGTGAAGACTGCTTCTTCTGGAAAAGGTGCTCAGAAACCTGCTGTCAGTCATGATGGACTACCTGTCCTTTGAGAACATCTCCTCACAAACTCTACGGGGCCACGGTACACTGTGACTCTTCAAAACTGAGTCCTTCTGTTTTCATCATGGCTCTTGCATATTCTTCCATATTTATGAACAGAGGTCTTGGGAGTGCCATTTAAACAAATAAGTAGTGCCTTTTTTGAATCATGCATGGTTGTTGGCCTCAGTGATCTCCTGCAGCAGCAAATACCTGCCAAATACCATGTGGGGAAACATCTCCTTCCAGCAAAGCTTGATTCCTCACTTGGGAGAAGAACGAGCCACTCCAAGCTCTGCAGCCTGGTGGCTCACCACCTCACAGCAGCTGAGCAGAGGTGACTGCCTGAAGCCTGTGAGAAACCCAAAGCCACCTGAACCAGCTTGGCTTGCAAAGACAGGGAAGTCAGGTGGGTCACTCAGCACCTCGCAGCACACCACACATCCATCACGGGTGCAGGGCACACACAGATGGCTACCATGGCGTGGCTGGTACACGGCAACTCATTAAGCCACCGTACCGCAGCTGTACATTGGGTTCAGACCATGCTTGGAGCCATAGCAGAGTGGGTTTCTGTCCGAGCACAGCAAGCTGCTCCAGATACAGAGCTCCTCCTGCTCCCCTTCCTGGATGGTGACCTTCACCATAGCACAGAAAGGGGTTTTCGGGCAACTCGGGTGTTTCCACCTCCTCCCTCCTCTCCAGGCCAGCTCTGGCTCCATTTGTGCTCACCTGCACTCCCCAGCTCTGACAGGGTCAGGCCTGAAGGGAAGACATGGCAGACATCTGCAGCTGCCTAACAAGGAGCCCCCAGTTCAGAAGCACAATGGGCACCAGTGAAGACGAGTCAGGAGTCAATTCCTCAAATGGGATCCTTGGTTTAAGCTCCCCAACTGATCTTTGTATTTGATCATATTTTCCCAGGAGCCTCCCTATTACCTAACGAACATCATATCTTTATTTAGCTGATGGGTGACAAGGTGAGTGAAGCTCGAGAGTAGCTCTCCTCCAGCTGCAGTAGGATGCTGTGAGCTGGAGACATGGCAGGGTCTTTCATCAAGTGTATAAGGAAATACTCGAGTATTATGTCCAGCATCAGGTAGATCTATATTTCATTACAGCCTCAGGCATTTGACATGTAGTCTCAAGAAAAGAGAGCTGTCATTTTTTCCCCAGGTATTGCAAGTGTAGGGAACGCAGACCAGAAAATGAAGTGGTTCTCCCCGCAGGGCTGTTTGCAGAAAGATCACGGGGGGCCAAGGTGGAGAAGTATTAGTGGCTCTGCTCACAAGCTTTCATGGGCTCTCTGGGCATGCAGAGGCAGGTTTCCACAGCCGCACATCTCCTTTGAACATCATTGCACCAACACGTGTGTTTCACGTTATTACCAGCAGGTGAGAGGCTGGCAAGGCAAACTGTGTCAACATTTTTCCATGCACAGTTGTCCAGTTTCCACAAATAAGAGCAGCAGGGGCAGAGCCCAAATGCCTCCCCCCTGCTACCCACCCATGGACTGGCACAGAGTGAGTCAAAGGCTCACAGGTGGCTCTGCGGGTGATGGGTCCAGGTTGCACATGAGATATGCCATAAACATGGAGGCCACCATGCTAGCTCCATGGCAAGCCACCTCAGGCTCAACTGCTCTGATTAGCTGAAGCACAGCTTGTGTCCTGAAGCAGCATAGTCACTTCAGCATGGTGCAGAGAACAGCTAATAAACCTTGATGGGCGCAAACCAGCAGTAAGCAGGTGCAGTCCGGCCCTCCTAGGATCAGCGTTAGTGAAGGCAACCCAAGTAGCATGGCGAGAGGAGCCAGGGCCAGGACGCATGACTTGATACCAAATGATGTTCAGGAGAAATCCTGTTTCTGCAGCACATTTCCCAGTGCTCCCAACCCAGGACCGGGGCTGCAGCACCCCAGTACTGGGGGGTGAGTGGTGGCCATACCAAGACCTACAGCAGCCCAGACTGCAGTGCAGAAGCCCATGGGAGGGCTACCAGAGCCAAGTCCACCCAGCTAGCCAAGAAGTAAAGCTGGCTCAGCCTTGAGCTCCATACAGGGCCTTACAGGGTCCCTGTAGAGGAGACATACTGTGAGGGGTTCCCATGACTCTTACCTCACACCTCAGATGAAGGAGAGATCATTGTGCCTCACTAGCACCTGCAGTTAGCAACATTCCCATTAAGGTCTGCCTGTACCTCACAAGCAATGAACATTAGCTTTAATTGCACAGCACTTTAGACAGGCAAGGGTTAGCAGAAGAGAGCAAACTACCAACCACCATTTTCAGTAGTCTGTAAGAACAACATTCTTATCACTAGGCTGATGCTTTGCCCATTAGCACACCTGCATGGCACCAGAAAGAGAAAATAGATCCTGCTCTTAAAAATCCAGTCAGCCAACCAAGGAACACAGATCCCCAAGCTTTTCAAAGCAAAACACTTGAAGTTCAGGCTCGGCAAACATGATATGGCTCAGTAACTTTCACTCTTTCCAGCAAGAAAAGGCAATGCTTCCAGCCAGACCATTACAACCTGTTTACAAGGGAAGAACATTTTAAAACCTGAACAATCTGGAAATTCAAAACTGAAGTTTTTGAAGTCTAGATATATTGAGGTTCCTTAGTTTTCCTCTGTCTTCTTGGCAGAGGCAGTTCTATCCATTCAATCTTTGCTTTCACCCCATACCAGAAAAGCAGCCTGGAATTTGAAGTTTCGCATCTAACAAAAACTCTTTGCAAAGAAATGAATTTCAGATTAAAGAAAATATTTTGCTTCACCTTAAAAAAAAAAGCCTAAGCGACAAGCTGCTTGAAAATGAAATATTGGAACAAAGCATTTCAATAACTTGGAGATATTCCACCTTTAAATTACCTATGGGCAAGAAAGTGCCTGTGCATAATTGAAAGGAGCTCACAGTGCAGCTGCAAAGACAGTAAAGAGCTTGGGCTGTGAGTGGTACGGTCTCAGTTATGCTGTGTCATAGGAAGATTGATCAGACTCCTCTCTGTGGGTGTTTCCAAGATGTCCCAAAGCTATAAAGTTAAGCCTGAAAAGTACAAAGCTGTCCTCCTAGTATACCTTTTACCTATGCAGCCGCTACTAGCCAAGCTTGGAGAAGGAATACTGAAGGACAGCTCTTTGGTCCAATAAAGTTGTCACAAAATTGCATATGGTGTTTTGTCATGTAGAAGAGACTCTCTTTCAGACCATCTGTGCCTCAGAGCACAGGGTAGCACTGTGGTACCTGAGCTCACAGTGCCATGTGGGAGATCATCCTGGGTCAGGCTGCGTCCTGGTGTCACCAACCAACCACTGCTTGAGTTCCATCCTTTGACACTTGCTTTGTTTGGCAGCTGTCACCAGCTGGATGTGCCCTGCTGTACCACAGCTCTCACATAATTTCAGATGCCTGGAACAGAAAATGGGCGAACACTCAAGGTACTGCCACCAGTGGGGCTCAGGGGGTCAAATCCCAAATGCCAGCTAGCATAGAATCATAGAGTAGTTTGGGTTGGAAAGGACCTTCAAAGCTCATCTAGTCCAACCTCCTGCAATGAGCAGGGACATCTACTAGATCAGGTTGCTCAGAGCCCCATCCAGCCTGGCCTTGAATGTTTCCAGGGATGGGGCATCTACCACTTCTCTGTGCAACCTGTGCCAGTGTTTCGCCACCCTCATTGTAAAAAATTTCTTCCTTATATCTGGTCTGAGATATCTATATAGTTTGTGTAGGGCCCACCAATGTGATCAGAAGTGCTCCTGGTGGCACCTATGTGATCTGTCAGTGCAGATGTACTTGTTTAGACCCAGCTGAAAAGAAGTCAGGGGTTACAAGCGGAAGACAAGCAGAGTGTCCTCATTGCAAACAATGCCATCCCCATTCTGGACTACATTAGATGATCAAGTCAAACTCTCCAAAGATGATCAAGTCAAGTCAAACTCTCATACAGCCCTGTCACCCACAGGCTGGGAAGACGATGTGGAGAGGCTGGAGGGAGAGTTCAGTGTGACAGCTCCTAAAAACAGGCAGAGCTATTCAGGAGCCAGAGCCACTGCAGGCAGAAGGCGCCTGCCCTCTCTCCTAAGTTTTCCTGGGATCAACAGCCAGAGGTCTCAGTTCAAGTCAAGGGTCAAGTGTTTTCATTGAGCTTCAGAAGTTGAGATAACTCCTCTGTGCAACTGAGGTGACTCCAGGAACACCTCAGCTGTGCAGGGATGCTTTTAAACCAGTCCTGGATCTGGTTTTGCATTATTTCCCTCTGTCTCCCTGCATAATTTCCCTTCAAATGAATGTGGCACCATGACCATCCTAATCCTTCTACACTGTTTAAACTTGGATCACACCTAATACAAAGGGGCTGGAGACAGCAAGTAAACCACCATATGTTAATTAGCTTTGAAAACTGCACAAGTCCAAAGCCGAAACTTCCCTTCATCTGAACTCTGCAGAACCACTGATATGGATGTAGATCTGAATCTTGTGTTTGACTGATTCAAGTGCTCCTAAGTGGCAATCCTCTGTTGATGGGGGAGAATGTGCTGGCTGCTGGACTGCAATGGCTACCTGCTGCCGGTTCCCAGTACTTCAGCTCTGCCCAGCCTGCCACTCACTCTGTTGTCACTGAAATAGCTGAAACTGGGACATTCAGCTCGTGTGGACCTTCAGCTTTGCTGCTTGAACCAGTTTCTACCTGTCAGCTTGTTCTTGCTCCCAGTTACATGGAAAATCCAGGCATCCAGTGTAGCTATGTCATGGACTGGCACAGACTGGGGCTTAGTTGCCAAGACGTGAATGAAAGGGGAAACTGGTGTGTAAGGAAGGACAGACGAAGTTGGGCTCCACCTCTCTCCTTGCTCCAGGGCCCAACTCCATGTCATCAGTAGTCACAAGAGCTCAGCTCCCCAGCAGTTGCCTCTATACACTTTCATGTAAGTCTTGTGTGTGAATGTGATTTAGGGTCCTTAAAAAAAATTTGGTCCTTTGGTCTCAGATGGTGGGTGCACAAGGAGGACAGAAGCGAGAACGAGCAGTGCAGCTTGCAATCCAAAATGAAATAAGAGGGCTCAGCAGTGGCAACACTGGCAGGAGGAGCAGCAGCCCCTCCATTCTGTCTGGACTATTTCCCAGAAGGGACGGCAAGGCCTGTGTAATTAGGCTCAGCTGGTAATCAGGCGAAGTCCAAACTAGCATAAAGACTAAATTATCCCTCAGTCCTTCCAGCTCAGGGGAAAGGATATTGATAGGGGAGGCGAGGTTGGCTGCTGGATGGCAGCTGCCAGCAGCAGCCCATGCAGAGAGAGAAACATCTTTCCACCTAACCTGCCCTTCATCCTATTGTTATTCAAATAGCCGGCGCCTGGCGTGCAAAGGGCACATGCAAATCCCAGAGCACCCTGCTCAGTCGCACACCAGCATAGCTGCGGGCACCCTGCGGCCCTTGGGGGGAAATAACGCCATCTGTGCTTGCCAGCACTGCCTGAAGACCCTGATTTTCTCCTTCCTCTGGTTCCCTGTCTACAGAAAGGAGTGATGCCAGGCTGTCTGAGTCGGCATAAAATGTGGGCACAGCAGGCTGGGCAATACCTGGGTCCAAATGGCCGAGTAACCTTGTTTCCATCAGCATGGGAAAGAGTGGGCAATATCACACCACGGGAAAGGAAAGGGTCTGCTTCGCTGCTGGATTCAACCTTGGGTGAAGGCTTTATCACACCTGTAAACCCCAGTAGACCCATCCCTGCCTGTTAAAAAAATCATAGCCCTCAAAGTTACATGAACATCCTTAAATTACAAGATTTAAATTAAAAAACAAAACAAAACCAACCAATCAACCAAACAAAAAAAACACAACAAAAAACCCCAGATTTGTGTGCGTGGTTTTGGTTGGGAGTGCATGAACTTTTTTACACCCTTGTTTCTGAACCTTTAAAACCCTGCCATGGATCATTACTTCACGCTGCCCTCTGCAACTGCTGGGGCTGGGGGGGAACCTTAGGTTTTAAAAATTGAAAGCCAAGACCCAAATTTCACACTAGCCATGACCTCCAAGGTCCTCTGACTCTCAGCCACTCCTTCTCACATTGCAGGCACTCCGTTGGCTGTGCAAAGCACTGCTTGTAGGGACCACACTGTGGCCCAGACCTCTGAAAAGGCCATGGTTAAAACACCACTCAAGGAAACAAAGAAAAGGTCTTTCTGGAACTTGACCTGCTCTCTGTTCTGGACTGTGGTTTAGCCCCATGGAAGGCTGCCAGCACAGCTGAGGGAGCAGCTGTCAGACAAACAGCGTTAAGGGTCAGGAAGCCGCGAGCAGGCAAGGCAGGTGAGGAAGAACACGGCATAGAATCATAGAATCACAGAATAGTTTGGGTTGGAAGGGACCTTCAAAGCTCATCTAGTCCAACTCCTCTGCAATGAGCAGGGACATCTGCAACTAGACCAGGTTGCTCAGAGCCCCGTCCGGCCTGGCCTGGAATGTCTCCAGGGATGGGGCATCCACCACCTCTCTGGGCAACTGTGCCAGTGCTTCCCCACCCTCCTTGTAAAAAATTCCTTCCTCGCGTCCAGCCTGAATCTCCCCTCCTTTAGTTCAAAACCATTACCCCTTGTCCTATCGCAACAGGCCCTGCTAAAAAGTCTGTCCCCGCCTTTCAGGTAGGCCCCTTTGAAGCACTTTTCAGCTCTTCCGTCCCCGGCCGGGCCGCCGGGCAGGCGCAGGCAGGGCGGGCAGCGCCACGCGCGGGGCGGCGGCGCCACCTGGCGGCCTGAGGCGGCAGCGCGGGACGTCCCGGCGCCTCCGCGGGCGGGGGCGCCCCCGGTGCCCCGAGTCGGGGTCCCGCAGCCGCGGGCGGAGGTTTGCGGGAGCACAGGAGAGGCGGGTCAAGGCCCTTATAATGCCGGAAAGGAGGGAGAGAACAAATCGATGGTGTCTTTTTTTTTTTTTTTTTTTTTTTTTTTGTAAACAGCTAGTTCGTAAGATAACGCTTATTAGTATTGCTGCACAGGTAACAGTTCCCTGTGTGGATGTCCAAATAACTTTTGAACCGGTTGGACAATTACCTAAACCTGATGAAAAAGTTAAGGTCTCAAAAGTGTGAGATAATGTCTGCAGGCTTCCTGGGGAAAGCTGGCCAGGCAGACGCTGTGTTATTGCCTGTGTTATTGAGCTGCTCTGTGAGCTCAGCCCTTATTTTAGGTGATGTAGTCAGCTCCGAAATGTGAAACTAGACAAACATCTTCACAAAGCAGGGGTTTGTCTACAATGTCTACATTTCCCCAGGAGAAATCAGTGCCTAGGTGTATGCTGAGCAGGAGCACCACTTCTACATCCTCACACAGAATGGTTGGGGTTGGAAGGGACCTCTGGAGATCATCTAGTCCAGCCCACCTGCTAAAGCAGGTTCACGCAGAGCAGATCTCACAGGAATGTGTCCAGGTGGCTCTTGAATGTCTCCAGAGAAGGAGACTCCACAACCTCTCTGGGCAGCCTGTTCCAGTGCTCTGGTACCCTCTAAGTAAAGAAGCTTTTCCTTATATTCAGATGGAACCTCCTGTGCTTCCATCTGATTCCATTGCCCTCATCCTGTCGTTGGGCACCACTGAAAGGAGTCTGGTCCCATCCTCTTGACACTCACCATTGAGATACTTATAAACATTGATGAGATCGCCTCTCAGCCTTCTCTTCTCCAGTCTGAACAGATCCAGCTTGCTCAGTCTTTCCTCATAAGAAAGGTGCTCTTGGCCCCTAATCATCTTCATAGCCCGCTACTGGACTCCCTTCAGTAATTCCTTGTCCTTAAACTGAGGAGCCCAGAACCGGACACAGTACTCCAGATGCGGCCTCACCAGGGCAGAGCAGAGGGGGAGGAAAACTTCCCTTGACCTGCTGGTCACACTCTTCCTAATGCACCCCAGGATACCGTTGGCCTTCTTGGCCACAAGTGCACGTTGCTGACTCGTGGTCAACCTGTGCTTGACCAGAACTCCCAAGTCCTTCTCTGCAGTGCTGCTTTCCAGCAGGTCTGCCCCTAATCTGTACTGGCGCCTGGGGTTATTCCTCCCCAGGTGCAGGACCCTGCACTTGCCCTTGTTAAACTCCATCAGGTTCTTCTCTGCCCACTCCTCCAGCCTGTCTAGGTCTCACTGGATGACAGCACAGCCTTCCTCCCAGTTTGATATTATCAGCACACTTGCTGAGGGTGCACTCAGTCTCTTCATCCAGATCGTTGATGAACAGGTTGAACAGGAATGGACCTAATACTGACCCCTGGGGAACCCCACTAACTACAGTCCTCCGAACAGACTTAGCACCATTGATCGCAACCCTCTGAGCTCTGCCATCCAGCCAGTTCATGATCCATCTCACCATGCATTCATTCAGCCCACACTTCCTGAGCTTGCCTGTGAGGAGGTTGTGAGAGATGGTGTCAAAAGCCTTGCTGAAGTCAAGGTAGACAATGTCCACTGCTCTTCCCTCATCTGCCCAGCCATTCATAACACCTAGAAGGCTGAAGAGCCACCGGCTTCTGACAACTGAAGCAGACTGACTTTTGAGCTTCAGAGTTTGGGTCCTAATTTAGACCTCTGGAAGCAGGCAGTGCGCCTGCAAGAAAATACAACCTTGATCAGATACAAAAAGGCACTCCAGAAGAGACTTAATTAATTAGAAATCCCCAATGTCTATATAGCCGATAGTTTGCAAAAAACTGTTGATGGCTGAATGTATACTTCTGACCACCCCAGCCTACCGATCACAAATCAGCCATTAAGAGAAAAGAGAGCAGAATCCTATTATATAAATTGCACTGTATCTTTTGACAAGCTCTATCTAGCTAAATCTTGAAGGACCGTGCAGAGCTTGGCTCTGATCCAGAAAAACAGTGACCCACATGCTTAACTTCTAGCGCAAGGGCAGACCTAATGGGATGCAAAATTAAGCACAGGCCTAAGTGTTTTTGCTGGGTTCAGGGCTATACAGGCTAACACTTCAGAGAAGGTCAACATCTTGCAGCATGTCAGCATCAGCGGGGAGATGGATGGAGTACTGCTTCCTAATCTTACTTATGCTAATAAATTCCCCACCTGTGTCCAGTAATTTACAGGCAAAAAAAAGCCAACCTACTGTCACTGGGTAGCTATAGATAGCAGCTCGTCATCTTGTTTGGTTCACTAGAGTTCCATAAGTGAAGTCTCTCAGGGCCTGAGGACCATGGCCAGGTTTGTACACTCCTGCAACCTCTCCCTGGGTACCAGGCTCACCAGGTTTCCTTCACAATGTTCTCAGTGGATGGGGGAGCTTAGGCTCTGATATCCAAATAGTGGTGTCTCAGCTCTCATCTGAGACACGGGTTAAGTACAGAAAGGCAATTTTGGATAAAAATAAAAATATTGCAATTAAAAATGTCAAAAGAAATGTTTTCACTGTTTTATCTGAACAGTTATGCCAAATTAAAACATAATCATAAAGTTATTTTTGTTACAGGATCTGTGTTTTCTGCTGTTGGAGAGTTTTAGCTGGATATTTTTCAATTAGTTCTTCCATTAATGGCATTGAGGGTCTGCCTGGAATTATTCTTAGGTAGTTTTCCCCTTTTTGGCATGTGCAGTTACTTGGGTTCAGGCTAAATGACATTGTTCAGCCACACACTTCCATGTTTGTTCACAACACATGGAAGTCAAGAGGACTTACTTAAATCTTAAGTACTTGGGGTCTTCAGGAGATATGAAAAATGTTAAATGAATCGTTGAATCAGTCCCTGTCCTGAGTGATTCAGCTGCCTGAATCTCTGCTTTGTGGGTCTAATCTGAACAAACATTAATCAGAATGAACTGTGCAAGCAACAAAAAGATAAAATTTTCTCATCTTCACAAGTCTAGCCTTAAATATCTAATGGCCTGACTAAACCATGAAAATCTACCACTGGCAAATGAAATAGTGATCCAGAAATGACTGCAGCCTGGAATCAGTCTTTAAAAGGGTGTTGTGTTCATAAATCTGCAGACTTTAACTCAGAAAAAATGGTGCTATAAGTAGCCCAGAAAATGTCACATTATGACAAGGCAGACATTTATATTTTTCCCAAAATGTCCCAGATAGCATAAGGAGAGCTCCATAATCCTTCTGGGAATCTTTCCCACTGTACTAGATTGAAATGTAAAGGTGGGGGGAAAAAAAAAATAAAAAACCAGACAAACAACAACATAATCAACCAAAAAACCACCACACAAAGAAAAGGGTCTTAACCAAGGAAGAATAGTTATATTTACTAATTTAAAGCTACTTTTGTTTCCTACTACTGACTGGTAAGAACCGAGCACAAACTACTGTGCTAGATCCTTTTAGACACTCTTTTCACATATGACATTTGCTTAACTGCACTAACTAACAGCAACTCCAGCTCAAATTACTCTGTCCCTGCCTGGCATATGCACACCTGCTAATCCGGGGAGCTTTGTAGGAGCTTAGCTGCAGCCCTCAGCGTGCGGACGCTGCACACAGCTGTGACGTGCGGCTCTTGAGAGGCAGAAGAGGTGAGTTTGCAGTGTCGGCTCCTGACACCGCGCACGTGCCATGAGACAGAACAGGACAAAGAACACCAACAACATACAGTCTCTCTTCTTACCTAAATGCTGTCACATCCTACGAGCTGACTTCTATCTCCTGTCCACCAAAATATTCCTCATTCTGGGGTCTCCAGCCTTTTCTAGGGCCACAGCACTCAGTAAGTTACCCATTGAGAGCAACGTCATAGAATCATAGAATGTCCTGAGTTGGAAGGGACCCACAAGGATCCAACTCCTGTCCCTGCATAGGACAATCCCCAAATTCACACCATGTGTCTGAGGGCCCTCTCCAATCGCTTCTTGAATACTGTCAGGGTTGGGGACATGACCGCCTCCCTGGGCAGCCTCTTCCAGCGCTCCACCACCCTCTGGGGGAAGAACCTTTTCCTAATGTCCAACCTAAACCTCCCCTGGCACATCTTCCTGCCATTCCCTTAGGTCTATCATCAGTCACCAGAGAGAAGAGATCAGCGCCTGCCCCTTCTCCTCCCCTTGTGAGGAAGCTGTAGATCGTCATGAGGTCTCCCCTCAGCCTCTTCTCCAAGCTGAACTTTGTGGCTCTCCTCCGGACAGCAGAGTCATAGTTTGATCTCCCTGTCAAACCATGAGGAATATCTGAACACTGGCCACAGGCTGGCATCTGGTGATCTAATCTTCTCTTAGGTACAACTCCACTTGGGGTGTACCATGTTGTACAGCTGGCAGATGTACAAGGAAGTCCAAAGTAATCTTTGATGAACTAAGAGGAGTATTGTCCAAGCCATACCCAGTGCAGGAGCTATTCCCTGTTTTTTGAAATTCTCCTTACCAGTGGTGCCCACTAAAATGCACCTGAAGAAGAAAACTCTTCACTGGCCTGGAGACAACCTGTCTGCCATGGGGATGTAGTGGCTCACACTTGCCCTGCACCAGTAGAGAAAGCCACATACCTCCCAGAGCTTACAGTAGAAACCAGGTACCACATCTCCTGTGCACTCCCTTTGCCTGGTCCCCTTTCTCCCCTGGACTGTTCTGTTGTGTCCCCCACCCCAGCCACCTCCAGGTCACATCTGCCAGGAGGTGGGAGGCCCATTGGCACACAGGGATGGAAATAGGATCACACCCCATGGAATGACTCCTCGTGCTGACCTCTGCAAGCTGACACGCTGCAGCAGAAACAAGCGTTATAAATACGAGTAAACCCAGCAGCCCTTTATGGAAGCCATGGCTCAGGCTGCAGCCTGGAGGTGCTGCCAGGGGGTGCTTTGCTAGAAGCCCCAGATTAGAAAGAAAAGCAAGACCATGCTCCATGTGCAACACCCTGCTGGCTCAGGGCTTGGAGAAGCACAGCTACTGCCTCTTCTCCAGGAAAGCAAGCCCTGGCTGCCTGATTGCGTGCTTTTGGGTGCTGAGGTTTTATTTGCATGTCCCAGAGCAGCGCTGGTGCAGGAGGCTGCTGCTGGGGTCTCTTCCTTCTAGCAGGGCTTCTCTGAGCATCCAGCCTTGGCCAGGTGGGGCCTCAGTCTCCACTTCCCAGCCTCCCACAGCAGACAAGGCCAATGGGGCAGGGCAGGAGCTGGTCTCCTGTCCTGACAGACTCAGAAGTGATCTGTCTCAGGGTGAGGAGACTCTTCAGCCACACAGGCCAGTGTCCTTTCAAGCCTGGGTGATAATTCTTAAGGAGAGGTGCAAAAGGATTCAAAAGGAACTGTGAAATCTTTCCTCTGGCCAAAAAGCTGCTAGCTGTCCTGAATCGCCGGTAGCAGCCCATTTTCAGAAAGGCAAGGACATGCTGCTTCCCATCATCAGCTGCAACAGCAGTTTTCAGCCATCCCTAAGGAGTGAGGTGGGGTGTCCATCCTTCTGCTATCTTACACCATATCATCACATATTTTTATGATTTTCAGGTCCTTTTGTGGCTCTTGACAGCAGGATTCACACTATTACTCAAGCATTTCAGCTTCCATTTTCAAACAGGAAAGCTTTAACGGAGGAGCTTTTCTCTCTTTTGTGGCTGCAGGTAATAGCCTGAGCACAGGCACCCAGAAGCTACCGTGCTGGAGAAAAACATCATAAGCAAGACACTTCTTAGATCTCCTGGGTTTTAGGCGACGTAATGATCTGGGGGAAGGGGGTACCTGACTCATTACTTCTGAATGCTTGGGAAAGCTGTGTAACTGTACTCCAGCTACATACTAATATCCATGATGGGTGCACTGCCAGTAGGGCTTATTCACATAGAAGAATTTGAATTAAAAAATTGCCTGAAATGAAAAAAAAACCCACAACCCATGCCCAGAGCATGCATAAAGGACTGACTGTAAGACATCAATACTGCCTGGAAAGCTATTCACACTAGGAATGCATGTGCCTGACAGGTGCCAACAGACTTTTTAGAGAGATTCACAGTCAATTCAGACTGTATGAAGTCTGGTTACAGAAGAGGGAAGTCAAAACAGAGCAGAAATTCAAGAGCAGCAAGTCCATTCTGTCCCCTTACAAAATTAAGGAGCTCGCTAAGCTTGTCCAGCTCATCATCCAAAAGGAATGAGGTTCCTGGTGGCACAGTGAGCTCACCCCAGCACTTCCTCGCTGCCAGCTGCACCCCAGCAGGCATCACGGTCCAGGCAGGGGAGGGGGAAGGTTTTGAGGGGCAGCACAGCAAAGGAGAGCTGAGCTGCCACTCCAGTGCAACAGGTGTAAATCTGCTGGGCACAGCTCTCTCAGCAGCAGACGGCATCATGCCGTTAAATTAAACACCCCTCCAGTTGTCAAGATGTTATTAAATACGCTGGTGCTCTCATGGCTAGGAGAAACCTGAGGTGCAAGTGGCACTGCAGACCTGGCCACTCCAACCCTGCCTGGTGCAGGTTCCTCGTTTTAGACCCTGGCCCTGAAGGGCTGGGTGGTTAATGCGTGCATGGGTGTGTGCAGGCAGAGACACGGACATATGCTTGGACATACCGATCATGGCCAAAGCTAGGCAGCAGTCCAGTGTCCCACCTCCTCCAAGAAAAAGTGGGGCTGATAGATGGAAATGGTCAGATTGGGCTGTATGTGCCTTAAGGGATTCCAGAAGGGAATGCACCATGTCAGATCATGTGGTTTATGTCTTATACTTTATTATTAGTAATTATATTATTACTATATTATTAGTAATTGTTGGGGTGCCTGGGTCAGAGCTCAGCCTGCACACATTCACACCCTAGCTGTCGGGGGACCAGCACTGCACCACTCCTTCACATCAGCTCGAGGCTTGGCTGTGGATCACTTGGGTTTTCACAGAAATCATCCAGACCTCAGCTCTTAGCATCTCTCAGGGAACATGCCTGGCCAGGTCTCTGAAACAGCTCTCCTGAAAACGTGGCCAGCAGCAGTTGTGCCCCCTTCACTGGCCCTCCAGTATACCAAAATCTTCAGGAGCCTAGACCTGTCTCAGGCTCCCTGCCTGCCTAAAGCACCAACCCCCGTCAGTCTAGTGTCCAAGTACCTTGCAACACCATGCCTTCCCTGGACCCCATCACATGGTCTGAATGGAGAACTGAGACATGGATGGATTTTTCCAAAGCCATGTGGGAAGCCTGTGTCAGTGGAAAATTCAAACATCCATCTCTTACCCACACCTACATCCTGTCCCTTCTGAAGCACCCATCCACACCTTTCCCCCAGGTGGGAGATTATGCCCCTGTCTTAGTGTCTCAGGGGCAACTGCTTTAACTAATTAGTTGTGACATGAGAGCATAGGAAGGTGACATAGAATGGGGCAGGGTGGCTGAGACATGCCATGGGATTTGTCTCAGGGAAGAGTTTTTCAGAACGTGGCACTGGAGTTTTTCTGAAGTTGGGTGTGTTAGAGGCATCTGGAAAAAAAAAGACCTCTCATCAGTCAGTTAAAATTGTTATGCAGGGATCTGCACTGACACCAGAATGATACTAGGAGTTCGTACATTAAAAAAAAAAAAAAAAGGTTTGAAAGTCCCAGCACCAAATGCATGTCAGACTCCTCTTTGCTCCCAGGTCCTGCAGAAGAGAAGGTGGGCAGGAGGTCATTGCAGGCAGCAGCAGCGTGGCCAGGTCTCCACTCAGGCTGCTTTGAGCATGTGATCAGCAGAGCTCTGGGGCATCTGCTGGACCTCAGCTCGTGGTGATTACTGGCAAGGCAAAAATTTTACTAACCAGGCTATGGCTAAGTCACATCTATCCATTTTCAGGTTAGACAGAGCGAGAAGGCCAGATACTTGCTCAAAAGCCTCTTCCAAACACTAATTATTTGCCCAAACAAGGCTGCCTTCCTGTGGCTCTGGAAAGCCAGTGCCTATAGGACCTAAAGAGCCACAAACAGAGCTCCTCTGTGCCCAGCCCATCAGAGGCAACATCCTGCAAACCATGGGTACGGACTCCTGACAGAATCTTAGTGAATAAATCTGTGTCTGTCTTCTTTAGCCAGTGTGCCAGTTACGCCATCCTCAAAGAGTGGAGGTTTTGCAGACAAAAGCACAGGGAGTTATGGGACACCTAAGTGTAGCCCTGCCCATTTACCAACTATGACTGAGGCCTGCAGCTTATAAAATGGTCTTTCTTGGAGCATCCTGAGGTCAGGGGGTTTTTTTACCATCTCTCTGCCCAGTCAGTAGGATTCAGGCTTCTAACATGTCAAACCCAATGCAGGTATAGCTAGGTGCAAAGCTGTCACTCCAGCTAGGATTCATATTGAATTTTAGTTGGAAGACACCCTCAAGATCATTGAGTCCAGCCATTAACCTAACACTGACACTAAACCATGTCCCTAAGAGCCTCATCTACATGTCTTTTAAACACCTCCAGGGATGGTGAGCCCACCATTTCCCTGACAGCCTGTTCCGATGCTTGACAACCCTTTCTGTGAAGAAATTTTTCCTAATATCCAATCTGAACTTTCCCTGGCGCAACATGAGTCCTTTTCCTGTTATCGTATTGCTTGCTGCTGCGGAGAGGCCAACACCCTCCTTGCTACAACCTCCTTTCAGGTAGTTGTAGACAACGATCAGGTTTCCCCTCAGCCTCCTTTTCTCCAGGCTAAACAGCCACAGTTCTCTCAGCTGCTTCTCATCAGACTTGTGCTCCAGACCCCTCACCAGCTTTGTTGACCTCCTCTGCACTCTCTCCAGCACCTCAGTGTCTTCCTTGTAGTGAGAGTTCCAAAACGGAACACAGGATTCGAGATGGGGCTTCTCCAGTGCTGAGTACAGGGGGACGATCACTTCTCTAGTCCTGCTGGCCACACTATTCCTGATACAAGCCAGGATGCTGTTGACCTTCTTGGCCACCTGGGCACACTGCTGGCTCATATTCAGCCAGCTGTTGATCATCACCACCAGGTCCTTTTCTGCCAGGCAGCTTTCCAGGCCACTCTTCCCCAAGCCTGTAGCGCTGCCAGGGATTGTTGTGACGCAAGGGCAGGACCCGGCACTTGGTCTTGTTGAACCTCATGCAGTTGTCCTCAGCCCAATGATCCAGCTGGCCCAGACCCCTCTGTAGAGCCTTCCTACCCTCCAGCAGATCAATACTCCCACCCAATTTGGTGTCATCTGCAAACTCACTAAGGGTGCACTCAATCCCCTCATCCAAATATATAATGCCAGGTTTAAGCTCTTCTTTCTTTGAAACTATCTGGGTGTACTAGAGGTAGCATCTGTTTGCTGGCTTCTGTATGAGCAACAGAAACAATGAAGAAAATCCTCCCATCCCAGTGCTACCTGCAGAAAGCCCCCAGGGAGTCCCTCTACCCTTTCCAGAGTGGGTTGTGTGTGGATAAGTCATACCCTGCTCCCACAGGCTGGCAGAGCTCCCAGCCCAGCTGGGACAGGTAGGCAGGTCACTGTCTCTGTGTCCTGCTGCAGGCTATTTGCAGCCTTTTCCAGTCCACCTGACGGGTCCCTAAACCACAGCAGCAGGTTGCCTTCAGACATCCCTTGTCAGATCTTTGCATGAAAAAGCAGTCTTGTCTGCTTCCAGCATTTCTCCTTATGCTTTTCATTTGCACTTTATTGCTTTCCTTCCCAGTCATTTCCATCCATGCCAATGGGCCCATTTCCATTTGGCCCTGCATGATATCTGCGTTAAATCCCTTCTTGCTATGTAGGGATTATAAATCCATTAGGAAGCAATTATCCCAATCCTTCTGGGACAGTCCCAGGTCTGACTTTCTAAACTACCTTCTGACCTGTATAAGGCACAGGTGTCACTCCCAAAGACAGAGAGGTGCAATGATCCCCATAAGATGGCAGAGAGCAACTTTTCTCTGGGGGACACAATGTCTAAAAGAGAAAATTTTCTTTTTGAAATGTCAATGAGCGAAGACCCTGTGTGGCTCAGAGTGAGTCAGGACTTCTGAGTCATCTCGTTGACCTTCCCTTTACAACTTCTATGTAATTTCACAAAAGTGCTTTTGTCCGTACCGTGTTTTATTTTCCTCATCAAAAACAGTGTCTGTGTGTCAGAAAAAAAGGAGGGTTTATAGCATCTTTTATCACATGGCAGGTCTTGGGACACCTCAGACAAAATATACAAAGTTCTCCAGCAGTTTAAAATAGGAAAAAAAGAGAGGGAGTGCAAATGATACAACCTCTCTGACTTGTACTTGCCATCCCTGACATGACTGCATTAGAGCACAGGCAACGCAAAGCACTGTGGAGGACTTGTCACCTTTCAGGGCTGAAGGGAAGGGAGAGAGAACTAGGTTTTCTCACACTGCAGGGCTTTCCTGGAGATAACAGTGATTCCCTTAGTCTCTTTAGAAAGGTTCAGTATATCTCTGAGGCTTCCACCCTAAGGACAGAAGTACACTGAAAGTTATTACAAGCTGTGACCTTGCTTGGCTAGCTGGTGGCAAAAGGCATATTTTCTGAATACTCCTATCTTGCAAAACATACAAGGTCTTAGAAGCTTGAAAAGAGATTAGCTAAAGCAGAACCTTAAATCCTGAAGCCTTGGAAAAAAAGGCTCACTGAAGCATTTGGATCAGCAGTGGCTGGGGATCTCTTTTACTGCATGAGCTAGAAAGGACAATGAAGGTGAGAATGGCAGCAAGGAGTGTGGCTGCTGTGGCCAGGAGGGAGGAGCAGCAAGTGGATATCCCAAATTTCTAGTACAAGTAGGAAAAAAAAATCAACAAGAAGGAGATTTTTGTTCATCCTACTTCCCCATCCTGAATTTCTGCAGGCCTGAAGTGAAGGGCTGAGATTGTATTGTTTCAAGCACTTCTGTTGCATTTCTGTCAATGGCTACCTATCCTCACGAAATTCAAAGAAACAAAGTAAAATCCTACTCGAGTGGTTTTGCAAACCTAATTCCCTGGAATCAGGCTTTTGTTCAATGAATATACGCCAAAGAGCCTAAAACAGTGGATAAACCACCAGCAAGCTTTTCCTTTAATTCTTTCTTTCTTCGCCTGAAGTTTGGAGCCAATTCTGAAGGTTATTTGAATGATGTGCGCACCTGCCCATGTGGATGGGTGTTCAGCCCTATCAGCTAATTTCTCAGAGAGTTTTCAGGTGGATGGTGGGATGGTTCACCAGGGAAGAGCATCATAATGATTTCTAGAGTCAGGGCTAAAAGGTGGCTAAGGAATCAGAGTTGGGAGGTTGAGCCTTGCAGTCAGCCTATATCAGAGACTAACAGATGCCAGCTTTGTCATGGAATGAACTAAAGGACAAGTGTCCCAGGACACAGGGTTGACTATATCATTCCCTCGCATGGTGCTGGCCACAGAAACAGATGTTTTGCAACCATGGGCAGCTAAATGAAATCAGGAAGACCTTGGACTATGCCGAAAGATAGCACAAAGTATTTGTAGTGAATCTGTGAATGCAAAATTCAAGATTTCACAGAAAATCTCTTTGTCCGCCTCATCTTCCCCTCCTATGAGGAACTGCTGTTGCTCCTACTCTGTGGAGGAGGATCTGGGACACAGAGAAACCCTTCATCAGTGTCCCATAGAAATGGGCCTTCAACAAAACTCAGGTTCCCCAAATCCACGAAGTCTACACACTGTCCTTTTCTTGGCTGTGAACCTGCCCCAGCATGTCCACTGGATTTAGCACAAACAGTCCCGTTGAGGTTTTGAGTGGAGACACAAAGAGATGGACTCTGGTGACTGTAACATCCAGTGTCATTCTGCTGGAGGAATTCCCTTCAGAGCAGAGGTGAAGCCTAACAGTCACAGATCTCTGCTAGTCATGCCAAGGGCAGATGAAATAGATGTGCCTGGGGCTAACGAGGTAACACTTTTTGTGAATAAAAAGCCTTTTTATTCCTTTATTTTTGATAGCAAAAAGAGGAGAAAATGAAAATTGGATTGTGTCTAATTTTAGGCAGATTTAAAAGTTATTCAGACTAGAGAGAAAGTGCCTCAAAAATAGCTTAAGTGATATGAAAGTGGAGCAATTGCTGAAGATCTACAAGAACAAAAGGAGAGCAGAAGCCTGAGAAAACAATTTTGAAGTAGCTGTGAACGCTTCATTTTTGCAGCCCCGTCTGATGTGCGCCTGCTTTAAAACACACTCTGATGCCGGCAGAAGCCTGCTCCTGCACCCCAGATCCATGAGGTCCTTCAAAGGCAACCAACCGGCCTGGTGTATTCTTCATCATCCCACAAGCTCAGTTGTGCATTATACAGCCTAAATGCTCAGCAGAAGCCTGGCCAGCCATTGCCACCCACTGTGGCACAAGTCTTGCGTCTCTCACTAACAGCAATCAGACATATCCAGGTTTGTCACATCTCTCTCTAAAAGTGACTGCCCCTGAAGGGTGCCTCTGTAGGGAGTGTATTTCTGAGGCTGTCTTGCTCTGGCTTCTACCCGCATCCCTCAGGCTTCATCATTAGGACTTCAAGTTGCAGGTAAACATTGAACTTCTGAAAACGTATGAGCAGAAATTAAGAGGAGGCTTTGGAAATATGAGAGACTTGCTGCCCACAGACTTCAGTCAGTATGTTGTAGGCTGTTTACCTTGGAAGTGAAAGCTGAGGGGATGTGTGTTCCTAAGTCACCCAGGAGGTGGGTATAATTTGCCCAGGAAAGTGGGTGAGTCACCAGTCTTGGAGTTATTTAAAAGAGATGTAGATGTGGTGCTTGGGACGTGGTTTAGTGGTGGACTTGACAGTGTTAGGTTTACAGTTGGACTCTATGATCTTAAAAGTCTTTTCTAACCTAAATGATTCTGTGATTCTCTAATTGCTAAATAATGCTCACCGTTCACCCCAAATATTGAAATAATCCCAGCCATACAATTAAATGGGAACAGCTGTTTGGGGCGAGAGTTGCATGCGCTATGAAGAGACATCGTCTCCCCCCCGGTGTAGATGGAGCAAGGCCGTGATGGAGCAACATGCGAGGAGGGGGCCACGTGTCTGCACACCACTTTGGCGGGGGGAGGAGACCCGTGCCCCCTGTCAAGCTCTTCTCTGCCAGCCCCTCGGCGTGCCTTCTGCAGCAGATCTGCGTCAGCCCCGCTGCCGGCCTGCAGCCAGCTGGCCTGCCTCCGCCTGCCTGTCGCTGCCAGTCATGGGGCAGCCGTGACAGCCCAGCCAGAGGAGGGGAGGAGGTGAGAGCCTGTGCCACCGAACTTGTTCTCCCCCCAGCAGCCCGGTGCAGGAGCTGCAGGGAAGCGGCAGGCAGAGCCGAGCTCCAGGGAAAAGGGCAACTGGTCACCGTTCCCAGGAAATGAAGAGGAAGCAATATGAGGGAATACGGCCCTTTGGGCCAACAGGCAGGTCCCAGGAAGGCAGGTGAGCAGCAATGGTGGCATCTGTTCACCATCTTGAGGAGAGCCCTGCCTCCTGCCCCAAGACGCTGGCCTGGGTACGTGCCTCCTGCCCTTCATCCCTCTTAGTACGATAAGGTTTCAACCACTCACCAGAAATGTATGGGACTTGGTAACTGCTGTGGGCATGGAAGGTTGCAACATAAACTTCCCTCTGCTTTGGGATTACATGTCCCAGGGCCAGAAATTATCCTGGTAGCCCGCAAGCAGAGAAGGTACTTCAGAAAAGAGCTTGAATGTCCGGCCAGTGGCCCAGGCAGGAGAAGGAGGAGGAGGAGGGAGTCCCAGGAGCACTCACCTCCTTTGCTGCTGAGGAAATGAGACTTCTCCTCTAGCAGTGCAGATGAGGCTCCAAAACTGTTTAACCTGAGATCCGTTATCCAAAGCCTAATCAGTGTGATGCCCAAGGGGATACAAAGAGAGATACCCTTATTAAAAATTGCAGCAAATACCTTCTATTTCTGTTAAGCCTCAGTAGGACAGGCTGTGCCTTGGTTCCCTGTACAAGTGAAGTCTGTCCCTTCACAAATCCTGCCTGCGTATTCCCAGCATCAACATCTTCCACTCCCTCCCTTTTGCTCACTCCCCCTCTCTCAGATGATGCAGAGTGCCAGCAAGTCCCTCAATGGTGTCATATCTGTCCTTTTTATTCATTGCAGGGTTTATTTTTAGCTTGAAACAACTGCTTCCTAAAAATGGAGTTCCTAATGACACGGGAGCTGGACACAGCTATGTAAGGTATCCAGGGCTTGGCCTGACAGCTTCTCCTGTCTGTCTCTTTGTTGTGAGCCCAGGACAGCAAAGTTTACTGCTCCCCACCAGCCTTGCAGCATTTGGGCTGGTCACTAGGAAGGCAGCAGAAAGAGAAACTCGGTTCAAACTTTACGCGGAGCCTTTGGTGCCCCTCTCTTCCCAAATTAAGAAGGAGAGGGACATTTACCTGCCCTCTGCTGCACTCCAAGGACTCCCCTATGAAGGCGACTTGCTGGATCCTGGCAGGTTTTTACCTGCTTTTCTGCTGCAAGGCAGAAGAGGGACTGAACTTCCCAACTTACGATGGAAAAGACCGAGTGATCGACCTGAATGAGAAGAACTACAAGCAGGCCCTGAAGAAGTACGACATGCTGTGCCTGCTCTTCCACGAGCCTGTGAGCTCTGACAAGGTCTCCCAGAAGCAGTTCCAGATGACAGAGATGGTCCTGGAGGTAAGTGTCGCTGCATGTCCTGGCTGGGGTCAACACCACAGCATGGTTTGGAGCTGTGGAGAGGAGCCACGGGACAGGATAGTCAAAGGGTCTTGTGTAGAGTGGGGACTGAGTGCTCAAAATTTTGGGTTTGTTTACTTGGATTTGAGTTAACCCCTGGGTTCTGTGAAACCCAAGAAAAAAACTTCTTTTGTGCTCCTCTGAATTGTTTGCTGGGACATAGTCTTTCTAGATTGTGTGTCAGAAACCCGGGCACTAGCGAGTAACCTTGCAAACCTCAGCAATGTGAACTCAGTTCTGTTGAGCTTTCCCTAATCTTAGCACAGACCTGAGCCCATAGCTTGAAATTTTTAGGTCCTTTCTCATTCTGTGCAAGCCAGTATCCCCCTTGTATTCTGGATTCAGTCCCATTTTCTGTCCCACTAGGAGCAATCAGCCAAGAAGCTTTACCAAACTGTGCTGCAAACGGGCGTCCTAGCTCCTCATCTCAAAAGCTCCCCATTGGTGCAGCATTAAATCCCTTTTTGTTTTTCTGACACTTGGTTGCCTGCTTAGAATCAGTCTGTAGCTGCTTATTAATGCAACCATTCATTTCTGTGCTGGAAAAAAAGAGTGTTGTTAATTCTTTGGTTTAAGAATGATTAATTAATCCTCAGTAAAATAAATCGTGGTAAAAATTACAAAGTACACTTGTAGCATTCTTTCTTGTAATGTAGCTGTAATCTAGGGAATCATACAGCATCAAGCCTGGATTGTTAGGTGCTTATTTCCTACCAGGGGCTTACAAATATTCCCTCTTAACTAAAAGACACAGTTGGAAATAAAGTGAGAATTACAGAAGAAACACATAAGCTTTACTTATCGGATCCAGAGAGAAAATCCATTGCAACTCTAGGAGTACAGCAAAACTGAATTAGAAAACATGCTTGCTGAAGGCTGGGACCTGAAAAAGTCCAGTGTCAAGTTTGAAGTCTATGGACCTCCTCAGCAAGCCTGTCAACAAGAAAGATTCAAAAACTAACCAGATTTTACTCACCTATCAGGAAACACTTGCTCCAGGTGAATGATCAAATACCATTTGGCAAAGTAAAGAAAAAACAACATTGAAACTCCAGTTGAAATGTTTATGGTTGGTAGTATAATTGTATTGTTATTTAATAGGATAGCTATTTTGTGCTCAGTAGATGGCAAGCAGTTACTAGATATGTATTTATAGAAAGCTGGCAGAAGCAGGTATTTGTTTTGTACTACCGGTTTTAGTCCCCACAACATCTATACCCATGTTAACAATAAGCCAAATAAAGAGTCCAATGGCTGCAATACATGCTGTCTTAAAGCTTTTGTTTTGCAGGATTTGATTCAGCAGTGAGTACATTAGCTTAGGACGCTGGTGATTTGGTTTCCAACTGCCTCTCTGCCATGGACTTCTTATGTGACCTTGGGCAAGAGACTGAGGATTAGATCCACAGCAGACTTTACACAATTGTAGTGCTCTAGTCCACTACTACTCAGCTACTAGCTAACTGTGCCACACATCAGCCATCACTTTTGACTTTGACCACAAAATTTTCCAAACACTTGCAATGCTGATTCAGTGCATGTTGAAGTTTCACAGTACCACCCCTGGACCAGGAGCTGCAGCAGCAGCAATCGGACAGCCCAAGCACAAGAGCAATCTGCAGAATGAGCACTCCTTTGCCTCTGCCACTTGAGGGAATCAAACAGGGAGAGGGTCTCAGAGGGTAACAGAGAAGATAAGGATGTGTCCTATCCTGCATAGGACACAGCCCAGCAAGGTGCTAGTGCTCCCAATTTCTGTACTAACTCAACCATGGGAGCATTTGTGAAAGGAGAGGGCAAGCCAGGTTGTAAACTACTCCCTCTTGTGACAGTGTTCACCTCCCTGACCTCAAACCATAACATGTTGTGCTGTGAGGGTCACTCTCGATGTCCCCTGTCAGAGCTCATCCAGCTGTGGGATTCCACCACATGTTCACTGGGACAGGGCGAGGGAAAGAAATGGCTGAAGTGGCTCCATGACAGAGGTGTGGAGCCATTCACCTGGGAGATGCACTGCCTGAGGTCACTCTCACTGGAAGCAGCCAGCAGCTGAGCCCAGCTCTCTGGTAATTTGAGCAAGTACTCAGAGTAGTGAGCTGCTGGGCAGGCGCAGGAGCAGCGACAGGGTTTCTCCTTCCAGCCAAATCTGGGAAAAGTTCACTCAGGAAGACTTTATGTATCTAATTTCAGCAGAGGGTTCAGGGCTCTGAGTGCTGAAGGTCCTCTATGCCTGAAATGAGGTATCTAAGAGGCAAATGCTCCAGCCTTCGCTATTCCCTGCTGACCAGCTTGTGAGGTTCCCAGAGTAGGGTGCTACCTGTAGTAAGACGCTCCTTCCTAGAGCAGCTCATGTTTTTCCATCTTACTGTACTGACAGTTTATCTGCTGATTCACAATGAGATGTGCTGTTTCCACAGCCTGGAAAGCATCATGTCCTTAGCCCTTTTTCCATACAATTACACTAGTCTCCACCATTAGGAATAATAGAGAGCCTTCATGCAAAACACAGGCAAGTGTGGAGCTAAGCAAAGATCTGAGCTGGGTAGTTAAGGGTTGTTATGTCCTATTGTCTGATGAACATGAGTGTGTGTGCACATGGGAGGGAATGGGCTTAGTGGATGTTAAGTCCAGAAAACCCCCAAAGAGTCCACACTTCTGTTTCTTCCTCACACACCTTAGAAAAAATGTATGTAATTCCAAAGACCTGAAGAAATATCTTAGACATCAAGAAAAGAACAGGAGAGATCCAGCAGGGTTTCCTTGAAGTATGCAGCTCATGGTTAGTAACAAGCTCTGACTGGGTCTTCTCCCACAAGTGAGGAGCATGTGAGGCTTCTCAATTGGATCCTTTGGTGTCTAACAGGGATTGAGCTCAGCTGGCAATGTTTCTTTCAGGGCATGTCAGTCTCTTCACTTCCAAGTCCTTGCTCTTCATGAAACTTGTAACTGCTTTATTCTGCTTCAGATCCCTTCCTCCGGAAAATTTGGCTGAAAAGGGCCAATAGCTAGAAAAATTTCCTTCCCAGGGCAAAATCCCAGCATGCAGGACTGACCGACACTGTCAAAAGTTCAAGGTGCACACCAGCTATCACCAGAAAAGGGATGCCACCATTAGGCTGATATTTCTGTGGGACAACAGACGGGGTCTTTGGTTCCGCATACCCAGGTGTACTGGGAACTGTTACTGGATTCCCAGGCAGCCCAGGGTCCCTTTCCAGATTAGAAAGGGAACGAAGGTGAAGACCATCATGAAGCAGTCCTGACAGCTCCTGCCACCTATACTGCTGGATGCTAACTGGTGACAACAGGGTACAGGGACAACCGAGCCCCTCTGGTTGGAGAAAGGGCTTCTTTGGGCCTTCCTTTGTACATGACAACAGCTCCAAAGACGGCAGCGCCAACCCCTCAGGTCAGGGTGGGAAAGCCAGGGGCTGTTGGGCTACTCTGTCAGGAAAACAGTAAAAGCAATGTTTGGAGATGCAGCTGCCTACTGCTTTCTGACTAAGATGGAAAAGGGTTGAGGAAGGATTGTAATAAGACAACTCAGGGCAGAGACAGCATAAGCACAAGCCGGTTCACAGCTGAATTTCGAGGGCTCTTCCCAGTTGCTTGCCTTTCTCTTATGACTCCACTCTGCGTCACTGACTACCGAAAAGCACCTGCAGCTTGAGTGGGGAAAAGCCTCCATACAGGGCAATGCCAGAGGTTGAACCAGGTAGTTCCAGAGCTAACAGAAGCTATTCGTACTCTGTGGTGATGTTTACAAGAGCCCTGTATGCCCCATGATGTGAGCACATTGAAGCAGATGAAACAGCCAAAGACAAGGTTTCACAATAAGTATTTAACAGACCAGTAAGAAAAAAAGCTAGTTGTCCTGAAAAGTCTCAGCTTTAATGAAGAAGAGGCAAAAGAGGAAAAGACCAAAGTAGTGGAGCTGAGAGATATCAGTTCTGGTTTTCTTCTCCTCCATAGCTCCCTTGCCATATTCCATCCTGTCTCATACCACCACTTCTCACACCTTCTCCCTTCACAGAATAACAGAACCAAAGAATAGTTAGGGTCGGAAGGAACTTCTGGAGATCATCTAGTCCAACCCACCTGCTAAAGCAGGTTCACTTAGAGTAGATTGCACAGGAATGTGTCCAGGTGGATCTTGAATGTCTCCAGAGAAGGAGACTCCACAACCTCTCTGGGCAGCCTATTCCAGTGCTCTGGCACCCTCAAAGTAAAGAAGTTTCTCCTCATATTCAGATGGAACCTCCTATGCTTCAGTCTGTGCCCCTTCCTCCTCTCATCTCTGAATCTCCCAAATATTTGGATAGTTTCACCTTCCAGTGAGCCAGACCCTGTTTCTAGGAATCCTGTAGCAAGAATAATGAGCTGTAGGGATAGGGGCTGTCTTTCTGCACTTGAGAAGATCTCTCCAGCAGCTGAGGTTGTCTCACTATCACAGCAGGCTGCCTGCAATGAACTCCTTCCTTTACCCTCTCCTTTGCTGAAACTTGCTCAGTCCTGGCTCCCCTGTCTTTCTTCCCTTGTCACCTGTGTGCATGTGTAATATCCTTAAAGAAAAATAGAGGTTAGTCAAGCCCCGCTATTTTAGACCCTTCAATGCAACAGTGCCCCTGGGCTGAAAATTCATGGAGAACTGCCCAAGCACAAACCAGTCTGATTAGAAGTAAGAGAAGAGGGACATGGTTTTCCCTTTCCAGTTGAGGTCTAGGGTCAGCCCAGCCTCTAGCAATAAATGGCAGAACAAGGTGAAGCAGCTTAACATAGTTGGTCAGTTCTGTAACATGAAGGAAAATTTATCCTACAAACCTGGGAATATAAATCCATGAGCTTACATTGCATGGGATCCTCTCATTGCCCAGCCACAGTCAGTAGCTACCTGTGGTGTGAGAGGAAAAGATAGATTTTGAATTCAGTAAAAGGCATGGGTTAGAGAGCAAGTATTTATATTCAAGTCTTGAAACTGCTGCAGCTTGCAGCTCAGGATAGAAAAACTGGTACAAGGTCGGATGGTTTTCGGATAGTTCTACCCACATGGTCTTGAAATCTGTTGAGAGCAGGTGGTTCCCATGAGAGTTCAGAGTCATCTAATATATAGCAAGAAAGTCTTCTCTGCTTCTAATGCAACACAGAAAAAAGGTTTACAAGCTTATGTCTGTGCAGTTTATCCCAGAAATTCATAGGAACCAGGAGATGCGATCCTAGTTCATCCCCATCTCTAGGTAGAGTACAAACATAAACCCAAATTCTTTCTTGAAACACCCTGCTGTTTGTTTCACAGACTCAGATTTCAGCCTTTTTCTTTGAAAATGGGCATATTAATGAGACAGTGCCTCATTTCCTGGGCTGGGTAGACATGTTATACAAGACACGTTCACAGAAACTATCAGGTCTCTTGGTTCCTACAGAGCAAGTCCTAAGGGTGAGAGACAAGGCACACCTGGATGCATAGGTATGTGTAGAAGTCTACAGTGCAAGTGCCTGTACATATCTGTAATAAAAGAGGTGTTTTTGTTTCCATTGCTACTAAAGCAGTGCCTTCCACTACAGATAAGTTAACGCAAAAATAAGGAAGGAAGGGAAAGAAAAGGAAAAAGCATGCACTGATTACTTTGTCCTTTGAGGCCGTGTAAGTAGGTCTCAATTCATAAACAGACAGCAGAGAAAGAGCACTGATTTTTAGCAGTAGCACTTAGGACGATTTAACTCACTACACATGCCAGTCACAAAAACAAGTTACAGAGAGGTAGGTCCCTGTTTCACAGATGGGCACACTGACATCCAGGGACAAGTATGTGATTTCAGTCTTTCTGTATAACAATAGCAGGAACAATTTCCAGTGATGCTTTTGCTGGTTTTGCCCAGGTTCATTCAAGTCCCTCCTGTCAGTTCCCAGCAGTGAGCTGGAACTGGCTGCATGAGCCACATCTAGCATAAGACCCCGCTTTCAGTGCCATACTGCTCTTTGAAAGGCACGTTTCGCGGCTGCTAAAGTATGGTCAGAGAGGGGTGTACTGACAACAGTTCTCTGAGCAGAGACCAGAGCAGAGACGAGATCTCAGGATCTAATGAAAATCGAACGGGTTTTATCCAGAGACCAAATTTCTGTGCAGATGTCACTTGGAGACATGGCAGGTCCCTGTGAGCTTGGGTTTGCTTGCAGACACAGTGCAAGGCTAAGCCTGCTTGGGCTTTGCAGGCTTTCTCAGCCCTGAAGTGAGGAGCTCTTCTCACTGTCCAGTTGCAGAGCAGACAAACTCTGTAGGTGCCACACAAGACCTTAAGCTGCATGGAGACTCATTCTGTGTCATCCCTCCCTTCAGAAGTACAATTGAGGAAAAATGTTGAAAACCCATCCTCTTAGGTCTCGGCTACCCTGCTACACTAGTCAGCTCCCCAAAAAAGTGCCAGCAAGGGTTTCCCATGCCTTCATGCTGGTCTGGTTCCCAGGAGGCAGAGTCTCATTCCTATATGACGAGGTGCTTTTGCCCTGTCCTGAGTGGGAGGCCTCAAAAGGCTTAGCTTGAGCTCATACTCTCCTACTCAGTGGATCTGTGTGCTGTTTATAGTTTTCATTTCATGTCCCCTTGACATTTCTCAGGAGCCTGCCTGCAGGCTGGGGCAGCTGTTGCTCTGCCAGGCAGAACAGGTATGGTGGCCCTTGCCATGCTCGCCCAACGTGACCTTAACCCAGAGCTTGGTCTGCCAGTGCCCTTCATCTAAAACCAAACTAGTCAAAGCCTGTGACTGCCCTTCCTTCATGCCTGAGCTTCATTTAGTGGCAAGAGTAGAAAGGGGATGCAATAATTCGCTTTAAACACCCAAGAGGGAAAAGAGCTATTTAAGCACAAAGCCTAAGGACAAATGGGCTATGAATAAACCAGGTCTGGAAACTGGGAAGTCCCTAATCATCAGAGGGGGAAGATGTCAAGGGAAGAACAGCCCAATGAGTTTTAAATGGACACTGACCAGGTTGTGACAGAGATTGAATGACATAGTCCCAGGTTTGATGACTAAAAATGTCATTTTGCAGCCTCTGTCCCTGGATAACATCCATGGCCTAGGAAAGAAGTGACTTAGCAAGGTCCAAGCAATCCCTTTTTTTTTTTTCCTCCTTTGCACATTGGGATTTACCTACATACATGAGACAAAACCTTGCCGGAGGAAATAGAGCACACACTCAATTCCTGGGGGGAACCACAGAGCACGCATTCACTCCTCCCCTCCCCTGGCACCCCGGGACAGCGAGTGCTCCCTCCTAAGCAGTGCTGATGGTGCTCATTCCTCTGCGCTCTCTGGTACAGCTTTGGCGAGGGCCAGCTGTCGCATATGATACATCCTTTTTCTTGGAACCCTGTCTAGCCCTGGCAGGAGACAGACTGCCGCCAGCTTAGCAGACCTCTGACACCTCAAAACCTGAGCAATGGGGGCTGCGTGATTTTAAAGTTTTCCTCAGTTCTTATTTCTCTCTGCTCACTCCTTGGCTAAAAGGCCTTTCTTGTCTCAAGGACCCCTCGATTCCCCCAGGGTCCCCCCCTCACTGATCCTTCCCATGCATGTAGGGTGGGAGGTCCCATCTCCTGCTGTCACATCTTGGGCTCTGTGGGGTTTCAGAGGCGCTGCATCACACCCACTTGGTCAGAAACCTGAGAAATCTCGCTCATTTCTGGGAGCTGGAGGTGTAGAAATGACATGGGCAATGGTTTGAGGAGGTGAACGAGCTGAATATCACGCATGCTTCCCTCCTCCAGCATCAACTGAAAGGAGCCAGCTTGTGCCCTGCACGGGCTTCATAGCAGCACCCAGCCTTTGCTTTCAAAGCAGCCTCTCTGAGTCCAGTAAGACAACAAGGCTGCAGTAGCCTCACTTTTGTTGAGGACAGCCCCCAGATTGCACCTCTGGTCTCTGTTTTGTCGACGAGGAGTTTAGCAGGTTGGCCCCCGGGCACCATCCCAGACCCCACAGCCTGGGTCAGCACATGCACACATGCACGCACGCCTGCCCTGGGCCATCCTTGCCATGCAAGCTGCCCAGCTGAGTCGGCAAAACATCCGTGATGCAGGGCCAGCAGGGACTGGCCAGGAACAGCAGCAGGTGGCCCCTGCACCCCTGGGTGCTCAGTGGCACGGGCATCGGCCCCGGTTAGCTCACGGCTGGGGAGGCTGAGCTTTAGCTTACAGCTCGCTAAAATTAGGGATGCCTGGTGCAGACAAAAATACGAACTATGTGAAACCTTTAGGGAGGCAGCCAAAGAGCACATCATTTGTTTGACCGAGCTGAGTGGCTGTGTGGCAGTTAAAGCCCTGGAGCGGTGTTCTTGGAAGCATTACCTGCGAAAGCCACCTCTGTGGGAGTGACCTTTGCATGTTCCATATTTGGGGACTTGCCTTTTAGTCCAAGGAGCAGTGACCCCCTGGGATGGCAGGTTCAGCTGTAAACAGCCTCTCTGGGCAGCTCAGGTGGTGGAAAAGGGCATGAAGATGGGACCAATACACTCTCCCCTGGCCCCAATGCCAAGAGGGTGGTTTTTCTAGTGGTAGCTGCTCAGCAGGCTTCTGCCCCTTCCCTTTGACCACCATAATGCTTCAGAACTCCTAATCCACCAGCGTGAATTATTCAAGAACCCAAAATGTTGTTGGTGGGGTATGCAAGGGGATGCTAGAGGAGGCAGCACAGTATTAGGAAGGACAGATACTCCTCTGCTCTCCAACAAACTGCCCACCAGCTTGAACAACAGTGAAGCCAACCGTAGCAGGAAGGCATGAGTCCTGCATAAGGATTCAAATCTTTGGGGGAAATACCCTAGACTTTTGCCATCTCCTTCTGTTGCTTCTGAAAATAAAAACCTAATGTTTGGGGATATATAATCATCGTCATTGCATCAACCAACTTCTGACCAGCAACATAAATGGCAGCTTTAAAGAGAGTAGGAGAGAAACAGCGGAGAAGTGTAAAGAAGGTGGCATTTCTTGAGGGACATTTCCTCATCATCTCCTGTTGCTCTTCTCCTTGCATTACTTCAGCTTTGTTCTTCCACCACTGCCAGTTAGGAAAACAGAAAGCTCCCCATTCTTAAGAGAAGTTTACTCATTATGGCTCTCACAGAGACTCAAAAGTCTCCAGCGCCCTGAGCGCAATCTGAGCAGCTGGAATAGGAGTGAAGTGGTGACTCTTCTGCTGCTCTATAACCTAGGATTTCAGAATGACCCTATGAGTCTTCTTAAATCTCTCAAAATTTCCCAACATCACGCCCAAGTTCAGATAGGTATGGTGGGTGTGAAGGTGAGATGTTCTGGCAGGGAGTTGTTTCTTTCCATCCCCATTATTCAGATTGCCTGTAAATGTTGACACCAGCCAAGATGAGGTCGTTCCTGCTTACATGGTGGTACTCAAGCTTGACTTTGGGCTGGCACCTCTCACACATCCCAGAGGGCCATGCACGCCCTCACGCTCACCCAAATTCAAGCATGGCTATTACTTGAGGGAAGTGGAAGAAGAAAGGAGTGCTCCCAATCTCACACCTCCTTTTCCCAAGGCTGCATGAGACACAGCTTGTGATCTTGTGGCTAGTAAGTGTGCATTGCAAAGTCTTCATGCACGCGAGAGGAAGGCTGCAAAACGTGCATGGGATACGAGGTTACAAGCTACTGGGATCTTTGCTCATGCTCTCAGCCAGCTCTGCCTGCCCAAAGATGCTGCTATACCTCAGGGACTGCATGACCAGTTAGGTCCAGTTCTTCCAGGGCAGTTTCACCCCTCCGTGCAGCTGTTGAAGCTAAATTACTCACTATAGAGGCTGACACAAAGGCAAGGGCTCTGGCCGGCCAAGACTTCAAGCAACACAAATTTGAAGGGAGGAGAAGGAGGGGGAGGAGGAGGGGCTGTGTTCTTATATTACAGCTGCCTCTGTCCCAAGGTCCTGAGCCAAGAGGATTGTCAAGATTAGAAACATTATCTGCATTCAAATCCCACTAGTATTATGGAATCAGAAAATACTGTAAGGGGATATATAAATGCTTGATACTGTAATGAGCAGGGGGCAACTAGCCAAGCTGCCGTGCCTCTGGCATACCCTGTATTTTGCTGCCTTATAGGGTTCAAATATAGGTGTGGGAATACATCCTCATCTGAGCACTGGTCAGACTGATCTGCTACAGTGGAAAGCAGAGAAAGCACATGCAGGAGCGATATCTAGCCCCTGTACAGCTCCACTAGAAAAAGCCACCATAGGTACTGACACCCTGGAAAGGTCTCCTGCCTCCGGACGCTGACACAGTGGAAAGAGCTCCCGAAAGTCTCATGTTGCATAAAGATTTCCCTGGTGCAGGACTCTAGTGCTCTGCAGATGGGCATAGGCTGCACCACTCACCTCATTATCTCATTAGCTTGAAAGTCACATACTGTCACGTCTTCTCTTGGGATGGGCTTCTTCAGAGGAACATCTCCAAACAGTTGTACCCATGGTACATACACTTCCTAGAGACATTCTCACTAGGCACAGTCACACAGGCCCTGACACACCAGCAGGCACACCTCCAGCATTACTGTGACCTTTTCTGCCTCCTGAGCCCTAATGAAGTGCACACTCCCACAGTTTCATACAAAGAGGCTTTCATCCCTTCGCCCACATTTTCTAGACATGTTTGCTCTTTCCCAGCAAGCTCCCATGCTCACAGCTACATGGCTGCATCCACAGCCCCCCACAAAAGAGCTACCTTGCCTATGCTGCATACTGACACACATTACTCCTGATTAACATTTCCTCTCTTGCAAACATCTCTGCTCATGCCCAACTACTTGTCTGCAGCAGGTGTTGCAACCTCACACGATGAAGGCACATTTCTGAGCTTCTTCAGACACCCCCAAGAAACTCTAACCACCTCCTGTGAGTAGGTGTCAAGAACTATTGGGCTTAAACTGCCTCGAATTTGTCTGGCACATGGCTAACATAGCTGTAAGGAAGTAGCTAGATCAAGTATGCACTGGACCAGACATGCCTGGACAGACCTTTTCCCTTGGGCTTTCTGTGTCTTACCAGAACCAGAGTCTCAGTGTTGACTCTGAGAAACCTCTTGCTGCTCTGTACAACTTCCTCAGGGCAGGGACTTGCTGACAATGTTCCCTAAAGATGATGATCCCACAGGCTCTGTCTCTTTGTCCCATAAAGGCAGATCTCCACAACTGGGAAGAGAAAACAGCATCTCCCACTACCACCTGCTTGCAGATGTCTAGGGAGCTTACAAGAGTTGTCCATCTCTTTTTGTGTTATCAGGTACCAGCTGCTCTCAGGTGCTCTAACATGGATGGCTGTGGCCTGAGCCAGGAGATGGGATGCCAGACCAGTCAGACAAAGGCTCAGATGCTCTATCAATGGATGTGCAATTACAGACAAGTGCTCTGCCCTGTTCAGGCAATGTGCCCTGTAAGCATGAGCCCTGAACGTGTGACTTCACCTTAATTTCAAAGCACTGGCAGAGAGCAAGGAAAGAGCAGAGAGACCACATATTTCTTGCACAACACAGAGCAGCCCTTTTGCCTCACACGGTGGCATTTCTCCCCAAAGACAATAGGCCAGGTAGCTGCAGGAGGATTAAGGCTGCAGTGATGCCATGATGGCTGGTGGAGAATATGTCCTTCTGGAGGGCTTCCAGACAGGCCTGGGGACACATATTTGGTGGAAGGGAGAAGACAACCGTGTTCTCCATTGTTCCCCTTCACCCAACCAAGGCCCCTGAGACCTCGCCAGGGTGCCTGCTATCTCCTCCAGGATTTTGGGGAAGGGCTGGATGCTGCCAGCACGGGGAGCTGGCCTGCCCCATGACACACCAGGGTGCAGGTGAAGGAGCTGCCCCATGGCTTGTGCTCCCCGATGCCTTTAATCGCTGCTTGCTCTCGCAGGAGCCGGGCGCAGAAGGAGGCTATTTATGGCAGGGGAGCCAAGGGGCTGCATGGCCGTGGGGGCGGTGCCGCTGGGTGACATTCAAACCAGCTTCGAGGCTGGGGGAGGATGCCAAAACAGGTCCTGGGGGAGGGCGTTCCTCATAAATCAGCCCGCCATCTCTCTGGCCACGGCTTTTCTTCTGCCCTTCTCCAGCCTCTCACCATCAAGCACAGGCAGCTGTGCCCTAATAGGGACATTCTTGTCTTGGAGGCCCCAAACTCCTTGTCTGCATTGCGCTGCCCCCACTTCATCTGGCAGAGTTGGGAGGGGGGACAGTGACAAGACCATCAGCATGAGAAGCATTCGTGGAGCAGAGAGGAAGAAGGAGGAGGGGGCTCTTACAGCTGCTTGGTGGTCTCAGAGCATCATTACCACCTTGTAGGGTCTCTGGTGTGTTTGTGGTGGGGCTAAGTCAGTCATCTGGTCAGTAAGTGGGCTCATTTTCCAGGGTCACTGCATCTCTATGGAGCCCATCTGGAATTCACAGGGTCTCACCCAGGGCTGCTTGCACCATGGGGAACTTGCAGAGGGTCTCTCCTTTCCTCACATATCTATTTTCACAAAACAGGCAGGAACCTGATATCTTCAAGAGGCCCCTTCGTAAAAAATGGTGGGAATGGGAGGCAGTGATTTTGTGAAGTTGTCAGGAGGCAAATGTGAGCATGGCTGGGATTAGACCCACTTCTTTAGGGAAAAGAGGGGACAAGAAAGAGGGGGGGTGACTGAAGCCTGGACTGGAGACATGAATTAAAGCCTTTTATAGGAGAAGTGGCCACTTTTGCAAAGCCTGGAGTCCCTCTGTTTTTTTTTTTTTGCTGGCTGTCTGCTTTGGCCAGCCTATTGCATGTATGAAGGAAACATGATACTGTAGTGCCCTGCATCCCCTTCAGTTTGCGGCCACTGCTGCCTGGCACCAAGCACTTCCAGAATTAAAATGTCCATGGACCCCACATGTCACGCTCTCTCACAGGAGGCCACTGAGGCACAACAGTGGAGACAGTTTTTGCTTTGTGTCGGTGGCACAGATCTTTCTCCCAGCCATGCCCACTGCTTTGGTGTCCCCGATTCAGTCGAGAGCCCTCTCCCAATGCCTGTGTGTCAAACAGCAAATAACAGCACATGTTATCACCAACAAACTTCGTGCTGCGACACAGTGGGAAGAAACTCAACCCTTGTGACCTCCAGGCAGCATTATGTCAGCTGGGAGGCAGCATGTGACAAATCCCACCTATTGGTGCTCTCCGAAAGCAGAAAATGGGTCACTTGTGTCTGTTGTGCCATGCTAGCAGGGCATGATGCCCTTTAGCTACCTTGTGGTGTTAATGCTGCTAACGTTGGGGTCTCTGGTTTCTCCCACAGCTGGCAGCTCAGGTATTGGAACCCAGAAGCATCGGCTTCGGGATGGTGGACTCCAAGAAGGATGCCAAACTTGCTAAAAAGTTAGGTGAGTCCCATGTCTGATATCTCTGGAATAGCTCGGAGAGGGTGTTGGAGTGATGCCCAATAGCCAGCCCCATAGAGAACAGCCAAATCCTTGTCACCAGGATGGGGAGGGTGATGGTGGCAATTGCACACTAACCACCTGCCCACTCCAACATGGGCAGGATCAAGTGGAAGTTGGGTGGCAAGGATGAGAGAGGTGAGCCAACACCCTTCCAGCAAAAAGCTTCTTAGCTAAAAGTGCCAAAACAAAACCAAACCAAGTGAAAAAGAAAACCAGTTCATGCTGTAGCGATGACAGGGTAGAAGCTCACAGCTTGCTGAGTAGAAACTGTAGATAGGTGCCATGGAGTAACTCCATGCTCTTCCTGCACAGAGACAGGTCTGACTCAGTGGCACAGAACCAAAACCTACAGGGAGACATCACATAGGCCCCCAAATGTCACTGGTCCCACGGCAGAGTGACCCCAGTCACCAATCAGGAAGCCACAGCCTTGCAATGGTCTGACAGCCAGGTGCCAACCCTCCCTGATGCGCTCCCCAGAGCAGAAAAGCAAACATGCTGTAAAGGTGAGAGGCTGCTGCCTACCCCTGGAAAGAGCTGCCGTCCAGCGACTGGTGATTCCTTTATATTTTAGCCCACAAAGCCATATGGAAATACTATGGCACGTAAATACAACAGCACATAAATGTACCAGTAGACTTAAGGTCAGAGACTGTTTAAGCATACTGGACTGTATGCTGGACTGTAATTTTATTTCCTAAATTAAAGGCTAAGTGTGCTGGTGGAAGCTAAACTAAAGCTGAGAGCTTCTTCGTCTCCAAGAAGGACAAACTACCAAGCGCCTTCACCCATGGTACCCCGCCATCATGCATTGCAGGAGCTTATTGCTGATGATTTTGGACCCTCCAACAAGACACTGTGGCAACCAGTCATCATTCCAGTGACATAACATTCCAAACTGCCAGCCTGTCACCTGTGGCATCTCTACCATAGGTTTCTAACTCCTTTTGCCAAGCTTAGCTAAGCTGCAGAGAGTTTGAAGTTCACTTTGGCTTTCAGCTTACTGTTTATGTTCACATAGTTCAGCCTTCTCCAGGCAGAGAGCACAGCCCACATCAAAGTCCATTTTCCTTCTAGTGTTAGATTGTTCAAACTTGGGATATCAGTCAGAGCTAAAACAAGCTCCTGGTACAGAATTATTCCAATTGAGGCCAGACTGTGACCTAAATGAAAAAGTTCAGCATTTGGGAAGGAGCTAGCACAAATTCTGGCTGAGGTTTGTCCCTTGTGCCGTGAGACATCAGTCAGGAGATTGATCAGTTTGTTTCTAATGGGACCAACATAGTAAACTGACAATTGTGTTTTCCCAGGAGGCATTGCTAGAGTAACAAGCAAGATACTCTGTAGTAAAAATGCTTTTAGTGACATGTCAGCCGCATTTTGTTTCCTATCTCTTTCTTTCAGGCTTGGTTGAAGAGGGAAGTCTCTATGTCTTTAAGGAGGAGCGGTTGATTGAATTTGATGGGGAACTGGCCACGGATGTCTTGGTGGAATTCCTGTTGGATGTAAGCACAGATAAGCTGAGAGCTAGATAAAGCCTCTCAAGGAAGACCTTGTAAATGCTCACTTTGCTAAAAAACAGGGGTTTATCTTTATTTGAAATTCCATCCCTCTTTGCTGCACACTGGTAGAGATGATATTTTACAGCTTCCCAAATACTTGTCTGACCATGAGTTCCCAGGAACGCACATACCTTTATATGCCCCCAACCACTTTTATCTTAAAGATGTTTTGCTCTCTTTCCTGTTTATGGAGTATTTGATTGGAAGCAAACAATAATCCCACATAATTAACCGCTAGTCACCCACCTCAGCAAGCTGGCATGCAAACACTGCTGTTTGCAAAACTTTTCACTTTTTCTTTTTTTGTCAAAAGGAAGGATTATATTCAAATAAATTCCAACAAATAGCATTCTCATTCTCATAGAGCAACTAAAAAGAGCTCAGTTCATTGAGAAAGGTATATGCTGCAAACTATTTGCCCATTTCTAGACACAAGCACACAAAAAACATAGACTACTACTGGTTCTTTAGTGAACTTACCGAATTGCACTGCCATGAGTTAGAGAAGATCAAGGCCCTAGGACTTCGTGCTCTCAGGTCATTTTATGCATAGGTACAACGATATACTCATCTTTGTGTCTAAATGCAAAAGAGATGCTGACTCCCTCATCAATATTTTGCACTACTCTTTCTTTACATTTTATTCCTAGGAGAGGCAACAGTCCAAAAACATAGTCTTTGATTTGTAGGGAAAACTTTTTGCAGCAGCATGGCTTTCCTTTGAAATTAGGCTGCCTTTATGAGCAGCCGTGCAAAAACGCAGACGAGGGACGTGAGGCGAGCAGCAAAGCTGGCAGGGTTTGTTCCCCAGGGTGGCAGGTTGCCTAAATGGTCACCCAAGGTGTAGGAGTGCTGGTGGGGAGAGGCACGGCCGGGGAACAGAAACAGCTCCCTAGGATTTTAGCTCTCCTACAGCAACATCTGTGGCTGCATGCATCAGGTATTGCGGCCAAAACACATGTGAGTGGCTTCGGGGACAGAAGTGGGCATCTGCCCAGCCCCAGGGGGCCACAGGCAGGGCAGGGCTTTGCTGCAACCCTGACAGTGTTGGGAAACCTGGTTGCCATGGCTCAGGGCATTGTGGCAGGGAGCTGCACAAGCTGCTCTGGAGGCAGCAGAGGCATAACCACATGCTGGAGCATCACTCGCAAGGGGTGCAGCAAAAGCATTTTGTGAGGCTTTGCTTGCTGTGTTTTGTGGTGTGCCACTGAAAATATCATGTTCTGTGAACAAAGGAAAAGAGCAAGGATTTCTGTTTGTGTGTTTTCCACTCAAGAGGGATAATACCCAGCAAAACAGGGAAATAAAAACAAACACATCTGTGGTGCCTCAGCAGCCTCATCTCAAAGGAAAACAAATCCAGAGGTCCTCTACTCCTCTCTAGACTGTAGAGTGGCCTGCCTGCATTTTTTTTCTAGTGAAACCATACCTGATTTACACCAGTCTTACTGGGCAAAATACTCAGACCAAATCTTATCACCAGCAGTGGCTAGTTAAGAAAACAGAGATTAAGTTTGGGCTTAATGACAGACTGAAACGGCAGGGCCAAAGAACTCTTCATAGGAGAATCAGCCAGGAAAATTCACATCCAGACTTTCCACTGCTCCAAAACACTGTTTGGCCACACTCTAGTGTGCCAGTTTAAATGTTATCCATAAGCAAGTTCTTTGCAATGACCTATTCCAGAAAACGACACTTGGAAACAAATACATCCATCATTCACAGAAGTTCAGTCCCCATGCTTTCAAATGCTCTCCCTTTCTCTCAGCCACACTAAATCCAGCTGCAATTTCTACCCCATGTCACTCAGCATAGCAGGTTCTTCAGCATGCATTTGGGCTACACAGGCTTCTTGGAGCTTCCCTCTTGATGCTTCAACCTCTACAGCGATCTACTAACAGCTCCTTCTAAAGGTGACTTGCATCTCTTGATCCCTCACATTAAGGCAGAGAGCACTAAGTAGAGTTTCCAGCAGCTGAGAAATTGGGTGACCTCTTTCTCCTAACTTAGACTGCTGGTGACACACCACCAGGCACAGGTTGGTGCTGCAAATTGTTGCATTATCAAATGTGTTTGTCGTGGCAGCTGCTAGAAGACCCTGTGGAGATCATAAACAACAAGCTGGAGCTTCAAGCCTTTGACCAAATCGACGAGGAAATAAAACTCATCGGCTACTTCAAAGGAGAAGACTCTGAACGTAAGATGAATATGTTCCTCATGGGGCTTGGAGCCTGGCTGGGAATGCTGGGGTCAGGCATTCTACATGTTCTTCTACATGAACATTAAGGGTGGTAGGGGTAACAGTTCCAAAGTTGCTGGAGCATGAGGTGGGGTTGCAGGAAAGTTTCTGGTGTTGCTATGCATGAGCCCGTTCCTACACCAACAGCAGTGACCCTTCCGCAAGGTGCCTGCTGGCAGGAGAAGAGGGCGATAAACCAAGATCTCCTGAAGGGAAGTCTACCTCACCCAAAACCAGCTGAGATTATGGTTATACTGGGTAAGCACGTAAAGGGAGCAAAGGTCCACCTCTTATGAGCAGTGAGCCCAAATGGTTAAACAAAAAGGGAGGGGGGAATAAAGAGAAAGAGAGGGAAACACATTAAATACTATCTTGGCAAACATGAAGCAGCAGTAAGCAGGATGCCTTGGGGCAGCCCAGCACAGGCACTGACCTGTTTCTCCTCTCTGGACCCCAAGACTGAGAAGAGGCTGGTCCTGTGCCCTGAGGGATGTGCAGCTTGGGGATCACTGCGAGCAAAACCATCAGCTTCCATGAACCTTGAGAAACCCTCACGCGAGTCCCTCCTCAGCAGCACCAGTAGGCTCCTCTGCCAGACCCAAGCACTTCCCCTACTCACTGGGCAGTGCTGGCAGCATGCACTCCATGTTTGCAAAGCTTCGCTTTAGCAAAAAGACAGGTATTCCTACCTGAACAAGCAACATATCACCAGGTCTGCTGCACCACAATGGCCATCCACCTCTCCCTTCAGTTTTCTCACCAGCTCAAAACGGGCTGCAGGGCACCTCAGGCAGGGTTGTGCCCCTTATGCTGTTCAGTAACAAGTGTTTGGAAGAAAGGTGGGAAATACCTGTTGTAAACAGCTTCCTCCAGGCTGAGAGCATCCTTACTGAATACAGCTGAGGACCTGATACCAGTAATGGTAAAAACGTCCCTCACTCCTGTCCCCTCCTCGTGCAGCAGGAGTGTGCCTAATCATGCCTGGTGAATATTTAGGGAATGGCAGCAATAATTAATGTTGGAGCAACTCCATGTATTTCGCAGGCTGAATTACTGCTTGTGTCAGAGGGCAACTGCAAACAGCCTTATCAACAGGCTGGAGTTGTAACTCCCAGACCTGCTTTGCAAGGCTGCTGATTTCAGCCCCAGTTAAGCATGGCACGCCAGGATCTGTAGTTTTCCTGAGTGCTGTGGGGCTGCACAATGTGTGTCCTGCGCACTCCTCTACTCCACTCTGGTGAGACCTCACCTGGAGTTCTGCATCCAGCTCTGGAGCCCTCAGTACAGGAAGGACATGGACTTGTTAGAGAGGGGCCAGAGGAGGCCACAAAAATGATCAGAGGGCTGGAACACCTCTCCCGTGAGGACAGGTTGAGACAGTTGGGGTTGTTCAGCCTGGAGAAGAGAAGGCTCCAGGGAGACCTTATTGTGACCTTTCCATACTTATTAATAAAAGCAGCCCATAAGAAAAATGGGGAGAGACTTTTTAGAAGGCATGTTATGACACGAAAAGGGGTAATGGTTTTAAACTAAAGGACGGGAGATTCAGGCTAGACATGAGGAACAAATTTTTTACAATGTGGGTGGTGAAACACTGGCACTGGTTGCCCAGAGAGGTGGTAGATGCACCATCCCTGGAGACATTCCAGGCCAGGCTGGACGCGGCTCTGAGCAACCTGATCTAGTTGCAGATGTCCCTGCTCATTGCAGGAGGTTGGACTAGATGAGCTTTGAAGGTCCCTTCCGACCCAAACTATTCTATGATTCTGTGATATGAAATGGTCCGTGTTTGTAAACCCTGGAAGGGTGGAAGAAACACAGTGCTGTCATCTGATGTATTTTGCAATAATTTATATTTGTTCTTCCCTGGTGCCTTCTGTGCTGATCAGACATGACCAGCTGTCTGTGAAATCTTTTTTTCATTCCCTTTTTCTCCTTCCAGATTACAAGGCATTTGAAGAAGCCGCCGAACACTTCCAGCCATACATTAAGTTCTTTGCTACCTTTGACAAAGGGGTAAGCATGCACAGACCTCACCATGGGAGCTCACATACTCCACCACTTATTTTCCAAAAGCTCAGGATGTTTCCAGATTTAATATCTGGCTCCCACTTCTCATTTTCATTGTTCCTGTAATTTGTGGTATTGGTGTTCACATTTGGATTTGGCCCTGTCACAAGATAAAAAGCCATTTATGCAGCGTGGAGGCAGATTCTGATCTGGGTTTGGAAACCAGTCCCATTAGGCTTGTGGGACCTTGACTCTGGCCTTGCTCTGCCCTGGCACGTGAGATCAGTTGTCTAGAGAGCATCAGTGGTTTTTTAACCAAGGAAAGATCCATTCATATTTTGTTGGTCACTCCTAAGAGTGCACACTCTGAAAGAGAGCAAGCAACTTGACCTCAGCTCTCTGCCGGGAGAGACTCTGGGTGGGCAAAGAAGCACGTCGGGCTCACTCACTTCTGACCATCTGCACTGCAACAGGTTGCCAAGAAGCTAGGTCTGAAAATGAATGAGGTGGACTTCTATGAACCGTTTATGGATGAGCCTGTTCACATCCCTGACAAGCCTTACACAGAAGAGGAGCTGGTTGAATTTGTGATGGAGCACAAAAGGTACGTAATGTACAGGGTGGTCCTGGCCATAGGAAGTAGATAAAGGTGTCTTTCATTGCAAGAATGTCCCTCTAGGGCATCCCTGTCAGTAAAAATCAGCATGATGACCACTTTTTTGACAATTTCCTGATTCAGGTTTGAGATTTTGACTGGTCTTTTCCTCCTTCCAGAGGTGGAAGTATCTGTGCCACAATCAGAGCCCACCATCAGCTTCCCTTCTCCTTTTCCCTGGTTAGTCCTGCCTCAAAGAGCAGGGAGGCTTGCAGGCACTGGAGAGCAGAAACCTTACTCTACTTGACCATGCTTTTATTTTAGGTCTGTACAGAAGATGATCTTATCCAAGGCCTCTCAAACCAAATCCAAATTCTGTCCAGTTCCCTCCTTCCCCAAAACAGCCTCACTAATGGATATGTCCCTCTCCTGATGTCAGATACATCTGTAGGCAGCCTCTGAGCTCAGACCAAGCGTGGAGGAACTGTGATGGGCTAAGAAGATCCTGCTGACCACGAGCACAGAGAGGAATCCACTGCTGCTATGGCTGTTTTGGGCCTCATGTGACAATGGTGCCGAGCACCTACAGTGTTTGATCAACTCAGCAGGAGCTATGGATGCTCTGTGCTTTTTGCAATCAGGTTTATTGCCCAGTTGTTCAGCAAGTTGGCCATCAACAGTCTGGAAGCATCTGGAAAGGCTGATCCCCTGTAAAAGCACATGGTTAAATATAAGGGCACAACTACCTATGAAGTGCTGTATTTTTACACCCTTAAAAATACAACACAGGATAGTCACACAGGCCATCTGCTGCTCCTGCAGCTGCATTTCCCAGCAAAGAGCCAGAAAAGAGTTCAAGAAAAGCAGAGCCATTGATACTGTTAGGGGACCACAAATCAGGCTGAGCTGGAGGTTTCTGTTCATACAAAGATGGTTTAGAGACAGGAGATCATCTCTAGAATCAGCAGAGTCACCAGTCTTAGAAACAGACCTCTGCTTTTTCTGAAATACGAAGGAGTCCTCTATCTCCCATGTACTCACAGGTCACTTTGCTGACCTCCTGGACTTCCTGATCCCAGCTTTTTTCCATCTTTTTTCCCCAAGCTCTTGCTGTAACGCAGCAGCATCAGAAGGCTGATTAAACAGCCAGCTAAATGCCAGTCTAATAAGGCAAGCTCTCCAACAGCACAAAATTGCAGTGGAAACCCCCCAAGTCTTACATATTTCAAGATGCTATGTGGTGCTTGGTAGGAGGGAAGGGTTGGACCATTTATTTTGCAAGTGCCAAGGCTCAGAAGGGAATTGAAAGGAGTTTCATGAAGTCAGATGCCTGAAATCCCAAACCTGTCAAGGTGCTGCCATGGCAGGATAAAATCCTTGGAGCAACAGTGGTATGTTCCCAGTGGTTAATTCTGTCTCTTGGAGCAGAAATGTTTCTTCCTGCCTTGTTGCCAGTAAAGGACCTAAAGCTGAAGGCTGAAAGTGGAATTAGTCAGACAAGGAGATGATCAGGCCTGTAGCGGAAAATGAAGAGACCTCAGCACCTGCTGTGTGCTCCTTCCCTGTAGACAATTTGGCAGGATCTTCTCCTCTGCAGGAAGGTGTAGAGGACCTCTCGCCTTCTCCCTCTCACACAGCACACTTTGTCACTTCACCCCAGGCAGCAGGCACGGGCTGTCCCTCTGCTAAGGTGCAAAGCCGCACTGCCACCTCTTCATTGCCCAGAAGGAGCTCTGTCACATCACTGGGGAAAGTACAGCACAGGAAAGATGTGGAACTGTTGGAGGGGGTCCAGAGGAGGCCACAAAGGTGATCAGAGGGCTGGAACAGCTCTGCTGCGAGGACAGGCTGAGAGAGTTGGGGTTGTTCAGCCTGGAGAAGAGAAGGCTCCAGGGAAACTTTATTGCACCCTTTCAGTACTTAAAAGGAGCTTATAAGTAAGATGGGGACAGACTTTTTGGCAGGGCCAGTTATGATAGGACAAGGGGTAATGGTTTTAAATTAAAAGAGGGGAGGTTCAGGCTACACATGAGGAAGAAATTTTTTACAGTGAGGGTAGCAAAACACTGGAATAGGTTGCCCAGAGAAGCTGTGGGTACCCTAACCTGATCTAGTTGCAGATGTCCCTGCTCATTGCAGGGCGGTTGGACTAGATGAGCTTTGAAGGTCCCTTCCAACCCAAACTATTCTATGATTCTTATATGAAGTTCCCAGTGCTCAGCAACATCCAGGCTCTTTGGCATGCTTGAAACAGCCCTTCCAAAAAGGGCTCCCCGCTGCCGTGCCCAGGCAGGCTTCACCATCTGTTCCTCCAGCCCTGCACAGGAACTGGGATTTGCTGAGCTTTCAGTTCAGCCATGAGATGGGAGCTGCAGCGGGTGCCCAGGAGCAGCCCGTAGGCAGCCTCCTGGCTGATGCTTCCCTGCGCAGCTGCAGGCAGTGGTGGGAAAGTCCACCGTCTCCCGAGCAGGTCAGGAACCTGGTGTTCAGCACAGTGGGGTGACTCCTCCAAGGTCAACCAGCAGATCGGTGTCCGGCTGGGGATGGTGGCCAGGTGCCGTGACTCCAAGCTCTCAGCCCAGATTTTGCTCTCGGTTGAACAAATACAAATTATGCAGTAGTTCCTCTGCCTGCAGTAGGGGGTCTCTGGGTTTATGCCTTTCTCACATACAAAACGCTGGCGGTGGAATCCCTACCACATTCTCTGTAATTGTGTAGCGACATGAAGCTGAATTCTGCTCCATCTTACTCACTCTGTTCCTTCCAGTATCGGGGAGTAACCAGAGTAAATCTTGAGTAACTCTGCAGCAATCAGTACACGTGGGTGTGATCAAATCTTTCTCACTGAGTTTTCTTTATCTAAGAGATGCCCCCAGAGAATGGCTGGGGAAAGATTCTTGAAAGCCAGGTACAAGTTCATAGCGCATATTCACCTGACATAATCTCCAGTTTCTGACAATTACCAACACGTAGACCCAATGCATCAAAAATAGTATTCCTGATCTTCTGCTTAGTGACTATTTCTTCAATTTCTGTAGTCATTTTTTACTTTATTTCTATTTTGATACTGAAAGTGTTCAATTGTACTGAGTTCTGTGGCTGAATCATGCGTTGCATCAAAAGAGCATTTCTATTTGTTCAGTTTATATCCATTACCTAATAATTTCCCGGTGTGTCTGCTAGCTTTTGTGTAAAGAGGAACAATGACAAGCCATTCTGTTTCGCTTTTTTTTTTTTTTACCACTCTCACTTTTTTAGACACCCTGCCAATATTCTCTTCATTCACCTCTTTTACAAGATAAATAGTTCTCATCTATTTAGCCTCCACCTAAGAGAGGTCATTCCATACCTTCATTCACCACCACTGTGTTTCCATGTCCCTTTTTCAGTTCTCCCATATCATTTCTGTGATGGAATGACCAGAACCACAAATCCATTCACTATGGAGGTGCTTAGTGTAGGTGTCCATTGTCATAACAATGTTTTACTCTTTAGTCATCTCCTAGCTGTTTGTAACTTACTTTTTGCCTTTGGAGCTGATGCTTTCTTAATTCGTGACACCTGGTCTCCTTTCCTGAGAGCCAATAATTAATTATAAATAATTTAGAATCCATTGTTGTACCTGTATAATCAGAGTTGTTTTTCTGCAAGTGAGTTATTTTGTATATGTCTGTCTATCATGCAGACACTCCAGTCTCAAGAGATCCCTCTGTGTATCTCCTCATAGTCAGGTCTGGTGTTGGCCATCTGAAGAACTGGATATGACAAGCAAATGCTGCCATACTCTCTATGTGAGAATATGTTACGCATATGATCATGCCAAAGCATATGCTGTGGATCTTAACTGGTTAATTCCCTCTGTTGTGAAAACTGATCATTCATCTCTCCCCTTTATCTTCAAATGTCATTAACCCACAGGAGGACCCCTCCTCTGATCTAACTGTAGCTTAGTTTCTCTGAGAACCTTTAGTAATGCATCTTGTCCAATGGTCCTCTGAAGGCAGCTCATTGCATTGACCAGCATAACTTTGCCCACTTGTTAACTTGCTCTGGGAACTCCAGCAGATCCATGGCCATGATTTTCCTCCTAAAGGCCATGTGTCTCTTGTCTATCACATCATATTCCTTCAAATGTCTGTTAACTCTTTCTGGTAGTATCATGCCCACAAGGAAGTTACTCTTTCAGATATATGCTTCCTCAGGTTCTTTAGGAAACACTAAAAAATGTTCCTTTTTTTCCACCGCTCTGGTAGTGAGGCAAACCAAAGCAACAGGTCATGCATCTCATTGATGACACCTGGTCCTGGAAACGTGTTGCTACTCCCTTTACCAATCTGTTTTAGGACCTCATCGACCAACACTTCTCTTTGCAAGAGCTCCTGGGGCTGGTCAGCCAGGGAGACCTGTTCTGCTGGGGGAGTCTCCCTCAACACTTGATGCTGGAGTGAGTAGAGGTGCAAAGGATTACTTGTGCTTGTCTGCTATGGTCTTGTGTTCTTTGGGTGCCGCTTTAACACTCCAGTCACCTCTTAGCCTGCCAGGCACTCTGACAGGCTTCCTGCTATGGATGTGTCTGAAAACATTTAATATTCATTTTATTTTTTGTCCTGTTTGAACTATTCAAAAAAATTTGCTTTGACTAGTCTTATGGTTTAAATTTTCTTGCCAGAGGTTATTCTATTTTCTTCACTTCAGCAGAGTATGGAAGGATTTTTTTGTGGTGTAATTATGCTGGGATAAAACCAGCAGGGAAGAGGAACAAAGCCCAGTAGGAAAAAAGAACGTGACCAGCCCAGCGACTGCCACACACAAGTGAATGCCTCACCTTGTGCTCTCAGCATGGTCAGAACAATGTGCCATGTGTGGGACTAATTCACCAGTGTATCCCAGCACAGAGGCGTTTCATCTTCCCGAGCACAAATAGTGGCTGCAGTGACTCCAGTGGGGACAAGGGCAGGGTTTCATCACCATAAATAAAAGCATGGGTTGACCTACTGTGCCCCTGTGCTTTTGCATTCAAAACATGGTGGCCAACGGCACTGACTCCAGCCACCAGCCAAACGCGCCACAGTGACCTTTTCCATGACACCAGCAGCATCATGCGTGACAGTGCCGGATGCGTCCTCAAAGAGCGTTTCTGTCTTCCTTCCAGGGCCACTTTGCGGAAGCTGCGCCCCGAGGACATGTTTGAGACGTGGGTAAGTACGTGTGGCGGGGGAAGCCTCGCATCCCCTGCTAGCTCCCAACAAGAAACCGCTGCTCATGAGCTCTAGCCTCTGGCTGGGCAAAACATGATCTTTCCTTCCTTGCAAAGCCACTCTCCCTCCTCTAGGAAGAAGGGAAAGCCTTGGCTATGAGGACCAGTGCCTGAGTTCAAACGGTGTGCTCAAATGCTTCACTCAACAGCGGTGGAGAGCTGAGCTGGGTCCCGTTTGCTCCACAGACAGAACAGGGAAAGCTAACCAACCGTGCCAGGCAGGTGTTGAGCCTCTGTGGCAGCTGTGATAGAGCTGTGGAGAGCATCCTTCCCAAGGGTGCTCTATCTTATCCAAGGGGCATCAGTGCTGGTGGTGATGTCACTTCAGTGGCCTGCTCGCTGGGTGAGTGATGGAGGTTTTACCAAACAGGTGACTCATGGAAATTGCACCAGAGCAGTTGTACAAATCAAACTGCGAGTGAGGGCAGGTAGTTCGGTTAATTATATAGATTATGGAGCAAATTGTGCATTGCTTGCACTTCTCATGGTGTGAGCACACTGAAAGTCAGCGACTGTGAAGAACTAACCAGCAGTTTGGCACCAATCACATGCAGAGGACTCTCCTGGTCTGCAAGTGCTGGGGAAAAGGGGAAGGGTGAAAACTAAAGAAAAATAATGTAAAACAAATTATCACTTTACCGTGAGTGAGTACAAAGTTAATAGCCCATCAGGGACCTTCAAGTGTCTGCCGAATGCTGAAAAATAAAGCTGAACGGGTGCTTTACAGGCACTAAGGAAGATGCGGTCATTCCCCCAAAAAAGTTCAGCACATTTAGAACAGCATTCAGTTGTCTCTTTGCTTGGCTGTGTAACAGCAGGACTCTGAAGCACCAAAAACCTTGGGAGTCTTCAATACAACAAAGTGAGAGATAATAAAACCGAGCCAGGAGTTATGAGTCACTTATGCACGGTAGCTTTTCATTTTGTTTTGAAATACAGATTCTTTATAGAAGATAGCTTCCTAGATCCACTGAAGTACCTCCAGATTTTTTTTCAGGGGGCTTCAGTGGGACTCAAATTTCACATGCAGTGGTTTTGTTTTCAAACTGAACATATTCAAAAATAACCTCAGGAAAAGTGTGAATTGTCAAAGGTAGGATGTTTGCCTTACCAGCAGCCTAGGAATACAGACCTTGCCTAAATACAGAAGAGGACAGCCTGGATTCTGATCTCACTGCGTCTTCAGAACATCCCCAATGCCTTCAAAGGATTACTCTAGTTTTGTTTGGTGCCTTGAAGGTCAGAATAGAGCTATATTATATAGCTATATATATAATTATATATTGCATTTATTATTATTGTTGTTGTTGTTGTTATTGTTGTTGTTGTTGTTGTTATTATTTTACTGTCTGACAATGCTGCTGGCAAATATGGAGAAAAAGCAACAGCGTAGATTTTGCCAGCTGTAAGTGGTCTGAATCCCAAGTAAATCTGCTTAGAATGGCCCAGTGAAAACATATTCCCTGAAGACGCCAGCAAAGGCCTACCATCCTCTATTGTTTTTAAAGATAATGTTTTCCACTTAATCTTTCAGGGTTTCTTTTTTCCTTTCAGTTTCTGATAGTGGCTTTGTCACCTCTGGGCTCAGGAGGGAAAAGAAATTAGCATTTAGATGGGAATTTTTTCTCGCATTAAAACCAATTGAAATGGAAACCGAGACTGGCAGCGGGTGAGGAAGGCGAAGCCGATCCGTGGGATAATTCAGAGACGACATTCATAGCAGGCGGATGATGAACCGGCAGGCAGAACCGTTGGCCTTTGCCAATATCATTACCCATTACTCATATGTCTCATGGAGAGAAGCAGTCCACCAGGCTGTTATTTCTGTCCTCTAGTCATTGGAGCACTGAAATGAGCCTCCCACTCAATTCTGCTCACTGTTCGCAGAGACCCTCATCTAGAGCAGAGACCCTTGACCTCTCAAAAGCTGTCCAAGTGAGCCACCTTGCCTCTCATGTTGTGAGGAAACCTCCTTTGGTGGGCCCAAAGGAACACGTTTGGGGTCTGAGCTTGGTCACAGTTATCTGTTTCCCTAGAAACTAGCCCCTGGAAACTGCAAATTTTGAGGGTAGGTGGCCTTGGGCATGGAGAGTAAGCCCATATTCCCATGCTAGAGAGCGCTTGGCCTTCTCTGCAGGCAAGGTTTTACCCCACACCATCAGAAGCCCACTTGCCTTTGCCATGGTGGTGCCCACCTCATTTTTAGCTGAAAGGTTTCGGCAACACTACCCAAACTACCCACTTCAGTTTCTAACACCTCCATGACTAAACCTCACCTCGGGTCCCATTTCTGGTGTCTCAGTGGGGTTCCAGTCAAGCTTCTCTTTGCAATAATCCTGTTCATTTGAAGGCATCCCACTACTCCTCATCTCCAGCAACCACACAGACTGTCCTCCCTCCCTGGCCCATCAGTAACAGTTTTCTTGTTTCCAGGAGGATGACATGGAGGGAATCCACATTGTGGCCTTTGCCGAAGAAGACGACCCAGGTAGGAGGTTGTTTTCCTCCTTGCGTGACTCTGCATCACTCAAGATGGTGTAGTTTCATGCGCTTTGTTTGCACCGTGGAGCTGCGTGCCCTAGTCAGGACAGGGAGCCCCAGCCTGCCAGGATGGGGAGCTGGGATGCTTCTGGGTGTTTACGCTAGCATGTGTCCTAGCTGGGGTTCAAATTCTGGACATAAACAGATGACCGGCTGGGAAAAAAAAATCATCCTCTCCAACCTAGTGCCAGGATTTGCTCCCTAACTTTGAATCCACCTTGCTGTGTGGCTTTGGGAAAGTGCTGAGGGTTGGGTGTGTGATGGGCATGCAGGAAACCCATGGGCATCAGTTCCTGAAAAGCCATGGAATTGGTGCTACTCAGCACCATCAGCGTGCTGAAAAGCTTTGGCCTCTCAGGGGCTCAGTTCCTCCCTCACCACAAGAAAATAGTGACATCGTTCCACTCTATGGAAGGATTATGAGATTTAATTCATGCGTAACTAATTTCAGTACCCAGGGAGGATGCTCGAAATTAAAAGCCTTATTATCAGAAGAAGGAGCTGGGAGACAGCATTTTAATGAGAACTATAAACAACTTCTGTGTGCGTAGTGGAGGGGAGGGAAGTTGAAAGCCCCGCAAGCGAAAAGTGCCTGCATGTTTGCAGGAGAGGGCTGCAGCGATTCATGTATCGTTTCAGATGGTTTTGAGTTCCTGGAAATCCTGAAGCAGGTTGCCAGGGACAACACCGATAATCCCGACCTGAGCATTGTGTGGATTGACCCTGATGACTTTCCTCTGGTGAGTGGCAGGGGCTTCTTCCCTTTCTTGGTTTAATTAATGGATGTGGTGTGAGAGAGAGTGTGTGTGAGCACAGGAATTGCCCCAGCCCTTACACAGGATATAAAGGACTGGGAACAAGACTAGGGGCAATTCCTAAGAGCTCTTTCCTCTGGTTTGCTTCTCCTGAAGGTGGTGTCTTGAGAACAGCCTTCTGTTCAGCCTCTCTTCTCTCCTGTGTGCTCATCGATGCACGCTCCCACACCACAGCCCAGCCAGCTGAATTAACATAACAGGGCATTACAAACATCCTTGTCTGAGCTTTGTTTCTCACTCCTGCAGCTGATCACTTACTGGGAGAAGACCTTCAAGATTGACCTGTTCAGACCACAGATTGGGATAGTGAACGTCACAGACGTGAGTAGCACATACCCAGAAAATCCAGTGGTCCCAAGAAGAGGGTGCTAGAAAGGATGGGAGCTGAGGTCTGCTGGAAATCTTTCTTCTGTTAAATGCAGGTAGACCAGGCCTTTTCCCTAGAGAAAAATTGTAGAGATCTCATCATTCACACATGCAGCTGGGTCCATAACACCTCTGATGCTGAGCTTCAGGGCTTTGGTCTGAGCATATTTCTGCTGCTGAGTCACATGCAAACCAAGTCTGTTGGGGGCAGGACCAGCCCTCATAGTCTGAGCTTCAGGGCTTTGCCCAGTTTTGTTTTCAAGGTCTCACGTTTCTGTCCCAACTTACAGCATCCACCATTGTGCCCTGCTCTGACTGAACCTGGGTGGGCTTGTGGGGAAAAAGTGTGTGTGTAGGGAGGGAAAGCCAGCCGTACTTAGGAGAGGAGGAGAAAAAGGAGAGTGTTTTGGCAGCAGGACCACAACAGCCCAGCTGAAGAGTAGGAGGGGAAGATGGTCCCCAACAGATGACAGGGAGCAACTGCACAGCTTGAAAAAAGAAAACTTAGTAAATATACTGCCTTGATAAGAATATGACATAAGTTGGTAGTAGAGGGATCCTGCTGAAGCAAAGAGGTTATGGTGGGGTTCATCCAGGCCCCCCTCCTCCTCAGCCACTACCATGCAGGTGATGCTGGAGGGATCTGGGTGGGCAGAGGGGATGTGTCTGCCCTGCAGCTGGCAGTAGTGAGGGTTTCCACTCCATCCCACAGCCAGAAGCACTGCAGAGGGAGAGCTGCACAGGCAGGTGATGCTTTGGCACAGCTGCGGCGGTGCTGGTACCCACAGCATCCACAGCTGTGCTATCGGGACAGCTTTCTAGCAGCTACCGTTTTCACCGTGCTTGCCTTCAAGCCAGCAAGCCATGGGACTCATTCAGGTTGCCCACACACTGTGAGATGTGAAGGCAGTCAGGAGAGGGACCTCATCTGATCCCCACCAGCGGAGATGTGGGGAGAGCTGCTGAGTGCAATGTAACATGCACCATGGCCCTGACACATCTAGAGGGAGAAACCATTTTTCCTCTTTCTGACAATAACAGCCAAGATGATCAAAGAGCAGGTAATGCAGTGTACTCCAGGCTGGCTCACTTGTTGCCGTAGTTTATTTTTGATGGTTAAATCCTGGATGTTTTAACCTCTTTGAAATGAACCTGCGTGGGTATGTAAGTGCATCTGGAAGCAGAAATCTCTCCACTGCAGAGGTGTTTATAATTTGATGCTTGACTTCGTGTTCGAAATTCCAGTCCCATGGGAACATGGTGTTTCATTAGAAGAGAGCAGAGAGAGACTTGGAGGTTGGGACAACTGGCCAGGACTGGATACCAGTTCTGGCCCCACCACCAACCTTGTTCCTGGCCCCCATGTCCTCTCTCTTGTACCTCCCCAGAAAAAGAAGGACAGCAAGGGTGTGCTAGATGACTGTGCCTCCTGTTATGGCAGATGCTTGCAAGACCATAAGATGGGAAATCTGATAAGGAAGGCAAAGAGATAATGTTATGAATGAAGTGGAAACCCTGGATCTTCTCCATCCCATTGAGGGGAATGAGAGAGAAACACAGAGGCTGGCTTGGGAGTTGTGGAGTAGATGCGGTGCTGGCTGGATGTGAGCAGTGATTTACCTGTAACAGAGCAGCATCCGTCAGACCACAGGACAGACACCTGGACAGTGGGGACCTAGTGGGTTAAAGCTTATTAGCAGAATTGTTAAGAGAGAGTCAAACGGGAAGAGGACCAAAACAGCATCTGTCACCTAAAATCATGAGAGAAATGGACAAGAGAAAAATAGAGCGCAAGTCTTCCAGTCTTTTGCCCTTCTTACTTACCTGCAGTATCTCTCTTCATTATCTTTACCACAACTGGCCATGTTTAAGTCACATTAAAGTTACATTAAACAGCTATCAATAGAAATTCATGGAAGTAGGATTGTCAGTGGCAAGGGAATCATATAGAAAGCAGTATTAGGCAGGAACATATGCTTTAGTATCTGGCAAACACTCAGAGACCTGTAAAAACTCATGCATTGTCTAGCTTTGATACAGCAAATGTTTCAGGTTGTTGACTATAGTAGTTGTAGTTTTTATTTAATTTCTCTTAAGTTTGTTTTTTGTTCCTCAAGAGAGAGACTTAAGAAAGTTCTAGGTTGGCGAGTGATATCTAAAACAAACACTGAGCTCATTTCGTTATTTCACTGTTACATCACTGCATTCAGCCAAGTTACACAGGTACAAAGTAGGGCTTACACAATGGAGTAAAAATAAACACTGCTGTTGGCTTTGGTGGACATAGCTCCTGTGACCCCATTGCTTCTCTAAAAACCTGCCAATACAAACACCAGAGCTCCCACTGGCCTGTCACCTTGTGGTGGCTCAGGACCAGGACCATGATGCACTGCAAAATATTGCTATAACATTTTATTTGCACAGCACCTTCTTTAGGCGCAGTGAGCCCACTCCTGTTCCCCTTATTTAAAGGTGTCATTTTTACAGCACAAAAAGTCCTGAGGTAGGGAACAAGATCGTTTCCATGAAGCGAGAGCTGTGTGCCATTCTGTGGCTCTTCTTTTATTACAGTTTTGGTATTTTAGAAGGAAAATATTGTAAGGGAGAAACAGCCTTCTCTGACCAGAAATTGGTCTGGCTTTTTAGCAAGCCGTATAACAAAGAGAATCAGGCACCACCGAAAGGGAAAGAAATGCAGTGCATTTGCAAAAGTCATTAGTTATCTTCTGACAAATGAAAAGCACTTGCTCCTGCAACATCAAAACCTGAATGAGATAACCTCACAACATCTCTGCGAAACAGGAGGCTCATCCTATTTTATGGAGGGGAGGCAGTGAAGGGAAAGAGGCTTACCAGCCATTTACCCAAGGAACCTATGGCAAAGCAGGGAGAAAACCTTTCATTTCCAGGTCTCAGAGACCGTCTCAGCTCTGCTTCCTGCCCCTGGGTAACAGCCACAATTTAGATGTGATCTTACCTCATTTTAGACAGCATCTTCTTACTAAATCCCCCTATCCCCTCCAGTTTATGGAATTAATGCAGACAGCTGGGGATAAAGAGGAGGGGGCACCTGTAGTCCAGGGCATCGGTGGTTTCCATCACTTTTCAGCTGGAGCACAGTTGAAATGATCTAAGAAGAGGCTCTTTCAAGAGAAGGAACCACTATCACATGTGGAGAGTCCAGGGCAATGTCCTGGGGCAAAGATGATGGTAAAAGAGGTTGGGGAGAAGGGTTGCTGACAGGAGGGTGTCATGACTCGAATAGTTCCCAGAGGGTCTCTGGGAGGAAGGAAGGAAACACTGTGATGTTCTGTGAATTGTGACAATGCACGGGGAGCTGGTATAGGTCTCTTTATGCAGTCTTGGAGTCTACAGAACTGGCCAGATGGGGTGAGGACAATGAATGCATCAGGTGGACGATGCTCTTGCTCACAGGTGTAAGCAGTGCAGGAGAGGAGCGGGCAGCAAGCACACATCTAACCCAGGGCAAACAGTACAACACATGTATATAAACCTGCTGACCAGTCCCACGGCCCCTAGACAGAAACACCAGAAATTCAGGGGGAAGTGGTAATCCCAATGTGTGTGCAGAGAGATACTGTGGCAGGGAGGGAGCTAATGCCACCAGCACCCCCGCATCCCACCTGTGGTCCAACCCTTACCCCCACAACAGCAGCAAACCTTATCTCTTCCCTGTGTCTCTGAGGGTGGCTAATCCCCCATCACCTGTCCCCACAGGCTGACAGCGTGTGGATGGACATCAGAGACGACGATGACCTGCCCACAGCCGAGGAGCTGGAGGACTGGATAGAGGATGTGCTTTCTGGAAAGATAAATACCGAAGATGATGATGACGATGACGATGATGACGATGATGATGATGATGATGATGACGACGATGATGATGATGATGATGATGACGATGATGATGATGACTAACTGTGATTCTGTGCAGTCTGACTTGTGGGGGCCGAGAGGCCTCCCTCCATGGCAGGTCCCTCCATCGGAAGACCTGCGTTTGAGCGTCAGCAAGCACCGCTGCTCCTCTTATCCCCCTGCCCTGTTCCCCCTGCCCCTGCCCTTGCCTGGACCCCCTGGCCTGATTCTCAGCGGTGCTGAGCCACCGGGACTGCCCCTGCAGCGGCCAGTGCCTGCAGGCGCCCAGCACCGCTGCAAATCATGCCTCCTTAGTAAGGACAATAGGAATCTGCAGGGAATTTGTCCCGAGTGCCCCAGGGCAGGAGAAAAGTGCCCCCTGCACCCTGCCAGAGGGACATAGGGAGCCAGTTCGGATTTTCAATGGTCATCGGCCCAGCACTTGCATCCAAAGACCAAATCTCACTCCAAGACATAGGGAAGGCCACTGTAAAGTTTAGTCCTTTTATTAAACACAATACCCTCTGCAGCTACTCTGCCAAGACCACTCAATGCTGCAAGTTCTGCTGCAGGAGTCTGTAGCTACTCATTAACATGCTACAAGCAGCAAAAGGCTTGGGAAGGAAGGAAGGTTTTAGAGATGCTATTTAAATTTACAGTGATTCCGTATAATGACAGGATATTCTTGTCTGGCAGAGCAATGCAAAACCAAACACTGTGGTCCCTGTCTGAACCTCTTTCTTCTTGGAAGCTCAGGCAAAAAACAGAGGAAGTGCAGGTGGTCTGATATGGGACATCCTGAACTGCTGGAAGGGCTGATCCAGGTCTGAGCCCAAATTCCTGAGGCTGAAGATCATGGCACGGAGCCAAATTGCTGGTCTTAACCCCAGAGAAACACCAGAGCAGAATCCAGGCCAGTTCCAAACATCTGCAGCCAGGTCTGGGCTGGGCCTACCATCCTTTTCACATGAATCTCAGCTGGATTGAAAACAGTGCACACGAGCTAGCATACTCCTGCCAGTATTCATAGGGGCCTCCCCTGAAGCTTTCCTATTCCCCATGACCTTCCAGCTTTAGCTGACTTCTAACCCAAAGCCTACAGAGCATGTTTTCCCATGACCAAGATGCTGGGAGGGAACACATCCATCCAACTGTATTAGATGCTGGATAACATGCATTGGGCAATGAGCAGTGAAAGGTTTCAAGCTGTTTGGCTTTTTAAGTATTCAGCTGCACAGTTACTCCCTGCTTAGAGACTCGGATGTCCCATGGTAGCCTGTGAGAAGCCTCTTTTGACTGCAGATGGAGAAGGAGCTCAGGGCACCAGTTTGCAGTCAAGGGGGTCACTCACAAAGCAAAGGGTCAGCAACTCAGTCCTGGCGAGTGCAGCACCATCCATGTGCAGGTCACCGCGACAGTGTTAGGTCTCCCTGCTTTCCCATGCCGGCAGGTTTCAATTGTCTTAGCTTATTAGGTTTGATAATAGTGCAATGAATGGAGAGTTTGGAGATAGTTGTATCTTCATAAATACATTTATAAATATGTTCTCCAGTCGTTCAGACTTGTTAGCATAGGTAGAGTACACATGTCCCCTCTTGCTACAGACAAAAAAAATATTGTTCTGACCTTTCTTATAGTGGTTTACGTCAGAGGTAAGTGATGTCACTGGAAATAACAATGTGAGGGACAGGAGAATCAAAGCTTGTTATATGAATGTGAATTGGCTTGATGAGAAACAAGGTTTACACACTATATATTTCCTTAATCAGTTGAACTGCAAAGCAAGATTTTATAGATTATTCTTTTTTCCTGCCTGTTGATCAGTCTCTTTGACTCTCTCTCTACATCAGCTGAAATAGAAATTTGAAACTCCTGGTATAAAGAGGCTGAAGTACTGATATACTTCTTCGTGTGCCATATCCCCTTGGTGGAAAGTGCCATGAAAGTGCATGAACGACATGCAGCTGGATATCTATATATCTCTATGTATATGTATTGATACTGTGCTTATATGGTGTATGACTGTAGGCCATATTAGCTTTTCATTCAACATCACTCAACCCGTGCTTTTAAAGCACAGCTTATTAGAAGAGTAGACAGGACAGCGAAGCCTCCAGGTCACCTGTTTGCCCTTTCTCGCTTCTTTATGATGCATAAGCACTGCCTAGAAGACTTGAACCAAGCATGTTTGGAGAGACCATCCACCTGGTCCCAGTGGGGTTATGAACAACAGCCCCATTCCAGAGGACCTGGTGGAGACTTTCAAAAGCCTTTAAATGCGCAGTGCTGTCAGCCTGGAGGTCTCCTCCTCCCTTTCGCTCACACACACCTCTCTCTTGGCTGGTGGGGTGCCCAGCACACTCCTGCTGCTCTCCCCTTTCAGCACTTTCATCAAGAGGTTTGCTGAAGGACCCCCGGCTCAGAGAGAGAGGGAGCAGGTGGGACTCAAGGTCTCATTTATGTACATCGGTAAGGAGCAAGAACAGGAGGCAAAAGCAGCAGCTCAGTAGTCTCCTAATCTGTGGTCAAGGGACAAATGGCGCTTATGTTACTCACCTGAGCAAAGCACTTGTTTATCTTTACCTTGGGGCTATTCTCACAAGTAAAACACGCACAGTTTCACCCTGCACAAGGTACCAGCCTGCACAGGCCCTGCAGCTCCAGATCAGTCACCATAAAGTGCTATGGATTTCTGTAAACGTGAAGAATGAACAAAAAGTTGCTCCACTGCCTTTCCCAAACAGCACTGTCTCTGCGTATCCTGATTGCCTGGGTACTCTCCACGTACCTCCCCTCCTGCTGTGGATGCCTGTCTGTTCTGGTGTGCCCCTCTCTAGATGCTCCGAGAGGTACAACTTACACGGGCAGAGCAGACAGACGCTGCAGATGGCACTACAGGCATGTTCAAATGCACAGGTGTTTCACAGGCACCTACACATTTCAACACATCAAGTGACAGAGTGCTGGGGAAAAACAACGCAGTGGTGCTTAGGCTTACACGCTTAAGGCCAGTGAGGCTGAGTTCATGTTGGGGCTGGTGGGGCTGGTGCGAGTGGTTTATGGAAAGTTTCCCTTGAGTTATGAGAGTTAGGTCCAATCCTACAGCTGCTATTCCTTCAGGGTGCCAGTGTAGTCCTTGATGGAGCCGCCCTTTCCCTCTACACTCATGCCCCCCATTATGGTTTTCATGGTTCTCTTTGCTCACAAATGGGAACTTTTTATCTTCAGCTTATGGGATAGACACATAAAAAGTTAAGAAGATGTTGCGGCAAAGGAAGGATTGCGGCAATGAAGATGAGCAGGCAGCAAAGCCTCTCACATTCACCTATCATGCCTTGTCTGCCCTGAGTTTATAGTGACTGAACCACTGAACAGCGTAATGCCCCTTGTGAAGAAGATGGCAGCTTGAATTTGAGTGTCTTCCTTGCAGGGACAGGTAAGATTCCACTGTGGGGAGGTATCACACGCAGCACCCCAGGCACAGGCGCTCCTGGGCTCCTCTGTCAGAAGTCGGCACAACCAGCAGGTGAAAGGCACAGGTGACCCCGAGGAGCAAAGTCAGCCTAAACCTGCCACTACACACTCAAAAGGAAAAGGTCAGTACGTTTGGATGAGGAATCGGCAAAAAAAAACGTATTCACTTATTAAAAAAAGTGTGCATATGGGCAGCACTGTTTCTGCAGGCAAGTCTGTTAAGACTGTCCCTCTCTTAGAAAACAGTTCTTTTTCTCCGAAGTGTTAATTAGACATTCATATGAAACGTGTCTTAATACACATAAAGACAGACAAGGAATTATAGTTTGCCCTCATCCAACTGCAAGTGCTTCAAGCTGATCAGTCACTTCGAAGTACCCCAAAAACCTAGCCCTACTAGCCCCCAATAATATTGAGGCTCCTCAGTTGCAAGCAGTATGTGGCAAGAACACAAATTCATGTGCCAACTCCTCCCAGGCCCCAGACATGGGGGTAGGGGCCACAGAAGAAGAATTTGTTTGGTGTGCTGTACAGCAGGCCACCCTGTGTCTTGACCAAGGGAGAGGGAAACCCATCAAGAGCCATACACTACAGCTGTCATACATGGAGGAGAAAGCTTCTGCCTTTACAGCGCATCCAAGGAGACTGATGGAGGGGCTCCGTGATCCAGAAGCTGCTCTAACATCAGCCCTTTGGGAAAAAGTACCAGAAGGAGAGGACAAGGGAGGCATATTGGAAGTCACAGTTTCCTCCATATTTTCAGGGTCAGCAGTTTTTGTGATGTTTCTGAGGAGTGCTGAGAGACTCCTGATCTGCTCTTGGGAGAAGAACGGCCCCGTAAGTGACACCAGAGATCTCGGCTGCTTCCACCCCACTGCAGAGCTGCTCAGCCAGATGCCAACGTGCACGTACAGCCAAGGACACCGGCTGCTTCTCTGTGTCTGTCCACACATCATACCTAAAAAATGATTGATTCATTACCAAGACCAAACAAAAAACATTGCGTTTTATTCTCAGAGCAATAGTTAGACAGGAACATGTCACTTCCCAGCTGCCACTGATTTGCACTGCTGTGGAAACAGGCCAGGACTGCACCTGGATTCTTCTCTGCCCCAGCAAAGCTTTGTTTTTTGGGGAAGCCTCACACACGGCCAGTTGCACGTCAATGCCTGCACTTGGGGGGCTGAAGAGGGAGAGCAGCTCAACAGGTGAAAGGCCCCCCAGGGCAAAGCAAACCGCTGCCTGGCCCAGCGGCCGGCTAATGGCACACCCCAGGTATGCCTGTGCTGTGCAGTGTGGTCCCATCCGCTAGAAACTGGAAGCAGCAGAACACAGCAGGAAGGGTAATTAACCTCGGTAACGAGGCTGCGCCAGCAGGACAGTGTCCTGCCTGAGACCTAAGAGTCTGCGTGTCAACCCGCGGCGCCGCAGCATCCCCTGCCTTTGCCTGCTCCCCTGCACCACTAACACGTGGGCCGAGCAGCCCTCCAGCAGTCAGCAGCTCCTGGGGCCAGTGGTGGCTCTCACACCTGCTTGGCAGAAGAAGACAATGACAACATGGACCACAGGGCAGGGTCCAGGGCAAAGCCAGCCCCCTTGGCCCTGCTCCCAGAAGTCTCTCTGCCAGCTTTCAAAGGTGCTAAACTAACTAAAGGGACCAAAAAAGAGTTACAGAGCTTCCTCGCGGCTTGAAGACCCATTTCTGGAGTCAGATTACAGTCAGCTTTCGGGATGGAAGCAAAGATCCTTCCCCTCCCCTTCTGCTTCCCCTTGTGCCTTCTCTTGCCAAACCCCTGAGATGAAGGACACCAGCAAAGCACTCCGACGACTTCTGGTATTGTCCCTAATGATATGGACAAGAAGAAAATACAGCTGTTTAACCTTCTTTTCCTCCCTCTTGACTTATTACTCTTCTGGTCTTCACTGGCTCCCCTAATTTTTTTTGCTGTTTCTATCTTGCCTGCCCTCCTCTCCTCCTCAACCCACCCCCACAGCATATGGTGTTCAGGGTTGCTTAAGGACGAGGCCTTCCCCTGCTGCTTGAGCTCATCCCCAGCCCGGGCAGACGGCAGCCTCCCTCACACCACTGCCAGGAACCAGCCGTGGTGGCACCCCATGCCAAAAACTGTGGCTGTGAACCTGGGGAGGGACAACGTTTTCTCCCTGAGGAGAAAGCTGACCAGATAAGGCCGACGCTGGCTTTCCTTTTGTGGGGGCACGTGTTGGACATGTTCAAGGCGAAGCTGTTTCACCAGCCTGAGCATTGAGGAAACACCAGGATTTTTTTGGAGTGGGCGTCTTTTCCCATTGTCCCAAAATCCAGATGAGGGACCATCACCCTTTGCCCCAGCCCCGACTGCTGCTGCTGCAGGAAGAGATCAGTAACCCCCAGTGCCGCCAGTAATCACACCAGTATACTGCCTGAGCAGAAGACAAATGGCATGACTTCATGCATGAGAAATAAGCCTCGAGGGTTAAATGAACCAGGTTTGCTGGAGAGTTTATCCCATACATCAAGGGCAGCCAGAAAGCCAACTACCTGCCCAAGAGGATCAGCAGCTGTCCTGACTGAGCCATCCCTTGGTTGTGGGTGGAAAATGACTTAAATAGCCCTGGGTGACCTCATCCTCCGCTTGTGGATTTGGAGAAAGCCTGGCTTGAATCCGGTCCCTCACTCAGTAATGCAGGTAAAAATAAAATTATGTTCGACAAGAGAGCAGCCCTGAAATTTGCCTGGTGTTAGATTTTTTGCTTTAAAATTCAATCCAACATGTCAAAGCCCTGCTCCTGCTAGGGACAAAGAAAGAGGCTATTGAACGACAAAAGTAACCAAATGTTTGAAGAACATTTTAGTCCCTGCAAAACAAAATCGCTGCAGGAATTTGCACGGCTTCCCACAGTCTAGTTACTGAATTACTAAACCAGTTTCTCCCAACCACTTACAAGGCAAAATTATAATCAACTGTAGGATCTGGTATTATGAGTACTCAAGAAGGAGCTTTTACAAAATAGAAGCTAAAAGGTTTGCAGATCTGTTTCACATCTGTGGCCCAGATTTAATCAGCTCCTTCTCGTTCATGCTTTTAAAGCATGCCCATAGCATCTGACTTGTACTGAAGAGAGGTCCAAAGAGCTAAAAAGTTCTGAGTGTCTCTGAGAAGCTGAATCAAATGTGTGCTATCAATAACTCCCTTCTCTCCATGCATCCACTTTTCATTCACGCTATCTTTTCAAGTAGTAATAAGACTTTTAAAAAAAAAAAAAAAAAGAACAAAAAAGGAAAAAAAGAAAAAAGAAGAATGAAGAAAAAAAGGACAACCATTTGGAAGCGTGATTTTTGCCTTTGGAAGAGACTTTAAATGTTTCAGTTTACAGAGTAGCTTCATGCCTAGAGCAATTTGTAGTGTCTCTGTTTTTAAAATCTTTGTACCTTCATGTTTCTAAGGATGCCAGAGGCAAAACCACACCCTGTTCTCCAAGGTTTTTCCCACTGACCTCGCATTGACTCCTCCTTGTCTTACTGCATCTCTCAAGGTTTCGTTGCTTCCTCCGTACTTTGGTATGTAAGCAAGGTGGACGCACTGAGCTATCCCAAATGCACATGCACAAGGCAGAAGTTACCTCACTTCTTCCTCTTCTAGATTGTATGCCCACACAGATCCCAAAGACTACTTGCTCCTTTCGTCTTGGCCATGGCCTCAGTAGCAAATCACCGCTCTGCTCCTCCTGCCTGGCGGGCAGCAGTGTCCCTGTGCGAGGGCTCTTGGTGTCCCCAGGTTGTTTGCATTAGCTGAGCTGGAACCGGAGCAAGCCCCAAGCCGTGCACAGAAGTGGCCGTCTTCGCCCCACTCAGCTCCCCAAATTATGGGGGAAGGAAGATCAGCTCAGGGCTTTGGAGTGGGCTGGCAGCCTTGCAGTGGGCCCCAACCCGATCACAGACTACTGTATAAGCAATAGACAGGAAAAAAATAAAACAAACCAAATATTTTCCAGGGACATTATGGAGAGGAACAGTGAGATGAGGAACAGGAAAACAGCCTGCTTCCCACTTGAGGTACTCTCTATTTTACCAGCAACCTGTCAGCATAAACCAACACACATGCTCACAGCAGGGCTGTAAAACTTGCTACAGCATTTCAAAGCAACTTTGGGTAACGTTGTTCATATATAGTGACTTGTGCACATGCAATCACCCCACTACACCATCCCTACTTACATCTGCCGACATGTCCTGCCCAGTGCTCTCTCTTCTCTCAGGACCTCCTGACCCAGCAGCGCATGGATGCATACATGAAAAGGGAATGGACGCCCCCGCCCCAGTGCATTATCTGTCAGTACCGGAAAGGACTGTAACCTAAACCCATCACCTTCCCAGTCCAACATAAACTCAGGAGTGGTGTTGAAAGACAAATCAAAGCGCTCTGCTCGGCCAACTCCCAGCGCACCTTCCCTTCCTGCACGCTGTTGTGAGACACCACGTCCTGCTGAGAGATCCTCTTCCTCTCTCACCCACCCCACCTGCCCCTGAGCTCCCGGACCCCTGGCTTGCCGTACAGACTTTCCCTGGAAGCCCTCGAGATCAATCCCTCTCTGTACCTCTCAGTTCAGATCTGGGGCTGGGACAGCAGAGCCAATACTTAGTACCAGGAGAAGCTGTTTTGGTGTTTGAAGCCCTGCCCATCTCTACAGCCAGATGTTTCATTGAACTATCAATTTAGCTAACAATTTTGCACAGTGAGGTGTTCCTGGTGCTTCATGCAAGGCTATGGAGCTAGCTGTGTAAGGTGACATATCCCTTTCTGAACCCATTTGTTATACCCCGTAGTCTCTTTGCCCCATACTTCCCCATTGAAATTCTCCAAAACTGGTATTTTCTGACACCCCACCACTGTGACGCTTGGTCCCATTAGCTACTGGGATCAGTCAGTCTTTTTATGTACTAAGCCACACGTCAGCCACCAGCCCTGCTCAAATGGTCCACCTACCCCAGTGGCTGTTGCTATGCTGTCTCACAGTAGCCACAGCCCTATGCCCTTATGGTCAGGAAGGGCACTGCAGGAGAGGCATCTTCTTCCCAAGTGACCCTAGCATGGTAGGTCCCTCAGGCACCAGGTCCCTCTAAGCATTGTTTGACAGTGAAAGCCTCCATCCCTTTTCTGTCAGAGGATGCGGTCGGTAATACTTAACCTGACATTGCACCTGAGGCTCCATCACCCCTCAAAGAGTCTCGCAACTTCAGTGAAAGGCTTGGCCAAACCAGAACAGCACCTTCAGCTCTATTTTCTGCTGAGCTATGCACCACAGCCTCATATGACTCAGGCAGCTGAGCTCTGGGCGAAAGCTGGGGAACTGGTCCCTCCAGCAAAGCCTGTTCCTTCCATTGGCTTCCACAACCCATGGCAGGAGAGAAAGTGCCACAAATGGCAGTAACTGGGTGTTGATTCGGTATCAGCATTAAGCCACAAATAAAACAGAGCATGCTGAACACGAATGTAAAGACACAATGGTTGGACTCGATCTTGATGGTCCCTTCCAACCAAAATGATTCTATAACTCTCACGGCCTAGAGTCTAGGATAAGGCTGATGAGCCCGTTATCTTGTTTGTGCCAAATTCCTGCTTCCTACACCTTCTCACAACACACTTGCAGCTGGCTCCCACAGAACATTTACCTACGCAGCTCCAGCCTGGCAAGTCAGGTCTTCCTCTGAGGAGCAGGAGGGGACCAGCAAGGGCTGCTGACCCATTGCACAGGCTCTGCAGGGCAGTAGCAGCATCGTTTCCTTTCCCTGCCCACCTCCAGCAGCTGCACTGCAAACAGCCCAGGGCTGGGCACTGCCAAAGCACCAGGAGGATGAGGAGGACAGAACAAAAGCAGAGAGACCAAGGGAGGGCAGGAGGCAGGACCGAGCACACCACTATCCCACCCTTCCTGCTTCCTCCCAGGCTTTAGTTTAGTGCGCTGTATCCTAAATACATCCATCTCTCCCCACCAAGCAGAGAATTACCCACATGGATATTTCTCTCCACCAGCATTTATACGTGTGCTGCTTATCTCCACAACTGCTGCACTGTAATTTTCACCACACAGCAGCATCCTGTGGATTTTTCCAGCAGCCGAAGCCACAGCTGCGAGGCCAGGTAGTCCCCATCAAAAGGGGCTTTCCTGAACAGCAGGTACCGAAGACCCTCTAAGCAAGAAGGCTGCTCCCACCGTTCAGAGCTCTCAGCTTCCTGGCAGGGGAAATGGGAGGTGGGGAGAGCTGTACCCACAGGTGCTGTTGGGGTGAAATCCCTGCACATTGTTTTGGCAGAGCACAGGCTCGCATCCACACAAACGAGGAGTGCTGGCTTTTCCTCCTCTCACAGCTCCTCCTCCCTGCTGGGTGCAAATAAGGAACTCTGCCATGAATCCTGCACTTCATAATTCCTGTGCAAACTACCAGAGAAGACAGGAGGTAGAAAAACCTGTTCCCACTCCAGTCATGTCCTCTCTGCTCCCCCCCCTGCCCCCACCACACACCCTCACCAGCTGCATTTGCTCCCCATCCTTTGAGATTTCAGGTGTTCAAAGCACTCACCTACCAGTCTTTCTTCAGAAGTGATAAATGAGTTTGCATTTTACTGTGGCAGGGCAGATCAGAAAGGTCTAGAACGAGGGTGACAAGAAGTCAGCCTCAAAAAGGTTAAACCACATGTTTGCAGGGCCCCTCCCAGCCACAGCTAAGGAATGCTTGAAGGCCAGAAAAGCTTTCTTTTTTGTCTGAAAGGATAAGAGGAAGGAGTGTGACAATCGAATCTGGTTTCGGTTTATTTCCAGAATTTTACTGTACAAAATATGCAAAGTGTAAAACAGTTTTATATTTCAGTTTAAAAACAACAAAGCCCCATCCAGCTATAACTTAAGAGAACCCAGCTTGGAACAGAACAATTTGCTAGGCTAGACCCACAGTGCATTAATGTCACAGACACCAGGAATTTGCTTACTTAAGTTCACAATTAGAAAAGAACAGAAAGACCAGGTACCATTGCAGTTAAAGTCACATGTGCAAAGAGGGGAAAAAAAAATGCTGGTTAGTGTCTATTAATTAGAAAACCTTGGCAAAACCCATCTTACTATACACAGTTTGTGTAGAAAAAGAGTATTACACAGTGATCAAAAGAGGGCAAGGGAAGGGCAATCTCTCCTGCCCCCTTCCCCAAGACACAATAATGCTGAATCAAAGAAACAGGCACAGAAGAGTGTAAGATTCCTTCACAGTTATGTCTGTGCAGGTAGCGAGCCCCAGCATCCCCCTGTGCACACAGGGGTACCCCCCAAGCATCGTCAGCACTGGTGAGAGGTGCATGGGAAGCAGCCGGAGGGAAGGACCAATTCCCCCTCCGGGCAGAGCATAGGGCCGGGCTGGCTGCTGCCTGCAGGGCTCCGGGATGTTACAGGGATAAAAATGCAGTCTCTTGGAGGGATGCAGAGGAGCAGGTAACACGAGCAGTACTGCTGGTGCTGCAGGAACCCAGCTCAGGAACACCCCAAAGTGAACCGCACCCATCACATGGCAGCTGTCAGAAACGGCAACTCTTGGTCATCATCTATCGGAGGCAGCAGCTTGAATGCAGGAGGATTCATATTCCTGTAGGAGACTTCATGGCCCAAAGCCATCTTCTTTTAGGAAAACAGAAATTTGGAGCGTTTAACTTTAATTTTTTCTTTTTTTCAAAAAAACCCTAAACAGCTCAATCCCAAGAGCGCTTCCTTCTTAACACAGTTTAAACACCAAACCACCAAGCCTGGCTCGAGGCTTTTAGACATGTATAATGCACACACCTATAAGAGGAAAAAAACCCACATAGCCACACACAAGCTGAATGAGAAAACAGACATCTGTGCACACATCTCACTATCAGCTCTCATACAGCAGGGCAGAACTGAGCAGAGGAACCTGGGATGAGATTAGAGCATTTCTGCAAAAGACTGAAGAACTTTTGTTTTACCTTCAAAAAGGGCAGGTTTACAAGTTTGGGTAAGCAAGATGAAATTGGCTTGAAGAGGTTTCCACATTTAGCAGAGTATGGATCTTCCCAGTTTCTTCAGCAGCAAGTGTTGGAAACAAACACATTTCAAATAAGACTTTTAAAAGCAACTCAGGCAGGGCCAGCTTTAGAAACTGCTTCCTCACAGCTTTTGGCATACTTGGCAACAGCAGATTCCCAAGGCTTTGTGTGGAGATCCCCATCCCAACAGAAAAGGTTTAGAGGCTCCATGAGGGTTGGGATTTGTTCGGATCTCTCCCAGATTTGTGCCTTATTGTCAGTTGCCCCCGAGCTCCAAACTGCAGCCCCAGCACCTCCCATCTCAGTGGATACTTGTTGTTCCTCACCAGGGAACTTCAGGGGAAGAAAAAAACCCCACAGCGAGAGGAGGATGTGAGCTAGAGTGACTGAAGTGGCTGGCAGGAAGATTTTAAGGCAGAGGTCAGAGGAATAGCTGACAAGAGGCTGAAATCAGATCTGCCATTCTCTCCAATTTCCCCCTTCAGGGAAGATTGCTCTTGAAGGCACTCAGGACAACCCCAGAAGCTGGAGCTGACCTTGCTCTGCGAGCAAGCTGCATCATGCCAACTTTTCATCATGCACAGTGCATCCCTCCCCAGCTCCCCTGCTGCCTACAGGGGTATGCAGGTGGCAGCATCTCCCCTCTGCAGGGTGAGAAGTGGTAGTTGCAAGCAGCTCCCCCACGGAGCCTACGCAGGGATGGCTGCAGCCACACGGCAATAAGGAGCCAACAGATCTGCTAACAAACTTGGCTCAGGCCTCGTTACATAGCTGTCAAGGTATTAAGGGTCTAATATCTGCCCATACACTCCTAGAAGCTGCAAGAAATCAGAATCTTTCACTGTTTCGCTACAAAATAGAAAGCCAGCCTTTGTGGAAACCCACAGACATTTCCATCTGCTCCATCTGAAAGACTTAGCTGCATCTGGTTTTGGAAGATCTCAGCAAAACACCCAAAGCCTTTAAAGTATCCAAGCAGCACACTTGAGAGTCACAGGAAAAACGGCAACATAGAAGTGAGGAGTGGGGCAACACAGCACCCTATCGAATGGTTCAGCCTTTAGTGAAGGATATCCAGTGCAAGGATCTCCTCTGAGGGGGACATTGTCCACTTCACCACAAACAGGGTTGTCTTATAAACCACTCGAATTCTAAAAAACAATTCCCAGCCAGGTACAAGCATCCAGGCTGGGAGAGAGGAGGGAGAATATGTACAAGACGACAGTGCAGGATAGGAGAGGCATTTGGAGGAAAACAGCCTGGGCTTGGCTGGCAAATCCTACAAGCCTTATTTGTGCTCAGCTCTTGGCAAGCTCTGCAGAAGTAAGGACTGCAGGATTTCGATCAGAGCTTCGCTCCCTGTGACTCGATTCTTACTCATTAGCTGGCTATAAACAGAATTAAACAAACCAGTCTGCTCTCACTGCTCAGTATTTTTAACAAAGAGTCTGAATCCCTATAGACGCCACAGATGCATCTGTGGATCTCAAAGCACTTGACGACAAGTTGAGTTTAGCCTCAGCACCCCAGTGAGGTAGGTATGACAGTGGTCCCCTGATTTTGCATGGAGAGGGGAAACAAGAGAGACCCTGAAAAATAAAATGTCATTAAAAAAACCAAAACAAACAGGGAACACTCAGGAGTCCCGATTCCCCATTTAGTCTATCCTCGCCCCTAAGCAGGTTGCGTATCTCTAGGGAAACCGCTTGAGAGGCGAAGTCCTCTCCTTCAGATTTCATCAGGCAAAGCATTCACACTGCTAACACAGGGAAGAGCATTTAATGTAGGAGTTGGCCCCTCGTTGACAGTGTCCTTTTCAGCGGCAGGCAGAAAAGGCAGCGCAGAACCACAGCACACAGACGAGAAAGCAGACTCAGAGCAAGCACACGCCGCTGCCGTCTGGCTCTCCACGCGTTCAGTGATTTAACACAATTAAGACAGGAGTTTCCTGAGCAGACACTGTCAGACAACCCCCCTTGTGAGGGAGATAAAAAAAGGGAAAGAGATCCTGGGAAAATAAAGTTTTGCAGAGGTGCCTGTGACGAGGTACTCTCACACACACGTTGCACCCAAGCCCCCAGCAAGGTGGTTTTTGTTCTGGCTTCACAGAAATGAGCCAATTCAGCCACAGGCAGTAGCCTCCACACAGACATAAGCACTCCAGAGTCTCCCAAGCTACTGCGAGTCTCTCCCACCTTGCTGATTATGCACATCGCAAAAGCCAGATACACACATCTTTAGGAGAGCCAAGTGTGAGATACTATGTGCTCCCCCTCATTCTTTTTAATTTTTTTTAGATAAAAGAATGAACCAATCTAATTTTTCAAAATAATACAACTGCGAAGGCCACAGTTAATAAAGGAGTCCCCATACAGACTACCAGAAATCCTGACATAGAAAGAAACCAAAAACATTAAGTTCAGAGATGGGAAAACTCTACTTACTTCCCATCCTTTAAGGGATGTGGGCGTGATCCTGTCATGTATCGCACCATCTAGTTTCTTTGCAACTACATCTGGCACATTACATGAAGAATACAAGACCCAGGTGACTACGATGCACTTGTAGAAAGGTGCAGGAGACTGCAGGTGTCACTTGGATGGGGAATCATCACTCTGGACTCTTGCTCACCAGGGTGTTTCCTTGATCCCAAGAGGACTATCTACAGGTGCTATTGAAGATGCAGCTCTCTTGCTGCTGAAGCTGGAAGATGCTGGACACCCCTGCCCTGTCCCCAGCACCCCGCTTATGGCCACTGCTCCCTCCCACCAGCTTGTGATGGGCACTGGCCAGCCCACACCAGCCGCGCCACGCAGGACTGGCAGAGACCCACTCCCTGGTCTTAGCGGGGCCACCTCCCACTGGTGAGAGTGGAGACCAGCTCCACAAGACAGTGAAGGAGCCCAGGGAAAGCCAAAGGGCATGGCAAGGGCTGTCACAGGCCCCCTCAGAAGATGATGCACCCTGGCAGTGAAAGGCATTGGCTTATGCACCTTGCTGAATCGGGGCCCTCTGTGTTAAGACATGTATGGAGGGCAGGTCAGCTCCTGCCTGATAGAGACATCTGCATGGCAAAAGACTGGGCAGAATGAATCCAGCATTTGCATTCACATGCGCAAATCCACGGCCACAGAACTGGGGGGCTCTCAGAGACGCCTGACCGAAGGCAGGTCACTGCCAGCCTCGGAGGTGGCTCCAGAGTCACACAATGCCCTGTGCTGGCAATCAGACTTCAGACACCAGTTTAGGCTCATCATTAAAAGCAAACTTTTCAAAACTCCGCAAATCTCAGACGACAGGAGTCACACATGAAAGCTGCACTGATGGGCAAAGGCAGCCGGACAAACCAAACTGCAATGTAAGAGCTACGTGTCTCACACAGGAGCAGATCCCAGCACTGAGCAGCACAGAAAGGCCAAGAAAGGCAAGGAGATATTCAACATTCAGATATAGTTTGGTATTTCTTAGCTATAGCTGAAGGCGTACGGTGCAGAAGGACATACTGCAGTGTTTCCAGAGCACAGCAGCTCTCCAGAGCAAGTGCACGTGGCTGAGGTCAGCCCTTCCCTGGCTCCTCTCCTCAAGCAGGGAAGTGCTTTTGCACATCTTTCCTCCAGACGAACTCAAAGCCAGCTAGAGAGGGAGGGGCACATTCCTGCCTGCAGCCCCTTCCCCTCAAAGAGGCTGTCAGACACAGAGACGGTCTGTAATTTATCTGAGGAGGAGCCAGCTACTTCCCTACCCTGTCCTGGTTCAAATACACAGCCCTTGCAGGTGCAAAAGGAAGTGACGGTAAGGCAGACCCTGAGGGGACTGTGGCTGGAGAAACACATTCGGAAAGCCAGACAGAAGGGGACAGAAATGGGGAGCCTTGGGAGCGCCTGACAAAGATGTAGGCAAGCAAGTGAGAGATAACAGGGAGCTGTGTCACACAGAACAGTTTCATTAACAAGCACTGGTAAAAAAGATCTGCAAGATGGGCTGATGCAGTTCAAGACAAGCAATTTCAGATATAGAGACACCAAACCCACCCCCCTACCCTCATACAGGTCCAGCACGGACAGAAGAGGGCACATGGAGGGGAGGAAAAGAATAAAAGTCTTCAGTCTCCAGATCAGGTGGCTCATAGAGGCAGAATCCTCTCACATCCACCCTTCGATACACTCCCTGAGCGAACAGGGACTGTCACCCTCCCACGCAAGGAGGTTTCTACAGCGGGGAGGTGAGCAATGCGCTCTTAGAAACAGCTACAGGTAGCAAAAGCAGAGACACAAAAGCAAAAGGGTGCGCATGGCACAAGGCAACACTCCAACAAAAATACCGACATTGCAATCAAGTGAAGAGAGCATGAGATTTACAGTATGCCTGGAAAGGGAAGGGAAAAGAAAAAAAAAAAATAAATCTGTTCTGCCTCCAAGGCTGAGCTAACTGAGCCAAGTCACCCTGTCACCTCTTAAGATATTTCTTTCTAGATAAGATATCCCAACACCCCCCTCCCCTTTCCAAATAAAGTGCAGATGGTCAAATATTACTGGTCCATCATCTGCCAGTTTCAGTCAGCATTAGGGAAATTAAACCCAAAAGCACAATATCGAAAAAAAAAAAAAGTCCCCGAACAACCCACCCTCAAAATCCCTTAGACTGAAGTCTCAGACTGTAAGCGGAGGACAAATTTATGAGATTTAGGGTCTATGAACTCTTCTGAGAGTTTGATGAAGGGGATTTTCTTCACATTAACAACAAGGCTGAAGTCCAAGCACTTGAGGACAAACACAGTGCCGTCTTGTAACCCGCTTGTGACCGCTTCCTCGCTGACAAGCGTCCACTGCTTGGAGAACCAGCGATCCTTGTCGTACTGGAGGGTTGGGCCCGGGTTGAGGTAACGCTCCAGGAATGCCTGCCGACAGAGGGACACGCATTAGCGCCAGCCCCACAACTCGCTCTGCATCAATGCTCTCTTCACATCACCAGATACAGCTCTGCGAGCACAGGCTTGCCACACTGCAAATTGTTTCAGCTTCCACACTTCAGCAGACATCCTCTCCCCAGTCCCTCCCAGCTTTTCAGACCCCAGGAGCAGAGACAACCACCAGGAGATCCTCTGAGTCCATCCCAGGAAGCCTGCAAAGTTACAGCCCCAGCTTCTTGCTGTCAAGACTGCTACCCAGCAGCAGTTCAGTAAAGTAGAGGTCATTTCTCCCCTACCAGCTGCATAACCCATCCCAAACAAGCAGATGGGATAGCTGGCCCTCCATTCTTCAGGCCAAGCTAAGGTGGAAAGCAGAGGTTTCCATGTTTGCAGCCTGACTGAGGCTGCAAAACTGAAAGCAGAACATGGAACACTGTTTGACATCATTTGTATTTTCAAGTCTCCTTTGCAATCCTAATGGCAGCAGAACTCCTCCTTGCATCCCTGGGCAAGGTCCCAGGTAGATCCCAATGGGAGGGTGCTCAACCCCATCTCTTGACAGCATTTCTACTCTTAGCATAGTAAGTCCTGGGTAAGTGCTCAGGAGTAAATTCTCATATTTCTAACCCTTCTCAAGGATTGTGGGGTGTTCTTAGAGGGGAAGGTGGAGAGTGGGAAGGGGATCATGTGACCTGTTTCTCTCATCTTTCAGTCCCTCCATGTGTCTACAAGTCAACAGTCACGGGGGGCAAAGCAGCAAAGTGATGTCTGACCAAGCAGCCCATGAATTAGAAACACTGTCAGACAGACAGGGATTTAGACAATAATTAGAAGCAGTCCAAAATGGAACACTGCAGAGGGAACCAAAAAAAAAAAGTGGTCCTTCGCAGGTTGCCACCTGGATCATGCTGCTACCATGAGCCAGCTGGGAGAATTCCCCTTGACTCAAGGCCACCACCTTGAACACTTCTTTGGTTCTTCCTTTGCAGAACTGGATATGAGAAGAATTATTTCATAGGCACTTTCAGAAAAAAAAAAGAGACAGAAGATGCTGTAGACGAAACATTACTTCCCTTTAAGATCTGATGCCACCTGCAATGCACTGATCATATCACAGACAGGAACTATGAAAACCTCCACTCACCTCCCTTGACTGTTTTCAGTTCTGCATGCACACACAGATGTGCCATCCCTTTCTCCCTCCTTACTGCATCAACATTAGAGAAAGTGTTACCTTTGGTGTCATGTTATTGGTGATGCAGAAGGACAAGTGTTGCAAGATGCTCTCCATGCTGTGGTACTGCTGCTGGCGGGTGGTGCGAAGGTACTTCTGCAGAGCTCTTGCCATGGAGGGGAAGATTGCCTGGGCTGCTTCTCGAGGGTCCATTGTCTCCCCTGGAGCTTTCTGCTGTTCCTCTGCCTGAAGGCGTTTGATGTGAGTGAAAGCCTCCTCTACTGCGACCACAAGCCTGCAGAAGGAAAAACAGGACAGCAAGAGTCATAACAAGAGGGGTAAGATGGGTCTGTGGTTAAGGCAAAGCCTGAGAGTCAGGATTTACAAGCTCCTATTCCCATCTCTGCCACTGAGTCACTGCCTGCCATCAGACAAATTACAGAAAATCTTCTCTGCTGATAGTCAGAGGGGTAAACAGCAGCTTTTTTTCCCTTGCCCAAGCCATCCAGCAACCGAGGGTCATAAACCAGGATTAACACTTCAAAAGCCCAAGTGTCATACTTGTTTCTGCCAACACAGCATGAACATCAGCTACATGACCCAAACAAGACACAGCTGCCCTTGCCTTCAGTGCATGCCTTTGCAAACAACGGTTCCAGCACACAGTACTGCAGCGTAAAGCATAAGGACAGGCAAGGAGTCAGGAAAGGCTGGCTATAAACAACCATGACCAGGACACAGATTGCTCTGAGACTCTGTGCTCACAAGCTGCTGTCTGCTCGGATTTACACCAGCTGGGTACAGAACTTGTGCTGCCAACTGATCGCTCTGCATCCCTCCACTGAAGAGTGACAGGGCTCCCGTCTTCACTCCTAACACTGCAGCTAGAGACACTCCCTGCAAACCATTCCCATGTTGGCACAGGTGAGCAAACACCAAGACAACATCATAAAAATGCAAACAGAAGGATATGACACTTGCGAGTTAGCCCAGTACTAATTAACAAGCGAAGGTCTACGCTGCATTTAGTGAGGAAAAAGCAACGATAACGAAACGGTCACCCAACAAAAAACCCTTTTGCTGCTCCAGACGGGACTTGTTTCACACTAGATTTCCACTCAAGTCATCAACTACTCTCCACACTGCTCTCAATATCCAAAGCATCTTAAAGCCAGTGGAACTGGAGACAAGCAGAGGTATGGCACACTGCATTCAGATGACATATGACAAACAGAACGAGAGGCCTTGACCCCTGCCCATTTTGTTTAATTTGACCTGGAGGAGATGGGGGCTGGAAATGAATTTCTAATCTCCTCATGTCTTTTTGTTGCAGCTCTGACCTTCCTCCTTCAAAATATCTGGCCTAATCTTCTAGTGACTGATGGCTTTCCCCTGACTAAGCAGCCGTTCTAATCAAAATCAGCATGCAACGGAGATGTGCCCGAGTTAGGATGCTGTGCTGCACTGAAAGGAAAGTTTAAGTTCCTATTGCTCCAAGGCTGGAAGAGACCCCAAAATAGAGCTGACATAGAGCACAGGTCAGACAGAAGCAGGCTGAGGAGACACACTGTGCCAGCACTTTCCCAATGAAATACAAACTGCCAAAACGAAACATAAAACAAGCCAGCTCCCTCCAGTTACAGCACATTCTTTCCAAACACAGCTCAGTTCAGGGGTGCCTGTCCGTAAGCAACTTGCCTCAAACTGTTAAGTATGGTAACTACAAACAGTCATTAAGCTCCAGAGCAAATAGAGGCACTATCTCGGGTCACCTCAACAAAGCATCAACTCTGCAACCTAGCGCAATTGGCAGAAAACATACCTACGGTCCAAGATAAAATGCAACCGCTTGTGGTCTTTCCTCCTCAAGTCATTGAAAAGGGCAGTCAAACTGCCCCTGTTAGTAGTCTGCAAACACAAATATTCTCCTCGCCCATGAACAAGCAACACCAAGTGCTCCACTGATCCTGTCCCTGGATTACTTGAGCTGAGATGACCAGCCTGGGCATAGGGGGAAATAATGGGATTTCCCACAGCGAGTAACTACAGATTTGTCAAGCACCGGACTGTTCCCTAATCCATGACATTGCATTAGCTTATCTGCATACTATACATAAGCTCTGCTTTATGCACGTTCTTCAGATAATTCCAATTGTAAGTTGTTGCCGTCCCTTATGCATCTGGGTTTCAGGTGCTTCTTTGCTGTGACAGGTTTACAGCCAACCCCCAGCCCTCAATCATGGGTCCCCCACCTCTCACCAGGCTCAGCAAGCCCCCTGCCACCGAGCCTCACACCCGGGACAGGGTGGCTTTACCTTGCACGGCGTTTTTTCACTCGGCGCTCATGGTCGGCCTCTTCGTAGTAGAGCTCGTTGTGACTGGAGTCCCTGCGACGTGCCGCGGCTGCAATCATGGCACGGGACTGCCCCGACGCGTTGTTACCTGGGCCTTCGGGAGGCGAGGACGAGCAAAAAGGAGATGAGAAAGGTGGTGTTACTGCCACAGGGCTGGGGCTGGGACAGACCAGCACCCCACAGCACCTGTCACAAGTGCTCTGTGGCTCCAGCTGTCCCAGCCAAATCTATAAACCCTTCCCCAGTCCTCAGGAGCTCTGGTAGAAACCCTGCGAGGCAGCACAGGCTTAGAGAAGGGGCTTTGGCACGTGGAGGAGGAAAGTTAGTTGGGATGAAGGATCTCACGCAACATACACAAAGGCAGAGGTGAGGTGCACATGCCAAAGATGCAACTTACCACCCATTATATATGTTTTCAGTTTGAAGGCAAGGGCAGCTGGAACACATCACATTTCAGCAACAAGACAGTGTGTGAGCACAAGAAGTGAGGAGTTGGAAAGAGGAGAAAGACAAACACAAGAACATCATGAGACATGGAGATGAATGAACAAAAGCCAAACTCCAGGCAGCTACGTGCAGGGAGGAAAAACAGGAGGCAGAGGCAGCAGGGTCACCTTTAGACGAAGCACAGGGTTTTCCAGAAGGGCAAATGCTGTCAGAGCAGCAATCCTGCGATAGGGTACACTGGGGTCTATAAGCGTAGCAGCTTCTCATGGCACTCTGAACAGCACCTGCCATTACAGCTTCTGTTGCTGTTAACAGCTACAGCAAAGCTGCGATCTGCTCTGTAACACCCGGCCAAGTGACAGAGCTGTCTACTACAAGACCTTAATTAGTGACCTTAAAATACAGTAGTAGGTTCTGCAGCTCCACCATGAAGCTCACAGGTCTGGCTGTTCAGGCAGACAGAGGAAGAAAATGTTGCCCCAGAAGAGTCTATCAACCCTTCTACCTAGATAGAGTAGGGTCTACCCAGAGGGAAAAAGGAGAAGCCTTGGACTGCCTCCAAGCCACCATGAGCTGCTTTTCTGACTAACTGCTCTGAAAGCCCACACTCTCAACCGGCAGTAGTTAAGGCCAACCAATTGCACAGACATGCTTAGAATTGTTCTGCTCACGCAAGGGCAACTTGTTAATTTTTTCCTAAAAAGCACAAACCAGATTCCAAGACAGAAGCTTAAAGCTTGGCAGTGGGAAGGACGAGCATTCACACAGACAGCTTCTTAAAAGCCTAAACACTTCAGACTTTGTTTCACAGCTCTGAAATGGAAGATATGACTCAAGGGAGACACTCACTCCCAAATTTGGTTTAGCAATTTGCCTCATTGACTATGCCTGGCGATGAAAATCCTAGTTTTGAAGGTGAGCCTACCCACTCTATATAACAGAGATTACAGCATGATGTTTTTCCTTCCTGGCTGCTCCACTATCAAATACAAAAGCTGCCAACAAATTAGGCTGCCTTAATAGCGTTACTCTCTTTTCACATGAACAGTGTAAGAGACTGTCAGGATGCCAAGGTAAGCTGCAGCCAGAACTATGCTCTGCTTTGCAAAATGGACAGGAATCTTAAGGACATGCCTCTAAGCCTGAGATTTCCACAACCGCCCAGGAACTCATAAGTGCCTCAGAAGGGACGGCATGAGTTTTTGGGCCCTGGCAAACTCATGAGCTTGACATTTGGAAAGGCCTGCCAGCCACATATGGAGCATGCTTCTCGTCCCTTCTCTTCCAATAAAGTTTTGTGAGCTAGCAGCTCCTAAGCTACTAACACTACCAGACTGGAAGATTTTCCTCCAGGCTTGCAAGTCCCAGTGTCCCAGCAGATGCTGCAGGAACAGAGACCCTGACACCTTCTGAAGAGATGCTGCAGCGCAGGAGAAGACAAGCCAGCCAGTAACCGGAACGGCACGTCCTGCAGCCAGCCTGGCGGGCCGCTGGGTTTGAATGGTGGACAGACACCTGCGGGATCGGGAAGCCCTCACTTTCCACACACCAGGCTTCATTCAGAGTGAGCAGCTGCAATTAGAGGCTTCGCCTCTACAGAAGTTGAGTGGGTCTTGTTTGCCTCCTCTCTCCAACCCAACTTGTTCACTCCCACCTGAGAGCTTCTTCACTCCAGGCAACAGGGGATACAGAATGGGCATGCCTGCCCCTCTCACTTCACCCTGCTCCCCCCTTCCTCTGTCAGGATGGGGACATCTCACTGTAAGGATCTAAATATCCAATTAATTTTAGGGGCTCAGGAGTGCTGCATCAGGTTTGGGAAACGTTTACCGTAAGGTCTTTGAAATTTCTAAACTCACCAAAAATTAACAAACAAAAAACCACCACCTATAAGGCACTGGAACTTTACTGAAGGCAAAATAGTCATGTCTTGTGTTTTTCCATGTGACAGATATTCTTTGTATTTCAGTTCACACCCTGCACACAGAGCCACCTTGCTCAGCTGAGTCACTTCAGTCCCTTCTCCCTTCCAGCTCTCAAAGCCTTCCAATACTAACAAATTCATGAGCAGAATGTGCCTTACCACATCTTGCGACAGGACTTCAGCCATCCTGCGCTATTAAATCTTCCCCACGCAACTTCAACTCTTCCATCAAGGGAACACACACTTCTATAAAGGCTGTAATGGCTGCTTATCAAGCCTAGCTTTCACTGATAGGGTTTAAGAGTGTCAAATGATTAAGTCCAGTTTTTACTGCTCTGAGTGTCCACAGGGATTCACCCGGCCATCCTCCCACAGGCCTGTTTAAAGTCCAAAAGTTTCAAACTGGTTTACAGAATGGTAAAGCTCAAGGGGAGTAGTTATCTGTTGCTGAATTTTCACAAACTGCTTAGCATCACCATGACTTGGGAGCAGGGCCATGCATAATTTACTGCTAAGGCTGCTGCTTCTTCCCACATTGGTATCAACCTCCTTCACTTTCTGGAAGGCTGCCTGTGGAAGTGGCATGGGAAACGACTGAGGAGCTCATTTAGGTTAAAATTTGTATTTATTGTACTAGCACAAGCAAGGAGATGGCCCAATGGCGACAAAACGCAGGGACTGCCTAAAACAAGTAGTGGTGACAAAAAGTGCTTGACAAGCCACATAATAATTAAGCCTGATCCAAAACTTGGCCGTTTCACCTGGCAAAGACAAAAGCCTTATTGTGGGCTAAACACATCTGTAAAGTCATCTGGAACCGGTAAACTCAGCACTGTTAGGAAGATTTCCAGCAAGAGACAAGGATTTGGCAAAGCAAAAAGGTGAGAATGTGTGCATAACAAAGCATAAAGCCAACCCAGCCCTTCCCCATCCCACCCAGTCTCAGAGACTACATTTCACCTCACCTACCATCCACATTGTAGACTTTCAGTCCAGCCATATGCTTGGCTGCACGGGATTTGGAGGCTGTTAACAAAGCCGGGTTGTAGACTGTGAAATCTCTGTAGTAATTTTCCAGAACCACCAGTGCAGCTCGCTGGATGCTGGGGTGGGGAGGGGGGAGGAAGAAAAAAAAAAGAAAGAAAAAAACTAAGACCAAACTCCCAAAAATGCAACAAGTTCTATTGTTTCCTTTAAATAAATAAATAAATAAAATTTAAAAAATAAATAGACACATTATTTGGAACAGGGTTGTCATGCCCACAGAATACGCAGAATGTTAATTACTCTCCCTAGGACCTGAAATTTCATTTGAGATGCAAGATAAATGTCTCTGCCCTCACCTCAAATAGGGGAAGGACAGGAAATCCCTACAAGGGCAGCACATAAACCAAAGCACTAGGCTGCCTGAAGTATGGGAAAGAACAGAACAAGAGCTCAGGCTGCCTCAAGCTGGTAGGTAGGGTAAATGCGATGCAGAGACCTTGCCCAGGCTGAAGATCAGAGCACCACGCTGGTTTTGCTGCAGCTGGCCGGCCTTGATGGAGGGACCAGCTCAGGATGGATGCTTTCCCCTTTGAGTCATTTTCAGCCACACCTCGCAGCAGCTCCTCAGATCTCCTCTGTCCCAGCACTGACAAGAAACCAACCTCTTCAGCTTTCACAGCAAGATAAGATCGCTGCCAGAGGAGGGATTACCTCAGTATTGCTTGTTAAATCCCAGGCAGGGACAGAATCAGGAGCAGTGACACTCCCTCTGTCCCTTTGAAGGGATGCCTCTACATAAAGTGACGACACATGGGAGCAAAACACCACACGTGCCAGCAACAGGAAAGGCTCAACCCAGAGGTATCTTCCTTTGCAATCACTTTGACAACAGAAACATATCCGTAGGCACTGCTACCAAGAAAGAAGACAGTATTTCAAAACAAACCAGAGCTATGGTGTTTAGAAATGACAATACACACAGAGGATCTAGGACATGGATCTCTCCACGTTGCTCCAGCTCCATGTCCAGCCGACAGTAGTATTCTCAGAAAAGCACCAAGATAGTCGATTCAGCCAGCGGGAATTTGCCAAGAACCCAAACTTAATTTCATTTTGAATCCATAAAAATTATAAGGGAACTGCCAACACATTTGTTGCCAGTTAATTGTAAAGTTCACACTTACCAACAAAGCTTCTCCTAAGGAAAGCAATCGAGTATTCTCACACATGTTACAACATAGGAAGAAAACACTACAAGGATGGTAACGTGGGAAAAGACGACATAAACCAATTAAGACCTAAATTCAATTCTCAGCACTACCACTGAATCAGTGCACACTCCCAGAGGAGCAATTTAAATTTTCCCGTGCCTTGTGCCAATATTAAACTTCTGCATCACACCCCAGTAATTTAAACACATACACTCTCTCGGACACCATCATTCTCCAGCTGCCCCCTCCTTCCACTGATCAGTGATTTAAGCACAGATGCCAGCCCATTCACAAGATTCTGTGAAAAAAAACCAAACCCAGACTTGTTCACCACGTACCTTCATCAGTCAGTATTATTGTCTGGCACAACATAATTCATTAGTTGTACGTCCTGAAGATGATTAATTTAGCTTTCGAAGCAATTTCCATCTTTAGGACTGTTTGGTGAGGTCTTTTGCATCCAGCAATAGCATCTCAAAGAAGCTTTACCTTTCAGGTGCCAGTCCTTCATATTTCCTCATATCAGGTTTGTTAAAAGCAACTCCCTTTAAGCACTCAGCTACTGATATGTAATAAAAAGCCACTATTTAATCAAGGAAATAATTTTCCTTTAATGAAGTAGTACAGACTGACCCACTGCTACACACACGTAGCCACTGACACAGAACAAGGGAAAGCCGGTTTCTTTCTCCCTGCCAAAGTTCTGATTTCTACTCTGAATTTGCTGCAGCTTAAAATAAAAATTTCATAAAAGAAGCCATGCGGCAGCAGCATATATTCCCCTTCTGACTGCATTCAAACATGACTAAGTTTTTCCATGTCTGCTTCCCAGAAAGGTAAAACTCCACAGAGTTTCATCTCAAAATACATTTGGAAAACTAGGACCAATTAAAAACAAGAAGATAAAAATCAGTTATACTCTGCTAATCCACTGCACTCATTTCAGACAGCATTGGGACTTCCATTGCAGCAGTGGGAAATGTTTGGGAGCTGCTTCATTGACCAACTAGCTCTATTAGGACAAAACACAATGCATGACAGGATAGAATAATTTATTTTGATACATACACATTTTCCCTGGACCCCACAGAGCATGTTATCATCAGGATGCCAGCTTTCCCCACCCATTAACCCTTCCATCCCCTCACTAAGTAACCTATCCCACCAATTCATTGGCACGCGCACCCACAATCCAAACGCAATAAAGCTTTTACATTGCAATAAGCAACCGCCATTGACTCAAAAATTAAAGCCTAGGTATTTTTTGCTGATGCAAATCCAGTACAGGCTCAGTCCCACATATGAGATACCCCAATCACACAGAGGGTCTGCCCTCTAGGGAGAGAACTGTAATTAAACATCAGTTTCCCATTTTTGTCTCCCATGTAGTCGAGTGTAAACATGTTAGGTTAGGAAGACATCTGTACTCTGACTCTTCAAATTATCTTTTAGAGAAGAAGGAGGGAAAAAAAAAAAAGGAAAAAAAAAAGAGAGAATTAAAGAGAAGATTCTCCAAACAAGAAAATTAGAAGGGTCACAATAATTAGCAAGAGTGAGGAGAAGGCTGAATCAGAGCCTTCTGGGCTGTGTTGCTCAACCTCTTCACCCACATCAAGGGGAAGCCTCACCCTGCACAGTGCAGGACAGCCAGCCCTGCCCCATGCGGGAGCTACAAACCAACAAGAACCCCATCTGAAACCGGCACAGCCGTCCCAAACACGGCAGAAAGGGACCCACCGCACTTGTGCAACGCCATGTGCAGGGATGGGGGGTAACCACAAGCAAATAAGCATCCGGAGCAGCTCTGAGGAGCAAAGCAAAAACGCTAAGGAAGCCTGCAGGCTCCCGACAGAAATCCAGGGTTTTTTTGGGACTTTCCACTGCAGGGTAGACCCTCTCCTGCCTTGTGAGGAAGGTGAAGAGGCTGCAGCAAATCTCCCCACCCAGATGCCAGCTCCAATGGGGATGGGAGCTGGCGGCCGTCCCGGGGCCCGCGTTGTTCGGAGGCTGCTTCCTCGCAGCCGCATCTCTGGAGGGGTTCAGCACCACGTCGGTCACTGCGTTCATTCACCCCCCACTTCAGCAAACCGAGGCTTTCCTTGGCGTGTAGGATTTTGAAAGAATGGGGAGGGGCAGGAAGAAAACGAACAGAAAGTCTCAGTACTTAATTGCGTGTTTGGAGAAGGTCAGAGTGAGGATCGTCCTCACAATTCTATGAAGAAGGTCTGGCAGCTCAATGTACTCCAAGCATTGTAACAAACTACCAGAAAACAGAAGAGCATATCAGGACACAAAGAGCATTTTCATACAACAGTTCTGACTCAAAACCTATGATATGAGAAAAAGCCTCATGCACAGGCCAGTGGCCTACTAGAAACCAAGTTTTCCTTGCAAACAGTAAGGTTCTGCGTTTCGGTACTTTGCATTTTGTGTAGTTGGAAGGTTGCTTTTTTTTTTAATTATTATTACTACTACCCTGAAGAAGGCCATGTCACAGCATGCTGCCAAGAGGGAAAGCAAACAAGCAGACCCAACAGAAGCACAGGGTACCTCAGTGGCATTTGGCAGCAAAGAAACAGAGAATCCTTTACAAACAGTAATGAATTAACTTTTAGAGGGCATCCAAGGAAGTGGACGAGGGGACTATGTGACACAAAGGCAGCAACTATTGCCAATTTTTTCTCTCAAAAGGTAAGTCAGGAACAATTTCGCCTGGATACTTGGTGGTACATGGAATTTTGATTTGAGTCTTGCCACACTTGGCAGCTCAGAGGCTATTTGGGCTTTGTATTTGCCTTCTGTAACATAGCTATACCAACATATGGCTTTTTTAGAAGAATTCCAGGAAAACAAGCCAGTGCTATACTGAAGCAAAGCACAAGTAGTGTGTTTATATTATCCAAATACTGGCTTTGGGCCGTGCTGGTTTCTAGTAAGAGAGTTTTGAGTCTTCTAAAGTGGTGAGGAAGGGTTAGTGAAAAAGAAAATAAGGAGGAAAAAAAAAAATTGAAGCCACAACTCTACAGCCAGAGTCGCCATTGGACACACTAGGGTCAAACCCAGCTGTGAGTCATTCACATGGGTTGGTTTAGTAGTTTTGTGCTTTCCTGCTAAGCTAGAAAAGTAGCCTGTCATGGCACTATACCAACCACCAGCTAGACACTGCCGATCATCAGAGGCAGAGGAGTGCCTCATGCTTTTGCAACAGATAGAGATTAAATATACATCCAGAAAGAGCTGAGCCGTTTGCTACCACAGCACTTACTTCCTTACCTCGCTACGGATGCAAATCCTGCAGCAGAGTTCAGGGTGAGCCACACACCTAAAATCCACAGGGATGGCCAGATAGGCCTGATCAGCCCTGTGCTAATTGAGGGCTGAGGAAGTCTGGGGTTATTTAATCAAACGGTTCCCAACACAGACTCTTCTCCTCCAAACAACTTTTTTTATGTTCCCCAAAACAGACACAGCATCAAAACAAGCCGAGGTCTCTAGGCACACAAAATACATGCCACAGCCAACTGGGAAGCTTTGGCACCTCAAACAGAAGCTGAGCAAGGACTGCACAATGCAACCTTCCACGCAGAGCTGATTTTTCCTTACTGGCTGTCTCCAGCCTACAACTGCATCAACTGTATCTTCTGCAAGAGGTTCTGAGGTCTCCTGGAACACTGAGCTGCTCATCCAGAGCACTTCTTGCTCTCTAGCCGTGCTGTCAGCTCACACCCAACAGCCTCAGAAAACTTCTGCTCCTTCCGAGAAGCACCCTACAATCACATCTGCCTCCTGGAAAACTCCTTTCCTTCACATACTCTTTTGCTGGGCCCAGAGCTGGGGCTCAAGTTCCTGGTTCTTTGCCACACTTGATTGCTCTTCCAAAGCACAGTCACCAGGACTGAAGCCTCAGAAACAAAACTGGAAATACCCATCTGAAATGCAGAATTAAAGCACTTCCCACACCAGCAACACCCCGATGGAAACTCTTACAGAAGGTATTTCTACCATCCTCTACACAGACTTGCCACCCCACCATGCCTACCATAGATAGTGGCGAGGCCACCACAGGCTGCCCTGGCAGATGCACCCGGGGCAGCACGGCCACATCAGGGGCTGCCTCTCATGAGCTGGCAGGGCATGAGGGATTTGGTACTCACTGTCCTCCCCAAGCAGCACCTTGAAGCAAGGCTCCCGAGGGGACCAAGGCCATGCAGGAGCGCTTTGCAGTAGCACCAATGCCTTAGCTACAGTTCTGTCCTCTCCAGCAAGCAGAGCAGAAAAATGCCTTTTGATCGTCGTAACTACAACAGCATTTCAGCTTGGTAGAGTCAAGGGAACAAGGCTGCAACCTCTAGGAACAGAAAAACCACATTTTCTTGTCAGACAACTACAACTGAAGTCCCTAGTCTGCTAAGGCAGCCAAGTGCAATCCTCGCCCTCCCTGGAACAGGCACCAGGCAACCGGGATGCAGCAAGTTTGTTTTAGATACCTGTCTTCTGGCATTTGGTCAGGCAGGGAAGAGAATTTGCAAGGTCAAGCCTTTAACAGGGAAGGAAAGCTCAGCACAGTTAACAGGTTGTCACTGTGGTGGCAGCACGACTGCTGCCCCCAAGGAAGCGAACGTACATCTATTAACGGCGCAATTTATACGGAGCCCAAATACACAGTTTGTGCCACGGTTTTGCAGCAACCAGTCCCCATCTGTTCTCTCCCCTCCCAATCTTTTAAAAATAAATAAATAAACAGGATTTTAACTGTGTGTCCATCTCCCCCAGCACTGGACATCTGAACAACTGTCACATGAATGTAAGCTTAAGGAAAGCACCAGCTCAGTTTCTAGCTGCAGATCTACCCTTTTCTGTCCTGCATAGTCCAAGACATGGTGCTCTCCAATACACGTACACTCTACACGAGGTCTCATGTTTGGTGGGACAAAGAAACAGAATCAACACACCAGCTGAGCAACATAGTAGGTCACACCTGACACAGAAGGGATTTCAATGTACAGATTTTTTGAATGACGAGGGAAAGTAGGATTCATTTTCAGGTTTTGTTGTTGTTGTTTGTTTGTCTTCCTCAATAGCAGCCTAGCCAAAACCCTCCAGTATGGACAAAAAAAGGACCCCCGGAAGTCTACTACTAATATCACTGTTATGTTCTAATCTTTTTATTTGGAAGGTAAGCTGTGAATATGGAAATGGGAGCTTTTGAAAAAGACAGTTTTACAGAAGGGTATGACCAAACTTTGGGGGCAGGGGGGAGAAAAACAAAAAAAAAACCCCGCTCCTTTATGTCACATGATCCAAACAAGCTACTTATTTAAGCCTCCCTGAAGAACCCTATAAAAGTATTCCCAGGGCAGTACTAAGAAGATGCTGCTACAGATGTACAGAGTTATAAGTTCTAGCAAGCAGCTATAAAAACACAGTAAACCCACAGGCATGTTCCCATTGCAATTCTCCTTGTGAGAAACTTTACATCCTGATACTTCATGAAGTTAATCGGTCTTCAGGGTACCAGCATGTGGGCTGGATGTTTTTCCCAGTCACCTTTATTGGTAGAACTTCACATTTTGATGAATGCTTTCCCAACAGCCGCACTGCCCTTGCTTCCAATTCCAACAGCTCAAGGTGGCACCTGGTATAATTAGCCAGGACAAAAACCCAGGATACTAGTGGTAACATATAGTGAGAAGGAGGAGGAGGAAGAGGGCACAATCCTCTCAAAGACTGGTACAAAATACCAAATAATACAATCTACCAGAAAAATACAGTCACTGTGTTCAGGTTGGATGCTGTGACAGCACACTTCTCCTCAGTGACACAGTAAACATCTCATTTCACAGTATACAGTGCCAAGGGAGACAAAGATCATAGGGAAACTTGTTACCTCCAGCATTATATTCAGCAGATAGAAAAATGAAATAAGAAATAAGCTGCAAAAGCCTAAAGAGAGTTTTAGAAACAATGGAGGACCTGGAGCACTGGAGGAGCTTTCTGTGGGAGGTGTGGGACTCTTTTCACAAGAAAGGAAAAACTTAAGCTGCTCCTGAGCCTAAGCTGCTTCCCAGGTTCACCGAATGGAATTCTAGGATGTCTTATTGCCAAGGGTCAGCCTAGGTAGCCAAAAGCTGTCTTCCACCCCCACATAGAGCAGCAAAGGGGAGTTTGTCAGCGTGCGGCAAAGGTACGTTGCACCGATTGCCTCAGCCCATCCATGGGGACGGGTACAACAGGAGCAGCTTCAGGGGCTGCATCTGAAAGAGCAGCTTGTGAAAGCCTGAGTGTGCGGCATGACAAACCTCTGCCCCAGAAGGCTGAGGAAGCCAGCTGCCAGGAGAGCAGGCTCCAAAGCAAACCACTCGCATCCTCCTACGCCAAGACCGTCTCTCCAAGACGAACAGCGTGTGTGTGGGGGGTGCTTTCAAGCACTCACCCAGCAGAACCACTAAATCCAAATGGTACAGCTCACGGATTAGCCAGTAGACAACAGCAGCTTTCAGGCACTAACAGCTTGGGTTGGATTTCAACCAGTCCCTCAGACACCAATAACCACAAGCAGATGCCCCAACAGCTCTCGAACTAGAGACATCCACTTCCCTTTGATCATGCATAACACATTCAAACAGGCGAAGGCGCTACCTTCTCATCAAGCAGAGAGCTAGCCCTTGCTACCAGCATCTCACTGCCCCAGGGTCTGCTGCAACAGCAGAGGAAAAAAAGAGATGAGAGCAAACCACGTCCCAGACACCCGCAGCGAACCGAACCAACGCCTGGCTGGACACCTACGCCACAAGCTCAACCCAGCGCCCTCAGGAACCAGGCATACTTGAATCAGACATGGAGAGCAGCTGGATCCATGTGCTAGAGCTCAGAAATGGGTTTTCCAAGCACACTGACAGCACACCAAGCAGTCTGCCTGCGTGCCATGGTTTTGCAAAGCAGTGGGGTGTCCTTAAGGGAACTAGTGAGAATACTAATTTGCTTATTTAGGAGGGAAAAAAAAAAAAAAAAATCTACTACTGTCTGCTCATACTGAAGCAAAACCAAAGCTGTGAAAGGCTTCCTACTGAGCAAATTGACGGGTTGGGAAGGAGGGCAGTGAGAGAAGAGCACAAAGGCGACAACTGAAGTGAAAAGATGATAAGAGGAAGCTGCTGTGAAGCTGTCCCCACAAACTCGCACAGCGTGGCAGATAAGGCACACCAGAGAGACACAGGTGCCAACAGAGCAGGGACAAGCCGGCTTCCCTGGGCACCTCGCGGGTGTTGCACCCAGCTGCCAGCAGCCCAAGCAAGCTCCACTTGTCCTCACTCAGCTCTACGTAGACCTGCGACTGATTTGCAAGAGCCAGAGACACTGCTGAAGTCAATCTTGCAGTTAAGATCTCCATAGCTGAGCAGACTATTGAAGCCAATGAGCCCCGTGGAAGGAGACCCACATAGTTCAGGGTAACAATTTATAGTCCCATCTCACTGCTGGCAATCTGACTCTACACCAAGCCCACAACAATAAGCTGCCACAGAGTACATCACGTCCAGCTCTGCACCTTAAAGGATGTGGCCTGGAACATGAGACTTGTCCCTCGTGTTTGAGCCACCGCTGGCCCCCTGTAGGCCTGCTGGGTAGGGGAGAAGCAGCAAGGACTTGATGTTCTCCTTTCCCCAAGCTCAGCAGAGGAGCAGACCTTTGCAGACAGAGCCACCCACCACCAAGGACTGACTGCTCCTGCTCTGCAGGCAGACTGTTGGGATGCACGTGTGCAACCTACGTCTTCATACATGTAGCAGGACCGCTTTCAATGAAACCATCACTGCCACAAGAGGCAGCAGTCCTGCCTCTTGCCTTCTGCCTTGTCACCTTTGTACACCTCAAGCAGCAGAAGGACAGTTTAGAAGTTTGCAGAATTTGAGCTGGGTAAAATAATCCAGGAAGAAAGATAAACTAACTAAAAAGCTATATAGATAATACAGAGATATAAATTACCAGTTCCACCATTCAGATCCCTGTGCAACCAGACAAGATTTCTTTGGAAGGGGTGAGAGAGAACCAGATTGTTGACAGGACCAAGCATTATTTTAAGAAGCAAACTGGAACTATGATCAAGCATTTATGTAACTGAAGGGTGTACTGAGTATTTATGAGGGAGGTTTAATCTCTTTCAAAGATTTCTACACATTGCAGGTTACATTTAGGATTCAAAGAGTTCCACACAAGTCAGGGTGGACAGGACAACACCAAGGTGTGCTTTACCTTCTGAACACCGGAGTCTGGAGCAAGACCAAGAGCTTCCCCTGCATGCAAGAGTCTGACAGGCACTTAATGCAGACATGGAAGGAATTAAATACAAACTGCCCCAGCCCTGAGCTACAGCGCACCCACGAGCCTCCAACTCGAGCTGGTGCCCCACTCAAGCGCTTAGGAACCTTGCCACAGCCAGCAATACATGGTACTCTGGATTACCACTTCCAGAGTCCCTGGGAGCAGCGTAATACGTGACAGCAATGCATTTCCTCTTCCCAACATAAAAATGCGTGCTGTGCCTTTGATTAGTCTGAGCCTCAAAAGGAAAAAAAAATATGCAGAAACTGGCAGGTATGGCAAGAAGTTTATAAGAGTCTACCTTTTCAAAAGATAATTTAAAGCTTAACCAAGCATCAAATAAGGCCAGAGTCTTCAGACATGGAATTCTTCAAGTTACATAAATGGTTATGAAGCAACTAAGGGTGTTTTTTGTTTGGCTTTTTTGTTGTTGTTGGGGGGATGTTGGTTGGTTTTTTTTTGTGGGTTTTTTGTGAGGGTTTTTTGTTGCTGTTGTTTGCTTTGGTTTTTTTTTTTTTTTTTAATGAAAGCTAAGAAATGCAACTTTAATGCCAAGGAAACAACAAAATGTATTCAAAGATTCTGGCAGCAAAACTTCGGTGCTGTAACAGAACTTTACATTTAGATGCTGCTGCCATGAAACGTCAGTATTCAGCTCTTGTTCCAACAGCAGCCTGGTAGGGTGTTCTCTCAGGAAAGACAACCAGCTCTTACTTGATCCCCCAGTGGGGGACGGGATTAACACGGCCAGACTTTGAATGAAGCTCACCATTTGAGTCAACACAGCAGCTTCTACTTCTTCTAGGATTTCTCTCACAACACCTCGGAGCATTATTTCCCTGCAAGCCTACACAGCCGGGCCTGAAGAGGCAGCACCAATGCTACCTGCTAGCAGACCCTTGCACACAGAGGAATATCGGCTTGCTTAAAACACAGCCCAGCCTTCCCTGCACAGCACCCCTCCACCGCAGGGCATCCCCCACGCAGCTCCACCCTAGCAAGCTTTGCACAAGCAAGAGCCGCCTCATCTTATGGCCAGCACCCAGAAACCCTACAAACAACGCTGGGTTGCCGCAGGGAAGCCGTCCATGGTTCTGAGCTGAGTGTCAAAAATCCAGCCCCAACAAGGATGTAAATGACCTTCTGCCAGGACTTTTGGGAGCACGAGCCAGAGTCAGCACCCCCCATACCACTGTTAAGGTCCTTACTGCTGTGCCTGGAGCTTATTTTGCTGGTGAATAGCTCTTCCCAAAGCATTGGCCAAGGTCTCCACTCGAACTAAACTGCACGAGGCGAACTTAAGCACAGAGGTTCATGTAAAGAGAGAGCTGGAGGGGGAAATCAAGTTATAAGCAAAAATACTGCCTTCAGTTAGAGGAGGAGAGGGGGATTCTTTTACTACCACACAGCTCCCTATTAACTCTTCCTTACTCATTCAGCACAGGGTCACTTTTCTTGGACATATTACTTGGTTGTGCTGTACAAGAACCATTTCTTGCACTTTTAACAAAAAGTGACGCTCCTCCTCCTGTCCCCCAAAAGGCACACAGCTCACTCCTTTGCAGAATATTTGTATTTCATCATTCACCACAAGAAATGGATGTCAAAGGTTGAGGGGGTGGATTTTTTTTTTTTTTGTTTTGGAGCATTTGAAGATAAAAGTATCTTCACAGCCACAAAATTTGTTCTGCAGCTTAGGGAGACCATCTGTCTCTGTGGGTGGTACACACAGGTGATTTGCAGGGCACTGACAGCAGAAGAAAAGAAATTACATGACAAACCCCTTAAGTACAGGGTAGGCTGGAGTGCATGCTGTTCTTGGACTTCTGGGCAGTGTTGATTTTGAAAGACAACCCAAAAAGAAGGGAAATCCCTGCAGATAAAACCAATGGCATTTCCTCCACACCATCTCTTTCAGAGGGATGAAGCCTAGCAGCTCCCTGCCAGGGAGCAAGTAATACTGTACTAACCAGGGGGATTAATAATTGACAGCAGGCCCTTCACTTACAAGTAGGCTTGTAAACTTTTTAAAGTATTAAGTATTCAAAAAATGTGAGACTGCTCCAGGGTACAACCACCACCCTGCACCACTTGCCATCACAGCCTGGTGCATTTGCAGGAGCACAATACGACTGGTACCTAGGCTGTGATCTACTACACTCAATTCCACGCTCCTGGTGAAAAGGAGAGGAGAGGCAGTGTGTACAAAAGGGGCAGTGGGGGGTAATCAAACATCAAATAGGCAAGGAGGGCTGGGTAGAAAGATGACTGTGGGCACTTCAGTTCCCTGAGCTCTGTCATCTTTTATCAAAATGAAGAGCTGCTCTACATATAAAGCCATGTATAAAACCTCCTGAAAAGAACAAGCAGAAAGGCAAGGGGGTAGGAAAACATGCTCCTTTCAAAAAAGCAGAGCACTCCCAGGCTTTACCACATCAGAAACTCCCAGATGAACTGTGCATGCAGTGAGATACCAACAGTCCATCCTAGACTTTCCCCTCCCTTCTAATGAGAAGCACCTGGCACTCCTGGTGTCTGCTGTTCACTGCTGTCACAAACAAACATCCTCTTAATGAGGTGTTGCTCTCACTCAAGTAAGACATCCTATCTGGTCTCTGCTGCCAACACACCCCATGCACCGTCAAACAGACCCTCATAAAACAGAACAAGGCACCATCCTCATAACTCATCTGGAGCATCAAAGGAGACTGCTCCCTGCTCAGCAGGCAACAGCACATTTTTTCAGGGGCTACCGGAAAATTCGCTTCTCCAGTTCCACCAGTACCCTCCCAGCAAGAGCAATCAGGCAAACCGCTCTCTGCAGCACCGGAGGACATGAGGCAGCAGACACAGGTGGGAGGGGGAAAGGTATAGCCTGTGACCAAGAATGGCTAGAATGCAGCTGGAAGTCTTTTGCCATTAAGTCATTATTGGTTCAGTCCCAAGTCATAGCCTCCTTCCCTTCTCCATGGCATGGGGTGTTTGAATGGGTGTTAATGCTCAACTGCCCATGCCCCACAACTGTGGGCAGAGAGTTCTGCAAGCTCAGGAATGAGAGCGTGGAGAAGCGGCCCAGCTGCAGAGATGATGAGTTGCAAATAAGATGCTTGTAAGCACTCAGTTATGTGAAGTGCTGCTGGAAAGACATTGGCTTGGAGGTCACAAGTCTAACACCTCTAAGTCAGTGCTAAAGAAGCTGCTCTGGAGCAGACAGCTCAGCTTGTTCAAGAGCTTCACACTTGCAGATGCAATTAACACCCATTTAGCCGGCTATCCCAGAACTTCTTGGGAGGAGAGACTAAGGCTGGTGCTCATCAGGTTTGGTAATAGACAGGGCGGGGGGAGGGACAGTCACACAAATGCTCATCAGGGTGCCTTGTACATATTTCAGGGCAGAAAAAATGCATTCAGGAATGAGGCCAATTTCACACACTCCATGCAGGCTCTGGCGACAGAGCTGCTCTGCAAAGTTGCTAGTTTGTGGAACATGCTAGTCTAGGAAGCTCCTGTAATCAAGGCAGCAGGACAGTTAATAAGATGTTTTGCTACAGAACAAGCTAAAAACCCATCAGCTCAATCTCTTTCATCACAGTGTTTATCACTATGGAAGACGGTGAGGGTTGACGAAACCTCAAGGAGAAAGAGGGGGGGTGTCAGCGTAATTCGTCTGTTCACTGGGAACGCAGACCAAACAAACTGCACACAGGGCAGAGGGAAGAGCAAGCGCACAAGCCCTGAGCACCTCCAGCTCAGTGTGCACCAGTGCTTGCTCTGCAGTGCCGCTTCCGACCGCCCGACTGGAAACAGAAATAGCACACAAGTGTATGGGATCAGTCACACTGGGAATGACCAATGCAATTAGACACGCGTTATGAAGCGCCTTCACCAGAAAACCACAAGATTTCAGCGCTTCTTCCCTCAGGCAAGAGATGCAGCTTCCTAAACCCATGGTTAAACTGATACATTTCACCACACTAGAAAGAGAAAGGAAGGTGTCTATATGCCTTTTTGGGGGGTAGGCAGATTTTAGGACAGCATAAACTAGAGAGAAGTGTTGACACAACTCCAGGTAAGAGAACTCTGTACAGTTCAAATGCTGACCAGATGTTCTTCATTAGAGAAATTTCACCCTTGATAGGGGGAGGCATATTTGAGCAACACTCCATTGTCGCAAGGTCAGATGGTGTGAGGTTTACAAATGCAGACTGGGGTATGAAGAAGTTTGTTCCCAATCCTTAGCCCTCTACACGCTTCCTCACAAGGGAACACAGCCCCAGTGGCACCAAGGGACACAGACAAGAGAGCACTGATTAGATTAGATCAGTAAATACTGACAGCCTAGAGACCTGTTTTATAAGCAACAGGATCAACAGATACAAGACTGCCAACCCAAAGCAGCTGGGTCAAAAGCGGCATCAGCATCTACCACGCAATTCTGGTTCAGCTCTGGTGTGTATTAAAGGTAAGGGCTCAAGCGCCACCTAAGAAACAGCTACTCTGGCACCTCTGGTTCAGCTGGGAGGCAGGCCAAGTGTTTTTCCCTTCCATGAAACACATATACATCTACTTTGTTTTCTGAGCATGTAGAAGCCATGAGATTTCTCAATATGAGATGGATAGTTCCTGCAGGGAAGGTATAGGCTCCCCAGAGACAGGTGCCTGCTTTCAGGAAGCAGCTGCTCTCTTCCTGTATTTTTAAATCCCAGTTCAGCAAATTTTCGTCCAAAAGCTGATGGATAACACGAGTACAGGTAATGTTCTAACAGACCTCTTCCACACAGAGCTGATATTTCTGAGTACTAAGGCTTCTCTTGATTAGGCGGGCAGAGAACATCAACCAGCTCACAGCCATCTGCAAAAGCTGTATCCTGATTCCAAAGGCCTCCCCAATCAGCTGGTTCATTAAGGCAAGCCTGTGCCAGGAAGGGCAGAAAAGCTCTCAGTACTTCATACTGCCCAACACATAATGAAAGCACGGAACACCACATAATGAACTGTGATGGCCCTGCTCCTCATATCCCGACTGCTGGGATGAAAAAGACCCACTCTCAGACATTTCTAACCTCAGAAAACCAAGACTATATGGGAGCCCAACATTAAGTCTGTGTGTAAGATCATTAATTACCACATGTGTTTGAAGCCACTCATTTTCTTGAGCTGTCTAGACTACCAAAGCTCTAGGGTGGGGAAAGATAATTCACTGTAAAGAAGGGAATATGTTTAACATCCTAGTGACAGAAAAGGAAGGTTTTTTTCCTGCAACATCCTTCCTACATAGTTTCTGAGCCATGCAGAAGGAACTTAACTGTGGGTGACAGATGCCATCAGTGTCCCTATCTGCAGGGACAAACCTAAGCCTCAGCTGCAAATCCCAGCCTCAGTTCACAAAACTATCAGCCTTTCAACAGAAAAGTTCTCTCCTGTCACTCTTCCCCACCTTTGTTCCCTTTGTTGCTGCTTTCAAAAGTCTCACCAGCATCCTCACCCAACTTCTCTCATATTTTCCTAGGCTTGACCTTTCTTGCATCTACTCTGTTCCCTGCTATTTACCCCTACATATCACCATAAAGCATTCCCCTTGCATGGCAACCCTTCCTACCAGGAGTAGCAGAGCAGTCAGTGAGCTGAGACTTGGCACCACATTCACTGGGACTCCAATTTAATTTTTACCTCCCCCTCAAGCTCCTGAATCGATGCCAAAGGGAACGCTCATTTTGGCAGTCAGGTCTCCCAGAAGAAAAGTTACAGCCAAAGTGCTAGGGGTGGGACCAAGCCAGCCTATTAATAGGTTGCTTATAATATGAATTTGGGGAACTACTCCCAAATATGCTTACCCTCCTGGACCCAGGGCCCTCAAGGGTGGATTGGAATACCTAACTCAGCACTTTCAGCTTCTTTGCTGCATTTGGAGCCAAGGAGAGTAGAAAATCCTGTCTGTACCCTGGCTGGCAAAAACATGGTTCTCTAGAAGGGTGGCTGAGCTATTGTTTTCTTCCCTTCTCCCCTAGAAAGCCTGTTTTCCTCATAGTTACATAGCAGCTCCCTCTGCCTCATCAGAAAATACCTAGAATTTGAAACCTTCCACCTTGGATTAAAAAGATTGGTATCTGCAATTTTCTTGTGGAAAATCCTGATCTATTTCAAGAAGCAACACTGAGCAAGATAAGATGTCTCAACACCCTTCTCGCCACCAGCTTCTCTAGAGCCCACTGGACTGTTGAAGACAACAGACTCCATGGACAGCCAGGGAGCAAAACTTTTCAGATATTTGGGAGCATGAAGAGGACAAAAGGCTGGACTGAGGCAGCAAGGCTTTGATTTCAGGAGGCAGTCAGATTTCTATACCTGTTTAAAGCACGCTTCCTCCTTCCAGGTGGCAGCCCACAACCTATCTAAGCCCCCTTTACAAGTGCTGGGGTGAAGCAAGCATGCACGGTGACAAATGGAGAGCCCAGAGGCAGCAAAAAGTAGTATATGCGCACTCCATCATAGCTACAATCACCTCTCCAGCACACCCACAAGGCGACTTCTCCAATCTTCCTGAATAATCCAAACTGTCCTTTCATGTCTCCACGTTTTCCCATCGACATACCTTCCACGCCAGTCCTGTGCCTCAGCCAGAAAGCCGACCAGAAGCAGCAGACAGCCCCTTGTGACCCTGACTCACACTTCACCAACAAGCACGTCAAGACCTTTATGGAAACTTTGCAAAATTATGCTGCAAAGGTGTGCAAAAGTTCCCAAATTTCTCATGTTTTGCATAAACATCTCACAATCCTAAGCCTTTAGAAGCTGAAGGAGATACTAACTGCATTTACTTCTTTCAGTGTTTATCACATTGGGGCCACACTCTGTGTCAGGATCAGCAGCTCTTGCTATTTGGATACAAGTAACTCTCCCTGTTGCTTGGAGAGAGAGAGAGAATGAACTCTCCCTTAGTTGGGAGACACTTGGCCACTCATCAAACCTACACAGTTCTACCTTTACGTTAGTAAAGACGGGAAGACACACAGGCTCCAAACTATGTCAATACACATTACACTCATCTATCAGAAACTAAAGAAAAAGCAACACTCGTTTACCATTATTAGGCACACTTGACAAGACTCCTGTAACACAAGACGTTAAAGCATCTACATGCTGCATAGTTTGGATTCAATATGCCAAACAAAATTACAATCAGCTTGCCAACAAATTAGGAGTTATTAATTTTTCATACATCTCAGATTTCATCCTAGGCTTTACAACTCTTTGCTGCCCTTGCATCACTCAAGACATTTCAAAACCTAGATGCAAAGACAGAATTGGAAAAAAACCCACCATTTCTAACACATGTGCACTGATTCTCGAGCAAATTCTTTGCCTCCGATGGCAAGGTTGCTTACATGGTTCAAGTCAGGTATGCAGATGTCCACAGGCGTAGGATCTTAAATCCTCTGAACACAAACCCACAATCTAGCACCAAGCAACCCGCAAACTCTCTCAAACCAAACCTACTATATAGACTGGGTGTATATAGGTATATACACACATGTACTAAACTTTCTGTGCGGAATTCACTTATGAGAGAACTACCTCAGCAAATGTCAAGGCACAAAGCTGTGGCACAGGGGAACTCTTTGGTAGTCATCTCTCCACCCCCTAGTCTTAAGTGCTCCACTGGATCTATCATGTACCACAGAGGTATTTTTAAGACAAAAAAAAAAAGTTTCACAAGAAAACCAGCAGAGATTATTTCATTTTTCAAACCCTGAAGGTGGCATTTCATTAAATCAAGGGGAACACTCCAATTACAGAGGGCCTCTCTTTCACATTTTACAGAGAAGGAATATAACAGGAGTCCAGACCTAGTTCACCCAAAAGGTCTTGAGTTCTTCCATTAAGCCAGAAACAACATCCAGGAGTCAGACTTGAGCTTCACCTACTAAATCTGCTTCAAAGCAATTCCACTGCTGAGCTAATGACTGCAGGAGACCGTTCCTACATCCACTTAAACCAGCAGACGTTAATCTCTCCATCTGCAATAGATACGCATGCCATAGGGGTCTGGACAGGATAAGCAGAACAGATGTTTAAGTGCATGTACAGTCTGAGGCATCATCTTCAGAGCTCAGCTGACAGCTTAACAGAGCACAGGAATGAAGAGATTTCTAGAGAGCTTTACAGGACACAGGAACTAAGGAGATTGAGACAACTGTCCTTTCTTGTACCCTTGCTGAGGGAAGCATTAACCCCAGGAGGAAGGTGGAAGCAGGCAGGCATAGATCATACCTACAGACACTACACAACTCTCAAACACTCCCAGATACATCTGACCCAGCAAACTGATCCATACGCATGACAAAGAGAGCATCATGCTACAAAAACAAACCAGAAGCAGCATAGCAAGCACCACCAAAAAACCACCTGCATGTGCCCCAGTACTCAATTAAAAATATTTCTCTTGAATGCCTGAACTGCTGGGAGGTTTTGGCTGCATCAAGGCAGCTGCTTCAGCAGGACTAAACGCTATTTCCCTCAGGGCAACACAAAACTGTGGAAAACCGCTGATCTTGGAAACAAAGAAGGAGTCCCCAGTCACTGGCAGCAGCCTTCAGATTCCACAGTGTAGCTACCTGGCTGAGCCCTTCAAGGTAGGCCCAGCCTGTCACAGCAACAGGCTCCAGAGCACAAGCACCTCAACTGGCCGCAAAAGTTGGATACGGGATCCAAACGACAGTGCTCCATCCGACCATGTTCACTGAGGTTCCTCACACGACTCTTGGCTGCATGGGCCAATGAGGACACACAGACGTTTTCAACAGCACATTAGGTTGCTGAATGCTTCCTCGCACGGGGCCAGTCGCTTCTCCCTTCAGACACTGCCACACGGGCTGGCCTGCTGTCAGATGGCTCCAAGGAGCAATGCTCTGAGTTGCCTGAAGAGCTGCTCTCAGATTGACATCACGCCCCTACAGCCAAAGAGCACAAAGCCAGCCCCAGCCACACAAGGAGGCCTCTACCCTTTCCTCCAGCGAGAAGATAGGGCAAGAAGCCCAGAGAAGGATCTTAAGGATCTCATCAGACTTAGCCCAATGACCAGCCTCACGTTGCACCATCAGCTCTTTTCATTTACAGAAAGGCACAGGACCCTTCTGGAGCAGGGACCACCTCTCCCACAGTCACAGAGGGGAAGAGAGGTTCAGTTTGGTAACTCTGGAGAGACTCTAAGTCTCCCTTGGGGGAGGATTCAGCAACCAGTGACATCACATTTACAAAAGCACTTGATGCTTCACCTCACAGCACAGTCACGTTTATCTGCACCATTGGACTTCAAAGGGCTTGCACCTACCTTAAGTGCCCCAAGCTGTAGTATCGCGACTCCCCGTCGGTTGACCGAACTACTTTGACAGTGAACATGGGCTGCAGCTGCCGCAGCTCCAGCAGCACGATGGCCAGGTAGTGAATGAAGAGCAGAGCGTCCACCAGAGACACCGCGTACTGCACTATTCCTTGGTAGTTGGTGTCCTTCGAGTCCAAGATGCGAACGCCATAAAAGAGCCAGTAGGAAAACACAAACAGGAATATGAGGACCAACAGAAGGGCCCGAAACACAAACACCCTTGGTAAATCTGCCTTAGGCTGGCGGAAGAACAGGGCCCAGGTCCCAATCAGAAGAATGAGGAGTTTAAACGCCACAGAGATGAACAGTCCCTCACAGACAGTACCACACGGCTCCAGATCATCCCGCCACAGGATCTGGGGTAACAGAATGAAGGCGATGGGGGTAAGGAAGACAAGGAGTCCGAGAACAGCTGCCACTGTTAAGCCCAGGTAACGTTTGCAGTCCAACCCAACGCTGTCCTCCAGATCCTTACTGATACGGGCAATGTCCTCCTGGGAAATGCTGTGCTCAGAGGTGCCTGTGATTGCTGTTGTGGTCTCACCCCAGTTGTCATCCTGAGGGAAGAAGAAATAAACAAAAATAACATTGAAACAATCAGGTTATTCCTTCCAGGTCTTCTCTTTTTCTTTCCTGAAGAAAGATTGCTACAGCTGACTTAAGTCCCAGAAAAAAAAATATATAGCAAAAGCAATCTTCAATACATTGAATAATCAACCCTGAAAATTAATAAAGGTTTGGAGACAACAGCAACTTGTCCAAACCAGCGATTATAAACATTAGGTATTAAAAGCCTGTAACTGTAGAGCAGGTAGCTCAACTTGCTATGCCACTCACTGTACCCCAGAGGTTCCTCTTCCAGCACACGTAATGAGTAATATCACATAACTGTTGGAAACTGCAGTAATCATCAGTTCCCATGTGCAGGGCAAGGACTAGCACCCTTCTAGCCCACAAATTCCGTGGTGCAAGTACACCACAGAAGCACCTGGAAGGGAAGCTTTCATTTCAGTGTTTCAAGCCAGTTGTTGTTGTTACACAATCAAAAACATGTTCGCACATTTTTTCCATCCATCGCAGAAGTAACTGCACTTACAGCAAGTTCCTCCACTTTGTTTTCTTTTATCCTCCTTTACAGTAGCACTGCCCTCAATAGCTGACACATTCTAATAGAAGTTTAGTTAAACCAACAAATCGTAGGTGGTCAAAGGGGATATTTTCAGGTATGGCGCTTTAAATTTAGAGGATCCCGGACTACCAAGTAGCTCTGGTACAGTCAGAACATTGTCAGAAGCCACTCAGCCACAAAAGAAGCTTACCTGAAACACAGTCGCCATATAGTCAAGCTTCAGATTACATTACATTTTTTCTGAAAGTCTCATCTCTTCCCTAGTTAATACCAGAGGACTTCTGCAAGCTAGTTCTCCCATCCCACGATGCCTCCGATTGCTCCTTCCCGGTGCTGGCACAGCCAAAGAGTTACACTGACATGTATGGATTTGACTCACAGCTGCTGCTGGAGTGACTCATACACATGAAGGCTCCTGCTGCTTCCCACAAATACACACCAAGGAGCAGCACAGCGTGTGCTGTGTTGCTTGGCACCTGACACCTTTGTCGCTGCAACACTCATTCAGAAGCACATGTTTTGCTCTTCCTCCTGCCCTCCTGAGTGTATCTTCCTGCAGCCTCTGTCAATAATAGGATTTACACCTTCCTCCAGACTTCTGCAGCCACACATGCTGATCAAAGCATTTTGTTTTAAAGAAATAGGCATAGTTTTAAACCTTTATTCGCTTCCTCAACAGAGTTAGAGGAAAGAGTCTTCAAGACTCTTTGGGAAAGAAGTAGACAGAGGCAGCACGACTACTTTGAACAACTCCAGGGATTTAACTTCTAATATACTCCAAGACATGAATACCTCCCATGCCTAGAGCAGTAGGGTTTTGAGACAGACCAGCCACAGTCAGCATATTGAATTAATGAGGTTTTTTTTGAGTCACTTCTCACCAAAACAGAGGCCTCAGAAGAGATATCTGCATTGTAGTATGTCCTGAAAGGCAGCATAATCCTATCATATTTCCCTCTTTGCTAGTGTCTCCAGTAAAGCAACCTAAGCATTTCAACTATTTGACGTTTATGCATGAAAATAGCTCTGCAGAGTTTCCTCCATTTGATGGACTGAGAAACTATGCAGAAGAAAAAAGGGACAGAAACACCACAGCAGCTTAAGGCTACAGCCTAGAAGACAACAGGCAGCCCTAGTCCCAGTCTACCCCTTATAACACCTCTTCCCACTTTAAATGATACAAGCAAAAAACCGCGCAATTATATGGATAAGTCTAAATCTCCAGTGGTATAAAGTTGTTGGGCCCAACCCAGGGCACCCCGCTCCCTGAAAAAAAAAAAAAAAAAAAGTCTTGCTCATACATCAACTTGTTTTTCTTTTACTTTAATTCACATTGAGGATGTCTGTATGAAAACAAGGGCTTAAGAATCCACCAGCACCTTCAGATCTATTAGAATATCTAGGACTTATGAGAACAAGCATCTGATTACAAAGTACCAAATTGCAATACATGAAGTGAGCACACCTGTAGCTACATGAATACCGTTACAAGTACTACCATACACAATCTGAGTAGAAACTGGGCACCAACTTATTTATTTATTTATTTTTAAATAGCAGAGGTGGAGCCCCAGAGTCAAGGATTAACAGATGCCAAATCTAGCCCAGGAGGCATTGAAGCATCCTGCGTTCTATGTCTTGCAACATCATCCATCCTTCGAAAATGAATATGCACCTTCACATCAACTGCCAGAGCAGAGAGTGTACTGGATCCATCCTAGGTGCAATCTAAAGTCAGCATTATTTCATTCTTTATTTAGCCCAGTGTTAATATACCAGCTTTCACAGAGTTCACCCTCCTTCCAAGCTATTTCACGTTAGTTTTACATTTCTTGTCTCCCTTTCCTACTGGGATACTGGTCCTAATGTGTTTTACAGGATTACCCAGAGCAAGTCCTGCTTAAAAATAAAAGTGCACATACAGGTGAAAGGGTTGACCTGAAAAAATGCACAGTGAGATGATGGAAACAAGATGTTTCTATAGAGCTTGGCAGATGACACTCTGGAGACACTGGCAAATTAGTGCCCCAGGAGCAGTCACATCAGCACTGGCACTGTCAAAAATAATGCTCTCGGAAAAAGACAAAACTGATTGAGGCCTTGGCTTTATGCATGCATAAAGGACACCCAGAAGTCATGATTCTTTACTAACAGCACACGAGCAACATTTTTTCTCCTGCTCACATGTCGGTAAGTCATATGCTCTATTCCAGAAACCACATTCCATGTTTGCGTTCACTCCCTCCTTACCTGGCCCTCCTCCGCCCGAGAGGCGTCGTTCCCAAGCAGCGGCTCTGCAGGAGGTGTCTGGATAGTGACGGACTTCTCAGACCGACTGCCATCTTTGCTTCGCGGTGATTTGTGCCTGTCCCGACTCCTTTTCCAAACAGAGCAAGAAGAGAACAACATCACCAGGCAGTTTCTGGGGCAGGGCCCGGAATCTGCTACACCTCTGCCTGCAGCAGGTGCCCTGAGTATTAGGTTGTAGTCGTGCTTGTCCATGTCTTGATCAGTATTTGTCAATTGGTGACAAAAAAAAGCTTTGGAAGTGCTAGAAAGGGATCTTGCCCAGAGCAGCCTACAACCTGGTGGCTAGCACAGTCTACCCCCTCAGTAATCAGAGAGCAAAGGGGACAGGGGTGCATCTCTGCCACCTCAGCTTCTCTTAAAACAGCTTCTGCCAGTCCTGCACGTGAAAGGGAAGCTTGCATTCTCCAAACTGGCAACTCCATTTGATATTAACTCGTCTACACAGCTCCCCACCTGCAATAAGTGTCTCACAGGGAATTAACACCGCTTTAGGTCCTGCAACAGAGTCTTGTCAACTAGGACTTCAACACTGCATTACAACTGGTGTAGCCTATTTCCACTGGTTAATAATCCCCAGTCAACCTTTTACAATGAGAGCAGGAACATCAAGGGTACCAGGGTAGTGCTGACTTCCAGAGTACCCTTGTTAGAGCTCATGGCTTCTCATCTGAGAACATCTCAAGATGAGTTAAGCCCCACCAACCTGCTCACCAATATTTTCCTCCCTCTTCCTGCCTGCACAGGAAAGCAGCTTTTGCACCAGATACACTCACTGTGCTGGTGGACCAGCTTAAAGCTCAGGAGTATCCAGTGTCCCAGCTCTGCTCTCTCCAGTGCATCTCTCTTGGAATTACCAAAGCCCAAAGGTTTCATGGGATGAGACTTTTTCTTGTTCACAGTAAGAGGCTCTAGGATTTTTTTATGTTGTTTTGAGAACTTTGAAGGCTTTTTTCCCCATTGCGTTTTAAGTTTCAAAGGGGAACCCATGTTAGAGGCTAGGGGTGTTAAAGAAGGGAGAAAAGGCAAGCAAGAGATGTTTTACTCAATAACTGGACTGCAAGCAAAGAGACTTCATTTCCTAGAAGAATTCTTTTTCCAGCCACACAGAATAACTGCTTCTGAAATGCAAAGTTATTTCGAACCAGCTCAGTTCTAAGTTGTGAAGACTTTAAGTAGCACACATTCTGCATGTAAAACTAACGATGATGCAGGAAAAAAAAAAAAAAGGATAACATTTCCAAGTAACCAGAAGTTTTAGAGCAAAATCATTTTTGAGGATGCTGAAATACCACAACAGAGAGGACTTGCTGTTCAAGTACAGAAAAGCCTAAGCCTAACTTCTAATCCAATCAATGCTGATAAAGGACTTGTTGTGGACTCAAGTACCACTCAAATTCTATTAAAAAAAAACCCAACACACCAGCAACAGAGTAGCTAGGAGGGCAGTGGGGAGAGATAGGAAACCTTATTATTATACAATAAAGAAATGGCATCAGAAGAGAAAACAATTGGCAATTATCAGTTTAGAAAGTCTGACACGTCTTCTCCCCAGAGACTCTGCTCATTATTTGCTTATGCTGGCACTTTCTCAATCTTTCTGGCCATACGTGACTCCAGAGTGCATCCAACAGGTTGAATATCATTAAATTAGCAGCATTATTGCTTCCAGTCTCCTCACTGGGTTCCTCACGAAGACTCTATGCATGTATCTCCTCCAGAGCTGTGGCCCCACTGATTCCATCGTGGTTTACAGTTATTTTCTACTAGGCATGTCCTAACTTAGAACAGCAAGTAATTAAAAATAAGCACTTCTTACCCTTGTCTGTGGGCTTTTTTGGAGTGACCTGAGTAGTGGGAGTATCCCGAATACGTTGATTCTGTATCCATTGCAGCAGACATCCGGTCTGCACGGATGGGGCACAGATGTTACTTAGCAGATGAGTTCCTGGTGCTCCCGAGGTGGAGTCCGTGGTAAAAGTGCTTTCCTGGGTACTCGTTGCTTCCCCGTCATCAGTGAGGCCTGGTCCTCAGGGAGCGAGTGAGCTTTATTTACAAGGCATCCGATCACAGGGGAGGGAAGGGAGGGTGCTTGGCTCCTCACGATCGACCTAAGGAAAGAAAAATGGGCATGGAAGTGTACCCTAAGCAAAGCAAAACAGCATTCCTACTGCGGCAATTCCCTCACCCCAGCCACGTGCCACAACTCACGTACTGTGCCCAGTATGCAAGCCCACCCTGGCCAATATCTCTCCAACCTAGAGAAATATACACATTTGTAGAGTTTTAAATAAGCTGATAACATATCTCTGTATTGCAGAGTCTAGCCCTTTCATCTAAAAATCCAGAAGACTGTGTAAGTCATCACCTGGAAAAGACAGTGACTTGGAGAAGGCTCAGCAGCCTAGATAAAGAAACTCACCCCCAGAAAAAGTACCGGGCTCAACTTCCATACCCACATCTCTTCACCTGTGTAGCACAGAGCCCAAATACCCCCAGATTCAGAACAGCAGCATTGTAGCCTATATAGAGGGGCAAGGGGTGGGGGGCGAGGGTGACTTTCCTAGGAGAAAATGCAGGAGAGGATCAGACTACCATGCTGAACCTGCTTTGTTTTCACAACTGCAAGGTGTACGCATTTCACAAGCAGTAGTCACTATACAATCAATGGCACTATCAGCACCTCCCTTTCTTTGTAACCTTTGCCTCCAGAAGCTAATTTGGGCCTTGAAGAATTGAATTTTATTAAAAATTATACCTATATAAACACATGCTAATAACACTGAGGAGAGTAGATTAGATATCACATCTAGCTTATATGGGCCAACACTTCTTACAACGTACTTCCATTTGGAACAGAAGCTCATATCTCATCAGTGAAGAGCAGAAGAAGGTCATGTTTTCTGGAACAACAGCAGGGCGACATCAGAACAATTCCTAAGAGTGACATGTCAAAACCCCTGAACCCCGAGGGGAAGAAGGGTGGATGCCAATCCCCTTTTCCAAACCCACATCCTGCGTTAGGTGGGAAGAAAAGTGGAAAGGAGGGGAGTTTGTCACCCCTTTGGGGAAACGCATACAAATGGCAAAGAGGTGCAGATGGAGGGTTGCAGCGAAGGTACCTTGGCACAGCCCAGAGTTTGACACATAGGAGCAGCCTCACATGCCTCCTGCCAATGCGGGTGGAACGGAGGGCCATAGCCATGCCGTACTTTCGGAGCAGGCAAAAGACTGCTTTAAAATTAAATTAGATCCCTCCGTTATTTTCTGCTCACAGCAGTTTTCAAAGCTGTTAGCAATAAACCACTGCTTTCCGCCTTCTCCCTCCCCAAATGCGGAAGGACAACAACCGAAGTCACACTTTGTACTTGTCCAACTATTCTTTCCAACCATAAGATTCCTCTGTTAACACCTCCAGAAAAGCCCATAAGCAAGCAGAGAGCTCTACCACACGTGAGCCGTGCCAAAGAACAAAGCCTCTTCCCCACGGGGCTCCTTGGCTGGCGGTGCAATCTGCGACGACGTGAAGCAGCGTTCCCGCTGCACTGGAAGCTGCAGGTTATTTGCACAACATTTGGGCTAGCCAGGGCTCTTGGAAAGGAGAAGGCAGGGGGAGACCTTTCGTGTACAAGAATCCCCTGGCTCTAAGGCCATATCGTGCCTTGAGAAAGCTCCTTAAAGGCAGCAGAGAATCTGGGAAGGACAAATGAGGATGGGAACAAAAGGCCTGGTTTGGGGAGGGGAGGAAATAGGAAGTATTTAAGCATATCAAAACATAAAGCCAAGGCACGGCACAGTTTGGAAATTGCATCATTACCGTAGCAGGAATAAAAATCCCCCAGCCTAAGACACATGATGTTAACACTCATCAACTCCTTTGACTTGCACAGAGCCTGCAACTTATGGCTCCAGCAATAGGCTGGGACTCATTAAACCTGGTTTTTACTTCTGTCCTGCTAGGCAACCTTGGAAAAAATCCTTCCTCTGTGTCTGTCCTTTCCCAATAAATGGCAGTGAGGCCACCACCGCCTTGTCTTCAAAAAGCACTATGATACCAACAGAGATGGCTATACAGGACCTTACTAAAACTAGGCATTGCAAACCAGAAACACCCTCAGTTGTACAAAAGGTGATAAGGCTTAGATCGCTGACTGTTTGTGATGTTACTAGAGTCCCTTTAAGAACAACCACTGTCTTCACAAACACATACCACCACATTACAGGAACAGGGAAAGCAAGGATTGCTGTTGGCATACATCAGTAAGAGTTACACATTTTTCTTAGGCTTCTAGGAAAGTATCAACTCCCAGCCTTCTCCTCAAACCACAAACCAGATTTCCTCCCTCCACCTGCCCCCAGCTTTTAGACAGAAGAAGCAGAGCTGAGACAGGGACTGGGAGCAGAGCCCTCCCATGTCCAGGAGCACAGGGTCACACTTCCCTGGAGATGTCAGAGAACGTTTCAGCAGGTAGACAGAGGCTGCTGTGGAAATGCACGGGCTGCCTAGACGGGAACCGTGAGCAAGCAGTGCCCATCTGATGGTGGCAGAACGCGGCAGCGCTGGGCATCAGGCACAGAAAGCAGACTCGTGGGAGGACCAATGCAGGAACATCAGGGCAGGCTGGGTCATGCCAGCTTTCATTTTCTGTGTAAACAAGAGCAACGGTTTTGACGCAGCCCTGTGAAAAGTCGACAAGAAGGGCCTCAAAAAACGTTAAACCTCTTGGATTGTTGTCAAAGGCAATAAGATGAGGTTGAGGACTCTGCACCACCTCATGACCCCAGCTGCAGGACACACTGGTGGCTAAACAGATCTTCCCACCAAGGTGGCTCCTGGGAATAAAATACTTCTTCCCAACTTCAGCTGGAAAAAGCAGAAGCTTTGGTGCCCAACTAAGGCAGATCTTCAGCAAGGTTTCCTAGATTTGGCCAACAAAGGACAGGCTGGGCTGCCAGCCAGACACCACACCCAGTCTGAGCAGGATGAGATGAAGAAACCAAGGAGGGAGGAGCACCATCCAAACACACGCTCCTCATAGCCAAGCCAAGCAGGTTACCTACCTCCTGGTCTATTTTACAGCAGAAAGGGGGTCAGCCTTACCCCAGAAAAGCTTCTGGAACTACTGGGAAAGAGCCAGGGAGGGGACAAAAAAAAAAAAACCAACATGCTAAACTACATTTTCAGGTTGGAGCTCTTACAATAGCACAGACAGAAGTCAACCCTGCATTAGCCACCACCTCAATAGTGCACACCACTAGAGCCTAAGCAAAGCTACTGAAGACAAGCTGTATGTGTGTCCTACATAGCACAACCATATCCAAACTAAGCACAGTCCTTAAACACCTCCACTACTAAACCACTATTAATGATGATTCTTACCGTATCCCTCTGGGCAAGGACAACTGCTGCGTGAAAAAGCAGCCCCATCATTTGGGGCCTCATCCCTCCACAAACAAGTGTGAATGGAGAGCCCAATTTAGCCAATTGAAACGGCTTCACAAAAGATCATTACATCTCACAGGATGCCACTGAAGGCACAGTCTGTTTGCAGAGCTTCTGGCCCTGTCTGAAAGCAAGCTCCTCTGGCCTGAGGGTACAGTTGTATTTCAGCACTGACAAGAAAGCTGGTTTAAGTAGCTTCCACCTCCACACCACGGTTCGCCACTCTCGGTTGTGTCAACACAATTCTCAGCGAGCAAACAGCGCCGCTGAAAAACAAAACAACAAAAAAATCCCTTTTCTACCCCTCGCCACGCTTTTGTCTTGGATCCTTTCCGTGACCTAGTTCACAGCACGGCCCCAAACAACAAAACCAACAGCAGTGCAAGCAAAGGGCTGGAGGGGAGATGGGGACGTCTCCTCCACTCCAACCAGGGCACTGTGTCACTGCACACCCAGCACTTTGCTCCCAGCAGGGCCAGCACTCTCACCGAGCCTTTCCCTTAGCATCCTTCTGTCATCGACAAGCACGTACTAGATGGAAAACAACGCTAAGAATGCTCCAAAGGAAATTTTGGGACCCTATTCTGGCAGTAGAGATGGCTACATCCTGAATGACAGTGGAGAAATGTAGTTATCCGTGAGTACTGCAGAGATCACTGTAATTACAGTTTCCACGCAGCTACACAACTCATTGTAACTCCCTCTTTTCATAGGCTCATAAATCTCCAAAAAGAGTTCTTTTGAATAACTATTTTCCATGCTGGGAGCCCAGTCCCATTTCCAGTGAAGTTTGCTTTGTGATCGTCTTCAAGGGAGCATAGTTTGGCTCCCAGCCCAAGGGAAATTTAAAAGAGCAAGTTACATCTTTAAATCAAAGAAGGCAAACGCAAACAAGAACGCTCTTTTACATCCCATGCTTTCCCAATGGATTTTCCCCTGTTAAAGCAAGGCAAATAACTCCAAAGCTGCTCAGCTCTGAAATCCTTGTCTGTACAGTCTCAATCTTACCCTGTTTAAAGCTCACAATAAATCAGAGGTGATTTGCCAGTCAGTTCGTGAAGTTAGATATATTTGGAAGTGCCATCTGGAGCACGAGCAGCCACAAGTGTCCGCGAGGACGTGGGCACGTTCGGCTCTGTACGGTGTCGGCCTCGCTTGTTAAACAGCACCAGCTGTCTATAGGGTAACAGATGCCCCCGAGCTATCGCGCCGAGAAAGCTTTTTTCCCTTCATTCAGTGAAACGAAGAGCTTCACAAATTAAACACGCAGAACCCCAAGAGCTAAGCTATGGGATAGCGTTAGGGTTCAAGAGTGAAAATCATTAAAAGGTGGCTAAGCAGTGAGGAAGCCTTCCAACTCCGGCATTAACTCAGCTGCATGGTAGGGCTGCAGCGTATTCCTATTATTCACTTCAGAAAAACGACAAGTTGCGTAACTCGCTATGTTCGACTGCATGTATAGTAAGACCTATGAGCAATGCCACAGGAACCTTCTGCTTTTGAATTTCCTGAGCAGGCCCCAATCCAGCCATTTGATCTGTACACACAGAAGTCCGCCCATGCTAATCTACTCACAGAGCCAAGTATTTCAATTTTAACGACCAACAAGCTTCTGGAAACAAGGTTGTTCCAAAAGCTTTCTATTTATTTTTGCATGTCATTAAATAAGGTTAATTTTGGCCTTGAATATATGTGTAAACCAGAACTTTTACTCCACAGCAGTGGCTCTTGATTTGCAAGCCCCTTATCCTAAAAAAAGGTTCAGTACTTAGCAAATTCAAGCCTTTTAGCAATAGGTTTTCTTTCCTTTTGCTTCTCAGAGGCTTCTTGGAAAGATTTCATAGGTCCCTGGGAATTTCCATCCCCTAGGCTGAAAACCATTAGTCCATGACATGCATGTTTCAAAAAGAAGAGTCACTTGGTTAAATGAGGCAATCCACCTGTGTGTTTAATCAGAACGTGCAACATCACAGGTCTGAAAACACAGCAAAGCTGTTTCAATTTACAGCAGAAATGCCCGGCCATGACCACCAGCCAAGCAAGCGGTGTTTCCAAAAGGGAAGCCCCAGCTTCTTGCCTCCCAATTACACAGCTGGAAGTTGGGAAGTTTTACACGTGCGACTAATCAGTGAAGCACCTCCCTGGAGGATCTCCTTTGCCCAGACCAAGAACCTGCACTGTCCAAGTTTTTGAAGCACAACCAGCACTCAAGTCTGTAGTGTAAATTACACCTCAGCTGTCAGACTGGTGAAATCTTGCACTTCCTTGCTCATACACCTCTCCTGTGTTGCTAGACCTTCAAGTGCAGCTCTCAACCCCAGAGACACATAACATGGTAGAAGGTATCGTGGCCTCACCTTTGTGATACTAGAGCACCTTGGACCATGCACAGGACCGCAGTTTTCCATACTGTCATATAAAGCCCTACAGCCTCACTGAAACAAACAGGATTCTTCAGACTCTGCCTATCCAAGGAGGCAGTACTTGTAACTTTATTTTCAAAGTTTACTTTCAGCCATAGCATTTAGATACTGAGATAGCATTAAAGGCTATCAACTGCAGAAGGTTTCTCTACTGAATGTGCACTCCTTTCTTTGTGATAGTGCACGTCTTCCTGCGTTTCCTATTAGAAGTTAAAAAGAAAAAGAAGTCTAGAGACCCTGATCAAACTCCCAGTACACAACACAGTGGGACTCCACAGTATGGAGTCTCCCTCTGTCTCGCTCAACCCTGTACAAAGGCAACGCCATTCTGACCTTGCAAGGAGGAAGGGAAAGGGTGTTAACCCCTGAGGAAACAACCACTGTGTTTTTAATTTGACCTATTTCAGATAATCCTGAAGTAAAGGCTAATGACAAATTAAAAGAAGGCATAAGAGTTTTCACGAGGGTTCATTTTCTCCCTCTGCCAACTTCCTCAGTGACGGTACCAGATACAGAGGAGCGTGACACTGTTTCACACCAGCAGAACTGGACATCACAGTTCTCCTCTCTGGTCCTTACACAGCACAACGTGCCCTACAGCAGCAAAGCCACATTTCTGATACCACTCTTCGCTTAGTTGTCAGAGATGGGGTTGAAAGGAAGGCCAGCTACCACAACACCACCACATGCAGTTTTTCTAGGACAACTACAGTCCTCTTGGTAGCATTTTGCTAGTACAGTATTCCAGCCTCCCAGTAACAGTAAGCCCTCCCTAGGTACACAAATCCACAAGATAAGGGCCACCAAGAACCTTGCCACTGCTCACCCAAGGCCAGCAGCAGCTACAGGGAGCTGCTGGCCCATGACCATGGGCAGTCAGATGCTTGCCTGGGTGGTTTCAACACAGGCTGGAATCCTTTCAAAATTTCAGCTCGTATGAGGCACTCTTAAGGGATGCTTTCTGTAAGACCTTATTCATCATTTATTTTTCAAAATTAACAAGTTAAATGATCACAGAGCCAACACTGGTCCCATAGCTGCAGCCAGCGACCTAGCCAAACCCCAGAGGAGGAGAAGAGCCAAGTACGGTCAAAATGAAGTTCTTCAAAGACTGTAAAGCATTGCTGAAGCTCTCTTTTCCATAACTCTTCTCCTCAAAGTCAGGATGCCCTGGTGACAGGCTCACAGGCAACGTTATCACAGAATACACTCCGTATCATCCTAATTTGCTCTTCCAGCCAGTGCAACTTAATTTCTTAACTCTTTCTCGCTGCAAAGCTCTTGTGGTCAAGTCCATATTGACAAACCCAGGGCCAAAAAACCCCACTGCTTCAAACTGCCATAGAATTGCTAAGCAAGCCTCCCCAGAACAAAAGCCTGCCATCAAGACATTCACGCTTCCATAGACCCTGCAATCAAAGAGTTCAGCCCTTGGCATAAGAGAGCTCGTTTATAACCATTCACGCTTCCACAGACCCTGCAATCAAAGAGTTCAGCCCTTGGCATAAGAGAGCTCGTTTATAACCTTGACAGTCTTCTAAATAAGAAAACAATGCTGCTGTTCCACAGTGGCTCTCCAAAGCGCGCTGTTACTGGAACCGAACAGCTACAGCAATAGCTTTGCCCTCTATTGGGCACATTCTGAAGCGTTCAGGTACGTGTCCCAGGACAGCACTGCCAAGGCGCAGAAGGAGACTTCCATCTCCACCCCTGCTGTTGGAGCAGATTTATCTCTGGCCATGGGAGCTTCCCCAGTCCATAACTTGCTGAACGGACACAACCCTTCAGTCCTGCGAGCCCGTCACTACGGGCGTCGCTTGGGCAACCAAACAGGGTTCTAAGCGGAGCAGCGCGGCTGTGCCCTCCCTCCTCCCGGCAGTGACCCCCGCGCCGCCCAGCAGGACGAACCAAGGCATAAAGCAGCTTTTTTATACAACCCGGGCACGCGAGGCACCAGCACAGCCTTCGCCACAGCGTGAATTCGCTTGCGCTGGTGTGTTAGCAGGGCACGGCTTCTTTCCTTCAAAGGCAAGGCTTGCCAGGGAAACTGCTGCCCACCCTGAGGGGCTACACCGACGGCCCTCGCCGGCCTTTGAGGGCTGTAGCCGGGGAAGCTCAGGTCTCTCCCGCCCGCGGCACCGGAGCCGCGACCCGCCGCCCCAGCAGCCTCACCGCGGGCAGGGCAGCGCCGCGGCTGCCCGGCTGAAGGGAGGCCCGGCGGCCGCCCCCGCCCGCCTTCCTTTCTCCCTCCGCCCAGCCACGGGAACCGGCACCCAGCCGCCCCGGAAAGCACCGGGACACAGCGGGGTCCCCTCACAGCCGGCACCACGGGAGCCCGGCCGGGTTCTGAGCGCCGGCCCGGCCCGGGACGGACCCCTGCCGCCAGGCGTCGAGGAGGCTGCCCCAGCGCTGCTCCCGCCGCCCCGGCCCGGGCACCCCGGGGCAGAGACGGCAGCGGGGTCCCGGCGGCGGGAGGGCGCGGTAGAGGGCAGGGGCAGCGCCGCCGCCCCGCACATACAGACAGACAGACGGACGGACAGACGGACGGACGGACGGACGGACTCACCTCCCGCCCGCGGCCGCCCCATGCCGCTCCCGGCACCGACCCGCCGCCGTGCCGTCCTCCCCCGGCGGCGGCGGCCGTCGCTGCTGCCGCCGCTTTCCGCTTCCTGTGCCCGGCGCCGCCCCGCACCGCTCCCCCGTCCCTCCCCCGCCGGCAGCCGCACCGCCCCGGCCCCGCCGGAGCCACCTCCCCTCCGGGCGGGGCTTCCCTTCCCGAGAGGCGGCCGCCCCGGCCCCCACCGGCACCTCGGCCCCGTTGCCTGCCTCTGCCCACCGCCCGCCCTGGCACCTCCCAGCCGGCCCCCGCTGGAGCCGTACGTGGTGGGGACCCGCGGCTGGGCCCGCCACTCACCCCTGGGAGGCCCGATTTCACCCTTCGAACCTCTCCTCGCAGCTCTGTGTCCTCTGCACCTCAGCTCGTACAACGTGGTCCCTCATATCTGCTGCCCCTCTTTCCGAGACCTGCGCATCGCCCCGCTCCTGGGCACCCACCTCCTGAGCCCCACAGCCCCTCCAAGGCTGAGCCCTTCCTACACCTCTCCTCCGCCCAGCCTTGCCCCTCGCTTGTCCTTACGCCATCACCCTCTCCCTCAGCCAGGGAAACAGTCCCTTGGAGCTCTCCCGTCCAGGAGGACCACGCTCTTGGGTTTCGCTCCAAGGCCATGTGTATCGCTAGGCACTGTAACGATGAGCCTTCGGGACAGCTTGGTCATTTCCTCCACCTGTGGCCTGCGGCTGCAGCGGACTTTGCCCCTGGTCACAAGAGGTCTGCAATGAGGAAGGAGCTCCCGCCCCTCAGGGAGAAAGGCCTGGTTTGCCCGCAGCCTCTAAGGGGCTGCCCAAAGCCCGCCTTGGGCACCGAATTCCTTACACCGCTTGCTCTGGGCAGCTGGAGAGAGAACATGCGGAGTTCTGCGTGCCATGCAACCACCTTTTCTGTATTCAGACATTGCTCCTTTTTCGTTTCACCTCTGGGTTGTCTTACCCTTTAAAAGTAGTTTTCCGGCTGTACAATGAAACTGCAGCTGGGAATGCATGAAGAAAATCTAGACCTCCTAGATTCCAGTCCTGCACTTTGAACTACTCAAGAATAATCCAGTCTACAAAGGGAACAAATGCAGAAGATACTCAACTTATTCCTGTCAGGTAGTTTCTCTGTTGCATTATTGTGGGTGCTGTAGACAACATCTTTTATTTCTCCCTTCACTCCCTTTTTCTGAAATCATGCTATGGTTTTATTTGTGGCACTTGCCCCGTACTCAACACCTGTACAACATGGAATTACTTTACAGTGGAACAGTCAACCAGGAATTAGAAGAAAAGTTTTCATATCACTCTGATTTGGTAGTTACATTCCCTCCTGTTTCACATGGCATACATGCTTACCCAAGCCTGCGACTGACTGGCAAAAGCTGATACCCAGTGATAGGCTCCATCCTGTATTATGCGACTACATGTGTCTAAACTTGCCCAAGGCCCGAGTACTCTGCTGCATTCCAGGCGATGGCTCTGCCCTGGAAAAGTGTCTGACACCCTGCTGAAAGCTCTCAGCCTCGCTGGCTGCTGATGGCTCCCCACCGCTAGACTATCATCACAGGGTTTGCTTCCTCCTGGCTCAGAGGTAGGGGAAACGTCACAAAAGACAACGGGCTAGAGTTTATGCAGGCCGTGCATCGGGCACGGGGGAGAGACTTGGTGCAAGGAGGAAGGTTTGACCTGCGCTCAGGGGGAAAAGGGAAAAAGGGGAGATGCTGCCCCGGCCTGAAAGGCTACGGAAACTCAGGGGGAAATTTCAACAAGGAAAACGGGACTTTTTCAAAGGTCTTTAACTGGACTGCTTTGAAAGCGATCAAGAAAACTCCACTGCTAAATCTGTATTTCTTTTCCTTTCTAAATACTAAATTTATTTTCTTTTCTGAATACTGGTTTCATGGTCTAGAGCAGCAGGACTTGTTACAGATGCCCACAGAAAGGAGATTGCTAAGAGATCTTACCTGGGGATGTACATGAACCTCAGAGAGGACCAGCACCTATGCCTTGTCCAGACCTAGCTGGTGTAGATACCCATTAGACCCTGCGGTGCGGCCTCCTGGCACTCAGCTAGGTCAAGCTGTCACACAGAATGTTGACAAAGGAGGCATACACTGAAGAGGGGCTCAGGGGCAGATGCTGAGGTGACATTACATGCTTATCTCTCATCATTTGTTTAAACCACTGACACATAAGGAAATCTTTGGGCTGAGTCGAGCTACTTGTGTGGTAGGGTCATAGTTCAAAAATTTGTAAAGTGCTATGCTCCTGTACGCTATTGAGTAGGTGAGATTAGAGCTTTTTTTAGATTACCCAGAACAGATCTCATAGATTCACGGAACAGTTTAAGTTGGAAAGGACTTCTGGTGATCTTCTAGTCCAGTCTCCCCACTCAGAACAGGATCAACTAGAGCAGGTTGGTCAGGGCTGTGACTAATTGGGTTTTGAGCATCTCCAAGGATGGAGAGGGCACAACTTCCCTCTTCAGCCTGTTCCAGTGCTTGAACATCCTCACACTTGTTTTTTGCTGTTGTTGATTTTTTTTGGTTTGGTGGGGGTTTTTTGTTTGTTTTCATTTTTAAATGGCATTTCCTGTATTTCAGTTTGCACCTGTTCCCTCTTTTCCTTTCACTAGGTACCAGTGGGAAGAGTCTGCTCTCTCTCTTCTAGGATCATCTATTGTAAAGCAGTGAGACTTTTCATGCAATTTGACATGTAGGTTACGCTCTTAAGTCATATCTTTGCTTAAAGATTTCTTTCTTTTTCCTTTTTTTTTTTTCCTCCAGGACTATTAGATTCTCTTAGATTTAAATCCATCTAGTTATCCTTGTATTTTTCTACTGATCATTTTTGTAGGCCAGATTCTGCCTTGTTTGGAGGCACATACATAAAATATTTTTCGTTAAGACACTGAGGCTGAATTTGCTGTAGATTTTCTCCATCACCTTGGAAACCAATCTTCCTCTTTCCTTCCCCAAAATCCAGACTCCACCTTCCCTAACCCACAGTGACATATCCAGATAATTTTTGTCTGTGACATAATTCAGTGACAGAATCACATATCTATAGGGGTCCATGAAACCTGATGAGTTTCTCCATTTTTTTCCTGTTTCCTGAGCAGAATGAAAAGATCATTTTTAAGTTACAGACCACAGAGATTCCTCATGAAAGACAGAATTTGTCTGCACGATGCTTTGGGAATTAGAGGCAGTGTCTTGTCAAGTAAGGAACATAAGCATAAGCTGAGCCAACACAAGTACAAATGTCATTCTGAATTACTGCTCATTCTTATATGGCATCAGCTGGAGCCTCCAGCATGGGCCAGAGAGGGAAGTTTTTCACTGAGACTGGATGCCCCTTTCTAGGTCCCCTCTGATGAAAATGCATGTATAACCCATCTGAACTGTGCATGATCTTGCTCTGTGCTGCTGACCTCAATCCAGGAGCAAGCATCTGAAGTTTCAGTAAACGTGCAATGACAGATATGCACAAGGAGCCACATTTCATCCCTTATGCTGCAGAAAATCTTGTTTAGAGGAAGAGAAAGGCCAGAGGGACACGACTACAAAAGAACACCTTCCTTCCCTTTTGGGGTGGTTGCTATTTAGAAAGGGAAAATGCGTAGTACTGCACAGCTGAAGAAACAGCATGACACATTTATTTTGCATAGCAATTTGCATAAAATCTACTGAGCCCTTTATGGAATTAATTATCCAAAATACATGATTTCTGCCCAAATAAAGAGAAATTGAGGTGGGCAGCAAACACTAGAAAAACTTCTCTTGGCTGAGATTCTGCAAAACCCAGTTAAAGATTCAGTTGAAAGCTTACTTCCATTTCAAAGCACATAGAGAGGTAGGACTTTTATTTGGGTTCAGCAGATTTAAAGAAAGAATACTGTTTTAAAAAAAATATCAAAATCCCCACACTCCAGTAGCATTTCCTAAGTAAATTTAAAGGGGAAAAAATAAGGTAGATTTCATCTCTACGGGCCAAGATGACTAGAGGGGGAAAAGAAAACATCTTTTGTCTGACCTGCCCCCAAGTTAGAGGGCTAGAATTGACTGCATACCATGACCTTTCCCCTTGTGTGTGGCAGGGACCTCTCAGCCCCCCATAGACCTTATCTTAGAGGGTAAAGGACATTAACAGGCAGGTAGTCATGCCCTCCTCTCCTTTATAACTCTAGTCAGAGTTACAGCAGGGTGGTGGGCACAGGACAGAGGCACAGCACCGCCTTCTCGCAGAAACAAAGGAAAGCATGAGGCCTCAAATATAGGAATAACCGGTCATAGTGGTGGCAGATGCAGAACTTCAACCTATTCTGGGGGACTCAGCCACAAGACAAATCCTGTCCATGTGTAACTGCATGGTGACCAGAGAACTCACAGGTGGGCTGGGATTTGGCCATAGGTGTGTGTGAGGCTGAGGCACAAGACTGCACACTCTGTAACACTCAGGAATGGAACCTTCTAAAGAAGGGCAATAAATGTACAGGAAAAGAATAGGCGGAAGAACAGAGCCTTCAGTCTGCAGACTGAAATTACGTGTTCAGTCAAGCTAGGAAAGAGAAAAGCATGATTGGTGTTTCAATTCTGGCAGAGAGGGAGCATTTTTCCAGGTTGGAGATCACTGCCCTGCTCTCTGAAAGGAGGCCGAAGAGCAACATGCGCTGCTGCGGCTGATTAACAGTGCCACCAGCCGGCCTGCTGGAAGAGCGCCAGTTTGCCTGACGGGGTGGGAAAACGAGGTAATGTACATCTACTCACCACCTTTCACCTGAGAGAGTCTTCACAGTCAGACTCTGATCTGGCAAGCCCTTTGCCAAATACAAAGGGGCTGTTCCTGCGAGCAGCTGCAAGAAAGGTCTTACCCAGAGTGGTGCTGTGCAGTGCTTGCTTACCTGAGCTTCAGCAGGGTCAAAGGAGATAATGAATCACTTGGGGCTTTCTGGTAGAGCTATGAGTGAATGACAGAGCATCCAACTCAGGAAGGCTTCTTCTAGTATGGAACACACCAGTCCACCTGGTGAGCCATGTCATTTCAGGCCTGAAATTATTAGGTAACCAGACGGTGCTGCAGAAGAAGTGTAAGTGGCAATTAGATATTTAAAGACGTACTTTCCACTCCTTGTGGGGTGACTTCCTACTGGAAGCTGAACTTCACACTGAATTAAGTTTGGTACCTCACAGTCTCTCTGGTCAAAACACTTATTAGGAGAGCTACTATTGCTTGTTTGTACTAAAAACAAAACAAAATAGAAAATATGCTAAAACCAACAGTGCCAACAATGCTAAAAACTTGCAACATAGTAAAGCCAACATCAAAAACTCTGCATTAAGATTCCCTTGAAGTGAATCAAAGGGTCATGGAACCTTTCACACAGCTTTTTGGACAGCAATAAGGAACTGGTTTTGCCCAACAGCTGCGACAAAGAACCGTGTAATGAAAAAGCAGTTGTGGGAAAAGGAAAGGTGTCATTTATAAAGCCATTCTCAAATTTTGGCAGCTTTGCATTCCTTTGCCAAGAATCCTGGTCAGGATTTTGTGAGATTGTAAGTACATGATTACGTGGCTAAAATTTATATTTGAACAAATGCAAGTCAAATGGACTTCTAGGGAATTGGAACAGTATAAACAGTTTATGTTGTGTGGTTGTCATGCAGTGTTGTTAATGCAGACAGCTTCCTTTCCACTGAGACGTCTATGCGGGCACGTACACACAGTCTGAGGTAACCAATAAAAAGCTGATTGAAAACAGGTATAGTGAAACAAGGGATGGGACTTGAAGAGGGGAAAAAATATAGCCAAACAATACTTTATTCCAAGCCCTAGCAACAATTTAATATAAGGGATAATAACTGACCATCAGTGAAAGTTTAATTTTCCACCTCCAAAACAGATCTGGGATTGAGCCAACATCCTTATCCGAAGACTCTTTGCATTCTGAAGCAGTCTTACTCCTCTCCAAAGCCACTAACAACATGTAAGTGTTCTGCCCAATGAAAGCAGAGAGATACAGGAGCAAATAATGGCTGTGTAAGCCATGTTTCTGAAGTGGGTGCATACAGACTGACTGAGTGATGTTGAAAAGATCCTTGGCTTTTTGCATGTTTCTCAACGGAATTACTACATCTTCATGGCTTTGAGACTGTCATTGAAGATGAATATGGTTGTGAAGGAGAAGAGCCTTTATTCCTAGGGAAGTAGTATCTAATAAGAAGTGTTAAGGAAATGCTGTTAAGTGTCAAGGAGTGCCAGACAACATGTCCACTAAGAGATTCGCCAAGGAAGGAGGCAGAATGCTCTGAATACTATTGTCTTTGTTTCAGGTTTTCAGTTTCACAGAATTGCTGACAGTGGCAGTATAGCAAGCACACGTCTTCCTAGAGAAGTGACAAAACAGAGCCTCCTTGTAAACCTGTTTTCTTTTCTGGAAGGTAAAAGCAATGAGCCGTTTTGTTATAAAAGCCTGTCCTAACACACACCAACTCCACCATATTCAGCCAAGGAAGCAGGTTATCATTTGTGTGGTACATTGTAATGTTTTTTTCACTTTTGCTACTTTCTGAGTCACTTCCATTATTCTGAAATTCCAGGCATCTTTTCTACAGAGGTGGCACATACAGGTAAGTTGATGGCTGTCAACAGAAGACCAGCATCTAGTCCCAACAAATTCTGACAGGCATACTGAGTCACACTAATTGGTCGTTATCAGCCAAGAGGCTAAGTCCTCATTGTGGAATGAGTACTTGGATGAGAACAAAATCAGATAAACCAAGTTTCCAGCTGGACTGCAGCATCTGTGCCTTGCTTTGCTTGCTTCGTTTGCATCTACCAAGATATTTAGGGGATCGTTTCAATATTAGATTGTGAACCAAATAAAACATACTGCAAAAGGATACATAAGAGTGGGGATACCCCGCGTCGCCAAGTATTTTCGGATGAGTCGCTCGGTACCGTACCAGTTGAAACCTTTTGTTGCATACCCGATACGTGGAAGATGAACTGTTGCTGAGAAGGAGGGAACAGAGAGTACACATTCCTTAGGACAAGATACACATATAGAAAGTGATGTAGATAAAGACTTCAAGCTACCCAACAAGAACAGAAGAAATAGTCTGGAATACAACATGGGGATCTCACTCTTACTTTACTTCAGAAAAAACAATACAGTAGAGGTGGAAACCGGTCATCATCTTTAGGTGCAATCACACGTGTTAAGATTCACTGTTCTACTGTACGAACACTTACCATTCATTTTCTTGGCTGCTACATAAATCTTCTTCAGGCCCTTTTCCAAAGCAGACAGCTTAATGCCAGACAAGTTGTTGGACCGATCCCGGTGTTGAGCTACAATCAAGGCCAACTAAGGAGAAAACACACAAAAACATGAAATGGAGTCTATATACAGCACTAAGAGAGACAGCGACAGCTGCTAGAAAACCACATTACTATTAGCTTTAATAAATGAGAAAAAGATCTCCTTTTCCCTAATGTTTAACTGCAACTTAGCCCTGTTCTGTATTCAGTACCATTATTGTTGGGAAAAGGACATCACGTTCCTTTCACACAGCTTCAAAAACACATGGACAGAGCAAGACAAAAAGGAGCTTTGCATTCTCACCAAGTCTTGTCCTTTTTTCCTGGATTTTTTATCATCAATCGGGAATAGCAGGGTTCCTCCTAACTCCAGGTCTGTCCAGAAAACAAGAACAGAACAACAAGAAAAAAAATCAATCCTGAAGAGTCAACCGTGAGTCAATGCAACAGTGATTTCACTGTCACATTCCGTATTATTCTCTTTGGCTTTCTTTGTCTCCTCATGATGTTTTCAGCAGAGTCAGTCCCTTTGCCCAGGGAAACAAGACTGATGTTACCCCACCCAAGACACACACCCATCCCAGATAAAGACCACAAATGAAGAGACACTGGGAACAAGAAGAAAGCATCTCCCATGAAAACAGAAAAAACAACAGATCCACCCTACAGCAAGACGTGCGGTCCTCACCAGCTGCAGGTAGCTCAAAACTGCTAATATATGCTCAGGAGAAGATCAGTGCTTGGAGGGAACCAAAGGCTCAACTGAATACCACCTGAGGTGACTTTCATCCCTCTTAAAAGGACTTTGACAGAAGATAATGGGCTCTTTCTTATATAGTGAATAGACATCCTGTGAATAATGAACAAGTTTGGGTTTTTTCTTTTTTTTTTTTTTTTTTTTAATGTCTTGTAGCATGGATCTGAATGACCAGCCCCTATGCAGAGTTCTCAGACTCATAACAAGTCAAGTCAAAGCACTGGCTATATTTCTACTTTCAGAATTAGGGATGCACATATCTAGAGAAAGACGAAAAAACATGAGTATGAAGGTATCCAGGCACTTCACTCCTGCAACATCAGTAGGATTTAAACTCTTTCAAGTACCTTGGCCTAAGGTCATATTTTAATCTCTTACCTTTCATCTTTCCTGCCATCTCATATATTTTCCTTGGCTGATCAGAACGAGCCTCCAGAGCTGTAAATAATCCACCCCTTCCCCAACGGCCAGAGTCATCTAGAATGAAATGACAAGTAAGACTCCTTTTAGAAAGTAAGGCTGAAGACCACCCCTGCAGGAAAGGGACCTACTCTGTACAAATGCAAAAAATGGTTATCAAAAACAGATATGAGAATGACACACGAACTGAAGTCAACTAGTACTCAAGGCACCATCCTGGAGGATAAACCTCAGCCTTTCAGAAAAACAAACTTGTGACAGTTCCCTGAAAAACTCTGCAGGAAGAATTCTTTCTTATTGTCCACTGAGGATGCCCAAATGAGCACTAACTGTGACTATAAACCTGTTGGTATCCTTACATATATGCATATAGGTGCATAGAGCATGTACTACTATGTCTCCAGATTGGTGCCATGGGCTTCTCACAACTAGGTGTTTGTTACTTGCAGGCTTTTACTTTTACTTGGCATTTCCACTTCAAACACGAGTTTTTGTGCTCAGTTTAACATAAGCCAAAGCATCTTACAATGTTCTGCTATAGCCCTGGCCAGAGAGCAACTCCAAGACTGATCCAGGAGGAAATCTGTAACTTGAATTTCTCTCCCTCAGCTTCAGTATCCTTAAATTAGGAGACTAGCCTAGAGCTGCTGTACTGTCAGTGTCAAGAGACAAGCACCAAGAAGAGCAGCTCTGACTTCAGCCTCTGGAAATGCGTGTCTCTGCTGACTATATAAGGGAAATTATTTTCAATATCTCAGTTCAATCCCTACAGTTTACAAGGGATGAAGAAAAGGCCCTCATCTCAGGAGGTCCATTTGGCCACAGACATACAATTTCAAGCCATACAGGCACCTTTCAAGAAACTCACCCATAAATCCAGAGAGAGCATGAAAAGACCCATGTACACTTGCTAGTACTTGTGTGGGTTACACATGGTGGAGTAGAGTCTGTATTGCCTCTGCACCACTTAAGATTAAAACCACTCAAATCCAAATTACTTCAGTCTGGATGGGAATTAGAAACTACTGAGCTAGTATGGATGATTCAGCCCCCTTTCCCACCTCACCCATCCACATTCCTGTTGTCATAAGTTCTACCTAGGCAGTGGACAATGATGGCATCCTCCTCTTCTGCTTTGGGGTGGGTGACATCTCCCATGACGTACTTGATACAGTTCAGGTCTGCATCTTTGTACTCTAAATCCACATTCAGCCCAGCTTCATCCTCCTCAAACTCTTCCTCAGATTCACTTTCCTCTGAAGGAAGGCAGGTAGACGTGTAATGATTTGCCTCCCACCAGGCCATCCTGAAACAAAGATGATGTTCCATGAAAATCAGAGTTGGGGGGACGCACATTGGTTTAGATCTTTGCAGTGAAATATAGGAGACCCAGACCTACCTTACCTCTGCTCCCTCCCCTATTTTAGACCAGAACCAAGTTTACCACAGTTGCTATCTGTGATATTAAGAGCCACATGCCAGTGTGATAAGCCAACTGCAGGCATGGAAAAAGTGACCATGTGACAAAGGGCAAGGAGCTACTCAGAGTGGTGAAAAGGAAGAACACCTAGGAAACAAGGAGGAACAAGTTAAGACATATGCCACAGAGCCACAGATGCCAGGCCAATACATAGGGGGCCAAATGTGACATTTTGGAAAGCATCTCCCACAAGCTCACTGTACAATCAGATATGGGGTTCCTGCTCAGGCCAGTCTCTATGAATTAAATTAGATGTGAAGTCAGGCAGTGTATTGAGGGGAAAAGAACCTTGCTAGGGGCTCGAGCCTTTTTTCCACCTTCACATCCTTATGTTATGCAGTTTCAGCGCACACACAGAAACATTGTGATGTATGGAATTAACTCTCTTGTGAGGGTGGCCACAGCCATTTTGTCATCTCCTTCCCTCATCCCCAGCCCCACTTGCCAGAGTGGATACAGAGCACAACTTGTTTTTGTCAATCAGACACACGTTTCTAGAGGGTAACAGACATCAGCTTATGGGTAGTAGATATAATATACAAACCATACTTTTTCTTGTGTTCTGCCTCTGCTTTTGCCGCCTTCTTTTCCTCCATGAGCCTTGCTCTCTTTGCTGCTGCTTCCTGGCGCTGCTTCTTCCTAGCTTCCAGATCCTCTGCGCTCAACAAGTGCTTTCTCCTGGTTGACTGTTCCCGGAGGCCTGTGAGAAGGGTCTGGAGAAAGAAAGAAGCACCATGGAAATAAACTGCTCATCTTAAAGCCATATCTGGTGCCTGCCTTAACCTACATTCCTTTCCCATTTGTCTACTTGTCCACAGGCCTTAATCATCAGATCCCAATTGTCCCATAATGTGTGGTTTTGTGACCTAAGTTTATATTAGTGCTCTGCACATCATATCTCTGATCTGTTATCAGAATTGCTGAATTGTCAAGCCCTCAGATTAGAAGAGCCACATTGACATCCAGATTTTTTAACATGCCTTCTGCAAGCCGTAGGTAAAGAGACAAAACTGTAAGCCTCATTTTCCACAAGCAAATGAAAGAGCATCATGTGCCTTGTCATGTCTTTTGTCTTACATTTGCTTTGTTCCGGAGAGCTCTCCCTTCCTTACTGGTCTCTTCAGTCAAGGCCTTCTGAAGATCCAAAAGCTGATCAAATGCTTTTCTGTCTTCTCTGCTGGGTTCTTTTGAATAATCCTTGCCTTCATACACATACATGTGATCTTTAAAACACAATTTAAAAGTTTAAAAAGTAACTGAAAGCCACTAACACCTAAGTATACAGTGAGACTGAAAGAAATTTGGCTTCCCCGTAACACTGTCCTACTCTCAGCAGAAGTAGTTGTTCACTCTCATAATTTTTTTTGTATGATGTGTCAGCATCATATAGAAACAACAGAATCAAGATTTACTTCCTTAGGCAAATGCTTTTCATTTAAGTAATTTATATTGGCAAAGAACCTTTTTTCCTATTTCGGTCAATTAACTATTTTAAGTTGTGGCTCCATCATTGTTCTCTTCGGTCATTCCATCTTTGCCAGTAGCAAATTAATTCAGCTGTGCTATCTAGTTACAGGCAACTCTTTTAAATGGATAGCAAACTTTTTCTTTGGAGCTCCCAAGCAAAATAAAAGCACAGAACTCTGGCAACCCAGAGTTACTGCTCATCAAGTGAGCTATTTTCCCCAATAACTTTTACACAGTGTGCTCCTGCTGCTCCTCGTTAAATTACCAACAGAAAATACCACTCTTTGCTAAGTCTCAGCAAATAATTACTTGTTGCCAGCAACTGCTGCAGGATGGACAATCCCTAACCTGCTGGGCCATATTTCTGCTTCAGTCACAGATCTATATTTAAGTGCCACTGTGTACTCAAAACAGAAATTCAGTCTTTCTCACCATGACATTAGAAGAAGGGAAATATCCTTAGAATTTATTCTCATATAGTATTGGGCTATGAAAAATGAACCAGAATTGTGCGACATTCTGACTGGAAGTTGGAGTACTGAAGACAAAGTGGGTTTGTTCTAGTTGTTTAGACACCATGACTCTGCATTTCTAATCTCACATTTTGGAATTTTTTTAAGGTCATTTCAACCTGTGATTTTCATGGCCAATAATACTTGTTTGGAGATAAATACAAAACACCTGCTATGTAGCCTTTCCTTAAGTTATTGTTATATCTCAGTTACTGTTATATCTCTAAAACTATAGATCTGTCTTAAAGATTCTTTGTGGGAAAAACAGCAGCTACAATTTGAATACTTCCCCTTTTCTCATGAATTTCATCTGAAGTCTCAAAATATTTGAAGCACATGAATTCAGCCCCCCAGCCACCAAAACTGGGCAAGTATTGTTACCGTTATTGTTCAAATAGGCAAATAAAGACACAAAAAGAAGAAAAAGACTAATAAAAGCTCAGAAATAAGGTTTGTGGACAGGCCACAAACAAAATCCAAGCCACATATTTAAGTTCACTTTTCTTCTTGTTGACTGAGAAATGCCACCCTTGCCTGAGAAAATTTCTCTACCAGCACCCAAATGACATGCATTTCATAGGTATTTAGATTCTTAACTTACTCTCTGTATCCTCCTCTTCATTCTCTTGTTCAAGTGGCAGCACAACATCCATTACCCATTTCCCTCCTTTTGTCTCTCCAAGGATGTTTTCTAGTTCCACATCCTGTACAGTGCTCCCCTCAGAGGAGAGCAATTTATCCAAGCCAAATTTCAAGATTTCACTCAGCTTTAAACAAAGAGAAGGGGAAGTTCAGTATTAATATCTCCTAACTGCATGTCAATCCCAGTGTCTCAAGCTTCTCAGGTTTAAATGCAAAGGATGTGTGAGTGCAGAAATCCAAGCCTTAATGTTACCTGTCAAAATACTTATGCTTTAACACATCTGGTTCTCCCAACACCTGATGGGGCAGGCCCCTATAACATATCTCCCTCAATCATAACTCATCCAGACTTGAACGGTCACTTTTGTTCCGGGCTAAATGACAAAATAGCATTCTACTGACTGCATTCAAGCAGCTTTCTTCAATAGGCAGAAAGATCAGGCTTGTTTTTGCCCCCAACTCCTTTAAAACAAAAGCTTAAATACCACAAAAATCCATGGGGAGAAAAACACCATCATGGAATTTCCTATGGGCTCAGTTCCAGTTCTCCCATGGAAACTGTAATTGCTGAGATACGTGCTGACAGGGCTGGGAGGGGAGGTGGAAGGGGAAAGGATACACTAATTCCAAACCTCTCCGAGGTTTAGCTGCACATAGGGGATGTTTTCCCCTAAATGTCACTTTGCTTGAGGTTTTCAACCCAAGTTCTCAGTGCAAATCTCAGCTTTCAGGTCATAATTCTAAATCATGCCCTGACTCCCGAGACACTATATTTACCAATAGGTCAACAGAAGGTTGACTGAGTTTCAGACTAGCAACCCAAAGCTGACTAAGTACTTATCATCAGGTCTGTTTGTGAGAGAATAGCACCAGAAGCAGATAAGTTCTAGAAACAATGAGTCAGCTTCCACTTTCGACTTGTTAAAATTAAAAATAAACAAGTAAAACACGGAGAGGTTCTGCCTTCCCCTCTTCTCCAAGAAAAGACACACTTTTTCAACAATGGATGTGCCTCAAAATTGTAAAAACTGTCTGCAAACATAAGATCTCGTCTGGACCTGGGATATCATTTTGGTTCCTAAGATATGCAAAAGCTGTTAAGTCAATGCACATCTCCTCCAAAACAGAAGTGTTTGGCTAGGTTCATATCACACATAAATATAGAAACACTTTGGAACATTCCTAAAGACATTACTGGAGTCAAATTGAGGACAGAGCTCTATTTTACCTGTAACTCTGCTGCTGCCGATGGCTTGGGTGCTCCCAGGGCAAACTGACCCCCTCCTACAATGGCATTTGTCAGCCGGAGCTTAGAAGCTGCTCTTCGGTAGATTATTTCTTCAATTGTATCTCGCCCAATCAAGCGGATAATTTTTACAGGCCTTGAAAAGTTTAAGAAAATTCTTATTATTTTCTTTTTTTTTTTTTTTGAGGTACACTAAAGCTGTTTCCTTGCATAACGCACTATCCCTTCACCCACTCCTTTGGTAGGGAAAAAAAGGCAAGAACAAAATCAACAAAAATAATCAGCAGAAATGTAATGCTGATAAAATCACTTCTCGACAGAGGAGAAATGCTCAGTGTAAAAGGGCAGGCAAACCTCCAGATTCCCTCTCCTCCTCCAAATCAACAAAGCTCCCACCCTAAACGCGTGACAAGACTGCACAAGGCTGCAACAGAAAAACAAAGACAAAATCCTCCCTGCTCTCCTTCATTAATCTTCGATTTATTGTACTTTAACCTTCCATTGCTTATGGACATGGAAAGCAATACTGAGAGATCAAGAGAATCAACAACCAAACCAGAAGTAGCAACGTTTCTCACTTGTGCTGCCCAATCCGGTGAGCTCTTGCTACTGCTTGCAAGTCATTTTGCGGGTTAAAATCACTGTCAGTAAAAATAACTGTATCTGCTGCTGTCAGGTTCATGCCAACTCCGCCTACAAAGAAGGTCACAAAATATGTCACCAGCAGAAAATAAAGGAGAAGATGAAGAATTTATGCTGTGTAAGGTTCTGTCAAATCTGACCAACTATGTCTAATTCAAACCATCTCTCGACCCCAAATCTAAGTCTCATAAGGGTCTAAAAAGATGGGTAAGTCTTCCGTTTCCCACTTCCAGCTTTCTGCAACAGCCCAAAGCCAAGCTGTTCTGTGCAATATAGTAAAAAAAAAAAAAAAAAAAAAAAAGGGTGCAAGTGAACCAACACAAAGGGCATTGCTTGTCAAGACCGCTGAACACAGACATTCTTCAGCTGACAGGCAGATTAACCCAGCAAGGGCTGCCTTCACTGAGGCTACAAGGGATTGCCCAAGTCATGACCTGGCTGCAGCACAGAAGCAACTGGTAAATATGCTGCTGAAGCAGTGGAAAACACCAGGCTCAACTGTACAATAACCAGAGCCTAGGTATTAATGTGACTTAAAGTTTTTGAGGTTAGAGTATGGGCTCTCATGGAATGAAAAGAAAAAATACAGTTAATTACATATTTTATAATACCCACTATTATGACTATATACTGTAGCTAAAGAGGGGAGAGCCTGCTGCCTTACATTTCTTCCAGGTCATGCCAAGCACCTCTTCACAGTAACCAGAACATACCTGCATGTGGAGACAGCCATGCACCTCAAAATCTCTGTCCATAACAGTGATGGAAATACTGTTCCCAGCTGAATATGAAATTCTTTGGTCAGACATAGCAGAGTAAAAAAAAACATAGTAAAAACAACTCTGAGCCTCGCTGACAAGGGCAGGGAGAGTTCAGGCACTGTGGTGAGAGACACACTTATTCCTGCCATCCAGCATTAGGTGCTTCTCTTCAGTCTCTCCATGTACTCCCCTGAATGCACTGCAGCATCATTGGAGCCAAGCTCACCCAGGAAAGCCTGACCAGAAGCCCAAAGCAAAACTGAGTTCAAGTTTGATGCCTGAGGTGAAGCAGTGTCGACCCCTCCTCTGGAAACACGCCTGCCTCTGCGCTTGCTTGAATAGAGACAGGGAGGTTTGAAACTGTGTAGACACAGATCTGCCTGAGGAGCTAAGAGGGGAAGAAGCCCAGACGCAGTCCCATGGTGTTTTCTGCCGTCTCAGGACAATAAAACGCTCTCACGTCAGTCTGTCTGCCAGCTAGAGAGCATGTCCACGTTCAGCGAACTCGTGAAGCGATTCCACCAGCTAACTTAAAGGAAGTCTGTTCCTGTCTGAACTCTGGTGCTTGCAGAAATAAGATGCTAGTAAAACTCCTTAAGCTCAACCTGGCACAGGGACAGGCATTATGGGACTTGGAATTTAAAAAGTAACTCGAGTGGCTGCAATATAAAAAGTATCTTGGCATCAGCTGCTGAAAGGAAAGCAAAGAAACCAGATGTCCTAGCTGAGAGACCCAAGTTCAGGATGTGTCTTGTCTCTCTCAAAAATCCCTCACATGAACAGGCTCTGCAGGATTCAGAACTCCCTAAATCCTGCCAGAGAGAGGAAAAGAAGAGTGCAGAAGCAAGATGGGTTGTTTGTCTCTCCTTTACTTACTTACCTGCTCTGGTGCTCAGCAAGAAGATAAAGATGGGCTGTTGACCAAAGTTCTTAATGGCAAGATGTCTCTCTTCACCCCTGACAGAACCATCCAGCCGCTCATAGCTGTAGCCTTTTCAAACAAGCAACATGTATGTTTCTGAAATTCTGTCTATTCTCTTACCCTCTTACCTCATTCTCTATTGTCTCACTGCTGTCTTGAATCTTTTTATGCTAAATCCTCCTGCCCTGATTCTCATTTTATTGCCTTCAATTCCTTCATTCTTTCCTAGTTAAATCTCCTATAGAATGAAGTAGTGACCTTGACTTCCAGATTGACTGTCGGCAAAGGGTAATTTAGCTGATACTGAAATAGAGACCCTTTGCATTTAATTTACTGCTTGGAAACACAACAGGAAAATTCAGAGCCAAAGTAAAAGAACGTTAGCACACAGTGCCGTTTCAGACTATGTGGTGCTGGCTGTTAGCCCCACAAAACAGGCCAACAACCATTGGATCCTCCTTATGCAAACTCCTTCAATGTGTGCTTTCCTGTGAGCAAGCAGTACGGGATATGGCCCTCCATTTGGCTTTATCCTGCATTATTAGTTGTCCAAAACCATAAACACCAAACAAAAGCCTCTTTCATGGGAAATCCTAAGTAGGCATGGAGCCATGTGGATTGAAACAAAAGAAAATGTCCCAAGAACATTGTGGTAACCTTGCCAAAAATGGTCTGATCCAACCTGCCCTTGCAGACATGTCGGTGCCCCATTGCCAGAAACAGTTTTAATCAAAAATTAATTTCCTGGTATGAATGTGGCCCAATTTTCATTTTGTGCTGGACAAACTGAATCTAGACCAAGCCTAGTGCCTTCAGTGCAATTACTTCAGGACTCAGGCCCATAATTGAACACACATATATAATGAAACATTGCTACCCTGCCATCTGTTAGCTCCATTTTATTGAGGAACCAAAGCTGAAACTACTTTAAAGAGCGACATTTAAGTGCCAGCTCATTACAGGCAGATGGTAACATAGCGAAGAGCTGAACTCAAGACCCTAGAACTTACAGAGCCACTGCAAGAATATGGTTTCTATCTACTAAGAAACAATAAATCTTAATCACAGTCCTTTCTCAATCCCAGGCAGATGAACCAAAAATCAGAAGAATAATATATGGCAGAGATCATTAGGATAAACCCTCTGCTGACAAAGCACACAGAACTTACCTCTGTAGTCCATGTAGTCTTGCAGGATATCAAGTAGTTGAGTCATCTGAGAAAAGAGCAAAACACGGTGGCCACTGGAAGAAGAACATGAGACACCATGAGCATCAACATACTGTGACAGCATTTCACAGGGTGGCAGAGGGGTTACAGTAGCTCAACCAGTCAGTGTTAAATAGCAAGGCCTCACCATCTCTGTACACTAAGCCTCAAAGAGTCACGGCCCATTCCCTCACTACATTCTCAGCCCCACATCCAGATGCAACCAGTTGACCTCATCTGCCATCATCCGTTGCCATGTCTAGAGTCTGGAGTCACAGAGACAGGACAAGGTTCTTGCACAGCTCTGCAGCTGGCTGGATGCAGCCTGGTGAGGATCCAAAGGAGCCTGTCGAAAAGGATCCTCAGCTTCAACCTAGTGTCATGGCATCTTCCTCACCACATGACCTGCCACACCAGACTGCTCTCAGATCACACACTACAAAGCATCTTAAATGCTGGGAAAATACAGTATCAACAGCTCTGTGACAGTGGAGCATTTTCTCCTCCAGCAAATGACCTTCAAAGATCAATCTCTGCCTACAATCATGTATAAGTGAGACATCAGCTCTCTTCCTTATCAGCTCTAGGCCTCAATGCTCTGTTTAACCAGACTTCACTCTACAGCAGGACACGGGCGTTTTAAAGTCCAGATTTTGAACAGGGCTGGTCCTGTGGCAAAGACATTCAAAGGAGAGGCATCCATTCACAAGGTGCTATACAGCAGAAGGACAAAGACCTCCACAACCACATCGGAACTTCCCAAGCTGTCCTTCGGAAGTAGTCAAAGGGAAATTTCAGCCCAATTAAGACAGAAAGTAGAATTTGTGTCATGCAGGAGACACTGCTTCAGAGACTGCACAAGAATGCAAACTGCAGTTCGATTTGTATCCCATCTGAGAGCTGGACATAAATACCCAAGGTCCTCGGATTCCAGGTTCTGAAGTCACTAAAGCCCAGCACCAGGAGTTCTGAACGCCATTCTCAAAGCTGAAGTTTCAGCTTATTCTCAGTTTTTGGTCCAGTCAAATTTCTTTTTTGCATTTGCTATGCATTCTGCCTCCCAGGCTAACACAAACGTGGCAGCACAAAGGAACTCAACTGATGCACTGGAAGCTGCTCACAGGAAACCCACGGTCAAACCAGATATGCTGACTACTAGGTCAGATGGTTATTTTCCTAGGTTCCCAAATATGACAAATACGAGAACATGTGAGAAAGTTGAAGTGTTTTGAGAAATGTTTAAAGGGAAGCAGCAAAAATCTTTTAGATTCCTCTACCATCTCTAATGCAGCTCCCTGTAGTGAAATGACTTATTTCAAGTGGTCAATAACATGCAATAAATAGGGCAGTGCTTGCATTGTGATGAACATCTGTTCAATCTATGGCTAAATAAAGTAGTTTGCCTTCCCAGTTTACCTCTTCTCCTTATGTCAACCCCACCCTATCTTCCTCACACCAACATGACATACCCAGCATGCAAGAACGAAAGGAGTTTATCCAACAAACACAGCTTCCCACTGGCTTCAACAATATGCTCTCCAATCTCAAAGGGTTCTGGCTCAACACCTGGAACAGAAAGGAATTTCAGAAGCAGACATAATACTATGAAAGTATTGTAAGAATTCGGTGGTCAGCCTCAGTGTATCTGCACTGCCAGCTATCGCCAAGCAGACTCCCACAATGCAAACACCCTCAGTAGTTCCCAAAAGCATTCTGATTTCATTGTTTACGTGAGAGTAGATGCATCAATGAGAAAACAAGTGGAGAGCTGCAGTAAGAAACTCAGACTTCACACAGCCTCCTACTTTATTCCTCATTATTGATGAACTGTCATATGTTGGAACTGGTCACAAACTCACAGCTGGTTCTGATTCGAGTACAACGTTGTTTATTACTTGTTGCTTCTAAGCATTACACTGCCACGCAATAATAGAAAACCATTGTGTAAATCAAGAAATTTATTTCTGTTTCAAGAGAGAGGAGTGCTTTCTTACCATTGAAAAGGTATGGGTGGGCAACACACTTCCGAAGCTGAATTAAGACATTCTGAAGTGTAACCTTCCTTCCTCTTTCACTTTCAAATGCATCTGTAACAAAAAGCACAGAAAAGGATCTGAGCAGGAAAGCCCACACTCCATCAATAGGTGTGACTGGGAATGTCTGGGCACCAAGCGCTGCTCTGCAGAGCTTCAGCACTGAGGTATCTCTCCCTCTGTATATGACATCTGCATTTGAATTTCCATCTCACAACTAACACATCTGTTTTCATGGACCAAACAAAATTTCTCTCACATTTTTTGGACAAGCCTCTAGAAAAAGACCCTGATGAAAACTACTACTATTGGAAAATTTGTAGAGATCCACAGATCCAAAACTCCCTGTACCACTCTGAACACAAAAACATGGGATAGGAGCAGGCTTGCCTGGCAGTAAGTATTTTTAATTACAGGCTGGCCCAAAACAGAATCCTGAAGACAATCCTTCCCAGCTCCGCAAAAGTTCAGCTCTAGATTAATATATCTCTTATTTTATCACAAGCTAAGACTGCAAATCAAGCAGCCCAAAGCAGTGAATTTGGTACGTTAATTCTACACATATTCTGCAGGCCAAAGTATCTTCTCCTTCAGTACAACAGAGCACAGATTTACAAAAAGAATTTTGTTTTTAAAATTAGTTGATAGGGTTCAAATCCCTCATTTACCTAGATCTTTTGTCAAAATGGCCTTGTAGTACTTCCGTTGCAGAGCTGACATTCCATGGTACAGAACCACTTCCACCTTCTTTGGCAGCTCTGCAGCCACCTCAGACTTGACTCTTCGAAGCAAAAATGGCTGCAGAAGATTGTGCAATTCTTTGGCTATGCAGAGGCAGAGAAAAAACACCAGAGGAGATTACTGCATTAAATGTAAGGAATTTATACAGTACCTTCACAACTATACTTTCAAAATAAATGCATAAGGAACTTTACATCTATTAGTTAAATGATTCAAGCCCAATTTTACAAACAGAGAAAAAAAACATAGCTGCATACTTGAAATACATAAGAGCTACATTAAGGTAAGTAATCATTACTTTTAGTGGCTTTGTTTCAAAGCTAGTCAGCATTAACAAAAAAAAAAAAAAGGCAAATAAAGGGGACACGACATCTCTGCTTCCTAGTCAAGAAAACAGCTGGTTCTGATGCAAGTACAATATTGCTTATTACTGACCTGGCTCACTCTCCTTTTCAATCGCTTGGTAATACTCAACAAACTCTTTCACTTGTTCCCTAGGAAAGATGTCAGGCTCAATGAGGCTGAGTAATGAGTACAGTTCCTGGAGGCTGTTCTGGATTGGAGTGCCTGTGAGTAGCAGGCTGAAGCCTACTGAGAACTGAAAGAACCAGCAACAAAACAAAATTATTAGGAGAAAATATCTGCAATGTTACTTAATACACAGCTCCACCCACGCCACTCTTAAGTTTAACATAAAGATGACAGGTGGCACAGAGCTGCCTGCAGAATGCTGCAAACGTCTGCCAAAACCATCCAACATGTATGGTGTGACAGTCAAACAGCTCCACCAAACTGACTGGGATGGCACCAATGCAAGGAAGACTGTAAGCAAAACAAGAACAATGTCCAAAACAGACACCATTAACATTCTTGGATCCATGCACTCTATATACTGCATGCTCAATGTTAGGTAATGAGATGACTGGAAAATGCTCTCGGAATGGGACAGTGAAATGAAACTGTAAAAGACTATGTTCCATTTCTATTTGCTGGCTAACTGGCAAACACAGCAACGTTATTTGGTCCGAGTTGCTTACGGCAATCCTTGTAAAGAGACTTGGGGAATATGGTTAACTCTGAAAAAACACAAGTCTTCTCACAAGTCTGGTAATAGAAAATAAGTTTAGAGGAGAGCTAAGGTAAATCACGCCTATTTCTTTGTGACTACAACCAAAGCTCCTGAAATACAGACACCATGGGCAATGCATTCAGAAGATATAAGACTTTCAGGAATTTAATAAAAAAATATTTTTCAAAGTGCTGTACTTCTCTGTTGATAATGTGAGCCCAGATTTAGTGCCCATGTTTCACCGCCATGACAAGAAGTGTAGCCTTCAATCAGGCATTCATACTTCGGCAGAGTGCTTTGGAAGCCGGAGCAATTTAAATTAAAAAGGGTGGCTCCAGTAAATGGGACAACGGAAGTCAATAGTTCATGACTGGACGTCCCATGAACCAGGTAAGCGGTCCTTCACTCTCCCAGAGCTGGAGATAAGACTCTTGTTGCTTTATATTGTCTTAGGTCAGTCAGACTTCTACCACTTCAGTAGCACAGCTGTGGTGGGGCACTATGTATGGTTGCTTTACATTATTTTGGTCTCTCAAATTGCTCCAACATGTCAAGCCCAAACATGAGTCAAAATGCGAGATAAGCTCCCAGTACTGCCCACCTCCATGCAAAGCTAACACGACAGGCCTTAATGTGTTTGCCACTAAATATGGGAATCTGTTCACCAGCACTGATGGCAACTGGTTGTGGCCTAGAGCTTAATAAATACTCAGAGGAACAGAGAATCTGTATGCTATACTGAAGAGAAAAGAGGCAGTAGACACTAAAAGATGGAGGAATTATTTTACCTCAGAAAGCGTCTTGTAAAGAAGAGAACTTTGACTTTTCAGTCTGTGAGCTTCATCTACAACCACGGCAGCCCAGTTAAAGCTGAAAAATAGCATCTTCAGTTAGGGGCAGACAATTCATTCTTGTCAGTACAAAAACACTGAAATAAGCAGTGGCTCTGCTTGGCTGAACTTGAGATGATCCCACCCCGTGAGCCACAAGCAAACATCACAAGCAGGGTGGGAGGAATTCACAAGTACTGGTTTTCAGAAGGCAACGCAGCTTCTTAACTGTAGTCTGGATGAGGTTTTCTGAAATCAAAACTACGTAAATTCACTTGAATTTTTTCCTTCCCTCTCCACCCCCATTTCTATGGGGAAAATGACATAAGCACAAGTTAGTCAAACATTTAAGGAGGTCCACAATTTGCAACAAAAGAGATGTGAAACTAGGCCCTTGCACCTGTGCAAAAACCCAACAACTATGATCAGGTAGTGATGGCAGAGTGATTAAGAGCTTTTTGCAAATCATCCAAGACAGGAGCTTCAGCATGTTCTGGACTTTATACAGCTATATGCGGCATCTCATCAAGGAGGCTGCAGAATCACTGGTGACCTAGTAGATCCACTAGGCTTAATATAAACTCCAGATCTTTTCAGCCCTCAGTGTTTGTGCCTGCTTACCGCTAGGGTTTCAACTCCCACATCACAGAGTGATTTCCATATGGGCAAGACTGGCTGATGGGCAGGCGAGGGAGGGAAAGCATGACCCTCCAGCTTTTCTCACCCACACACTTCTCTTCCCAGTGGAATACAAGGGCTGAAATCACAGGGATCTACGTTCTCCTCACAGCTCTTCTGTGTCCTTTGATTCCCCTCTTTGCTATTTAAGAGTGGTTCTCTACTGCCAGGACAGTGAAATGTCGTTTTTCTTATTCTACAAGCTCAGCAACTGAATCTCTCCACGTTACATTAGAACAGGGCTCTTGCTCAACAAACAGTGTTGTTACACTGCTTGTAAGGAGTGGTGATGTTGAGACATCTGATAACTGACCCACCTTTAAAAAGAGCTCCTACAGAGAACAAGGTACAAATGATTAGCAGCTACTTTTTCCAGAAGGAATACTAGAGGGCAAAAAAACCCTTGAAGGCATGGCTTTGAGGTTATGTGCTAACGTTAGAAGTAGGAAATTGCACTGGAGCTGACATTTGTGTGATACTAGGGCTAGTTACTTGCTCTCCCTAGGTACTACATCCCAGGGCTAAGCTGCAAAATAAGCAGGATCATATGCAGCAGCACAGGACATGATATGAAACTGTAAGGACAGTATGGCCATGGCTACCTTTCATAAGGCTTGGCTTCTACCAGGGGGAGTTCATTGAACGCAACTTTCTGTTTCCACCAGTGGCCAAGGGCAGGTGCTTTGCAGAAAGACAACAGGGCACCCATAGCGGGCCTGACTAGTCCCGAGGTCCAAAATTCTGTCAGTGGGGGCCACTGGGTTTCTGCTTCTACAAAGATCCTGAGCCATTCATGATCTCTGGTTGCCCCCAGAATGTGACACAGCACTTAACCACTATTGCAAGGCATTGGCGCTGCTGCTAAAAAGTATGAAAATTCCTGCCCATTTCAAACGTCGGCTTTTGTAAAATCCTCCATGACCATGACAATACTTCCTACAGGCTGATCTTCAGCTGTATAATCAGTCTTGCTAGAAAGCATAATGCTCCATAAACCCTCCACAGTTCTGACTGGTGGCAGGAGGCAAAAAACTTCAGGATACGGTATTAGCATATGATCACCATAGTATAATGCAGGTCAATTTCAGTAAATTTTGCATCTAATACCTTTACAATCTGAACCTTTTAAAGATCTCCTCTGTTCTAAATATCAATCTTCTGAACTGATATTTAGTGTACTGCTATAAGCCACTATGTATCATATTATTTTGCATTAGCTGGCTTGAAAACTGTCCTTGGGGGAAGTTCACGTACATCTTAGCTAACATTAAAGATTCTTCACTGAAAGTTGGCAAAGGCAAAAGCTCTAATCAAAAGCAAAGAACACCCTTGGCTCTTGTGAAACAAGCATGGGATCTCACACACGTACAAACATACGCTTAAGAAGTCACTGACAGACATGCAGAATTAAATTTGAAAAAATTAAAACCAGACTCACGATTTTAGAAATGCTGCATCTTTCAGACAAATCTGCAATGAAAAGAAATGAACCATGATTTATGACTTAAGTTAATACACCAGTTAAGAAACAGAACATCTTTTTGTCTACTTGCAAACTATAGTGGAAAAGAGCAGAGTGGAATGAAGCCACTTATTACCTAAGGGAAGTAACATGACAGCTGTTGTAACAAGAAGCTGTTGTGATCCTACAGTTTAACACTTGTCTGGCAACACACCAGCAGTAGAACCTCAGCGAATTAATGAAAATTTACACACATCATAAATGCTCTTCACTTCTGTAAATTTTTCATATGTTTCTCACTCAGTAAGAAACACCACGGACCTTCAGCATCGCAGTCTTTTTCACTCTAACCAAACATACGCTTCAGTGGGTTAATCTAAGCTATTACAATGATCTAATAGTATCCCAAAGTGTAGACACTGCTTGCCCAACTTCAGATTCATAGGAAAAAAAATCAGGTCACTCAAGAGAAATCCTTAAAAAGCACAGGATTTTATCATCAAAAGCAACAGAGACAAGAAAAAATCCTAGCTAAGTGAATATTTCAATACAGACAATTGCCTTCTTGGACTTGCTTCAGTATGAGCACCTCCCTTTATCCCATTCAGGACAAGGGTTCTCACTGCTACCCACTCCCACTTGTGCAACATGGAAAAAGATTCAGGTTCAGCATGGTCAGCACAGGTCACACAGCTCCCAGTGGGAAGAGACCATAAAATACTTGAAGAGAAGGAAAGCAAAAGGGCAAAGGAAGACCAGGAGTGGAGGAGGGGGTGGGAAGGAGCTGTAAGAGACAGTTTTCATCTAATTTCAAGTTCATGTGTTTGTTAAGAGATTGTTAAAATAAAACCAAAGTGTTGATATGCAGTAACATCCAAGATCGGACTCATAAGAGAAAAATAAGGGCTTTTTCCCACTCCAGATAACTAAGCACCAGATCATGCCAAGTCCAAAGCAGTGACCAAGGAAGCAACCCTATTCTGGTTGGTTCCATTTACAGCCGGACAGGACCTTCTCAGGAGACCTCTGATCAGATTCTGCCTGAAGTCCTATCAATTGCAACAGGAATGTCACCATTTTGCAGTCCAGGAATGAGAGATTTGTCTGAGGAGGGCATGCTGAAGAGGGCACAAAAAAGGCAAATGCTAAGTGTTCTTGCATTGCTTGATTAATAGAATCTTAATAAACATAACACATGTATACTTCTATTAAATATTAAACCTCTGTAAGGCACTATACAAAGACAATGCCTTTGTCTTTTTCCATTTAGCATTAGTTAAGGATGGACATGTGTCTGTTTTCTTTACTCAAGGTGTGATACAGCTATGCAGTAAAAATGAAATTAAAGTAGATTTTCTTAAGGACACAAAATCTGCATGAACTTGGATGAGTTGGTGAAAAGGGTTACAGAGTAGAAAAATCACCAAGGAAGGTTAGAGACGGGTACAGGGGACAAGACTTGAGCTGGCTGGTACAGAGCAATGGAAAAGGCGAGGAAAAAGTTGATCCCTCCTTTCAAAAGACAAAGACATCAAGTACCTCATATGTTGTCAAGAGTGCATGGAAGTGAGATCGCTCTTTCAGGTTCTGCTGCAGTTTGGGTCGTTCCTCCTTGTTGCCTATGTATGTCACAAAGGAAAGTCCTGGAGCAAACCTGTTGTCAAGAGAAAGAACAAAAACAGTGAGCCACGTCTTTCATGTGTTTATGACCCTGGACCCCATTTTATGACCCTGGACCCCATTATCAAACATAGCTACTGCACAAATAATGAGAACCTCCTGTCCGCTACCCTACCCTCCCATGAGATGCGGCCGGATCTAACCCCTTCCTGACTAATTTGCATCTCAGGTTGGCACCTCAACTGCTGGTTCTGGTTTGGACAAGTCCAAAATAAACTGTGTTGTTCTATGTCTCAAAGTCCAAAGCAGATGATTGAAAACCAGTCTCATGGCCCATTTGTTATCCTGAACTGAAAAAGCTCACAAGAAGCAGGTGAATGAATACAGTTTGCCTAGCTGGGACCAAAGAATTGGCCTGTATCATGCTAAAATAAAGGCAAACAATGTCTGCAGCAAACAGGTCTAAGTCAGGGCCTCAAGAAGCTACCCTCTTCATCAAAAAAGCAGATAAAAACAGTTCTACAGGGGAAGAGTTGGAATCTTAAAATTTTTCCTCATTTAATTCCATCACTGATATCTGCCTAATGTTCCTCCTGGGTAGCTGTTCACTGCTGATCTATGAAGGGAGGCACTTTCCCCCAACTATTCCAACCGTAAGTGTATCCAAATCAGGCCAGCTCACTTCCGAATGTAACCTGGATGACTTCAAGACGCCGAGAGACGGCATCGCCCGACAGCCACATAAGCGGACTTCTAATCTTTCTGACCTCTCTCTTAAAAGGAAACTTTGGGTTCCATCTTAATGTATACATTTTGGGCACAGCATATGTGCCATCAGCAGAGTCATTGCACCCCAGTGAAGATGGGTTGCATGCACAGATGTAATGTATTTTGCATGCATATGTGAGCATGTCAAAAAAGACGCTGGGTCTTACCTTTCATCGTACAGAATCCTGGCTGTCTTCAGCAGATTTTGCCTAAGAGAGGCTGAGCATGGAGGGTTACAAATCAATAAAAAGTACGGAGCTAGTGGGGGCATTTGGCCTGAAAGCCAGCCTTTCTTTTTCATACCTAGCACGCTCATTATTTGGATTTAGTTTGAGAACAAGAAAGAACATCCCAGCACAGAGCTAATGTTTTTAATTGCTTTGGTCTGAGAGCCAAGGACACTCTGAGTGCTCTGCCCACAGGTGTGAGACAGCGAGGCAGAGATGGGGCAGAGATTGACTGACATCCAGACTGATCAATAAGAATATTCCATCCCATTAGTGTCATGCTTCAGATTTAAGGAGAGTTGCTCTTCTGGGTTGCTCCCCTCTTCTCTTAGTCTTCCGCTATCTCTTGCTTTCTCTGGGGTGTAGCCGGAGGAGGTCTGCGCGGGATGTTTAGTCTGGCTTTTGCCGTTTTGCAGAGGCCTCTGAGCCTTTCTGCCTTTTTCCTCTCTTTTTTTTTTGCTGTCGGGGACCGGGTGCTGCTTGCTGGGACTGGCTGCTCAGTTGTGGACGGAGTTCATGAGTAATTGCCTTGAGTATCTTTTATTTCTATTATATATATATATTTACTAGTAGTGTATTATTATTTTGTTATTTTATTAAACTGGTTTTATCTCAATCCAAGTTTCTCCCTTCCCTTTTGATTCTCTCCCCTGTTGTGGGGGGGCAGAGGAGGGAGTGAGCGAGCAGCTATTGTGGTTGTATTGCTAGTTCGGGTTAAACCACAACACACATATACCACAGCATTGTAAAGACTATGCATTAACTGCAAGTGGTGTTTGCATTGGTCTGTTGTTTTGGTAGCTTCCTGGTTTACTTTTTTTCCTTTTGAAAGGAAGAAAACTATTGGACTGAGCCCAAGAGAATCTTTGCAACTTGCTGTGCAGAAATATGATGAGCCAGACAACTGTTGAAACTTACCTCTCCAGTTCCTCCTTCCAGTTGCTCAGAACAGACAGAGGACAAAGTATCAGAAATCTCTCTTTGTTTGTTATTTTTTTTGCCATATAAAGTAGTAGAGAAATAGTCTAAAAGGCAAAAAAAAAAAAATTTAATAATAAGAAAAGGGTTAAACCCAATAACCTGAACCTGCATAAACTGTCTCCCTCTTAAGTTTTTTAGCTGGTTCCCACTGGCTCTCTAGCACAAAACACAGCTAAGAGAATGTCAAGTGAGATCCACCATAAAGGACAAAAAAGTGACCTTGTTATCTGGAGCCCCTTTCCAAAGACCTTTCTCCACAGTCACAAAGAAGATCATCTCCTAAACATCACTTTTAAAACTACTAGTTTGTTATTTAAGACCCATCGAATACTATCAGCTGAACCAAAGCACAAACATTTATTTTCCAACAAAACTGAAACCCATTTAAAAACTTACCAAAAAAAAAAGCAGCACTGAAAAATTTACACCTGCAAATTTTAATCCCTGTGTTGACAAACACAAAAATCTTCTTGCTGCATGTTCATCAAAATTACATCAACCTCTCTTTACTAGCTATGTGTTGTCCCTTCAGATCTGCACACTATGAACTACACATTCAGATGTCCATGTAAAATGACCACTCACCTTTTTACAAAACACTGAAACCTTTTTGGAGTGTCACTCAGGACCTAACAGGGATTTAAAGCGATTAAGAAATGAAAGAATGAGCTTTCTCTTTCGACTATGGACTTCAGGATGGGGCTGTTTAACTGACCACTCATCGAGGTGATTTTCCTTTCATTCTGCAGAAACATTAGGCTAAATTAGACAAAGATCATTTTCCAGAAGAAGACAACACACCTGACAAGTCTTCCCAAGACCCATCTCATCACCCAGGATACAGCCATGCTGGACTTCGTAGCATTGCACCAGCCAGTTTACACCTTCTATTTGATAGGGACGAAGCTTAATGCCTGGCAATAAAAGAAATTTGTTACATTTACATAGTCATCCAATACACTCCATACACAATTAGACCTTGAAGCCACCAGAAATGGGTCATGTGCAACCAGGCCTTCCTAAACAGCAGCCTTGCGAGAAAAGTGTTCAGCAGAAACTGGTTTACCCTGCTGGAGAGCAGAAACACCAGCGTTACAGTAAAGCCATTAAAGTATATTCAAGAACTTGTACCCACAAAAACGCCCTAGGTCATTACAAAGGCCTGTACAAGGAACCTAATCTGATATTTAATCTGCTACTTTGCATTCCTAAAAGACAGCTTGACTTTCAGCTCCAGTCACTTTTAAAAATATGTAAGTACTAGATCCAGGGGAACGCTTTAGGCTACCAGTAACAGTCTATCTACTATTGTATAATAATCATTTCTCCACAAGACGTTCTCCAGCTTTCCTGCACTTAAGCTAGGGCAGACCTGAACTGTAGGTCACTGTAGCTACTACCGCCATTGCAATCCTTATTATGGGGCACAATATGTCAAAAAAACCCACCAAACCAGTCAAGTAGGAGTTCTCAAGATCCTTCCCTGTACCCGCACTCAAGTGCTGTGTGTTGTTAATAACATTGCGCCATTGCCGCCCTCTCCTCCCTGGGGACACCGTTGAGTGGGCGAAGTAACTCACCAGCCCGCAGGAAACACAAACCCAAATTAGCAGGGGGACTGAAATATGGGCTGCCCGCAGCTAAGGAAAACGTGCAAGCAGGATGGATAGCCTGGGCACTCCGCTTTAACATCTACCCTTCGCGTAGTGGAAAGCACTTTAAAAACATTCATGCTCAACATCAACCCACCTCGGGGCCGACCAGCGTTGCCCTGTGGATCAGCTCCCGAAGCACAGAGCTGTCTAGGGCTGCACTGAGACACCGCAGGGCTAAAAGCCGGGCCCAGGGAGCCAAGTCCCGGCCTAAGCTCCCACCTAACTGCAGAGCCGATGGGCGCACGACTGACCTGGGGGAAGGTTTGCACGGCGCAGCCAGCACGGCAATACCACTCCGTGCAGCGAGCCCGGGAACCACCCGTATTTACACCTCGATTTATTTCAGGCCCGAGGGCTGTTAACACAGGGCCCAGACGATCCCCGGGCAGCCGCAGGGCCCCTCCCGCCACCCTGGCACGGAAACCCACCCCGCGACGCGCCTTACCGCTCCCGCTTCCCCCCGGCAGCGCCGGGTCTGGCGGCCCGCTAACCTGTCAGACCCCACCGCTGAACGTCCGCCTCCTCCACGCCCGGACCCGCCGCCCGGGCGCTGGCGGCGCGGCGAAGCGCCTGGAAGAAGCGGGACATGGCGCTTGGCGAGGGCGGGATGGCGGGATGGCGGGACGGAGCCCGCTGCTCGCCCGGCGCCGGCGCTCACCGCGCTGCTCCCGCCGCTCTTCGCCCGGCGGAGCGCAGGCGCCGTCGGTGCGCGGGCAGGGCCGGCCCGCAGGCGGGGCGAGGGGTGGGCTCGCCGCCGCCGGGCTCGGTGTCAGAGCCGCCATGGCGCCGCTGCTGCTGCTTCTCGTCTCGCTGCTGGCGGCCGCTGCTGCCTACCTGTGCTGCGTGCGGCGGCACACGGGCAGCGCGGAGGCCGTGCTGCGCCGCCGGGAGCCGGGACGGGCGGAGCCGCGGAGCCGCAGCCCGCCGCGGGACCCCGTGAGCGCCGGGGAGGGAGGGAGGGAGGGAGCGGGCGGGCGGCGGGGAGCGGGGCGCAGCGCTCACCTCTCGCGTCCTCTCCGCAGTGGGCACCGCGGCTGTGCGGCACCTGGCTGCGCCTCTTCGTGCATGTGGCCAACACGGTGAGTGGGGTCGGGGTCGCCGCCCGGGCTCGGCGGCTAGGGGCGCGGAAGGAGCCGGGTAAACAAGGCAGTAAAACCTGCGGCTGCTGGGGGAAACCGGCCAGGACTGCCGGGGGTTGCAGAGGGAGGAGGTCTCGGTCGGAAGGTTAAACCCGCGTTTGTAGGGGAGTTGTGGGGAAGTTGTGGTTTTCTGCGTGGTTTTGGGTTCACCCTGTCCCCGAGGTGGGATGCTGTGGGGAGAGCTGGGCTCTGGGGTGGAGGTGTCATGAGAGTCCTCTGGTATGGAGAGCCTGAGGCTGACATCAAACTCAGAATGCAGCTGCCACCAGCCTTCCTCAGATGTGAAGGGATTCAAGTCCCTCAGCCCTCTGAGTGGGGTTTTCAGGAAGGTGATGAAGGCACCTCTTCCCCCATAACTCCTCCACGAGTGGGCTTTGCGGTGCTTTTCATAGGATCATAGAATAGTTTGGGTTGGAAGGGACCTTAGAAGGTCACCTCGTCCAACCCCCCTGCAATGTGAGCAGAGACATCTTCAACTAGATCAGGTTGCTCAGAGCCCCGTCCAGCCTGGCCTGGAATGTCTCCGGGGATGGGGCATCCACCACCTCTCTGGGCAAACTGCCAGTGTTTTACCACCATTGTGAAAGGTTTCTTCCTCATGTCCATTCTGAATCTCCCCTCTTCTAGTTTAAAACTATTACCCCTTGTCATGTCATAATACGCCCTTCTAATAAGTCTGTCCCCATCTTTCTTTTAGGCACCTTTAAATTGCTGAAAGGCTGCAACAAGGTCTCCCTGGAGCCTTCTCTTCTCCAGGCTGAACAACCCCAAGTCTCTCAGCCTGTCCTCACAGCAGAGCTGTTCCAGCCCTCTGATAATTTCTGTGGCTTTCTCTGGCCCCTCTCCAACAGGTCCATGTCTTTTCTGTACTGCGGGCTCCACAGCTGGACACATAGAACTCCAGGTGGGGTCTCACCAGAGCAGAGCAGAGGGGCAGAATCAGTTCCCTTGACCTGCTGGCCATACTCCTTTTGATGCAGCCCAAGATATGTTTGGCCTTCTGGGCTGCAAGTGCACATTGCCGGCTCATGTTCAGCTTTTCATCCACCAGTACCCCCAAGTCCTCCTCAGCAGGGCCGCTCTCAATCCCTTCATCCCCCAGCCTGTATTGATACCAGACGTTGCCCCGATCCAGCTGCAGGACCTTGCACTTGGCTCTGTTGAACCTCATGAGGTTCATATGGGCCCACTTCGCGAGCTTGGCCAGGTCCCTCTGGATGGTTTTTCAGCCTGTGGGTTGATTCCTGCCGAGACCGGTGTATAGCAGGGTGCTGCGGGGAGAAAAGCCTCTGTCCCTTTGGCAGTGAGTGCCTTGCGGCATCATCTGCCTGAAAGCGGGTGGATTTTGTTGCTGCTACTTGGCCTTTCTTTTTGAGCTGATGTCAAGGTTAGGCACGAAGGTCTCATTTCAGCAGCATGACCAGTTACAGAGCTCAGTGCCTGGTTGGGTCTGGAGTGAAGGCTAGTGATGGGCTCTGCCTGTATTTGTGAGAATACTTTGCAAGTGTCTTTCTTCCAGGATATGATAACCAGAATACCTTTTTACCCTTTGTTTTGTGGCTGATTCTGGCCCTGGGCTTGTTTCCTTTCCTGGCATCCCCCTTGAGTGGGCGGGACACACAACATCTCAGTATGTTAGAGGATTGCGCTATATTATATTAGATGCAGATTAGGAGCAATGCCTTTCGAAAAAGAGACTGTAATTCTTACGGAGAGTGTGAGGCAATATATCGCTTCATGGGTCTAGGAGTGTGAGCCTTGCTTCAGACTTGTACTGTATTTGTACATCCCTTAATGTTTTCAAAGTTTGTTGTTGAGCTATTAAGACAGGCTAGAACAAGGCTGCTCTCTTTGGGACTGCTGCTATTGCTACACTGGGAACCAAGGTATTCAAAGAGTGTTTTCAGCTGCCTGCTACCATGGAGCCTTCAAATTTCTCACGCGTTTCCAAGCTCACTTGGTTTACTGCAGGAGCTGGTTGAGTGACAGGAAAGATCCTAACAGTGGGATAAACAAAATAATAATAAGCTTCTTGGCATGGGCGTTACCACGGTGATGGCGACCATACCTCTGCCCCTCGCCTTGAAAAAGCCTCCGAGAGGGCAGGGACACGTCCGCTGCCCGCCAGGCGCTGGGAGGGCAACCAGCTTGTGAAGCTAGTGAGTCCCACCCACCCTGTGCTGCAGCAGCGGGTGCGGTAGCTCGTGTAGTAGGGTGCAGAGGTTGTCACTCCTTGCTTGTTAGACCATCTCAATTACTGCCAGTGTCCCAGACTGCTGCTGACCATGGTCTCCTCCAGAAAGAGAGCTTGTCACAAAAAGACTGTGGCGACCCAGATGGAGGGTCTCCCCTGAACCGTGGCTGTTCAGGTCTCCGGCTGCAGGGAGTGCCACAGCCTGCTGCTACGGGGGGAAGGAGGCAGCATTCCACCTGCGGGAGGTGGGAGCAGGTGCAAGATCTGCTCAGCATGGCTGCGAAACTTAAGGAGGAAGTCAAGAGACTGAGGAACATCGGGGAGTTTGAAAAGGAGCTCTATTGGTGGAGTAACTCCCTGGCGTGCCAGTCAGAAAGGCCCCAGGAAGATACCCCCCAAAAGGTGATGGACCCCCTGCCCTGTCGGGCAGAGGGGGAAGACCCGAGACAGCCCCTGCCCTGCCGCTGTCAGGCAGAGGTAGGGGACCAAAAAGAGGAGGAGGGGTGGAAGCGAGTTCCAGTTCAACATCGCGGGCAACCCCCCTCCCTACCTGCCTTGCTTCCCCAGGTGCCCCTCTGTAATAGGTTTGAGGCCCTGGATCTTGAAGGAGAGGTAGGTGAGGATGTGGTGCAAGGGCCGCCTACAAGGTCACATCGGAAGAAGCAGTTGACTCTGCACCTCAAGACTCTCTCCGATAAGAAAGAAAGAAGGGTAATTGTGGTAGGCAATTCCCTTCTGAGAGGGACAAAGGGCCCAATATGCAGAGCTGACCCTCAGCATCGGGAAGTTTGTAGTCTACCCGGAGCCTGGATCAGGGACATCACCAGGGCGCTCCCCAACCTGATGCATCCAACAGACTACTACCCACTGCTGATCTTCCAGACAGGTGGGGAGGAAGCTGCATCCCGTAGTCTGAGGGAAATGAAGAAAGACTTCAAGGCCTTGAGACGGTTGGTGAAAAAGTCTGGGGCGCAAGTGATTTTCCTCTTCCCTCCTTCCACTTTTGGGTGACGACATGGGATGGAATAGAAGAATTCAGTCCCTAAATGATTGGCTACAATACTGGTGCTACAGGCAGGGCTTTGGGTTCTTTGATAATGGCTAGTTTTATAACATACCAGTCCGGACAGTGATACGTGGGAAAGGTTTATCCCACAGGGGTAAAAGGATGCTGGGACAGGAATTAGCAGGGCTCATTTGCAGGGCTTTAAACTAGATTCGAAGGGGGATGGGGTTGCAGCTGGGCTTGCACTGGTGGGGCAGCACTCTAGAATCCATAAAGACCAGGAGGCCCCCCAGGCCCCTAGGGTGCAATCGGTGTACTCGGCTCGCTCCCTGAAGTGCCTGTACACCAATGCGCGCAGCATGGGGAATAAGCAGGAGGAGTTAGAAACCTGCGTTCGGTCAGGATATTACGATCTGGTGGCAATTACAGAGACATGGTGGGACAGCTCACATGGCTGGAATGTGGTCATGGATGTCTGTGTCCTTTTCAGGAAAGACAGGCCAGCCAAGCGTGGTGGTGGAGTTGCTCGTTACGTGAGAGAGCAACTACAATGTATAGAGTACTGTCCAGGTGCGGTTGAGGAGCGAGTTGAGAGTCTGTGGGTGAGAATTAAGGGGCAGCTGGCAGGGCTGATACTGTCATGGGTGTCTATTACAGGCCACCAGATCAGGGTGAAGAAGTTGATGAGGCCTTCTACGGGCAGCTGAGAGCGGCTTCACAGTCACAGGCTCTGGTTGTCATGGGGGATTTTAACTACCCTGATGTTTGCTGGAAGGACTACTCAGCCAGCCAGCCTCAGTCCAGGAGGTTCCTCCAGTGCATTGATGATAATTTCCTGATGCAAATGGTGGAGGAGCCGACTAGGAGAGGTGCGCTGCTGGATCTCGTCCTCGCTAACAAGGAGGGTCTGGTTGAAGCAGTAAAGGTGGGGGGCTGCCTTGGTTGCAGTGACCATGAGATGGTGGAGTTCAGGATCTCATGTGGCAGGAACAGAATACCAAGCAGGATCACAACCTTGGACTTCAGCAGGGCCGACTTTGGCCTGTTCAAGCAACTGCTAGGGGAAATCCCATGGGCAAGGGTACTTGAAGGTAAAGGGGCCCAAGATAGTTAGTTAGCATTCAGGGACTGCTTCTTCCAAGCTCAAGATCAGTGCATCCCGATACGTAGGAAGTCAAGGAAGGGAGCCAGGAGACCTGCGTGGTTAAACAGGGAACTGCTGGGCAAACTCAAGTGGAAGAGGAGAGTTTACAAATTATGGAAGGAGGGGCTGGCCGCTTGTGAAGAATATAAGGCTGTTGTCAGAGGATGTAGGGAGGCAACTAGGAAAGCTAAGGCCTCCTTAGAGTTAAACCTGGCAAGAGAGGTCAAGGACAACAGAAAGAGCTTCTCCAAATACATGGCAGATAAAACTAACACCAGAGGCAATGTAGGCCCACTGATGAATGGGGTGGGTGCCCTGGTGACAGAAGATACAGAGAAGGCAGAATTACTGAATGCCTTCTTTGTCTCTGTCTACTCTGCCGGAGGCTGTCCTGAGGAGCCCCGTACCCCTGAGGCCCCAGAGGAAGGCAGGGCAATGGAGGAGTCTGCCTCAGTTGATGAGGACTGGGTTAGGGACCAGTTAAGCAATCTGGACATCCATAAATCCATGGGTCCAGATGGGATGCACCCGCGGGTGCTGAGGGAGCTGGCTGAAGTCATTGCTGGACCACTCTCCATCATCTTTGCCAAGTCTTGGGAAACGGGAGAGGTGCCTGAGGACTGGAGGAAAGCAAATGTCACTCTGGTCTTCAAAAAGGGCAAGAAGGAGGACCCGGGCAACTATAGACTGGTCAGCCTCACCTCCATCCCTGGGAAAGTGATGGAACACTTTATCCTTGGTGCCATATCAGGGCATATCAAGGATAAGAGGGTCATCAGGGGCAGTCAACATGGCTTCACCAAGGGGAAGTCATGCTTGACCAACCTCATAGCCTGTTATATGAGGACATAACGAGGTGGATAGATGATGGCAAAGCAGTGGATGTGGTCTATCTTGATTTCAGTAAAGCATTTGACACCGTCTCCCACAGCATCCTCACAGCTAAACTGAGGAAGTGTGGACTGGACGATCGGGTAGTGAGGTGGACTGTGAACTGGCTGAAGGAGAGAAGCCAGAGAGTCGTGATCAATGGGGCGGAGTGTGGTTGGAGGCCTGTATCTAGTGGAGTGCCTTAAGGGTCAGTACTGAGGCCAGTATTGTTCAATGTATTCATCAATGACTTGGATGAGGGAATTGAGTGTACTATCAGCAAGTTTGCTGATGACACCAAGCTGGGAGGAGTGGCTGACACGCCAGAAGGCTGTGCTGCCATCCAGCGAGAGCTGGACAGGCTGGAGAGTTGAGCGGGGAAAAATTTAATGAAATATAACAAGGGTAAGTGCAGAGTCTTGCATCTGGGCAGGAACAACCCCAGGTTCCAGTATAGGTTGGGGAATGACCTATCAGAGAGCAGTGTAGGAGAAAGGGACCTGGGGGTCCTGGTGGACAGCAGGATGACCATGAGCCAGCACTGTGCCCTTGTGGCCAAGAAGGCCAATGGCATCCTGGGGTGTATTAGAAGGGGGGTGGTTAGTAGGTCAAGAGAGGTTCTCCTTCCCCTCTACTCTGCCCTGGTGAGACCTCATCTGGAATATTGTGTCCAGGTCTGGGCCCCTCAGTTCAAGAAGGACAGGGAACTGCTGGAGAGAGTCCAGCGCAGGGCCACAAAGATGATTAAGGGAGTGGAGCATCTCCCTTATGAGGAAAGGCTGAGGGAGCTGGGTCTCTTTAGCTTGGAGAAGAGGAGACTGAGGGGTGACCTCATCAATGTTTATAAATACGTAAAGGGTGAGTGTCATGAGGATGGAGCCAGGCTCTTCTCGGTGACAACCAATGATAGGACAAGGGGCAATGGGTACAAACTGGAACACAGGAGGTTCCACTTAAATTTGAGAAGAAACTTCTTCTCAGTGAGGGTGACAGAGCCTGGAACAGGCTGCCCAGAGGGGTTGTAGAGTCTCCTTCTCTGGAGACATTCAAAACCCGCCTGGACGCCTTCCTGTGTAACCTCATCTGGGTGTTCCTGCTCCAGAAGGGAGATTGGACTAGATGATCTTTTGAGGTCCCTTCCAATCCCTAACATTCTGTGATTCTGTGATTATCCAATGCTTGCCTAATCTGTGGAGCATGAAGAAGGAAATGGATGGGCTCTATATGGGTGCAGCTTAACAATGTTGCAGCCCACAGCTGCAGGCGTTCTGGGCCAAGCCAGGGAAGGACAAAGGCAGGAGAGCCGGAAGAATACACTCTTTATAGTTATATGAGAGGTGGGAGGGGAAGCATTTCAGCCCATTTTGTGGCCTGAAATACAAGTATTTGAGCTATTTTTTTACTACATAGCACTGCCTGCTCTGTAGGGTGCTCTGAGTCTCCAGCAACTGTGAGCACATTCAGTGTTCCTTGTCTAGTGGGGAAGGTATTCAGGTCAAAGTTGCTGCAAACCAATGTTTCTCCTTACTTTCTTCTAGGCTTTTGGACAGATCTGCTTACTGCCATTCTTAATAAGGTAAGAGTGGGGAGATTTTCCCCCCTCCAAGTTGTTGGATTTTGTTTGGTTTTGCTTGGTTTTGTTTGTTGTTTGTTTGTGGGTTTGTTTTGTTTGTTTTTTAAAAGTGCTTGCATTGCACACCACTTACAGATTATCTGAAATTACCTTTTCTAAAAGGGAAGCTGCATAACGATTGGAGAGTGAGCAAGATTATTTCATACATGTTTTTTACTAGATCATATTTTTTTAACTACTTTGGTTTGAGTTGGTCTCTGTCACAAGAAATCAACTTTTTTCACGCTGGAGCAGATGCATAGAAACCCAATTTGCTGGCTTGCCTTTTGCTGAAGAGCGATCTCTCTTTCAAAGCTTGTGGATGTGCAAATCTGCTGTGTTTATCACCAGTAGTGATAAAAGAATAGTAGTACTGGGGAAATGACATGAAGTTCAAAGGTTTTAGCATGTTCTTTTTAAAGATATTCACTATTTTAGGCCAGCCTTTTCTCCTCTCCCATTTTACGGTTTTGTTTAGAAACTGTGCTGTCAAGTGTACTTGCACTGAGAGCCACTCAGGTAAGATGTGTGAGGAACCTCAGGCTCACACTTGGCTCACATAGTTTGCTGGTCATTTGGTGGGTCATCTGTGCAGATCCCAGGACACTGAAAAATATATTACACACAATTGGTACCCCTTAATTTTTACTTGGGGCATGGGCTTTTTGAATGAATCGAACCCAGACAAGTGGCACTGCTGTTATACAGCAGATCATTCCTTGACATCTATGACAAGAGTCTTGACTTCCTTGCTTTATGTGTTCCAAGCACTGGACTTGTGCTGCAATCCCTGTTGTATCTGGTTGCAAACTATGTTGAAGCAGGTCATGGAAAAGCCTGAAGAGATTCTTGTTTTAGCAGGGTTAGTACTTGAATGTATGATATTATGAATAGTGTGAATTACACTATTTTCTCTTTCTCTCTTCTTTCCCATTCTAATTAAGTGAATTGAAGATTTTCACCATTTTTTTTCGCAGCTTGGGTTTACAGAGGCCAGTTGGCCTTATATCAAGAGGTAGGAGACTTTATTAAACAGAACAGATTTGATGCCTTTGGAAAGGTGTGAGAGATTATCTTGTAATGGTTGCAATTCCCTGCTGTGAGAGCAGACTGCTAAGACAAAATGTTCTTGCGTAAGGTTCCCTCTGAACAATCTGAAGAATTAGTCATGGTAGAACTTGCAAACTCTAGCAGTGACTGTCTCTCTTTCAGGTTGAACAACTTCTCGCTCATGCGTTTGCTTGACATTCATGAAGATCCCACGTTTATCCCAGAGGTTGCTGCAGAGGTTACGGAAGACAAGTCTGAGGCTAAAAGCACTTCAGATGTTATTCAGCAGCTGATAGATGCAAGGTTAGTATGTGATGTGTAAGAGTGGAGTGGAAGAACACACATGTTAGCACTGTTACGTTAGTGGGAAGCTGCTGTTTTCAGTAACCTGGATTAAAATCTTTTTCCACACCCAGCTACTTTACAAAACAAATAGTGCTATCAGTCATCTTTCCTTTTGTAACTTATAAATCACCAGTAGTTACAAGCAATGTGAAGTATTAGGCTTTGTTAGGTTGCTTGGATAAATGCCTGTTAAGCTTCTTGATTGCAGCCTGTACTTGATTAAATCCCACTAGATTCCAGGCAAAACGTTACTCAGGCTCACGTGTCTCACTGATGTCTGATGCTGAGGTGGGAGCAGCTGGGCTGCTATGAATGCTCTCCCCATCTGGTTTTGGTTCTTAGTTGTGGGCCTATTGAGTAGGTACTGAAAATGTCTATGAGCTGCACTTCATCAGCATCTCAGCTTTTAGCAGGACTAAGTTTGTTCCCTACTTGAATTCTTCAGCTACAGCAAGGAAAAACTTTAATCTCCTTCACTTTAGAGGAAAGGATATATTTCCGGCAGGCGTGGGTCCTGGTGAGTGCAACCTTCTGGTCTTGTGTCTCAGCTTTTCCAGTGATACATTGAGTATTACAGAGCAGGTTACTGGAGCCTTACCTCTTTCCTCCATAGCACATTGTGGTCCCATACCCTGTCCTGTTCCAGGATATGACTTCTGGTTTAGGTGATGATAGGGAGGCATCTCAGAAGTAGTAATTGTAGCTAGCTCTTCAGATGATCTTATGTTCATTCTGTTGTGATGAGAAATGGTCTATTTCTTATGTGCTAGAGCCATCAACTTAGTTTTTAAGCAGTTTGCTGATGTGTATCCTTGTGTATGCTGCGTAGCACCTTTTCCCCCTCCTACACCACACACTGGATGTGCTGCCGGCTATCTCTGGATCAAACTTAGAATCATAGAATCATTTCGGTTGGAAGAGACTCTGAAGATCATCAAGTCCAACCATAACTTAACTCAAGTACTAAACCATGTCCCTAAGAAACCTCATCTATATGCCTTTTAAACCCCTCCAGGGATGGTGACTCCACCACTTCCCTGGGCAGCCTGTTCCAGGGCTTCACAACCCTTTCCGTGAAGAATTTTTTCCTAATATCAAATCTAAACCTTCCCTGCCACAACTTAAGGCAATTTCCTCTTGTCCTTTCACTTCCTACTTGGGAGAAGAGACCAACCCCCTCCATGCTACGACCTCCTTTCGGGTAGTTGTAGACAGCGATAAGGTCTCCCCTCAGCCTCCTCTTCTCTTCTAAACAGCCCCAGCTCCTTCAGCTGCTTCTCATCAGACTTGTGCTCCAGGCCCCTCACCAGCTCTGTCACTCTCCTCTGAACTCTCTTCAGCACCTCAGTGTGGTTCCCGTAGTGAGGGGCCCAAAACTGAACACAGGATTCAAGATGGGGCCTCACCAAGGCCTAGTACAGTGGAACAATCACTTCCCTGGTCCTGCTGGCCACACTATTCCTGATACAAGCCAGGATGCTGTTGGCCTTTTTTGCCACCTGGGCCTACTCCTGTAATGTTGGAGCAGCGAGTAGCCAGTGTAAACCTGGAATAAATTTTGAACAGTTTAATGACTGCTGTATTGTGGTAGAAATATGAAGGAACTAGAACGTGTCAGCAAGACTGACCCTTTATTTCTGGGGCATCCTAAGTGTATCTGGTGTCTGGCATGTGTGCAAGGAGTTTGGTAGGGTATGAGCTGAAATGTGTGGTCCAGTAGTCCAAATGATGACCAGCGAGTTTACTGTGAGTGAATGATGCCCAGCCTCCATTGGACTGTGATGCTGAAGTCTACAGGTCCAAACAGAGGTGGCTTTGATGGTTCACAGTTGCCTCTTTAATCCTTTCTTTGCAGATCTGATTCTGCTAGCAATGGGTTTAGCTTCAAAGGGATCAAAGACTACCTGGACTGCTACCGGTAGGTGAAACTATGGCCTGGAAACAACCTGTTTTGCATGTTCCCCTGGTGTGGGCTGCTACTGTTCTACATGCTCTCAGGCATCTCTTTGTTAGGATTGTCCTTGAGGTACCGCTATTTAGCATCACCCTCTGCACTCCTTTCCCTCTAATAGAATAATGAAGGAAAGCCAACTGGGAGAGCTGGCATAACTTTCACAAATCCTGCAAAGATATTTAAATGCTGTTTTCCTTGGCTGATGGTCAGTTTTCTATGGGAAACATTTTTACATACCTTGTTTGCCCAAACATGTGAGCGAGAAGGGGAGGAAGGTTCATCTGGATGATGCGAGTTGCACATGCTGTAGGTCTCTGAAGAATCCCTTGGTTCCCCAGCTGCTTGTGCTCCTGTGAGCAGTCTGCTTGCTTTTACCCAGTAAGGGTGTCCAGCTTGGAAAGAGCTGGAACCACATCCCTGACTCTGAGGCTGTGCAAGCTGTTGGCTGCTCGGTAACTCCTGTTTGCCTGTGGATGTGTGCTCAGATAAATTCTCTTGCGCTCCTAGCACTTGTTCCTCAAGGGCCACCTCTGCCAGCAGGCTGCGGCTTTGGAGCAAAAGGCGTCCGCGGTCTGGTGTTATAGGGGCATCCTGACTGTGAGGCTTTCGTGTCAGCCAGAGATGTGTTTGTGGTAACATAGCCTCTTACCAGGAGGGAGGGAAGACCTATGTGTTGAAGGTGGGTTATGATAGTACTGCTGGGAGCCCCTTCTCCGTAACCGGAGGCCTGTATAATGGAGGCTGGCCTCTTGGTCTTAGTTCATGATACTGTGAGTTTCATAGCCTCGGGCTTTCAGGAGCTTGAGGACTCTCTGTAAAGATTTCCCTGTTTATCTGGTGGTTCAGGAGTATCTGGGTAACTCTCCTAGCTCTTGCCCCTACTCTAAAGGGTTGGGGATGTGGTGTGTAGGCAAATTCTCCCCTTAAGGAAGGGAGTCTTCCATCTTGATGGTGTCAACTGTGGTGAAATCATCGTCGCACACAGATTCGGATCTAGTTCTTGTTTACAGCTGCCATCTTGCTACGTGAGAGACAAACCCTGTGTGTGGATGTGGTGCAGGGGTCTTGTAACAAGGTACCAACTTCTCCTGTCCTGTAGGAGTGGGAAGCTGACGCCATCTCAGGTAGCAAAGAACATCATTGCCACGCTGGAGGACTGCGACAAATCCACACCCCCACTCAGAGCGATAGTGCAATGGGACCAGGAGCAAATAATGCTGGTAATGTCTGCCTTTGCTAGGAAAGGAGCCTCTGCCACCCCAAGAGCGGTAGCATCCATTAGAAGGGGCAGAGGTTCTTCTGATATATTGCACAGAGAAATATGTACATTTTTTTTCTCCCTCCTTGTGTGGAGGACTACAAACAAGTTTGCTTTCCATCCTGCAAAGAAAGGTAGCATTAAAGCAATCTGTTTCCTGCTGGACAACTATGTTTAAAACAGGACTTCTGTGGTTATACGGCATCCGTTAGCATAGATGCTTCCAAGTAGTAGTTGCCCATAACCATATGGTGGAAGAAGGAAGAAACAAACTTAGTTTGGCTTAGTAGCAGCTTGAGAGAGCCATTTTTGGTATCTATTCTGATACCAGTAATGACCTTCAGCTCAACTAAATATATATAACATACAGGTTTTTTTTCTCTGTGCAGATGGCTGAGGCCTCCACGGCTCGTTACAGGAATAAATGTACCCTGTCTTACCTGGATGGCATCCCAGTGTGTCTGAAAGAAGAGTTCAAAGTGGTGAGTTTCCTTGTCTAGCTATCAGCTCATGCTGCAGGTGGTCAACCTGGACAACTCACTGCGACGAGGTTTTAAGACCAACTCCTCAGCAGAAGCCGGAGAATATGTTTGTAATAAGGGGTAGTATGTGGGTTTGTGATGAGTAGGATTAATGAGTTTTGCCAGGTGATGACAGATCTTGGATACAGCAGACGTGTTCCATATCTTGTGCTGATCTTTTTAATCCATGGGGAGTAGAGGGTGGGGGTGGGGATGGGAAACGGTCTCTCTTGTGATGAAATCAGAATGTATAAAAGGATCTGTAGTGGTGGGTGTAACTGTTCTGCACTTCTCAGGCACTGACTCTGCTCCACTGGCGAAGTGTCTTACCTTAAAGGACATGTGTCAGAAATATGCAAGTTACTTTGAAAATCCCCACTGATGAGGAATTGTGCCTGTGGCCTAACAGGACTACTATTAAATACCCCTGGCAGTGCTATCAAGCTGTTGTAGGTTCTGCAGAGACCTACCCATAGGGTGGGAGTCCTGTTTATATACAGATTCTTCCATTGCCGCCTCGAAGTGAAGAGTACTTAGCATACCCTGAAAATTAGTACAGCCGGTATTTTGGCATTCGTCTAATCTTAGTGCCTTGCTTCAGAGCACTATGGATCTGAAATGCTGCAGCTCTGTCCATAGAAAAATGGAAAATAGATATCCTGTGTGCTGTGGGTCCCAGGTGTCTGTTCTGCAGCCTCTGGGTACAGCAATTGCATTGCTGTAGGAAGGCAGACTTCTTGACCACCTAGGTGCGTTTTGCTTTTCTGTGTCATGGTATTAAAATGACTCCTCTGCATGGGAGAAGGACCAAATATTGAAGAGTTAAGTGTCCCTCCTAACAGAAACCAACACAGAATGAGTTGAAGAGTGAAGCTTCCTAGCCTTTACCTCTGTGGGTCCTAATGTCTGCAATCTGTTGTGGAGTCGAAGTGCACGTATGAAGCACATACATGTGCTTGCCTACCTTGCCAGAGTTTTAGGATGAATAATAAGGTGTCTTCTTGCTAAGGTACCTTACCATCAGCGAGTGGGAACAGTGTATCTTGGGACAGAGCCCGAAACAGAAGATGCTACTGTGGCCAAGAAGCTGCGAGAGGCTGGAGCTATCATTATTGGAGTCTCAAACATGCATGAACTAGGGACTGGAACAACGGGATGCAATCCTAATAGGTAAAAATCCCTTTCCCCTCTCTTCTGCCCCATCTAGAAAGACCTAAAAGTCTGTCCAGAACTGGCAGAAAATGATACAAAAAGAAGGCAAGCATGTGAGAATAAAACTGCCAGAAGCACCCTGTGCAGGGAAAACCCTGCAGGTATGAAAACTCAGCGTCGTAGATAAGAGGGTCGGAGTAGCTGTGGAAGCCTGAAGGCTCCTGAAACCAAAGGACGGAGAGGATCCAAGTGGTGTCTGCTGAGTAAGGAACTTGGTTTGCCAGGCCTTGCAGGCCTGGAGGTGTGAATGTATACAGGATGAGTGGTAGAAAAAAAGCAGTGACAGGAAATAAATAGTTAATCTAATGCTCAGTCACAGTAATGGTGAAAGGCTCAGAACAATGAGAAAAGGTAAAGTCATCTCAGCAGAATGTAGTGGGTTTATTTCCTAGGTTATAGGAATTTGCTTTACTGTTGCGAATTCTCCAGCTATAGCCAAGCTGAGAACTGCTGTTCCAGAGCAGCGGCCCTCACAGCCTTGATAAGAAGCCATGTGCAGAGCCACGCTCTGTGTGTGTACAGCTGGGGAGAACTGTGGCTCCCCCTCAGCTGCAACAACATGCCAGGGCATTTCCTCACTGTGTGAGGTCAGCTGGACACTCTGCAGCTGGCAGCTCTCTTTGGTGTCTGGGAACTGGAGCATCTGGAGACTTTTGGAACTGCTGCTCTGGGATAAAGGGCAGAGCTGGGGGTGCTGACTTGCTGGTCTGTAAGAATTGCTGGCCACCAGCTGCTCCACCTTTTGGAATTGCGTGATGCGCTGTGGCATGCGGTCACGGTACAGTGCTGTTGTAGATGGAATAGCTGGAGCATCACCCTCTCTCTTGCTTTGAGTCTGCTTCTTTTGGATAGGCTGCTTATGGTAACAAGAGATTGGACTCTGAGGCAGAAGTCTTTTTTACATCTTGTTTTCTAGGGACATAGCATTATCTGGGATTACATGGTATCTCTTTACTAAGATCAGAATCCCTGAGCTGTGTTTCTGGATCTTTTCCTGCCCTATAGTGCACACGGTCCTTTCTAGGAAAAGCTTCAACATTATTTGTCTGCTTCAGGTACCACAAGATCCCTCGGAATCCCTACAAGCCTAACCACTTCACAGGTGGGAGCTCCAGCGGGTCAGCAGCAGCTGTGGCGGCAGGTAGGTGTTTCTAAAGAGAGTTCAGGGGTGGTGGGAGGAAGGTCCTGAGCCAAAGTACCTCAGGCATTTGTTTTTTATGAGGGTGTTTAGAAGTTGGAGTGAACTCCTAGCTGAACAGAGAGCTCTGTGTGCTGTCTTGGCTACAGCTGCTGGTAGAATGGACAGGACAAGACTATGTCTTTCTGATCACAGGCCAATGTGTGGGTTTTTTTGTAGGTCTCTGCCCAGTGGCTATTGGCACAGATGGAGGTGGCTCTGTGAGGATTCCTGCTTCGTTCTGTGGCGTGGTGGGGCTGAAAGGTAGAGACCTTTAATCATGGAAGTGGGTGTATCTTGTTTGCTGTATCAGATAGAATGCCACAAACAAGTCAGGCACAGTCCATTAATTCCCATCAAGCAAAACTTGACCAAGAGAGACTCCGGAGTACAACACCCTGAGAGATATGTGTTGGCCTGGCAGCATGGAAGTGTTCTCAGTACTGGTTCTTGAACAGATGTTAAAAAAAAAATTACTTCCTTGAGTCAAATGCTAAACAAAACGTGCGTGCTGCCTTTCTACCCACTCTTCCATCTTCAGTCTTCCTTCTTTGCTGGGAGGTGTTCCCAACATAGTTGTGTATCTGTAATGAGCTGGTGAAAAACATTTCTGCCCACAATAGTTTGCCATCACCCCAATTATATGGAGAGGCTGATGCTGCTCAGGTTTGTATCTGCTAAATTAAACCTGGTAATAGGCTTGTATGAAGCCAGTACGTAGCCATTCCCTCTTATCTCAGTGTTACATGAAGTAGCAATGCAGTTTTTGCAGTAAGAATTAATGTTATCAAGGAAAATGTGCAGAGGACCTAAGAAATGCATAGGGCAGTGTCTACAGCATGGAAAGTGGCATGGCAGGATTGTCACTTGGAAGAGATGTTGGCTTTTGGGAATGATTTATCATTCCAAAGGACCTCAGCTATTTCATATGAGACTCAGCCATTACTCTGTTTTTCCATCTTTCTATATGCGATCAACTTGATTAATCTTGACTCATCTGAGGAAGTTAATGATGACGATGACAAAAGTGTAACTGATCAGAAAGGCAATAAAAGTACTCTCAGAAGACAATTGGTGTTAGGCGTGAAGTCTCATTGGTCAAGTGGGTGAGATCTCCCGGGGGGGTGGTATCTCATGCTGTTGATAATCCTGCTCCTGCTTCCCCATCCTCCATACCATAGATGCTGCTTCTGCATATTTAAATGCATATATTTCAAAACATCCCTGCATATATTTCCCCTCAACTAAATAATTTATTTTGAGGGAAACCAGTTTCACTATTCATGAATGAGTCAGATCATGGTCAGCAGAACAGGGTACTGAATGATGAGTGACTGGGCTCCAAAACACCAAACCTAAACGTGACTGGCAGGGGTGTGTTGCTAAGTGACTGGGTGCACCAAAGCCACCTAGGTCAGATCTTACCAGCAACTGCTGATATCTAGCTAACTGCCCATTTCTTTTCCTCTAGGTACATTTGGGCGCATCAGTTGTCACGGCAGCTTGCCACTCTCCTACTCTACAGTCAGTGTAGGTAAGAGGAACTCGTGCTCCACTTCAGGGACCTTGTTGTGTGGTGTTCTCACAGGGGAGGCAATCTCTGCCTACAAAAGACCTTGGGAGGAAGGTATTATTTACCCCTTGTCACATTTTTAGAACTGATCTTTCCTTCACAGGCCCTATCTGTACCTCAGTGGCAGATGCAGCCATTGTCTACAGTATCCTTGCTGAGCCAGATCCGCTCTATCCATATGGTAGGTGAGCCCTCTCCCTCCCTGAGCCCAGGTGCTCTGCCTTCCTAGGGGCATCCTAGGTAAAAGGAGGAACTCTTGTTTGTTCCCTGCAGGACTAAAACAGCCCAAAGCAACCCTATCTGATATGTGTGCTCCTGACCTGAAAGGCCTAAAACTGGGAGTGGACTGGACATTTTTTAAGGTGTGTGCCTGTTCTATCTCTGCTGCTTTGGAAAATGAGATTTTTAGAGGAATTCAGTGCATTCACTATTCTCTTGCCTGTCATCATTAGAGCTTCTCATATTTAGTCTTATAATTGGAAGAGAATGTAGCATGGGTGAAAATATTGACAGGGATAGGTTTTTTCATAAGCCAGCCTTTTGACTAAAAGTCTGATGGAGGCACAAGGAAAGGTAACGACTGTACAGCTGATGGTGGTATGCTCCCTTGTATTGCTGTTTCCATTGGAAGCAATGCTGCTGAGCTGATTATAAAAGACAGTTTAAAATCAAATGAGGAAAATTAGTGTATCCATTTAGTGACAATGCTGTAGCTGCTGAGGGCTATTTCATCATTCCAATGTAGAAACTGGGCTTGCAAGCTAGTACGGCTTGGCAATTGTAATGCAACCCCACAAATGTGGTCAGGATTTCTTCCCTGGAGGAAAATGAGGACTCTTTCTGTCTCTACCCAAGTGCAAAGGAGGAATATCCTCTCTTCTGGAAAAGACAACCTTTCCTTTTCCTTAGGAGTATGACCTGCAAGCTGTTCTAGATGGAGCAGCCAGTGTAAGGCAGTCCTGAAGGGCTGCGTTTCACTGCCATTAGGGACAGGAACAAGGAAAGCTCCATGAGGACCCAAGTCCTGGCGAGTGTGCTCACCAAGGAGACGAGGAGGGCAGTGACTAAAGTCTACTTAGTTCTTTCCTCTTATTCTCTAGGCATGTGATGCAGAAATCCTGTCCATCTGTGAGAAAGGTAAAGAGGAAAAGGCTGTAAGTCTCTTATTCTGCCTAATGTCATGGTGTAACTTGGTGCTCCTCTTATGTATGCATTAAAGAGATCTCGCCTGAAGTCCTAAAAGGCATATACGTTAAGAGGTCTGGCTAGACCAACAGCAGTAGCTTTGTATTAGGGAAGCCCTCCTGACTGCTGAGGGTTAAAAAGCTCAGCAGTTGTAGGCTTGTCAGGTTACAATGGAAGAATGCAGTCCAGTGTGCTAAGCCTCTGTCTGTATAAAGACAGATCTGTGCTCAGTAATACTTACTCTGCAAGCTTAAATGGTAAAAGACTTTTAAGGAAGGGACTTGTTTTACAACATAATGTTCAGTAGGAAAGACAGGGCTGAATCTTTGTGATATAACCCGTCCTCTGGTATTTCCCTGAAATCAGCCAAATGATGCCTTTAGGATGGCTTTGGCAGATTTTAGGCTAAGCAGAATCAACCCGTGGGGGTGGGGGAAAAAAGACTACAGCGTGTGATTTAGTAGTTGGCCTCCTATGCATTGGGGCTGAGATAGTTCACAGTATTCAGGCTTTGTTTGCCTGGATTTTCTTCAGCCTCCTTACTTCCATAGACACTCACACTTCTACATGCGTAGAGTTTTCTTAGGAGAGATGCACCATAAGCCAGTGAAATAGGCAAGCTTGAGTATTTGTGAAGAAGTTGGGGTCAAAGAAAGGAGGTGATTGTTTTTAAACTGCAAAAGATTTTTTTTTTTTCCTGAATTCTTGGTGTTCAGCCTTGCTAAAGTGCATCAGGATTTAGTGAACCCGTACTGTTGACCCAATCTCTTGAGTATTCCCTGGGTTCCTCTACCACTGTGGTTCAGAAGAGGCTTTGAATGGGAATCTCATGATGCTAAATAATCGCTTCATGCTGATGGAACGCTGGTCATGTCAAGTGCTCAGGGAAGCATTGTCAGTCCACTTTTACTCTTTGGGTTAATTGCGCGGCTAGAGGGAGGAGAAGAACATGGCCAAAATGTAGCGGATGAGTTAGGAACCCATTTGAAAGCCCTCTACCCCTGCCCTGTTGAAATACTGAGATCTAGGTAGGCTGAAGGCTTTTACCTACAAGAAGCAGCTGCAGCAGTCCGCATGCCACGTAATGCACTGAAGATGCTTGCCTTGTGATGCCCGATGGGGTCCCTGACTTCTCAAGGGGGTGGGGATTCACAACCCTTCTGTGAAGTTCGGTGAACTCAAGGATGCTGTCTGTGCTTTACCTGTTGTGCACACAGCTGTGGAGCACCTGCAGAGTTTGGGAGCCAGCGTGGTTGAACTGTCTCTGCCAGAGATGGAGGAAGTGCGAGTAGCACATGTAATCTGTATTCTCAGTGAGATGAGGGACTTCCTGCAACCTGACTTCAATAAACATTTCCAGGAAATGGTAAGTAGCAGTAGCTTGCATCAGTGCCAGTAGTTGTCCCAGCTGATACAGAACATGTTTCATGTCAGTGATAAACCTGAGGCTTTCTTGCTTTTTCTATGACAAACCACCTGTTGGATGACTACTGATACAGGAGAGTAGGTCTGGAAGAGAACTCCTGGGCTCTCACATTCAGTTTCTTGCAAGCAGAGCCACGATCGATGTTCTCTCTTTCAGAATTTGGACACTCGGGCTAACCTGGCCTTGGCTTCCCAGTTCACAGCTCTGGATTATATTACGGTAAGGAACATATGGTGGTGAAGGCTGAAGGGAGGCACCTAGCGAAATTGTAAGGGTGGGGTAGAGGATTCTCTTACCCTCCCCATACACGTGGAAAGATAACTGCTCAGCTGTACTGCCCTTTGCTGTGTAAGCTTGCTGAATGGTGGGGTGCCACAGAGGACATGACACCTGGACTTGCTGTCCTGCCTCTTTATTCCAAACTGCAGGAATGGTGTCTTCTTTTGCAAAGGCACAGGCTCTGATGGGCAGCGTCTGTCAACATCAAACACAAGCCTCATGAACCAAGAGGGCTTGGTCAGATAGTAGTCTCTCTGCTTGCAGGCCAATCGACAGAGAACTCGGAGCATGAGATTTTTGCGAGAGATCTTCACCACAGTGAACTGTATCCTTACACCAGGTATTGGCAGTCTTGGCCAAAGAGCTGGTCCCCAACAGCTGTATGGTGCATTTTAAAAATAGTCACTCCTTTAACTTTCTCCCAATTTTAAGAGCATTTCTTTTGTGCAAATACTTTGCTGTGCCCCAAGCCTTTAGGAGATAATGCAGCCTGGTTTGAAAGACTGCTGTCTACTTCTGTATTTGCTGTGTATTTCTAGACTTCCTGCCTGCACCCATGGCAGTGAGAAACACCTTATTGGTACTTGAAACACAAGCTGCAGAGCCAACACATTTACACAGGAGGGACTGGACATCTACTTATGTATGCAAATGTTCTTGCTCTAAATAGAAACTTAACTGCTTAATTCATAAATCCCAGCAACCTGACTGCATTCCAGGAGCATGGGTTTGCATCACTGATGTATATCAAACATGTGGCTTTAATGAACTGAGCTGTTCTTTAAAGACTGCCCACTGCCTGACTCTTCCTTTGCTCGTTAAGCACTGGATCAGGTTGCCCAGAGAGGCTGTGGAATCTCCATCCTTGGGGATATTCAGAAGCCATTCGGACATGGTCCTGGGCAACCTGCTCTAGCTGACCATCCTTGAGAGAGAAAGTTAGACAAGATGACGTCCTGAGCTCCCTTTGAATCTCAATCACTTTGTGATTCCTTTACAGCTGTTGCTTGCACTGCCCCAAGAATCTATGAATCTGACCTCTTGACTGGGAGCAGCGATATGTCCCTCACAGTCCGATCCATGAGGTAAGAAAGGGTGCTGCTTGCACTGTGGAAGCAAAAGTTTGGGAACAACTGGAAATTAGCTGTACTAACTGAAGGAGCTCAGGCTGTAGAGCAGGAGAGATTGATCCTGGCTGCCTCTCACAACAAAAGATGCCTTTGCTGCTGTCCCAAGGCAGGAATGCTGATGACAGCTTTTCCCTCAGGTTCATGCAGCTTGGTAACTTCACTGGGATTCCAGGCCTTGTGATCCCCATTGGATATTCTGCTGCTGGGCTTCCCATCAGCTTCCAGGTGAGTATTGGCTCATGTTGTATGCTGGGTCACAAAATCCCCAGCTGGCTTTGTCTGGAACCACTATAAGCAGATTCCTGCTGTTCCACACAGCACACTTGAGGAGGTAGCAGGTACTGGTAATAAAAGTTTTAACTTGTAGTTGAAGAGATTTGTGTCACAGCAACTCACTCCTGAATGGCAGGGGGACTTTTTGGGTATATGGGAGACAGGTTTCTCTGTCTCCCTGTCTACTTGTATCAGTACGCAGTATTTGTCACTACTCTTTCCCTTCTTTTTCCTATTTCTCATTTCTGTAACTTCTTCAAGTCCTTCCCTCTTGAAATGGGTCTCACGGGAGTGAAAGTTCCATGTCTTGTAATTAAAAGTCACACAACTGCCTTTATCCCAAATGCAGTTCTGGAATAAAAGGGAAAAGCATGTGTCCTTCAGGTGCTGTTGAGATGGAGGCAGGAAATTGTTTTCCACGGCTTTCAAGAGCATCTGATGCTACTTTTTTTTTTCTTTTTTTCTGCTCTTCCTTTCTCTCTCTGCCTATCTCATCTTCTCCCAGGTCATGGGAAAATGGTGGGATGAAGCTGTTCTTCTGAGGATTGGCCTGAAGCTAGAAGAGTTCCGTTGCCAGACCAAAAAACCATCCATTTATTATGACATCCTCGCATGATAGAGCGACCAAGATAGGGAATAAGTTGTGGTTTGTTTTGGTTTGGTTTTTTTCTTTTTTTTTTTTTTTCCTTCCCTGACCTCACCAAGTATTACAGTGGACTTGTTTTCAGTGTTCATCTAAATAAGGTTTAGTAGCAGGTCCATTTGAGGAGTGGGGAGGAACGCTGATCTAAGCAGGCACTGATACTGAGCAGACATAATTTCTGCTTTCTGTTGGTTATTGCATAGTCCAGTTTACACTGGGGAGACCAACTGTGCTTGCTCATTCCTCACTGTGCTTTTGCCAACAGGAGAAGCTGCAACTATCTTCTGCAATATCTTTCCACGTAGGAGTCTTGTGTAAAGATGGAAGACAGTTGCATCTACAGGACTGCATGCAGGCAGTTCATACTACTGTGTGTGCAAAGGTACAATCTCTAGACCTTAAACCTTCTCACAGAACTCCTCTTGCTCCAGGACATAACCAAGGTGCTGTTTTGAGGGGGAGAGGCAGCAAGTAATGCCTCACTCCCTTGAAATGAGGAGGATCTTGACACACCTGTAATGAGGTAGTGTGTGTTTTGGCCCCCTACTTAGTCAGAGACTAAGAGCAAAATAGAAAGCCTTTAGCTATGGAAGTGTCACCGTGCTTCTGCCCCTTATCCTGCAAACCGTGTAAGGTGAGTCTTACTGTTGCACAAAGTACGGGTGTGCTCACTGCATGAGCCTTACGTGCAAGGGGAGGAAAGAGCAGAGCACAAACCGTCATCAGCTCTGTGACCCAAAGCCCTAATTCAGGATTCTGGCTTTGCTGAGCATTTCTACTTCCCAAGCTAAGCCTTGGACAGTGTCTTCTCTCACACTGGTTCCTTAAGTATAAGCCTACTATCATTTAGGTGTCCAAATGGAAGAAACTACTTGGTAATGCTGTGAAATACTGTTTAAGGGGTGCTGAGCCAGTTATGACAAACAAGTGACATTTGTAGGAAATGCTACTGAGCTACTGCAAGAATTAAAGCTGGGGGCAAGAAAGCTGCATGTGCAGCAAAGAGCCTGGTCTTGATAAGAAGCCAACCCCCTCTTATCCCAAATGTACTTCCTGAAGTAATCAAGGCAGAATAAAGACATGGATTAAAGATGAGGCTATACCACATAAAGCATTTGTGTTTGTTTTGGAGTAGTTTGGGGTTAATGCCCAGAGGCATCTCCTGTTGCCTGCTTCATCAGGCTTGTGATCAGGCTGCTGGAGAAGCTGTCCTACAGCCAGGAGCAGAGAAAGATCATTGTATTCTTACTTAGCTAGGAAGGAAAGAAGGAACAGAAAGTAGTTGCAGTTTCTCCCAAGCTCAGTACACTTTGTTTAGTTTTGGTCTTGGTTTTCCCCACACATATCCAGTCTTTAAACAGAGCTAGCACTTTACTAATAGCTAAAGTTAGGTCAGATGGCATCTGAATGGAAGGACATTGCATTGTCATCTGCTCCTTCATTACCTGAGTTAAAGCATCAACTCCTTCCATCAGCTGTCACCAGCATCTGCAGTTAATTATATGCTGGATAGTGTCTTTTATCTTCAATTCCTCTATGTGATACTGCCATGACTATTTTTTCACTAGATTCTAGTATAGTTCAGCTTTATGAAGAACAGTTTAAAAGCAAAGTTTTTCCTCTGTTATTAATGATAAGTTATTAAACACTATCAACATACCTTAGAGTGAAATACTACTGAAGTGCATTGTGTAGCAGTAAGTGTTCAACAAGAATAAACTTCTGCAAGGAACATAACTGCTTGAAGGAAGTGGCTGAATATTCCCTAATTTAATGCTATTACTCAAGGGATTAGAGGTGGATGTTTAAAATATTCAGTTATCATCCTGCTAGATGAAGCTATTTATTTCAAATCCCTTCCTAAATGATATACTACCCTACAATTATAATTTCAATCTTTAGTTCATTCTCTGGGCAGAGTGAGGGAGCTCAAGTTGCTAGGAGGAGAGGTAGGAGTTAAAGAGTTTACTATTTTTAAAAAATAATACTTTTCTCCCACTAACAGTGGGAAGAAGAAAACTGAGAGCTCTTACTGACTGACAGCAATTTTGTCTTTCCACACACCGCTTCCTCCCTTTCCTTAAACTGGTATCAATTCACTGCATGACTTCCCTGCTACTGAGGTCACTAAGATAAACTTTACTCATCCTGGTGAAAGGCCCCCATGTTTCCTTTCTTCCCCTGGCTGGAGGCTTATCCAAGTCCTGCGGCAGACCAGTTCCTAATGAACAGCAGTTCTCTCCCCGCAGTATGCAACAGCAAGGCAGTTATGTGAGCAAAGCAGACACAGTGACCACACACACAATCCTGTTGCTTCACATAGATATATGTATGGGTATAGATATACTGTATATACACATTGATTTTTTATATATATATATATATATATAAAATAACACCTTGTTTATAAAGCGACATTTAATTGCCACTGGTTCCCTTCCCGCCCCACAAAAACAATAGTATACAAAATATAAAATATTTTAAATATTTATAAACGCCGCAAGAAAAAAATAGAACTGTACGAAAATATTTTTTTTTTTCTGAGGTTCCTTCCCTGCCCTGTGGTTAGGGAAAGAAAAGGGGTACATGTTTGGCCAGCCTAGTGTGCCTTGAGTCCATAGTTGTTAAGAGGGTAGGAATATGCCCTGCCTAATACTATCCGGTCCCGGAGGAGCTTAAATAAGACATAATAATTGCAGAAAAGGATAAGGGCCATGGAGAGGGTGTGGTTCCACTTCTCTGAGCGCAGCAGTGAGTAGAGCTGGTAGCAGACCACGCTGCCTTCGATGAGAATCAGCAGGTTGAGCAGCCGTAATGGACGGTGAAATAGGAACTGCAGGGAAACAGTTAAAAAATGACAGATTTCTGTAATTTGTTGCAGTGTTAAAGCAGGGAGGGGTATGTAAGTAATGTCAGGCACCACTGTGCTGGGCAGAAGGAATGTTAGCACTCCAACCACTGCTAGCTGCTACTTGGGGGAAGCAGCATAAGAAACAAGGCACGTAAAAGTGTCATTTTGCTTGAGAAGGGGAGGACCTATTGGCCAGAGGACGTACTTTCCCATTTCCCCAGAAAACATTAACTAGAACCCTCTTAAGAATATGCTACTGCCTGATCAAGAGCTGAGAAAGCACTGCTAAAGCAGCCGTAGCTTCCATCTTGCCCAGACATCACTATAACACTGCAACAGGAAAGCCTTTCCGCTGCAAACCTGTATTTTATTTAGCAGCGACAGGCTGTGGCGCAGCACTGCACTCTGCTCTGCTGCAGCTAGGTTTGAGCCTCTCCTCCCTACCAGACGTAACACATCAAGCAAGAGAAGAGATACTTGCATAAAAGCGGGCATGGGACACGTCTGAAGGCACTGCTACGTTGTAAGGCCCAACCGCTTTATACAGGCATCGGCTACGTCGCACCAGAACTCCTTGTGGCCATATTGTGTTTTCTGACCAGCTGTGGGGAAAAAAATGCCAGAACATCAGCATCTGTGCTCCCAACTCCCCAAATGTGTGTTTGCAGAAACGGACTGCGTCTTGCAAAATACCAGACCCCCCGTCACAAGGACAAGTCCTTGCTCCCACTGGAAAAGCAGAGAGAGGTGATCACAAGCCCACCAGATGGACTCTGCGTAATGTGGACAAATTGTTTCCAGTGCAAGACCCTAGCCCACTGCATTGGAGGGGGCCACCCCCTGCCCCTGCACAAGCTGCTTCTCCAGCAGCCAAGAAGAATCTCAGCATTTGTTTCTGGGAAGGAACCAGCAGTAACTGGAGGAGCTCAGACAGGTCTCTAGAGCACGTTTCTGTTTCTAGGGAACTGAAAGACCAGCAGAGTTGCATGGGGAATGGAGAAGTATCCTTAGTAGATAAGCACTGCTGATATTTAGTCATCTACTAGAATGTCTTCTCAGCCCCTTTCTGGACATGCCAACCTCTTCCCATCCCCGCACTCACATGTGCTGTGGAGCATTGCTGTAGGAACCATGTTCTAGTTTCTGCCACTTGCCGAGGTGGGCAGCTGATCTGTGGAGCAGGTCACAGTACTTGGGAGGCAGCAGCTGAGTGGTCAGCATGACAAAGGCATTGATCCACACCATGATGAGGTGCTCACAGGACCAGCGCATGTCGTAGTACTGGGTGCTCTGCAAAGAGACCAGGCGAGAACTTGGCACCGCTGTCACAAAACAGAGGAAGGAATGACAAGGGACGTACTGCGTGTGCATCCAGCAGACCCACACCACACATGACAGGCATGCGCTTTTGGACCAGTGATTTCAGAGGGTAATAGCTTAGGAAACACTCAAGACTCCCTTCTCCTTGACTTGAAGGAAAAAGGGCAAGGGGGATGATGCTGCAGCTGGTGCATCTCCTCCTCCAGCAGCAGACAACAAAGGGCTTCGCCTGCCACAGAACTGCCCCAGGAGCACCACCTGCACCAAGACTACTACATGGATTGTGGAGCCCTGCCTATTTCACTACACCAACAGGAGCTCATTCAAGTTAGAAAAACGACAGATTAAAAGATACAACCCCCACATTGACAAGAGGTTCTTGGATTTAGCTTGCCAAGCGTCCTCATTGGCTCTGCTTTCTAACAAGCTGACCACCAAAGCCTCTGATCCAAGCACTCAAAAGCCTGGATGTTGGATCTGAGACAGGTAACAACAGGTTCCCTTTCCTAGGAAGAACACAGCTATCCATCTGCCTAAGACAGGGGGTGGGAGAAGGGGAGTTAGTAAGTGGGGTGATGGGACTAGAGGTGCATCACATTTATGGCAATACCTATCCGCCAACCAGGAGCAGTACTAGTGCCCTCCGGATGCAGCCATGCTCCGCTATCCGGGCTGCCAAAGGGGAGACAGAGAAAAGGGGAATTAACCAGGAATCTGGCCTGGCAGCAATTCACACAACATACAGAAGGAGACGGCAGGCAGGGACACGGAGAGCTAGACAAGAGGTACCTTCACAAAACACAGTGGCAGGAACGCCACGTAGTAGGCACTGAAGAGAGAGTTGAAGAGAACTTCCTTGATCCTGCGGTTGAAATCTGCTTTTAGGCACTCCACCTCATTGCGGATGAGATCTGGGGAGAGGGGGCAGCTGTGGGTGGGGATAGATGTAGGATTATTGAACTGTTCCCTCAGGGATTCCCATAGAAGCGAGAGGAAATCTTTGGGTTTGACCAGAGTGCTGACAGCTGAAGCCCCATCATCCACCATCTGGTCCTGTACCAAGTAACCACAGTCCGCAGGTAGGGGCTGTGCTCTGCTGTCCTGGTGGAAGCAGCATAGAGGGACATAGACACCAAACCTGCACGGAAAGAAAGAAAAAGAAAGAAAGTGCTGAAATGACAGCCATCCTAACATGAAACAGGGGGCACCTTCTCAACAGATGGTGGCCCTCATGAGAGGGACACCACACAGGAACCCTCACTCCAGAAGCTAGTGGCCAACTCTTCTCCCTCATAAAAGGCAAGAGGCTGCAGCTTCAACAGCTGTGCAGAGAAGCTTCTTTAAATCCCACCTGTAGAACCAACGACCCCAATGGCTCATTCTTCACTCACAGTCAAGGCCCCTCACGTAAACAGCATATTGAAGCAATTTGCTTCATCAGCTCAGTGCCACCTCCTCGCATCATCCCTGGCCACTCCTGCTTCCCCTTTAATCATATGATGAGGAGATGAATTACAGCCAACAGCTCTGCTTCCCATAGCGGTTCATGCCACCCCCAAGCAGCTATGCTCCCCCTACCATGAAGGTACAAGGCGGTATCACTCACGGGTAGCCCAGGAATAGAAGGTTGAGAACAGAATGGCTGCGGAAGAGGTTGACCAAAGTCCAGCAAAGCACCCATCCACAGAGGGTGAGCAGCACCAGGCGCACCATGTAATGAATCACTGATGTCGCACCCACCTGAGAGGCCTGTAAATGGAGAAGAAACACTCAGTGGCCCTGTAACACCAGTGCTAGAACACGAGCACAGGGGTTGCCTGTGGAGGAGAACTTGGGAGGGGTGCCAGGAGGCACTCCAAGAGTGATGGCTGCCCTCTTCCTGCCAGAAGCAGGAGACCAACTCTTACAAAGACAAATACCTTTTGTTTTTATTCAGGAGTTGTAGAATCCAAAAGTTTCAAATAAGCACAAGTTTTTGGGTGCAACTAAAAGAGGGCCTTTTAAAAATCAGAGCTGCAAAGTCCCGTATTGCTCTGATGATAGTCCAGGATAGCCTGAAACACATTTCCTCTTGCTCTTTCCTTTAGAAGGATCAGGTGTCACCATTCGTTTTCCTAAAGAACTGGAATGTCGCAGCTCTTAGCTAAGGGAAGAGAAGATGGTGCACCTTGGCAATCCCCAAACTAGATTATCCACCACTCATCTCTACTGGACGTACAGGCTGCAGTCCAGCGAGGAGGTACCACCTTAAAAGGACAGCAAGAAAGCTTGTTCCAGTCTCCAGAGGGGAGAAGGCAACTGAACTATGAAAACATTCTTAGGGGTTAGAGCCAATAGAAGGGATGTGCAAAAACTTGCATGGAAGGTTTCAATGTAGAAATTTCAGTCTATGGGAGGTTTTACGGAGGATGTGAACACAAATGAAAATGGCAGGAATCTGAGATGAAAAGAGACTTCAGAGATCCCATGTTCTCCATTTACCTATTCAACAGGACATAACTGTTCCTTATTTTTAAAGTTATTGCTTGGTTGCTTAGCCTGGAGTTGTATTAACCAATTCAGTGGACAGAACTTCCATTTTCCTCAAAATGACCTTTCTCAAACATGTATTTGACCTGGTTCTGCTCTCACAAACACAGATAGGGTCTCAAAATCTGAGGTGACATGACCAGAGTCTCAGACTTATTGAGTAACCAGGACTAGAAAAGCAGTTCTACCACCTATTCGTATTTCACTTTAGCGTACTGACCCTTCCCCTCTAATCTCTTGCTCATTTTTCCAGTCCTGACTAACATCCCTATTTGCCATTCTGCTACCTGACTTGCAACTCTCTCAGCCACTTCTCTGGCACGAGGTAGTGAGGTACAGTATTGCACCTGCAAGGATACAGAAGCAAGTGGGACAATTTCATCTCTGTCTAGCTGCAGAGGCAACAGAGCTACTCAATACTGCAGGACACAAATGGGCCCAAGGAGAAAACTCCAAGGCAGAAAGGCATCCCCAAAATCTTAGTCCTTCACACCCAGACTTGTTCTGGGAGGAAGAAACCCTCCAGCTATCCAACTTACAGAACCTTCTCAGGCCATGGATGGTCATGCTCTGCAATCAGTACTGCAGGCAGGAGAGGGAACAGTGGGAATGTTACCTCAGAGATGAGGGCCCACACCAGCCTCCGCGCCAGCATCACTGTGATGAACGCCGCCAGGTGGTAGTCAATGAGGTGAAAATTCTGAAGAAGGAAAGAAAAAAGGTCTTCACCAGGGGAAGGGACTCTGAAACCACCCAGCTGGGGTGGAATTGGAAAGCTGGCTGCGGAGAGCACATTAGGACCTCATGTAAGCATTCCCCAAATCTCTGTTAGGGACGAGGGAGAAGGGATAAACATCAGCAACACAGGAATGTCTCCAGAACCAAGATGATCTCCACATGGGGGTTCCTACCCACAGAGAGATTCCCACTGAAAACAAAACAAGCCCACCCTTCAGGCAGGTATCTTTGGGGTCAAAGGGATGTCTAGGACCAGGATCCTACTATGGAGAACAGCTTGCAAGTTCTCCTGGGAAATGCCACTGAGCAACCAGAGAAAGGGCAGCTGAAATGGAGCCCAGAAGTGAGCACACCAACTCACTTTAGCTCTTGGTCTCAGAAATGGTCTGTAGTGACCAGTGCTCCCTGATAATCAAGTTGATCTGAGAAATGTCATCTTCATGGGCCATAGGTCAGTATTAGAAGTTAATGTTCACTCCAGTTGCATCCAGTTAGATACAGCTCTTGGACCCCTTATGATTTTTTAGTGAAGCCATCAAACGTGTTCTGGCTAGAACAGTTAGCAGACTCTGAATACTGCTGTCTGGGACTTCAAGGACATTTTGCATGAAAAAGAGCGCTTGACTTCTGATGGGAACAAAGAAGTGACCATTAAATCCTTTTGGGTAGCAAGCCTCAAACAGAATGCTTTTTCTTCAAAGAAAGCTGTGTCCACCATCACATAGCTGAATTTGAAATGAATAGCTGGATAACTGGAACACCAGCACCACCTGTGGGTATAGTTAACTACGGAACCACCTCATACTTCCAAGCAGCAAGGACACAATATAAATTGAAGGACCACCGCAGAGGCTTCCATCAGATGAAGTTTGCTGACTCAGGTACAGGTCACTGCCAGGTTGTGCAGCTTAACGGGCCAGGAAGGAAACTGAAACCAAGGAGACTGGGAGGTTTACATAGGCTGAGGATCTGACTCCCTCCCCATCTCCTCTGCTACTGACCTGCTAAGAGACCTTAATGAAAACTTGCATCACCTCCCTTCTCTCAGGCTCTGTTGTTTCCACTGGGAAGGGGCACCCACAGCAGGAGAAAGCAGGCTCCTGGAGTCTCAGCTCCATTTCAAACCCTAGAGACTAGCTAGGCCATACGAATATCTGCAAGAAATTTCCACTGAAGGAGTTCTGCTGACACCTCTCTCTCACCTTCCATGTATTTTCTCCCCTGTAAAACGGGGGTGACATGGCCCTGGCTGATGGGGGTGCATGTGAACTCCTTTTCACTTCCTTAATGTCAAATGCTTGGTGATTCCTGGACTGAAGAAGCATGAAAAGAAGCTGCGTAATGAAAAAGCACAAGTGATGGCATTTGCTGGGGAACTCACCAGTGAGGTGCAGGAAGCAGGGTGATTGTATGGGTACCACCAAACAGTCTTGTAGATGTTGATGTACTGAATGAAGAGGGCTACCAGTAGGTAGATGAAGAACAGGAATTCAAAGAGAAGGCTCCCATCCAACGGCAGTTCGGGGATCCGGCAGTGCCGTACAGGCTCTGGAGTAATCAGCGCTGTGATTGGAGGCGCGGAGAGGCTGATGGCACTACCATTCCTGAAGGAGATAGATATCACTCACTTGGTAAACGTTCTACATCATCTCTACCATTTTCCAGGACGGGGAGTGCGTGGGGTTGTGAATTTGGCACTGGGCATTGCTAGAGGAGAGATGGCAGCAGCCTTGCATTCATATTTGTGGGGCAAGACTGGTGGTGATATTCTTCATCTTCTTAGCCCAGACAAAACCCTTATCCAGCATTTTCACCAGACAACAGATTGGTCTGCCAGAGGTGCTGCAGCAGTATTTCAGTAAACTTGCAGATGGAGGAACAGAGGCAGAGAGGAAGGAGGCAACTCCAAGCAAAAATCATTGAGGACTCTGTGCCAGACCAAGCACTTAATGTTGGCTCCTTCCACCCATCACTAGGACATTACAGTAGCACCCAGCCTCCTTCTCCAGTATTGCAAAGTAACCATTGTCATTCTGCTCACAGTTCCTCTCTTGAAAAGAGCGGTAACTAAAAATGAAATGGAGGACTTTGGCCACCTCGCAGAGACTGATCTCTCAAGTGTTCTCACACTTCCTTCTTCCCTGGCCTTCAGAGGAGGCTCGGACAACCAAAAGCTCCAGCAGACTAAGCTGATGGAGGAAGTTCAGCCATGAACTATGCTGTGTCTGACTGAAACCAGGATAAGCCATGCTCCCCCAGGACCCTGGGGCACTGAACTCCATGGTCTCAACAGTTACTTGTTCCTCAAGAATCTAAAACTGTGCCATCTATCTCTCACAGCCAGAGAAGTAATTAAAGGCCAAAGCTAAACAGCTTGGATCTCTCTGCTCTGTAAGGATGAACCTATACCAAGTAGATCAGGGCCTCAACATGGAGCAAATAGCTTCACTAGTCTGCTAACTTCTGTATGGAAGGAAGTAACACTGGGCCCTTTTAGTCTTTAGGCCAAATGTGGAGATCTAAATATCACTGTGTGTTCCTTTTTCAGGCCAAACTTCCCCAGAAAATGGAGATGAGCTTTGCCAACTGTGAGACTTAGTTTCACACGCAGCCAGAAGGGCTAAAATAGAATACAGGCATCCTCCTGCCCTGCCTTTCTTTCACGTAGGAGAGGGACTTACAGATGAGTTGGACTTGATGATCTTGTGGGTCCCTTCCAACTCAGGACATTCTATAATTCTATGACTCTATGAACCCTCCCCCAGGGTGATTTTAATGCACGAAGACAAGAGGGACCGCAGAGGGAAGCGTGTGCCACAGCAGAGCTCGGAAGAGAAGCTGGAAGAGGTTTATCACGCAGGGCACATTCCTTCTTGGAGGGGCCATCTCCTGATGCCACTGCAGAGGGCTCAAGGTTTCCACTTCCCAGTTCCTTGCTTTAACCACGAAGCCACGCTCCCAGGCAGAATTCAGAGCGGATCAAGGCTCCTGGCTTTTAGCGCTATCCTGGCTGCAGGAGTCTCAGCAACCCTCTCTTCGTCCTCACCTGTTTCTCAAACCGGTACCGTTTCCACAGCTCCCACCAACCAGCGTCTGGAGAGAAGGCAAAGCTGAACGGCTTAGCTGCTGCCGGCTGGGTCCCCTCCTTCCACCGGGCATGACCAGGAGCCAGTCCACTTCCAGTGCCTCCGGCAGGCTGTGCCCCGAGACCCAGACAATGATCCCGAAGCCTTCCTAGGTCTGCAAAGGAGGCAGAAACATCACTTGAGCTGCAAACTGGTGGTCACCTAGTTCACACCCCAGCCGAGCGAGTTCATGCGAAGGGAAGCCACTCTCATACATGCAGAGCCCTGTGGGACACCCATCACCACCCGAAAACACGGTGCCATTTCAACAGCACTGGATCAGCATCCCCCTGCATACACAGCACGGATGCCACTGACACTGTGTCTTTAAAAAGGGGCTGCTTAAATTAGCCATCAGTGACTGCTCATGCTTCCTGTGGGCTGGAAAGCACCACTGAGCATCTCCAGTACTCGAGACCACAGGACTGCCTGCCTCATTTCAAAAGCAAGCCTGGGGAAAGCCCTCTCCCTGTTCTGCTGCAAAGAGCCACTAGAGCTTCCCAGGTCTTCTCTACCACCCAACACATCACATGGCAGGGTCTGATGCTCGACCCTCTCTTGCGAGAGCTCAGAAAAGGCAGCCTTATTAGGTCTCAGTGAAGTTAATTGCATGGTTCAGCTCCCTTCTGTGCTATGAAAGCCCCACTGACACAATGGTAGGACATCCATTTAAAGGTGGATCTAGCTAGCAGCGTAGTGCAGCAAAACACACGTATTATGCATGTCCTTCAAATGCACACGGAGGCAATCACATATCCCAGCCTTCAAAAAAAAGTAAGCCTTTAAATATTTATTTATTTATTTTTATTTCACTGGTGTCCCACACAAGACGAACACCTCTCCTGTGAGGATAGGCTGAGAGAGTTGGCGTTGTTCAGCCTGGAGAGGGCTCCGGGGAGACCTCATTGCGGCCTTTCAGTACTTAAAAGTGGCCTATAAGAAAGATGGGGACAGACTTTTTAGGAGGGCCTGTTACGACTGGACAAGGGGTAATGGTTTTAAACTAAAGAGGGGAGATTCAGGCTGGACATGAGGAAGAAATTTTTTACACTGAGGGTGATGAAACACTGGGACAGTTTGCCCAGAGAGGTAGTGGATGCCCCATCCCTGGAGACATTCAAGACCAGGCTGGATGGGGCTCTGAGCAACCTGATCTAGTTGCAGATGTCCCTGCTCATTGCAGGAGGTTGGACTAGATGAGCTTTGAAGGTCCCTTCCAACCCAAACTATTCTAACACTACAAGGATTTCAGCAGTCAGGTAAGTTTCTGACAGACAGCAGACATGAGAGAGTGAGGAGTTGAATTGGAGAGCGAATCAGAAGTCATTCCAAGTACATGTGTCGTATGTAATGCAGACGCTTAATGAGCATCTCCCTACAAGGACTCTGGTGTGTCTGCATGTCTGGAGCCTAATCACCTGCCCTTTTGGCAAAGCATCATAATCAGAAACATCCCAGGGTCCAAAAAAAGTACTCACACCTTCTGGGAAACCCTGGATCTATCTTTGAAATTTACAGATGGAACCTATCTTCTATTTATAATTCAGTTATCACCCCCTTTAAAATCCTGAGAAATCACAGCTGGCAGAAATGCTAGGAAGTTTGCTCAATGAGTCACACCACTGTCACCATGAACACAGCCTGCAGGAGAACTATTCTAAAAAAACTCTCAAAGAATCGTCCTTTTTATTACAATTTCCCATCTTTCGTCTCTACTTCAACAACCGATTCTCAAAATTTCAACCAAAAAAAAAAAAAAAATCAAGATGTTTCATCAAAAGATAAATGCTTTCCACATACCCTCATGAAGGTCATGCAAAAAAAAAAAAAAAAAAAAAAAAGGAGTTGTGATATTGCATGCAAGGCGAGAGCAAACATTGGACAATTTGGACTTGGAGGAAAATAATGCCTTTCAGCAGACTTCAAAATTTGCATTATAATTCCAATGACAACACAACAGAGAATTGAAGCCCTCCTTACCTTTCTAGTCAAGACTCTAAAGTTTTCAGAAAACTTTCTCTAGGATGTTCTGGAGTTTTAATTGGGAGTATTTCTATTTCAGGAATTGAATATAAAAAGAAGAAAATTCTCCTGCATGCACAAGATGAGCAGAGGCAGCAACACACAATGTAATGTTCACTTAGGGCATCCAGACACTTTACATAAGCAGCTAGGGCGAATTAAAAAAAAAAAGGAGAAAAACCTCTAAAAGGAACAACTTTGAAAGCCATTTTAAGCCAAATTAAACTCTTACAGGGACTGTGGAAGCCAAAACAAATGGTCTGATTCAACCTACAGATTATTTGTGATAACGGATGCAATACATCAGTGGTCTAATTAGTGGTATTAACAGTGGAAGGTATTTTATGCCTCATTCAGTAATTCATGTAAATAATTTAACAGCTCTAATTAGTATTATCCCATTAGCATGCTTCATATGCTCACAAGACATATAGATACACACATATAGACACTTGGACACTGCATAATCACATTTCCACCCTCTTGTTTTGCAAACCAGTAAAACGCAGCTTCCTATCAGTAAAACAGAATGTCTGTGGAAAAGGAGCCCTCCTTAACATCACTGCACCATATTTTAAATGCACTTGAATAAGCCCTTTCACAGTGATCCACGAACATATACAGACTGGGCAGTTCCTCAAGCCAAGCTTTAAATAACTTCACTAGAGTCTGATCAAATTAGGTAGATGTCTATCAGAGCAAAATCTGCCTAATAACCATTCCTTTTTTGTTTGCTTTTGTTTTGTAAAACTAGCTACACAAAACTGAATCTCCCCAGATAAAGGTGAACAAAGCAGTGAGATTACAGATCAGTTTGACTCTAAGTCTGCTTTTTTTGGCCTTGAACCAATCAACAGCACTCCTTTTTTGAGGAGAGCGACATGGGAAAACGCCTCTTTATAGTTTTCAATTAATAAACAAAGACATGATTCTACTGTGAAAAATATTCTAAGAAGGAAAAAAAAAGCGTCCATGACCCTTTATGCCAACAGATAAAATTCCTGTATGCATCCAAGTCATATTAAGAAATAAGAGCCCGCAAAACGAGCTGGGAGTCCACCAAGTCCCCAACCCATCAGCAATCTTCTTTTATATAGTCACAGGTACAAAAAGTGAGTAATGGAAGATAAAAGTTTTTCCTGACAAGACTCTTTAGTCCATTAATGTGATTCCACATTGTTCTTCCTAGTTCACCTATAATTTCCCACAAAAAGAAATCACATGCTTGTAGTCCATTCATCCTCAACATCCCCAGAACAGAATCTGCCTAGTTTCCAAGATGTCCTCTCCTCTCTCAGGCAGATGTGGGCATCATAAATACACACAAGAAGGATTTGGAGACCAGCTACAGAATAGTGGACAGTGGTCCTACCTGTGCACAGGGAACAGATATGGGTACAGACAGCTCTTGGGTCCTAGAAAGGGACTGCGCTCTTTCTTCGGGACAGAGACAAAACTTTCAGCTGTGACGTGGTTCTAAGAATATCTAGGAACATAAGGCATCAGACACTCTGATTTCCTACCCATCAGCTCCACAGTTACCCTGATGAGGCAGGATCAAGGTGAGCAAGAACCACAGCTGTGAGCAAGGCTTTGCTGATGAAGAGTTAGGTAGATGAACTATCCACCAGTTCAGAGGTGGACAGTTCAGCATGAAGCCTGGTCCTGTTCCCCAGGGACCATCACTCAGAATCATGTTCCTGCATCAGCAGCTGCCCAAACAGCTCTTACAAGAGACAAATCAGGAGAATCAGAATGAAAAGTCTGCCTGGTTCCCCATCTCTTTGCTGGAAACGCTACAATGCTTAGCCTGTTATTTTGATAGCGTTAACATTTTTTTAATTGGAGAAAACTCTGAGCCTCCAATCCTCTCAGGAGGCTTGCTGCACCGAGACGTGAGAACTCTCAGAGCCTGGAAAACATTCAAGAGGCTCTCCATGACTCCACAAGTCCTACAACCCGATACTCTCAAGAGCACAAAGGGAAACGTGGCCACCCTCACTTCTTGCAACGTGGCTTGGGAAGACCAAAGGTCTCTCATTGCAACTCTCCACCTTGATCAAAGCACCTTTCTTCATGGCAGTAAGCACAGGATTTCTTGGGGTGAAGCAACACATTGCCTCTGTGGCAATGCCTACCTCTACCTGCCTCCTCCTCCTCCTCAGCAACACAGAAGTTCTCAGCATTGTCTGGGTTGCTAGCAAGACTTCCCATTCAGGGTGCCTGTGCTTTATAGAATCATAGAATAGTCTGGGTTGGAAGGGACCTTCCAAGGTCACCTCATCCAACACCCCTGCAATGAGCAGGGACATCTGCAACTAGATCAGGTTGCTCAGAGCCCCGTCCAGCCTGGCCTGGAATGTCTCCAAGGATGGGGCATCTTCCACCTCTCTGGGCAACCTGTGCCAGTGTTTTACCACCCTCGTTGTAAAAAATTTCTTCCTCGCATCTAGACTGAATATCCCCTCCTTTAGCTTAAAACCACTACCCCTTGTCCTGTTGCAACGGGCCCGGCTAAGAAGTCTGTTCCCATCTTTCTTATAGGCCCCTTTGAAGTACTGAGAGGCTGCAATAAGGTCTCCCCGGAGCCTTCTCTTCTCCAGGCTGAACAACCCCAACTCTCTCAGCCTGTCCTCACAGGAGAGGTGTTCCAGACCTTTGATCATTTTTGTGGCCTCCTCTGGCCCTTCTCCAACAGGTCCGTGTCTTTCCTGTACTGAGGGCACAGGAAATTCCCAGCTCTGCAGGCATGGAAACACACCTGCCACCTCTGCGGTGCTCCCTCGCAGGGAAGCACAGCGAGCCTCCCCTGCAACACGGCTGCTGAGCACTGACACGAAGCACGGGGAACCACCAGCACTGACAAAGCGCCAGTGATGTTTCCAGCCCCTCTGGGTGCTACTGGTAATAACCTGAACCACAGCTAGCGTCAAGTGCGGGACAAAAGGACAAAGGAACTGGGAACGGCGCAGGGAAAGTACAAGCCAAGGCGGGTGGGAGCAGCAGTGCAAGAAGCAGCCGTTCAGTGTCAAAGGGCAAGGAGCACCACCATCTTCAGAGCACTCAACTCCTGCACCCAGCTATCTGGCAATTCTTCCCCCCACATAGTTAGCTGCCTGTTCCCCTGCTGTCAGGAGCACCAGCTTCTAGGTCATTTTCCTTCAAAAAGGAACATATATCCTGGAAATGGACTGCCCGGATAAGCCCCGAGGCATGAGCTCCCAGAGCACAAAGACAAGCGACCATTTAAGACCTCGCTGGTTCGCCCTGGCCTGAGCAAAAGGCTCTGTCCCCAGGGCTGCCACTGAACAGCACGGCCAGCACCTGCACAGCTTCTGAGGCTGCTGACTGCCAGTGCCCACAAGCAGCCCCGCAGGTGACAACAGCTCACTGTGTCCCAGACAGTGGCTTCTTTATAAAACCTTGTTTGCAAGGCAGCAAAAGACAGTTACCAGCCCCTGGTGAAACCACTTCTGGAAGGATGGAAGGAGGCAAATCGGGCAGGATTCTCTAACCTTTGGGATTAAATATATACTGTAACAGTTGTGACTTTCAGCTGGCCGACAAACGGCTCTTTCTCCTCTTCCTCCCTCCTGCCCCCATCACTCTCCAAAATCGAAACAAGCAATGTAAAAAGGTCACTCGGTTACTGATGTCCTCACTTCAAGTTGCTGTAGCTGGTCAACCTAACCCCAAACTTAAATTTGTCCAGCAATCCTAATGTCTTTGCACATTACCAGTGAATCCACCTTATAGTCAAGTCTTCTTTTGAACTGCTCTGAGTCCTAGTTACTATGGCTTATTTTTACTTCCTTTTAGTGTGAGCCTTTTATTTATTTATTTATATATCACACTTTGACAGCTGGAAAAACTGAGACACAAAGCTGGCAAATGACTCACCCAATATAACGCCAAGAAAAACCCAAATCAACAAACAGAATAACACAACCAACCAAACAAAAAACACACAAAAAACCTCCCACCAAAAACCCAAACCAACCAAACAAAAAACAACAACAAACCCCCATACAGACAGCAAACCAAAATAAAATGATAAAAGAGCCTAGGAACAGCAATAGCTGCACACGTGCCTTGGTCACAAGGCCACCGTGTCAGCGCCCTCACATCTGCCATGCCGAAAGCTGAGAAGCTGCAAAACTTCTGTGGAAGCCTTAACTTGGTTTGGGAATAAAAAAGCATATGGTTGTTACAAGGGAGGAAAGAACCAACAGGTTATCAGATGGAAAGATAAATATTTGGCTTGTGCAGAGCTCCCCCAGCGCTAAGTCAACACAACCTTTCAACTCAGGCTGGCTCCAAAGGCACACACTCCTCACCTGGCCCAAAGCTCAGCACCGGCCCCAGGGCTGGGAGGGAAAACCAGTTAGGAGGGAGGGCTACCAAACCAGCAGATTTTCCATATCGCCGTGCCGTACGGAGTGATGGATTAAGGAGGAGATGTGGTACGGAGAGAGACAGAAACCCCCCTGAAGCGCAGTGCAGGGTTGGGCAAGGAGGACGAGCGCTGGGCGGTGAATCACCGCTGTCAGGTGATGCATCAGCAAGACTAATTTTTGCTCAGTGACTAAGAACCAAGAACCTCCTCTGTAATAACAAAACCAACCTGGCAAGACCAAGTCTGTAGGCTTTTCCGATACAGCACAACTCTGGCCAAAGAGGCTCCATCTATCAGTCCTCTAAATACGTGCCAAAACCAAAGGGTGAAAGCAGCAAGAAAAAGGAAAGATTTCACAAAGAGCGTATCTATTGTATGACTCATTTCAGCCATCTTCAGCAAGGAAGGCTAGAGCTAAGGAGACAGACAAGCAAGGAAAATAAAAGTTCTAGCTAAAGACCAGGTGAAGGCAGTGCCTGCCATGTCTGGGTGACCCAGTATTTCAAATACCCACCAACAAAAATGGGAGCACGAAAGAAAAATTTTCCAGGAAAAGCCTCTCCGGGTTGAAGTGCAGTAAGCTCGGTTCAGGTCATTTTGCAGATGTGCTCTTTAAGGATGGGACATGGATTTAAGTTCTTAATACTCTAGACCAAGAAAATTATCCAAGAGATTGAGAAAGCAATTCTTTAAAATGGAGAAGGATTTCCAATGCAAATCCTGTACATTCTTTAAGAATTCCCTCAAAGACCTTACTTCAGAGGGTGCAAGGAAGAGCTTTCCAGAGGTATGCAGGGGATACAGTCCTCTTCAGAACACAGATGAGTTCAAGTCTTTGTGAATTGGAGGAAAGAAGATACACAAGCTAAGCGCTCTTAATGAACCTCTCATGAGTACAAGAACAAAGCCGCAGTTCCTGGAATAATAAGATAATACTTTATAACCATATAATTACCTTGTGCAACTAACTGCTCCAGGAGGTCAAAGTAAACAGCTTAGTAAGACTTTAATGAATGACTAGAATAATTTTATGAATGAAGACAAGGGAAATTACGTTCCAAAAAGGTGGAGAGAAAAACCAACTAACCGAACAAAAACAAACCCACAACACAAGATCCTCAGGGCTCAGGAGCTACAAGTGGCTGATAACACATTTCTCACCAAGGCAACAGGATTGCACAGTTAGCAAGACATTAACATTTTCTTTGGCTTCTTTTGACATATACAGCAACACTCACAGCCAAATACTGGATCTGGGAATAAAGCAAGCATTGGCTTGTCCTTGTAGGAGAGCAAGACAGAATTGCAAAGTTGAGCTTTTCCAGCAGAAGAGGGAAATGCAGGCCTGACCAGTTGGGTCATGGTCTATTTCGGTCCTACAGTTCCCATGCTTCTAAATGGTGTGGGGAAAGGGCAGCAAGTCCAGCCTCATCCACAGCAAGAGGCTCCAACCAAATAGCTGGTGAGAATTAGTGAGCTAGATCTAAGGTTCTTACAGACAACCTGCGCTGTCGTCTGTAAGCTCAGGACAGTTTCAGCTTCAGATCCAAAACAGGATTTGGATATGTAACAACACAAAAGTCTTAAGCTCCAACTCCATGTGCCCATTACAGACAGAAACAGAAGTTCACTTCAGAAAGGGACACGGGCTGGGAAGCAATGCCAAATCATAAGGACGACGTATCAGCAGACACAACACAGGCAAAGCTATCAAAGCTGGCTCTTAATACAATTTATCAACATGCACTCCTACATCCATCTTGCACCAAAGCTCTTCAGTAAATACTCTGTGCAGTCAGGGAGCTGCTAAAACACAGCCACCGATGAACGCAGAGAGACTGCTCTCTGTTACACGGAACACCGCACAGCGACTGAAAAAGGAGAGGAATTTTAGCTACAGCCACTGAGATTTTCTTTTGCAACTTATTGGGGCAAACACGCAGCAAAACAGACCCCTACGGGGGGTGGCAGAAGAGAGAAAAAATAAAAGATGCTCTTGCCTTAAGAGCCCATCTTATAATTTTCAGCCAAGCAAGCCACCAAAATATGCATTCTCCTCCAAACCCTGAATACATACACATTGTTCAAAGGCCTGAGTACAGGACTGCACACCAGGAACTCTCTGCTTTTAGTCTCTTCAACTGACTTCCAGGGAAGTTGTTTTACTGATTTAGATCTCAATTTCCTTATCCCAAACAGGATAAACTGTTCGGCGAGTATTTCTCCTCCCAGGGGTCTCTGTACATAGTAGTGAATATTTTTTACAGTATTATTTTAGTGCTTTAGACAAGCTTTTTTAAAAATAAACAGAAGCTGCTTTCCTGCTGGTTTTGCTCATCTGCCAATCCCTATGTTTAATTTAATGGAGAACAGTGATGATGACAAATCACAGGGAGTCACTAGGATTTTTCTATTTTGTCCTCATGTAGCTAAAAATAAGGCAGGCATCTGCCATCTGTAGCAATGAGTTTGAAGGCATGGAGTAAAATGCAAGGAAGAAACAGCTTCTCGAGTCTTACCCCGTGTCATTGCACTGGCATTCATATTGGAAAGGATCAGTGCAACAACTACTTGCATATCCCTGACACTGTGGAAAAGCAAAATTATTGCAGGGAATTCTAAATAAATGGTAGTTTGCATAAATCATAAATTCACATTAATACATAAAACACATATGAGAATACATCACTCCCCTCTAATTTCCTCCTAAATAACAGCGATACAAGCTCCCTGCAAAACAGTAAAGGTCTTCAATTCAACTTGCATTACTCAGGTAGGCAGCACTCAGAACACTGTACAACCATTTACAGAGCAACTAACATTGCAGTTCAGGAAATTGCAATAGGATACATTAATCCCTGGTATAATTAATTATACCAAGACTAATTTAGCTGCCTGAATCTGTATACACACTCCCTTATAAGTATTACGGGGCCACAGATGTCTGCTGATAATTTTGCTTTAAACCAAGCATTTCAAACCTCCAGCACATGTGGATGCCGCTGCACCACGTTAGCTAGCACAGTTTTTCTGATTGGCTTGCGTAATACTCACTTCCCACCAGAAGTCTCGTTTTCCACTTGTGACACGTTCAGCCCAAAAAGTCAAAAAAGGTTGGAAATTACTCTCCAACGGCTACACCCCACAAAGAATGGCAGGAAACCTTTCGGGCAAGTTTGTGATAGCTCATGAACTATTTGCCCAAGCCACACAGCTACTAGAGATTCACCTCTGATTTTAAAAATCCACCTGCCAAAAGGCATACCGCTCATCTAGCAGTAGGTATCTCGTTGTGGAACAGTTAGACATAAATGGACTAAAGTTTCTATCACCACAAGAGACCTCCTGTGGTTAGGTGAACAAAGAGGAGAGAGCAAACTTCATGGCACCATCCATTACTGTGACAGGCAGACGGAGAGCAGATTAAAGAGATGGCAGAGGAAAAGGATCACCAAAAGAAGAGGAAGGTCGACTGTCATAATTTTGTATCTTCCTTACAACTTCTTGTGCATAAGGTAGCACTGCAGTACTGACATCAAACTGTATGAGTTCTCCAACTGAATGGCAGTGCAAGAAGAACAAAGATTGGGCCACAACAAAGGTAAATATGTATAACAGAATATCATGCTGCACAATTAAGTATGACAGATCAAGTAGTACTAGAGTCTAAGGATTCCAAGCATTTAAGTAGCTTCCGCAAACCAAATTCAACCCTCCTCTCTATTTCTCAGCCCATAAACATGCCAGGATGTAAAATTTCACAATGGACAAACAAAATAATGGTCAGAAACTGGTAATATTTTTAAGACCAAATGTTCTAATAGTAAACAAATTCAGCCAAATCTCTGATTTTCACCAGTGCTAAAATGCACACACATCTTTGTATCAACAATAAAGTTCCTCTTTAAATCCAGAGTACGAATCCAACCCCTCCAACTCAAGGGTTTCACATCCATAAAACTAGAACTGAATCACATGTTTGTAACTGCTAGAAAAAAACTTTTTTCCAGGATTCTGTGATGCTGAGGCACAGGGAAAGCACTGAGAATGAGGAGCAGAATAGTCTCAGAATCAGTACTATCTTCTTGCTTAGCACCATATCCATCCTTAGGAGCTGGAACTCTACAGAGTTGTACTGAGTGGCCCAACTGGCTTCTGAACTTAACACTCACGGAAATTAGAAGCCACCTTAACAAACGTTTCTAGCATATATGCTCTTGTTGTATTCTCAAACATCCAGATTTGATGCCTGCAGAAGAAAAAAAAAGTTAGTTTTATGATATCCAGACTTGAGTTGCCCAAGTCAATTTGCAATACAGAAACTTTCAAAGAAAGATCGGTGTTCAGTGCTGCTTAATTGCAAAAACAGCAGAAAGGCGTGGTTTTTTCCCCCTCAAATACTACATACATCGTTTGATTCTCTCTCTCAAATTTCAGACCAAAAAGCAGTGTCTGAAGAAAGCATAGACAAAAAAGTGATTAGGCCTCTGCTTTAACAGTATACCTATATTGGCAATGTTACATCAGCACAAATATTTCTAATACAGGCAGGCCACTAAAATGAGAACAGCTTATTTCCTTAACTACCACAGGATGACATTAGTGTCTCTGTAAAAAGAATAATTCAGCAAGGTGCTAACCTGTACCTTGAAAGAAGTTTCGAAAAGAATTTACTTTCTTATAAGTAGAATAGCAACATACTCTGCAAAACCAGGAAGTAAAATGTTTTATCTCAGTTTTACAGTCGGAATGACTGTAAAAAAAAAGGAAAAAATAAACATAAAATAAGAGGCCTGCCATTAATGTAAATTATCAATGATTTTGAATGCTCGGGTTGGGGCAATATAGACACTTCTATTGGTAAGAGTGTGGATAACCAGATCTTCTGAAAACCAGGTCTCAAATGCCTGCAAGTCATTAGGTCTGCAAAGAGACAGCCCGGAATGAGCTGTACAGGTGGCGTGCAGACCTCTGTGGTCTCACGATTAGGAGTACACATCACGCTGGACACAGTTAACTGTGTCAGTCATATTACCTGAGCTCCTCTGTTCTTCCAAATAAATCAGACCAGGACAGCATTCCCACCCTACATGCTGGTTTCCACTGCAAAACCCAAGTCAAAGATGCTCAAGAACAGAAACACGGAGTAGCTGTACCTACACCTGAAGAACTTCCAGTCTGATAAGGATCAAAAAGGAGCGGGTGAAGTTTCAGCACAACTCCCAGAGAGGTCAGCAGCACCTGGCTAGCACCTTGGCTCCAGTGGGCCCAGGTTTTACTAGCAGAGTATTATCCGATCACAACACGAAGCACCTCGACGGAAGGAGCTGGCGCTCCAGAGGAGCAGCTGGAAGGAGAAATGCATGTCAGAAACAAAGCCACTCCCACAACAGGAGTGCCAGGAGGTGAGCAAAGGAGCAGACTGTGGGCTAACGGGCTGGTGTCCTGCTCTGTTCTCAGCATCCTGTGAAACTGGAGCTGAGCCATTCCAGTCCCATCCTCGTACTACCGTATACCTCCCCCAGAAAATCTCTTTTGATCGCAGCAAGTTAACAGACCTGAGCTGGTTACAGATGCAATGCCTCGTTTCCAAAAAACTTTACAACTCGCCACTTTATAATATAGTTATCTCATTTTTTCACTTACAGTCGTAACAGACAGCAGTGACATGAGCGGGCCGTTATTCACAACGAAAAAGCATGCATGAGAGCGATCACAAATCTCAAACAAAGCTGCCTCTGTTTCCGCTATACGTTCACATGTTAAAATGGTGCTGGAGTAGCGAAGGAGCTACCTCATGTAATAAGGAAAGTCACCAGCCTAACTGCTATCCTACATAACGGAGGATGATGGATACACCATTTAATCAGTGGTACAAAAAAGAACAGCTGTAGAGAGGTGCACCCACATCCATTCTGGAAACAGTACCTTATGGGGGGTTAGATTTGCCACGATTTAGGGAAGATTGCCTCAGTTCTTCATGTGCCACAGGACGGTGCCCTCTCCTAACTCCTTCAGAGGACTGATTACGTAGGGACGGCATTTTAAAACCCAAAGCGAACCTACCCATGACCCCAGACCAACTTCTTCGTGTTCCGTCCTCAACCCTCCCACCGCGGAGCACCCACCTCTCAGCAACACGCTCAGACATCTTGCTCCAAACCCAGACACAGCAGGAAACGTCCAAAACGAGAAGCCCGGCACCCAGTGCGGTTAACTTACCAGCCAGGAAGAAACAAAAACGGCAGAAGCCCCCGCACCTCATAAACACACACACACACGAAGTTACAGGTCGGCGGGAGGCAGCACCGCACGCCCAGGGCAGCCTGCGGGGGCTCCATGGGGCCGCCCGGCCCCGCACCACCCGGGCAGGGTCCCGGCGGAGCCCGCCGCAGTCGCTCGGGCTTTTCCCGGAGCGGAGCTGCCCCGAGGGAGCGGCGGGGCCGGTACTCACACATCCAAGCGCGGGCGGCGGCGCGGCTCGGACATCAGCCGGCAGCGGGGTCTCCTTCCGGCGGCAGCGGCCCGGCCCCCGGCAGCCCCCCGGTCGGCCGGCGGGGGACGAGGCGGCGGTGGCGGGTGCCCCACGGAGCGCCTCTCCTGCCGCCGGGCAGACGCACCTCGCCGCTGCCCGCCGGCGCCCAGCGCCCTTCGGCGGGGCAGGAGCAGGGGCGGGCGGCCGCGGCCGCCCTGCGGGGAAGCGAAAGGAAGGGAAGAGGAGGAGGGCGGTCCCGGCCTCGGCACCCCGGCGCGGCCCTGCACACCGCCGGCTGCCCGCGCCGCTGCCGCCGCAGCTGCCCGGGAGACGTGGCAGTGAGGGCTGATGCTCTCATCACAGAGCGACAGGCGGCGGCGGCAGCAGCCACCGCGGCGGCCGCCGAGCCGCGGCCGGCCCAGGGAGGGAAGGGCGCCGCGGGGGCGGGGCGGCCGCGCCGCGCCGCCATCTTGGTGGTGGCAGCAGCGCCGCCGGGCCGCGGTACCGGCGGCGTCCGCCTCGGTGTCGCCGCCGGTTTGTCCTTTGTGCTGGTGTTTTACACCCGCACAGCGCTGGGATGTTGGGCAGACCCCCCAAGCAGGAGACTCCGGGGGTGATGCTCCGTCTCCTTATTTGCTGCACCAAGAACATTTTTGCTGCTGTAGAATCGCAGGTAATACTAAATCCAGAAAACTCCACGTCTTGCATCATGAGACGCCAAAAAAAAAAAAAAAAAAAGAGTCATTAACTGCGTCATTAACTGCTTCATTACAGCCAGCAAATCCCATGACTGCACATCGACAGCTGAAAGGACCTGCTGCCATTGCCATGCTCAGCTGAGGTGCGATGCAGATGCCCAGCTGGAGAAGCCCTGGGCCACCTGAAGATGTGAGAAGGTGCACACAGGTACTCGGGGCAGCCTCAGGCACTGAAGCACCCAGTGAGGAGCGAGCAGCGGGGAATGGGCATCGGGCAGTGTCTGCAATAGCCACCAAGCGGCAGCAAATAACCAAAAGTTGGCGGTGGCTGACACCAAACCACTGCAAGGCTTTCTTGAGCAGTGCTCAGCAAGTGACTTCTGGGCCAGCTTGAAGATGCTAGCCCAGAGCTGGGGAGCTGAACTGGTGAAAATGTATCTCTTTGAACGATTAGCTTTCACAATCACCAGAAAACTCTCCCAGGGAGTGAGAGGAAATACTGGAGGAGAGAAATAATCTTCTGTGTGAGCAGTAGACAATTCTGCATGGGGATGCACCAGTTAAAAGTTTTATCCTGAGAACGTGCTAAGTCTATCGTAAATGGCACAGAGCAGGCCTGACCAGCCCTTCCCTCTATTCTGTTTTACTTTTAAAACAACGGTCTGGAAGGGGCTCTGATAAAGTCTCACTGGCATATCAGTGTTGGTTGGGCTTCTTTCTGATACAGAATTTTCCCTCATTCCCTGCCAGCAGATCAGGGCCTGTCCCTCGTGTATTCACTTTCCTTCCTCCAGCTTCAATGGCATCTTCAGATGATTTTCATGTCTATGTGCTGGACCACAGCTGCCACACTCTGCCCAGGGAGGTTGTGGAGTCTCCTTCTCTGGAGACATTCAAAACCCGCCTGGACGCCTTCCTGTGTAGCCTCATGTAGGTGTTCCTGCTCCGGCGGGGGGATTGGACTGGATGATCTTTTGAGGTCCCTTCCAATCCCTAACATTCTGTGATTCTGTGAAGAGACCGCATCTGCCTGCCCTGCTGCCCTCGCACCTCAACTTTGCTCATCCTTCTCCCTGTAGCCACAAAGATGAGCAGTGACATCCCAGCTGTACCATAGTCCCTGTGTCTGCACCTCTGTAATATACACCTTGTACTAGGAAATCCGCCAAAGTGTTTCACTGTTCCAGATCAGCTGGAAAACAAACAAGCCAACCAACCCAACGAACTAAAATGTGAAATCTTCCAAAAAATAAAATGTTTTTAACCTCAGTCCAGGTGTTTCTAAAGCCTGAGGCCCCTGCTTTAAGAGAAAGCTGCTCTTCATGTAAAATATGCTCAGGAGATCTTAGCTGATGGAGCTGTGCAGCAGAGCACAGTAAGGTAGTAGAGAGAGGTCTATGGTAATTCAACTGGGGGCAAATTCCTTCTCGGCCACAAATCTGAACACCAGTTTAAGTCTGGATACATGTAGAAGAATCTTATAGCTACTAGGCATTTTGACTCAAAGAAGCAGCTTTGTGTTATTTGTCAAAGTTAGGCTAATGACCTGACAACAACTCTGGACATTTTAAGATTTACACACCCTCCTCCCTAGCATAATACTTATTTATGGGGATGCATACAGAATTCAATGAAATGGTATGGAGACTTGGGTGTCTCATCTTTTCCCTTCTTGTTCTTACATGGAAACAGTATGAGCCTGAGACAATTTACTCCCATCTATTTTTGATAGCGCTGTTTCAGAAATACTTTGCATTTAGCTGCTAAGGTCCTTGTAGCAAATCTATGGTGTGTTGTATTTTTATCACTGAATTCATCAGAGAGCTGTTTTCTTGCAAGGAAACTGTAATCCAGACTGAGGTAAGGAAACTAGTACTGAGGAACAAGGAGCAGCTCAGGCAGAATGTAAAAGATGAAACCACCCTTGTTACATTTTGTGAAATACCCCCAGTGTTTTAACTTATCCTTGCATGGGACTTCATCATATGAAACACTGGCTTACCTCAATGAAAATCCTAGAAAGTACAGAGGCCCATGTTCAAAAAGACCCTTCCTCTCTGATTAAATGTGTAACCGCTACAGGGACTTTGACAAAACACTCATCCTGAGTCACCGTACCACCACCTTCCCCACCGGCCAGTACACCAGCAAACTCTTAACGGTATAAAATGTCTTACACTCTCAGCCAGTAGCACACTTGATTTTGCCTATTTTACATCTGTTCCTTTTTTCTTCGAATTCTCATTTCCTCTCTGGTATTTCAGGTTAATGCCCTTCTCATCTGCTTCTCACTTCTGCCACACTTCGAGTCTGTTTTCCACCATCTCTTAGAAGACCAAAACCCTTTGTCACACTCCCTCCTGTTTCAAATCCCTTTCCAGCCTTGCTGATTTAACTCATTCCTTTTTCATTTTATCAAACATCTCCTCTACCCTTTTACTCCAGGGCTATTGTCCCACACACTGTGGGACATAAATGGGTGTGACCCTGAACAGTCCTGTGAATTTATCTTGGGATACAGCTGTTATTCAACTTGGAGAGTCAAAGCCTTACCTTGGCAAAGACCCAATTTCCGTCTCATGTACAGGGAGGTATCCAGACAAGGTTGGGTACCATTAACAGTGTAGCTGTAGCAACATGAAAATCAGCATGAACCAATTGCTCGAACATCCACCAGTTGCTGGGATTACTTTTGAGGCCCACTGTAATCTCCTGGTTACTGACACCGCACCATTACTGGCAAGTGATCCAACTTGGCTGACTTGTACAACTGTGACGGTAAGTCATCAACACCAGGGAACTTCTCCATGGAAGTTATTTTGTGCTGCCAAATGTTTATTTAGTGTATGCTAGGATTTGGCTCCAAGGATTAAAATAGGGTGTAGCTGAATAAGACACAGTAAAAACAGGAGCACAAAACTCTAGATTTAACACAACTACCTTAACACTCTTACAGAAAATAACAGTGTCACGGGGATCACGAGTCACCAATGTCTAAACACTTGAAGTGGAACATCCTCTTGTGCCCACACAAACACCGGTTGGATTTTGTGGGCAAAACACTGCCTGGGAAGTCAAATCTTCCTTCCAGAGGTTCCTCTGTATCATATCTGCATGCAAGAAAGGGTCACCTTTCAAGGCAACACTGCACCAGGCAAACAGCCTTCATACAAAAGATTTATCATGTAAAAGGCCTGTGTTTAAACTGGGAGATTAAAGAATAGAGACAAAGATAAAGGCTGCTTTCACACTTGCTGCAGGGAAGAGCGTCCTACGTGGACTTTGTACCTGTGTCCATGAAGATGGTGCTTCCATAGATCTTCTACAACCTTGTTAGGCAACTATTTAACTTGAGATCACTGATACCTATGTGATTAGGAAACTAACCTGCAAGGCTTTAAAATCTACTCCTGCTCAGCAGATAGCAACACTGCCAGAAAGAGACCCAATGGACCCACGTTCTGATTCTGTTTGCTCAGAAATTCTGCTATTTCTATGACACCGTATTGAGATAAACTACATCCAAGATTGCTTCATTGGTAATGTTTTAGTAGCACTAAGAACCTGCTGGTACAGATTTGATTTCTGAGGGAAACTTGTTTATGCTGTGCTAAGGAAACTGATGAGGTATCAGGCTTTCTGTCTCTTTCTGCCTCTTCCCAGACAGGAAAAAAATCGTCCATTCATCACCTCAGCATAGCGATGTTATTCAACATGCCATATACTATGTGTCCTTCTCAAAACTGGAGACATAGCATTCCACTGAAATACCTACTACTAAGTTTACAATTACTTCTTGGATGGCATGATTTCCACAACTAATGATCTTGGCTTTTTTTCAAATATCTCAAAAATATCATTTTACACCTTGAAAACCTCAAGTCCCTGGGACATGTGGGGAAAAATAGATTGTACTATATTTGCATGTGGTGTGAGGCCCAGTAATACATGACTGATATTCTGGATAGCTTAAGTTCAGTTCTCCTCATATTCTACAAGTGAGATTAAAATCAACAGCTAAAGATCCCACCTAGGAGAATCTGAATTTTTGAGGAAGGGGAAATGTAAGGTTTTGCTTAATAAAAGATTAAAGATAGATCACTGACGGAGACCTCAGACTTAGCACCCTTCTCAATACAGACTCCTTTCCCATGAGAGGGTTTTATTTCTTACAACAAGCATAACATTTAGTGGAGCGGAAAGAAACCTGATCAAAGAAAGTTTGACAAATGCTGAATTTGCCAGATAAGAACACTTGTGGAGGAGAACATGCAAAGGGACCTTGCACTTACCTTTGTTGGCCTGTAGGAGGAACGAGAATGTGATCTGCTGTGTGCGTTGGGACTTAAGACAGATGCTGATAAAATCTGCAATAAGCATGTGGACTGTCAAGCTGGATAACGCAAATACACACTCAGCTGGGTCAAACAATGACGAATGTTACTCTCTGAGCGGAGTGTCTCCTGCATCTATAGCTCTGATTCTCACAGCACTAACAGTAACTTTCTGTCTTTGAGACGGATGCCGCTTTGGCAAATTTGATTACAATTAGGAAGTAGTATCTGGATTTGAGAGTTACACAACATTATAAAACCTGACTAAAACTATCAACAGGTGTGACTGATACCATTAGAAAAGGGGTCACTCACACAGTTTTTACTGGACAACTACTCATACATTTTTAAATTTTGGATTATCAATATCCTTCACTATTTACAAACAGAAGGAATTTAAGACTGTCCTTCAGTCTCCCTTAGATCTAATTTCTGACAGTTTTAGTGGAGGCTATACTTCCTTGCAAAAACATTTGCAACATTTTGCTTCGTTTAATTTCTTACACTTTTAAACAGAAGTTTTCTCCTCTCTAGTTCTTTTAACAGAAGTAGTTTCTCACCATAAAAACAGATGAATGCTGCCTTTTTCTTGAAGGGCTTTTTTAGTGTTTGACAGCAGATTCCTCTTGGGTGCAACTTCATAAGGTCTATGTGGAGTATTCCAGTTCCTGATGGGCAAGTATGCAGCCTTACCCTAGAGCCAGGTAGACTCAGCAGGACAGCACCGTGGTCATCCCTTCCACTCCCCTTTTGCTTGCCTTGCTATTGTCAATGAAATGGCTTTGATATTTTGACCAAATAATTTTTTAAAATTGTTTTTGCAGCTGGGCAGTTACGCAGGAAAGCTTTCCCTGGAGAAAGAGCAAACGTTACATTACAGCAATATGAATTTTAGCTAATCCAAAAGGTGATCTAATTTGTATTGCAGGTGAAAATACCTTTTATTTTGAGGCTTTTTACAAATTTTACGAAAACTTACTAATTAACAGATAAACATTTTCAGCCATCTGCATGTGGGCATGCACACTTGAAATGGGTTTGTTTTCACTCTGCTAGAGTGCGACACAAAAGGCCCTTTCGTGGTTCCACTTCAGATTAAGCAAGGGGAACACCTTTCTCTTTCCTGAGCAATCGGGGTTTGGAAACGTGTATCTTAAAATCTGATTTCGGAGATTCTAAGAACTCCCGCCAAGCCCCATCTAATTTTGCTAAAGCGCTAAATACGATACATTTTGAGAGGAAGGCAAACTTTCAGCTTTTGACGAGTACCAGCAGTGCAAACGCTGCGATGCCCACGGCCCCTCAAAACTCCCCTGCAGCTCCAAAAAGAGCCGGGCGCTCCCGCGTTCCCACAGCTGGCAAGGCCGGGCAGAGCTCTGACACGCACCCCGCGGGTGTGCTGAGCCGCCGCCACCATCCGACCTGCGTCGCCGAAGCTAAGCCTCCCGAGTTTGCGCTGAAACCCTAAAGCAAACGAGCGGCTGCGGCTACGGCCCGCTACTCCCATCCCCGCCGAGAAGCTGCCCTGGGGGGCGACGGGACAACGACGGCCACCGCGGGGTCGCTCTATCCCTGCGGCGGGGTGGTCTCTGTGGCGGGAGGCGGCCGCTCTATCCCCGCGCTCTATGGTTGGCGGTGGCGGAGACGCTGAGGGCTGCGGGAGGGCGGGGGTCTGCGGAGGTGCTGCCGCCGCGCTACGGGCGCGTAAGGGCCGACTGCGGCTCGTCACACCCCTCCCCCGTTTCCTTCGGGAAGGACACTGTATGGGAATATAGCGCAAGGTTGGCGAGGAGGTTAGTTAAATGTAAATACGCTGCAAAGTGACTTGCATCTGCCTGTAGAAAAAGCACACACATCACACTAATTGTTTTATTGGCCTTGTGTGCTTGATGAGTAGAACCTCTGTGTTAGATAACATAGGCCTGTGAGAAACTCCGGGCACCTTATCACTATGTCTGAGATTCCTGCTCTGTTGTGGGAAAGAGCGGGAGGCTGCGCCTGCCTGAAGCCTTGAAACGCAGGCGAGCTCAGCAGGCGCAGCGATCTTCCAGCAGGGCTGAACTCACCAGCGCCTGCGTCCCCGCTGGTGTCACCTCTGCCTGGGAGCTCAGGTGCGACTTCGGAGATCCCCCAGTAGAGAGGTAACTAACATAAAACTCGCTCTTTGCAGTGCATTCGTGGCCTCTCGCTCTTCTTGCGACGTGCCTGCGTATGTGCACACAGACGGCACCGCCTCCCCTCCCTCCCGCCCCCTTTCCTCCCTCCCGCCCCCTTTCCTCCCTCCCGCCCCCTTTCCTCCCTCCTCAGCCGCCGCGGCAGCTGTGGGCGGTGAGGGGAGGGCGCCTGCGCGCGGAGGCGGCGGATGGCCGGGGCCGGCGGTTGGCCGGTGGCGCGCGGCCGCGGCGGCAGGGGGCCGGGTGTCCCTGGGGCCCCGCGGCGGGAGAGGCGCCCGGGCCGTGTGGGCCCCGTAAGTACGGGCGTGGGTTGAAATGAGCAGGGGAGCGCAGCGGGGAGCGGGTGGAGGGGAGCTGCGCTGCGGCGGCGAGAGTGGGAGTACGGGAGAGAGCGGGGCTTTGGGACTGGGTTAAATTGTGGAGGGAGGGGTAAAAGGGTGGAAGTGAGTGGTGGGGATAACAAGCTTCCGGACGGTGTTTCACTTTTAAATCCTCAGCGGAAAGAGCGAAAGGGGTTTGCTTATCTGTGCCTCATATACTGAGCGTCTGGTACATGGAGGAAACTTTGGTTTGCCTTCTGTGCCCCTTTGCTTTTAGGCAGTCCCCTGTATATGCAGGTAATCCCTCTGCAGTGATGTCTCATGAACATCAAAGGCAGGACTTGGGGATGTGACCCTGTAAATAAGTCCACTGGAACATACTTTCATTCCAGTGTAGTGTTGCTGGTATAATTGGGAGCAGTTGCATATCTAAAAGTTACGTACCAGGTAGAAGTACTTACTGTGTCAGGCTCAGAGATCACAATTCAGGAGGACAGAGAGAGGGCACTGGTATTTTTACTTTAACTAAAGATTTTTAGTGGTTTTATGGAAAAGTAAATAAAGTACCTCTTATTTTTTCCATTTCACACATGGAGAAACTGGAGCACAGGCAAGTGATGCTGTTAACTAAAATTTTCTCACTGATGAGATATAGACTTCTTGACTCATTGTTCTAGATGTTATTTTGGAGGAGCCAAAAGTGATCAGAATGCTTGAGAGGAGACTTGCAGAGGTTCATGAGAGCCCTCATTTCATGAAAATGCCCTAGGTGGGCTAGTGGTGATGGAAATGTGTTTGCAGGTCTGGAGGGGATGCAGAAATGGGCTACTAAATGGAATACTTGAGCAGATATAGTTCTGACATGACTGGAAACTCTGTAGACTTAAGATTTTCACAGCACTATGGTAGTAATAGTCAGAAAGGAGAATACATATGTTTGATTTCTTACTAATACCTGCTTGTCTCACAGAGTTAACAATGAAGATTTCTTGTCAATTTAACACTCTTTCTACCCTTTCACTTAACAGCGAAGGAAATTCCCAAGGGACAGCTGAGTCAGTTTGGAAGAGCTCAGTTTTCAACAGAGAGGATTAGAGAAAAGGAAAGTGAAAGTTTGATGTCATTGAGATGCCTAACATAAAAAAAAAAAAACCAGAACAAAGAAACATTATGATCTGTTTACATTCTTTAGCTGTAAATATTTACACTTTTAATCAGTAAGGTTGGTAGTTATGTGAGATGCTCTTTCTCCTAAGATTTTTTTTTCTGCAACTCCGTGATGATTCTGTAAGTCTTCTCTCATAAATTACAAATGCTCTGATTAAATTTAGAATACCAAAAAGCATTTCTTCAGCTTTTTGCATTATTCTGTCACTATTCAATTTATATAATGTTTCGTGAACATTTCTTTAACACTGTGAAGTATATCACCTGTCATCCAACATCCTGTTACTGAAAATGAGTTTTCTTGATAAACACTTTCATAAGTATGATTAATTATGTTTTCGATTTGTGTAGGTATTTCCTCGTCATCTTTGTAACAGCTGTATTTCATTTTTCACAAATACTTTTCAGTTGGAAGTTAGAAATTTGTTACTTCAACTTTGGAAGGCTTAGGGTTTTTCTTTTTCTCTCTGGTTTGAGTTGCCACATTCTATTTTTTCCTACATATTATTTAAAAGAGAAGAAGTTGATGGGTACTTGATTTCTATTTTTTTATTATGTGATCCTAAATCTAAGTTGCGAGAGTGAGTCTGGTGAACCTGGAGTCTGCTAGTTTGAAGGCGGTATGCCTGGAGATTCTGAAGCCTGGTTGAATTACTGCCTGCTTTGATGCAAGAGTTCAGTGAAAAACCTGCTTGTTTAGGCAAATAGGTAGTCCAGAAGACACCCAGCAGGTGTGCAAATGGGCTAGCCATTTTTTGCTTCAAAGACTGTGTTTTTTGTGCTGTGTATAAATAGGACCTTGAAAATTTTGTAAACAATGCAAGAGAGCTTCCATCACTTTTTTCTTTGTAGTTTTTAACATATTTAGGTTTATTTTTTAAGTGTTGTGCCTCTGTTTTGTTTTGTTTTTCCTGTTGGAAGTGCTTTGGCATACCTACAGTAACATGTCTTACAGCTATCATTGTGTTATATTGGTGTCCTTAAATATTTTTTAGCATATGTGCAGTGCTACTGCTGAGTGCAACAAGTGGGTAATATTTATTTGTCAGGCAGTGAATTGTGGGATAAAGCTGTCATGCATTATAATTCAAATAATCCTTTTAACAGGTATCATGATGATTCTAAATGTGTACAATTATAATGCTGTGTTCAGTTTTGGGCCCCTCATTATAAGAAAGACATTGAGGTACTAGAGAGAGTTCAGAGGAGGCCAACAAAGCTGGTGAGGGGTCTGGAGCACAAGTCTGATGAGGAGCGGCTGAGGGAACTGGGGCTGTTTAGCTTGGAGAAAAGGAGGCTGAGGGGAGACCTGATCGCTGTCTACAACTACCTGAAAGGAGGTTGTAGCATGGAGGGTGTTGGTCTCTTCTCCCTAGCAGCAGATGATAAGGCAAGAGTAAATGGCCTCAAGTTGTGGCAAGGAAGGTTTAGATTGGATATTAGGAAAAAATTCTTCACGGAACGGGTTGTCAGGCATTGGAACAGGCTGCCCAGGGAAATGGTGGAGCCGCCATCCCTGGAGGTGTTTAAAAGGCATTTAGACGAGGTTCCTAGGGACATGGTTTAGTGCTAGAGTTAGGTTATGGTTGGACTTGATCCTGAGGGTCTCTTCCAACTGAAATGATTCTATGATAAATAATAGCAAAATGTTAGGATCCAATGTTGCTGGGGCATTCAGTGCTACTCTGGTGTCCCCCTCAGTCTTCAGTCCTGCAGTTTACTTCTGAACTCTTGCAACTAATTTTATTCATTAGTGAGATGGGGAGAGGTTAATACTTGCACAGTAATGAGAAGTGAAGGGCTGGAAAGTAGCCATTTTCCCCTAGTCTGCTTCTGAGTTAAGTATCATCCCCCTCACCTTCTCTGTTGTTCCTGGAAAGAGAGCCTGAGGCTGTTTGAGCGAAGAGGAGGTTGTAGAGGGACAGAAACAATTTAACCCTGAGGGAACAGGAGAGAGGGAGTCCACATAACATCTCACCTTCAGTTCTTCAGACTCCCCAGCAAGATCTGGCGAGATGGGGATAAGAAATTAGTAATGGAGTGTGAGGAAGAGTCATGCACTGTCTCCCACTGCTCAAAATTTTACTGAGCTGCTTGTTCAAAAGGTTTAATAGTATCCTGATTCTCAGGCTTATGTTTTTAATCAAATGCTCATGGAAGTGACTCTAAAATTGGTTGTTGCTAGGTTGAACTGGAGTTGTTGGAACCGTTTCGAATTCTGTCAAACACTGTTCTAGGCTGTAACACTTCAAAGGATGTGGGAGCTCTTAAACTGTATGTCTGAAACTTTCCTCCTTCATAAAAATCCATCTGCAGATTGATTGAAAATCATTTAATAGCTTAACAAAGTCATGCCATCTACACAGTTTCTTGACTGATGTCTTTGTACTGGGCACTGACAATTTGTAATCCTTACTGAGATAAGACTGTAAAAATGTTAAAAAAAAAAAAAAATCTGTTCATGCCTAGGGAAGCTTCAACTAGAATGTGATTGCTGCAGTTCTCAAGTTGAAGTACCTCCATGAGAAACAAATAATGGAATTCTGGTTTTAGCTATGCTTTCATAATACATGTACAACTTATTAGTTTTCATTTTTTTATAACTTTGTTCATAGATACTTGTAAACTGAAAATTATAAATGTGTTAAGTAGCCACAGGTCTATACTTACCCCAGCTTCTGTCCAGTATTGCGTTAGCTGTCTGCATTTGACATTTTGGTTTAAAAATGTATTGTGAAGTACTTAAAGCTGAAATAAGAATGTGCACTGTTGTAATGTAGTGTTTTTCTCAGATGTTATTTTTTGTACAGGAGTTAAGTGGGGAATTGACAAAAAAACCTCAACACATTTCTGGCCAAAGGCGCAAAGTCTCTGACATCTGGCATCCATACTGACTGATGCCACTCCAGCAATGCAGCAGCTGCCAGAAAAAGATAGGATATTGCTGACTTGAATCATGACTTTAGCTTTCCATTATACATGAGATTCTTGTGTTCACAGAAATCTGTTTTATCATGTGCTTTTTCAGGACATTCCACTGACCTTGAGGGGAAGGTGTTTTTAAAATATGTTGTGTTTCTTTAAAAGATATTTCCGTGATAAGCAGTTAGGTAGTACAGGCTGTGCCAGTACTGTTTGCTGTATGCCTTGCTCGTCTCTTTGACTTCACTCAGCCTGACAGTGCTGTATCTTTTACAGTGAGGTCAGTGGCTCGGCTGTAGTTGTGTAACAAGAGAGGCCATTCATAAATGCATTTCTTGGCCTGAAGACATTAAATTGCATTTCCTAGCATAAAAATCAGAGTTTGTTACATCTTAGGAAAGTGAAAACTCTGCCAGAGTATTGGAGGAGCACCTGCTCCATTGGCCTGTGCTTGGTAATGATGTGTTTTGTCATTTGCAGCAAAGGCTCTGTACTTGTTTAGTAACTAAAACATAAGCTTTTCCTTTGGTAGTCTCAGACATCTTAATGTGATGTTTTAGGCATTGAGTATTTGCCAGGAGTTGGACCTCTGTTCTATAAGTGAAATGTGACAAAAATGTCTGCTACTTGCTCACTAAGTTGTCTGGAAATGTTAAAAGTAGCTGTGTATCCACTACCTAGTATTTGAGATAAATGTACACCACTGGAACAAGAGTAATGCTAAAGCCAAGATTCCTCTAGGGTCCTGTATTAAATGAAAATGTCAACTGAAATTTCTTCTCCATGGGTGAAACTGTTGCCTCAGGTTTGTCTACCTGAAGATGGATTTGCGTAGCTATAGTGGAATAGTAATGCCATGTAGCAGTGACTGTCTAGATCAGGGGTATGAAACTAATTTTCACCAGAGGCCACATCAGCCTCGCGGTTGCCTTCAAAGGGCCGAATGTAATTTTAGGACTGTATAAATGTAGGAGTAGAAGGAGGTGAAAAAGAGTTTGACATTCCTGGTCTAGATGAACAGTCAGCAAGTGTCAGTCAGTTAATCTGAGGTAGTAGAAGTCTGTAGTTAGTATTTTGGACGTCAGCAGAGGACAATGAAGCCCATGGGTATAGCTCATGGGTGCACGCTGTGGCTGGAGGTACAGGGTGGAGACTGTCACCTGGGTGTACTAGTAGTCAGAAAATGACCCACATTCTCAGAAAACAAGTACGGGTAGTCATTAAAAAGCCATATATTTCAAGCAACATGCTGGATCTTTTAAAACACTTTTAAGTCAGTATTTCACTTCAGCTAATGAAATGCTGTATTGAGTGTAGGTGGCAAGGTGTTGGCAGCAGGGGTGGTGGTGCAGGGGCAGCCAGGGGCTGCATCTGTGCTGAACACAGCCAGTTCTAGCCAGCCCCAAAATGGACCCACCACTGGCCAAGGCTGAGCCCGCCAGCCCATCTTGTGGTACCTCGGGGAAACTTCGGTGTTTAAGAAAAGGCAAAATGCTGTGCAGCAGCTTTGAGAAAGGAGAGAGCAAGAGGGAAAGGAAAAAAAAAAAAAAGAAGGGGGGGTGGAAAAAGAAAGAAACAGCTCTGTGAGCACCAAGGTAGGAGGAGAGGAGGCACTCACTGGTATGGAGTGGATATCCACCTTGCAGCCTATGGACAACCCCATACTGCAGCAGTTGGATGCCCCCTGAAGGGGCTGCAGCCTGTGGAGAGGAGCCCATGCAGGAGCAGATTTTCTGGCAGGAGCTGTGGCATGTGGAAGGGACCCATGCTGGAAACAGGTTATGAAGGGCTGTACCCCGTGAGACAGACTCACACTGGAGCAGGGGAAAAATGTGAGGAGGAAGGAGTGGCGGAGTGGAGCTATTACGGACTGACCACCATTCCCCAGCCCCCTGCACTGTTGTGGGCTGGGGATTAGAGGAGGTGGGAATGAAGGAGTGAAGTTGAGCCTAGGAAGAAAGGAGTAGTGTGAAAGCATTGTAGGTTTTAGTCTCTGACTGTCCTACTCTATTTTTAATTGACAATAAATTAATTTTTCCCTAAGTCATGCCTATGATGGTAATTGGTAAGTGATCTCCTTGTCTTTATCTTGATCCATGAGGTTTTTCATCTTATTGTCTCTCTCTGTCCTGTTGGGGAGGGGGGAAGTGAGGGAGTGACTGGGTGGGTGTCTGCCAGCCAGGAGATCAGTGACACACATCCAAAGGATAGTGGACTTCATGCAGACCAGTGGTCAGGGGCTCCTGCTTTTGTCCATTGCATTCCCTATGGAGCAAGTTGTTCAGCTCTTTGGTCATAAACCAAAGCAGGTTTGAACAGAGGAGTAGCACTCCCTGTTTGCGGTAACATTGGATGAAAGAACAATGGTGTCCCAGTTAGTGATAGGTGAAATGCTCCTATTCTCCATCCTGCATGTCAGAGTTAAAGATGTATGGAGGGTCCTCTTTCAGTCCTTTTCTGCTATGAAGTTCTTTTTGTACGAAATCAATTTACTCTATTTGCTTGTCAAGCTTTTCCTAATTTATATCCGTTGCAATCGCTTCCTCTATGATGTCCACACACACTGAGACAGTAAGTTATGTAAGATAAATATCTAGGTTATTTCCTGGTGTGTTACATATTCTTTGTTACTTCGTAGTTCAGGGATTTGGAGCTGCCAGTACTTTTCTTCTTTTGCAGTGACTATCAAGCAGTTATCAAGTAATAAATAGCAAGAAGAGTGTGGAGCCAGCACATCTGTGTGTATTCTCCGCACAACTGGAATGTTTTAGCTGGCAACAGCTGTTATTCTGGTCAGGCCCCACAAACGCACGTTGGTCTGTTGCTTTCTAACTTGTACATTTCCTCTTTAAAATTATCTGGTTTGAGACAGTTTGTGAAATGCTACCAGGTATTGCCTGGAAGTATATTATTATCCTTCTAAAATAATCATTCTTATTAAACTGAAAGCTGAGGTACTGTTTTTCTGGAGGTACTTGTACCAGGTCTTCTGACATTCTTCAATGGGAAGGGTAGGCAGAAGATCACAGAAAGTTGCTAGAAATACCGCTCACCTCCTGATCCACAAACCCCATGTTTGCATGAGAGCTGGTGGTGGTGCAGAGAAAGTACAGTTTGGGGACTGGAGCAACGAGGAAGGTGAGATGCTGACAGTCGAGATCCAGGCTGGTTTGATTTTTTTGTGGCTGACCAGTTGAAACACACAGTAGTCCTACAGGTTTTTTCCACACTACTGTCTGAAACTAAGTGGTTTTTTTCTCCCCAAAACTTCTGCATAGTCCTTATAATAAATACAACCTTTGTAGGCGTAGGCTCCTGGGGAAGCTTTGAAATATCTGCCAGCTTGGAATGTACGTGTTGCACAAAGAGTTCAAATAGATTTGAGTTACAGGAAATTAACACTTGTCATGGGGCTGTAGCTATCCTTTCTCTCCCCACCTCTAATACAATCTGTGTTAGCCACATACCCTGTGAGTCCTCAGTCCTTTCTAGGGTGTTTTATCATAATCTGTATGTTGACTGGAAGCATAAGAAAATCACACCCCTTTCCTGACACAGGTGCGTTTGTAAATTCCTCTAATGTAGGTGCAACTCTAGGGAAGGAAGTGTGTTTGTCAGCTTAATATATAGCAGCTAAGGAGGAGGCTTAGGCAGGTTGAGAATAAAACTCTTCCTGGCAGCTGTGTGCTGTACCGGAGCTCGGCCAACGTGGCTGACGCTGTGGTGCTGCTGCCCTGGTAGCCTCGGAGGGCCCCCGAAGGGCAAGATGTCAAAGGGACACCTCTGTTGTTTCCATCCTGCTGATTCTGCAAGGCCGGTAGAGGAGCACTGTGAGGCAAAGTGGTGGAAAACACACCAGCAAGCGATGACCTTGTAATGGTGTTACCTTTTGTGAAAAGACTGGTCAGTAAGCCAGGCTGGTTGGAAGACCCTTGCATAAAATACACACTTCTGTTTGTGCTGCACTGTCATCAGCAGGTATGCCTGGGCAATAATGGAGGGCACTGCAGCGGGAGCACCTGGACTTCTCCATGGGTAGGGACAGGAGGGCAGCTTGATCTGTGTAGGAAGAATGGCATGTCTAACCTTAAAAATCTCCAAATAAGAGTTCCGACAGAAATTGTGGTTTGCTTTTAGGAGCAAAGGCTTGAGCCTTTGTTTCTAATGAGATGGTTTGTTATGATAATTATTTGTATGCAGCATTGCCCCCAGCACAGTGCTCTGCTGAGATATGCCTGAGTGCCGCAGTGCTGGTTCTGCTGCACCAGGAGGACAGGAGAGAATCTGCTGTCCTGGGCTGAGACAGGAGCAGAGGGACGGGTGTGCGAGATGGCAGTAGGGACCCTCTTAGGGCTGGGGAAAAGTCAGATGTGTTGGGATGTGTTGGCTTCTTTTTTTTTTTTTTTTTGTGTGTGTGGACTCTTTCCTGCAGCATGTGAAAGGTAACAGAGGTCTCTTTATGACGTGGGGTTTCCTGTATGAAAAATATCTGCCGGTTGCGTAGCACTTTCCATACTTCTTGGAGTAACTTCTATGGGAAGGGGGGATATGGCAGCAGTCAGTGGTTTAATCCACTTGATTCATTTGGCTTGAAATTGTGAAGGTGTGGTAGAAAGTGGAGTGGAAAGGGTGTTTGTCTGAGGACTGGATTTCTTTCTTTTTTTAATAGCCTATGACTTCATTTCTCAGTGCATTTGGTGGTTTGGTTGGTTTTTTTTGGTTTTTCTAGTAGGAAGAGGTAATAGGATTATAAAAATATTGTATAAAGGAAGTGTTAAAAACTGTTAGCTCAATGCCCTACTAAAAACTAATCTGCTGAAATGAAGGAAATGCCTGTGAAAGGTTCAGGTTTAGACTCTTGTGAAACTTGAGGACTTGAACTGTTTTGCATAGAAAAGCCGATGCTATACAGTGATCTTTCAACCTTGTCAGTTGTAAAGAATTTATTTCTTTCTTGGAGGGTTTAATGAAGACGATTGCTATACTTCTTCATGATACTCCCAGAGCTAACCCACTGCTGCTTTTGATTTGGGCCTAGATAAAATACTAAATAACAGTCTGCATAGTACAGAGCTGATAAATGCAGTCTCATTGAGACAGTCTCATGAGAGTTTTTTAAAGTTAGGTTGAAGTGAATCTTTCTTGCTGCTGAACCTGTTCTGCTGTCTTTGAAATTCGTGCATAAGCTTGCACAAAAGAAACCTGTCCTTATTGTCAGTGTGAAACAGGTAGAGTCAGAAGTGGTCTGTGTAAATTAAATATGAATTTTCCATGCATCAAATGAAAGTATCTCTCTGGAGATTCTTCAGCACATGTTCCATCCATGGTGAATTGTTTTAAATACAAACATAGGAAAAATAAAATTTAGGTAGAAAGTGTCTTCTCGCTATTTTTTTTTTTTCTGTTTAACATTTTTCAATAAGTAATCACGTGAAACTAGGCTTTACCATGGTTATAATGACAATTTTTATCTCAAATATTTTTGGGGAAAAATAAGTGTTTGAAAAATAATGAGTTTTTATCAGCTCAAATTGTATATAAAGTTTTGTTTATAAGGTTACTTTCCTTCACTAATATCTAGATCAGGGCTGCCAATAATCCATCTTTCTTCTCTTATTGTCTTTGTCTACCTAGGAATTTTGCTTAGATGAAAAAGAATATTTTTGTAGAGTTTCTCAGTACCTCTGAGCTTAGTAATGCTAGTGGCTTCAGTCAGGAGGCTGGACAGATGCCCAGTGCATATGGGTAGATTGACCCTGCAGCCCTTGAGTGGGGAACCAGCTTGCATGGATGTTGCTCGCTTGCTCTGTGTTCATACAGTATGTCGGACTCCAGTGCATGTGTGTTTCTGTTTGGGAAAACCCTGAATGAAAAGGGATGGCTCTGATCCTTCTGGTTAGCTTAGGAAGAAGTCTTGTCCATGCTGGAACCCTGCGTATGATTTTGGGCTGCCTGCATAGAGGGGGGTTAAGTTAGGGCTTCATGTTTGTACCAACAGGCTCAAGGATCAGAACTGAACGCCCCTGTTCATAGAGGAGTCATACAGCACTGCATTTCTCATCAGTTCCCACAGGTAGCCTATTATGGACAGTGCTAGGAACCTTGGAGCAACCAAGTAGGGTCTGGCATATGTTTCAAAAAGCGTGGCAGGCTACAGAACTTGAGTTGGCAGACAGCTGCAGAGCACAGACACAGTTATCAGTACAGATACGATGTTGGTGAATGCAGACCATGCAGTATTTATGTGGGTCAATATGATTATGGATGTATTTGGAAGTGTATTTGTAGTGTCTATCTAGGTGTATGTCTGCATATAGATGGAGACCTTTCTCGTTTTTCATTCATTTAGGAATTCTGGCTGATGTCACATTTGGATAACTGGTTTTTCTGTTTAATTTTTTTTAATGAATTTTTTAAAAAGGATACCATGGTGTGTTTAACTTTGTGGCCTGAAGTGCTGTGCCCTTGCAGTCAGCTGTAACTTTCTAAACTAGGTCTGGTTATGCTTCACTGAGAATTTATTTCACAAGAAGAGTTGCACTTTTTGTTCCCGTGAAGTTTTCTTGGTACCTTTGATGAAGGTCAGATCTAGCTAGAGAGAGGTTTGAGAGCTAGAAGAAGGGCTTAGTTGCACCGCACGTTTTCCCTCCTGTATTTGAGGGATAGTCACCCTGAGTTACAAAGTATAGAAGAAGGAAGAACCACATTTTCAGCGTCTTGAGGATTATTGTTTTGTTTAGTATTTAATTGCATTATTGTTTGGATATATTTTAATGTCTGACTGCGTGGTCTTTTTTTCACTCCCCTCAACCAATATATCAACCATGGTTTAGGGATATCAAAGATGACAAGAAGGGCTTCTTTCTTAGAAGTACATAAGTAACAAAAGCAAGATGGGCCCATTGCTCAGTGAGACTGGAGACTTGGTTATGCAGGACATGGAAAAGGCTGAGCTACTGAATGCCTTCTTTCCCTCAGTCTTTACTAGCAGGACTGGGATTCAGGAATCCAAGGTCCTAGAGACCAGGAGGAAAGGCTGGAGCAAGGAAGATGTACCCTTGGTGGAAAAGGATTGCTTTAGAGATCAGGGAATACTTAAGCGAACTGGATATACACAGGATACACCCATGAGTGCAGAGCGAGTTGACTTATGTCATTGCAAGGCCACTCTCAAAAAATCTTTGGTCAATCGTGGTGACTGGGAGAAGCGCCTGAAGGAAATCAAATGTCACTGCTGTCTTCAGGAAGAGCAAAAAGTCTGATCCAGGGAACTATAGGCTGATCAGCCTCACCTCAATACCTCAGAAGGTGATGGGGCAGCTGAGCATTTCCAAGCACATGAAGGACAAGAAAATCATTGGGAGTAGTCAACTTGGATTCACCAAGGGCAAGTCATGCTTGACCAGCTTGATAACCTTCTATGATGAAATGACTGGCTTGGTAGACAAGGGAAGAGCAGTGGATATTGTCTGCCTGGACTTCAGGAAGGCCTTTTAACACTGTCTCACATAAGATCATCATAGAGAAGCTGTTGACGTGTGGGCTGGATAAGCAGTGAAGTGGACTGAAAACTGGCTGAACAGCTGGGCCCACAGGCTGGTTGTCAGTGGCATCAAGTCTAGTTGGAGGCCAGTAACTAGTGTACCTCAGGGGTCAATACCAGGTCCAGTCCTGTTTAACAGCTTCATTAATGATCTAGATGATGGGGAAGACTATATGCTCAGCAAGTTTGGAGACTACACCAAATTGTGAAGAGTGGCAGATACACTAGAGGGTCATGTTGCCATCCAGAGGGAGGAACAACCCCCAAAGTATTGCCAGCAGGTTGAGGGAGGTTATCTTTCCCTTCTGCTCTGTACTAATGAGGTTATACCTAGAGTCCTGTGTCCATTTCTGGGCTTCCCAGTACAAGAGAGACATGGCTATATTGAAGAGAGCCCAATAAAGGGCCATGAAGATGATGAAGGGACTGGAGCATCATTCCTGTGAGGAAATGCTGAAAGAGCTGGGACTGTTCAGCCTGGAGAAGGGAAGGCTCAGGGAAGAACTTCTCAGTGTGTAGAAAAACCTGAAGAGAGAATGCAAAGAGAATGGGGCCAGGCTCTTCTCAGTGGTGCCCAGTAACAGGACCACAAGCAATAGGCACAGCTGAAATATAGGAGGTTCCATCTGCACATTAGGAAACGCTTATTTTACTGTGACAATCCCTGAGTCCTGGCAGAGGTTGACCAGAGAGGCTGTGGAGTCTCCATCTTTGGGGATATCCAGAAGCTGTCTGGGCACAGTCCTGGGTTTAATTTTATCTGATTGGAAGTTATGAAGTGCAGAGCATCTGCTCCATTATTTCATGTGAATTGCAGAGTGACTGTTGGGCTTTTTTAAGGTTGAAGTAAATTCTGCTTTACTAATCTGGTCAGTATTTTATTAAGGCTACTCCATTACTAATGATTTTATGGATGCGTTACAACTCTGACTTTTATAGTCTGATTTTTGTGGTGGTTGGTGTTTTGGGGGAGGTTGACGGGGGTTTTTTGTTTTGGTTTGGTGGTTTTGTTTGTTTGTTTTTTCTTTAACAAGGCCCAAATGCTGATGTTCTTGACTCTGGGTTAGCTGCCTGAGTTAGCAACCCATGTATTTTAAGCTTGCTGGTGAGAGATCACTTTTTCAAATAAAGAGTTCTTAGCGTGAAGCGGTAAAGCAACATTCTCCAGAGAGGCAATGATCAAGTTCGTTTCTCTAACAGGGGAGTTTTTATTGAGGCTTAACCTCTTGCTCGTCCTTTTATTTCCAGATACTTTCCTCTTAAGTTCACGAGTTCTCCATCTTCAGTGGGGGTCATAAAAGTGACAGCTTTTCACTGTGTTTCTCAGTCGCAATCATTCCTAAGGGTACAGTTCTTTATCATTAGTTAGTAGAATCACAGACACTTCTGTGCACGTGCCATTCTTGTATCTTGGAGAGAAAAAATGAACACCTTTTAATGCACGAAGTAATAACATAAGGTAAATTGATGAGTAAATTGATTCATGTATGGTTTTCCATTTAAAATACCCCAAATATCTCCATGCTTACCACATTTTGAATGACATACTGTATTCTCCATAGAAAACATAAAAATACCAAGCTGCAAGTTTGTGAAACATGGATTATGCCCTTCTGTGTGTGTTGTGATGAGTTGACAGTGACTAATTGTGATCATGCATGCAAATTTATGCTGCTCTGTTGAAGTGCTCAAGTGTATTTTAAGCAAGAGCAACATTCTGACGCTGCCATAGAACTCAGTGAAGATGTAGTTTTAGTTATGTGAAATAATTCACACAGACAGTAATACAGTCTGATTGTATTTGTCAGATGCAAGTACTGTGAACTTGCGGTAGCATCTGATTATAAAGGAATCTTGCGAGGCTGACAAAGGAAATCGATATTTGTGAGATTTCACCTAACTGAATAGGAGGGGAGGAGAGCAGAAATAAGGTTGGTGCAGGAAGTTCAGAGTTCATAGTTTAACATCCTTGTACTTTAGCAATTTTACACCTGTGTGCTCTTCCTGTTATTTAAAACCAACCAAACAAGCAAAATAAGTATTTCAGAAGCTTGCGCTTGTGACTAATACTACCAATTGCTTCCTGGTGTTTCAATTATGTCTTTTTCCATGGATAGTTCGTTTTTAATTTTTTATTTGTGGGGAAAAAGAGCTCCTTGGGAGGACAGCCCATTTCCACTAATCTGTGCATCAGAGATAAGCAACTGTCTTAACTTATTTTTTAAGAATGTAGTCCACTTCTGATAAAGTGGGAGGCTATGAATTTAATACATTGATTTTTAGCAAACACCTGTTGATAGTCATTCCCTGCACATTAAGTTCAGTATCTGAACTTTATGTTCTCCTTTTCAGCCTGGATTAATCTATAACTCATTTGGGTTGGGTGGTGGAGAAGGTAATTCTCTCCCAATGCACCATGTTTGTGCTGCAATACTCTTGGTTTATCGTGGAGAGATTACCTCCACTTGGAGGAAGTGCTTCACCTGCTGAATAGTAACCGAGAGGCTATGAAAGGCTGCCATTTAGGTTATTCCATAGAAACTTGCAAGTAGAGTTCACATGAGCATATTATAAGGTCTTTGATTTAATCATTACAGGCCTTTATTACCTATGAGGTCCACAGTCTTTACTGTTCTCTGATCATTAATGTAGCTTATTACTGATTTCCCATATGCAACTATTGCAGAGTATAAACTGGTGGAGGAGTGGTAGATATTTTCTCTTTATTTGAATCCCTGTTTTTTCAGTGATGATACACAGTGGGCTAATAGGGTAAAGCATTTTGGACCATTGTTTGCCCAGTTGCTACAGTTGTGAATCGGAGTCCGAAGCAACTAAGCTGAAATTGAACAAAGCTGTGGTTCAGAATCACTTCTGTCCTGCAAACACCTTTATCTCATATGAGAGCTAACTAGGAAGTAATCACAGAATCACAGAATCACAGAATGTTAGGGATTGGAAGGGACCTCAAAAGATCATCTAGTCCAATCCCCCTGCCAGAGCAGGAAAACTTAGGTGAGGTTACACAGGAAGGCGTCCAGGCGGGTTTTGAATGTCTCCAGAGAAGGAGAATCCACAACCCCCCTGGGCAGCCCGTTCCAGTGCTCTGTCACCCTCACTGAGAAGAAGTTTCTTCTCACATTTAAGTGGAACCTCTTGTGTTCCAGCTTGAACCCATTACCCCTTGTCTTACTGTTGGTTGTCACCGAGAAGAGCCTGGCTCCATCCTCGTGACACCCACCCTTTACATATTTATAAACATTAATGAGGTCACCCCTCAGTCTCCTCTTCTCCAAGCTAAAGAGACCCAGCTCCCTCAGCCTTTCCTCATAAGGGAGATGCTCCACTCCCTTAATCATCTTTGTGGCCCTGCGCTGGACTCTCTCCAGCAGTTCCCTGTCCTTCTTGAACTGAGGGGCCCAGAACTGGACACAATATTCCAGATGAGGTCTCACCAGGGCAGAGTAGAGGGGAAGGAGAACCTCTCTGGACCTACTAACCACCCCCCTTCTAATACACCCCAGGATGCCATTGGCCTTCTTGGCCACAAGGGCACAGTGCTGGCTCATGGTCATCCTGCTGTCCACCAGGACCCCCAGGTCCCTTTCCCCTACACTGCTCTCTAATAGGTCATTCCCCAACCTGTACTGGAACCTGGGGTTGTTCCTGCCCAGATGCAAGACTCTACATTTCCCCTTGTTATATTTCATTAAATTTTTCCCCGCCCAACTCTCCAGCCTGTCCAGATCTCGCTGGATGGCAGCACAGCCCTCTGGCGTGTCAGCCACTCCTCCCAGCTTGGTGTCATCAGCAAACTTGCTGATAGTACACTCAATTCCCTCATCCAAGTCATTGATGAATATATTGAACAGTATTGGTCCCAGAACTGACCCTTGAGGCACTCCACTAGATACAGGCCTCCAACCAGACTCCGCCCCATTGATCACAACTCTCTGGCTTCTCTCCTTCAGCCAGTTTGCAGTCCACCTCACTACCCGATCATCCAGTCCACACTTCCTCAGTTTTGCCGTGAGGATGCTGTGGGAGACGGTGTCAAATGCTTTGCTGAAGTCAAGGTAGACCACATCCACTGCTCTGCCATCGTCAATCCACCTTGTTACGTCTTCATAAAAGGCTATGAGGTTGGTCAAACACGACTTCCCCTTGGTGAAGCCATGTTGACTGTCCCTGATGACCCTCTTATCCTTGATATGTCTTAAGATGGCACCAAGGATAAGGTGTTCCATCACTTTCCCAGGGATGGAGGTGAGGCTGACCGGTCTATAGTTGCCCGGGTCCTCCTTCTTGCCCTTTTTGAAGACCGGAGTGACATTTGCTTTCCTCCAGTCCTCAGGCACCTCTCCCGTTTCCCAAGACTTGGCAAAGATGATGGAGAGCGGTCCAGCAATGACTTCAGCCAGCTCCCTCAGCACCCGCGGGTGCATCCCATCTGGACCCATGGATTTATGGATGTCCAGATTGCTTAATTGCTCCCTAACCCAGTCCTCATCAACTGAGGCAGACTCCTCCATTGTCCTGCCTTCCTCTGGGGCCTCAGGGGTACGGGGCTCCTCAGGACAGCCTCCGGCAGAGTAGACAGAGACAAAGAAGGCATTCAGTAATTCTGCCTTCTCTGTATCTTCTGTCACCAGGGCACCCACCCCGTTCATCAGTGGGCCTACATTGCCTCTGGTGTTAGTTTTATCTGCCATGTATTTGAAGAACCTCTTCCTGTTGTCCTTGACCCCTCTCGCCAGGTTTAACTCTAAGGAGGCCTTAGCTTTCCTAGTTGCCTCCCTACATCCTCTGACAACAGCCTTATATTCTTCCCAAGTGGCCAGCCCCTCCTTCCATGATTTGTAAACCCTCCTCTTCCACTTGAGTTTGCCCAGCAGTTCCCTGTTTAACCACGCAGGTCTCCTGGCTCCCTTCCTTGACTTCCTGCGCGTCGGGATGCACTGATCTTGAGCTTGGTAGAAGCAGTCCCTGAATGTTAACCAGCTATCTTGGGCACCTTTACCTTCAAGCAGCCTTGCCCACGGGATTCCCTCCAGCAACTGTTTGAAAAGGCCAAAGTCGGCCCTGCTGAAGTCCAGGGTTGCAATTCTGCTCGGTATTCTGCTCCCACCACAGGAGATTCTGAACTCCACCATCTCATGGTCACTGCAACCAAGGCAGCCCCCCACCTTTACTGCTTCGACCAGACCCTCCTTGTTAGCGAGGACGAGATCCAGCAGCGCACCTCTCCTAGTCGGCTCCTCCACCATTTGCATCAGAAAGTTATCGTCAATGCACTGGAGGAACCTCCTAGACTGAGGCTGGCTGGCTGAGTAGTCCTTCCAGCAAACATCAGGGTAGTTAAAATCCCCCATAACAACCAGAGCCTGTGACTGTGAGGCCACGCTCAGCTGCCCATAGAAGGCCTCATCAACTTCCTCACCCTGATCTGGTGGCCTGTAATAGACTCCCACAACAGTGTCACCCCTGCCAGCCTGCCCCTTAATTCTCACCCACAGACTCTCAACTCGCTCCTCAACCGCACCTGGACAGTACTCTATACATTGTAGTTGCTCTCTCACGTAAAGAGCAACTCCACCACCTCGCCTGGCTGGCCTGTCTTTCCTGAAAAGGGCATAGCCATCCATGACCACATTCCAGTCATGTGAGCTGTCCCACCATGTCTCTGTAATTGCCACCAGATCATAATCTCCTGACCGAACGCAGGTTTCTAACTCCTCCTGCTTATTCCCCATGCTGCGCGCATTGGTGTACAGGCATTTCAGGGAGCGAGCCGAGTACACCGATTTCACCCTAGGGGCCTGGGGGGCCTCCCGGTCTTTATTGATTCCAGTGTGCTGCCCCACTGATGCAAGACCAGCTACAACCCCATCCCCCTTCAAATCTAGTTTAAAGCCCTGCAAATGAGCCCTGCTAATTCCTGTCCCAGCATCTTTTTACCCCTGTGGGATAAACCTTTCCCACATATCACTGACCGGACTGGTGTCTTATAAAACCAGCCGTTATCAAAGAACCCAAAGCCCTGCCTGTAACACCAGTCCCGAAGCCAATCATTTACGGACTCAATTTTTCTATTCCGTCCCACATCATCATCCGAAAATGGAAGGAGGGAAGAGAAGATAACTTGAGCCCCAGACTCTTTCACCATTTGTCCCAAGGCCTTGAAGTCTCTCTTCATTCCCCTCAGACTACGGGATGCCGCTTCCTCCCCATCTGTCTGGAAGATCAGTAGGGGATAATAGTCCGTTGGGCGCACCAGTTTGGGGAGGGCCCTGGCGATGTCCCTGATCCGAGCTCCAGGTAGGCTACAAACTTCCCGATGCTGAGGGTCAGCTCTGCATATCGGGCCTTCTGTCCCTCTCAGAAGGGAATTGCCTACCACAATTACCCTTCTTTCTTTTTTATCGGAAGCAGTCTTGAGGCGTGGAGTCGATCGCCTCTTCCTATGTGAAATGCTGGGCTGAAAGGCACACACCGATGTTTCAGCTGGCAATAGTCAAAACCAAAGGTTATCCTGCTTACTACTCATTAGTTGAGCTCAGAAATGGAATTATTTAACTCAAACTGTATCAATATGATATTTCTGCCATCACCTCTTGGGCGCTATTGCCGCTAATTTATATTATTACAGCACGTCTGTCAGCAAGACTCAGCAAAATGTAGGAAATAAAAGTCATTGCTGAGACAAAATATATCACAGAATCACAGGAAGTTAGGGATTGGAAGGGACCTCAAAAGATCATCTAGTCCAATCCCCCTGCCAGAGCAGGAACACCTAGGTGAGGTTACACAGGAAGGTGTCCAGGCAGGTTTTGAATGTCTCCAGAAAAGGAGAATCCACAACCCCCCTGGGTAGCCTGTTCCAGTGTTCCGTCACCCTCACTGAGAAGAAGGTTCTTCTCAAATTTAAGTGGAACCTCTTGTGTTCCAGCTTGAACCCATTACCCCTTGTCTTACTGTTGGTTGTCATCAAGAAGAGCCTGGCTCCATCCTTGTGACACCCACCCTTTATATATTTATAAACATTAATGAGGTCAGCCCTCAGTCTCCTCTTCTCCAAGCTAAAGAGACCCAGCTCCCTCAGCCTTTCCTCATAAGGGAGATACTCCACTCCCTTAATCATCTTTGTGGCCCTGCGCTGGACTCTCTCCAGCAGTTCCCTATCCTTCTTGAACTTCAATTGAAAATCTCAGCATTTTTGTCTTCCATTCATGTAGTTTTCCCATTTAATTTCCTTCTACTTACTTTTTATTTTCCTGTTTAGTCAGGGGGGTTTCCTCCATGCCTGTGGTGGAGCGTGTTTGAATTGATTCTAGAAACATGGGGAGATTCTTAACTAGGTTTAACCCATTTTCTGCTTGAGCCGAATTTAAACTTTTTGATTAATTTTTTAAATTGTGAAACAGTGATTACTCTCATCTGTTTTCCTGGGTAAACTGGAGTGTTCTGTTTGCTGCAAAGTAAACTCCACTGTGCTTTTTCTCTCTCTAATTAAGATTTTCCTCTTCCCTCCTTTCCTGTTGCTTTTTCACATCTTAGTCCCGTTGCCCTCATCTGCCTGCATTCCCAGTAGTGCATTTTGCATATTGTTTCAGTACTTCAGCTATAGCCTACAGCTGTCGTGAGGAAAAGCACAATAAATACTGCCAGGATACATAGTATTGGTTGCTGACAGCAGCTACAGGAATACTTAAAACAAAAAAACACACCCCCCCAAAAAAAACCAAACCAAACAACAACAAAAAACCCCCACCAAACAAACAAACAAAACCAAACAACAACAAAAAAGAAAAACCAACAATGAACCAAACGCATTAAAACAAAACAGTATTTGGGGTTTATGGAGATTATGATCTTGCAGGTCCCTAGAGATAATGTGATCAGTCTTAGTATGAAAAACAGTGGAGTGAGTCATCCATTTCATCCTCTAGTTTTAAAATACACAGGACCACCATGCTTTTAAAAAGGTGATGAAGTTTTTGTAGAACAGATGTGTCAGATGTCTGCCTTGAGGATAAGAAGCTGGAGAATCTCCCTCCATTGCTGCCCTCTCTGTTGTCTCTCTGGATTAATGAATTATCTTCTGAATACCACCAAAGGTGTGTTAGGACAGCTGTTCACTAAACCCAGAACCAGTAGGAAGGCTACCAGGTCAGAAGAAGGTTTGTATGTTTAAAGTGACCCCCTTTTGGGGGAGTGGAATAAATAAGGGGGACAAATCCTTGCTGTTCTTGCATTGAGCTCCAGGCTTTGGGATATCTACATTTCTCTATTAGTCACTGTTAATAGCTCCATCTGGTTGCGTTCTGGTCCAGGCTTGTTTGCAATACTTAGGATAAAGTTGCTGAGCACTGCAGAAGGATCAGAGACTTGAGAATTGGTTTTACAGTGGTGGTGGTACTGTCACCAGTGCTCAGTCAGTACGTGTACGCTGTGCTGTAAGTAACAAAGGTTGAGTGACAGGTACCAGAAAGAGAATTAGAATCAGAATAGTTTGGGTTGGAAGGGACCTTCAAAGCTCATCTAGTCCAACCCCCCTGCAATGAACAGTGACATCTTCAACTAGATCAGGTTTCCAGGTGAGCTGGTGCAGACAGGCTCATGTGCACGCTGCTCAGGGTTAGCATCAGCTGGCATTTGGAGCAGATTCTCAGAAAGCGTGCCCCAAAATACTTGGGGTGGGCTTCCTCTGGACTGTGTGTGGTGGTTCTGAGACATTACTGTTTTCTCCGTGTATTTTTAATACAAGACTGTATTGCGCCTGCCAGAGTGGTGGTGGTACATAGCATGATGTTAAGGCTGAATGTCGCTTGTCCCACAGTTGTGGTGAAAGGAGTATTGAGTGTTTGCAGAAATGTGACTTCTTGGGGTAGCTGTCAGCAGGGAGAGCGGTGATCCTCTAGGGATATGTGAGACCTCTGCCAGCTGATACTGTAGTAAAAATTCATTGAACAGGTCTGATAAGGTGGAAGGAGAAAAAGGTTTCTAGTCCTCTCTTCTGTTGTCAGTGTTGCCTGTATAGGAGAGAGAGAAGTGATGGAGGCATGGTTTTACCCCAGTATGTAAGTGAATCTACCAAGGATAGCGCATAAGCTGGATACTGTTTTAGTCCTTTTAGCATTATAAAAATAATTACTTTCAGAAATAAGTAATCAAGCTTACCTTATCTGTGAAATGTGTTACTGACTGCCCCTCAAAGTTGCTTTCCAGTTGTTTATTACAAGCTGACAGTAGAAAGTACTATGTGCTATTAGCATGCAGCTTAGATTTGCCGATCCTTTTGATCTTTTTAAATTTTACTTATTTATTAATGTTATAGTTGTCCTGAACTGTGTAGATTTCTTTATTTTGTAGGTCAGTTGGATGTTAGGTGTTGCTCTGTGGCTGGTATTTTCTTTCCTGTTCTGACAACAGAGTTAATGGATATCAACAGAAAAAAAAATATAGTTCTGTTCGTTTTCAGGTTTCCTTTGAAGAGTAGTACAGACCCATGCTGTCAGTATTGTACAGGCTATTCTGATGATTTCCCATGTGGAAAATCAGGGGGAAAGGATGTAAATGAGAGCACTAAGCTAATTTTTCTGTCTCTCTTAGAACAATGAGGCAGAGACCCAGGTGGTCTCCAGTGTAATTTACCTAAGAACAGAAAGAATTCATTGGAAAATGTGGTATTGGGGACCAGGAGACAAGGAGAGGAAGATTAAGAGGAACTTGGGCTTTCTCTTCATGTTTGTTTCAGTGATTCTGTCCTTGTGTTCTTCAAAACCAGAGAGGGGAAAAAAAAACCCAGCAAAAACTACCCAAAAAACTGTGGTTATTGGTATGACTGCACGTCTTTTTTTTTTTTTTTTTTTTTTTCCTTCCCCCTTCTTGTGAACCTCTCTCTCTCTTTTTTTTTTTTTTTTTTTTCCTCCCCTTTTTTCCTTGTAAATAATGTTCTCTTCTCTGGTATAGCCTCTCTTTGTTTTTTCTGTCTTCTCTGTGGTCGAGGTGGCTGTGGAGATCCTTCGCCATCAGTGGTGAGGTCACTGGAAACTCCTCTCTCAAGTCCTTGGAGCAGCGCTGTGTGGTGCGTGTGGATGGAGAGAGCAGGTTACCCCCTCATTATCCCCTCTGTGTAGTGCCTGCCGGGAGGGACAGCTGCTGGTCATTCCCAGCAAACCCTGAGAAATTCTGGCAGTACATCAAGTATTTCATCTTGTCAGTCTTAGGTCTGGTTCCCCCATAATGTCCCTGTGAATCAGCAAACTTTTCCAGAAGACACTTGGGCTAAACTAGTGGGAATGTAGAGTTACTGTATTCCTTTTGCCAGCAATATCTCTCCTGGGTCTCAAATGCATTTTGAAAGCTGGTATAAAACAACCTTCCATGTTTTTGTGTTTCATCCCTCTGATGCAGCCTATTTTGTGTGCATTGTCTTTAATCACTGCCTTTGCTTCACTTAGCCTTAGTCCTTGTTCTTCTCACAGGTTGCAATTTTCTTGTGTGTTTTCCATATCAAAGCTCTCTTTTATTAAAATTTCATTCTTTCTCTGCTCTGAGGTGATAATAACAGACAGAAATATTAGCATGGTAACTTGATACTATAACGGCAGTGAAAGGCTGTATGAAAATGGAGCTCTTGAAAGAGGGCAGGAAACAGAACAAAGGATCAGATCCTCACAGGCATAATACTGAAAAACTGAACCTTTCCCTTGAAAAGCAGGAAGATTTGCCTCCTGCAGCAACATGTGAGAGGGCAGTATAGGGCAAAGACCCTCAAGGTGGTACTCGCAGGCAGCAGACACAGGGGAACAATTTCTGATGCCGGTCAAGTATTGCGGGGTTCACACTGTGGTGTGCAGGGCAATGCAGCATCAATAATACTCTCTTTCAGAAGAAAACAGTTTAATTCTGCAGTGAGTCATGTGGTTTTCATTTTGGTGGGGGGAGCTGACTTGACTTATAGCCAGGAGAATCCTTTGTCTTGCAGCCGTTGTTAATTTTGGTAATAATAGAAGTAGTAAAGCCTGTGTATTGCCAGGCACTGTACACAGACATAATATGGGGTAGTGATTGCACTTTCTGATCTGAAGGGAGGGGGTGGGGGAAAGACTGGGAGTGGAGAACAAAATGGGAAATTGATTTGCCTAAAATCATGCGGCTGGTTTGTGGCTGAGCTAGAATCAAAGTTCACTGACTTAGTTTATGACCAGTAGTTCACACGTGCTGTTTCTTTCTTGTTTTGCCATAAGTTCTTTTCATGACATCTGTGAAGGCACAGCAGTGGAGGGCAGTACAAACCAACTCGCTCCTTCCTTTTTTTCTTCATCCAGGTTAAGTCGTATTTTCTGGCATTTGAAGAGCAAACAGCACCGTGGCTCCGTGAATTGCAACAGAGCAGGAAGCATGGCAGGTCTTCTTACCTCCAGCCTTCCTTCCTTACTGTGACGCTCTTCTTGGGACCTTTGGTTGCGTCCCCGCTGGCTGTGCAGTGACCTGCCTTGGCGGTGGAGCAGAGGAAACAGTTTGTGGATCAGGGAGAGCCATGGCCTTGAACTCATATGTCTTTCACCTCTTCTACAAGTTCAAAGTGTTGGTGCTTGTCACTTTGTGTTTGATGGTGCTATGGGCCATGTTCAGTTACTTTGTGGACTCCAGACAGGAAATTACTAAACCTAAGAGCATGGTGGATGATTTCAGAAAGATAACTAGCCTGGAGGACAGTCAAAAGGAAGAGAAGATAAAATCAGTTGTGAAAGTTCCCACGGTGAAGTCATTCCAGGGGCACTGCCCAGCTCTTTCTCCGTACCTGCGTAAGTGATGGTGCTTTCCTCTCCTCTCTAACAAGTTACATCTGCTTTGGTACTGCTGACTTGATTTTTTTTTTTTTTTTTTTTTTTTTCCCCTAGCTGTTTAACCGTTAAGACACTTTTCCTGTGAAACAAATACAATGCAACCAGTTGCAGTAAGCAGTTCTGGATGAAGAAGTTACTTGTGACACAGAGTGCCTTTTGCATTTATTTAGTTAAACTATCTTTATCTCAACCACAAGTCTTTTCACCGTTCCTCAATTTTTTGCATTTTCATTATTAGATGTATTTTTGTGTCTGTCTTGACAACTGACGGGCTTCACTGCTGCATTGGGGTTAGCACTACTTATAATGAAGGTTCAAATAGGTGACTGTTTCCTTGGCTTGGCCGTTTTTATTAGCCCACTTCTTTTTTTTTTTTGTCTCGGTGTTGCTAGCAGCACTAGGCTTCTGCTTTGCAGTACCATGTCATTGTCATCTTCCTCTTCCTTTTTTGTGAACCTGATTAAGGATTTGTTTGAGAAGCTGGATTCTTCGTTCTTCCCTGATGAAGTCAAAAAAGCTCCTGTCTAGCTGCACACTAAGACATATTTGCTTAGGCAAACGCACTGCGGCTGCAGCCATCACAGTTGCCTGGTTTTCTGTCATGGGTTTGCTGAGTCCAAGTCTGGAGGGGCTGGAATTATAGCTCAGTGCAAGAGAAGTGATGAAAACTTCATTTAGCTACAGAAAGCCTTGGTAAATTTTATTGTATAAATTTATAGCCTTAAGCCTGTGGTGCTTTTTTTTGTCATGCTTTAAGCAGAGATGACTTCTCACAGCCACAGTTCTATGTCTCTTTCCACTTTGCTCTTCTCTGCTTTGCCTTGGCAGCTGTTTCTGACCAATCCTCCTGCAGCAGAGTGGAACTTCTCTCAATATTTTTTTTTAATACATTTGTTTTTATCATCACTATAATCAGTTTAAGCAACTAAACACTCAATACCCTCTCCTTCCACTGCCTTCGTAATGTCCTTGTAGCAGTACTTTTCTCTTGGAAAGGCAGGGAAACCAATTGGGGCTTGAACCTGAGTTTCTTGTGCTGGTTACAGAGTGTCTCATTACATGACTGGACTAGCCACAACCAGAAACATCTCAGGAACACTTCTTATGCTTCTCTGACAGGAGGTGCCAGCAAACTCACCTTCAAAGCATCTCTCACACTAGAAGAAGTTGAAAAGGAGAACCCTCAGGTATCCAAGGGCCGATATCACCCTACAGGGTGCTCAGCATTGCAGCATGTGGCCATCCTCATCCCACACCGCAATCGAGAGAAGCATCTGCTGTACCTCTTGGAGCATCTCCACCCCTTCCTGCAGAGGCAGCAGCTGGACTACGGCATCTACGTTATTCACCAGGTGAGGCAACTGTGCAGACTTGTGTTTGGGTGGGGGTGATGTTGGTGCTCTGGAGTTTGAGGAGAGGCTTGCTGCTGCCTCTGCTGTCCGACATGAGCCCTCCAAGCCTGCTTTGGACACTTCTGCTTGTTGAGGCATGCAGCTGTGCATGCAGCCATTGCTGGTTGCACTGCAGGATCTTGGCCACTGTTAGCAAAGCTGGGAAGTGTTAACAAACAGTGTCTCTAACCAGTGTCCGTTTCTCAGTCCAAGTAACTCACTGTTCCTGAGTTAGCATTCAAGGTGGGCATGTTTTGCCGTACTACTGCAACTCGCTTCTCTTGCAGTGTACATGTACGTAACTAGGCTGACGCATTTTCTGTCTTTAAATTTGGAGGTTTTTGGATTGGAGGTCTCGGTTTGCGTCTAGCTCTTCTCTCCCATCATCTGCTTACTCACTGTCATGTAAGCTGGGTGTATCATGTGGTTGTACTTATTTCTGCTCTCTCAAACTAAACATGCCAGCTACTGCTTGTAGGTACTTCACTTGTCCAGCAAGGACTGTGGGAAGAAATAGTCATGGCAGAGCATTTGGATCTTGAAAGATTTAGTAATGTCTTTATTTGCATTATTGCTAGGTCCGCTGAGTCAGTGGCTAAAATTCGAGCATACAGACATGTCACATTGTCTTTCATCTAAGGTGCTTATGTTCAGGTCACATGAGCTAAAAGCAGTATAGATTTCTCTTTTGTAAGATCTTGTATTTTTCTTGATCCTTTATAGTATTTGCTTTCTTTTACTGTCATTTACTTAAGTGTTTTGCTTTGACTCAGAATAGATTTTTCAGACAGCAGGAGATAAAGATAAATTAATATAGTTTCTCTTCCCTTTTGTTTAAAGAGGCTAGAGTCAATCAGTAAGAGGCAGTGCATTCTAGGTGAAAGCTTACACTTTTGCTGAATGACACGGCACAACAGCAACAAAAATCATGGCAGGATATATACTTTCAGTTGGAATAGACTGTTCTTTCATTGTTTAGTGTCATCATGTGGCCTGTAGAGTAGAAAAAGTGAGGCTTTTTTCTGCATTTGTATGTACTGTAATTGTATGTATAATGGCCCGCCAACTAGCAAGCAGTAGTTACCAATAAATCATTGGGAGAATGGATGTATGTTCTTCATTTATTGCAATACGTGATCTGGAGAGCAGCAGTTGTCATGTTAGCGAAAAATAATACAGAAGTAGGAAAGTCTTGTCTGATGTGAGCAGTGATACTGAGTCTGAGCTTGGTCTATCAGAGTTTTTACTTGGAAGATGGAAACTTTTGCTTAGCCTTTCCATTTAGACAGGCATACCAAAAGACTGGAAAGTGGGTCTAACAAAACTCTCTTTTATGGCAAATCCATTTTCACTCTCCATTGGTGATGCCATTAGTTGTTTCAAGAATCTTTTGGGGAAAGAAGTAGTTAAAACCAGAACTTAACTATTTAAAATACATCGAGCTTACTTTGGAGGAAGATTAAGAAATGGGCCACTTACGTTTTTCTCTGTGAGCCATTGAAGGGCATACTTCAGATCTCTCAAGTTTATCATTTGGTCAGTATTCTTCTTCTGTAGCAAGGAAGGAAAACAATTCTCTCCTCAATAAAAAATGAGAGTAAACTTTGCTGTTGGTTCAGCGTGTGGTCTGGCATTGAAAACTGCCTTTCCTGGAAGGCAATTTTAGCTGCCTGTTCGCTGCTTTTGTGCAAGAAGCGGCCTGTGGTGGCTGCACTGCTGGGGGAGCCAGAACTGCGGGAGATGGGAGATGCTGCTGCTGAACTAGGCTGGTTTTGATACCAAATACCTGTGAAGTTCTCTGTATGTTCTTTTCTAGTCATCTGAGTTGTTCCGTTCACTCAATAACCTGTGTTTTCATCATGAGGAGAAGATTATCTGACAGTTTAATATGCAAGACACTTAAACCTACTCCCCACCTCTAAAAAAACCCACAACAAACAAACAAAAAACCCTCAGAATTTGACATCATAGATTTTGGGTGAATTTTATCTAATTTTTTATTGGAAAAGTGATTTCCTGACTGAGAATGGAAGCAATTGATTATCCCTCTCATAATTTCTCAAAGTGGGCACTGGGCTCTATTTCCCTAACTGCAGGTGAGGAGCCATAAATCTCATAAATCTGCTTTGTGCAGGAGCACGTGGCTGTTGGTGATGGTGAACAAATTGCTGCTTTAAAGCAAAGCTTTACTTATTAGAATGAAAAAACATTCTTTGTATACAACTGCTTTTCCCTACAGCTAACCTTCTCTCAGTCTGCAGAGGCCAGCTTCTTTCTTATCTTCCATGGGAGCCTCTTTCTGTCCAGGCAGCTTCCTAGCAAATGATCCCTTTTTTTTGAAAATTGCTTTTTTAAAAAAAAAAATTCTTGTAATTCTGGAAAGTACTTGTCCTGTCAGTTTCTGAGAGCACAGGGCTTGGCCCTGTGTCTCCCAAGTGAGAACTAGGAGCAGCTGACCACTTTGTCCTCAGCAGCAGAAAACCTTCTACAGGCTGGCGTGTCTGTTCAGCCCAATAAAAAATAAATGGCAAGATAAGCACACCTGTTGCTCCAGAGTGAATGGTGTCATGGTAAGCTTACAAAACTGCCAGGAGTGTGTGTGTATGTGTATACCTCAAAGGTGAAAAATTATATTTTTGAAAAGTGAAGATGCAGTAACTTACCGCAAAGCAAACAACAAAGACCAGTAAAAGTAAAGTGAAGCTCTGTGCTATGGGGAGTCCTGGTGCAGCGAAATAATTAGGTTATAGATAGGAGTTAAAAATGAAGAGAACTTATTTTTATTTCCCACTCTGCCACCTACTGTGTGCTTAGGGAAATACAGTGAACTCTTTAAGCGTTGCTCTCCTCCAAGCTGCATGGACAAGCATAAATTATTTGTGGCAGAGTGGCAGGTGCTCTGGCATCTACGAACGAATTAGTATGGGAGTAATGTTTTTTGTCTTTGTTTGGTTTGGGGTTTTTTTTTGGGGGGGCAGTGTTAGAGGTTTGTTTGTTTCTTTATTTTTAAACTCCCATAGGCCTTACTCACACAGTTGTATGAAGCACCAGTTTCCCAACAGTTTACTGATGAGTCTTTTACTATGTAGCCTGATGGGAACTCCAGCACAGGAGCAGCAATGGTGCTGGAGTTGCATCGTGCAGCATGTGTACTGCTGGTGCCCAGACAACTGTCAGCTCTCCTGGCCCTGACTGTGTTTGTTCATGACAAGTAGAGACTGAAGAAACGCTCTGCATCATTGGCTGCTCTGATGATATATCTGATGTTATGGGGGAGCTCTTTGTGCTGTAAAGACTGTGACGCATGCACATAGTTGCACACTGTGCAATCAGAACAAATGCCCAGGAGCGGGTCGGGTTCAAAAGGTTTGATGCTTTCTTCAGGGTTTTTTTTTTTCCATTCTCTTTCACAGGCCGGCAGCACCAAATTTAATCGAGCTAAACTGTTGAATGTAGGATACCTAGAGGCCCTAAAAGAAGCAAACTGGGACTGTTTCATTTTCCATGATGTGGATCTAGTGCCAGAAAATGACTTTAACATCTACACGTGTGACAGACAACCAAAGCACCTTGTAGTTGGCAGGAACAATACTGGATACAGGTAGGAAACCAGTAATATGGAAAGAATACCATCTGGGAAATGCCACGTTACTGACAATGTTCCTCTTCTGATAGAGCTGTATACTGGTATCTACCCTTCCTTCTGACACCAGATTTCTGGTGGTAACGGTCTGCCTCTCTAGAGTGCCTTCTGACAACAGAGAACTGTGTGGCATGTTTGAAGTCAACTCGGTGTTCACCTGGACAAATTATCATTGTCATTGTTCTGGTTTCTGGGGTGAGGTAAAGGGTGTTCTGAGAGGAAAGCAACATGACAGAGGTTGTGCAGAGACCTTCTGTCAAAGCTAGATATACATTTGCAGTCTCCTGGTCCTGTGATTTTGACAGTGTGATCTTACTGTTGTGCTAATAAAATTGCCACTTAGCTTTTGCTGTTGAAGAGGTAATTTCTGATATTGAGAGCTCAAATGTGAGAATTTGCCAAGGGATGGTGTTGTCCTTTAGTTATTTAGCTGTATAGCACCTAATACAGGATTGCTCTGATTTTTAGAGGGGTCCCCTATGTGATAGTCTGGTATAAATAATTTAAAGTGAAAAGTCAGGGTCAGTCCACCTCAGAGAATAAAGGGCTTCTGAACTCGGTGAATTAAATGTCTAGAGTGGTTTCATTGAATGTGTTTCTTTCAAGAGTCACCCTTTAGGTCATGTCACTCTAAATATTAATTAGGCTTTTCAAAAGCTGATCTCGGAGTACTTTGAAGTAAAGGTCTGCTTTGCTTCTGTGTTTCCTTTGTTAAATAAATGAGAAAGAGGTGGCATGTGCAAATTCTTATACAGTATAATATTCACTTTCCAGTTATTCAGTGAGAAGAGGAACAAGCACAAATGAACGAGGCTCATGACAAGTTTTTGAAGCACTGCACCTTGCAGAGAGAATGCTGAGGGCTACAGGATGATCATTCACCAAAGCAACAGAACCACTGCTTTGGTTAATTGACAGGCATGTAGAATCCAGGCTAACAAGATGGCATAGAGCTTGAGGTGCTCTACTTAACCTCCTGTGCCTTAGTTACTGAAAGTGTTTAGCTTACCTAAGTATGCAAATGGACTTCTTTTCTTTTACTAAGGGGTCTTTTTACTATTAATTTCCTCAGATTTCTCCTGTTTGTAGAATGGAGTTGTTAGTTATGGGTTAGCTTTAAGCTTTGGCTTTCAAGATTCTTACACTGACAAAATGTTTTTATTGTGAATCCCCTGCATCTAGGGTGTTATGAATCCCCTGCACCAGTATTCGCTAGGATACTGGTGGTTTGAATTAGATTCATACTTTCTTTTCTGTGTCACCGCTTCTGTTTATGCATCTGTGAGGTGGGGATAATAATGCTCTACTTCCAAGGGAATTCCTGAGTACATTTGAAGGAATTGAGATCCTGAGCTCAAGAATGATACCTAAACTAAGCTGAGACCACAAGATGAAATCCTACTTGGGTGCCCTCAGTGTTTTGTTTAGGCTGAGGTGAGCATACTGAGACCTGTCACTCAGATGAGGTTGAGAAAACTGAATTCATACATGATCTGCATTAACACAAAATGTCCTGGGCAGGAATGTGGGTCTTCTGTGGGTTTCTTGTGGATTTTTGTTTTTCTTCTATGGGGGATATCCTCTATGGTGATGCAGTGCATACAAGTCTTAGCAGCTGTGCACCTCTGGAGAGCAAGTACCCTATGTTTAGTAATATAAGCTACAACTTGGGTTTAGATTCTTTGGGAAAAGGTTTATGTATTCAAACTTTGAAGATAAGGGTGGGAAAAAACTTTCCTAGCATAGCTAAGCTATTTCCTTGAGAGCAGCACAATATCCTTTTCTGATTAGTGTTTCTATTTTATGATTTCTTCAGTCCAATTTTAAAAATCCCAAAGGAGATACTCTGATATTCTCTTGTTCTCAGGGAAGAGGTGGTTGAATGCCGTTACAAAGGTGCACTTCTATAGATGATGTCACCTAGGAGCAAGATATACCTGGGCTGTGCCAGTTGTGCTCTGCCCGAGGAGGGTTGAGTGGGCAGCACTGTCCTGGTTACAGCTCTGGCTCTTTCAGTGTCTGCCTCTCCAGGGGTGTAGGGGAATTATGGGATGTGTAAGCTCCTTGCTGTCCATTCTGCCTCTTCACTGCACTTCTCTAGGGTACCCATAGCAGGAGCCTCAAGGTAGTAATGCATAATTAAAACTCGATAGGGCCTCTCCTGCCTTATGGTTGGTCTCCCGTAGGAAAGGAGAAAAAGGGGAGAGAGCAAGAAAGACTAAAAATTCCAGAGGTAGAAAAAAAAGACAGGTAGAGTACGAGAGACTGCATCTGCTTGGAACAATCCGGTTTTGTATGTTTATATAGATAACACCGTCTTTTGGAAAGTATATCACAGTCCCAGCAAATGACAGTTAAAGCTTTTTTCAGACAGCTGGAAGAAGCCTCATGTATACAGGCCCAGGTCCTTGTGGAAGACTTCAGTCATCCTGGTGTCTGCTGGAAGTGCAACACAACAAGGTACAAGTTGTCCAGCAGATTTCTGAAGTGAATTAATGGCAATGTCTTGACATGGCTGATCAGAGCTGATGAAGGGAGGTGTTCTGCTGAACTTTATACTTACAAAGAAGAACTGGTCAGGGATGTGAAGGTCAGAAACAAAGAAGGAATGAGGCAAATAGCAAGATCGCAACCCTGGACTTCCTGTTCAGGGATCTGCTTGGAAGAATCACCTGGGAGATGACCCTGGAGAGAAGGGGGATTCAAGAGAGCTGGTAGATCTTCAGGGGCTGCCTCCTTCATGCTCAAGAACAGTCCATGCCATGTGCAGGAAGTCAAGCAAAGGTGGATGGAGACCTGTGTGGATGAACAAGTAGCTCCTGAGAAAACTTGAACAGAAAAAAGAAGCATGAAAGAGGTGGAGGCAGAGTCAAATGACTTGCAACAACACACAAGATACTGTCTAAGCATGCAGGGATGGAGTGAGGAAAACCGAAGCATATCTGGAGTTGAATCTCGCAAGTGGTGTGAAGGGCTTCTACACGTATGTCAGCTGCTGGGAAGACTAGGGAAAACGTGTACCTGCTGTGTGGCAGGGAACTTGGTGAAAAGGGACAAGAAAACATCCAAGATAATCAATGTCTCCTCTGCCTTGGTCCTTACTGGCAAGATTTGCCTTCAGGAATCCCAGGCTTCTGATAACAGTGGAAAAGTTTGGACTTCTGATGACTTACCTTTGGTGGAAGAGGATCAAGTTAAGGAATACTTAGATAAACTGGGGCATACACCATAAAATCATGTGACCCAGTGGGATGTGTCCATGAGTGCGAAGGGAACTGGTTGCTGTCATTGTGAGGCCATTCTGTTATCTTTGAAAGGTCATGATGATTGGAGGAGGTTCCTGAGGACTGGAATTAAAAAATGTCACTTCTATCTTCAGGACAGGCAAAGAGAATTTGAGGAACTACATTTGAGGAACTACAATCAACCTCACTTAGTAATCCCTGGGAAGGTGATAAAGCACATCTATTCACAAGTCATGCCTGACTAACCCGATAACCTTCTCTGAATTGACTGCATGAGTGGATGAGGGAAGAGTAGTGGGTAGTGTTTATTTTGACTTAAAGGAGGCTTTCAACACTGTCTCCCATTACATCCCCATTGACAAAGTGATGAAGTATGAACTAGATAGTGGCCAGTGAGGTGGACTGAAAAGTGGCGGAACTGCTGAGCTCAAAGGGTTCTGATCAGCGAAACAAAGTCCAACTGGAGACCAGTCACTAGTGGTTTACCCCAGGAGTCAATACTGGGGCCAGTACTGTTTAACATCTTCATTAGTAACCTGGACAATAGGGCAGAGTGCCCTTTCAGCAACTTTTCAGAAGATATAAATCTTGGAGGGGTGGTTGGTGCATGAGGGACTTTGCCAGGCTGCAGAATGTGGCCAGCAGGAATCTCAATTGTAATAGTTCCACTCAAAGGAAATGCAGAGCCCTGCAGCTGGGGAGGAATAACTTCATGGACCAGTGTGTGCAGGAGGCCAACTGTCTGGAAAGCTGCTTTGCAGAAGAGGACCTGGAGTCCTGGCAGACACCAAGCTGAACATCAGCCAGCAATGTGGCCTTGTGGCAAAGGCTGCCAGTAGCATCTTGGGCAGCGTTAGGAGGGGCATTGTCAGCAGGTTGTGGGAAGTGATTGCGCCCCTCTACTCAGCACTGTTGAGATGGTATCTGGAGTGCTGCGCCCAGTTCTGGGTTCCCCAGTCTGATAAAAATGTGCATATAGTGGAGTGAGTCCAGGGAAAGGCCATGGAGATAATTATGAGATTGGAGCGTCTGAGAAATGAAGAGAGGTTGACAGTGCTGGGACTGTTCAGCATGGAGGAATGGCAGCTCAGGAAGGATCTTCCTAATGTGGATAGGGAATGAAGAAGGTGGAGCCAGACCCTTCTCAGTCAGAGGCAAGAGGCGCAAACCGAAATACAGGGAATCTCATTTAAACATACAAAAAAACTGGAACAGGCTGCCCAGAGAGGTTGTGGAGTCTCCATCCTTAGAGATGCTCAGAACCTGAATGGATATGGTCCTCAGCAACTTGCTCTAGCAGACCTGCTCTGAGCAGAGTGGTTGGACTACTTGATCCCCAGAAGCTCCTTCAACCTCTGCAATTCTTTTGTGATCCTACAACAGGAGTAAAAATCAGCCAGGAAAAAGTGTCTGTGAGGGAGGTTGTATGTGGTGGTTTTTTGGGGGTTTGTTTTTGTTTTGTTTCGGGTTTTTGGTTTTAGGGGGTTTTTGGTGATTTGTTGGTTTTGTGTGTGTATGTTTGTTTGTAATAAAGGCTGTATTGTAATGGTTACCTTAAGGGCCAAGGAAGAGGAGAGTGTCATAAAATGCAATTAGCAAAATGGTATAAGCATGGTATGTAAATACCTTTTTATAGTAGATGCAGTTTCCAGGAGAAGGAAGGTAGGAGTTAGCAATTAATCTCATTTAGAGCTGAGCCCCATTACATTATGTTACTAAGTAACTTGCACTGCACCTTACCATGGGATTGGTCCTGCCTCATTCCTAGCAGAGCTGAGGTCCCACAGCAGATGCCCCTGTGCTGTGATCTGATTTCATTCCATGTTTTTCAGATTCAGCTCTAAGACAGTCAGTGGCTTTGCTCTGAGTTTTGCAAAGCTTCCGCTGTATTAGTGTGTGGCTTTGTTCCTTTTGTGCTCCTCGGAGTCCTTGAAGTGATGTCCCTTTTTGACTGGCAAGGGGGGTTGTGTAAAGAGAGTGACTACTGCTGAAGGCTCTGTTCTCTCAGTTGTAGCATTAACTTTTTATGGCCTAAAGCAAATCACCATCTTTTTGTGAAAAGAAGAAGAAACGAGACCTGCCTCATGGATTTGTGCACCCTTAACTCTGTGAAAGATGGGTCTAGATCCAGAGTTTCGGAGGGATATTTTCCTTGTTGGTAGAACTTGACTTTTAATTCTTCATTCTCTCTTCCTGTGTACTTCTAGATTACGGTACCAGGGATATTTTGGAGGTGTAACTGCTCTAACAAGAGATCAGTTTTCCAAGGTGAATGGATTCTCTAACAACTACTGGGGTTGGGGTGGAGAAGATGACGACCTTCGAATCAGGTAATTGTTTTTTTTTTTTTAAAGGCTAGAAGGAAATGGATGCGAGAGGTAGATTAATTTGTTTTAAAAAAAAAATAAAATAAAAAAATGGAGTGACTTCACGCATAGTTTTCAAAGGTGGAACACTACAGGAGCCTTCAGTTCAAAACAGTATTGCGGTGGAGATTTGGAGTGTGAGAGGCAGTTCTGTGAACAGTTTCCTCTTTGAAAAGGTTCGGTGCACCTGAGACCTCGTCCTCCTCCTGACAGAATTGTTGATTGGGTGTGGGTTTTGTTGTGGGTTTGGGTTTTTTGGGTGTTGTGAGTTTGGGTTTGGTTTGTTTATTTTTTCTGTGTGTGTTTTTTGGTGTGGTGTGGTTTTTTTGTTTGGTTGGTTGGGTTTTTTTTCCCTTTTTGGTTGGTTTGTTTTGTTTTTGTCTCAGCCACACGATATTTGTATTCTTGCTTGGAAATTGGTAATAACTGAAATAAGATGACTGAAGTCTGGAGTGTGATTTGCCAAAGAGACCCAAATGTATTGAGTTCCAATACTTTGCAAGAGTGTGGGAGTGTTTTGGTTTTGGTGGGATTGGTTTTTTTTGCATTCATCATCTACCCAAGCAGGGCTTAGTTTGTACTTGGGTAGTGTTGATGATAAGTTAAGATAATGAATAACTTGAATTTTAGAAAGAGTGCATTTGTATGCATATGCCCTTTGCTCTTGTTAAAACTAGTTTTGGAGACATGCCTGCCAGTGTAGGAGAAACTTGTTTGTTTGAGAGGTTTAGTGAGACAAACAAGTCAACAAAACTTTTATCTTGAACTTTTACTTGCTGCCTAGGAGGAAACCTCTAATCCTGCATTGTCATTAGTGGAGAAAGGAAAAACAACAGAACCCCACAAGCTCTGCTGGCTTTCCTAGCAGAGCTGAGGTCTGAGTTACTCCTAGCAGAGCTGGCAGAGCTTGTCAATTTGTAACACGGGTATATTCTGTCATTCTTAAGTGTTTATCCTTTTCAATTGCTTAAATATGAAAACAAACATTTTGGGGACATAAAATTCATATCCTTGGTGATGCTAAATAATTACATTGGTGAAACCAAGCATCTTAAAGTTAGGAACTTCCAAATGAATGTTTTTGTCTGTGTCAGTTCAGCACATCAGTCAGCTTTATCTCAAGAAATCTAAAAGCTCTACTGGTGACATGGATTTCTGTCCCTTAATTACAACTTTTTTTTTTTTTCCTCCCTACCTCTAGCTAGATACACCAGCTTCTCCTCTGTGACCTCTTGGGAGCTGGCTTTTATAGTGGTAAGGAGATAGCTGGTACCATCTTACTCCCCAGCTTCCTGGGAAGTGTCACAGTTAATGAATGAACAAAGGTGATAGTAGTGTTCTTTCAAATGTTCCTGTGGGCAGCAGACAACCAGCTCTGCAGCAGATCAGCAGGATTTACTGAGGGTCTCCATGATGTTTGCAAGTGGTTGGAATAAAATATGATGCTTGCTTGTGCATGGCACCTAATAACTTTGCAGCTGTTGTGGTCTTGGTGGGGAAACCAAGTCATATAAGCCGGAGTGTGCACTACAACTGGACTTGGCTCACGCCTTTCCCCTTGGGTTGATCTTGGACTGGGCTGGTTACAGAGTTTGCAGCAGGTAGGGACTGGGAAGCTTGCAGTCTCAGTGAGTGGTTGTGCAGAGAGATCCTTGCAGCCTTCCTCAGCAAAGACAGCAGATGGCAGCATCCCCCTCGGTATCTTAGAACTCAGGGCTGGAGAGCTCTTAAGTGGTCCCACTGTTCTGCCTCTATGGTAAATGTGATGGTCTCTTTTGGGCCCTTTCCTAGGATGTGCATCACAAACAGATTTTCAAATAATTTGCTGTATTGGTTTGATAACTTAGGGCTAGAAACAGTCATTGCAAGGCTGTAGGGGCACAGTTTCTTCAATTATTGGTTTCCTGTTGCGCTTTCAGCTGCTCATGTGACTAGCAAGGACCCCAGGCCATTCCTTAATTCCGTTTTTCATTAATTTAGCCCGTTCTGCTGACAGGAAAAATTCTTGTGCTCCACAGATATGTTTAAGGACAAAAGCTCCAACCAAGTGCCTGATGTCAGGCACTAAAATCTACGCATGGGGCTTAATGTTTCTGGCACTGTTTTCAGAAAGCCATTTTTCATATCAACAAGTGAAAATTTTGCAGCTGCCTGCCAACTGTTAAAAAAGAAAGCAAGTTTTTTTCCTTTTTTTTTATTTTAAGTGGAGAACTATCAAGTTACGGGGGCTTTCTTGCAGGAGTTGAGATGATCTTGTTGCAAAATATATGAAATCTTGCTATAGACCTCCCAGGTTAATACAGGGTAGTAAAAACTACACCAGACAATACTAATTTAGATGTGCTCTGTTTTATAATGTGTGCATAAAGCTCTACATGATCTCTACTGTAGTAGCTACCTGCTTCTGTTCAAAAGAAGGGTGTATCTGTCACCCTACTGGATCTGCTCTCCAGAAATAGAACTGAGCCCCACTTCTCTGGCAAAATAAATAGGCTGTGGAAGTTCTCTGTGTTTGCTTCCATGGCACCTACAAGAAATGAAGTCTCCAAATGTTTTTTTCCTTAAGAGCTTGGTCACTGGTGATGGCTTGCTCACACCACTATTCTTTCTTCCAGGGTTGAGATACAAAAGATGAGAGTGGTGAGGCCATCTGCTGATGTAGCCAGGTACACAATGATCTTCCACAAACGAGACCACGGTAATGAGGAGAATGGAGAGAGGTGAGTCACGAACAGTGTTCCACCTTGCATTCTCTTGGTATGTGGCTAGGGGCTGGGCAACTGGGGGCCAAATTCTTTGCTGTAGGCCAAACAGGCATTTTGTGGTAGCCAGAAGCTCTAGGGGATACCACTGTTCACAGCTGGCATTTGTTCTGTATGTAAGATCTGCCTAGAATTGACTGGGTGATGTTCCTTAGAAACTTCCGAAGTTGTGGTTACATAGATATGATTTGAGTATATAATTTCAGAGATTAAACCAAAAGACTCTTTTCCCCATGTCTTATTGTCCGTGCTGGACAGGAAAAGCATGACTTCATGTTTTGAGTAGATACAGAATGGCCATGGCTCTGCCTCTAAGTTTACTAGTAGTGGGAAAGAGCTCAAAACTCCTCTCCTATGCACATCAATAAAGATTTTCTCTTCTTTGTCCTCAGGATGAAGCTTCTACGTCAGGTATCTAGAACATGGAAAACAGATGGGCTGAACTCTTGTTCATATAAGCTGCTCTCAGTGGAACATAACCCTTTATATGTCAACATCACGGTGGATTTCAGTGTGCAGCCCAAGATCTCATAAGGGCGAGCACCACACAGGTTAGAGGAAAAGGCAACAGATCATGTCTGTGATTGCTGTTACAGCAGATGACTCCTGGCACTCTGCTCGAAAGAGTACTTCAGTAGCACAGAAGAAAGTTTTTCTTCACAGCATCTAATTGATTGGTTGAGAATTTCCTTTTGTGAGGACTGGAGATAGGCGCTGACCTGAGGGACAGGTCCTCATGTTTGTCTATGCACTTTCTGCTGGGACATTTGCAAAAGTGTCCTTGTTTGGGCTGGTCCAGTGGAAGGACTTGAACTAAGTCTCCTGAAAAAAAAAATTGTTCTTGCAACTATTTCTACCTAAACTTCCTTCAAAACAAACAGGCCAGTCTTTTCTTATTAGAAGCACAAGAATTTTTCACCAACTACAAACTTCCTGAAAAAAACCTAATTTTTTCCAATGTGAGCCAGAACTGTTGATGTGTGAGGGAAGGGCAATAATGGCAATATGTGAGAAGATTTTTTAAATCTCTCAATAAATACACTCTCAAGGCTTCTCTTGTCCTTCATGAGCTCAGCTCACTCTGCAGTGGGATTGCTGAAATGTCCTGTGGCAAAATGGAAGTCTGAGTTCTGCAGTAGGCTGCAGGCTGTGTGTTATTCTGGTGTGATCTGGAAGGAAAGGCACTGGCCAACTATGTCAGATGGAAAAAATTGCTGTCCACATCTCTTAATGCTTTGGGCCACAGTTAGCAGAGTGCATATTTGTATACATATTCAGGCGGTTATTATTTGTGATTCTTGTGTTAGAAGATTAGTGAAAGTCTATAGTTAACTAACTTCCAGTATGCTGCAGGGTTCCTGCTAAAGTCTTGATTAGAGCACTTTCTTTACTATGTTACACCTATAACTGTCCTTGTGCCTGTGTGTTGGATATGCATCCCTTGCAGGCAGGTGTGAAGCCAAGGTTGGGGGAGTTTCCTTTAGGACACAATATAGTACAAACAAGACAGAAAGCAGCTTCTGCTTGCTATAATATTGAAGAATGGTTCTCTAGCTGGGTGACACATTATTCCAACTGTAGAGATGGCTGAAGCTTTAAATAAATTCTTAGCTTAGATGCAGCTTTTTGCATGAACAGGGAATTTTAGTATCTGCAAGTAAGAAGGGAAAAATACCCTCTGTCATGCCTGCAAAATAATTGGGCCCTGTAGGCAGTGCTAATGACTGACTTAATAGAGTCAGGTAAGTACAAATGCATTCCTGCCAAGGTCACAGCTCTACTGTTGAAACAGTTGTTGTTCTCATTTTTTAAAAAAAACCAACACACAACACAACAATAAGTATTTGTTGAAGACAGATCAACCTTGAAAGATAATTAATGTTTGGGCAGCAGCTGAAATACTAGATTAATTTCCCTACTCTGAGCAGGAGGTTAGACTTGGTGACAGCCTCAGGTCCCATTCAACCTGAAATACTTAAACACTGATGGATCAGGCCAGAAAAACAAACAAACAAAAAAACCCCCACACAGCTTTTGTTTTATCTGGTTTCAGGGCAACTTTCTCCTTTATTTTTCTCTTATTAAATATTCTAGAAAATCTTAACCCAAACGGCTAACTCAATTTATTTTACCCGAATTCACAAAAGATATTTACAGACCTGTAGCTGGCTTCAACACTTTCTCAAAATACTGCATTTCAGAGGCCCATCTGACAGAATGGCTTACATCCCAATTAACACTCCAGTAAGAAGCAGAACAGAGCTATCCAGGCTGTGGAACAAAGGTTCAGGAAAACTTGCACCAACTTACTGTCACAGAGACCTTGATCCCCAAGGGCTGGGAAGTGGGTCTGGCTCAGTAGTCTGTGCTTTGGTAAGTCTTACAGCAAGCCACATCCTGTTTATTACCTATCGTACCCTATTCCTGAAGCCTTTTCTTTTAAATCTTACACAGTCAGAAGAAAAGTGAAATGCATGAAAGACAAAAGGATTAAGCCAGGGTGGTGCAAACTCCACACCACAACAGGAGGTAGAGCCTGAATGCCCATACACATGTGGCCATGCTGAGCCCAAACTCAGCTTTTGTTTTCATTCTCTTAAGAAAATGGAGGAACATATCCAATGTCCACAGTAATGTTGGTATACAGAGGATGCTTTGTCCTGGAAAGGAGCTTGAACTCCAGTGAATTCATTCCATCATCCTTCCATGTTTTTCTGGTGTTGTGCCGGGAAGTAGGACTGAAAAATGAAGAATACCTGCAGTTAGATGAACAAAGGTGATGGGACAAGGGCTTAGCAGATGAAAGCTGCTAACAGAAAAGCCCCAAGAAAATTCTTCTCACATGATACAGACTAGAGAGAAGGCTTTTTATAAGACTAAACAGATTAGCATAAGTTCACACTGAGTATCCTAAACAAGGAGGGCAATTTCAACCACAACCTAATCAAGGAGAGAGACTAGTGAGGTAGCAACTACAGTCTGAAAATAAAAAAAAAAAAGAAACTGGCAGCAGCTTAGAGAGACCTGGGAGTGCACCACGGAGGCTCACAGCAATGGTGTACACAGGCTGCTGTAGGTAGGTTTTAAGACAGGGTTGCTACGGAAACCTGAGTTTTGAGGTGACAGAGGGAAGTCTGCACTGTCGGTATGAGAAGCCTCCACAACACTTGACCCAACACCCTCCCCTCTAGCTCTTTTATATAAAACTGGGTCTTTGCTAAAGTCCTTCATAGCACTTATGTCTTCAAACTGGAATGCTGCTTTCCACTATTTTAATGGCACATTGTAAATCCACACAGATTGAAGAGCAAGTTTTTATTATAGGGAAGCTGTAACAAAGTGCCTCTTCAAACTCAACTCACCCTATTTATAAGACAGGCACTCTTGTTTTTTAATTTTATTCCCTGAATAACTTGATGCTTAAGTCTGATACATGTTAGCTTCCTAGTTAGTGTATGTCCTTAACAACAGGAAAAAAAGTAGGAAACTAGAAGAAACCCTTCAAATGCAGAGACAAGAGCAGAATGATTGGCTGAAAACTGACTGGGAGCTTTCTTTAGCTACATTAAAGCAGAAAAACAAGCACTGGCATGACATACACTTACTGTCTGTTCTGAGGAAGATGATGGCAACAGTCAACCTGCCACAAGGCAAAGAGAAGCCTCCTAACTGCCCCATGCCCCCAAAACAAGTTACCTTCTCCAAAGCTCTTGTGTCTCTGTCTCTTCATTGTAGTCCATGACTTTGTAGCGTCCAAGGTGAGGTGGTGTCCGGACTATTTTCATTCCTGCTAACTGAATCCTTTAAAACAACAAACAGAATGTTTGCTTAGGCATAAAGATGGCATTTCTCAGCTTAGTTATAGGAAAGTTCAAAGTCAGAGATAATTCTCAGTGTTAATGCAATCAAAGCAAAATGCAGAAGCTGAAGGGAACAAGTTGAACACAGTGCCACATTGTCTTCTCTAGTAGGTTCTAACCAGGCTTGGGTTAGAAAGCTCCCAACTGCAACACACTTCAATGGGGTACACAGGATTACAGCAAGCAGGGAATGAACAACAGCATAGAGGGCATTCAAGAGCATTTCCCATGAATCTGACAATTGAGTATTATTTTTACTTCCTTATAAGAGCAGAGCTTGTACTGCCTAGAGGTCTATTACCTAAACTTAAAACAAAAACAAACAAAATCCCACAACACAACAACAAAACCCACACACAAACCACCACAAGACAAAACAAACCAACACGCAAAAAAAACAACCCCACACAAACCTAAACTGGTAGTTTCTGAAAAGAAGCCAGTCCTGAGTTTCAGATCAAGCCTCTCTCTGTTCATTGAGAAGTGCCATTCATTCAGATGGCCTGATTAGAGGACCAGCTTCGTAAAAGATCAGTGATAAATACAGGCACCAGACAAACAAATGTGAGCTGCTCAGCTGCAGGACAGATAAGAAAAAAAGTGAACTGGAGGCTCGGAATTCCAGGGCAGAGCTCCTAAATCCAGCATTTTGAGGGACTTTCAAGCAACCCATTGCTGACGGCATCTATGTTAGTTTAACAAAAAGTGCCTTTAATAGTGTTAGGGCTACCAGGCCTCTGTTATCACAGGGCAGCTCTTACACAGAGAAAATTCCTGTGAACGTAAGAATGAATGTTTGTTCAGTTGAGATTATCTAACTGGCATGTTTGCAACATTCGATTGCCTTCTCTTGAGATCTGGTACAGCAGCAAGCTGCACTGAAGCAGGAATGTTATAAAGCTGAAAAAGACTAAAGAACTGAAAATATTTGTTAGTCTAGAGCCATCAAATGATTACAACACTTCATTGACAGTATGACATACTATTATTTCAGACAAGGTTTGTTTTCTGAGCATAAGCTTATTGCATGCTCAAGCAAAAACAAGAAAAAGCCAGAACACTAAACTAGCTTTGCTGTTACAGATTTTGCATTGTAAGATTAAACTAAAACCATAATATGAAACTGTTAACACACTAATTTACTGTTAAGAACCCAACATACCTCCCTGTAGTTGATAATGTTAACACGTAAGTGGTTCCAATTAATGTTTTCTTCTAATGAAAGGTAGATCCTGATATTTGCTAGGACTAATATCATAGAATACTGCAGTTTGCCAACTATAACAAATGTAGCAGCCAGCATGTTTTTTCACTAACTGCTGTAATACATAGTATCCCAGGGAAAAAAAAAATAATCAATCTTTACACAGGATTTTTTTTTTTTTTTTTTTTTTACATTTCCCATGTCCAGTTTCAAATACTAATTAGATTTTGTTGCTACACGGCAAGTGCTTGAGCACCTCCTAAAATCCAAAACTAAGTAGGTGCACCAAGCTGGCCATTCAAAACCAGCCACCTCATTCCTAACTTCTCCAGGTTGAGACTTCAGTATGTGAATAAATCATTAACAGGCACTGTCCATGGCCTCCATGTACCTATGGGTGAGAACATTGCTAATCATTTATACTAGTTTTTAGGGAAACAACACATGATGTACTTCCCTTCAAGAAAGGGCTATTTTGGGATCTACATAACCTACTTGCCTTAAGAGGTTTCTATAAGGAAGTACATAATTGGCATGACTCTGCCACTGGGACTAAGCTGTACCAAGAACAGCTGGATAGACCCAGCATTGTAGTGTTTGATTTACAGATCTATTTTCCTGGCATTCCATTCCTTTAGTAAATGCCCAATCTCTTAACAATCACACACCCATTAAGTTAGCTATCTCTGAACGGAAAAGAAGGAATTCTATGTTAGAAAACCTGACTTTAAATTCCCAGAAGAATACTGCTTTGTAAAAACTCCTACTGTTCTTGAACAGAACATTCCACTGAAACTGTGCAACTTGTCACACTGTGCAAGGCGAAAAAACACACAAGGCCTTTGTTGTCAGTTTAGTTTTATAAACTCCTCCTGAGCTTGCTTCAGTGCAGGATGATGAAGGTGTGCAGTGCACCTACAAAGCTGAATCAAGAAGCTACACCCATGATTTTGTACTCGAAGAATTCACATTAGGCAGAGTACCTGGAATTAAACTCATTGTATTCACTCCTATAGCATGCTGCTGCCATGGCAACTCAAGGAAAAAAAAAAAAAAATCAGATACTGCTGTCACCGGCTCACTATAGTACACAGGCTTCTCCATTACCCAGCACTGAAGAGAGAAGTTAGAATTGTGTTCCTTAATTCCAATTATTGGTGATTAGATAATATTTGGAGCAACCTAGATGCCCAACATAACTTAAATTCTCAGCTGTCTTAAAATTAATAAGTACCTTCTTAGTTTTCTTATTCGTCAAGCTTACAGATTCCTTCCTTCACTTGGTGCTGTTCATGTCAGTGGGTCACTTGTCAACTACTGGTGGTTACAACCCTCTGGATGCACTCCAGGGCAACTGAAGGCACAAGGATTTAAAGCAACATTCCGCCCTCCAGAGTCTGAGGAAGGTTTTGTTGTCCCAGGACACAATGATTACATTCATGGACTCTGAGCATCTTCTGACGTTAACCATTCCCAATGCCAACAGCATTTTGGATTTTAATGATACTGCAAGCACATTAAGGAACTGCATCTTAGTTCTTTTCTTAAGCTAATGCTACATGTTTCACTGCCCACACTAGTCCTATTTTAAGCCTGTCGTGTGCATTAGTACCTTGTAGCAATGTCATCATTTTCACCGCCGCTGCCCCAGTATGTGTTTGGAAACCCATTCATCTTCATGTAATGTTCTGGAGTCAGAGCAGATACGCCACCAAAAAAGGACTTATATGGAAGACTGAAAGACAAAAAAAAAAAAAAAAAAAGGCATAAATATTGAAGGCTGATACCAGTACTCCACAAACTAACGTGATCCAAGTCACACATATATTAATCGCGTGCCTTACAGTCATGACAATGCCAAAAGAGCAAAACCAGCATCATTTCTATCATGTGCCATCCCCTCTGTTGTTCTTCCCCCGCCCCCCAGACCAAAGTAAAGCTGGTTTTGAAATTCCCATCTTTGGTTAGTTCAAAATACCTGCATCCTATCACACATCTTCTACATAATCCAACGACTTCCACCCTATACTTTTATTCTGGACTTTAAGGCTAACAGAAATCTGCCAGTCATTTGGCACTGAGCTGAGCTAACACCGGAACAGGGAACTGCTGGCAAGGAACTTTTCAAAATTGCATACTTAGAGCAATAATACTTTTCTGGGGAAGCCACTAGTGCCAAACAAACAAAAAACCTCTTGAAGATTGTATCTTTCACTGTCCCCATGCAGAAAGTGAACCAATTAGGACACATACACCCCCCAAAAATGGAGACACCTACGTGTACTGAAACTTATCCATGGCACTAGCCATATGCTTGGGATAGTACTCATCGCAAACATAAAGATTATAATCATTTTCAGGCACTAGGTCCACGTCATGCAGGAGAAGGCAATCCCAGTCTTCATCCTTCAGGGCTTCCCGGACACCAACATTGAGCAGCTTTGCTCGGTTAAATGTACCATTCCCCACCTGGAAAAGAAAACCTACATTTCTTCACCAAAACAACAAAGAGGATAAGTCAATTAAAATTTATGTTAGCAGAAAAGCCTTATTCAGTTGAATGACACTGGAATGAAACAATACTGGCTAAAAATTTGAAACCCCAGACTACAAAAATTTTACCCACTCTCTTCACGATATGCTCAGCAATTGTAAGCTTTGCTGTGTCAGGGGTTATACTGTGGCACCCAAAGAAGGCTGACTTTTAAGAGAAAAGTCAATCCTCAGGTGTACTTCTGCACCTCTCCATTTTTCCCCTGACTACTGCTTATCAAAGCTTAGAAATGAGAAGACATATCTCGGTCACAAACAAAAAAGCTTCTCCCTCCCAATCAGGGATGAATCCAAAACTTGCTCTCTCACCACTCATCTTTTGCAATACCAGGCCAGGTCAGTTAAAATGGCTGTTTGACTTGCACAGGTTGGGCCACAGCAGGGTCAGGCCAAATGTTTTCTTTTGATACAAACTAAAAATATCCAACTTCACTTCAGCATTTAGTCTCAACAGTTTTGCTTAGTAGCCACAATGACATGCTACAGACAAACCACATTCAACTCTTGAACAGCTGAAAATACAAGTTACCACATAGACAATTTTACTCCTCTAGAAGAAAAGCATAAAAAAATGCCAGATCAGTAACAGAATTACAATCTTGACAAGTGGTCCGATATATCAATCATTAGCAGCCATGGAGATGGGATAGCATACAGCTAACGTGCTCATAACCCCTGCCTAAAACGGTACTTCCACATTTAGAAGATTCACATTTCTTGTTCAGAACTTAACCCTTAACTGGGAAGCCCAGCTCTGCCACCAGGCACGTCCAATTTAGATTTACCTGCTGAATCAAGTAGATACTGTAGGTGAGCTGCTGGCGCTGCAAGAAAGGATGAATATAGTAGAGAAGATGGCGAAGGTACTTCTCCTGGTTCCTGTAGGCTACAAGGATGGCTGATTTGTAGCGGGCCAAGCAGTGGGGTGGCCTGTAGAGGCCGCCAGCCTGAACAAAGGGATTTTTTTTAATTATCATTCTTTCACTAGGGAGCACTCTGAAGGTAATAGTTAATGGACCAACTGTAAGGAGAGATAGAAAAAAAAATTAAAAAATATCAGTGATGTTTCTCAACCTTCATTCAAACCTTTCAGAGCAGCTACATATGTTTACTACTTAAGAGATCAGCCCTACCACAGAAGAGTTAACACCGCCATGCAGATGTGCCCACATGATGAGTTCCACCACTGCCTGCTGGTCACCTCCCCACAGCTCCACACCAGGACAGCCAGCTACCTGCCAGAGGCATCCCCAGTCCTGGCACAGCCAGCAAGTCTCACTAGGCTCCTGCACAGCTTGTCAGTTCCTGGTATTGGCTCCCTGCTACACAGGCGAACCTTTTGTCTTGTGTTGCTTAGGTGGGATCCTTGAATAACTGTATTCACTGTAAGAATAGCATTGAAAATGAATCAAGATGAACAGATGTATCTGCTCTCGCTACCCATATGGAAAAATTCTCTAAGCCTCTTTCAGAGGAGATTCAAGGAAAAAGACATCCAAAAGGATTTTCAGTAGGCTGGGGAGAAATAGTTTAAATCTTGGACAAATGCAGATGCTCTAGAAAATGTTAGCTTTACCTTTAAAGAAGTTTCAACTTCCATTTGATGTTATAATCACATGCCACAATGGCTGTATTTGCTATATTATTTAATTACATAAACTGTGACAAGCAGGCGGTACTTCAAAATTCCGGGAGAAGCAGATGACACAACCGAGAAGAAGACAGACATCACATTTTAAGGAACATGTGCAGGCTAGCAAATGAAACTATATATGATGGTTCCTCTACTTGGCACCTCAATTTTAAACACTAAACATACTGGATTATATTCAAAAGCTTTTACCTAATTAAAAAAAAAAAAAAATCTTCATTTTTATATTCTTTCATTCTTCAGACAGAAAAAGCTTGACAAGTCACAAGTAAGAAAACCAATATAAAGTGTCCATCACCATTTTAGCACAAGCCTCATATTGTTACAATACGAATAAACAAATTCTGCAATTATTTAAATGCCTGTCCTTCTGGGTAGTGAGAAAAAGTTCCAGCACTAGCAGAAGAGTTATATTTATATACAAATCAGTGTTGAAAGGTTTGCAACCACTGTCAGCTTCTAGGAAAATAAAAGTACAAATGCAGAACAAGATTAAAGTCTATTAATTAAATGAACTAGGAAGAAACCTTCACCTAAATCACAATTAAAAGCTGACAATTTCAAATGACAGTTTTAGGTAGGACCAACAATTCTCTGACAAGCCATGCTACTGAAAGACAAAATATTTTTTTTTGTTCCAGAAGCCTGTGAGGCAAGTTTTTGGTTTTTTGTTTCTGTTTAAATAGCTATAAATAAGATTTCCTTTTCCTTCCAAGCTCAGAGTGAATGCTATGGCTGTCAAAAAGCAAGTTTTCAGTATCTTGTAAGTCAGATTCCCTCTTAAACCACTGAAATAATTTATTCTCTCAAAATACTTCCAATAATGAAGCCTGAGACAGAAAGAGCAAATATTTAAGCCTGTTGTTTAGTAGCTTTCATGTGAACAGGGAAAGGTACAGGTGTGTCTTAAGTCTAATTAAGTGTTTAAGCAGGGTGAGTCCAAACGATACTTCTTCGAGCCCATCCTACATTCTCCTACATTCAAGTCTCTGCTACAATTCTAACGAAAAAAATTGAGCCTGCACTCACCCACATCCTGTTGAACTGACACGGAAGGAAGCAACATCTCTCCACGGGTTTTTGGAGGTTGTTTTTGCTTTTTCTTTGGAGCACTAACAAGGCTTAGGGACTAAATTTAGCGTAAGATTCAAGCTGTCCATTCAGATCAGGGCAACATTTTGCTAGTACATGAAGTTGGTATACCTCTCATTTCTGATGGGCAAACCTATACTCGGTCAGCATCTCCTTTCCCTCCTCGAGCAACTCACAAAATTGCATTTCCTGAAGGTCGGTCTGATCAGCCACTGATCTCATTCCTCGTGTTGTCAAAAAGTTCTAGCCACTGTGAATCCAACTTCATGTTTGTTTTCATCTGCTTGTTTTTAAAAGGAAAACCTGAATTTTGCTTGTCAGCAGGATCTGGCGATAGCTGACTTTTAAGTATTGCTTTTCAGTCCTTCCCTAAGTATCTAAAATGCAGAGGGAATTTATTGTGTCTGTGTTTCCCTCAGCAGGAAACTGGAGTACATTGCCACACCTTTGTGCCTGAAACAGAAGAGTAGTTCTTCAGAGAATCATGCTGTGGGCCCATTAATCTAGGTCACGCTTATGGTTAAGATTTTATGAAGCTATTACCTATTTCTATGCGGACAGTTTCCTTTCAGCCTTTAAGACCATAATGTTTCATTCCAACATCGTTTTTAACCTGTAGTTTATGTTGCTTTTTAGATTTATGGACTCCCTGATTATCAGATCTTTTAACTTAAACACCACTGATTTGATGACAACTGGAGCTTGCCTAAAGAAATGTTATATTCAGACTGGATTTCAACTACAGATCATTGCTCCAGGAAAATATAAGAAAGGGAATTAATTCCTTTTGTTCTCCCACAAAGGCAAGGTTTTGTTTTCTATAATACAATTGGGGCTCTTTGTATAGCACAGTAAGATTCTGTAGCAATAATCCTTAAATTACAAAAAAAACTGATCTAAATTTGGACATGAGGGTATGAGAAAGACAATGTGCAATGTTTCCTTCTATACTTAAGTATATGATTCATGAGGGTAATACCTGCATTTTTCAGGTTTTTCAAAATATCATGCACTCCCAAGCTGCCTGGCTCCATACCTCAAACAACTCAGAGGCTCAGAAAAAAATCAACCTAGTATATACCAAGGAAACACAGAAAAAAGAAGTTAGTCTGTGATTTGTATCCCCCAAACCTCTAGCTGTCATATCTTCCTTGGCTACAAACTAAATTCTGGTTCTCAGGTCTCCTTGCCACCCAACTAACAAAAGGCTAATGCACTGTAATCCAGTTAAATCCCAGATGTGAACAGAGCAGTTGCAGGCTGGACCAAACAGGGGAAAACAACACTGCTAAAGTGCAGCTTTGGGGAAGGAGGAAAAACCCATCTTAGGCTAGAAAGCACATGATCCCAATTCAGACAATGTACAGAATGAACAGCCTGAAGTGTCCAAGCAATTTCTCCATAGCCTGCTTCCTAAACTCTTTCTGTGCCTATACCATCACAAGAAGGGTATTTGACTAATATGAAACTTCAGCGTGTAGAGTTAAAACTCTTAATTCCTTGTCTATATTGCTAGCTGGTGCTAGTGACAGCATACTCTCTGCTTGCTTTACTTTCTAGGCAAAGTGCTTGACTGTTGGATGGGATCTATGGATCTTGACCAGCTCTATTCCATCTTAAGAAAGAAACAAAATGACTTCTAAACTCCTTGCTACACATTTAGACTTAGCAGCTATAATTACTGAGTTCAACTGGAATAAGCAGAACTTACACAAGCTAGACAAAAGAGAACAGTAGCACGGATGGATATCTCACTGAAAAAGCACAGCACCACACAGTATATTAATAGTCATATTTGTATAATTCTACCACTGTTTGAATGAAAGAAAAAACAAACAAAACCCAAAAGAAGACAAAAAACCACAATCAACAAAACAACAGCTGTAATTTAAGCACCAGTTTCTAATGACAGAATACAAGGCTGCCTCCAATGCAGCTGAAAATAAATCTCAGCATTGCCACCTTTTTACTTCTCTTTAAATCCAAGAGAAGAAACTCTAGTAGGAGAACATCCATTAAAAAACATAGGGGGAGCTACTCATTACCACAACAGATGGTCACACTCATGAAAAGGTTACAACAGATGGGAGTGCAAGGTAGTAAGTACTATAAGAAAGGCTTGGAGAAAAAATCTTCCATGGCATGAGCAAATTATAAGCAGCAGAGTTACACACAGAATATTCAACTATTTAAAGTCCTCAAAGGCCAAACCAACTCGTTCAGCACATACCATGCATGAAATAAGGTACCTCTTATAAAGAAACAAACAAAACCAACAACTGAGTCTTCTAGCATCAAGCTTCTTCCTGGTAAAAGTTGAACCAAAACAACACATTTTATGTGCAATGTGAACAAGTCAGATTTTGAATTTAAATGCTACTTTGTTAAGTTTGAGTAAGCGCAACTCTAGCCTATAAACATTTTGGGTTTTTTTCCGAAAACAGGGGAGGAAGAAACAGGCAACTGGTTATTCATGTAGAAACTTAAACCTTTAAGGGAACTGGAGTAACTTATTCACAATACTAACAAAGACACTGCATATCTAGTACAACACTTCCAACTTGTCAGTCACAAAAGGTTCAATGGACACCACTAAGCTTTGAAACGGTAACATGAGAGTCACTAAGAGTCCAGTTCCTCCAAGGCAGAAGTGTTCAGCAATTATCCTTTAATTCTTACTCTACGGCCCTGGAAGAACCAAGATGCTATAGATTCAGGAGGCAGGAAAAAGACAGATGAGCTGCAAGCTGATCTTACATTCAAACAGTTATCAAAATGATCTACTATATACGTAAGTGGAAAAAGTGCTGCACTTCATAAATGAGGCCCTGATGCAGAAACCATTTAAGCCATTTGGCGTTCTTCCAGTCACTTTAACACGCTTTGGAGTCGACACAGTGACTTATTACCAGCTCTGAATTGGAGCTGGAGTCCTCAAGAATCGATTTGAAATCTCATTTAATGGAGTTTATGAAATTAATATTAAAAGGCATTGTCCTCTCTGATATAACACTTCCAAGAGAGATCAGTCTCATGAGAGAATATGATAACAACCAATCGGGACACTTATAAAGTATTTATATATCTATTCATATGTGCCCATCACATACAAAGTGCAACTGCCTTGCAGAGTAGCACACATTTCTTGGGTAAAACAAAACAAAAAACACCCCAAAACACCACCACACCCAGAAGAGGCTGGCATATAGTAATACCACGAAGAATAGTTTACTTCTTATATTTAAAGGGAAATATCACCAAGTAAAAGTTAAGTTGTAGTAGAACATTCATTTTTCTTAAGCTGCATGTATATCAATGCTCCAAATTATGTATTTCACAGCAACAATGCTTCATATGCTCAGCTCTATTTTTTTATGCAGCAAGTCTTCCACAACTACTTCACCTTGTTTTTTTTCCCTCTCAGTCAACTTACTGATTGTTTCTGTCTGTAACATTACGTTTTCATTTCACCTCTGAAGTACCACATGCAGGCCAATTCCCTTTTCTCAGCACTCTCAGGGATGCACAGAAGAGGAGGTCTTAAAAAAGATTTCACAGCTCTCAGAGCATTGATTAGTGTAATTTTACTCTGCGTCTCCCTCCACCATATACGTCACTACTCTTGCTTATCTGATGGTTTGTAGGCAAGCTGCACAGAATTGCTCCTAGCTTGTTTGTTTTTGTTTGAGACGAAAGCTTTCTCCTTTGTCCGTTTTCAGGACCATGGATTCTTGTCAGTAGTGGATATGAGCAGGGTGCAGGTACCTTTCTGCTGTTCTTTTTCAAATAAAACAATTAAGTTGGAAACGTAGAACTGTAGCTTCCCAAAAGAACTGATAGCCTGTAGCTAGTGATGAACAGAGACTACACTAAGACGATTCCAACTGGGGACTGTGCAAAAAGGGTCCATACTGTTAGTATGTTAGTATTTACTTAGTCGAGCTGTTTCCAAGGGAAATGCTGAAGCATATACCCAAAAACTGTCATACAATTTCATCATACATACTGCATGTATTTAATTTAACACAGGAAGGAAGATGCTTCTCAAAAGAACAGGCATCAGTATGAAGATTGCAGCCTAAAAAGGAGGCTCATCTAAAGCATCCCAGTGGAGTTCTCTAACCAAACTAAGCAACTTGACACAAGAGTAACACCAGTGGTAGTTTTTCACAATACTTCCACCTGTGAACCGAGGTCAGCCATTTGCTCTTCCTGCGCTCCGCATGCAGTAATGAGCTTTCCTAGAACAGCAGGGCAACTACCAAGTAGTGCTCTAAGACTAGTTATATGCAATACTTACATATGCAGAAACCTGTTCAGTATGGAAAAACAGACAAGAGTAACTTACTACACAGCAGTCTATGAAGCAGGCATCCCCAAACTAGCTGTAAGTGCATGCTGACAGAACTCATCCATTCTTGGCTGACCGAGTGGAACTGATTTGCTAGTATCAGAGATGCACCACCTTACTACCAACAAAATTGCTTTATGGCTTTGACTTCGTATTTGCTTAAAGTTTCTCAACTGTTTTAGTAGTGCAGCAGCTGGATAAATGCTGCCTCTAGGATCAGCTCTAATTTGGCTCTAGTGTAAATACAAATTGACCTGTGACCAGACTTAAAAGGGCAAGTTTTAAGCCGAAAGGATGTGTGGCAATCCTAGGCCAAAAAGATCACCATGAAGAGTGAGGTGCCAAGCTACATTCTCATGCAAACAGTATTTAAAGCCAACTTAAACAGTTAACTTGGTCAATTTATAATGAACTACAGGCTTGATATAAGACTGAGACAAAGAAACCAGGAGTTACAGTGTCAGAGGTCAAAATAAGGCAGTTACCAAAGTACAATCATTGGCGCATTTTACACAGGTCTGCCAACAAAAAAAAGGGAAAAAAAAGAAAAAAAAAGAAAAAAAAAAAGAAAAAAGAAAAAAAAAGTGTTACTACCTTGGTATTAACACCATGCACTGTTTTCACTCTTGTTCTAAAAGCTCTATGTAGCCAAATCCTTAATATTAGAAGTTTTTAGATCAGTAAAATACTTCTGGTATAACCAATAAAAATGAGTTCATTATTACAATAAAGTTTTATCAGTGTAATTATTACATCAGTATACCATTTTTAAAGCGGAAAAGTTTGAAAAATATACAACTTAAAAAGTGTTCAGCGTTACCACGTACCAAAGCAGTTATTTCAAACTATCAGTTCACACCTACCAAATATCGGTGACTGCGCTGAGCAGTACGGCATGGTTTCTTCATTAGGAGCTTGGGTGAACAAGCTGAGGTTTGTATACACATCATGGGTTTTTGAGTAATCCAGAACCTGATGCGAGCCTAAAAACCCACGAAACACATTTGAAGGTCCGCCTCGGTAGAGTATCAGGATAAATATTGCTTGGAAGACAAACAGGAAGAGCAGAAAACAAGGATTTTCGACACGGGGGAGGGACATAGTTTCTAGCCCATACTCTGGAATCAAGAGTGGTGAGGAGCTTCGCTGCCTTCCACAAGCTGCCGTTCTACGTTCTGGGCTACATCACTGCGCACGAAGACCTTCTTCTTCCTCTTCCTCCTCCTCCTCCTCTTCAAACTTCGTGAGGCGGCAGCCTGCTCTTCTGGCACGGCTTCGTCAGGACGCTTGGCGCCAAACCACCCCTTCCTGCTACAGGCTCTGCGAGGCGGACTGAAGAAGAGGGGAAAAAAAAAACCCCAAACAACTGTACAAGCCCACCCAGAGCAGAAAGGCCACGGGGGCAGCGACACCGGCGCGGCGGCCGCCCTCCCACACCTTTACGCCTGCCCCCGCGGGACGGGCTCTCCGAGGCAGAGGCGACCGCGGGCAGAGTGGCACAGGGCGGTGTGTGGGCAGGGGCTGGCTCGCCTGTAACCCCTCCGGAGGCTGCCGGCAGCCCGGCCTCCCCCCCGCTCCGCCCCGGACCGGGCTGAGGGGCGCAGCGCACGAACGACAGCAGCGGCGCGGCCGTTTCCGCCCAACGGTCACGCAGCGGCACCCGTGTGGCCACGCCCCTCGCCTCGCCCCGCGCGGTTTGCATGAGGGAGCGAGCCGGCGCGCACCCCCTCCCGCCTTCCGGCGAAACTACAGCTCCCAGTATGCAAAGCGGCGCCTGGGCGGGGCCCGGCCGGGCCGTGCGGGCGCGCGGCATGCTGGGAGGTGTAGTCCGCCGGGTCCGTGACCGCTCCGTGACCGTTGGGCGGAAACGGCCGCCCGCCGCTGCCACGGCCCTCGGCTGGGGTGGCCGCCGGGTAACGGCGCCGTGAGGCGGAGCGGCGAGCGATGGGGCGGCTGCTGAGCTCTACCGTGGCTCTTTCGACGCACAGCCGCGGTTCTGACTCTGACTTGGTTATTGAACTGAGCAGAAAGAGATGAACTGGAAGGAATGGCCTCAAGTGGCGCCAGGGAAGGTTCAGATTGGATATTACGAAACATTTCTCGCTCTGAAATGTTGTAAAGCCCTGGAACAGGCTGCCCAGGGAAGTGGTGGAGTCACCATCCCTGGAGGGGTTTAAAAGATGTATAGGCGAGGTTCTTAGGGACATGGTTTAGTGCTAGAGTTAGGTTATGGTTGGACTCAATGATCCTGAGGGTCTCTTCCAACCAAAATAATTCTATGAATATATTCTACCTACACCGGAGGGTCTACAGCAGCATAGCCTGCACAGTGAGGAACCTCCTGTCACAGCCTCACAGCCCATAAAAATGTTGCCTTTTACACCCATCTCTCTTTTTTTTTTTTTTTTTTTTTCTGGTCGATTTCTTAATGAGATGGGGCTTACAAGATTGTGCTGTCAGTCCGTCTGCCTGTTCTCATAACCAGTTCTTAATGTGTTGCCCATTTTCACTCAAATTAGGCAGAGGAAAAGAAGTCTTACAGATATTAAATTCCTGCAAGGCTTCAAAGAAAAGTCAGGGGCTGGGTTTGCTCTAAGGAGAGCAGTTAAAAGGAAATTTGTGGCTGCGAGAGGGACAAGCACCCCTACCTCAGCCTCCTGCCCCTCTCCAAGGTGTAGCCACGGGCCGGGCAGTCAGCTCCTGTCTCACCCAAACCAGGCAAAGCACATCCTGCTTTTTCCCCCCTGAATGGGGTGGCATGATGTGCTGGTGTTGACTGCGACAGAGTTCATTTTCTTCACAGTAGCTAGCATGGGGCTATGGTTTGGATTTGTGCTGGAAACAGCGTTGATAACACAGGAATGTTTTAGTTATCACTGAGCAGGGCTCATACAGAGCCAAGGCCTTTGCTGCTCCTCACACCACCCCACCAGCGAGTGGGCTGGGGGTGCACAAGATGTGGGGAGGGGGCACAGCTGGGACAGCTGTTCCAAACTGCCCAAAGGGATCTTCCATACCATATAACATCATGCTTAGCATATAAAGCTGGGAGAAGAAGAGGAGGGGCACATTTGTAGTGATGGTGTTTGTCTTCCCAAGTAACCATTACATGTGATTTTGCCCATCTTTCCTGGAGATTGCTGAACACCTGCCTGCCCATGGGAAGCAGTGAATGAATTACTTGTTTTGCTTTGCTAGCGTGCAAGGCTTTTGCTTTGCTTATTAAACTGTCTTTGTCTCAACCCACAAGTTTTCTCACTTTTACCCTTCCGATTCTCTTCCCATCCCACTGCGGGGTAAGTGAGTGAGTGGCTGGGTGGGGCTTGGTTGCTGGCTGAGGTTAAACCACAACACATGGGAAACAGATGTGGGGAGAGGGTGATGGCATTTATACAGGGAGCTGGGAGTACTCTTGCTTCAGAGCTGGACTAAGATGTAGGGGACACATTTTTAGCAAACTTGATCTCAGTCATTCTGCTGTGCAGAACAACCCATTATTCAATTTAAGTGGATTGCTTAAGGCCTGGATATAAATTGTCATCATTTGACATCTAATTTTAAATTAATTGTTTTTTAAAATAAAAAATGTAGTTAACATTTATTTTGCCTGTGCAAAGTCTTGCTTTATTGAAACCTACCCAATACTGCTGCTGCTGCTGCTGCAAAAATTGCTTTTCTTGCACATCACTGTGAGTCTCTACTGTTTATTTTCTTCCTGTGCCATTCCCTCCATGACCACGGCAAACCCATTCTCCTTGTTTTCTCCTCCATAAAAAAAAGCAACACTCTCTTTTCTGCTGAAAGCTCCAGTGAGTACAATCCCACGGACAGGAAAGAATTAATCTCTGCGCCACTGGCGAAACAAACAGAGAAACCAAGATTTTTGTGGTGTGAGATGGGGTTTCAGATAGCAATTGTTTTAGAGCCTGGTACTACTTCATGCTTTATGCTTTATGCTTTGCTTGCGATCCTCCCTTGGGTCACAGTAGGAAATTGCACTGTACAAATAATTTGGGCATGGCTTGTCTGCTTCCATATTTCTCAGAGGCAGGGAGAAGCTGGACCCACTGGAACTGTCCTGCACCAGCGGCTCTGTTAACTTCCTTGCAGTCAGGGCTTAATTATACAAATTGTCACCCTGTGTCGCTTCCTGGGCAGAAGAAGCAGGTCAACTGGAAAGTCAACAGCCTACCCCAATCTGTATTTTTATGTGTGTGTATGTATGCTCTCATGACTGGAAAACTAACATGGAAGTAGCCAGATCAACTATCTGCAGAAGAGCTGAACAGCACGTGTCTCTGTGTGGGCTGTGAGAGCTGAATCTCCAGGAACGGCTCCCTCGGGAGCCTTCCAAAACCAAATGCAGTTCCTCCTCTTCCCCTTCAGCCATCGTCACTGAAATGGGTGGGGCAGAAACCACCATGACTGTTTTTCTCACAAGAGATCAAGTATGAACTGGAGAGCAGAGTACAGATAAGAATTTCATGGTGCCAGCGTGTCCGAGCCTGTTCAAGGTCACAGTGCTTCCGTTTTCAACCGAGCTGTCAAAAGCTGTGGAGTGTTTTGAATTAAAAATGAACAGGATTGCTTAAATGCAAAAAAAAATAATTTGACTGACTCCACCAAAGCATGGGAGGGAGGTAGCGGGCATTTTAGCAAACGCTGCGCACAGATTTATTGAGGGCAGTGATGGAGGAAAACAATGTGAGGCTGGATCTGTAAGAAGCAGGCACCAGGCTGTCTTCACAGTCAAAGGTCTGCCTTTCTCATTTTCACATGTCTGCCTGAGAAATTAAATTGAATGCATACCAAAAAAAAGAGAAAAAGGACAAACACTGTCTTCAACAGAGCTTGAAATTAAGTTTGTGTGAGAGCCTTTGGACTGTCCCAGGGGAGGGGGCTTCCCCTCCCTCCAAGTGTAATTTCACCTCCAATCAGCCCCGAACTTGATGACAGCTGAGAGAAGTGCCTCGCACCATTTAATAAGATTCATTCTTGCTTGCTCTTGCTCTTTCCCTTTCTTCTCCCTGCCTTGTTTCAAGGGACCTGCACCAGATCCCTGTTGAAACTAGAGCAGGGTGCTCAGGCAGTGATGGTAGATGTGTCTTATCCACTGCCCTCCCCACGCTCGGGGCTTCTATCATGGGAAGAGGAAGGTAGCATTAATCCTTGCATAGGCATTGCAGAGGCTTTCAGCTGCCATAGTCAAGCAGAGCTGTCCCTCTTTTCCAAGGATGACAGTGTTTTCTAGTGGAGTGGATGTTTCAGGTAACTTTGGCTGCAACGGTTCTTTCTCAGCCTTTCAGAGGATCTTGGATCTTGGCTTGTAAACTTAACATTGCACTTCAGGTAGCACCTTTGTGAGTGTAACTTTTTGGTTACACAGGAAAGAATTTGGCTTGTACTCTAGTGTGTTAAATTGTTAGCAATGCTTCCTCAAAAGAGTCTTAAAAGTGCTTCCATGTTTCTGGGAGGTGGACCCCTCCTTGTTAAAAAAAACCAAAGTTACAGATTGCTGATGTGTCACACCTTGGCCAAACGACAGATTAAATCAGTGAGAACATTAGAAACAGGAACCTGAGTCTACTAGCTTCTCTCAGGTTTGTGGATTAGCCAAATAGCTGCACCCATTCTCCTCTGGTCTGGAGAAAGAAGGAAGAACCAAGAATTATTTCCCTACCTGATCCCATTGGACTGCCCTCTAGTGCCCCAATGAGAGCTCATACATTTTTCCCTCCCAGTTATAGCTTACAGGTCCTGGCAGAAGCAGGGACTGAAACAGCATGCAGCTTAGGAAGACTAGACCTTAGGAAGGCTAGACCTTAGGAAGAGTAGACCTTGTAATGCCTTAAGGCTGTGCTTCCTTACCCTGTTGATGCTGTTCCTGGGTGTCTCCACCTTGCCCAGAAGATGCCGTGGGCTGTATTGCAGAGGACCACAAGCTACTGCCCTCACCCACTTCCCATCACATGCTGTCCTAAGCAACTGATCCTCCTCCAGGAGGAAGGAAGTTGAAAAACATCTCTTGAGAGGCTTCATGGCCTCCAGACCCAATTGGGAGAGACTGTGGCATCACATTCCTGCAGGAGATCCCTTGTATCTTACCATACTCCTGCCAGGAGAGCTTGTCCTGGCTCTTCCCAGAGGGGCAAATGGTGTGCAGGAGCTGGCTGGCCCGACAGAGCTGGAGTGGATACTGCGCACCCTGCAGAGCAGACCTCATAATGTCACCTAGTAGACCTCCACAGAAATCAGGCAGCCCACCCATTGCCACCAGCAGCCTTGTTTAGGCATGACCATGCAACACAGCTTGCCATTGCACCGAGACAGCTTGTGGCACCTTTCCCCCCTCCCTTGTGATGGAGAACTGCCTGCCTGCCCTGTGTTTTGATGGCCACCCACTTCTGAGCTGTGGCCAGCAGCTTTACAGAGCAATCTGAGTAGGGATGGTCACCACATCGCCCCAATGGCAGCTTGTTGCTAGCGATGCCACGGGACTATGGAATTTAGGCTATATTGTCCTGTCTCCTTCTGTTTCCTCCTTCTCCAAAATGCAGGCACCCGTCTCAGGGACCTGAAATGTTTTTGCTTGAATTTCTCTTGTAGCATTTGGGTCAGGTGATGACTGAAGGAGCACCCTTGAAATGAGAACAACTAAAACTGATATGTCCTCCATTACAGAGTCCGCTGTGTTTTCCTGGAAAAGAAGTAAGCAGTTAGGCTGCAAGAAAAGACAATAATCCAATATCGTACTATTCACATCATATTTAATAACGCTCTAGTAACATTCAATATAAATAAATAACCATTAAAAAGTACTTTCTTGACATTCTCCCTCCTTTGTCAATAGTATTTTCTGCACCAGGAAATGTTAGTAACATTTATTGGTTGGTGAAGTGGATGAGTCTCCGAGAACATGAATATCGGATACTAATATGCTAGTAAAAACCAGGCGCTGGGGTGCCTTCTCTTCTTTAAACACTTCAGGCTCGACCTGCAGCTTCCCTCCTTATTACATTCACTGCATTCACTTTCTCTGAAGCCTCTAACTCTGATCGCTGCTCCACTCCTGGGCTCTCCCACCCAACTCTGCTCACAATCAGCCACATTAACTCGTGGTGTCTGTTACTCACCTCTCCTTAGCTGATACGCCTTGGCCAGCAGCAGTCCTTGCTGTCCTTAGGCTGCTCTACAGGGAAAAGAATATTTGTGCTGAACAGCTTCAAATGTCTGCTAGCCTGGAATATCAGCTGTGCACATCCACGCTGTCCATACAATGTCTCAGTCCTGCACAATTTAGTGACTGACAGAATTTCTTGATTCACAGAAACTCTTTTCCACAGGCAAGAATGGAGATGGTGCGATAGGACTGGTCATGAGAGCAGGCTCCAACCGGCATGGAAATAACAGTGTTGCGCATATCACTGGAATCCACATCCCCAGTGGGAAAACCAGGAATAATTATTTTGCTTTCTGATAGGGGTGCAGAGAGAAGAACTCTCTAAAAACATGGGGGGACCCTGTGTGAGGTTAAAGGCCAGGGAATTAATCACCATATTCCTTCCTCTTCATACGAGCAGAAACCCTGCCCATCTCAGAGGGGAAAATAGAGGATCATAAATCCTTTATTCACTCACTCTTGTTCATTCATCGAAACCACAAAGAAGGGGACTTAATCTTGGTTTTATGCTGGGTGAAAGCATTGAGCCCACTTGCCTGGCGGCAGGGATGGATCACCAAAGCGCACTGAAGTGCAAGGCCTGTCACCTCCTGCAGAGGACAGGACACAAAGCTCTGACAAATGGGGAACGGAAAGCGTTTTGTAGATGCTGGGCTTCCTTCATGCTACCTAGTGCCAGTATGCCAGACCCTTGCTCTGTAAAGACCTTTCTAGGGCCCAGAGAAGACACTGTTTTCATGGTCCATTCAGTATTCCTTCATGCTGAGATGGTTGCAGGGTAGCCTTGTGGTGCTGAGTGTGTTCATCCAGAAAGACCTTGGCATAAGCCTCACTAAACACAGTCTCCATTTCTCTATTTGCTGCCTATTCTTTGCTTTCTCCCGCCTCCCTCTGTCATAAGAGGCATCTCACCCCCTCTACCCGCTCCTGTACTTTAGCCCCCCCTCCTATAGCAGGATGCACGGCTGTGAGGGAGCACAGACTGACTCCCTCTCTCAGATACTCTTCGAAGAGCCCCCTTCGTGGAAGCTTGCTGAGATCCCATGGGGACTATCTGCTGAGTGAGGCACTCCTTTGCACATGTTTTTACCTCCCTATGATCGCTTGGTAGTCAGAACCTTAGTGCCACCCACGTCTCTTGCATAAAGGAACTGTAATTTCCTTTGCGGTACTCCCCTCCTTGCTGTGTTTCTGATTATTTTGCCAGTTTAAGACACCATTGTAAAGAAACCCCAGGGAGCACAGAACATATGACATTCATTGGTGAATGCTAGGCTCTACTGCTCTGTGAGAGTCTGGGGCGGAGGGTGAAATACTCTTTCTTCATGAGCATGTCAGGTGATCTAAGCTAAAAAACCAAAACTAAACAAGGAATAGGCAAAGAAGAATTCTAGTATAAATAAATCAAGAAATAAATAAGTCTACTGCCAGCCCAGAATTTCTCGGGCGGGGGATGATGCAATTGCTCATAACTTTCCCCATCTGTGAAATCCTCAATATGTTTTGAATGCCTAAAACCTTGTTTCTCACAGCCTGAGTGAAGACGGTTTTCAAGATGTGCTCAGAGGGGTTTCTGGGTCATTCAAGGAATCTTCCTGGAAAAGTCACAGCAACATTGCTCCCCACGCACACACATGGTACCAACACTTGTGCTTTTAATCCAGTGCATCCTTCCTCTGGTCCTCATTTGCCACCTCCTCCTTTGTGGGCTGCCTTCCACCTGGCTGTCTTCCTGTTGTACTGAGGGAAAGGGAAACCCCTCCACATGACACTGTCTCATCACTCTTCACAGGGCCACACATTCCTTTCAAAGATCAACTGGAAAACCTTGTGATATTTGCTATTTCAGTTGTCATCTACATGCTCAAAATATGCTTTCCAATGATGTCTCTCCACATTCCTTGACATTCTGACAGGAGATGAGTGCAGGCTGAGGGTTCCCCATCTCTGAGCACTTCTCACCCACCTCTGCCTCAGAGAGGTGTTTTCCTCTCCAGAGGTCTAGGAGACAAGTCTGTATGTGTGATTTGAGGCTACTGAAGTGCCTGATGGTGCTGCAGCAGGGTTCCACACTAGGAGCACCACCTTCAAGTCCACATATCTTTGCCCCTGCTTTCTAGTCTCTGCAGCGAGACATGGAGGCATGGCCTTTGAGGTACAGTACCTGCCGAGTCTCCCTGAGTGGGAGAGGAACTTTATCTAGAGGGCTCTGGGCCTGGGGATCTGGGACAGCATTTTCCAAAACAACCTGAAGTGAAGGCAGTTCGAGTTCTCAGCCGAGGCGTAGGCACCAGGTCCCTTCTGAATTCCCAAATCCCAAATGAAGCACCCCAGCATAGCTCCCTCGCCAACACTGAAGGCTGATCCATGTGGGTATCTGAGTGCATCCTTCAGAGGGAGAGCCTCTCTCAAGCTAGCTTTGTTTTTAAGCTGTTTTGAGAGCGTAGCAGCCTCAGGCTGACAGGTCCATGTTTGTGCTTTTGCTGCAACTCCTGTCCTTGAACCACTGCAGCTCGCAGCTGCTGTACTGAAGCTTAGGTTTGACAATATGCCAGGGGTGATCTTCCGAGGCACCCACATCCATTCTGGACTTCAGCCTCTGTGCTGGGACAGCCGAGAATAGAGATCACATCTAATAAGTTTTAATGAATGGTTAAAAACACAGAGCCCGCAGGGGAAAGGAAGCACTCCTCTCCCAGGTGAGGAATGGGAGCCAGTGCACGAAGTCAAAGATGAGGAGCTGTAGGATCGCAGGGCACCACATCAGCTCTGTCCCCACCTTTTGGGCAGCAGGAGCTGATCAGTGTGGCTATGTTTTGGGGTGTTTTTCATCCTCCAGTGGTGGAGCAGAGGGCTGGGCAGAACAGGCAGTGCGCGCAGCTGCTCTGGGTTGCTGACAAATTTGGGGAACAATCACTGCCCATTGCTTCTGTCAAAACAAACACAAAATGAGGTAAGAAAGGAGACAGAGGTGTCAATACCACGTCCAGCACAACAGGGCAGGAGATGCATTCAAACTCAAACTTTTGTCACTAGCTATGTAGATTTGGCCAAATCACTTCATCTTTCACTGATAGCCACCTAGTAATAAGAGCACTCCAGCAAGTAGAAAACCCAACACTTCATCTCCCTTTATCAAAAGAGATTTGAATCCGTGACATCTTTTCTCCCAGACACAATTACTTTCTTTTACAGGGGGCAACATTATAAAGCCTACTCTTTGGATTATTTAGGCTTTTCACATGGGACAATTTTAGATTCAAAACACAACCCAGGGTGTAAAAACGAGGTTTTCATACTCCCTGAGGTCCCTGACCTCTAAGTTCTCTCCTGTTGGCTCTTTGCCCAATCTTGGTCTCCTGACCTAACCCACTAGTGACCTGCCTTTGAAAGAAGGGCTGGAGGATGCCTCTTACCAGATATCTTCGATTTGTTAGTAACACTCACTTGGAACTCAAGAACAGTATATTCAACTTCCTACAGCTTACATTGGGCTAGAACTCAAATCATTCCAATATTATGCAATTACACCCTCAACTATTGCACATTTTTGCAAATCAGACCAACTATGGCCACTGCTCTGAAATCCATATTCCTGGAATACGGAAAGTACAACCTGAGAACACCTACAGCTTTAGAACAGACACACCTTTCCACTTAAAACTCTGAATTACAACATAAATTAGGTGGGAACTGGATGATCAAATTTATAAAATGAACGCTTCTGAACATGTCTGGGTGCCTTAGATTAGATCCACAGAGAAATGAAAAGGCAGTCTAGGAAGGTACCCAGTGAACCTGAGGAACTTTCAAAGTTAAAATATTTCTTTTTTTTCACTCCTTTTTTATCTTTCTGGGTTTAAGTCATCCCAATTCCCCATGTCAATGTAGCCTAGACCTTTACACTACTGCTTACCTCCAGGATAACACAGGACTACTCATTTAGATATCTTTCAGGATTTTGCGCAATCAAGTAGGTCTTCCACTGTTTCTTTTGAAAGAACCAATAAAACTAACAAAATAATGACCAAGGCATTTCACGTGGTGTCAGACACTTCTTCCATCAGACAGTGTTCCACTATTTCCATTTAAAACTAGCCCACTACAACTTCCTAATGAACTTATCTTCCTTTTATGTCCTCCCAGTAAGTTCATTAAGGCACAGACTTAAATTCCAACTAAGCTAACTGAACTTCTAAATCTTTGCTAAATAACTTTTCACTTTAGCAGGCTGTCCCCTGGCTCAGGTAGACATCAGTAACCAGATTCCTCAACCACACTACTCACAGCTTCAAGCTGGGGATATGAGTGAAGTGCTGCTTGTTCTATCTGCACTGCAGAGTCCTAGCCAGGATATCTTATTTATGAATTAGAAAAAGTTTTTGAAGGACTTTTTTTTTCTCCCCGTAAAATCATTATGTTAACCTCTCTGATATTTATTTTAAAGAAAGAGCAGGAGGATAAGATCTGAGGATCCCTGTTCAGTCTGTCTGGAAGCTCTAAAACATAGGTGAACTTCCTTCCCTCTTTCCAAATATCATAAGGCAGCAGGAGTCCTATGCTAACCTAAGCAAACTCTTTTCTCTCAGATGTCTGTAAACAGATGTTAGCAATTAGAATAGGTAGTTTTTATAACACTAGTCTTGAGTGATAATTTTCAGGGCTTTAACAAAGAAAAATACAAAGCAAAATTAGTTCCCATCTCCTGTTCTCAGAAGCTAAAGCCTATGTTTCTAGGGGGTTTCAATACAATCAGTAGGAACATATGCTGTGATAGCATTTGCTTGCTCTGTGACCCCTGTTGCAAAACAGACAGTCCCAAGGATTTCCAGCATCCCACACATTCCCCTTCCTACTCTGCATGTCCCCACAGTGGTTCTCAGAGATCAGGCTTATGGCCACTTTCCACAATATTTCCACAGTGAAAGCCTTTGTTTAGCTGAAGGTGGGCTGAGAGACCCCCTTTTTGTCCCTCCTGCTCCTCCACTTTGCATGAAGAGGCTGGGGAAGTAGGTAAGGATCTCACCCCCGATCCTCAATCCCAGCGCATCTCAGATCCTGCCTAGTGGTTCTCAGGGCAGCAAAAAATGCAGAATTTCTAGTGCAGAAAAGAAAACCACTTTATTTTAAATATTGAGCTCTTCTTTTTCTTGTTATTGTCTCTTGTGAAAAGCAAAACCCTGATGTGTCTTATTGCTCCCTCTTTGCAGATCTGCACTGATTTCTGCCCAGTCTCCACAATTCATATGATCAGCAGGTCCCTTTACACTGTGTCTGTGACAATCCACCAAGTAGGCACATGTGCCAAGTGGCCATGCAAGGGGTGCGACTAGAGATCAACAGAGCACCAAATCCTCCACCAAGCAATGTCTGCCTGGCTCACATCTGCAGGCGTTAAAGAGGGAAGAGGCCTCTGGAAGGTCTGGGACTTGGATTGCTTGATCTGATCAATCCTCAACGAGGACTAATTGCCAGGAGGGAAAGACAGAAATATTCTCTCTATTGCGTCTAAGAACAGAACATCCTCAGGGGAACAATTTTACCTCTTTTTTTTTTTTCTTTTTTTTTTTTTCTTTTTTTTTTTTCCTCAGTGCTGGCTTATCTAGATCATGTCAGTCAAGGTTCTGAAGCTCAGCAGCCTTGATAATAAGGACCTCCAAAACATCATAGCTGTCAGCAGAGATCTCAATTTAAAACTTTAAGCGGGGGGAAAATCTAATGATTTTGCTTGACTGCCCAGTCAAGCAATTTACCTTTCGGGTGTCTCCTGGAGCAGATGCCACCTGCCCACTTGGCAGGTCAGAGCAGCCGTCCCACATGGCAGACAGTGGTGCAGAAGGGATTGTGGTCAAATTCTCTGCTAATACAAGTGGGAAGTTCCTTTAAAATCTACAGAGCTGGCCTAGCCAAGAATCTGGCTTGAAAGCACCCTGAGAGGATGGCACTGGAGAAGGGTGCAAGTCCTCCTGGCGAATGGGCGGCAGTATCTTGATCTTTCAGACTGGTCGCATGTCTTTCTCACAACAAATGACTTAATGGGGAGCCATTCCCATGAGAATCCGCAGCAGGTGTGTGGCATTTCTCATGAAGTGTTCAGCAGAAAAGAAAGGGCGAGGACAAAAGCGCCAATACATAAATGGCAAATTTATGAAACCATCACATCCGCACTCTGTAGTGGAGCAGTCAACCCCTCCTCTGACAAGCAAGCAAGTCAGGTGTAATCTGCCTGAATTTTTATAAACCTGCTCATCCTTTACAAAGTGAGTGGTACAACCAGACAAGTTAAGTGGATTCTGAATCCTTGTGAGCTGAGTTTGGGCAACCGTAGCTTTAGCCTACTGCAGACCCAGCATGGGTGGGTATGTAAAATGAGCTCTTTACTGCTAGTGGATTTCACAGAAGCTCAGGTTAAAAGAGGGGCTGCTGCCTAAGCATAGGCATAATTTACTGATCACTGGGATATCTGAGATATTAATGTAAAGCCAGCAGATGTGGTACAGAGTTTGTGTCCTACAGGAGGGCCAGGTAGGCTACCCCAGGGTCCCTGTGATGGCACCAGGTGTCTATATTTAGGTAACTGACTCCTGTCCCTCCATCTGCTGCTGGGTGAGCAGGCACTGGGATTGCTTTGCACTTTGTACGGCTGTCATTCAGAGATGATGAGGTGATGTGGAAATGCTGTGTGCAGCTACTAGTAATGCACACAGCAGATCACTGCAGAAGATGAAATACTCATGACTGCCTGAATAAAAGCTGTCAGTTTTATTTCCACTGGTAGAGCTGAGCTGAGGTGTATATTTGTGTCAAGACTGAAAGCAGCTCTGGAAGCTCTTCCAAAGTAGGAGTAAATCTTTCAGCATCCTGTATCCTGCCACAGTTATGAGTCATTCCAGAAAGAGCTAGATACTCCCAAATTGGATAGCTTTATTCTTGTGGACTTTTGGGCTAGGAATCTGCAAAGGGCAGACATTGGGATAAGAGGGCATGGCAGCTCGCAGGTGAGGTCACAGCTGATCTGAAGCCTGTTCTTCATCCATCTCTACTTCTAAGAACATAACACTGATCTCTAGTACATTCCTGCCCTCACCTGTGGTGGCTGCCATAATCCCCCAGCCTCCTGCTGAACCTGGCTCTGTGGACCACAAAGACACGGCTAGTGCCTTCACTATTTCTCCTCAGCAGCAGATGTACTCCTGGCTCTGCTAATGTTGGTACTGGGCCCCTCAAACTCCGTGACAGTCTGTGTAGCTTGCTCTTTGCTGGTTCCTATTTTGAGGTCATCCAAGTGTCCCATCAGCCTTTCCCTGCTGCACCCACACCATGGTTGTTCATACAGGATAAAAGCTGAAGGTGGATGCATGGAGCACTGCAGAAGTGGCAGGGCTGCTGAGGAAAACCTCATCTGCAGAGGTGTGATCTCTTTCCATACACTGATACAAATCCTACACTAAAGAGGGTTTGGAGCTGGCAGAAATAGGGGAGCAAGGAATTTGGCTTGTCGTTATTACTGAGTGAAACCACAGGCTGCTTCTGGCACTCTTCTCTCTGTGTCCAGGCAAAGCTTCCACATGGACTGCAAGGAGGCTTGAATGAGCATGAAATCAAGACCGTAAGTAGGTAAAGATGAGGATCTACTTCTTGTGCAAAGGGTGGCATGATAAGGGAGTTACTCGGGCAATCATATATGCAGTCCTTGAGGAAATAATAGCATAAATAAGGAAACAGGTACACATTATTTTCTTTGGCAAAACCAATAAGGACAAGGGTACTCACGCCCTGGAGCTGGCTCTCTGCTTACACCTCTACTCTGGGGTCTGTAAATCCACGCTTGCCTTCGTTAACCAGAGTGGGCCTCTCGGTTCTTGTGTGCCAGACCAACACCTAGAGGGAATCACAAAGAGTTCATGGGCCATGAGTGCCACAGAAATGATGAGAGCACTGCATCCATCATGTGGGAACCTCAGCAGGCTGGGGCTTGCAGGGGTTTGAAGCATGTCTTTCAAACAAGTTGAACCTGGGAGAGATTTCACAGGTACAGGAAACAGTGACAAGGAGCAGGGATCATTCTGGACCAAAACCCCAGACTCAACCCTCTGCCAATCCTCTTGGATTTTGGAAAAGCAATCTGGGCACAAATTATACATCTGAGACTCTTTATTAACACAGTTAGAGTGCATAGCACTAACTGTTCCTCAGTGCTCTCCAAGCTTCACATCTGTGAAGCATTTGGCAGGCTCTGCCCATCTGTCCCAGCGCCATTTGGTGCTGACATGCACCAGCACAGGGCAGGCACAGTGGAAGGTGAAGAAGCACAGCCAGAGGCTGCAAAAGCAGCCAGGACCCAGCAAAGAGAATGTATCTTCAAGGTCTCTTGTCCTGCTCACCTTTGTGCAGTTGGCTGCTTTGGGCTCCAGCCCATCCATAGTCACTAGATCCTTCAGCAGACTGGTTTCCTGGTAGCCTCCTTTGACTCCCTCCAGCTTGAAACTGGCCTGAGGTTTCTCCAAGATCAGCTTGATGCTGATAGCAAATCCAGCCATGTCAATAGCAAAGGGCCGGTTAGGGTCAAATACGGTTTTCCAGCCCACCACCTTCCCTGCTGGGCTCACTTTTGGGGATTCATATCGCAGTCCCCCAACGAAAGCCACTGGCCAGACAGACACCCTCCTTGTGTATCGCATCTGTGTGACAGAAAGAAATAGTGCTGTGAGGACTGGATATTGTGAAAAATTCTTCCCAGAAAGGGTTGTCGGGCATTGGAACAGGCTGCCCAGGGAAGTGGTGGAGTCACCATCCCTGCAGGGCTTTAAAAGACACACAGATGAGGTTCTTAGGGACATGGTCTAGTGCTACATGTAAGTTATGGTTGGACTTGATGATCCTGAGGGTCTCTTCCAACCCAAATGACTCTGTGATTCTGTGTGATTCAACCCCGCGATGTTTGTCCCACCCCATCAGCGTACCATCCTCTGCTTTCATTGGCATCTGTTTTCCCCCGTTGACTTCCCACACAATGACATAGCTCCTGGCAGCACGAGCTGAGCTCTTGTGCACCTGTGCTGCTGCTTGAAGAGCTACAGCTTGCAAAGCCACAGGGCTGTTTTAGCACGTTCTTCTCTGAACACCAAGCTCACGGCTTTTCTGTGCCCACGTTCAGTCCTTCAGAAGAAGGAAAACCTTTGCTTTTCCAATCTCATCTGAACTTTTATAATTTTTTGTAAAATTTTGTGATTTTTGTAAATGCCAGACACAACATCTACCAGGCCTCTAGCTCCGCATTATCAACTCTACTCCCTCCAACTTCATGCTCATGAAAGTAATTTCCCTCCCTGACTGATGCAGCCTTGTCCTCCTTTATTCCAAATTCTCCCCACCCTTGTTCTTCCATCCATGGCTACTGCCCAAAAGAGTGCGGTTTTATTGAAATTGTCAGAAAGGACCTGGAGAGAAATAAGAAAGGATGAGCTTAACAGAGCTCTAAAGAATTCTGAATACTGGAAATGTGTTCTGATGCATAACTCTGTATTTCAATTTGTGTAGCACAGTTTGGTTTAAATTTGTGACAAGGGAGTTTTACTGAGTAATCATTTTTGCAAGTTTACAATAGACTCAGTATCTCACAAAAGCCAAGTTTCCAGCAGAAGTCTGGGCAAGCTTTTGTGATCGCAGGGGCACAGTCCTGTTGTGGCGGCTGGAACTGAGAGTACGGAAGGGCAGCCAAGGAGAAAAAGTGGATTAGAAAGTCAACTTTTCTAACATCTCCTACCTATCACACCACTACAACAGTGCAGATTTATGCCAGGAGTTTGTCTTTATTTAAATCAGGTCAGCTCACCCTGAGAAGAATTATACATTCTGGAGCATGTATCCTCTGGTTCCTGCCAAAAGGAGCTCTAGCTGGTGCAATGTTGTGTGAGTGGCTATTAACTTCTGCAGCCTATGCCATGGCAGATGTGTTCTTTGCTCTTTTAGCCCTTTAGAGCATGGCTACTGGGTTTGCATAGCTATAGGTTTGCATCTGCCCTATACCCAGCTCCCACTGAGCACAAGGCGGGCAAGGAGGGCTCTAGGCAGCCTGCCAGAGCCCTTGTCTCCCAGTTGATGCTAGAAGCCCACATGGTAGCCCTATCTTAGAGGTCTTTGCAAGTGCACCTGGCCTTGAGGGGGTTTGCAGCTGTATCCTGCTTTTCTGTCCCACATAATCTTACGGCTCTTACCTCTTCAAAGAGCTCCAGGCTGTAGGTGTTATCATCATCAGCAAAATACACCACCCCTTCCGGTGGTGCGGTGTTGCTGAAGCTGTCCCTCAGCCAGTGCAGCCCCAGGTTCCTCTGTAGTGTCCCCCTTGGGGTATGGGATGGGATCCAGGACAGCCCCAGCTTCAGACTCTTGGGTGTCTCCACATTGAGATGGGTGAAGTTCAGCCCTGCCTTCTCCAGCAGGTTGGATACCAGATTGGTCCTCCGGGGCGAGTCCTCTACCACCACCCAGTGCAGGTTCTGCACATGTAGGAAGGTGTTGGCCAGACGGGTCAGCTCAGCTTTTTGCACTGGCCGGGTGTAGGTAGGGGTGATGACGAAGATGGTTGGCAGGGTGTCTGACCATGGGGGAGGCCTGGAGTACACATAATTCTGGATGATTCTAGGCGTTGCCCCTATGCTTTGCTGCTGCCGAATGCATGATGGGAGGCCTTCTTCTCTCAATGCAGAGGTACCATTGAGGAGAGCTTTAGAGGTCACGTTCTCATCTGTCTCTTCTGGGACAAAAGGAAGGAAAGAAGGAAGAAGACAAAGAAAGATGTTAGAGAACTAATCACTGCTGGGCTGTCTTCTCTCCAGAGAATGCTGGTGACACATCTGTCCGGAGTCAGAACTCAGCACATCAGCATCCTCTCGCTGAAGCTAGCCTAAGGTGCATGTTTAACATTGTCTTAACAGTTTGTGTGCCTGCTGTAGGGAAACCCTGAGGAGGCCTTCAGGCAAGTTTGTCTTTAACCCATCCCATGAGAGAACATCTTCTACTGAAGGTTCCCACCAGCAATCATCACAGCCACCAGCACACTGACAGCAGAACTCTTGCACTTACTTCTCAGCAGGCTGAGGTAGCGGGTGGTTGGGTACTGGTGCCACAAGGTTAGGAGAAGAGCCCATGGTAAGGCGATCAGGAGCGTGGTAAGAAGGTTACGTCTCCTCAGCATGCTGCAGAGAGCTTCCAATGCCCAGGCATCTCTCTATCTTTCAGAGCAGAAAAAAAGAGTAAGGCCTCTGAAGTATCAGCCACCACAAACATTAGGACAATAAGTCTAGAGGCTAAACTAATAGTCCGAGTTTGGCTTGCTTGGAGGGTGGCATGATCAATGTTGGGCCCTGAACCAACAAAGCGTTTGTCTAAGTTTCACAGAATCACAGAATGGTTGGGTTTGGAAGGGACCTCTCTGGGCAGCCTGTTTCAGTGCTAAGTTTACAAGGAGCCCCATTAACATTGCAGGCCTGAACCACTGTCGAGCTGCCCTGGCCAATTCCTGTACTATTAAATAGAAGCTTTTATCTATTTACATTGCTATAAACATTCTCCCGCTTCCCCATGATGAACCCACTGTCCTTGACCTGGGGTCATTCATGTTGCTGATTCTGAAGCCAGAGAGGATGGTTACTTGCCCCCTCTCTGGGGCTGGTATTCATTCCTGAGCTTTGTGATGACCATTTAATTCGCTTCTTTTGCAGAATTTTTTAAAACTCTGTGCAAGGTTTGTCTTCCTGCATATGCAAGTGGACAAAACATAGAATGTCAGAGCTTCTTGAGATAGCCAGCATCTCTTTCACTCCTGCAGTTTTAATTCATCCTCCTTATGCAGATGCATTGAGGCAATTGGTGATGCGCGCTATCACCTACTAAGTTTTCCACAAAATCCCTGCCTCAGTCATTTCACAGTGCTGGTGATGCCTGCTGAAGGTTTAATTATTCCACATCCCTTTCTACTCCCAGCTAGCAGTGTTTGGCCACTGCAGCATTTAGTTTAAATCACAGACTTCAGAATACTTCCATTTCTTTCTTAGTGTTTCTATAATGTACGTGATCATGAGATCTGAGGAATCACAACATTTATCATTTGGTTTTGAAACTCATTCTATAAGGTGAGAGTAACTAAAAAAGAAATAAAGGACAAAAGTATTGGGAACAAGCAACAACAGGGGGTGGCTTATTTACAGATGTTCCAAGCTGCAGCAGTCCTGTGCTTGATTTTTCACAATTGTTGAGCACTTTCAGCTCCCACTAGTTGATATGATTAACAGGCAGTCAGTCTGTCTGGAAATCAGATCCTTGGCTTCTCAAGGTAGCCGTGACAGCAACAAAGTATCCAACATTAATGATCAGTTCTCAAAAATACAGACTCAAGCATTTTGATGTCTATTGCAGACCATTCATGCAGGGACATAACACAGCCCTGTGTATAGTCATGGTGTGATGAGATCCCAGCCCTGGGCCACCTGTTTGAAAGACCCTTAACAACCCATGGGCAGTAGCTCATGTGAGCATGAGATCCCAGAGATGACTTCTGGAAGTCCAACCTCACATGTGCTTGCCTAGTGCACGTGCTGCCTTCTGTATGGCTCTGGCATACTGTCAGGAACACTTTCCTCCAACTTTTAGCTTCTGCTTTGGTCCCTCTCTGGGTATGAAATCTCCCGATACTGTTATTACACACCAGCAACAAAATCAGTGCTCCAGAAAGTGCTCCAGAAAGAGGGATCCACTTCTGCTGCTGAACAGTACAGAGCAAAGTTACTTGTCACCATCTGAGGACTTTTGGCTATCACTCCAAGCAGGCTGCCTGATGTCCGACAGCTGGATTTTATCCCCCCTCTCTCTCCTGGTAACATCTGTAACCTCTTTCCTCTGGGGTTACCTTTCTGATGTCAAATAGTTCTCCCAGTGGACTTCCTCGCTACCACAGCGATGCTCCCTAGGAGGCTAAAGGGAGCATAAAACTTTTAAAAGCCTCCTGCAGAGAGATTTATGTTGGGAAACCACAGTCACAGCCCCTGGGAACTGAAAAGCTGCTGAACGGCACAGCCCCACTGGGCCCTCTTGCTCTCGCAGGCTGAGGGCAATTTGAGGGAAGAGGGCAACGGCATGACACGGATGCAAAAGAAGGAAAGGATGTTCAAATTGGTTGGGTCTAAATTCCTGCTCTAACAGGGATTTCCTGGAGGTACTGAAGGCCATTCGTCTGTAACCAAGGTTCTCAAAGGGATGCAGGCGCATTGAGTGCGAAGGAAATTCCTTTCCCAGGACGTGGGCCCAGCAGCTCCTGATCTGTCCAAAGGGGCAGAAGGATTGTCTTGCTTCAGCCTTAGAGAATCGTGTGAGAAGAAGCATCATGGCTGGTCTGAAAGGGCTCTGCTTTGCAGTGACAGCAGACACATGGTACTCCTGCAAGGAATCAGGGGATGCTATTCTAAATTAATTCTCTGGGACCTTCCTGGGACCTGTCTTTGATTTTTTACCTGACATTTTACCTTGGTCTCTTGACAAAACGAGGATTATGTGATTGCAGGGCTCATTAGTGCCCTACTGCCAATAACTGTCAAACGAATTTCAGCCAAATCTGACAGAAGACTAGCATATCTCAGCAAGTCTTCTGGCAGGCAAGTAAATACTTACAAGCCCTATCAGGGAAATTGCTGCAACATGAGCACATTCCTTGTTAGACACCAACGGTACCACACTGGAGCAATCCTCCTAGGGAATGTCTCCACTGCTCCCCAAGCTAACCATTTGTGGTGATAATCTCTAGTGTTTCTGTTGTGGTTTAACCCGAGCTAGCAATATGACCACGATAGCCGCTCACTCATCGCCCCCCCATCCCTCCCCAAATGGCGAAGAGAATCAAAAGGGAAGGGAGAAACTTGGATAGAGATAAACACAGTTTAATACAATAACAAAATACTAATACACTACTAGTAAATATATATATATAAAAAATATAAAATAAGAGATACTCAATGCAATTCCTCATGAACTCCATCCACACTGAGCAGCCAGTCCCAGGAAGCAGCACCTGGTCCCAAACAGCTGATCCCAAAGAGAGAAAAAAGGAAAAAAGGCAGAAAGGCCCAGAGGCCTCTGCAAAATTGCAAAAGGCTGAACTAAAAGTCCTGAACAGAATTCCCCTGGCTCTGACAGAAAGAGCAAAGAAGAACACGAGAGAGAGCAATCAGAAGCTCCCGACTCTCCTTAAATGTAAAGCATGACACTAATGGCATGGAATACTCTTATTGATCAGTCTGGATGTCAGTCAAGCTCTGCCCCATCCATGCCCCCCTTCCTCGATGCCTCACACCTGTGGGCAGAGTGCTCAGAGTGTCCTTGGCTCTCAGATCAGAGCAATTAAAAACATTAACTCTGTCCTGTGGTGTTCTCTCTTGTTCTCAAACTAAGTCCAAATAATGACTGTGTTAGCTACAAAAAGAAAGGTTTCTAACTGCATGAAGAAAATTAACTCATTTTCAGTCAAACCAGCACAGCTTCTTACGTTCTCACCCAGGGAACTCCGTGGTGATGAAGGAGTGGGCCAAGGAGTCTGTGTGGCCAGGGGCACACAGGACTGTTTTACTGATGCCAGCAAGAGCCTTGTGCAGCAAAGATGCTGGTTCTGAATAATTTTGTTGCTTTCTGATGGCTGGGTCCAGGGCAGGTACAAGAATCTCCTTCAAGCTTTAGTGCTAAAGGTGTAGGTATTTGGTAAGCTACAGATGTAGGCTGGACACAGGGCAGGGTGCTCTTACACCAGGGGATAGTTTCCCTCCTTCCCTTACCAGCATAGCAGCACAGAGCAAAACTTCCCATCACTCAGGGCCATGAAAACAGACAGAGACACCAAAGAAATCCACGGAGGGCTCTGCACTGTCTCATAACAGCGGCAGACACGTAGGTCCACCCAGGTCCTGGCTCAGGGTCATCACAACTCCTTGCTTCCTCTAGTATGCTTGCAATTACAAATGTCCCTGAATTAGTCAGGCAGCCAGTGGTTCCTTCCCTTTATTAAAAGGCCTTAATTATACGGGCACCATTTTTATGCAGCGGGCCTGCCCTTCCCGCAAACTCAGGTTGCTTCTGGAGGGAAGGAGAGAAGGAGGCGGCGGTGACAGCTGTGTTACCAAGAGAGCGCAGAGGAGAGTGGATCAGAGCTGGAAGAGCTTTAACAAATTCTCGTTCTAGTTTTTTCCCCTCCTCCTCACAGGCAGCCCTGTTCATGCTTCCCAAACACTGCAAACAAGCGGAGCTGCTGCCTGTGTGTGCAACTCCCCTGTTGCTCCTTGCTCATTTATTTCTACGTGCACCTTCTCTCTATTGCTTCACCAAAGCATGCAATGCTGAAGAAGTTAAACCCCGCGTATAGCACCAGGTTACTTGTGAAACTCACAGACAAGCTAACTTTAACCCCATTTTCAGAAAATCTGTCTTGAAATACTTTATTTTCTTTTTAAAACCTTACCTTCTCCCCCCACCCCACTGTCACGCCATGCATCCATCATGCTTGTGCTCTTCTGTGTTCCTTTACATCTTCCACCTGCCTCTTCTCAGTCCTTAAGAGTATCTCTTCTTCCTTGTTTGCAGGACTAGAGGAATCCCCTGGCCTACTAATCATTTTAGCCTTCATCTCCTCTCCTTGCCCACACAAAGGCCCTTTGCGTTTTCTTAATGTCCACCCTGCCTGGAATATTTCCCACAAAGTGGTCCATTAAAGCATCAGCCCATCCTCTAGAACACACAGCATCAAAACCCAGTCACATGTCAATGCCTCTGGGTAGTCTGCTGATGGCCCCAGTGGGGCTTACCGAGGTTTACTGCACATATTTTTACCTACTTTTTATAATTAAAAACAAAGTCCCTTAAGTGGCTCAGATTAATTGCATGCCTAGCTGGCAGGCATTAATGTGTGTATTCTTGGCACAACCAGCTACCTTCCTTCTGCCTTTAAACCCATTCAGAGTAGATCCTATTAAATGAGATTCAAGATCAGAAGAAAATTTTGTGATCATCTAAACCCACCTCCAGCAATCATCCCGTAATTCCTGGGTTTAAGCTGTAGAGGGCAGGGACCGTCTCTTAATGTGCTTGTACAGTCCTGCACTGATCCCAACAGGAGCCTTTGGATGCGACTGCAATACAAATATTATTGATTGTACTCTCTTGCTGGTTCTTCTCCTCCCTTGCTATTTCCCCTGTCCTGCCTATTCCTCTTTCTCTTCCCTTTTATTTTTTTTTCCTAGTGTCTCCTGCAGCCCCTCTTTGTGTTACACACCCTTAACAACATTATCTGGATCTTTGATGGATGCCTTCAATATGCTGCCTGTAGCCTTCCTGAGCTGTTTTCCAATTACACATCCCTCTTCTTAATTTCATCCATCAATCTTCTGCTCTCCATTAAAAAATAAACGAACACACACACACACATCTGAGTATGATAAGGACAAAATGTTTCTCATACTACTCTCGATTCATGCTGCTTTGTCAGACTTCTCAACTCCTGGGACACAACAGCGTCCAGTCTCAATTTAAACTTGTGTGCTGATGCAGGGGGCATTAATCTGAAAGGATTCAGGAGAAAAGAATGAGACGAGCACATAGCGGGAAGAGCCCAGTCCCAGCCTGGATGCCTCAGACTGATCCTAAAGAGAAGAAAGATCTGGCTGAGGGTCAGAGCATCATGTGTGACCGATCCCTTCATCTGCTGTTGACTACCAACACAAGGTAAAATTTCCTACAGGCAGGGCAGCTTAGATGTTGGGAGCATGATAAGGATTCCCAGGCTGGAGAAAACCCAGGCAGCCTCACTGTTCGGATGCAACTTTAGGAAGTCATATATGTGACTTTCTTCTTGAGTTGTGGAGTAGTTTGAAAGGACACGTGTGGGTGAACGGTAGAGAAAGGTGAAAGCTAGGCATAGGTCCAACTGATGGGCATTTATAAAGCTGACATGTGGTTTCAGGTGCCTGCATTTTTCCTATAGCCCTGTTGAAAAGCTGTTCAATTTATGTCCTCTTTGATAACTCCGAGATGGTTAGCATCACACAGACTTTGGTAGTTCTGTTCTGAGGTTTCATTTCTGCTCTCCACTCACCTGACTCAGCACAAGAATCACACCTTTTGAAAAGTTTGCTCTGCAGGCAAGATGATTTTGCAGCTTCTGGTTCAGGGCAGCCAGCCTGTCTGAGCCAGGCTTACAAGACCCTCAATGTTGGACCAGCCCCAGGACTGTATGTCTGTAGTCTGAGACACAGACTCTAAAGACCATTATCTTCCCAGAGGGACAAATTTCAGAGTTCAAACTGTCCCCTGGGAACTTTTCTAGGCAAGCACCCAAAGCAAACTAGTCTCAGCTAATGGAGTCAAAAGTTTCAAGAAACACCCTCTAATCTTGATTTGTACCATGTTTGCAAGCCTACCGTTCTGTGCATGCCCTGGGAGGAGAGAGGCATGCAGAGGGGGAGGAGAGAGAGGTGTGAGGAACAGAACTGGAGCAGAGCTGCTAACAGGTTCAGATGACTCTTAATTTCACGCACCGAAATTGTCAGCAGGGATTTTGCTTTGTTTTGCTTGCATTTTGCTGCCTCTCTCCATCAGCCCCTAGCCACCTTGAGGAAGTCCATGCAGATTTCATGAGTTCCCTAACTCCCGGTGTGGGAGATGTGATGCTGAAGGCAGAGCAGGGAGCTTTCAATTATTGATGAGAGCGACCTCTCTTTAAACAAGGAATGCATAATTCATGGCAGCGCTGGTATTTGTGGTGATCAGCAACGGCTCTGTCTCTGCTTTGCTGAAATCCACAGGAAACTGCTGTCCTCTCTCCCCGCCATTCCCTTGGGCCCATCAGAGCCTTCAGCCGAAACTTCAATACTGTTTAAAATTGAGACAAGCATCGATGCTGCAGTGCTTTCCCTCACCGGGCAGTCTCCTCCCTGTTTGAGATGTGCACAATAAAGTGGGAGGATGGATTCAAGGAACCAACAGAAGTGGGTGGAATGGGTTATTGCTCTGGGATAAGCAGGGGTAATTACTGTGCAAACGCAGCCACAACAGGACATTTCTCAGCAGCGGGACTCCTCTGACCCTAAGACAGTTCTGCAGGAATGGCGTCAATGTCGGACAGAAAGGACAGGCTAGATCTAAAGGACAGCACCTGAGGGCTCACATCCAGCTGTATTTCTTGTGGGGGTGGGAAACAGAAGGCGAAAAGGGAGATTCTGTTTTCTGCTCAATAAATAGCAATTTCTACCTCAAACTCTGCTGGAACCAGGTGGCTTAAAAACAGAGAAAAAAAAAGAAGGAAGAGTGTTTTTTTGCTAGGAAGGTAAATTTTAATGATGGAATGGGGAAGGGAAAGGCTCTTTGCTAAACTCTCAACTGGGATCTTGACTTCCCAGTAGCACAGGCAATGTAGGCCACTACGGTCCTGTCTGAAGATGGAAGGCTGCTCTTCTGCTGGGGGTTTTAATCTTCCCTCTGCCACAGATCTTGTGAATGACTCCAGGCAAGCGACGCCTGTCATCTGAATGAGGTGAGCACTTCCCTACCACTCCTGCGGATAGAGTGTGAGGCAAAATTAACTAAGCCTCCTGAAGAGATAAAAAACAGAGAGCTACAAATAATAAAACAATAAGGGGAAGGATGGTCAGGTCCTTCCCCAGGGCAGGAAAAGCAGAGCTACCAGCAGCTGTGGGGTTTCAAGGCTCAGCCCCATCTATGCTCTATCACTCATTGCGCGGGCTCCTGCGGGGACAGCTTCCCCGGGAAGTGAGTCACTCCTAGCAAAACAGCTGCCCTTCCCAAGCCCCCGCGCTTCTTCCTCAGATGCAAAGAAAGCCTTCATCCTTCCCCTGCCAGCTCTGATCCCTTTGCCATATGGGACTGCAGTTACTTCAGCCCAGAAGCCATGCTTGTCCTTGGGGAATGCGCTGTGCACCCTCCACATCCTGATCCCTCCAGTGCCTGCGTGAACCCAAGTCAAGCATCTTCCTTTAACCTTGGTCTGTAAACAGCTCGGCACAGCGCCTTTCTCCAGAGCATCCTGATCCCAGATATGTGGCTTGTGTCTGAGCAGTATGGAGTGGGGGAGGGTGATGCTTTACACAGGGCTTTGTTCTCAAGTTCATTAAAAAAAAAAAAAAAAGGCAAAAAAACCCCAACAGAAAACAAAAAAGAAATGAAGCTAATTAAATCTGCTGGCTGGGTCCCATGGGAGCCAATACTTTTGAGACGGCGCGTGGCTCAGCCTGCTGTCCCCAGGAAGATCAAGGGTATCCAGGCGCTATCTGGGCTATCAGCAGGAACGAAGATAACCCAGTTCAGATATAGACTAGACCTTGAACTTGGCTGCAAAGCCCAGCTGTGCGGAGAGCCTTCCAGAGCCTGCGAAAGGAGGTCTAAACCAGACTATTTTTAATCAGCCTGGCCCCACGTGTCCTTCATGATCGACCCATACGACCTGTCGCTGCCTCCTTGTCCCCCTGAGCTTCGGCAAGGGTGGGCTGTGACTCAGAGGGATGCAGCCCTCTGCCCTGTCCATATTTCCCTGTGCTGCAGAGCTGTAATCCAGGGGTGCCAGAAATACCTGGAGAAAGATTGGCAGCTCGGGCCCGGACAGGAGCAGGAGGTACCAGATGCCTCCTGGGAAAGTCAGCTCTCTCCTGTGAGACCTCGCTGCTTGGAGTTATCCTCTCTTGAAAGGGAAGTCGGGGGCTTATTCAAATGTCAACTTCTCTCTCCTGCTGCCAAGCTCTGGCAGAACTGAGGTCCTTTTTAGGCACTGATGACTATTACAGAATAATCATTCCAAATGTATCAGCATGAATCAGCCCAATATCTGCATTATCCAAAAAAAAAAAAAGCTTTCTTTTTTCCAAAGACGCAAAATAATTCTAAGGAAGCAGAAACAATACTGGATTGTTCGAAAGTATCTGTACATTTCAACCAGAGCTTTCCCTACTGAGTTAACAGCTGATTCCTGTCCAGCAGGAGTGGGAGCTGTCATTTTACAGGTTTCTTACAAAAGCAGAAAGGAAAAACCCATAGTATTTGCTTCCAGAACATTTCAAAGATGGAGAGGAACTACTTTTTCAGAGAAAAGGCATTAGGCGTTATTTGATGGATAATTACATTTCATAGGTGCTTGTTTGGGGGAAAAAACATTTCATGTTGATCACAAGCTCCTTGTAAAGATATGGGGCACAAAGGCCAATGCTGTTTCTCTGGTAGCAGCCAGGATGCAAAGATGGGCTTTGATCTTAAATATGTGTCAATATGACAGCAAATGCATACCTCCAGAGGAACATACTATCACTAATGCACACTCTTGATTGATTTAGACAGCTTGTTTTCCTCCTATTTTCAAAGGCAATGTTAAAATGCTCTTCCCTGCTGGACTTCCCAGTTACTCCTAGGGAGGACAAAAGAAACTGAAGGAGAAGCTGCTCTGGCTGAAATCACACTGAAAATGAGTGGAACACCAATTATGCCATTTAAAACACAGACACAGCTAAAGATATCTACTGTCTTCCCAAAATCTGTGGAAATACTGCCATTTTAATGGTTACATGTGTGTGCTGGCACCCTGGAGAATCAGAGTCCAGACCCCTTACTGCACAGAAACAACTGTGGGCAGAGGATGCATGCTGAATTGTGTGATCAAGTAAACACCAGGCAAACAGCAAATTTGAGCAGAATGTTTTTGTGGGTGGTTGCTCCATAAATTAACACAGAACGGACTCTGGCCAGCACTGATGAGTTGCCACCACATCAGGCAGGCATTGGTTAAGTGAGAAGTGGAAAGAGGAGAAACACCACTTTGGCCTCCTTGATGGACATCTTTGCTGTTACAGCTCTCTGAGCTGTGTGAAACGTACTTGATGTGTAACTAGCTGAGATGGTCCAAAATGCTAATTCTGATCTCTTCCTCCAAATAAATCATCAGCACTCATTAGATTTGCCACTTGCTGTGCAGCATCCAAGTGTCACGCAGACACTTTTCAAAACAAATGGAGAATGGAGAAATAAAGTGGTACCTAGAGAATTGTCTTTTGCAGTAGATATACGTTATGGTCCGCTGCTTGATTTGTACCTTGAATGCCACAGCTGATCTGTATAGCTTTGGTTTGATTAAAAGAAACACCAGAATGACAATTAGACAGTCAGAAAACAACGGTGTTTGTTCTTCTGCCGTCTGCATATGAAATGGAAAGGGACAAAGGGAGTGACAGAAAGAAAGGGCAGGAAGGTGATGGCCAGTGTCCTGCTGAGGCCGTCCTGCTGTCCTTCTCTGTCTTACGAGGGAAGCTGTTGACTCCGGACCATGAGCAGGCCACATCCAAATCCCAAGGCATCTGAGATCAAGAGATCCATATGTGATTCCCACCTTCCAGGAATGCCAGGGGTGCAGTCAGGACAACAGTAAAAATATCTAGCTTAGGCACTGGCGGAAGATAACCTTACATCAAGACAGAAAGAAGTTTTTATTTATAAAAACAGCATGCAGTGGATGCATTTGGGCAAACTGATGGAGCTGAGGTGTAGCAAATGCCAAAAGGCCCTTTCTGACAATAAACCCAGTCTTACCAGAAAAAAAAAGTGTAAGTTTTGGTTACTATTTTTCCAGGTCTTGCACTGTTAAAATGGAAGAGGATTGCCTGTTGGGAAGGCAAGAAAGGCTGTGAGGGAATTGAGGGCAGATGAGCTCACAGCACAAGAAACAAACTCCACTCTCTCCTAGGGTGCACAGGGCTTGCCACAGGGCTTGCTTGTATAGGGATTGCTCTCTTCTGTGCTCCTTAACTGCAAATGAAAGTGAACTGAGCTGAAAGTGGTCTTCGCATGTGGTGCCTATAAACCTCCTCTTGGGAGGGGGGTCAGCCTATGCTGTATTGTATTCATGGGCTTCTCTGTGAATTTGCGTGCTTCAGCTGCTCAAGACCTGCATGTAGTAAGGGGTTGATGCTACCGTCCAAGCTGGTAAGTTGTCTGCTCTGTCTGTCCCTTGAGCTTGGAGTGTGATCTTTGCAAAAACACCAGCGAGAAAATACTGTGAGATTCCTCTCCCCAGCTCTTACATCTCTGCACTCGGGGCTGCTGGAGAGTGCTGTCCTTCCTACCTCCTTTCTGCATGGATGGGCTGCCAGTTGGCCTTGGGCAGAGTAACTGAGGAACACATACTTCTGGTTGGAGGGAGGGATGAACTAGGCTTTTTTCTGAACCCTTCTCTGCTCTTTTGAGAGCCCTTTGAGCTCCCTTCAAACGCAGATCAGGCTGGCCTGAAACATCAAGGCAGACGAAGAGCAGTCTCCCGTTCAAACAAGAAATGGGCTGCTGCTGTAAATCTCAGAGGTGGATCTGGATCTCTTCTGATTCTGGGGAGGCATCTGGCTGTCTCCTTGTGTTAGGGGGAGGAAAGCACCCTCTGGTTATTGAAAAGCTTTCTGAGCACTGGGTCAATGAGTAGTTTCTCCACAGACAGCAATACTGGTAAAAGTGGCAGCTGCCAAAATAGAAACTGGATCTATAGATCAGGAATGCCTAAAAACAGGGGTCCAATTTATCCTTGCTGGACAATGAGCTCCTCCCCCTGAAGCACACTTCTGGTTGCTTTTCACAGTCTTTGTCCTTAGCCAGATTCTGTACATTATGTGAGTGATGAACAGTATTTTTTCTCTTTCTGCAGTAGAGTCTCCTTTTTCAATTTATTAACTCTCTCCCAGCAGAAGGATGCTGGGTGCTGCCCAAGTTGAGCTCATCTTAGGATTATGTTACTAAGGTTGATCCTACCCTTTTCTTTCCCAAACCCCTGCAAGCATGCACACATCCTGCATCTCTGGCTCGTGCCTGGCATGCCAGTCTTCTGTCAGTGGTTATCTTGTGTGTCCTCAGCGTGACAGACACCTTGGTGTTTCTGAGCTACAGTAGGATGAGGCCAAAAGCAGTTCTCTGTGAGGGTATCTGTAGAGGTCGACAAGCCAGCTGAGGAATTCCCAGCATTGCACATGCACATGCGAACTACTTCCATCCCTTACCAGCTCTGCAAAAATACCCCCAAAGGGCCAGTAACAGTCCCTAGGCAGGGGAAACATCCCAAAACTTCTTGGGAAGAAAGAAGGAAGAAACTGGCTTCCTGGTTTTGCTGCTGTAACTGATTTCTAGGCCATTTGTGTTTGTCCTGATGCTCAGGTCAGGACCCATGTTGAGGTTAAGAGAGAAATACCTAGTATCAGATTTGATCTGCCTGGTAAGTGCAATGCAGAAGCGAGTACAAAAGAGCAGAAATCATGCCTATAGACTATTTTGCACCAGTGTTTAACAGCTACAGGACTTGGTTTGACTTCCATGGGGATACAATTCAAGTGTGGCTTGGATTGCTGGATGGGTTGCATCAAATGGAACGTGGCCAGCAGGTTGAGGAAGGTGGTTCTGCCCCTCTACTCTGCTCTGGTGAGACCCCACCTGGAGTTCTGTGTCCAGCTCTGGAGCCCTCAGCACAGGAAAGACATGGACCTGTTGGAGAGGGGCCAGAGGAAGCCACAGAAATGATCAGAGGGGTGGAACACCTCACCTATGAGGGCAGGCTGAGAGAGTTGGGGTTGTTCAGCCTGGAGAAGGCTCCAGGGATACCTTATTGTGGTATTTCAGTAATTTAAAGGTGCCTATAAGAAAGATGGGGACAGACTTTTTAGCAGGGCCTGTTGCAATAGAACAAGGGGTAATGGTTTTAAACTAAAGGAGGGGAGATTCAGGCTGGACATGAGGAAGAAATTTTTTACAACGAGAGTGGTAAAACACTGGCACAGGTTGCCCAGGAAGGTAGTAGATGCCCCATCCCTGGAGACATTCCAGGCCAGGCTGGACGCGGCTCTGAGCAACCTGATCTAGTTGCAGATGTCCCTGCTCATGGCAGGGGGTTGGGCTAGATGACCTCTGAAGGTCCCTTCCAACCCAAACTATTCTATGATTCTATGAACCAAACTTGGTGATGGCAGCTTATCTACTGCTGAATGGGAGTAGGTGTTGACAGGAGAGCCATGGGGGTCTTCTGCAGCACCTCCAGAAGAGGCTATTAGGTGGGATGAAGTGTGTGGAGTTTGTCTAGCAGGCTAATGTGACTGGGAGTGCAAGCAGGAAGATTGATCGTGGTACATGAACAGTACTGGATTTGTTCTCAAGAGGGTGACAAGAAATGGAAGCACCACGCACGAAGGCTCTTGGAGGCGCTAGGTGCAATTTTTAATTATTCTTTCCCAGACAATCCTTTGGAGCAAACTATATTCACCCACAAAATTCTTCTTAGCTTAGAGGTCAGCAGTGACGCCTGGATCTTAGCAAAGTGTTTAGCAGTGTCCTGTGCCTTCCCTTGTAATGGAGCTGTTGATGCATATCAAGTAACAAGAGATTTGTTGCATTTTCCTTAATGCTCCAAGAGTCCTGTTCTAACATGGAAGTCAGAAACATAACTTCTGCTCTAAAGAAAGCTCCTGCTATCATTTGATAACATGCTGCTGAGCACCGTAGGTTTGAGGAAAACAGGAAACAGCATGAGTGTTGCTAACCAGAATGAGAAATACACTGGGATTACTGGAGGAGCTATTGAGAAGCCTGTGGGCTGCAACAGTGCAAGAGGTGCTGGTAGCTAAGGGTGGAGGGGAGATGTGTGAATGAAGGCAGCGCAGAGGGCTGGGCTGGAGAGGACATCTGAAATATCTAGTTGTTGACAAAACAGAAGCTGCAAGAGATTGTTTGGAGTAGGATAGAGGAGGTGGTTCCAAGGGGAAAAAAATAATAAGTGGGGTGGATCAGAAATGCTGGCCAGGTTGAGATGTCCCACTTGATAGCACTTGCCAAAATGCAAATGATTTCTCCTTCCTAAGATCTGCCAGGGGACCCCTCAGCTACGTGGAGTCAGCTATTAAGGCCCCTACCTGCTTAATTATTGCTCCGCAGAGATGCGGGGCTGGCATGCATGTCTGAGGGAAGAAAGAAACTTGCTGTGGACCTTGGAGCAGAAGGATTTGCTGGCTCGCCTCAGACTGCCCTGCCCAGCCTGCGATCCAGCTCAGCCGGGCTCATGTCTGACTTCAGCAGATGCTGCCTGTGGGCTTTGTAGAGGTGCATAGGGATAATCAGGATTTGGTTTCTGTTTGCTTGCTAATTTGAGCCCCTGCTGTGAGATTTGAATGTTTCTGAGGATTCTATATTAGCTTTAATGATTAAAAAATTATTTCAATGCTTAGTGAAGAAGATGCAAGATCTATCACTGAAGCCGCTTAGCAACAGGACTCATTAAGACACGTATTAGTACAGAAAGATACCCTTGCCCCAGCATCCTCTTTGAATGACTATCCACTCATCTAAACAAGATAAAGGTCTTTGCCGGCCTCCTCTGAGGCCAGAGGTTAAAGCACTCAACTGTGAAACAAGATTTCTTGGTTCTTTTTCTAGCTTCAACAATGTGTAAGTGTACGGATCTGGGCAAATCACTTCACCTGCTTCAGTGCCTCAGTTGGCCCACAGGTAAAATGAGCACAATAATGTATAAGCACTTGGGGAAATGACTTTCAAGTGCCTAAGCTCGTTAGAAAAAACAAATAAACAAACCCCAACAAAAAGCAACACCAAAACCCCCAACAATAAAAAACCCCAAACAAACAACAACAAAAAAACAACAAAAAACCCCAAACCCTTGCAGTGAGTAAAAAGCGTCTCAGCCTCTTGACAGTTGCTTTTACAAACCACATGGTTTGCATTGCCCTCCTGAAACCCAACATACTGGTAGCTAATTACAGGGGAGGAAAAAAAGATTGCCTAGCCCCTTACCATCTGATGGTAGCCAAGTAGAGATGCTAAAAACTTGTTATTTGGATCAAAAGAATTCATTTTAGGCAAAGCCTGGCAAAGTATTTCCGGTTACCCTTCAAGGAGAAAGAGGGCCATTCCTGGGGCAGGAACTAGTTTTGCCCACAGGAACACTCTTAAATAGCATGTCTGAGAGGAGAACAGTAATACTTGGTGTTTTATTATCCCCAAAGTCGTTCATTGAACCATTCAGGCAGCACCATTCCCCTTAAGCGGAGAAACTGAAGCAGGGAAGAGCTGGGCAAAAAAATGCCATTTTGGTCCACAATATAAGAGCTGAGGAGTTCCTGGCTCCTCGACTTGCACAAGGAACATTTAACTTCATATGTGAATGCACGAGCCTTGAGTGGAACGTAGTGTAGTGTGGGGGTGAGGGAAGCACAGACAAAAAGTTTAGGAAATAAAAATGGGTGTAGGTGAGATGTTAAGGTGTGACTGAAAGTGGTTCCTGAGGGAAGGAGAGGGAACAGGAGAAGAGATGAGGTTAAAGGGGAATGGGAGAAAAGAGGAGCGGGATTGAACAAGGCCAAGGGAGCAGGAGACCAAGTAGGACAGCAAGCAGGAGGCACAATCAGAGCATCTGAGCTTTCTCTGAAGAGATTGCCTATTTTGCTTCTCCTTTTTTTTTTGTGTGTGTGATCTTGCCTTGAAATTGCAGGAATGTGGCAGCACAGCACTGGCGCTCTGATTTATTAATTCCATCCCATCCCACCAGCCCATAAAACAAAAGCATCTGTGTTTGCTCAAGAGGAGAACATGAAGGGCCTCATTCATGTCAGAGGTGGAGAGGGAAGCTGGCAGATACAGGAAAGTCATCGGCGCCTCCTTCCTTTTCACCTTTGTGTGGATCTGGGCTGGGGGAAGGGCGGCAGGAGGGAAGGATCCAGGGGATGGGATATCAGGAGGGAGAAAGCTAAGATCGCCCCAGCGATCCGTACAGGAGAAAGGGGAGAGGGGAGCCAGCGAACACACTAGGCTGGACCACCCCAGTGAGGAAGACACTCCAGCACTGCAGAGGGGACAAGATCCCTTGCTGCCACCTGGGTTCGCCCAGCACTGGCCTCGGAGGTGGCGCTTTGCGCAGTTCTGCCCTGATGAACGGCGCTCCTATTGCTGTAGTTGCAGACAGGGCTTTCAGGGAGCCCAGCACTGTTGCATGACCTGTAGCTATGGACATAACCATAATAACAAATTTAATCTGCCAGTCGTAGGAGAAATAGGTCCTTACAGCTGGGTTTTTTAGCATGCTTTTGGAATGAGGAAGGCTTAGGGCGAGATGAATATTAGCTATCCTATTTTAATGACTGGAGCATGAATGGGGAGAGGAGCTAGCAACTTCTACTCCTGCCAGGCAAGGATCAAACGCTGCTGTTTCTAGAAAGAGGTACTGGGAGATTTCTGTTGGACACAGAGGACCTTGCTAAAACCACATCTCTACCCCTGCCCTTAGAGATGGTGTCTCCAGGAGCCAGGCTGCCCTGCGATGCTGCATGGGGAGCATCACCTCAGGGGAAGCAGGGTCTGCAAGCTAATGCTGCCTGCCTGCTCCCTGGCTTTTCTTCCCAGTTCTCCCATACAAGGACTGCCGAGGAGCAATCCTGCTTTGCCAGCAAAACGCAGTTCCCACGTGCCCTGTACTCCCACACACAAACCCACCGTGAACTTACAGAATGAGACAACATTGCTGCTCTAAAATCTTTTATCCAGAGCTGATACTGTCTGACTGCTAACCCCGTTCAGCTCCAAGTAATCCCAGCACTTTGCTTGGCTAGAGTCTGGCTGTACTGGGAATAAATGCCCTTGGTCTCTTTGCCAAGAGGTAACATTCAAAGAATAAGTCAATACCATTTTCTTTTGTAATGCAGCATTATTCATAAACCAGCATAACACCAAGTTGCCAGGGTGCTGGCAGTCTATTAAAATCAACAGCACAGGCAGGGGAAGTGTTAGCCTAAGCACCACTGGACCAGCTCAAATCTCATCAGAACTTAACCTGAACCTGCTCCAGCTGACAAAAACACAAACCTGTGAGAGTTAAGTGTCAGCACACAGGCTGGAAAACACATATTTTTTGCTCCTGCATGGAAATGAAAATATGCCCCAGTGATCTTCACTCAAGCATGTCTGTCTTCTTTTGTCCTCTGTCTCTTACATTGATCAATGTTGTGCCTGTCGGAAGGTACAAGAAATCCTATGCTAGACAATTGTGAGAGGTTGAAGCCTGAAGATTTAGATCTATTTCAAATGGACTGTCCTGTCCAGTGATGGATGATCTACTATCCATCAAAATGTCTCCTCTTTTCCCGAATCCTACACTCAGCACTAGCAGCATCTTGTAGCAGCGAGTTCCACATGTCACTATGCACAGCACGGGAAAATGCTTACTTTTATCATCATCAAGTTGCTACCTTTCACCTTTTCCTGAATGCAATCCAGCTCATCTACTAAAAGATATATAGAGAAGCATTTGTTCTCCCTGTTCTATGTTGTTGATTGCTTTGTTTTGCACCCCGATGTCCTTCCTCATTTATCTCCCTGAGCTAACTAGCCCCATATTAACGCATCTCTCTATGTGCATCAGGCAGTTGTGGGATTACCTGCTCAGAGGAGGGATGAACAGCAAGCAAAATCTAAAGGTCCCTGTGCTGGGGCTGCAGATCCCAGCTCTGTGTCACAGCCCTGGGAAGCTGTGTCTCCTGAGGAAACCTAGCTCACATTTTATAAATTTGACGAATTTGCAGAGTGCAATGTTTTTATCTCAGGGGGAAGGATCTCAGACAACCCCCTGCACCGCACAGCGGAGGAAGCCAACAAGGCAGTTGATTGAACACTTGGGAACATTGGCAAAGTAGATAAATTTGAGCTCTTAAGAAAGACCTTCGGGAACACTCATGTCACATGAGAGTGAGATAGAAGAGACTTCAAGCTCTTAATTATGAGCCTGCACATCTTGAAACAGCATGAAAGGAGGAAGGACTGAGTTTTTATAAGTGTGCTGACCATGGGTGAGGTTGCTGTTTGGAGGCATACCCCAGCCTGGAGGAATTGGTGGGGTCTGACCAGTGTCCCTTTCGAATGGCAGGCTTTAGACAGTCATGCCCGAGAGGAGGGTGACAACAGCCACAGGTCTCATCCACACGCTGTATTTATTGGTCTCTTACGGTACTGGTAGGTTTTAAATCGCAGTCCTGTTAGGATGAGCTGTTTCCCAGCAAGTGCTTCTCAGAGATGCAGGGGCCTTGCCTGGGAGACAGACGATCTGGGGCTGTTTCAGCTCTGATGCTATCAGCTGCAATGTCTCCCTTGTAAGTGGGGGTAGTCATCCTGACAAACAGCTCTGTATGTGGGCAGGGAGTGCTCTTAATCACGTATGCGGAGTACTTTGAGATCTCAGGATGGGAAAGCAGTGCGGACGAGCATAATGCTTATTATTCGACAGAAAAGCCAGGAGCAAAAAGGGCAGAGCAATTCTAGTCTTCTCCAGGGCCCTGCAGGTGTAGGACCCAGCTTCCAGTCTGGCTTATTACTACCTTTTTAGGCTTCTTCTTTTATTAGGAACAATTAAATACAAGGAGGAAGGGGACAGATATCATCTTTCCTGTGTACATCCTGCAGAATAATTGCAGAGCTTTCCCAGAGCAATTTTGCATGCTCAGTAAAGGGCATCTTTGGAGCCTATCAAATATCTCATCCCTCGTAGGCATGTATATGAAGGTTTGCAGCATATGTCAGGAGATCTCTTTGTTGCTCCCAAATATTGGGAATAGGAAAGACAACTGGGAGTGCTGAAGAGGAGGAAGAAGAGGCCTTTGAAGAAGCCCCAGGAGGTGGATAGGGTTGTGGGGTGGCTCCTCACTGCTGGGACAGCAACATTGCCTCCCAAGGCATCAGTGGGAAGCTGGAGGTGACTGTGCCTGCAGCACCAGCACCCTGAGGGAGCCGGGCAGCAGGGGCTAGAGCCATGAACGCACTGAGAAACAGGGGGTGTGCAGGTGATTAGTGTGGTGAAGAGGGGAGGAAAGCCATCCAGGGATATGGCTGGAGTGAATCCGCTCCAGGCTCCTGCCAGCAAGCTGCCTCCTAGGTACGACTTTGCTCTCAGACCCTGAGGACATCTCCTGGCCTGCTGCTGAGGCAAAGTTCCCTGCCAGAAAGCACCTCTATGGGTGCTTTGCAGGCAAGAAGAAAGGATGCTGGGTACACAGGAGACACACTTTGAGCTGTCCACCTCGGACACTCTGCAGGGAAGATGCCATCAGAGAACACAAGCACTAGTCACAAAGACGTTCCCAAAACATGGCAAGAATGTGAATTTAAGGGCTGTACATTGTGGAAGTATATTCTCTTTTGCATACATTTAGCTGCTCTATAGCTCTGTACAGCTCCCTAGGCAACAGTCTTCCGAAATGACACCATAACAAAGCCCAAAGGTGCCGGAGCCTTGTTCATTAAAAATCCTTGCCATGGGAGCAAGTGTCCTCAGCCCAATTGCTTTACTTTCTATCCCGCGGCTGCTAAGTGCCTTGCAAGTCAGGCTGAGGCCCTCCGTTGTAAAGGTGGCTGCATCTCAGCTGTGCTCTGTGTCAGCAGGTTGAATCACTTTGGGATTGCAAGGTTGCATAAATGGTTTATCAATTATTGTAATTATTACTAAACTGAAAACGTCAAAGAAACCAAAAGCTTTAATTTGATCTCATCCGATTCCTGAAATACCCGATACTACACATTAGCTGCTCAGTGCATCTACATTAACTGTCCTGCAGAGCCTTAATTCAGTGCAGACTGAAGTGCCCTGAAAGTGATATTGAAGTCGCTCTCAGGAGGGAAGGAGGGGAGGAATCACAGCCACTGGGCTCCTGGCATAGTGTGTGCTTGGTTGCTGGCGCTCACATAGGGTCTGTGTCCCAGGCGTGCCCACGAACAGATAACTTCCAGGACATCATGGAGCAGGCACCGACCGACAGTGATCCCAGCCCCTGCATCCTGCTTCGAGGCACAGAGAGAGGGGGATTGGCAGCACACATGGCTGCAAACAGATGTGACACAGGCTGTCACATGCAGCTTTGCCAGTGCCCCCCTACTGCCCTGTAACCCTCTCTATTACCTGAGACTGATCTCCCCATAATGTCCTACCAAGATATCTCATTTCAGAGTAATGATGGCCTCCCTTCTGTGAGGATCGGCCCATCCTGCTGTCTCTGTGCACCTGTCTCTCAACTCGCTATCTGGCCCCTGTTCCTAGTCTTGTCTGAGGCTGTCTGGCAGACCAGGGATGTAAGGCATGAACGTCACCACCCATATTTCCCTTTTACACCAGACGAGATTTGAGCCTGAGCAGAGGTGGGTGATCAGACTTGTGTGTGAAGCCACCGTACCCTGCTGTACTCTCCACATACATGCTTTGCACAAGGAGGCCTCCTCTGAGTCCAGGAAAGGAGCCGAAAACACCTGCAGAGGCTGCATCATTCGTGCTCCCCCACTCCTTGCTGACCTGCGCAGGCTTCGAGTTGCCAGATGGGTATTTATTGCTTGTCATTATTGCTCTGCTATGGTGATGCTTGGTGCTGCCCCGCTGATCCAAACACCCCTTTGCCCAAGCACACATAAATTGTGCCTTGGCAGATTTGTCTGAGGAGTTACTGAGCAACCAGCTACTTCCCTCCAGATTTGCAGCACCTGGGGTTTTTCCTCCCTCTCATGCACCAGCTGCTGAGTCTGCCTGTCCTATCCCTTGGCCCCGGGCTGGATGGACGAGTGGCAAGAGCAGGAGGGTGAGAAAAAGCACTTTCGAACTCACCTAGGAACATCCACCCCAAACTCTGCTTCAGAAAACCAGCAAGTGCATCCCTCGACAGACACCCGTGCACCAGGCAGGGGTGAAAAGGGGCAGAGACCTTCCTCAGCCCTCCTGCTCTTGCCCTATCCCAGTCCACCTCTTACCAGAGAGTCCCCCAGCTCCTCCTCATGGGGATGCTCACTCAGGGTCGGTCCCCACCTGGGCTCTGTGTGACCACTCACAAACCCCGTCGCCTGCCTGTCCTTCGGCTTCCTCGGTATCTGTCACGGAGAGGCGCAATAAAACCTCTCGGGGGGCAGCGGAGTGCCCGGCACCCGCGTCTGGGTAACCTAGTTGGAGATCCCCTCCGGCGCTGACTCGGCTGCTGCTGCAGCCACGGGTGGATAGACCCCGGGACTGGGGGCATCACCCCACAGCTGGAAAATTCCAGTCTGGCAGCGGGATGTTGCTCTTCTGGAAGGTGCTCGGGCCGCGGGAAGAGAGGGGTGCAAGGACAGGGACTCCCCACGAAGCGCGGAGCCGGTTCGGACGCTGAGCACGGGTGAAGTTTGGGGACCCGGCTGCTGGTCCCGGGGCAGCGTACCCCTCTCAGCGCCAAGCGCTGGGCACCCGGGGAACCGCAAGGTCACCCCTGCATCCCTGGCGCTCCCCCCACCCCCAAAACTCCGGTGCCTGGGGGCCTCCCGCTTACCTGGCGAGATGCGCCGGTCACGGCGGAGATGCCGGGGCGCCGAGCGCGGGGCGGCACCGCACCGGGGGCTGCCGGGGGAGCATCGCCCGCCGCCGGGCGGAGGTGTGTCCTCCCCGCCGGCCCTGCCGCCGCGGTACCGGGACCGGCCCGTCGGCGCTGCCAGTGGATGGCGGCGACCGCCTTCAGACGGCGCCGACGATGCGGCTACGCGCGGCGCGGAGCCGATTTAAGGCCACCCTGTGCCGGGGGTGGGGGGAGCGCCGAGGGCCGCCCGCAGCCGGCTGCTGCGCGCCGCGCATCCCGCGGGGCCACCTTAAGCGGGGCAGGGGCGAGAGCGGAGCCGGCGAGGAGGGAAGGAGCGGCTAGAAGGCGACCCGAGCCGGGCCCGGGGGGGAAGGCGAGCGGGGCCGGGCACCGCCGCAGCGCTGACCCCGCCGCCCGGAGCGCCGCGCCCGGGAGCGTCGCGCCGCCCAACGCGGGGTCGCGGTCGGCGGTGGGGAAGGGGCAGGGAACGCGGCCCTTTCCCTCGAAGGGGAAAGTTTTCCTCCCCCGGGCCCGGCCGGTGCTTTCCCCGCTGAAGGCGAGGGAGCGGGATTGTTTTGTCTCTCCAGGGGGACTCGCTTTGCTACTGACCGGGTGCTGGACCGATTTCTCAGTCCCTGATGAAGCTCTGGCTGCTCCGAGGAGGAGCTGCCTGCCATCCCTACAGACCCTCATGGTGGACTAAGAATGAGGCAACCTATGGGGTACAGCCCAAACCTGGGTGCCACAATGGTTCTGGGTTTTGTTGCCCCACTTGCTACTTGATGGCTAACATCGCTGATGTGTGCCTCAGTTTCCCTTCTAGCTCTGAGCTGAGCAAGGAGTGTCAGTGCAACCGCTTCCCATTGCAGCGGCCACTGGGTGATTTCCTGCACGGGCCACATAAGCAGCCACAGCCAACATTTTGTCTGGCAACCTCTGCCTAGGAGCAGGTTTTGTGTGAGCAGAAGACGGGCCTGCTGTGGTTTTTCCCTGCCTGCCTCCAATGTGAGATGTGTCTCCCAGCCATAAAGTCACCATGCTGCTTCAAGGTGTGTGCATGAAGCAGCTCTTCAGCATCTCAGTCAGCTCTCTGGGGCTGAATGCACAGAGAGCAGAAGGAGAAGTGAGGACTATCATACCTCAGCCCTGCTCTAGGAGTCTTATTTCCAGTCTCCTCCTCCTCCTTCTTGCACAGGGCAGGACAGCACGTGTCTGCCCCCCACTTTCCTGAGGATTGTGACTGTCACATCCCAGGATTTTCTCCTGAAGAGATTGCCCCAGCTTTCAGCAAACCACGAGGCACAGAATGTAGAACAGTCCCAGGTTCAGGTGGGGACTTGTTGATCAAATTTGGCTTCAAATAACAAAGCTCCTGCTGTGGGATGCATAAAGCAGGGCAAAAGGTTTTGAGATCCTTGGCTGGAAAGTGCTCCTGGAGAAGAACAAGAGAAGTCTGTCTCCTCAGGTTAGCTGGCAGGTCTCAGCCACATTTCTGGAGCAGACATTGCTGAAAGCACCTCAGAAAGAAAGACATCAAGTGACATTTTACAGCCCAAATGATATTTACAAAGTGCAATACAAAGGTGAACCCGACACGGGCAAAGCAGCAGGTGTGTGTGTGCCAGTGCCTTTGCTCACCTGCTTCTCCCCTTGCCAAACTGACACTCTGAGCCAGATGTGTTCAGCCCCCGGCAGGACCTGCTGCCACGCTCACCGCTACCATGCTCACAGCTGTGCAGACCCACTGGCTTTGCTCTCACACAGCTCCATCGGCCAGAATGGGTCATGAGATCACCTCTCTTCTTCACCAAGTGTGCTGAGGGCTGGCATTATCCAGCCATGGTACCCCAGGCTGCCCTCATTGGGAGAAAGCCATCCATTTATGCAACGCATCTATCCATCCACCCACCCACCCGACCATCCAGCTGTCCTCAGTGTTGGAGGCATAAAGTCCCCAGGTCGTACAGTTGTCCCAGAAGAGTCCTGTTTGCTAAGGGCTGAAAGCCAGCATGTGGGTGTCAGGAAATGGCGAGATGCTTCCCCGCAGATGGCTCAGCAGAAGCCTAAATTAATCCTGCACTACTGGCATAAGCATTAGCCTGCTCCAAGAATTAGCTAGCTGGGGTGCTCTAGCTCTGCAGCACCTTGATTTTAGACAAACCTGCACCAAAGAAATTGATTGCATCCCCCCGCGAGTCACTGAGTCTCTCGGCATCCTCATGGGACAGGACAGAGAGTTTATCCTCCTTCTGTGGCTGGAGAAGGGACTTGCGGAGGAGATAACTGACTTATCGTTAGCCACAGACATCTTATGTGGTCAGTGACTTGGAGATAAGTCTTGGGTGAACACCCTAACCTCAGAACCTCTCTAGGAGAGGTTTGTTAAGAAGGTCTTTGACTTCTGGGGGTGTCTCCCATGTGTAAAGGCAGGAGGAAGAGATCAGATACAAGGCTGCTGGCAACTCTGGAATCTCAAACCACTCAGGCTTTGCTGACTCATGCTCCGGGCTCTCCCTTTTCATGTCCACAAGCTTTGACACAACTGTTTCACTGCTATACACAGAGGCACAGTTTAGGCAGTGCATCCCATGGCTGGACTGGAGGGGCTGAGGATCAACACTGCAGGAATGTGCTCCCCCCACCTGGTCAGAGGTGGCTCCTGGCAAAAGCCACACACTTCTAAACTGGGACTCAGGTCTGAAGAAGGTAGGTCTGTGCAGAGCTATTTATTGGAGGGGACAGTGGGTTATCCACTGTGCCATAACCTTCCCTATCCCTCCTGAAAGCACTGCCTGGGGCAGTTTGTGTTCCCAGCCACATGGCAGTGGAGTTGCTGCACCGATAAGTCCTTCCTCCTCTCACTGCCACCACGTCTGTGTCCAGCCCAGACAAATGCAGCAGCCTGCACTCCTGTGCTCTGGGTGGCAGCTCTCCCCAAGTATGCTGTGCCATCCTAGGCCATCTGCCCCTCTCTCTGCCCACACTTCCTCCACTGGAAGTACGACATGATGTGAAAAGCTCCATGAAATCTTCATCTTGATGTCACCACAAAGCTAAGCTCCTTCCCAAGCAGTAAGCGCTTTGAGATCCTGGAAGAGATGCTGCTGGGAAAGCTTACTGCTGCGATCTGTTCACAACTTATTCCTGCAATTTGCTTTTCCTTCTTCTTCACTGCCATGCCCTAAGGGGGCTTGATGCTGTGTCAGCCTTGAGGCAGACCCACAGACCACATCCCTGCTGTAAGTCATAGGGAAGGAAACACTGTGGAAAACATTCACTGACTCATGCTGCAAAGGAGTGAGCTGTGCCTCAGTGCTGCGAACCTCCGGAGGTCTTGCTCCATCTGGGCTGAGCAGCTGCAGCTGCTCCCCGCTTTCCTGGCTCACCCCTCCTGCTACTGCTTCTAAGAGCAACGCATGGTGCTGTGAATATCTGAGGCAGCTTACAGGACTGGGGGAGTGAGTTCATGCTTCCCACCCTCCCTTTTGCCAGGGGATTTGGCTACAGGGCAGCAGAGACCTTGACAGTGTCCTCTGCTGTAGGCAGGTGTGTGATGCTGTGCTGTGGGTACCGGTCTGTTAGCAGCTGTGCTGAGAACTTGCCTCTTCATTGCACTCAAGGCAGGGGAGAAGCAAGCAGAGATCTTGCTGGTTCTGCTGTTGTGGTGTATTTCACAAACAAAAGGTGAGGAAGAGCCACCACCAGCCCTGGAGGAAGGGCAGAGAGGGTATGTGGAGGCAGGAGGGAAACCTACTGAAAAGATCAGTCAAGAGTCATGCCCACAGCTGACATGGCCCGTAAAGCATCACTAGGGAGTGGCATCACACTGCTTGTGTAAATACAAATCTCAAAACACCGCACATACTGAAGTGAGTAAAACCTCTGTGAGCTGAGGAGGTGGCACACCCTTTCTACTGAGCATAAGGATGAGCCCTGGAGAAGACAAGCAGTTCCTGCAAAGCTACCCCTGAAATCCATATCTGAGGGATGTGGTGAGATCCTGGTGGTCTTGCCTGCCAAGCCCCTCATCAGGCTACAGCCTGATCACATTTTCAGGGAACATGTTGAGCTGTCTTCTGCCTAGCCATCCCTCTGTCTCCAGCACTGATGCCCCCTGAAACTCCTTTTCTTCCCACCCTTCTGAACATGGTGAAGGAGTGATGGCAGGAGGTATGGAGGGAGTTCAGGTGCTTCTCTTCCAAGGTCCAAAGCTGTGGCAGTGCCTCTCTCCTCATTGTAAATCTGTCTCAGAAGATGTGTGACAGAACAAGCAGTCCTTGATCTAAAGCCTGCCATCCTTTGAAGAGCCTGTGCTTCAGCAAAGCAGCCGGCAATTGCTGCCTGAAGAGAGCTGAAAAGCTGCTCTGCAAGCTCTGCAGTTTCATTTCTTTCCCCCTTGAAGCACCAGAACTGTACACTAATCAAGCTATTTCTGCTACAAGCTGAGGAGAGAGGAAAGAAAGAGAGATTGTTAGTGTTAACGCTATTTTTAAATACTTTGCAGGCTTTTGAATAGGGTGATGACGGGGGCCACGTAAGGACCCAGACAGAGACAGATTGATGTGTGGTAAACGCATCTGTTATTCTTCAGTCGGGAGGAGGCTCCTTCGGCATCACGACTCCAAAGGTGCAGCAAGGAGCTGCTGCGAGGGTTGGGATTGCAGCCTCCGACAGGGTTTTGGCTTGGTGCTCCCAAGGCTCTTCGCCTCTTTCCCAGCCGTCTGTGAGGCACTGTTACCACAGAGGTGCTCTGAGCTCACAAAAAACCCCTGGCAGTTTACAGTGTACATAAGGGTCGCTGTGTGCATGCCAGAGCCTTCATGCATCTTCTGCGTGGGTTAAGCAATTGCCTGCCTCTGTGTCTGCCTTGCACCCAAGGGATGGGGGCTATCCGTGAAAAGCTGGAGAGAGCCTGAGTGACTGCCTTTCTCCAGGTCCTAGAAAACTAAATCGCTCCTGCCCACCAGCTGAAGAAATGCAGCACAAAAGAGAGTCTCAACCAGCAGCAGGGAAAATTCCCATGTGATGGAGGGAGAACGGGATGAGAGTGGGGAGGTGAGAAGGAGTGTTGTAGTGATGGAGGAGTTGAAAGAAACCCAAGCTCAGGTGACAATAGATTGCATTTTCTGTAGCTGCAATAGCAGGTGAGAAGCTTGAACATACGTAGCCATCACCTGAAGGCAGCCAGCCCTTCTGGTCTTCCTGAACTATTGAGCTGTTTGGGCAGGGGCTCCATGTGCACCCAGGGGATGGCACTTCATCATGCCGCCCCTCTGGAAAGGTTTTGCAGAGGGAAAATATGAGTTTACCTTCCAATTGATTTATGAACCATCCTTTAATGTTGAGCAGAGAGTTATATCCTGATGGTTGATTTCTACAGGGTGGCTTAAAAAAGAAAGTCACTGTCTATTAAAATGTCATCCTTAAGAATAATTTCTATGCCATTCTGTTGGTCTCATCTCTTTAAATTCAATAAGGCTTTTCCATAAAGGTAAGTAACTGCTTTTATGGGAAATTATCTCTTAAGTGAGCTATCTGTTGAAAGCACAGGCTAGATTCTCCATGCCATTACATCAAATTGATGCAGGTGGAACTTTTGAAAGCTCCGTCATACAGACCCCGATCTCGTCCAGGGGACACTGCCACTCAGCACACACCAAACACAGCAGATCTCTCTGCACCACCATTCCTGACAGCCAATATTAATCTCGCCTCCAGAAGGATGCGAAGGACCCTGCTTTCCGTAACCACTCTGCTGACAGCGATGTCAAGCCTTCCTTTTTCCAAAAGCAGATCACGACACGTCCTTTGTCTGTTCCCCTGGGGAGGCGGAGGGAGGCTGGGGGTGGAGAACAGAGGGCAGTTGTCACCCAGCTCCTCGGCTATATGAGAAAGTGGCTTCTGTTTCCGAGCTTCTCACTGCTCTGCATCTTTCATCAACATCGAATTAAACAAGACTTTCTTTTGTACAAGGGGAATGAATGGTCTGCGTAAGGGTCAAATAGCACTGCCTGCACAGGCTGGAACCTGCCTCACACAGTATGAGCTTGTCCTGGAGACACACAATCACTGCCAGTTGTGTGTGCCCCCAAGGCTGGCTCCCCTCCTGGCGCTGGACACATGGGGGCAGAGTCCATATATCCAGGAGGGGAAGGAGGCAAATGCCAGGGCAGTGCTGCCCTCCGCGACATCCAGTGCTGCAGCTGTGCAACATCTGGTGGCTGAGCAGGGCTTTTCTGCTCTTGTTGTCCCCCCCTTACTCATTGGGTTAGTGCTTGGATGTGAATTTGACCATGCTGGCAGTTTGGTGGAGTTGCAGCTATAAAATCCTATATGAAAGGCGTATGCTTGGTGGTCAGATGGGAATTTTTTCTTGATGTGTCAGTGTGCTGATCTGGTTAACAGCTCTAGTTGTGATTTGTGGTCTTTAAACGAGAAGTAGCCATGAATCCCTGTGGATTCTCCGAGTCAGTCTCATGCATTTTCCAACACAGGCATGCGAAGAGGTCTCACAAATGTGACAGGAGCTTTTGATCACCCTTGTCTAGAACAGAATCTGCCTCATGCTGTGGGTTATGGACACACAGAAAGATGCATACTGGTCTTTGCTGGTATGCACTTAGATGCTTGTTCATCCAGTCTTCTTCTGTGTATGGGTCCCTCTGACTATGTCAGCTAGTGACACCAGCCTGGCGAGGCTGGCTACATGAGTCTGGCCAGAGCCTTTCTTCATCGGACGTCTGAATCTGTTGATGAGAGAGCAGAATTTGTCAAGGCAGAGAAATAGATGGTGTGCAGCCTGCTTTGCAACATGATGTCCTCTAAGCTTGCAATCTCTCCCTCAACATGGACAGCCTCCACCACTCCAGTATAGTCCTGCCTAGGTTTCTGCTCGGGAGATACCTTGGATGTTAATGATTCAGTGCATTTAAAACTCCTCACTTGCTTTCTGGAAATTTCTTAAGCACAGTTCAGGCCAAGGTGATTACAGCTGTGCTGAGCGGCATGGCAGGAAAAAAAAAAAGAGCCAAATGCCAAGACATGCTGTTTCTATGTCAATCAGCAAAGTATGTGTCCATGGGCAAAACCAGGACTTGGACAGGACAACAGGCTGCAAATGTAAGGTCTGTAGAAGAACTAAAGACTCTCAGTGATTGCTATATTGTGCTATACTAGCAAATGGAAAGACCACTGTGCCGGGCTTTTTGTTAAAGGCATCTTGACCTGTCACTTTTGATTGCTTATAATGCATGGCCTGTTAAGTAATTTTTGCAGTGTGAAACTCTCTTTCCAGCCCAAAATAGAGCATTACAGAGTGGTGCTGGGACAACGTGATGTGACAATGCCATAAGCGGGCTCAGAAAGCCTTCAGAGCCCTGGACAATCCTCTGCGTGGGTTATACTCATGCTCATGGGCTGCCTTTAAGAACAAGAGGCCATCCCACCCAACCTGAAACAGGTGGATATATTCACTGTGCAAAGAAATGGGATGAGCTCATGAGCACTGATATGGAGTTCCCTTCCTCTCCATCTTCCTCCATCTGTTGACCTCGTCTCAGTGCTGAAGAGGCCACTCTGCGTGGGAGACTCAAATGGCAATTCAGACTTGGGGCTTGTTTGGCTCTCAGCACCTCGCCCACACAAATCCTGCTGATAGTCATTATTGTGATCTCTTCAGAGCTACCTTCAGTAAGAAATATTGGGAGAAAAATGATGGATGGATATAACGTAATGTGCTGATACCACATGCACCTTGTATCCCCTCCTTATTTCAGTCTCATCTGTGATGAAAAGCCTCCTTGTTTTTTCTGTGCTTCTCATCTCAGAATCAGCCAAAGATTAGGGCAGGGACATGAAAGAAGCAGGAATGTACAAAAGCTCCATGTATGTGTGCACGCGTGTGTCCATACGTGAACATGTGTGCACACCAATGCTGCACACCAGTGCTGCTCAATAAATAAAGCTGATTTTAACTCCTCAAACAAGTCGCGGTTCATCCTTCACCTGTCTTTGCAGGTCTAATTTTCTCAGGCAAGACTAATTTTGTCAATAGGGCATCTATATGCAGCATTGACATGAGGAGAGCTAATACTCTCAATACGAAAAATAGTACACAATTTACTTTTATATCCTTTAAGACCTGAATAGACTGGGAAGTCGAGTAGTGTGGCAATAGAATAACAGTTATTGCTCTAGCTATGTTATTTTACCTCCCTCATGTGCATAATCTATTCTGGAATAAGAGTAATTACTCCAAAGTAAGAAAATGCTTTTATTCTAGAACAGCATTTCCCTGAGGGTGAATTATACTAAGAGCAGAGAATGAACTAGTTTTTCCTGCCTTACCAAACTTCAGGATGCAAAAATTGTTTTCTGATCTGCATCAGAATGAAAATCAGATTCTTTTGAGGTTTTTCTAGGAAAATAAATCAGAGAGGCTAGGAAGAGCTCCTTAAAAGCGTGCCGATCAGTGTGTGCTATTGGTGGAGTATCCACAATTTGAGGTCCCTTGACTGTCTGATTCATGTGTGGACATTTACTTGAAAACCTTGCTTAGAGAGAAGTGTCCTGAAAACACTTCACTATAATAAGTGTGTGTTCTGGCTCTTATTGTCTCTCCGTCTCTCTCTCCTTTATTTTTTTTTCTTCATTTGAAGTATGCTTGTCCTTGAGAAAAGTTTCATCTTTGATGATATCAGTTGGTATTTTCCAGTGAAGCACTGGTTTGTTAAAAAATTCATGACCAGCCTTAGTAGTATTAGCATAGATTTAATGGTATAATTATCTAACTATAGTTATGCTGGTCAGTTCCCTGAGGTACCAAAGCTCTAAGCTAATTTTTTTGTATGTGTATGTGAGCTCAAATGATAATGCAAGTCAAGTAATCCTCTCTCCTGAACATCAGCATCTCATCTCTTCCCTGAAACTGCCCTTGCTGGTGGTGCTCAGTAGCTCAGTAGCACCTATGAGATCCTGCCTGTGTCCCCCTCCTGCCCTGCAGCCCCCTGCCTACTCTGGTGTCCCCACATTTGCTAACACCTGGGATTCTCCTGAAGTTTCAGCAGCATCTTGCCTTTCTAATACGCAAAATCTGCGGCTTTAACCCGCCTTGCTCTCCATTTGCAGCGCTGCTAGCGTCCAGGGCCGCTCTCAGGCTGGTGACCTTGCAGCAGCAAGCACTGTCAGCTCCTCAGCAGCCTGCCTGCCCGCCAGCTTGCCTTTGCCTTCCCACGACATCCTCCCCCTCCACAGGCACACTTTGAGCTTGTCGTAGCATCTGCTGCCCTCTCATTTAGAGTCTCGCAGTGAATGCTGCTGCCCTCAGCTAACTGTCAGTATTTATCATGACATCCCATTAGCGCGATCCACACTAATGACTGTGAAAGATGCATCCATTCCCATCTTCTAAAGGGCTTCCGCTGGCTGAAGTCCAGCCGCGGGGTGAGGTTGGGGAGGGTAGCGGGGGCGGGGGACAAATCTTCGTGTTGACAGAGCAAAGCGTACACATCATTACCGAGTGCTCGTCTCTCTAACGGCTCGGCAGCTGTCAGGGATTCCTCTCGTGACAGCTCGGCGCTCAGTCAGGGCATGGCAAGGTGTGAGCTGGCACAGGGAGATGGGGGAATCGCCTACCTTTTGCCATTTGCACGGACAGGGCAGCCTTTCAGTTGACCAGAGTGCAATTACCCAAAGCTGCCACTTCTCTCTGAAGCCTGTGTTAAGAGTTGAATCTTCAGATGCAGGCCCAGTGTGGAAGAACCAGGAGCCAGGATGCAAAAAGTTAGTAAGCAGTCCCTCAGGAAGGTGGTGTATATGGTGGAGAGAGGGATCAAGAGTGGGGAACCATGATGCAGCCTCTCCCTACCCTACATAGCACTCAGTTCGCTCCAGATGTGCAGGTCTCTGCTCCTAGGTCTATATCTATATGGCCTCACTTTGATTTTTTCTCCCCAAATAGCCCTCAGGGAGGGAGGATTCACTTTTCTTGGTCATCCAACATCCTTTCCCACTCCTTCCCAACACCTTCTTAATTGAAATTCTGTTTGTGTCCCTTTCATCTGACTGAATGGGACTTCACAGCCAAGGAAGTGAGCAGCTTGACTAACACTCTTGCCTGGAGAAAGGAAGTGGGTTCATGGGAAATGCTTGTAGCTCCTACTGTGCTGCGTTGCTCTAGATTGAGATAAGTTAGTTCTCTTACAATATGACTGAAAACTAAGGGTTATGAGAAACTGAGTTTGTATTCTGAGCCAAGCCTTGATCTCTTGCAGCAATCCCCGGTAGATGTTTTGGTTCAGGTAAAGGCAGAAAAATGTATGGCAGGTAGAAACCAAGCACAATCAAATGTGGTGGCATTGTTCCCTTCTTAGGACCTGACACCATTTTCTCCTTGCCCCTCTCACATCCTGGCTCCAAAAACTTCCACCCACTGCTGACACAGGTCTCTTTGCGTTTCCCAGCACAGAGGTCACCGTACAAGTGAAATGAAGTAGGGAGAACTTCCATCTCTGCCTACAGGAAACTTTTCCATGACCCAGTGCAACTTGGGCCACAAAACTTTCCTGACACCAAGTTGGAAATATCCTCTTTTGCTGCTACTTATGCCAGCTTGTCTCCCTGCCTCCTTAGCAGCCTTGCCCTTTAGCTATTGATGAATAGCTGTGTTCCCTTTTGGTCATCTGTTATCCCACAGATATAGATTTAACTTCTGTAATGCTTGCTGTAAATTTGACCTTCTAGTCCCCTGACTGGTCTCATCATTTTTCTCTGTTCTCCAGTTCCAGAAATTGCCAGAAGTTCTGCAAGTAAACAGCTGATGTAAAATCTTGCCAGAATCAAATCGTTCCCCATCTTTGTTAGTTGCCCAAAGAAACAAGGACCATTTTCAACACATTTTTATATTAAAACCTTCTGTTTAGTCGGTGCTTCCTCTCCCTAGGACCAATGCTGTTACCAGAAACATTTCACATATCTTCTCTTTGCTGAGTATGTGCTAGCAATATTTTAGCCTTGACTTTTTAAAATGAATCCCATCTGGACATTTCTTGCTGAGGTTTCCAATCTCACTCGCTCTGTTCCTTATTTGCTTTGGACTTCATTATTTCATCCCCAAGGATCCAAGAAATGGTTCTGTACTCCTCCTTTGATGTCTATCCTTGTCTCCACTGCCTGCATGCTCTCCTTTTGCATTTTAATTCATTGAGAAGTTCCTTGTTTATCCAAGTGGGCCTTATGTTGAAATACCCGGTCTTCATGCCCAATTAGATTGTTTGTTTCTAAGCTCTCAATAATTTTGCTTTAAGAATCAGTCAGCCCTCCTGGGTATCTTAACCCCTCATGGCAGCTTCTCAAGTGATTCTGCCTAGAAAGTCTCTAAAAGAAGGCAAAGTTTGCTTTGTGATTGCCCAGAGTATTAACTGCTGTTAACCTTCCCAACCATCCTCTAGATCAGGGGTGTCAAACTCATTTAGGAGTAGTTACATTTATACAGTCCTAAATGTAGGAGTAGTTACATATATACAGTCCTAAAATTACATTTGGCCCTTTGAAGGCAACTGCGAGGCTGATGTGGCCCTCAGTGAAAATGAGTTTGACACCTCTGATCTAGATCTTTACCTCAATCACTGTATGGTTACTGTGGCCCAAACTGCTCTCTGTGGGCACATTCAGCATCATTTCCCCCTGTTTGTGAGCAGGAAGAAGAACATTGCTTTGTCCCTGTAGCATTTTGAGCTTCCTAGGTAATTCCTGGGTTTCTTATTGCCCTCCCAGCAGATGTCTGGACGGTTGATATCCCCTCTGAACATCAGGGCCTACAGTAAGGAGACTTCTTTTAGCTGTTTTTAGAAAGCCTCATTCACCTCCTCCTCTTGGTCAGGTGGTTTGTGATGGAACCCCAATAGATCATCCTCATGTTTCTTTCTCTGCTGGTCTTGATTCTGAGACTGACCATTTCATTGAAGTTCTGTGTAGTCAGTCCTTTACACAGGACTGAACTCCCTATCCTCTTCTCCGCTGCATGTCCTTCCTAAACAACCTGCATCTCATCCATGACCAGTTGTGAGTAATATCCCACCATGTCTTCGTGATCCTGCATGATCCTTCCTTGCTCACTGTAGTCTGAAAGATGGAGAGTAAGCTGGATGCAGGTTCACCCAGTTTCTCCACGTGACTTCCCTTTGGGCAAGAAACCTCTTGCACTCTGTGTTGGTTCCTGGCCGTATTTCCCTACGTTGTGATCATCTGTACCGTGGCACACTGGTTCCTCCCCTGCTGCAGCCTGAAAAACTCCACTGTCTGGTGCTACTGAGCAGAAGGAAGTGTTTTCTGAGGCGTGACAGTGAAAAAACCCTAAAACAATCACAGAAACATAGATATTGAGATATTAAGATTCAGAATAAGGATAAAAAGAATAGATAGGTCTTAGCGATAAAACATTTTACAGCTGTAACTTGATTTTCACTGCTGCCCTGTAAGATGGGTACTATACATTATATGCTGTGACAGGGTGGTCTTGCTAAAAGCAAAACGATGTGTGATGTGAGTGAGAGATTTATGGTGCATTGGAAACTGTCTTGGCTTGCTTGTCTGGCTGAGCTTTGTGTGAAACTGATATGCTCTGATTATCTGTGATAATATGACCTGATGGCCAGAAGGAGCTCCATTATGCAGAAAGAGCTCTGCAAGACTTGGTTAAACATTTCTGACTACACGCTGAGAAACTCTGATGGAGTAGAGGACTACTTTCAGGTTTTACTCCTCCAATAAAAGCCATTTGAATGCCTTTTGACCCTCACTGGATTGATGAATTAGTAGAAATGATGAATCAGGCCCTAAGAAGAAACGTGAGCAGGTGAATGGAGCTTAGCTGATTTTTGTCCTGAATTTTGTTTGTCCAGTGGGAGGTTGCACAGGATTCAGCAGGACCTTCTCCATTTGATGTATTGAATGGCTGACAGCTGAAAGCCTCCTATTTCTCAGACCAAAGCTAAACCACAGAGGTTCCACCACAGTTTACAGATAAGAGAGATAATCTTGTAGAGGAAAATCTCAGACAAAAGCAGCAGGGCAGGCTGACTGATAAAACTAATCAGGTTGGCAATGAGGAAGAGCTTTTTTGTTACTACCTGCAACTGAAGATAAACTACTGGCAAAATGACAAGAGCTGTTTGGGCTGAGCAGGAAAGAGGAATGTGAAGATTATGAGATGGAGCAGTTAGAGGAGAATCTTTGAAGTTGATTTTCTATTACTCTGACCTGCATTAAATCCCATGAAGCTCTGAACTGTACTTCAGAAGTGGGAAAAAAAATAAAAAAAGATGGTTCTTTTAAATTATTTTTTTAGGAAGAAGCACACAGGCATGGGGGGAAAAGGGAGGTATGCAGCCAAAGGAGCAGCTAGTGGGAAGAGCTCACAGCCTTAACAAGTTTGGCCACGTGTTTGTACATAGGACCGATGCAGGGTAATGCATGATATCAACAAGACATGCTTCTCCCCACAAACAGTCCTCCAAACCTTGAGTGAAGAAAGGAAGCAGCACAGGTGTTGGTGTCTGCTGCTAACAGAATCAATCTCCACCTTTGTTGTCTCTTCATAGCACTTGATGCCCCCCAAGAGCTGACCTGCTTTGAAGCACCAGTTACCCCCTGTTTCACCTAGATGGTCCATAGAATTATAGAATGTCCTGAGTTGGAAGGGACCCACAAGGATTATTGAGTCCAACTCCTGTCCCCTGCACAGGACAACCCCACAGTTCACACCATGGGTCTGAGGAAGTTGTCCAGTCTCTTCTTGAACACTGTCAAGGTTGGTGCTGTGACTGCCTCCCTGGGGAGCCTGTTCCAGTTTCCACCACCCTCGGGGGGAAGAACCTTTTCCTAATGTCCAGCCTAAACCTCCCCTGGCACATCTTCCTGCCATTCCCTTGGGTCTTGTCGTTGGTCACTAAAGAGAAGAGATCAGCGCCTGCCCCTCCTCCTCCCCTTGTGAGGAAGCTGGAGCCGCCATGAGGTCTCCCCTCAGTCTCCTCCAGGCTGAATAAACCAAGGGACTTCAGCCGCTTCTCATACGGCTTCCCCTCCAAACCCTTCACCAACTTTGTAGCCCTCTGGACACTCTCCAGTAGCTTTATATCTTTTTTATCCTGTGGCGCCCAGAGCTGCACACAGCGCTCCAGGTGAGGCCGCACCAGCGCAGAGCAGAGCGGGACAATCACCTCCCTGCCTGGCTGGCCATGCTGTGCTGGATGCACCCAGGACACGGTTGCCCCTCTTGGCTGCCAGGGACACTGCTGGCTCATGTTCAACTTGCTGTTGACCAGAACCCCCAGATCCCTCTCTGCAGAGCTGCTCTCGAGCATCTCGTCCCCCAGTCTGTATGTACAGCCAGGGTTGCCGTGTCCCAGGTGCAAAATCTGCGAGCAGAGCAAGGTACATTTCTACACTAGACCTTGCCAGTGTGTATGGCTGATTGCCCTGGGGAAGGGATGCAAATGCAAACCTACTTTGCCACCTCTAAAAGACTATACTGTTCCCTGGACTCTGGGGGCCACAGGCAGCCTTCCAGAATCTCATGGATTTATTTCTACAGGCCCAAGCAGAGGATATGATGTCCTAGTTAGGGGACGTGTTTCCTTACAGAACTGATTGGAGCAATGTTCAACCCCAGTGAAATTAGTTAAAAAACCAAAGTCATCAGTGGAGATGACTATTGGCCTTCTTCCTTGCCTTCCCTGCTACACATATACTGGCTGGTTCAGAGAACCAATACCTAAAGTATCTGATGGGCACTGGGAAAATAAAAACCAAGTAGTTTCTAAAGCTGGAGTTGTAGTGGAAGCCGTGAATTCCTAGCTCTGAAAAGCAAGACATTTTTAAGAATGGAAGGTTATTATCTGAGATCTATTTTTGCATTTTTTGCTTATTACCATGTCCCTCTGACCAATTTGCTGAAAAAAAGCACAAAAGAAGAGAAGTAAATTAGACGGAAGAATGTCAGTGCACCTTTGATGAAATAAAAGAAGCCCTGAGAGCAGAGCCAATGTTGATAAGCTCTGATTTTAGGGGACCATTTCTATCACAAATGTATATGACCAAAATAGGACCAAGAGCAGTAGCCAAGAAAAGGACGTGAAGAATGGTGTATTTTATATCAGGAAGAAAATGTACCCTTGGGAGCCACAGTACAGTACTGTAGAAAGGCTGCCTAGCAGTAACAGTTCGGCAGAGCCTTCAGGTCTGTGCTTGTAGTGAGAGGCAAGCATCGTCTGGCTTTCTTAAGTGCACAGAGAGACAAAGTCCACTTGGTTTTGCAGCCCTGAGGCGAAAAAACAAACAAGAAGCCATATAAAAATGGTTAATGGTGGGGAGGACGTAATCCATGCACATGGGGAGCAACCGTGCATGTGCATTGCACCAACCGAGGGAGGCAGGGCTGTCTGTCCGTGGTGGCAGTGTTTTTTTCTTCCCCAAAAGTGTAATGGTTCTGCTGAGGAACTGGTAGGTTAGCCGTGCTGGCAGGCAGCCTGATAAAGGAAAGATAATTGCTACTGTGTAGCCAGGCAAGGAAACACAGGGACAAGCAGTGAATGAGAGAGAAGGAAGTGTTAGCTCTGGCGTGAGAAAATATTCATGTTACTTCCATGAGGAAATTAGAAGAACTGCAAAGTTATTCCGATTTATTCTTGAGATAAAGCTGATCACTATTCCTCAGGAAAAAAAATAAAATTCTCTGCTTGTATGAAGCCAGATCTAACACCGGACTCTGCCAAACACTACAAACAAACACACACCTAATTGCTTGACATCAACAATTATTTTTTGTTCACAGTAATAAGTTTAGACTCCCCATCTTGCACCTAGCTGTGCCACTACCATCAGCCCTAACTCACACAGGAAAACCAGCTCAGCGAAGGGAGATGGTTTGCCTGCAAGGGTCACACAGTGACTCAGCCTCAGTGTTTGACAAGGAAACATATCACTTCCCAGATGTGCACCCACATTTGAGATGAGGCTATACCTCCTCTCAAAACCTGACCCCAGGCCCTGGGCAGGATTTCTCTGCTCAGCCAGGGCAATGCATGGTGTACTAGCAGAAAGGAGCCACGGAGAGTCATTTTACTGACAGGACATGGCTTTCACCTGAAAGATGCTGGGGGTGAAGCCCCAGAATTTCCCATTCCCTACATTGATCTTCTCCTAAATGACTCAGAAAAGAAATGGCCATGGAGGAAATGTCGACTACCAGGCTGGCAGCCTTGATGCAAATGGCCAAAGCAGCCAGGTCTGGATGACATTAATCCTTTCAATGAAGGATTGCAGCAATAAATCTGCGTAAGGGGCGGTGAGGTCTGATGTATGAAGACAGTTTAAAACAACTAAATATGTGTACTGTAGCTTGCCTGAACGATTCACACCTGCCAAGCGACACCCACACATTTCATTGTGCCTGTCAGTCTGCCCAAACCCAGAAGGAAAAAAAAAATGTTGTTTATTTTTTTTTCTCCCTGCTCCTGTTACTGCCCTTCTGGGTGTTTGCGGGGCAGGTAACCTCCCTTCTCCCGCTGCCCTATTTGCTGAGGTGGCTCTCATGCTGAGATACTGCATCCTCAAGAAAGGAACCCAGTCAGGTACAGCATTTTTGGAAAGTGCCTAGATGAAGGGTAGTAGACATGCCGTGAGGAGCTGTTGTGCTAGGGCTTCTCAGGGGCAGAGTAGATAGGAATGTTAGCTTCAAGAAGCTTCTTATAGCTCTGACCTCTTGAGACCAAAGCTCCAGGCCAGAGAAATATTGTTTTCCCAAGCTGCATGATTCCTGTCTGACTACAAGTCCTGCAGCACTGATGCCTGTTTGAATACAAGCCATGCCTGTGACATGAAGGACAGATCTTCCTCAATTTTGCATGCTTCCTGGGGCACAAAAGGCAACAAGGGCTTCAGTGAGAGGCAGGCTCTGCCTTTTACCCATGTTCCTTATTCCCTCCCACCCCATCATCTTCTATCGGGAAAGAAGATGATATTTTTCGAGGGAGGGGTAGAAGAGAGACAAATAGTGAATGCATCCACCTTCTCTCCAACCCCTCCAAGTACAGAAAAATGCAATGAGATAGAAACAAGCCCAGAGCTACCCCTGGCTTTTAGGCTTGGGAAGGGAAAGCAGGTTTTGAGATGCAGGTTTTCAGGAAGGGGAGAGAAAAGCTCAGGGCTGCAGGAGCAGATCTGGAAGAATGAGGTTGCTCTGGAGCTGAGGGTCTCAGAATCACCTGCAGGAAGGCAGGTTTTCGGGAGTAACATGAGGGACAGTATAAGCACTAATTGGTAGGAGCTCTGAGGGGAAATCTGAGAACTCTTCATATTCAACAGGGGCTGAATCCCTTCGGCTTTATGTGTTTTATGAAGAGGAGCGATAAGGTTTTTTTAAATTTCTCCTGCAACATCTATGTGGATGCAGAGAAAGGGTGAAGTCCCTATGCATGTGTGTGACGGAGGAAAAATGCACAATCATCTTCTTTGCTTGTCCTAAGGTACGTGGGAAGGGATCTGACTCACCATTTGGGGTTAGGCACTCCACCACAGAAAGAAATAACTCAAGACAAAAGTTGGAGGACAGCACAGTTGCAGGGAATTTTAACTGAAGCAATATAGGGGCTTCATAAATAGTGTTCCCCCGGTTCTCAGATTGACAGCAGGTTGTGCTCCATCTAAAACCAGGGCAGCTCAGAGAGGTCTGGCTGGAAGACAAGAGGGAGTGGTCTGGCAGCCTGGCTTAGCACCATATCATTTAAACAGAACTCCACGTTCAATTCTTCCTGGGAGATTTCATGCATCTGATTTAGCATCCTAAATAAGATATCAAATATTAATACAAAATATTACCTCTGCCTCAGGGACTCACAAGCTGCTCTTGCCATATACTTGAGGCTTTCATTAAATAGGCCGGGGCTGCAGCTGTATTATTCTTATAGGAACAAATCACTTTTTCTGTGTCAGTGCACTGCCGTTGGAGAGCTGTGAGAGAGGGAATATGAGAGAAAACAGTATGGAGCAAAAGAGATGATGGAAGAGAAGGAGATACAGGTAACAGAAACTGGGAAGCAGGAGCTGGAGAAAGAAGTATTGGAGAAAGGAATGAAGGTGTATGATGATGGAAAGGGGAAAAGCAGCAAAAGAATGGAAAAAGATGTGACAAAAGAGAGAGAAAGAGAAAAGCTTGTTTCTGATTCATAAGGCTAAGGCATAGTCCTGAGGGGATCAGGAACTACTCTGGAAATGCTGGGAAACCGCATATGATTAATAATTAGCTGCAAAATGGATTTGTGTTTCTTTTTTCTGTTTGGATTTTTCCATTATTTTCGCTTTGCTCAGATTGCAGGGAGCAGTTAGCCAGTTTGCCCTGCAGGACCCAGCCCCCGGGCTGGCAGGAAGAAGAACAGTACATATGTGTTCATACGTCAAATAGGCGATGAGGTGCAGCGTCCTCTGGCTGGTGGTCACTAGGACATGGTCTGTCAGTGGTGGAGTTCCCCCATAAATTTAGGCAATTCTTACTCTCCTATGATCTGTGCTGTGCATCCAGTCTGACTATATGACTCAAACAGCGCCAAACTGGTTTGGAAGTACTATCTTGGATGGCAGTGCTGTTTTTTCCTGGGAATGAAAGATCTTTGATGGCCCTGCAGCTGCCTTTAGCTGGTCCTGCGTTGTACAAATTCTTTCCCTGCTACACTACAGCACAACACAATGTTACCAAGTAATTCCAAAGGGTTTTGGTTAAAGATGGTTTTCCAGATGAGAGAAATGAGTTCAACACTCCACAATGCTATGCCACAGATGATCTTATGCTCATGTTTTGCTGATTTTTAGGGATTGCTACCCAAACCTCTAAAGGCAACAAGAAGGACGACAGATGAAGGGGCAGCACAGTGTTAACTGTGATTCTCCAAGCTCCTCATCTGCTTCCACAGCAGCTGGTCAGTAGAGAGGTATAAAACATTCACAGTCGGCAGCAGCAGACACGCTATTTCTTGGAGATCAGATTTTTACAGCATGGTTCATTTGACCAAGAGAACGCAAATGCAATTCCTGGGTCTGCTGAGTTTCGGGCTAAAAGGAATCACAGTTTGATCAAGCAGTCTGACCTTCTGTGCACTGCGAATCTTTTGCATTCTTACTCTGTTGCCACTGTAATGACAGGAAGAACTTGTTTTTGATGAAAGCATCTTTTTTATTTTTTTATTTTATTTTCAGATGAATATTTAGGCTTGATTGAAGGACAGCAGGGAATGGGATGTCTGTATCTTATGTCAGTGCCTCTTTTCTGGTTAACCACCCTCCCTGTTGAAATTTGTGCTATGTACCCAGCACAAATTTGTCCAGCTTCAGCTTCTACTCAGTGGCTCCTACTCTGTTTGTTTTTTTTTTTTTTTTTCTGCTACATTAGAGACCCCTTTAGTAACTAGCATTTTCTCCCCATGAAGGTACTTGAATGTTGCAATCAAGTCATTTCTCAGTCTTCTTTTTGATAAGCTAAGGAAACTAAACACTGAGATTCCTGTTGTAAGGCACTTTCTCCAGCCCTCTAAACATTTTAGTGGCTATTTTGTTTTCTCTTTGACTTTTCAGCATCCTTTAAGAGATGGACACCAGAACTGAACATATTATTCCAGACTTAGTCTCACTAATACTGTTATACAAACACAAAATAACCTCTGTACACCAGAGGAGTAAAAATCATTTTTTTCTTCTGCAGTCAAGGCTCTTAATTAGCCCCCTTAATCACATAATGGTATGAGATGATCATTGCTTGCCTGGCATAGCCACTACATGCTATTCAGAATCAATGTGTACTGAAGCACTTTTGGTAGGAATGGCTTGCACTATTTCTTCTTATCTTTGCACTGAACCACGTCAAAATGCATTTTGTCTGTAAGTACCCCCTTGCTATTCAGTGCAATTCCAGGTCCATGACTGCCTTTTTTCTTATGTTTACTACTCTGCCAGACTTTATGTCTCTATAAACTTTACTGGCTGCAATTTTTTATTTACTTCTAGATCATTAGGCATCAGGCCCAGTTCTGATTATGGAGCTGTGTGAGACACCATTCCCATTCAAAGAGTAGTTCCTCCTGACAACTCTTTTTAGAGGTCTTGCAGTTGTTTATTCTTAATTCATTTGTGATGTGCTTTACGTATGTTGTAAAATCATTGCTGGTCTATTTTTTAAGCAGAGTATCATGCACTACTAGGTGAACAGAAACCTGTGTGGTTATCTTCATTAGCTAAACTTGCGAATCCAAGAAAATCACAACAGGTTTGACATGTTCTCTATGTAAGAACCTGTTGTTTGGCATTGATTATATTTGTGCTCATTACTTTGTTGTCAGCTGACGGCTGGCTATCTGACCTACCATTACTTGGAACAAGCTGCTTGGATCTTTTGCTACATTAACACAACATTAGCATTCTCCCAGTCTTCTGAGAATTTCCTTCCATGCCAGGTTTTGTTTACTGTAGGTTGCTGTCTCTAATCAATAGGTAACACAGCGAACTCTTTAGGACCCTTGGGTACAAGTCTTTCACATCTGGAAACATCAAAATATCTAACCTGAACAGATGATGTTTAATATCTTCAGAAACACTAATAGACTGGAAAGTACTTTGTCATCCTCTTACTTTTTTTTTTTTTTTTTTTAATGCAGACAAGAAGAAGTCCTTTAATCAGTCTCCCTTTTTCCAATATATAGTAAAATATTATCTCCATTAGTCATGGACCCATGCAACTGATAGAATTCATTTAGTTCCTAGAACACTTAAACTTCTCCTTATTGCCCTTAGCTCTACCAGTCACTGGTTTTCAACTTGTCTTTAGTTTTCTTTATCAATTTTCTATATTCACAAATTGTAATTTATATTGACTGCTGTCTATTGCTTGATACAGTATAACCCATTTGTCACACGTCTTTCCAGTTTCTGATTGCTGCTTTGACTTTGCAGCTGAATAAGGATGATGAGCTCTCAACCAAAGCATGCCTTTTGTTGATTGCAAAGCCATACTTTTTTATAACAAACTCTTCTGTAAGACCTGCCAATTTCCATTCATTTTTCACGCCTAATTTTTCCCCCATCAATTTCACTTGTATTTTTCTTCTACTGTTGAGAAATTAGCTCTTTGCAACTGCCCTCTGTTTGCCCACATGTAATATAATCATCTTGCAGTCATTATCATCTGTAATTTTAGAAACCTTTAAACTCTATCAGCTCCAGCATATATCCTTACAATTAAAGCTCCTTAAAACAGTGCTTTCATTTTTCCCTTCTGCCATAGGTATGAAGAAGAAATAGGCACTTAAAGAATAACTCACCCTATTTTCTGGTTTGATTTAACAGTCTGGAACATCCCTGTACCAGCATGCCTCCCGGGTTTTATTAGGCAACACATTAATCCGCATGCATTCAACATCCTTTGGTTCTGGATTATCGATAACTCTAAATTAAGTAATGATATCTTTAATACAGACTGCCACCTCCACTTCTTTTATGTACTCACTTGTTCCTAAACTGATTAAACCCATGGATTTTAACATTCTAGTCATGTGAATTGTCCCACCAGGTTTCAGCAATGCCAGTTATATCAGTGAGAATTTCCAATTTCTTTTGCTTGTTACAGAACCTCTTTGCACTGCAACATGAGCAGCTGAAACATTTCTTCCCATATATGCTGCTGCATCAATGCAGTTTATCTGTGATGAGCTGTGTTCAATGTCAGTTTTTCACTCCTGTACACTGTGGCTAGAATCCCAGGGTGTGGAGTGTGTGATCTGGTATCAGGATTGTATCAGCATCCTTGTTTTATAACAGTGCTAGAGGCTAGCTTTGGAGATGGCTTGCTCTTTTGCCTATAAGAACCATTAAAGCTACTGCATTGGAACCTGGCACCTGTCAAGCCTGTCTTCAGTAAACCCATGATATTTAATGCTAAGACATACTAAATAAAGGACAACAAAAATGTCTTTGCCTCTCATTTTTACAGCTGGAGAGAATTTTGTGGGGAGTTAGCAGAAAAGGTACCTCTTGTACTTTGGTCCAAAAATGATGAGCTAGGAAGTCCAGGACGCAGCTGAATCTGTGCAACTGATCTGGAGGGCAAGGAGTCCCTTGGCTACTAACCATAAGGCAAGTCAGATTATTTCCCTCTATGCTCCAGCTAAATATCTTTCTTGCCTGAGTTGCTCTCCCTCTAGTTAAATATTGCAGGCTTCATTGAAATTGGGCCAGTGGTGCTGTCCATGTCACATGCATGGCTGTTTAGCAGTAGACTGGGAATCAGTGATATCTCTCTGTGCTCCTAAGGGTTTTCAGAGGGTAGTGTATTAAGTCGTGCAGGCAAGAGCTTCTGCGGCAGATGAGCAACTGTCCATCATAAGAGGATGTCTCCTCTGTAGCCTGCCTGGGGCCTGGGTTACAAGGGCTGTTTGCTGAGCAGGGGACAGTCAGCTAGGTGGAGAAAAATCTTTGCAGCAGATGACATCAAATACCAAAAAATAAATTTGAGGCAGGAGATCTTGCAATGCTCATAGTCACACACATGTAGACAGAGTGATAATATAGATTAAAATTTCAGTATAATACCTTGAAAAATCTCTTGTTTTTATAAGGAGCCAATCCCACAGGTTGTGCCTAGCCAATCATCAGTTTCGAATCTTTGGAATCACTGTGAAAGAGAAGTTGACTCAGCTGACAAATGGTTTCCCAACCCATAGCAGGCTTGTTGGGTTCTCCTAGAGCAGGCTGTGTGGAGACATCCAACATTTGTTCTTCCTGGAGCAAGACAGGCATCTACCCAGCCAGTGTCCTTGCCTCCTCTGTAAGGGAAAGACTCATTGGTTACGCTGTTTGGGGTTCCTGCAGCAGTGGCTGACAGGGAACAAACCAAAGCAAGAAAATACAAATCTCCCTAGCACAACACACACCTTTATCAGAAACTTACTCTTGATCAATGCTTATCATTAGTTTAGACTCTCAGCCACAGGTCTCTGACACTTCTTTCACTAACTGCAACATTAGTGCAGAGTTCTTATTTACTCATATGCCTCAGCTTGCTTTGTACAGCACAAACAAATAATAAACACCGAAGAGGGCAATGAACAGTTTATCTGGGAAATGCAGTGTGTAAAACGGCAATTAGTCTAAAATCTGATTCCAGCGTATGTTCACAACACAGTCTCTGTGCAAAAACATGTGGGAAATTGTTGTCTAGCTTGCTGCAAAGCACAGTTTCCATTGTCATTGAACATGGGTCAGGATAGGTACCTTATTCCTTTGCCCTAATTTGCAACCACTTTGCCTGCCTATGATTAATCTCTTCCCCTGTTGCATTCAATGGACTGGGAGCATCAAGTCACCAAGTACCAGCGCTTGTGTCATCTGGACTGAGGAAAAGCTCAGGTGCCTGCTCCAATGCAAATCATTCAGGCAACGCTTGGTTGCCTCTCAGCTGAGTCAAGCATTTAAAAAAGAATACATCAGAAGAAGGGGCACATCAGCTGTTTCCTCAGCCTTTCATATTCTTGCCTGCATGATAAAATAGAAGAGGATCTCAGCTCCGTCTGAACAGTATGAATCATGGTTGGATTGTCAGCAGTGCTACAGGCAAAAAGGTTTAACAGTAGTGTGGCTGAAGAGAATCATATTTTTAACAAAGGCTTAGAGCTCCCCGATGGTGGCAGGGGGTTCCAGAGTGAAAACCTGGGCTGATGAGGATATAGTGTCAGATAGCTGTTACCTTTTCTGGCCCTCAGAGTAACGGGGTCCTGGTGTCCCAGTAAAGACTACAGACAAAAAAATCCCAGCATCACATTGCAACATACCTCAGTGGTGCTTAAAGAGTGCTCTTGCAGAGAGCCACCTCAGGACATGGGCACCATGGTTCATAATGCCTAAGCTCTGAGTAAAGCATGATTTACACCCCAAGCCCCCCTGTGCAAATGTGCTCCATGCCTTCAGGACTGAAGTGTCAGGATTTATTCTACCGGACTCTGAGATAATATGACAAATTTGCATTTTCAACTAGGTCTTGCAAATTCCACCACTTCCCCCAGCATGTAGCTGTACTTTGCTCCATCACTGGTGACTCTCTTTATTTCAGCAGGACAGCTGAGGGAATAAAACGTGATTCATCATGAATAAAAGAAATAGCAGATAACACTTAAGGAAACTAAGATGAGTAAACTGTCTTATGGGTCAGATGTCCAGCCTGCAGCAGGGATAACCATGAGTATGATGAGAAGTTTATCTTGCAATGGGGCAAAACACTGCAGGCTTTCATATTGGACACAGCTGAAGAACTCTGCAGCTACAGCTACATATTTAGGAACATATGAATGCAAGAGTTCTCCAAGGAGACTTAATATAGCTCATGCTAACAAAATCAACTGTACCCCAATGCTTTTACAAACTGATCAAGTCCCAAGTAGCTATGTGGCTTGACTCCACTCTCCCTTGGATCCCCCATAATATAGGACTAAAGACTATGAAAGACTTTGAAACATCTAAACAAAGAGAGGCAAATCCTGTCATACTGGCAGAGAAAGTTCAGCTGCTGAACATGAATGCATTCAAAGGAATAATCTCACTGAGCCCTAAATGTTACAGGACCTAAAATAGCTGTCCATAACCATCAGGTTATTGAAAACTTGTGCTTCATTGCAGTGTTATTTGAAAACAGACAGAGGAAGGAAGCAGGGTACAGCTCTTCTATACGTGTTGGTATAAATAGTTATTGAAACGTATGTTTGTGATTGCAGAATTTTCATTCTGCGGCAGCTTATGCTGACTGGGAGTGGTTACAACTGTCCCGCAGGATGGCGAATCTGAATGCTGAGTGGGTGCTTCTTGTCTTTATGTTTGTCTATAAAGCACACCGTATAAAATGATCCTGTATTAAACAGTAGTTATTATAATAATATATAAAAAATCACTCGCAAAAGTGATCCAGGCTGGGAATTTTCACGGTGTTTGCCTTAATGGAAAGAGTCCCAGGAAATGCTAGGTCTACTTTGCTGGTTAATATTCCTCTAACCTAATTATCCTTATTTGTCTCTTCTTTAAACTAAAGGATTCCATTCTTCTCAATATTTCTTTGACAGCAGCCTCCCAAGCAGATAATGATTCATGTCACTGGTCTCTGAACTTCTTCCATTTCTACTGCAACTGCTTTGATGGCTGGTGAGTAGGACTGAACACAATATTCCAAGTGAAAGCACACTATTGATTTATTGAATGGCTCTATATTTTCAGTAATCTCTTTCACACACACTTTCTTGCTACTGATGCTAGAAGAGTAAATGGGTAAAAAATGTCTCTCAAATGCACTAAAATGGAAAATCTCAAGTACAATCTCTTCCTTCCCCCTGGAAAAGTAACAGATCTGACACCCTCTGTGCTGCAGAAAGTGCACATCCATCTTGGCTTTTCAGAGAGGTGAACTTTTGACTTGCAGTGTGACTTTCAAGAAAGTTGGCATTTATTGTGTTACTGCACATTTTCAAAGTACCCATCTCTTATTTATAGAGATGGGATTCAGTTAGCTGAAAATGTGAATATCTTTTATTGGGCTGAGGTATGCTAAAGAAGAAGATGCTAAAGGACTTTTCTTTGCCAGCAAACATTTCTGCAGGTAGATTTTAGCATTAGGCATCTGTAACTGTTTTAACGAGGAATTCTTTTTCCATATAAAATATATGGGTCACCCATAACTAATGTCTCATAAATATGATGGCATAAAAATTTATACCAAAACTAAATTCCTGAAGTCAGGTCCGTAATACGTACAGAGGCACTGAGATTAGGTATTAGAAACCTCTTTTTCTTTAGACCTATTGTTTGAAATTTCTGTCTGTGTAAGAATCATCCTTATGAATATACCAGCCTCTGGAACAAAATACAGTAGCAGACTAAAAGTTTGTTATGCTCTAGAAAAAAATCATTTTTAGGGAGGCAGAAAACCCCCAACCCATATCCTGTGAAAAATAAATATCAAGAAGTTTTAGGAAGTCAAGAGTCACTGATTTCTTCTGGCCACCTCTTGGTATGCTCTTCTCCATCATCTCCTGGAAGTCTATAAGGTGCAGTTAGACTTTAAGAGGAGGGGGAGCAGGGTCCATGTGTCCCCAAAGCAGCAGTGCAGACACTCCCCCAGGCAGCTTTGGACTCAGTGCTGGCAGCCTTCCTGCTGACTCCAAGATTTTTCTGCTCCTGTAAGGACTTAAGGATGAAGCTTCTAGACATACAGGCACTTAGACTCTATCTATCTTGGCATATGCCAGTGTAGATGAAAGAGTATACGGCTATGTGCTGAAGCTGTCTGCTAGAGAAAATTGACAAGAAATAAATGAAGAATGTAACTGTTGTCATTATCACTGGGTGTCTTCTATAGCAGACAGCAAGGATGACCCTTACCGACTAGGAGCCCAGTCTCACAGACTGCATTGGAGGTGTTTAAAAGGCATTTAGATGAGGTTCTTAGGGACATGGTTTAGTGCTAGAGTTAGGTTATGGTTGGCAGACAGCAAGGATGACCCTTACCGACTAGGAGCCCAGTCTCACAGACTGCGTTGGAGGTGTTTAAAAGGCATTTAGATGAGGTTCTTAGGGACATGGTTTAGTGCTAGAGTTAGGTTATGGTTGGACTCGATGATCCTGAGGGTCTCTTCCAACCAAAATGATTCTATGATTCTATGACTTTGCATCCATCTTTCCATCTATTGTCCTCTCCAGTGCCCCATACTACAGTTTCTCAGTGTATAGCCATACTGCATGGTTCACTAATTGGTTCATGAATCAGTCCTAATAAAAACAGGCAGCTGTGTGAATAATGACACACCTAATTTTCTTTTTATGGCTATTGAAAGCCACCTGAAGTTATTGGTATTAGTGGAAAACCAATCCAGTCCTGGAGAGTAACCCCAGCCTCTATTATAGCCAAGACTACAGAAATGAACATTAGGAATTTGCAGAACTTTACCATTCACTTGTGATGCCACATATGTTAGACATGTCTCCTGCACACAAAGATCTTCCCCGGGTGCTTGTAACAAGCATTAAGCTATTATAATGGACTTGCAAGTATGAAATATGAACCTTTAACATTGGCTGTATCTTTGGGATTAAGAACAGTTGTGCCTCTGAATTTTACACAGCACATATTTGATGTCAGCCTATCCATCAGCAAGCAACACAGGTGATTAATAGGCATGGATCAAAAAATTAATGTCTAAGGAGGTTAGGACTCCATGCAAATACCTGTGGATAAAACAGCATCCTTGAGAGTTTGCTAGACATTCTAAAGTGACATGGAGAGCTGCTCAGTCTGTTATTTGATCTTGTTCATGTTTATCACCAGAGAATCTGAATATTTAACAGTGAATGCATGCAAATCCTGCAGTGAGACAGCAGGGAAGTGGTGGTCAGTCAGCAGGGTAGTAATCTACTAGAGACAGTTCCTCTCTGAACAACTCTTTTAGTGTCACATTCTCCTGCTATGATCAGATATGTTGCTATAGTGGGAAGATAAGCGGATAAACAGAAGCATAAAATGGATTATATGGTTCAGGACGATATGGTTCAGGTCATTAACCATCAGTTTGATGGGTCAAGTGCAGTCTCCATCCTTGGATGTTTTCAAAATCAGACTGGACAAAGCCCTGAGCAACCTGGTCTGATAGCACAGGTGACCCTGCTTTGAGCAAGGGATTGGACCAGATGACTTCTTGAGATCTTTGAGGTTTTGTTTGTTTGTGGTTTTGTGTTTTGGTTTTTTGTTGTTGTTGTTTGGGTTTTTTGTTTGTTTGTTTGTTTGTTTGTTTTTAACAAGTAATCTGCGTTATCTAAGAGCCTAGAACTCAGTAAGAGCTATCTGATGGATCTTGTTGCCAGGGTCCCAAATCAGTGCTCTGATGCCAGAACACCTTCACAGTCTGGCATACTTTCTTAGCTGACTGCAATCCTGCAATTAGTTTCACTCCTTGCAATGTGCACTTTGAAAGCATTCTGCATTCAGTGAAGCTAAAGGTCTAGAAAAAGAATACCAACAGGGAGTCTGTGGCTGTGAAATGTACAGCCAGAGGTCAGACTAAAATCGATTAACAGTAACTGTAAACTCCCATCACTTTACCCAAATACATTTACTTTTCATTAAGACTAGCATTCATGTTTTTTCCAAAGTTTCTCCCATCCCCAACTTTGTTTCATTTGGGAATGAACACTAAATCATAATTTCTGTTTAATTTCATGTGGACCGTCTTTCTTCAGTCATATCAAGCAATTTCATCCTATTTCAGTTCTATTAGAAAAATGTTTGTCTGTTTTAATACCCCTTCCTCAGCCTAAACAAACAAAAAATTGGAGAAGAAACAAGTGCTTTTTTTATTCTGAAGAATTAAAATCTCTAAGGAAATAAATATTTTTCATGAGCATCCGTTCCTTTGAAAATTCAGGTTTTGCCCAGAAAAAAAAAAAAGGCAAGCCTTTGATGAAGATATTAGCAGCTCACTCTAGCCACAATAATAAATGAAACCCTCTGGAAGCAAAAAGAGCCAAGTAGCCTCTTAAAACAGATAGCTGCCTGTGATGGCTTTTTATGGATTGATGAGCTTGGCACAGCAAGCTCCTACACTGCTTCTGTAAGACTCTCTCCCACCTCCAGCTTAGGGTGACTGTGCAATAGAAATCCCTATACCACGGCAGGAATGTCTCTGTGAATGGCTGTAATGCATATAGGGCTATATATAGTCTGGAATCAGGTTAATTGTCTATAACAGTGCCCTTCACTCTCTTTGTTGAGTTTATTGTTGCTGAAGGATGTCAGCCTGACAAATACTGAGACTGAAATAATCCATTTTCCACAGGAGAGTTGACTCCAAATGTAGGGCAGGTTCCAGCAACAATTCAACCCTTCAGATGAGACTGGGTATAAGGAAGACAACTGTGGTGACAGTTTTGTGATCTAGACAGTTCCTCAAGCACAAAAGGACAGGATCATCCACAAGAGATAGCCATTATTAGATGGTAGCCACTTATGGTTGCTTTTAAGTGGAAGAGATTTGAGGCAGTCATAGTATTTTGAAGTCAGAGGCTTCACACATTTTGGTGTATTTGCAGGTTTCTGTACCTTTTTAGGTCTGTGAACTCCTGGTGAAACACCAAGAGTAAATGACAACCCCTTGGAGTATGCTGTTCTTGGCATAAAGCAACCAGGAAGATAATATAAGGGAGGACAAGAGGGTAGACGAAGGAGATGGCAGAACACCTCATAGGTACCATTACTGACCAGGCACAGTCCCACAGCACCAAGCTGATAGAGACAGGGTGTGCTGATAGAGACAGGGTCCACTGACAGCCCCAGGCAAGGCAAAGTGATGAGTCAAGTCCAGGGACCCTCCAGGGAACAAGCCAAGGCTTTCTACGAGGTGGATCTAGCATCTCTCTGACAAAAAAATTAATTAAGCCAGTACCGAGCTGAGCACAGGTACATGGGCAACACAGCCCAGAAGCTTTTTTTAAGCTCAGGTCTGGGCTAATGGGTAGGGAGTGCATGGATGGAAGGCCCAGGTAAGCTAGCCAGGGCAGTTAAGATCTGTTAGTGCCTTCAATGCATGGCAGGTAAAAGGCTGTAAATAAGAGGCAGCACTATTAAACAGAGAATGTGAACATAAAATCACAGGGAGCTGTTTCATAGCATCTTGTGAACAATGGCCTTAGGGTTAAATGTGAACTGAGTATTCTAGGTTTGGTTTTGGTGGCACTGGTATGTTCGTCTATCTATCTGTCTATCTATCTATCTATCTATCTTTTGGTACAGGGCAGAAAGCTTTTTTTTTTTTTTTTAATGCGTTGGGCTACAGGCAGTAATACATGGGCACAAAGGTTACACATCGCTCAGCAGAACAGCAGTGGATTCAACACAGAACAGGAAAGTATATAAGGGAGAAACTGAGTGCAGGGGCAGAGGAAGAGGTTAGCCCGTGCAACAGAGCAGAATTTGCAGGACTACACTGTAGGTGAGAACAACCATTGCTGCCAGTTGTCGTGTGTTGAGGTCTAAGTGGATGGCCATCAGGAAGGCATTTCTTTCTAAAGCATACATGAAAACATGAGAAGTGTCATCAGCTGTTTTACTACATCTTAGAACACATCTGCCTGACCATTCTTCAGGAGATGATACTATGATATATGACGAAAAGAGCTGCTCTAGCATGGAAACTTCTTCTATTCCTCTGACTCCTTTGCGTATGTCAAGCTGCATGCCCCAGGGAGACTGGGCTGGTGGAGCCCTGTCCGAACAGCATATTTTCCATAAAAACATCAGGTGTGTGAAGATGAGGCAGCAGCAGGGATTATAATGATCAGAAGGATCTTTATTTCTGCCTGGAAACATTATTAGGACTTGTTAACTTCTGTGGGCCAGCCCCTAGAAAACTGTGGCATACCACTGTCTCCCAGCACTCCCTGCACACACTTCATGTGTTATTTGCACATGAGAAGGAGTCTTAGACAGCAGATGCTGCAGAAAAGGGAACCAGTGAATATTTATTCAGATTCTGCACAGCTGCTCATCTCCACTCCTCCCCCACTCTCTTTTGTTTCTTATTCATGAGGACTGGTGTGAATGGGGTTCCGCCTGGCATGTAGCGTTTGGGACACAGCTGTGGCAGGAGTATTTTCTGCATGAGGAAGGAGAAATCTTGTAATTAAAAGCATTCTGACGTGCAGTTCAAGAGCAGTAAAGCACAGCACATCAGTGAGGAAGCCACTCACACGGCCTGAACAGGAGAGGGGAGCAAGCTGCAGACATCTCCCACAGACTGAAGTTCATTTGCATGAACCATTCATGAAATAATTAGCAAGAGCAACAAAAAGCAAAGTCTGTTTGCTGATGATTCATGAGCTGGATAAAGGGTTGAATTAGTCGGATAATTTATTTGTAAAAATAATGTAGTCAGCTGTAATTAGAAGGCTGGATAGAGTGATCTAGAAAGAGAAGGGAAACATTCCCAACAGCACATGACCTTCCAGAGGGTATTGTTATTTTTGAACAGAAGCACTCCTGAGAGCCTGTGAATTTTTCTGGGTGCAGAGTAGATTTGTTGGAGGCCTAAGCACCATGATCTTTTTTTTTTTTTTTTTTTTTTAAATGTAGGGATCCTTTTCTTTCCTTGGCTTTGGCCTGTTTGAGCAGTTGGTGCTATTCCCAGTGGCTTTTGGGTATAGATCAAAGCGTTGCTGAAATCACTTTCAAGTCAAGCAGAGAGTATTTGGAACTAGATCAGCAACTAGCTTCATTTTAAAAGATTTAGAGATTTTCTGTTGGTTGTGGTTTTTATTTTTTTTTGAAACATAGTAGGGCATTAACTTTCTTGGAAGTCACTCCAGACAGTTCATGTCTTCTCCCCGCCTCCAGCTCTTTAACTACAGAGGCTGAGACAGGGATGTCCCTTGTGTGAAGCACCAGTGCATGTAGCCCACGATGAATATCTACAGGCCTGTGTGTGATCGATCCCAGCACTGCTCATTTAGCTTGCCAAAGAGTTGAGCTCAAATGGTTCCTTGTCTGTCAGCTGGCCTGACAGTGACACCAGCAGTGGAAACTGACAGTTCTGTGTTGTCCTTGGTCTTGCTGCAGGGCTGTTTTCTTCTCAGCCAGGTTGGTAGTGTGGAAGAAAAAGAACTTGGCTGAGCAACAGGAGGAGGGGAAACGAGCCACAGACAGGTAGGAAGCTCTTGATGATGACAGAGATGAGGAGTAACCCATCTCTTGCTTTGTCCAGAGCGTTGGCACATCCTTCTCACACAGCCAGCAAGCCGATGTTTGCTATGGACCTTCCCCTGAACGCTCTCTTCCAGCCACATACGCACACTAACAGCCATGAAAACGGTGGAGCAGCCCCTTTGGATGTTATCTGCCTCCTCAGGGCCACCGAGGAGTTCCTCTCTGAGCACCGCCTCCTTGTTTCAGCCTAGCAAGCTGTGTGACTGGAGGCAGGACCCTCCTCTGTCAAAGGGAAAATCCACTGGACGGAAGACAGACGCTGGCTGACCCGAACATCAGCAGTTGTGTCAAGCTCACCTCAACTGGTCTGTAGTTTAATCACCCCTGCCTGTTTTTGTTGGCCTGCTCTGAAGCCCTTGGAACAACACTCAAAGAGGCCTTTCCTTGAAGCTGCAGTGAAATGTTAAAGGGACCGTTGCAGCTCTCCATCACACGATGAAGCAACCAGAGAAGTTAACACGCTAAATCTGCCACTGGTTCTCTAACAAAGGGCTCTCATAATGCTGAGTCCACATTTCCAGCAGGACAGGCGACAACACTCTGTTTCATACTCCCGGGATGCTGCAGCTCAAGCCAAGCCCTTCCTGACCTGCCCGTTGCTGGAGGGTGCTCGGCTCTGCTGCCAGGGAGGGCCAAGACCCAGTGAGTGTCAGCCAAAACAGGGTGAAAGCTTCACAGAGGGGTTAAAAGGACCTCACATGGAGAAGCCTGTTTTTGAACAGCCATGCAAACTGATGTAAACATTTTAAGGATACTGGAGATTGCTCTTAAAAGGTATATCTGTGAGCCATAGGGGATTTTTCATCTCTCCCAGGGGGTAAATCAGTAACATTCAAAGAGAAGCACGTCCCTTCGATGCTGAAAAGCAACTGTTTGTTGCCATCTCTGTCACAGACCTGTATAGAGGGACTTGAGAAAAGAGTGAGTGGGAAGGGTTTCCACCAGACCAAAACAAGACTGTGAATCATCAATGTCACACTTGTGAAAATGTGTAAGACCATTCTAAGAAGTGTGGCTAGACTCCTGTTGAGACTTGGGAAGCAATCCTTCAGCACTAGTATTGGTATGAGCTCAGCTTGACAGCTGGCATCACACTTCAAAACGTTTGTGGATCAACTGGGCAGAGCCTAGGAGGACAGTGCCAAGAAAGGTCAACAGTCAAGAAAACAAGATCTGTGAGAAAAGACAGAAAGTACTGGGCTAGCTTAATCTAGAGAAGATGACATTGGCTGAGGAGGAGGATGTGATGATGTGCAGTCTTCAACACATAAAAGACCACTGCAAAAAGGATGGGAGTAATCCTTTTTCGTATCTGTGCTGGGGAAAAGACACATAGTGAACTGCAGCAAGCGGAGTTCAATTTGGACATCCAGGTTTTATGGGTAAGGCTAGAGACACAATGAAGCAGATTGTCTGGGATGGGTGGGTTTCCATCCAGGTAAACTTAGATAAATATCTGCCAGGAATGGTCCGGATATAGGTAATTCTCTTTTGGGCAGGAGATGGATAAAATGAATGTTTGAGATCCCTTTTAACCCATATTTTTTATTAGTCTACAAGGAATATGATAAAGCCTCACACTAGCCATATGCAGGGGATAGAATTTTGGCACTGGAATATGGGGAGAAGGAATGGACATTGGTTCCAAAGTTTGCTGAGCTTTTAGAAAGGAATCAGAGAGTTTACAAGTCAGAACATATGATCAGAAAGGATCCATTTCATGCATTAGTATGCCAAGCAGAATGCTGTCCACACCTCCTTAGGAGTCAGGGTCTTTAAAGGCTACTCTACACTGTCACAGAAAACAAAAAAAATGCTCATGTAAAAAATTACCTGTGTAAAAAAAAAAATTTTTTTAAAAAATCTCCCTCATACCCAACTGCAATGCACTGACTACCAAACACAGCTTGTTTGTCATCCTCCAGCCCGGTGATGGTTGACTTCCAGCAGTGCTGCAAGTACAGCGGAAAGGTGCGCAGAAGACTTCAGCATGGAAGTTTCTCCCTACAGAGCCATATGGCCACAAGCAGATAACGCTGTGAGTAGCATTCATTAACAAATTCCAAATCTGCAGCAGCTGGAGCGTGGGATCATTTAAAACATGACTGATTTACTTCCTGCAGCCTTGAAAAGGAGGGATCGGTTGGAACCCAAATGCACAACACATTTCTCTGGACTTATCAAACAGAGCCACATGCCTCTCATTACGATCACACACACACACACACTCACAGAAGCTACCTCTTGGGGAGGGTACTGGAAAGGCACACAGGACAGATGCTCAGTGGAGCATTGGCGGGGGACCAGGTATCCCAGTTGCTGGGGTGGCTCCAGAAACTGAGCAGAACAGCATGAGCAGAAAGACTATCTATAATAAACCTGATGAAAACAAAGCATTGGGCTACTATTTTATTTTAGCCACAGCAAGAACAACAATAAAAGCTGTCAGAGGCAAGGTCTGTTCTTTCAGCAAAACTGCTATGTGAAGGCTTGTAATGAACTGCACTCACCTAAAAATAGTGTTCAAGTTAACACGGTGTACCTTAATTTGTGGGGCAGTGATCCATCTTTGTGCCCACCAGATGTTACTGCATTAATTATTGACAGCAACATAGCATTTCTATAGCACTTCATAGTGTTAAAAGAATTTTATAAATAGATAGATAAAAAATTAATCAATTTTGTTAGACAATTAACTAGCATCCACCGTTTTAGTCTGAGATGATGCCAAGATGATGTGTTTTTCTAAAGCGTGCAAGAAGAGAGAGACTGAGCTTGCCAGAAAAAAGGAGAAATGCTTCCAACGTAAAAAATGTGGAATAATTTCTGAATGTTAAGCAATGGGGTTAAATGTTTAGAGCCTCCAAAAATTTTGGGCCCTGGGATGGAATCCATTTCCCTCAGCTTGATTGAATGCAGACGTTTCCAGCTAAGTTCATTGTCATGGACTCCCTTTATAGTCAGCAAAAAGAAATGAACCATGCTCTTCAAGTGCCTGTTCCTTGCAGTTGATCATAAAAAGAGATATCGTAGATGGCAAGGTCTGACGTAGGCATTGCACAGCTGGAGGACAAGAATCCTCCCCTGACAGCTCCTTTGAAAATCTGTCGGGAAAAACGTTTCAAGCTCCAGCGCTGGAGCTGCTGCAGTTTAGTTCTTTAAAGAAGAAGTGAGATGGGCCTCAGGGGAAGGACCGCTGGGCACATGGCGGGCACAGGGCCCAGCCAGCACCATGACGGCACATCCTCTGCAAAGGCATCACGTAACGAGAGCACCTGCCAGATGTCACGGAAAGCTCTGCTCCTCCAGCACCTCAGCGTGGGTTCTGCCGGGGAGCTGCTCTGCTGCAGAGAGTAAGTGTCTGAGGTCCAGGTTATGAAGGAAACTGTTCTCCAGAAACACATGGGCAGGCTTCAGCAAGCTGTTTGGTTCATCTTTAAAATGCAGTGATGCTGGGGCTCTTGCTGGGATGGCAGTGGGGATGCTGGAAGCACGATAGGGAGTGATCACCGGCTGCTGCATAGGTGGCCATGCCGGCTCTGTGCTTTGCACAGTCTGTGTGGGCCTGAGGAGCCTGAGGCAGTAACAGGAACCCAGCACAGCTGTAAGGGGCATTAGTGATAAATAGGAACAATATCCAGGAATGGATTGCAAAAGCCCCATCTCTGTTGTCCTTGCAAAAGGCATCAGAGCTCCTAATACACTGCAATACACGTCTCCCTTCAGATGTTTCTCCATAGCAGATAAGCTGGTGTTTGTTTTATTGTGCTTTTTAGGATGTAAGAGGTCAGCTAGGGAACAAGAACATAGAAAGCTGATACTGTGCAGGCAATACAGCACACCCCTACAGCTGAGAGGCTTGCAGTGTAAAACGCCAGGACCTAGATCCCCTTTTTTGGACAGCAAAAGCCAGAATTCTCCTGATTATTCAGGATTTCACCTTCCCAGTTGGAGAGGGCTGTAGGATCTGGCTGTTAAAGGAGACGTGATGGGAGGACAAAGAGGAAAAGAGAACTCCTATAAGCAGGGATGAATATCCTCTTTCTTCCTCCTGTTTTGAAGGCCAATACTAAGGCAGTTCTTACCTTGGAGACAGCAGCATCCAGCTCCACAAATATTTTAAAAATTTCACTAAAATCTTTCCTTGTAATTTTGTTTTAATAGTGATGCATAGTTGCAGCACAATGCAACAGGTGTTTAAGGAAATAATATTGTACAAAGCAAGAACAGCACTGGTGATCTTTATTAAGATAATACGAATAAGACAAGAACATTTTGTTGCTATGTGTTGGAAGACAGAAGACATGGCTGTTACCTTGTAAAGGACTAACCTTTATAACCTTCTCCCACACAGGTCTTTTTAGGTTCATCTGAATTGCCACTCTCCAAAATATTCAAGTGTTATTTAAAAAAATATATCCATGGAAACTTGTCATGAGTACTCCTAATGAGTTCCCATAGATTTGTACACTTTCTAAATAATGCTTAAACATTTTAGAATTCTTCTGCATTTGTGCTCCTGTGCAGTAGTCCTTGGTGGGGATTTCACTGGCTGTCCCCAGGCTCAGAGATGAACACAGGCTGATTGCAAAGTGAGGGCAAGTAGGAGAAGGCTACAAGGTCTTTAATGAAGTAATGACCTTTTTTTTTTTTTTTTTCATCGCCATGCACAAAAGAACCCTATAGACGCTCACCTTGATAGTAATATATTGATTATGAATAACCTTTCACTGTTCTTGTCTGATAGTCTTCCTTTAAACCTCTATCACATTTTACATGCATACCTACTATAAAATTTGCTTTCAGGATCCCTACCAGCTAGAAAACACTAGAGCTGTCAATGGCCAGGACACTGACTCTTTTTGCCCTGGATCTCCTGTTATTGCTGGATTTTCTCCTCTTTCTGTAGTAGTGCCTGGTTTCTAGAGGGACACTACTTTGTTGTTTGTCTTGTGCCTAAAATGTTTATGGCACCCTCTTTGCAGATAGACAGACATAATTCCTGCCTCAAGGAGCTCTTGACTGCAGCTAGGTTAAGGAAAAAAAAAAAAAAAGATACAAACCTGATGATAGAGCGAAGAGAGTGAAATACAAGGCTTCATTGCTTGTACAGATTTTCTCTGCTCCATGCTGGGAGGGGATGCTCAGTATCTCTCCTCAGAATTAAGAGTCTCATTAGGAAAACCGTACCAGCTCATTTGACCGTTTAAGGAAGCAAGCAGCTGTGAAGTGCATAACAGGGCTGTGAAGAGAGTCCGAAGCCTTGACTGAGATACACTCAGACCTTGTGGCTGTTTTGGTGTGTGAATGGGCCACAGGGCAGAGCAAGAACAGGGTCAAAAGGAAACTTTTCTTACCACAAGCCAGCCTACTGATGCTTCTTACCCCTTTCCACCTCTTGCACCTGGAGACTTCTGCAAGCTGGAGACTTACTCAGAGGAGAACCGTGGTTCGCATCTGCCTGCCAGAGGAAACCAACCTATTCTGCCTCTTCAGCCAGCCAGGCCCTTTGCCTGACTTTGTAAACAGAGGAATACCTCTAAGCAGGCAGGTCGACAAAGTGGGGCAAATCTTTTGGCCTTTTCAGCTGAACATCGCTATATTTATCTGTTGGACACTCAGAAATCTTGGGTTTGTTTCTGCCAAAAAAGGGCTGGTAAGGCGTTTTTCGGGTGACCAGCTGAGCTACATCCTGAGGGGAGTTAAAACTGCACACTTCAACACACTCCAGAGACTGAGAAGTTGCTCCCCAGGGAGCAAACATCATTTTACTGCACCAGAGAGTGGCCTTCAAATGTGGCTTGCATTGTAGCACATAGGGTTCATGTAATGATACTACAGAGCACTACCCCCTGCCTTAATGCACACAGAAAATGGGTCTACTTCCAGAGAGGGAGGAGGAATGGAGTCTCTTTACTCTTCTAAATCTGGAAGACAGGGTATGTGATTTCATCAGCTCTAACTCATAATTGCTATTCTGATTTAAGCATTATTTTAATTTTCTCTCTTGAAAAATACATAGGAAAAAACCAATTGCCTTGAATGCTCCAAAACTCTTAATATAATTTCTAATTAACATTTATTCTGTTCCTTTTGGCAGCTGTACACAGTGGGCCAAATGAATTCCTGATAAAATGTTATTAATCCCTGTACACATGTTTAATCAAATGTTTCCAGGCAGATAGAGCAACTACCCAACCACTATCTATCTGCACAGGTTGATTTCAGTGGTAAGTTCAGTGGCAAGTTCAGAGGAGCTGCTCATCCTTGCAGTCCAAGCTGAGTTTCTTAGAGGTAGAAATCAACCAAACTTTCTGGGAACATGTGATTTCCCTATGAGATTTTGAGTGCAGGCTGGGCTAAAATAATGTTTCTGAAGGAATTATGACACTTTCCCATTCTGATTGTGGGGAATGTGGAGAAGTACAAAAATAAGGAAGATTTCAATCTCTTTGTAACCCTCCAGAAGTGTTAGGTTAGGCTGCAGCTCACGTCACCTGAATAATTTTACTCTTCCCTACATTTTCTTCTAATAAAGATGGCTCTGTCTGTGCATTCATTATTCAGTTCCTCACAGCAGATCAGCTCCACAAGACTCTCCTGGTTGCAATCATAAATGGCACTGATCAAATCTGAAGCTGAAATATCACAAATTTCTTTAACCTCAGCCTCCTAGCAGACTTCAAAATTAACTCTTTGAACATCTTCTGTTGCTTTACTTGGGTTAAGACCCTCTTGCTATTGCTTCATTAGCATAGTGAAAGCATGTAGAATGATCCAAGAGGTCACAGGCAAAGAGATCAAAACACAAATCTTCAAACATGATGTTTTTTTCTGGATGAAATATGACTTGGCCCTATCTCTTAGCTGTTTTTCCTCCCTTAATCAAATGTCAGTGCAAGGTAGAAGATGGATAATACCAAGGTATGTGGCTGTACATGCAGCACACAGGTGTGTCCTTGGCTGATGGAGGGATCCTTTCTCGGCTTGTCTGGTCCGGGACTGTGACCCTTGCACTTTCCAGTGTGAGCTCTGAGATTATACCACACATTACCACTAGATGTCAAACTGTGTCCCAAATCCCACGAATGCCTCCAGCGTCAAGCGAGGAGAGCCCTAAAAGCTGTTCCTTCTGCAGCCATCTCAGCAACAACGTCAGGGTAGATTTTAATTTTTTTCCTCAGAGGAAAATGATTGACATGTTTAAAGGGCTTCAGCTACTGCAGAGACAGGGATTTCTGAGAGGGTACTTTTCCCAGAGAGGCAGGCTCAGGTGTTACTAACAGCTACTAACCGTGATTTTGTTCAAAAATTAAATCTACCTGCTCCCAGCGTTAATGAAAGAAGCAATTAATATAGGTCCACAGAGAAAAACTTAACTTATCAGCAACAGAGGCTATATTATTTCCTTTGTTCCCTCTTGGCCAGTTTGAGTTGCTTTAAAACCAAAATCAGTAAAGAGAAAAAGCTGAGGAGCCTTCAGCTCAGGACTGCAGCTCTGGCAGCACTCAAATGTGAAGCACAAAAGTCGTGATCAGCATTTGGATCAAGGTTCCCCCCTCCTGCACGCAACAAAACCCATGAGAGCAGCTGATTCATTCAAGTGGCTTAGTTTGGAAGTGGTGGAGTTGCTCTCTTTCAGGCGAGCTGAACACTGAAGCCTCTAATGAAGGGTGTTTATTAGATGTCCTGCATTTCCTTCCTCAGGAAAGGTCTCTGGCACTGTTACTCCGGCCAGGTTTGAACTCACTACCTTACACGTTTGATTTCTCAGATGTGTTTCTTTTCATCACCTTCGCAGTTAAATGGCAGCTTTGTTACCACCCAGATAGGGTTGCCTCCTCAGCAGGAGGTGAAGAATTTCCCATCTAACTAGATGCCTCTTCCATGAAAGCTATTACGTAAAGGATGAGATCTTGCATTTACCATGTGTAGGAAATTACATAGTTTGTTACGTGTAGGCTTCTGAAAGGACACTGCTTGGGCTCTTTTTAGCCTCACCAGCTTCCTTCCTGTTTCTACCAAAAGTAAACACACCAAGGCTTTTCTTCTCTGGCACTTTTAGTCTTTCTTGGCTTTGTCACGAGTTGTGCCACAGGATGTCCCACATCACCACAACATCCCACATCCCCACAGCATGACATGGGCTGAGATCAACTCAGCCCTCTCTGGCGTGGGGAAGTGGCTGGGCCCCTCCTGCCTGCAGTTCCTGCTCATTCCCATCTCCTCATTGATCAAGGGTGACCAAGTATACCGGGTGCAGAGACAGCACAGGCATGTGTTCCCTCCACAGCCTAATTGGGAGGATTTAGTCGCCTCATTTTGACCTTCTTGTTTAGCAATGGTGCCGTACACCTTTCAGAGGTGTAAGGCACCCAAGCCTCCCTCCTGCATACAGCCACAATCCTTTCCCTGTCCATGCTTCATATACCCTGAGCGTTCAAACAGCATTTCGCCATGGCTCATGTCCCTTATTGGACTGGTGCCTCCTCAGTACCTCTTGTGGTCCTCTTCTGTGGCTAGCAAGTTGGGAAGAGGCCCTGAGGCACACGTCTGTAAGGGTAGAAGGTCTGTCGAACATGGCATGGTGGCGGTCTTCCTCCTGCACGGGGAAAGGAGGTTCCAGCTGTAGCTGACAGCCAAAGAGCTATGTGGGATGGAAAGGCCGTCTTGGCCTGAAGTCCTTCAGCGAAACCTGTGACATTATCTGAAGGCCCACAGCAGGTCCTCTTTGTCAGTCCTGCTTCTGTGCATGGAGCAGCAGGTCTGAGAGGAGAATCTCCTTAACCAAACAGGCTGCAGAATAAGCACAATTAGAAAAGCTGCTGCTGCTGGTTACGTGTCCCCAGAGCTATCTCATCTCACCTTGAGGAGGGCCTCCTCAGCAAGTGTGATCTATCAAAACAAGAGAAGAAAGGGCCTTCTGCCAACAAAACAAGGCCAAAACTATGCAACCAGACCTCCAGCATGTTTCAAAATATTTCTGGGTCCCTGTACATCCGACTTCTCCTGGCTTCCTTTCCAGCTTGCTTCTCAACGTGAGGAAGGACTCTACAGCTAGCTGGGGTTTGGGATGTGGTTGAGACGCTTCTGTGGTAAAAGGGTGGAGTTCCCTTGTTTTCTTCTTTTTCCCCAAAGTACTCTGGCTCTTGGTCAGTGCCTGTTCAAAGGAACCATCACTGTTCCTTTCCACTCCCTGCCTGTCCTTCCCTCACTGGAAAGGTAAATTAAGGAGTTCAGGGATGATGGGAGCCCGCAACAAACCTGTGCATTCCACCAACCCTCTCATTACTGCAAGGTGGGGCCAGTATACAATCCAGGAGGTCAGCCAAGACAACCACTTCCCTTCAAGGGCCCTCCTACATACCCTACCAACTGTTGGGACACCCTTGCATGGGATTTCCTTGCTTGGCAACCCACGCCCACATGGTGTTTAGAGGAAGGATGGTTTTGTTTTGTTTTGTGTTGTTTTGTTTTGTTTTCCTGTGTGGCTACCTGCTCCACTTGCCTTCAGAGTCAACTCCTGCAACCAAACAATGCATTGGCAGGAGCTGGGATGGGGGACATAGGAAATACCAGGGTGCCCCAGGATAGCAATGAAATGAGGCGGCTGTTGGCAGCTTGGCAATATAATTTCTCAGTCGTTGTTTCTCTCTCTGAATTTTGTAACTGAGGCTATATCCTGCTCTGAATATAATGAAAAAGTTATTCCCCTTCAATGACATGCAGTCCTATATTTAAATTATTCTCTCTTCTTTCATGTTCCCTTCCCTTAAGTGAAAGATACAGATGTAAAAGTTAATAGCAACTTTAAAGTAATGCTGATGATTTTTTTGCAGCCAAACATTGGCATGTGACTATGCTCTTGGTTTTTCTCAAGCCATGCAGTCTCACTCATCACAACTGTCCCATATGCCTGAAACCACAACTAGCCAAATATCGCCCTCAAAGTTCACAGTCAATCCATGGGTGAGAGGAAGAAACTGCAGAAAACTTGACAGATAACAGAAGATAATAAAGAACCTGAGGAAATTGCGATCTGCTCTGGGATACTCCACAAATGAAAAAATAAGTGAAATTTGCTGAATAAACAATTCATTGCAAAATTATTCACTGAACTCTAAGTGCCAAATAAAAGGTGGGAGAAGGATCCAGAATATGTTAGGTCAATAGAAGGTATGATGGCATTGGCACAGGATGAATATGCTTCCTGGAATCAATGACAAAGAGGGTCTGTCTCCTTATTGTCATTTTTCAGAAGCAGAACAAGAGGTAAGACTCTAGAAAAATAGAAGCAGTTTTTATCCACAACCCATAGATACTGGGTCCCCCGAGCTGAGCTGTCACTTCTTGTTTTTATATCCTAGTCCCAGCGTGTGAGTGTTTTACCAAGATGTTTTCTCCCATTTCATATTTTCTGCAATTGCTATTGTTCTGCAGCCTACAAACAAGCTCTGGGAACCCAAGGACGGCATGAAAAGCTGAAGTATGGGAAGCATTGTACCAGGAAAGAGCAGAGCAAGAGGACTGATAGAGGTGACACAGACTTCAAGGTCTTCTGGAAATGTGGTGCCCAACAACCCCTGATGCAAGAGCTGTGCTCAGATGTGGTGGCACATCAAAGCTTAGGCAGCAAGTTCAAAACATTTTTATAAGCCTCAGGTATTGGGTGACCGAGCGGCTTCACATGCCAGCAATAATCAGTGGGTAGCGTTAGACTGCAGTGAAGAGAAAAGCTGTTGTTTTGTTATTTTTATTCTGTTGTTTGGAGGCTGCTAAGGACATACTAAGAGTTGGAGGTCTCTGCTGCGATTCCCTTCTCCTGTGGCCTTAAAGAATGAGCGAAACCAGCAAACACATGAGGAAATGTATTACTTTTTGCAAAAGTTCACTTGAAAAGGGGAGATGATCCAGCTGAAACTCATTTGTGGGTAGCCCAGATAGTTTAAAAGGGAGACAATTGTGAGTTGGCATAGACTGGGATATCTTTGAAAAGCATTTGTAAAGTTTCCACAAGATTGGTGTGTGATAATGTCTGTTCAAGATGGTGTGATTTAAAAATATCAGATAGCGAAAAGGATGATTGGAGCAATCTATTTTAATTATGCTTCATATTTGTAGTTATTTCCAAAACCCCATAAAAATTATCAGAAAACAAAACTAAACTAAACTGAAAGGTTGCTTCCTGTTAGCTGGTAATTAAAGCATCCTGATTTGAAATTAAATATAGCCCTTGCACTAAATTTGGTAACTTTTTGCTAGCCTGGGCTGTTTGCACATGTAAATAGAACAATCTAATCGCTCACATTTATTCAGATCCATAATTTGCATTTACTTATGTTAGAAAATAGTGAATGGTTTTGCTTATTTACATGATAATTATTTTTTTACTTTGAGTTGTGTCAAGCTATTTTTGGATGAGAACTGGAATTCAATTAAGATGCAGAAATTCAGCATTTTAATTCTGCTTTTTATTAGATAATGAAACTACACAGTAGCTGTGCAGGATGTACAAGACAAGTTGATCAAAACCAATTAAGCAAGGAAAGGACATATTATCTCTAGGTAGTGAGTTGAATTATTTCTTTTTGGTCAATACGTCTTACAAGATTTTAGAGCTAATAGTTCTCAGTCTTTAAAATCTCATTTATACTCAGACCAAAAAATAAAATCTAGTGTTCCTTGGTTTTCCAACTTGCTATGAATTTCTTAGTGCTGATCAGAACATTAGCTATTGAATCTAAAAAAGTAATAATAATGAATAAATGTAAGAAAACCTTGTAAAGCTTCCAGAAAAGGCTGAAAATTGTAGGGAAAGCTGCTTTTTGACTTAGCAAACTTCTCTAGGACTTTGCACTGGTGACTTGCTCGACTTCTGTGGTGTGAGATTCGGCCTTTAATAGGCTGTGTCAAAGTTTCACATTCATTTTTCAAACAACTTCACTTTCTAAAAGGAAGATTCATTTCTTTTAAAGGCTAAAAACACACTTAAAAAAAAAAGGCAGCTATGACTCCTTCCCCAGCAGTCCTCCTAATCCATTTCGCATCTAAGCAAAGGCTTCTGCAAGAGGCTTCACGCAGAACAGTGTCCTGCATGTAACCACCCAGTGCAGGTTTTTCCCACTCACTCCTCAGAGAATTAGCACCGCCTCAGCAGCCATTTTCTTGCCATCCTTGAGCTTCTCTGAGTGTCATTAATCCATCTTCTTCCCCTGATGCTCTCTGCTGGTCAGCTTTGCTGTCTCCCATTAAGCTGGAGTTCAGGACATCCTCCACCTGGCTGTGCTGCCACCACAACAGGACACAAAAGGAGCCCAAGTGTAAAATCTCCTTGGCCGTTCGTGCAGTCACCCAGTGGCTTTCTGTATAGGTGAGGAGCTGCAGCGCTATCTTGGGGAGAGCCAGAAGAGGGAAGTGGCTGCAGGCCAAGCCCTCTCACATCTCCTAAGCAACCACTAAAATAGATGAACAGTCTTTTCATAACAGCATCATGATAAAGTGATTTGGCAAAATGAGAATATAATTTCCTGTTGACTATTAAAGCTTCACAATTGATCTTTAGTCACTGAGCACAGTGGATCTGTGTTCTGCAATAAACAGCAAGTAGGAAATAATCCCCTTTATTATTGCAACATGAACTAAGAGGATCCCTGATTTCACGACCAGTCTGTGTGCACCAAATCAGGAGCTGCTATAGAGACAAGCCTTTGTTTTTTAGGCCACCATCCAAATTTTCTGAGTTTTTAGGGTTTGTGTCTTTAAAATTTTCCTGGAAATTAATGGAGGCAGTGGCTTTTTCAGTAGTTACTGGTTTATACTGAAAGCTGAGATTCTTACAAGAAATTCCCTGACTCCAGGAGCTGGGACTTTAAGATATTTGTTATGTATGACAGTAATATTACAATCCAGAGAACTTGACACATATGAAACCACCTTATGTCCTATGACAAGGACTATGCCAAATTGACTCCTCCAGTTTTGTTAATGACATGTGAGGTATTCAAGTTGTCTTCTGTATTATGCTGAAGTGCAATGGCACAGAATTCTGCTTACTGTATCCTATAGACCCTGTATGCTAGGGGTCAATCTGAAATGCAGAATTTCCTTGCTGCATTGATTTCTCCCTTTTACCTGACTCACCTGCTCTAACACTTGAATTGCTCTCTGCACCCTCCACTTGTCTACACAGTTTCTGCCTGCAATTGCTGTCCTACAGTGCCTGTGAATCAGTGCTGTGTACCCGTGGTGTCAAAATATTATCTTTTTATTTCTCCTGCAGCTGCGTTTTTGCTGCCAGCGTGTGTTCTCCTAAACTGCCCCTAAAAGTTGGTTCCATTTTCAAGTGGCACATACTTGGTATTGTTACAAAAAAGATGCTATGTAACTGTAACTCACACCATTGGATTCTTCCCAGCACCTCTTCAGTTTGCCAGAGAACAGTGCATATGTGGTGATGAGTGGAGCATGACACTCTGGCACTGAAGGCACATGCGCTCATCCTGCTCCGTGCAGGAGATTTACAAGCCTCTTCTCAGGCAGGACCAGCAGATGCCTGCATGGTTTTGGGCAGATACCTTTTTAGCTGATCTTGCCCTAAATTTTGCTAGGATTCTGGTACTCAGCATCTTTCTTTCCCTGCTGGAAATATTGGTATAATTAATTTTTTTTTTTTTCCCCAAGCTCTGACCTCTCTAATGCTTATGGGCCTAAAGGAAAACCCAAAACAGATCCAACTGAAGGATGTTCCTGGAATCTTTCTGAGGGATACACATGCCCTTTTCTGGCTAGAGAGGGTTTGGCTGAGTAGGCCAAAAGAAGCAATAAAGTTGGAACCTAAGGTAATGAAACAGAATCCGTTTTGGATGCAAATCTGCAAATTCCAGGCTCTCATCATTTAGGCTGCTATGAATCAGGCAGAACTCTCGGTCTTAAAGAAATCTCTGTTCATTCTCTCTTCTCCCTGTCTGGCTTTTTTTTTTTTACTTTCCTCCTTTGTTTTCTCCTTTGGCTCCATATTTTTAAAACAAGCAAAAGTAATCTTAATGTGGTTCCTACTCTGCACACCAGTAGAGCTGGGGCTGCTTTTTCTCTCCCTCTACAGAGCTGAGGTTGTAGAAAATGGTAGCCAAACACCACAAGAGCATAGAAAAGAAACACAGGGTGACTGAGAAGGACATCTGACCGCACCTGTAACCCTATATGTACATGAGCAGCTTCCACTACAATCAGGCCAGATAGCAAAGGCTTTCCAGGAACAACTTGCTGCTAAAACACGCTCTGGCAGGGATACAGGAATAGAGGTGAGGGAGAACAGAGAGCAGATCTTACACTGCTCCTTGCCACCCTGATTTGTTGCCCCTTGGCATTCCCCCCATGTCTGACACCTCCTCAAAGACAGTCCCTGGGTCAGGGCCACACCACAGAGCTCTTAGCGTGAGGAAAAAGCCCATGCTGGAGGTTGCAGCAAGAAGGACAATCGCTTCCCATTTCCCAGTACAGTATGTTACAAAGGACTGTTGCAAAGCTTGGCCGCCTGACAGTTTCGTTTGCAAGAGTATTGGCCCCTTTCCAAGCAATTCTTTCAGGTCTCATTGTTTGGTAGGAAACAAACAAGGGGAACAGCGCTGGGTGGGCACACCAGAAGAGGGTCTAAATATAGCAGGGCAGTGTTAGGGAGACAGACTTCTTAGCCAAAGCTTGCTCTAAAGGTAACAGAACCCCTCTGCTAGTCTACAGAAAAGATACCAGTTCTGCTATAGGCACCCCAGCTACACAGGAGAGGGCTCCCTAGAGGTCCCAATCACATTGGCCCGCTACAACGATGCTACACTATCCGTAAAAGTTGAAAGAAGCCTGTTAAGCTGTGTAAGTAACTGCAAAGCACAGGCAGAATATTATTGATTCCAGCCTGAAGTCTTCAGAGTACTTTCTGCTATAATTCACACCCAGTATACCTTCAGCATGAGTCAGGAAATAATTTGAACTACAGATTTAGGAAATGAGGTGTCAGAGTGAAGGCAGGCCAAGCCCTTTCAGCCTATGATGGAAAGAAGATAACTTCGTGTCACCTTTGCCTGGAGGTGTTGATACTGAGTAGGATTCAAACTAAATGATGCTGCTGACAGCACTGCAGGGCTGTTGGCATTTCTGAAAGCAGAGGAAAAGAGAAGGCAAGTGTGCCAAAGAAGTTTAAAAACATCCTCCACAAACTGGCACATCCCCACAGAAAACATAGCTAGAACAACCAGGTAAGGAAATGGTAAAGGAGAAACGTGGCTTCCTTGAGGGGAGTATATGCAGAGCTTTAATATTATACATCCTGAGGGAGGGAGCACTCAAATCTCAGGCAGAAAGAATCTCCCCACGTAGCTGGTTTCCTTTCTCAGTACCTTCAGCATGGGAGAGCACAGTAGAAAGGCAAGTAGTTTTTCCACTTAACCTAGGCACACGCCTAACTGTGAAGAGGGATGTAATGCAAGGCAGGAAGGGAAAGTCTAGAAGGGAGAGGGGATATGGTCAGCCTTGCAGAGAAGACAATAGGAGATCATTTGTGCAGACCCACCAGTGCTTTCCCTACGGGGACTTCGCTCAGCGAGTAGAAATAAGAAACGACAAATGTGCTGGAGCCTGCCACTTGCAAGAACACCTGGCCTTGCCTGCCACAGCTGCTAGCACTCTACCCACCACAGCTGACAGCCATTGAGGTGTTTGCAAGGGGGACATGTGGCTTTTTCAAACTTACATTTCCTCTCTTACCCCTTCCTGCCACCAAGTCATATTTTGCCTTGCTAGAGGCAGAGAGAAGGGCTGAAGTAGCAGCCTGTCCTAGCTGGAGACCATCACCATAGCTGGTAATTCTTCATACGAACCCTTCTTTGTGGTGCTAGAGGTTCAGATGCAGTAAAAAGAGTCTTAGTTGAAAGCTTGTGCTAAAACAAGGCATAACTCTCCCATAGAAAAGATGATTCTCAGAAGTGATCAAGAGAAGACCCCAGAATAAAAGAAATTGTGTTTTCAGTGACTTCTAAAAATAGCACATAACAGACTAGCTTTTATCCCTAAAATAGTGTACATCCCCTAAGCTATTTTTTTAACAAATAACATTATTACAAAGCAGCCCTTATTTTCTACAGAAAGTGATCAAAATAGATTGAGTGAACACCAAAACTCATTCCTTTCCTCCAGCTTAGTCCTTATAATAGAGTTTCTTTCTCAGTCCTTATCCTTGCATCAACATTAAAATAATGCGAGTGCATTAGACTGCTGTTTTTATGCGGACAGGTTAACCCACAACTTCCTTCTCCCATGGCAACATGATTAGCAGAACGGCTAATAAGAAAGGGGCATCTGAAGGTGGAAATACAGGTAGTAACTGAGCAAAGGGCATCTGAAGTGATAGACAGATCTCCTCAGGATTCTCTTCCCTTAGTTAGTTTTCTCAGCTCCTAGAGATCCTGGCTGTGCTTGAGAATCTGGTTATTGCTTGTGTTCACAGGCTGGTAAGACATGAGAAGAAATGGTCTCAGGGTTAAGGCATTTCCCAAGTTCATAGGTCCGGTTGATTTGGCTTGTTGCTTTGCTACAGAGTCGCAAAGTAGTTTTAAGCAAGCTGTTTAATTTCTGTAGGTCTCTTTGATTACCTGATCAGGGGAAAGAAGGAGGCAAAACTTTTCCTGGTTTTGTGGGAATCTTTATTGTTGTAATTTGCAGTGAGGCAATGTGTTGACGAAATCATTGTTCTATGACAGGCTATCTTGCTTGTACTCAGCACCAGGCCGCCAGTTGCCTTTTCCATGTTATCCAGAAAGCTGCTGGCAGGATGCTCTTGAAAAGGCCTGTGTGTGTTTGGAATGGCTCCATGGTGTGAGGTTTGTGGCCTTCCTGCCTCACCAAACGGGTCATCTGGTTGGTAAGATGCTTGGAGAAGGTTCAGAACGTGCCTCTGAGATGAAGGAAGTTTTTGCTAGCTGTGTGGCTTGTCTGGTAGGCTTTTTCTCCGAATGTTTGTTTTATAATACTATTATATCTTATTGCGCTATCAATAAAGTTTTACACTGGGAGGCATAAAGCCTTTCTGTAACGGTCTTTATGTTAAGTAAAGAACAATTGGAGTCCCCAGTCAAGAATTAAAGCTCCTCTGTGCTAGATGCTGTACAAACACAGGATTAAGCAACCACTGTCACTCTTCAGAGAAGTTTGTGGTCTGAGTAAGGGGAGGTATGTTCCTAATCTGTTTTTCTGCATGCTAAACACCTCTGGAGTAACTGTGAAGAGTGGGGGAGGGCAGTCTGGCTAGAAACATAGTTGCATGTTTTGTAGTCACCGTGTGTATAGTCAAGAACTGAATATCATGCGATATTAGGCTACTCATGTGCTTCAGACTTCACGGCACCCGGGATGATATTCAAGGAGGGAGGAAAGGGCAGGCATATATGTCTGGTCCTAATATGTCAGTGACTACACCTGGTCCTCCAGCCATAGATCCTTGTCCTGTGTCCTAACCAGCAAAGTGGGAGAAAAGTACCTTCCTGGTAGAAGGGGTGTTTCATTTGCTCTCTTCTGGTTGCCCTCTATGACATCACTGCGATGACATCATGTCATCATGAAGGCTCATAACTAGGGCCTTCTGGGTACAGGTCTGCAGTGCCTCCTGGTTACACCGTCCTGTCACGTTGTGGGGAGACAGCCAGCAGCAAGGAGGGTCGGTGGCGTGCGAGTGTGAGGTGCCTCCTTCATTTGTAGCTGAAGTGCTGGGGTCTGCAAAGCAACAAAAAAAAAGCTTGCATGGGGCAGACAGACACAAAGGAGAAGGTATGGCATGATGTGGGGCCAGAGGGTCCCCTGGAAGGCAGAAAGGGAGGTGAGAGCTGGGAGAGACAGGGCTTCTGGCTGGGAACGAGGTGAAACTAGGAACGGAGAGTGGTGGGTGACCTGTGACAAAGGAGGCTGAAGAGTAGCCCCATATTCTGCTGTCCGACATGTACTCAGAAACAAAAGCTGCCACGCCAGGCTTCAGACTTCACAATACACTCCAGCCTTGGCCACGGAGATGGGAGTAGGCAGGAAACTTGGCAGGAGTGGGGCAGGAGAGGAAACAGAATATGTCGAGGGGTGGGGAGGGAGGGTGCACCAGCGTGTCAGGGTCTAACAATGAACCGTCTGTGTCAGGAAAACAGTCGTACTCGGCAGAGCTATTTTTAGGGGTTCAGACGCCCCCCGCCTCCCCAGGTCTTCCACTCCCTGGTCCCCCCAGCTCTTTTGTGTCGAGTGGCGCCTGGCAGATTGGTGGAGATTTTAAAGTCATGGATAGAAAAGAGCTCAAACACAATGAAGGAAATGCAGCAGGGAGGGGGGAGATGGGTGCCCAGAAATAGCTGGCGTGACGCCTCTGCTGCGGCCCCCAGCTCTTTGAAAGGGAAGAAACACTTAGACCTAATGGCCAAAGCTGTTCCCCAGGCTCTCTGACTACATCTGGGGTCACCGATACCTCATCTGTGAGAACAGAGAGGGCTGTAAAGTCATTATCCATCCCACGTTCATTCACACACAAATGCTGGCGTGCCATATCCGCTCTCAAGCTGAAAGGCGAGGCATCGCAGATCAGCAGCAAAGCGGGATGGGAAGGTTCTACACCTTCCTGCATGAACCTGCGTCCCTCTCTGACAGGGAGACCTTTGTGACTGACTTCAAATCCTGACCTATTTTTACAGGTTCAAAGGGAAGGAATTAAAGTAAGTGTCATGGGCCATGACTTCCTGATTTGGGCTGTGGTACTGTGGGGCAGCTGGCCATCACAATGTTTTCATGATGGCAGGGACTAGGAAGTAATCTCTACAGAGAGATTGCTTCTGTGAGAGCTCTGGCTTGGCTTGGTGTTTTTCTTATTCTGCAGACTCATGTTTTTATTTTTATTTTATTTTTTGGTTTTTTTTAGGAGGGAGAGAAATTCCCCCTTCTTTTCCAACTGTTTCAGCTCTGAACTTATTTTGCTTCCCATACTTCTGGCTGGAGCTCTTTTCTGCTCCGGCTTTGCCTGTTCTTGTCTGTGAAAGCTTTTCCAGGAGGGACGCTGGCTCACTCCTTAGCCCTGCTGCTCACCCTAACTATTGCAGAGACCTCCCCTGCCTGCCAGTCTGCTCAAATCCAGATTTCTTATTTTTTTCTTCCGTGGAGGAGAACATCAGCCCTTTCCCTCAGAAAAATCCTCTGGCTCAGCACTGATTTCAGGCTCTGATATGAAGCACTTTGTTTGTAAAGCCTCCCTTGTTTGGTTCGTGCTCACCTTGCCTGACCTCCTCCTCCTCCCGGCTTTGGGCTCCCTGGGCAATCCTGCAGCGACCTCCCCTCTGTCCTCTTGCTGAACCTTGTCTTGGCATGGGGAAAGCCTTCCCCGTAGCCCAGCCTGCCTGGCAAGAGCTCTCCTGGAGCTCCTTATGCCTTCATTTGCTTGCCACAGCACACGACTCTGTCACCCCACCTGCCATACCATTTTCTTTCTCAGGGTCCCTCTTCCCTCCATGGGGTACCCAGCATGGGGCAGCAGGACAGCAAAGTGCAATGCCTGGGAGAGCCTGTACGAATAAAGTGGGAATCCTCCCTGTTTTGTTTCTAGTTTCTTTTCCTTGGATTTGTGCTGCAAATATGTTTTTTTCTCGGCAGGGAGATGGCAGCCTCTTCCTGCCCTGTGGTGGCACCCTGGTGGCAACGGCTTATGGCGGTTCTGTGGCCTGGCCCTGGGCAGCCATTAGCCACCTGCAGCCCAGCCGGGGTCATGGCAGCACGGTACAGCCCCTAGATAACCAAAATCAGATGGCAATACTCGATTTCTGCCATGTTCGTTGGCCAGCGTGACCTACCACCAAAGCTCCTAAAGATGGTGCCTCCCTCAGCGGCTGCAGGGAACCACCGGCACTGGCTCCAAGAAATGGTGCTTTCAACTGAAAATGCCTACCGGCCTGTGAGAAATGCCAAGGGGCAATGGTGATGGGCTGGCCCATGGGCCACTGAGACCCCTCAGAGCAGGGCTGCACAAGGGAGGTGAGGGGGCCTGTGCTGCATGGTAGCCATGCCAGGGTGCTCCCCACTATGCCTGAGGCCACAGCTCCCTTGCTGGTGATATGAGGAAGCCATATGCATGCAGGGGTTGATTTTATTTATTGATCTATTTTTTAAAGAAGTCATCCTCTATTGAAACATCCTGTTTGGATAGGCTTGCAAGGGAGGAGAGGGGAAACTGTATCTAAGATGAGGGAGGGTATAGAGGTGGTGCAAGAGTGTGGTGTGGTGGGTCACCAGGCAGAGGGGACGGTCGAGGGCTGTGAACACAGACCCTGTTGGCAATACTGTCTGATGTAGGACGATGGAGGAGACCAGTACGGGGAGTTTAAACATTCTGCTTGGTTCATGAAGGGAGGGGGATGTCTACAGAGATGAGCTCAGGACTTTGAAGAAGATGATGTGGTTACCCACAGTGGTGAAGTAAGTCCCCTGTTGCTGGTCTGGAGAGGGCTGGCATATGTGGGAGGACATGTCTCCTTTCCGAGGGTGCAAGGAGAAGGCTTTCTCTTCCTACAGAAGGCAGCCAGCCACCCGGACAGTGAGAGGATGGCCTGGTGAGACATCAAGGTCTGAGCATCCTGTTGTCTGTCAGCCACGTTTGAAGTCTGCCCTTTGGCAGGCAGGCAGGATGCGCCGTGGCACGCGATGGGTTTGGCGGCATGCCGCTATGGGGAGGCATCCCATGTGCCGACTCAACATCAAGGTGCTATGAGAAGCCCAGAATAAATTCAAGGAAGTGTAAAGTATTCTGTGAGCACTGAAGGTCCCTGAGAGCAACCATCCGTCTGGTGACAGGAGCTCAGTATTCCCACTTAGCCTGGGAGCAGGAAGCTGGTATCCGACAGGCCACACACCTCTCTAGTACCCTTCTGGAAATCATTTTCCCTCCAACCCTTCAGCCAGCAAGTTGTAAAACAAGGGTAATGATGATAATTATGGTGATAAACTGCACAATAGGAGTTATAATTGCTCAAGGTCCTTCACTAGGGCTTTTGGTGCTTTTTTCTTGTATATGAGGTGATAACATCCAACACTTTTGAGGACAAAAAAAAGAAGTCATCACCATACCAAGAGACAGAACCTGAATTGCTTTTGGCAGTGGTTGGATCAGTTGGAGGCTCAATTTCTCTGAAAAAATGACTCTATCAAAATAAAGGGGTGAGGTGGTGAGTTTGTAGAAGTCTGTGGGAGGAGATGGGGTTTCTCTGCTGCGTGAGGATGGGGAGCCCAGAGTTAAGGAGGGAGGGAGATTAAGGGTGTCCTCTGCCTAGTTTCCCGGCCAGATTTCCTCCAAATCCAAATTACCCTCCTCCTCTTTGATCTGATTTTTGGTGAAAAGCTGCAATTTCCTGGTGTGTGTGGTTTCTTTTTTTTGTTTTTTTTTTTTTTTTTTTTTTTAAATTTATTTGTTTATTTTTCACAGAATCACAGAATGTTGGGGATTGGAAGGGACCTCAAAAGATCATCTAGTCCAATGCCCCCAGCCGGAGCAGGAACACCTAGATGGGGTTACACAGGAAGGTGTCCAGGTGGGTTTTGAATGTCTCCAGAGAAGGAGAATCCACAACCTCCCTGGGCAGCCTGTTCCAGTGTTCCGTCACCCTCACTGAGAAGAAGTTTCTTCTCATATTTAAGTGGAACCTCCTGTGTTCCAGTTTGTACCCATTGCCCCTTGTCCTATCATCGGTTGTCACCGAGAAGAGCCTGGCTCCATCCTTGTGACCCAGATCCATGTAGTTATATTTGGCAGGGAGCAAGAGGGGGCAGTGAAGCCTTGGCAGAGTTAAGTTTGCCTCCCTAGGTGAAGCATGCAGCCCACCCCTGTAAGGAGGTCTGGACTTCTGGGATAAAAAATGTGGGGAAAGTGCAAGTGCCTGCTCTTATGAGCAGAGATATGCATGTACTGAAGGTTAGACTAGAAAAATGTTGGGTGGGGGGAGCAAGACTCAGGGCCTGAGTGTAGACCTGTCCCATTTCCCTTCTTGCTGCCACTGAGTGATTTCTGTTCCTTATCTCTAAACCCCTTGGCTGGTCAAGGGGAGCCTTTTTTTGGTAGCTGACTCAAAAGTACGTGAACATACATGCCCAGATGGCATCTATTTCTGCTTGCCAGGGAGCTGGGGAGGAGGTAGCTGAAGGTCTCCCTCCTCCCCCCTCTCTTTAGTTTCCCAACTTTCTGCCCCCTTCTTGCACTTTGCTAACTCCAGCCTGCGCCTCTGTGGAGGAAGGCAAATCCTGAAATGATGGAGTCATGTTCGAGGGCAGGAAGGTGCCTTGTGATGAAGGACTCAACGAAGAGAGGCTGAGATTCACTGGAGCAGCTCCTGGTCTCTCTCCTCCTCACCGGCCCCTCCTCAGGCCTTTTCAGAGCCAAGCGTTGGTAACGCAGGAAGCGTCTGACCGCGCCACGGGCTGCGGCTGGGCTCGGCTGGGCTGGCAGTGATTTCCTCTCAGGCAGTCCGTTATCTGTCGACTGTCAGGACAGGCTTGCCCTCTTCCTCCCCTCGGCCCCAGCCCCATTCCCCAACTCCTCTCCCTGCCTTCCCTCAGCCTCTTGCACACACACGCGCGCGCACACACACATGCACACACACACACGCACTTTACTGCCAAAAACCGTCCTCCGCCTCCCTCCTCAGCTAACTTCCTTTCAGCATTTTTTTTGAGCTGGATAATCCTAGGATTTGTAGAACGGGGGAAAGGAGAGAGCGAGCGAGCGGGAGTCAGGACAGGAAGCTGGTTTCTCATTCCTCTAACTGTCCGAAGGCAGGAGGAGGGGAAGAGGGGGAGCCAAAGAGGAGCCTTGTGCAGACTCTTCCCCGGTCCCTTTTCATTAGTCCGTTTGAACTTCCAGTCTCCTCCGAAAGCTGAGAGAAGGAAGACCAGACTGGGACAGTTTCTGCTGGAAGTGGCGACAGTGTGGCTGACAAAACCCAGAAGGTGGCTGTGGAGGGTCCCAGGACCGTGCTGAGGGAAAGACGTTCCTCCCCACCATCGCTTGCCCCCCAACTTGCCAGCTCCGATGTGGGCACCCGTCCACCACCCACTTCCCTCTGATGAGAACCCTGCCGGGCTCGGGCTATGATCGCTGCTGCTGCCAGCTGGGGAGCCTCCTCTCAACCTGACCTTCTTCTGCCACAGGAGCAGCCCAACATCTGGTGGGGATTAATGTTTACTTCTCCAGCTGGACGCTGTACAGGACCCCCGATGTCACCCCCTGGGAGTGGGATGCAGGCGGTGGTCTGAGAAGAGCAAGATTTTTTGTTGCCTGGCGTGAGGCTGGGGGGAGGGGGGCAAGGCAGGAGGGGAGCAAACCTCTTTTGGGACTAACCTCATGAAGAACAAGGGAGCCAAGCAGAAACTCAAGAGGAAGGGAGCTGCGAGCGCATTCGGCTGCGACCTGACCGAGTATCTGGAGAGCTCTGGGCAGGATGGTAAATGCCTCTTTATTCTCACTCTGGTAGCGAAGGAGCAGAGCACGTCTCCCTTTTTTTTACTGGTAGGACTGCAAACCAGACCTTCCCAAGGCTGAGGGCTAGACAGCCTGGAGCTGGTTTATCCCCGGGAAGTGGAGTCACTGCCTGGTTACTCACAATGAATGAATGATCAGAAGATTGCTTTGTTGACGTGCTTGCATGACCCTTGCATGAGTAGAGCTGCATGTGGGGAAAAGACTGGGCTAGGGCTCTCAGGCTGCCTAAGTGTGGATGGAGGTGGCCAGCTGTACATCATGGTGCCCTCTCCTATCTACCTGGCTGTGGAAGGGGGTAGGCTTTTAGGGAGCTAGGTTCGGAAATTAGAACTGAACTTGGTGTTTGCCTCCTCCCGGACCTGGAAATCCTTCCAAAGTCCACAAGACTAGAGTTCTACAGGGCTGTAAGGAGGAACGGGGAGTGTTCCATCTGCCCCTCCTGGACTCCAGTACAGTTCCTATATTGTCCTTTTGCTGCTGGATTGAGGAAGGACAGAGACTGGGGCGTGGTATGGAGTAGAGATGAGTGTGCAGTGTAGGGGGCAGCTGAGCTAATATTTTCACTACCTTACCTGTTATCTTTCTTTCCTCTCCTCCTCCCCCTGACCTTCATGCCCCCAGATATCAGATGAGAACATGGTAGCTCAGAGAAGAGGTAACTGCAATAAGATCAAAGGGTCCTGACCTTGAAATGGTTGGTTCTAGATGAGAGAAGGAGCAGAATGGTTTTTCTTAAAGAGGCTTGGATGACGAGAGAAGCAGTTGAGAGTTTAGCATACAGAAAGACCTGCAGTTTAGCAAGAGGAAAAATAAATTTATGCCTGTTACCACCCCTGATGTGAGAATTATGTTCCAGGTTTAGCATTATGTTCCAGTTTGAATTAACTATCTTTTAGCAATGTCAGGCTACTCTGAGCAAAAAAAGCTTCTAGAGGCAATGTCAGCTTTATATGGGGAGGGCTGTGCAATCCGTTCCATTTGCTGATGAGCTTGGCTGATGAAGTACAGTGTGGAACTGCACTGGCAGGCGGATGGACTACATAACAGTCGAACTTTCCGTTGCACAGTGAAGAGGGCAGTACATATATCATTAAGATAAAAATGTTATATACGTGGATTTATTTAGGTATGGGGGAAAACCAGACATTCACTTTCATGGTGAGTCGTCCCTAACAATTGCTGTATCTTTTAACTTACATAGCCCTTAATGGCAATTGAATTGAAATAGCAAAATAGCAGACTTAATGACTGATACCACTTTGCGAGCATGAGGTACAGATAGATAAATTCCATTCAGTGCTAATATGAGCTGCTGTGGTGGAGGAAAAATTTACAGCTCTTTACAGGAACACTGAAAAACAACACAGGGAAAACAGGCACAGGCAGTATATTCAATTGAAGCAGCAAGGCGGATTTTAAAGGAAGAAAGATAGTTACTGCAGCTGAAATTAGGCCAGAACAGCAAAATTTATTAGCAGAAATCCCATAATTTTTTTTAATAGTTTTTTGAGCTCCAGAAAGGAGGACATTGTCTCAAGTCTCATTTGTGGGATGGTTCACAGTTTCAACCTACTTATCCCTCCATGCTGAGGAGCAGTGGGGGAGAATATGAAGTTCCTTTCCCTTCATGCAGTAATGCTATTTGCTGAATGGCACATCGTGGGATCCAGAACTGAAAGACTCAATTGTTATAGGTTTATTGGGAAGGGTATAAGTTAGATTGGTACAATCCAATTCATTGGGACAGGGGGAGAAGAAGTGAGACTATTAGAGATATGAATTTTGTTGCTAGTAGGCCTCTCAGGATCAACAAGAATATGACCAGGTATGCCAAAGTGACATCTTGGAAGGAAATGAATGTTTGGATGTCACCAGGACACCACAAACTTGCAACCTGTAACTATGAAACAAAATTAGAAGAGCATTTAGGGTATGAGATATGGTTGATTTTGGGACAGTTGTGTTGTCACACTAAGAATTATTTCCAGTGAAGCCAGTACTCCTGCAAGCAGGGGCTTTGGTATAGACATAAAGCAATAACTTACTTTCTGCTTTAGGTAGTACTATGTGTTTAACTGGTGGGATGCAGGCTTTGGTTGTTCCCTACTTGGAAACCATGAAGATGTAAGACTGTGGTATCTGGGAATGATGAGGAGGGTGAGAACACTTTGGCTGCTATCCAGAAAATGTTTTGCTGTGGGCCTTTGTGAAAGCGGGTTTTAAAATGCACCTAGAAGGGTTAACTGGGAAAGAAGAAGAGGCTGTAGGAGAGTCAAGACGCAAGTCAGATAGTTGTGCTTTCATGCTCAGGTCTGCTTTACCCTGTCCTGTGCTGCTGCTTTGTGTGACTGGTCCTGCACACTTGCACAGGTGACGAGGAGCAGAGACCTGCTTTGCTGGTGCTGGGGATGGCAAAGGGAGCACAGAGCATGGCCAAGGCGAGTGTAGGCAATTCAGTTTGGCTTTTTCCCTCGGGATTAGTACATGGCCGTTACAGTTAGGGGGTGCTGTACTGCTTGTGTGATGCCTTGTGAAGGAGATGCACAACTTGAGTCTCTACATGCTTGTGGTTGTTGAAGAGTAGCTTGTGCTTTCAGCAGGGACCTTAGTCCCTGTGTCCTTGCCAAATTCCAGTGGAGAGAAAGATATTCTGCTTAAGGTATCAGCATTTCCTCTCTTGTAATTTAACCGTTTAATAACATGCCAAGGTCTGCTTCAGAGATGGCTGCATTTCAGTGAAGGGTGAAAAGATCCTGCTGTCTCCCTTATCAGACAGATGTACCTAAGGCTCTATTATAAAGAGCCTTATGTTAATACAATAAAAGCTGTGGCAGAGCTACAAAGTATTTAAGAGAGGTGTAGATGGAAAGACTTTATCAAGTACAGTGGGGTAGCTCGGTAGACAAAAATGTGATACAAAATCCTTTAGCCCTAATTTGATTCTTCAGATCTGACCCAGGTCAGTGGTGATTGACAGATGTTGCTGTCTGGTGGCTGGTTTGAAGCTCAGATGTGTTGAATTTATTGTTATTCAAGTCAGTCCCTGTCAGTACCACATTTGACCCTACTTGGCCTTTTCCTGCTGGCAGTCTCTACACAGAGACTGGTCATGATCCTTATGGGGGCAGACTGCTATCAGCACTCCTAAGCATTTAAAATCATGACTCAGGCCACAAAAATCATGAGATAAATTCTGTTTTCTGAAACTTCAGTTTGCATCTGAGTTATGTTTTCAAGTCTTTCTATGGGCAAGAGGGCTAGAAACTTAGGGAAGAATCAGTTTTTCTTCCTTCCCACTGAAATTCTCAAGCAATGACTTTAGTAGCAATGGATTTGAGGAAAAGCTCACATAAGACATAAAAGAATGGTGACTGGCAATAGCAATGAGTAGAAGTCATCTGATTTCACATAGTGCCTGTTCTGCTGCTGTCAGCACTGAATCCGCACACGGAGGTTAATGATCTTTTGGAGTGTCAGAGCTTCACTAGAAGGCAGTGCCAGGCTTCGGGCATGGATAGGCACCCATGTAGGAGGAGGCTATTGCTTATTTCCTCTACTAAAACATTTTTCTGTGTCAAACTTTATTCAAGTGTTGTACAGGTGCAACAAAGTTAACAGATATTAGCCCTGAGGATTAACATTAGGGCCATGTTTTGGCCTCTCGAGAACCAGCCTGGTTTCCAGAAGAGAAAAACCCATAGTGCCTCTACTGAAGGCAGTGGGAGCTGCATGTCAGGCCCTCAGGTTCTGTAATAACACCAGTATTATTTTCTAGTGACAAATGGGCCAACAGAGAAAACAAGACTCAAGGTTGTGCACAAACCTTAGTTTGGGCAGGACAGTCTGAACTGCCTACAAAAAGTCACAAAGAGTAGTCTTGCTTCTGGTTATGTCACAGAAGTGTTCTAAGAGAGGGCTGAAAAAGTCAAAGCTGTTAAAGTGAGAGGGACTAAGTAAAAATAGAGTCTAATATTCTCAGTACTTCTAACTGTGGGAGATTCAAGCTGGCATTTCAGGTACGTAACCAGGTGTGTACTCTTTCCTTTTTTAAAAATGGAAAGCATCTGTAAAAATTTGATTGTGCTGCTAAAAGATAATCCAGTCTTTTGCATAGGAACTGCTGCTGATTCAGACCTACCTTTGCTTCATTTGCTTAGAGACAGATAGGACTTGGAGAAAGGTTGAATCGTTTCCCTCATATTTAGTATGATGGTGTCTAGATGTTGGGATAGGAGGTATTAACAGGACTACAAAAAGTCAAATCTCAGATAAGATGCCTTGTTCTCAGGATGCAGGTCAGCTCTGTGTGTCCCAGCTTCCCCTATTGCTGGAGAGTTAATGCTGCTGTTGCTGTACCCTGCTGTGGTTTCTTGCACATCTGTTTCCTGCCTGGTGTTGCCTGGTTGGGATGCAATGAGCTCAGCTTTTCCCCTTAACCCCCACCACTCTCCCCACTGCTCCCTCAATGCCTCTCATCCTCAGCCTGTGATACCCAAACCACTTTCTGTCTGTTTATCTAGTGCTGGTTACTGGCTTTGTTCGTCATTTGCTGTAGAAATAGAGTTGCTTCACTTGAGGAGCTTTGGAGCCACGAACCTGCTCATGCTCTCTGCTTGAGGCTCCTTGCCAGCAGCACTCCCCGAGGCTGGAGGGGGAAAGGGAGCTGTTGTCTGCAAATGTAGCACAGGAGGACGGGTGAGGAAACCCTTACATGCCCCTGGATTGTAATATGGGGGAGGAGACAACAGTATGGGTAGCCCATATGATGTTCTTCAATGCAATATGGCTGTGCAATGACTGGTTTCTGCCTTGTCACTACTACATTTGAATGAAAGAGTAAAGAAAGTTTTCATTTAGTGCTAGTGGTCTCGTATAAATATGGTAGTTCTGGCTTGCACTGGCTCCCCAAGCAGGATCTTAACCACTTTTGAGAGCTGCAGTAGGTCAAGACCTTACTGTAAGTTAGGGAAGTATTTCTGAGGGAAAACAGTAACAGTAATTCAGGGGTGATACGCTTTGTACAAAGGAAAGCTGGCCTTGGATACTCTTTGGCTGTTTTGGTAACAGTCCCTTTGCATGCTACCTGCTGCCTGATTTTGATGCTGTGTGTTTCATTGTGAAGCTGCCTCATCTGTGCCCAGGTGGATGAGGAGGCCTGTCACTCAGGAAGAAAGTGGTTTGCTTCGAGAGCAGTCTCCCTTTGGAGCCAACTGTTAAACCTCCTACTCAGATATGAAGCAGCTTCTCTGGATCATGTGGCTTCATTTTCTCACACTCACATGTGCAGCTGCATGTGTTTGTAAGAGTGTGTGGGGACGTGCGTGAGGGTGCATGCAAGCCCATAGTGTATGTGTGTGCCACACAAAGATGCATTTGTGTCCACTTAGTACATTTTTTAAGCTGTTTTTCCTGTGTTGATGTTTTGAAGCCAATGCATACCCGTGCTTTCGGGTAGATGTTTTTGGTTAGTGATGCATGCAGGAAGTCCTGGGAAAACTGCCGAAGGATCATTAATGGCAATATGGAGGAAAAAGACAAGGCCATTTTTTTTCTGAAGTCCCCTTGGAAAAATGAAAATGCCACAGGTCCATTTAATCTGCTGCAGAAGAATGAAGAGCTGCATTCATCCCACTCTCAAAATTAGAAACTGTGGCACTGGGGATTTCTGTCTCAAGAACTGATCGAGCTGAAAAGACACCTTTTTCTGTCTTTGTGGCCAGGTTGCTTTCAATCCAGATCTCTTCCCTGACCTACCTCACTCTGAGGCTATGCAAACACTTGTCTTCCTGTACGGAAGGAAGCAGCAGGAGCTTGGAGAAGAAGGGGACAAGAACTGATTCTTGGCCTGGCTTGAAATGCATTAGTCTTTTTTTTTTTTTTTTTTTTTTTTTTTTTAATTTTTAATCTGATGTGCTGCTGCAATCTGCTCTACATTTTCACACTGCTGACATACTAAGAAGCCACATGACCTGTGCTCTATGGGAGTCTGTCCCTGGCTGTAGTCATGCAGACTGTGTGGATAATTAAGGCTGCATCCTCTCAGCTTTGTGATGGGAGCAAAAGGGACTGTTGGGCTCTGAAGTTTGGGGGTAAAAGAAGTGGGACTGTATTATTGTACAGCAGAGGAGAGCTGTGGCAGAACACTGAGTACATGAGTTGGCAGGTAGAAGAGCTGGGCTGGAGTTGGGGGCAAAATAGCTTCTTGGCCTTTTCAGAGTTTGCCAAGGCATGTCCAGGGGACAGAGGAGTGAGGAACTCTGCTGCCAATGTGTGTATGGGGAAATTATTAATAATGTAAAAGTCGCTTTTTCTCCACCTACTTCAACAGGCGGAGCATTGCATTATAAGTCCCAGATATCAGCCTCTGTGGCAACAAAATGAGAGCAAAAAGACACTGGGAACAACAGGAGCAGAAGCCATCTGTCTGCTTCTGTTACTCCAGTGTTCCTCCTTGTTTTGGAAGATGTTTGTGTTACTTCCTCCGTCTATTTCTGGTTCCTGGGAGCTGGATTTTTGTGTCTCTGTGGCATAGTGTTACTGCAGTTAAACAGCCATGTTGCGAGCTCAGCTTCTTGTTCTGTATTGACTTTCCATTGCAAGGGCTGTGTGATGAGTAAAGAGCCCTTCCATGCTGCCTCCCGCTTTACATTTCCCTTGCCAAGCACTGCAGGAGGCACACGTGTCGTCTGCATGCACTAAGCCCCATTTTGATCCTGCCTACTCCTCACTCCCTGAGAACAGCATGAATTACATGTCTTACCTGCAGATTAGAGATTAGAGAAGGCATTTTGATTCAGTAAATGTTTTCTCTTTGTTGGTAACGGCTGATTTCATCTGGACTTGGGAAATCAAGAAGTAGGGACTTCAGTGCTCACGATACCGCTGCTCTCAAAGGCTCAAAGAAATGACTGCTGTGGATGAAATGCTGGCACTGCACAGGGTGGATGTGTGACACAGGCTGATGTAGACATGGTGAACAAGTAGTCTGGGAGATCCCCAGTTGTCTGCAGTGCTTGGATCCAAAGCTTTGGTGTAGGCCTTTTTCTAGTTTGGAGAGCTCGTGACACAAACAAAGTGCTAGAAAGCTTGCATCTGTAACTTGGGCTTTGCATATGTGATGCAGTTCTACAGCAGCAACATTTGCTGGCAGTCAGGGTTGTGCCAAAAATTTATGTTCTTGTGTTTCTACTTGAACAGTAATAGGGGAGATGAAAACAGCTTGTCAGTAATGGTATACCCAGCCCTGCCCTGAAGGGCATGGGGTGGGGTGGCTGTCAGACTGACTGCCCACGTCATGGCTTTGACTGGATCTCTGAGCTGCACTGGGTACAGTTTTCCTAAGTGTGAAATACAAGGGGACGGTGATTAAAGGATGGAGAGTTACCAGTGTCTGCCTCCAGTCCCAAACCACCAACAGGGTGCCAGATGCACTTAGGGCTTTGATATGGAAACCTACAGATACCTTATTACAATATAAAGGCTGCTAATTGGCTCCACTGCTGGTTGTTTTAAGGGCAACTTGTGTTGCTAGTTGCCTACTAGTGTCTACTTTCTGTTCATTCCCAGAGCTCCAAGCCCCAGTTGTCCTTTGTTCATATGCCAGAGCCTTCAGCTTCTCTGCTGATAACTTTAGTGAATGTGTTTTGCATTGTCAACAAAAGAAAAATCTGCACCTTGTTTACAATGAACACAGAGAACAGTATAACATAAATTGAATTCAGTGTTAAATTAAATAACATGAGGCAACTGTAGTATTATTATTAACTTTAGTGCTTAATTCAATAATGTAATCCTCTGTTTTCTATATTTATCTGAAACCACAAGCAGACTTTCTGGTCTTCTGCACCAGTGTGATTGCAGATATGAAAGGATTTACCATGGGCTTGAGACCTAGCTTGTTGTCAAATGTCTAGGCCCTTGCATGTAATAAAGTTATAGACGCCAATACTAAACCTCACCCTCATTCAAGTGCTAAATCAATGCTGTTATTGTGTGTGAGAGCAAGGAATTTAGTCCCTAATGCTACAAGTCTTTTGGCACAGCCCACTTAAGCAGACAGGGAAGTCCCAGTCCTCTTCTGTCTCACCCTCCTGCCTTGAACACGACCCTGCAGCTGGATTAGATTCCCCTTTTTTCAGCCCGGTGGAGGCACTTTTGATCTTAACAGTGCACTAAAAGGGATAAAGTAAAACCCATGCTGTTTGCACTTGCCTTCAGTTCCTCTGCCTCAGTTGCTGTCCTCCCATTTGGGAGCAGCAGCCTCGACAAGGCTCAGACCAGTCCACCTCCATCCTGGTGCCCACAGCCATGTGTGACAGCTCCAGTTCCAAACAACGCTGCGTTGGCTGGATGGCCGCTTCGATTTAGGTAATTTAGTGTCCGTATGGGTAAAGTTACCTTAACAGCAGCAGAAAATGTTACAGAATCACAGAATCATTGAGATGGGCAGGGACCTCTTCCGATTATCTAGACCAAACCCTCTGCTCAGGCAGGGTCACCTTGAGACATTTCTCCAGGACTATATCCAGCTGAGTTTTGAATATCTCTACAGATGGAGACTCCACAACCTCTGTGGGCAACCCAATCCAGCCTTTGAGTACCGTCATAGTAAAAAAGTATTATGTTCAGGTGGATTTTTTTTGGTTGTTTTCAATTTGTGCCTCTTGTCCTATCAGCAGGCACCACTGAGAAGATCCTGGCTCCCTTTTCTTCATTCCATCTCATCAGGTATTTGTTCACATCACTAAGATCCCTCCTGATTTTTCTGTTATCCAGGCTCAACAGTCACAGCTCTCTCAGCCTCTCTTCATATGAGAGATGCTCCAGTCCCTTAATCATCTTTGTGGCCCTGAGCTGGGCTTGGTCCAGTAAGCCTTTCTTGTACTGGGGAGCCAAGAGCTGGACACAGGACTCCAGGTGTGGCCTCACCAGTGCTGAGCAGAGGAGAAGGATCACCTCCCTCCACTTGCTGGCAACCTGCTTCCTAATTCTTCTAACATTCCTAGTAATTTATACAGTTTCCATCAGAAATTGGCCTTGGCCTCCCAGCCTAGGCTCACAGTTCCACTCAATAACTAACATGCAATTGGGACAGCACTAAGGATCCTTTCTGCTCAGGTTAATGCTGAAAATGAATTGTCTTCTCATAAAGAGCCTCTGTTCTTTAAATGGTTTCTACAGTCTTGCTGCTGGCCAGCTCAAACAAGTTAATGTATGCTTTAAATACCCTGATATACTGCATTGTATGAAAGCTGCGCATAGCCTTGGTTTAATGGAAATCCTACAAATAATGTTGTGAAGCAGCACACCTTTCTCAAGTCAGGGTTGTACAGCCCCCCAAAGGCACCATGCAGAGAACCAGGGGCTTGTGGCCCGATTTGTCTCTCTTGTGGTGGCTGTGTTACATGCCCTTCTCTAGCACAGGGACTGGGCAAGGGGAGGGGAAATGCGCACCCTGTACAGGATTCTCAGCTGTGGCTGCTGCTCTCAGAAATATGACCTGAGCAGCTGAGCTGGGTTCATAGCCATTTATCTCCAGCTCCTCTCTCTGCCCTGTTCTACACTCAAGGCTTAGCTACCTAAATGCCTTTGGAAATGCTATTATCTCTTGTGCTCTCTGGGGCCAGGAGCAGCTTGAAGATTTATCATCTGGAACAGGGGGCTTTGCTTAGTTCTGTAAAGCACAGAACAGTTAAAGAAAGAAAAAAACTAAACCCCAAACCAAATGCAAAACCAGTTTTACATCTCATGTCCTTTGCTTTCTCCCATCTGGGAACGCGTGTACATTTGGTTTTATAATGCGATTAAATACTGTCACATTGTGAAATGGCTAGAGGAGGCATACCTGCATCTCTAAAATAGGGATTGAGCATCCAAAAGGCCAGGAGACACTCCTTCTGTAACTAAGTTGTGTAACTTGTTTCCCACAAAATATCAGATGGGAGACCAGGTCAGGTTCTCCAGCACAAGTTTCATTTAAAGGATACCTCTGTAGTTTTCGCCAAACACAGCAGCATTGCTACTGCCTTTTTTTTTTTTTTTCCTACAACGTGCTGACGTGCTCACGAGCTTTCTCTACGTGTGGGATGCAGGGCTGAGGATCCAGGATAGCTCTGTGCCTGACCTCACTGTCTGCATTCACTGGCTCACCAAAAAATGCTGATATAGCAAACCTGGAACACTGAGAGAACAGGAAAGGGGTTTGTTTATCTGGATCTGAATATTTCAGTTGGGATATTTTTGATACTAGTAAGTATTCTGTATTTGGCACCTCTAGCAGTGAATGTGACTGTCAGTCCTGTTGCAGACAGGCAGTTTGGCAGTACAACAGGGCCAACCAGCCTATGGAAAACCCTTTGCTCCATGTGCAGCTAGTGCTTGTTTTTCTATTCATCTCTCGTTATGGTGCTGCTGGTAGCGATGGCAGTCACGCCTCAGGAGGTTCAGAGGTGTGATCAGGCAGGGTGAGTCTCCTCCTGGCCCCCTGGCATCTGTGCTGCAACTTGTGTGAAATAAATAAGCTGTCAGCAGGACTGAATTGCTTGCTTTGCTTTTGCAAGATTGGAGAGGGGAACTGCTACACCATTTGGATATTTCTCTTTTTATTTTCCCAGTGGGCATTTTCCTTACCCTTGCTCTGGTCAGGTAGTTTCAGATACATGAGAGGCAAAATGAGAACAAACTCTCTTGTGAGATTTATTGCATCTTCTGCTTCTAATCAAGACAGAAAAATAGAGCAAGAGGCTTCCTTCTGTAATCCTGTTCTCTCCTTTCCAGTCCCAGCTGGAAACCAGAAGTACAACGAGGTAGAGGAATGCAGCAAAAAATGTTAAAACAAATGTCCTGGAGCCTCTAAAAGGAGCATGGGGTGTGGCCTGAGGTGACAGCTCAGGATTACAGAGGGGACGTGGGGGGATTTTCCCTTCTGTCAAGGGTTTTCAGTTCCCCTTACTTAGTTGTGGGTTTTTTTTCCGTATTTCTCCCCCACTCCATTTCAATAACTTTACTTCCAGCATGGCTCATGCACGTTGCCAAAGTCAATATATCAAGCATCAGCACCTAAGGCAGGCTTAAGAGTGGTAAATGGGAAGAGCTGGTTTTGATCTATTGAGTCCATTATTCTTCCTTCCCGGCTTGATAGCGAGCGCCAATCACACACTGCTGCCCAAGGTTTGCTGTGTAAAGCCACAAACGGGGTCTGAGTCAGGAAATTCAGTTCCAGATCCTAATAGCTTCAATTTGGGGTCCCCCTCTAGACATTGTCCTGCAGAGGATCCCTGTCCTTGTAACAGCCAGGCACAGGTGACCCATTCTCAGGGTGCCAGGCAGAGCCTAGTGGTGGGGGCAGCCCCTGGGCACTGCTTGTACACTGGCTTCAGAGGCAGAGAAGGAACTAATGTGATAAGTAGAAAGAAGGGCTAGGAGTCCTAATTAGTCCTCATTTCTAGCCTGCTAGAATACCCATCTGTCACTCTGCTGCAATAACAAGATTTGAGAAGATTAACTGGATACTACTTAGGCTCCAAAACATGGCAGCTCAATAAGCATGCTGCTGTTCAGCCTTAAGCTGTGCTTGCAGCAATTACACCCTAAGCAGGTTTATGTCTGGTTAGCATTTGCACAGGAGTTGCCCAAGAAAATCTGCTGCAGGAAGAGTGATTCAGAAGATGTCGGGCGTAGTATCAGTTCAGTCAAGTTGTTGACTTGTCACCATTTAGGGAAATGCTGCCATTTGGGCACAGTGGAAAACAAGGGCCCAAATCCTTTTAAAAAAGTTCTGCTTTATCATTTGTATCTACGGGATAGGGACTTTTTTTTTTTTTTTTTTTTTTTAACACATGTATACACTATGCTGTGTCTTTGCCTTTCCAGAAGCAATTTCAGCTGGAGCTGTGATTTGTTTTTTCACTCAGTGTCCGAAACTGTCACGTAGCGTTGCTCTGCCCATCTCAACAGCTGTCCCCTCCCAGCCTAGAGCTGGGTGAAGTGAGTCTTGTTTTTGTGGTTTGTGAAATATTTCAGGATGTAAAGCACTCATTAAATTATTGATGTTAGCTCTTGGGCATTAAAGACAGACGTGAAGTGCAGCTCTGGATCCTAAGGGCTTTGGAGGCTTATCCCTGCTCTAATAATGGTTCCCTACATGGGATTTTTCATGCATCTCTTACTAGTTTTGAACTCACTGCAGGATGGTGGAAGGATTTAGAAGATAGACAAAAGGTGACAGCAAGGCTTTTCTTTGCAATATTATATACCTATGAAGCAAATTTAAGTGGGCATTGGTAGAAAAAGGAGAAAGAGACGTGCGTTTTCTTTGGGAGAGAGGGAAAAATCAGAAAAATGTGTTCCTGCCTCTTGTCAGAGAATGTTTGCAGCCTATGAAAAGATTTTGTATAGCTGTGATTCAGGGGACAGTATAGGTGCGCCTGACATCAATTCTTGCACTTAAGGAAAGATATTTTAGCTTTTAAAGTGCCGTATTTCTATCAATTCCCACACTTCTGCCTCCTTGAAAAGAGGCTGATAGCAATAGTGCTACTTGCTTTGCCTCATGGTGACACCAATGTGGACGTTGGGACATTTAGTGCTGTCCTGTCTCTGCAGGAGCTTTCAGCTCTTTGTTTGGGCTGTGGTGGTGAAAAGAGGGAACTCGCCTGATGCGGGATAAGGGAAAGAAGGCAGCAAGCGTGGCAGTGCCTGCTGCTGAGATCTCCAGGCAGCTTTGGGTGTTGCTTGCAAGTTCACAGGGAACAGACTGCAAACAAAAACCTGGGTATGGCAGGAAAATCCTCTCCCATGTCTGACAGGGGCTCCCATATTCAAGTTTGAATGCGAAGTATTCAAGGAGCATCTCCCTTCCTCACCCCTTCTCCCCTCCTTGCGTTGGGATGTTGTGGTTGCACACAAACCTCCTGTTTATGGTGGAGGAGAGGAAGGGGTGAGGGCCATAGCTGACTCTCTCCTTCCCTTGGCAGTTTGCATGTTAATTAGCTTGTCCCTACAAGACAAGCCTGCAGCCCAACAGAGCATCAATTCAGCGGCCGAACAATGTCCAATTATCCCAGCCCCGGGAGCAAGAGGCTGGCCCCCAGCACGTGGGCTCTGTGCTCCTGGCCAAATGGCTCCTCAGACTCACTTGTCTGGGCCAGTAACGCTGCTTGGGGGATTTGACACGTGTCAGCAGTTTCAGATGAGTTGCTTTTGCAAGCTACCAGCAGCACAGTTGTCTGAAATACTGGGAAGAGCTCCATGCATACCCCGGGCAGCGCCATCCACTCCATGCTCCATGCCGAGGCAGTACTGGTGGCTAAAATGGAGCATGGATGTTCATGTGTGAAATGAGATTTTTGCACCCTCAGCTTGGCTTCCTTTATCCTGTATCCGGTTTGGTGACCTGGCAGAGATCTCAGAATCACAAAATCATAGAATGTCCTGAGTTGGAAAGGACCCGCAAGGATCATCGAGTCCAACTCCTGTCCCTCCATATGACAGCCCCGAAGTTCACACCATGTGTCTGAGGACGTTGTCCAGTCTCTTCTTGAACACCGCCAGGCTTGGGGCCGTGACACCTCCCTGGGGAGCCTGTTCCGATATGAGCAGCTTAGGAGCACACCTTTTGCTTTTCTCTTTATGTTCCAGTGTTTGTATGTGAATGAAGACTGAGTTGCTCAGATTGGAGTTTGAATTGTGTAGAGCAAAGGAGGTGGTAGGAGTCACACTGGTGGCATGCCACAGGCTATGGCAAGCTCTACTCCTGCCACTGCTTGACTCAGTGAGATACCTTTGACCACTCCTTTTTCTACATCCTGCTCCCCTCAGTGGTTAAATGACACTGGTATCATCTTCTTTTTGGTATGAAGTTTTCAGTATGATTATTGTTTTTATTATTATTATTAAATGTGAAGGGTCTCAGCTGTTTTCATCACCCAGTACTGAAAAGTGGGCTCTTTGAGCTGTGGGGAGTGCCACATTGGGTGACAGGGCAGAAAAGAATGGTGCTCACCCAGCTTGTCTTCCTCAGGCATACCAAGAGCCTGAGAGGGAGGTGTGAGGAACACCAGGGTGGCATTGTGTACCTCGAGAGGAAGGTTGCTAGTGCTTTCTTCTGAATTAGTGAGGCCTCTGCCCTGATACCTGATGTTTTAGCTTTGACGAGAATGTGACAGCCATTTACCACCTAACCTTTGGGTCTAGGAAATGGAAAAACAATGCAGCATCTATCTGAAATAGCAGAAGAGACTACCCTAAACTGGAATTTGTCCAGGATGCTGTTTTAAGTTCTGCTAATCTTGCAAAAAAAAAAAAAAAAAAAAAGAACTATAAGAAGAAAATAAAAAAAGTGCTACAAAGACTTTCTGCAAGACTGCAGTCTTCATTTTGTAGTCTCTGATTTAGAAGGGAGAATATGCAATAGCACAGCTTTCTCTTTGCACACCATGTGGCATGGTTCATTGCTGGCTCATGGAAAGGACTGCCCCTTACAAGTCACTGGCAGCAATTTCAATTGATTCTGGTTTTGGGAGCAGGCCCAGCCTTAGGTTATTGATAGAAGCTAATGATAATGCATCCAAAGAAACAGCTGAAAGGGAAGAAGTGTGGCAGAGAAATGAAAAAGGAGACCGGAGGGAACGAATGGGGAAAGGGAATAACGGCAGGGGAATAAGGGCAGAGGTGGAGTGGAGAAAGCATGTGCGTAAATCCCAATATGTTTGAAATAGAGGAGGGAGAGGTTGGAAAAACTAGTCTAAGATCAAAACAACTGGAGACTGCCAATGAATGTTAGAAGAGAGAGGGCTATAAGTGGGAGGAAAATTCAAAATCCTGACAGATTTGGTAGTAGGGACAGAGCAGACGAAGAGATGCTTTTTTGGGTACAGAGAGATAGAGGATAGACAGGAATAGTGTACACCAGAAACAACGGAGAGTAAAGGGAGATGCTCACAGTGACAACAACTCTTGTTATTCAAAACTCCTTTTCCAGATTCTTACCTAAAACTGAGCCAGAGAAAGAGGTGAGGGAATTATTTCTGGCTCCTTTTGGCCCTTGAAACAAGCTTGGTTTTGGAAAGTGCAAAGAGATGCTGTTGAGTTACTGCATTGCAAGTGACGCATTTTTTCATCAATTAACTACATTTTTTCATTCCCTCTTTGGTGCCTAACTGATTTTAGAATGAGCTTCGGTCACTGATCAGTTCCAGAGTCCATGGGCGTGAGCAAGAGCAGCTTTGCCTCGCTTAGATAAGCTTGCAATACTTAGCATTTAAATGTGCTCAGCATCATTGCCCACTGAGGGCATGCCATGCCTCAGCTTGCTTTGCTTTGGAAGCCTGTGCTATGAATCAAAACTTATCTGATTTTACAGTGTCCAACAAGTTCCTGCTTTTAGATTGTACAGTTCATCCCCCTTTGAGACAGACCTGTGCAAGGAGATTAACTTAGCCTGGTGGGTTTTTTTATCCTCTGAAACCCATCAGCCATGTACTAACATCAGGATACAGGTCTTGGCCTGAAGTGTGTGGCTCAGCTGTGTTGGCTACAGAGAACTGCAAAGGCAAAGAAATGATTGACTTATACAGCAGTACTGCAGCTATCAAAATGTGAGGAAGTTTGATTAAGTATGATCTCAACGCCCTTTTCCTGCAACACCCCTTCGTGTGTTTGCAATGTGTTTGTTAGTGTCTCAAAGCCCTTAGGACAGTGAAATCTAGGAGTCAGAAAAACAAAAAAACCACAGTCCAGAAACCCAACTCCTTGGCATTTGAATTTGAAGAAGCGTAGTGTGTTAAAGGATTTTTTTTTTTTGCTTCCTCTTTCTTTGCTTCCCCATATCTTTGTTATTCCCAGGAACGACTGTATTTCCTTTTTTTGCCTCTTGCTAAACCACTGGACAGACAGGGGCTTCATCAGGGACCGGTTTCGCAGGACTGCTGGAGTGGGCAAAACAATGGGGCTTTAATCCGGGCGCCTCCAGCAGCCACTGCTGCCCAGAGGTTTCTCTGCGTTCCCAACATGGAACAGTTGCCTCTTTCATGAAGTGCCTGTGGGATGAGCACAGGATTGCTACACCCAAAGCAGTTTCATGCAGCAACAGCTCTCTGAAAGGAAACGTTGCCGAGGACGCTGCTTGCAATGCCCCAGGCTACTGGGATGTCCAGTATGAGAGCCTCTTTCTTTCAGGCCTGGGCTGTGTTTGCCTTCCACATGCGATCTTTGAATAGCTCAAGTCTGGAAAGCATTTAGGAAAATGTCTAACTTTTCTGTTAAAGGACCAAAAAAAAAAAAAAAAAAAGGAGGAAAAAACCAATCAGGGGTAATGGAATAGTTTCCAATGACTTGATGCGGTGTGGCCAAACCATTTGTAATAATTTCCTTTAAATTCCTTTTATATAGAAAGAATTAAATATGAAATCAGGAAGCGGTCATCCTGCCAGCCAGTGACATGTACAGAGAGATCAGAGCAAAGTGAGAAAGACACAGAACAGCAGGAGACTTGCAAAAACCTTTTTTAGCCCTCTCTTTTTCTTCCTCTTTTTGTTTAGTGTACACATCCATGTAGTACTAACAGTTCTTACCCAAAAGAAGCTGTGGGAATCTCCTGCTGTTCCTTGTCTCTCCGATGGCAGCCCTGAACCTTCCTGTCTTGATGTGTCTCATCTGTCTGTGTTTCCTGATGGATTTTGCAGTCCCCAGATGTTTGAATACCTGATTCATCTCAAAGGAGACTGTGAAATATTAAGTATTTTTAAATATCCAGCTTTATAATTGCTTTGTTTAACTTTGCAAAATTCTGAACTCATATAAGGCAATAATAAAAATCACTGCTGTTTTCCTTCAAAGGATATTGCTGTTGGTGCTTCTAAATTTGTGTGCACACAATGGTTTTGCCTTTTTGCTAGCAAGGTTCTAACATACCTGTTTCCTGAATTCTTATTTTTCCAATTCTCTCTTTTGAACCCTCTGTAAAGACTCCTGTCTGGAGTTCCCAGGCTGTTGTGTAAAAGACAACTGAGGTTACCCAAGTGCTACCAAATCCAAGTTAAGAAATTTCCCCAACAAAACCAGAAATCAGAAGAAAAAGACCCTGTGCCTGTTGTCTACAAAGGTCTACAGGTCTACAAAGCTGTCTACAAAGCTGACTTGAGTTGCACCTGAGTTTTACATATCTCAAAAGTCTGTTTGGGTTACGCTCTGGAGGTCTGGCACTGGCCTCTGCTGTCTCCTGCCCAAAGTGGTAGATGGACATGCCTATCTGGAGCCCAGCTCATTTTGAACTGGTTCTTCTCAGATTGCTCTGGTCAGTGTAAATGCCTGAGTCCAGTTTCCCTGAAATCCAGGCTGTTCAGCTGCAGGGTTTTTATCTGAGTCTGTCTCCAGCTTGGCTCTGAGGGAAGGGAGAGTAAATATTACAGGCCAGGAGACTACAGATGCAAAAAATTATAGGCTTTAAAATGTCACTAGCTGAGCACATAATGGATATTCTTTGGATTTCATGATTAGCTGTTGTGTTCTGTTGGCCAATGCTGCCTTCCTGATGCGATTTATAAAGGAGTCTCAGGTTGCAGCCAGGCAAGCCAGAGTCAGGAGTGGATTCCTTGGGAATGCCACTATCTTTTGCAATGTTTCCTTTGTTTCTTCTGAGCAGGACAAGCTTGCTGGCATACAACTGACTCTGACTCCCACCCACTTTGCCATCTCCCCTTCCAGCCTGAGTCCAACAAGACATCGTCCGCCCAAATGTCTGCTTGCATAACACAAAACCAAGGGGGTTATGAACCAGGCCATGCTGCTAAACCATGCTGTTATGCCCATTAGTTCAGATCAAGGCTAGTGCATTATGTGCAGGATTCATATAACGAACTCCCATCTCTACCCAGAGCCATCCTAAAACCTAGGACGGCCCAAACGCTGCATGTGAAACCAGGCTTTAACTCTCATGGGACCACCTGTGCCCATGGGAGCAGGCCATTGGTCTGTGCTCCATGACAGCTGCTTCTGCACTTCATGCATTTCTAGTGATGTGTCTCCCTGCAGTCCCTTTCCTGCTCTTCTCAGGTGGGCCAGAGGGACAGCTGGCCTGACTGAATGTCCGCTACCCAGCTGTCCTCTGGTGTATGAAGCTGTGGAATAGAAGGGAACATACACGGCTGTGTGGCAAAGTTGGATGGACCAGGGCTGTACAAGCCAAGAGATTCCGTAGGATGTGGCTCTGGGCACCCCATGTGTCCTTTCAAGGGCTCCAGCACAGAGGATCTCTAATGGCAAGACACAAGAAGTAAAAGGGACTCACGTGCTGACAGAGAAAGGGCATCTTCATTTTATTACTGTGGCTCTGAAAAGTTTTTCCAGCACCTTGCAGCCCTCTTGACACCTTGCCTCCATTTCAGCATACTGCCTTTTACCACTGATCTCCTCCAGAAGCACAGGCTGCACGGCATCGGGCCAGCTTCTGACCTCAGTGACACTAGTATAAATCTGGGACACTGCAGCCAACTGGTGTGGAAGTACTTCAAATCTGCATACACCGTGAGTGTTCCCAGCTGTAGAAGGGCCTTATGATTTAGGTTGGTGGAACAGCAGAACAAAAGCAACGTCTACATGACGTGGGTACTTGCGTATCTCGCCTGTGACTCAGTGCTTCCACGACATCCACACTTTCCGTGTTACCACCAGAGTGAGCCATGAATTAGCTCCAGGATAGTCCAAAGAATGCACCAGGACACAACTGGTGTCAAGAGTGAAAAAAATAACCAAATTTTAGGTGGATTTGTCAACAAGTAGCTTTGTCGTAACTTACTGCTGTTGGTATTGAAGATGGTGGTAGCATCAACTCCAACAGAAGTAGATTGTGTTGGTCTTGAAGGACAGACTGCTGAGAAAGTATTGGTGAGGTTGGATAGGTATCAGAGGAGCACTCAAGTTGAAAGCTTTAAGGACAGTGCCCAGATGGGAGGTTCTGGAGACCTGGAGACAAGGCATTGTCTGTTTTGAGAATGCTTGACCACAGAATGACCTTCCTTAAATGAAGGCAAGCTGCAGACAAATACGATCTTTTTTGAGACATGCTGCAAAATTCCTCTTTGGCCAGGGCCCTTTGCTGCTGTAATTGGAGAAAATGAATTAGTAATAAACAGTGGAAGAAAGCATTGTGGCAGGAAAAGGTTGACTGAACCTGAGAGGTGCAGAGCAGAGAGCAGAAAGAGCCTCAGCTCATTCCTAAATATGATCACATCCTTAACATGATGGCTATCAGGGAAGTGCTGTAGACCAGCACTACTCGGGCTCTTCAGACTGAAGCCAAATGTGTTATTTCAGAACAGCTGAGAAGCCATGGCAGATATGTTGTAGTGTACTGGCAGGCAAAGCAGAGAGAGAGCAGGACAAACATCCTAGAAACCCTGAGGATTCCCCTTGGTACAAACAGTTCAGGTGGGCGGAGGAGTGATGTAAGGCAACACTTACCAGCCAGTGCAGGCTGAAAGTGGTTCCTGTGACGGGGCAGAGAAATATGGCCTATCGTTGGAAGTTGACTCCTAGCCTATCTTTTACCCCATCCCTCCTGTGAACCGCCCTATGACACTGTGACAGCTGGCAGACACATTTTGTGGGTACTCCCCTGGTGGGCTCTGCACAGGCTCTCCTATAACCTTGCAGGGAACAACATGGGTCAGGATGGCCAGCAGTGCTGTCTGCCCCCACTCTGCAGTGCAGCCAGCGCTGAGCAAGGAACAGTAGCCAGGGAGGTCCCAGGCCACCTGAGAGCAGCCCTAGGTGTGTCTAGGGAGATGACAGGAGGGGCCTGGGGAAGGACGTGCCTGTGTCCCCCGGGCTTGGGCTTGAGAGAAACCATTTCCACTTGGAAGACAGCAGAGAACTAGAACCGCTGTGAGGGGCTCTGACACCCCTGCAGTCTGTCAGCTCTGGAGGCAGCAGTAACTTGTATATTTCGAGCCTTCCTCCATACGAAGTGGGCAATGTCTGAAGGGGTGGATATCCATCCTAATATCCAAGGAGAACTCTGAGTTCCCAGCGTGGTTTCCTGTCCTCCTGGCAGCATCGGCAGCTGCTGGTTTGGAACAAACAGTCTGGGTGTCCCTGTACGAGCCAGGGCAGCTGGAGGTGGATTTGTTTTCTGTTGATTTCATGGCAGTGTTGCTGCTTCAGGCCACCGCCTTGGTGTGAAGAACAACAACATCCTAGAGGAGACACCCAGTGAACTGCTGACTGCTCCACAGCTACCCAATCTGCATGCCCAGCGTGAGAAGTGGTCAGACCACCCTGACGGCATCAACAAAGCCATCATGTTTGCTGACATTTCAAGAGAACAGAGAAGGGAACAAAAGCTGGGGACAAAAGTCTTTGATCCAGTTTAGAGCTGCAGTTGGAAGATATGGGCCTGAATAGTAAATGCCAGATCCAAGCACCTTTTTTTCTGGAGAGGGATTTTAAAGCTTGGTCCCAGTCTCAAAGGTGAGGCTTGAATTTGCTCTCCACGGGAAGAAAGTTATGCTGAAAACCAAGTGCCCTGTGAAATGAAAATGAACTGTAAAGAAAGGAACCAATGGAGAGTTGAGGAGATGGAAGAAGTCAGAAGACAGGAAAGGCAAGAAGTTTGGCATAACTGATTTGTGAACAGACAGGACATCTTTTCCAGTGAATTCAGGCCTTCTCTCCCATCCCCCAGCAACCTCTCTTCCCTGAAATGATCAGAAATAATGCAGTTTCTCCCCAGATGGCCTCTGGGTAGCTTCTTGCCATTATTGTGGTATTTAGTTATGAGAGAACCATTCAAGAGGAAAAAAAAGACAATAATTAGAAGTGATGCCACAAAGCATGGATCCAATTCCAGACATTCCCAGGCACAGGAGTACCGAAGTCCATTATTTTAGTACCAGGCTGACTTTTGTGACAACCAACCCAAAAGGTTGCTCCAAGAGTCTGATCAGTGCTCTCTGACGTAAATTTCCTCCTGAGGTTTTACTCTGTGTGTCCAGATTTTGGTTAGAAGTTTGGGTAGGGAGGGTCTTTCTGCTTTGGTAGATGCCTGGGAAGAATTGAGTCTCTCCCAGAAAAACACATCTGTGTGAGATTTTCAACTTGGGTCAGTGATTCTGATAAGCCAGTTGCAATCTCTGCCTGCCTTAACAACTTCCGAACTTTTGAAGGTTAGTTTCTATTTACCAGGAGTTCAGATACAAGAAAACTGTGTAGTTTAGTTACAGAACGGGAATCAAAGCTGTGGGCTCTAACCTTAGCTCTTCCACTAACTCATTGCATGACCTCGGGCTGTCAACTCATTTCTGTTTCTCATTTTTTGCACCTTTGGGATGAGAACGATACTTATTCCCTGTTAATTCACGACTCCTTGCCAAGGGGTTAGATTTTTGCTGATGGCAGCAAAGCACATTCTGTGAGACTGAGCTGGGGTTTCATCCTCATAAGGGGGGACGTGAGATACAAGCAAGATTTCAAGTGAGGGTTTTTTGTATCATGAGGGTTGAAAAGCAACCCTAGAACACTTGCCTCATTTTTCTCTCATTCATTGACAAGAAACACAACATCCTGGGCTTCAGCTTGCAAGGAATGGTGCTGCTGTCCTCAGAAGTGTATAGAGAGCAGCAAACACTAGCCAGTCATTGATGATATCACTTGATATCCATCAGAGCGGGTTCCTGTTTTGCACTGTGCTCTATCTTTCCCTACTGCAAGGCTTCCTTTCATCTGGAATCAGAATAAAAAAGTAGAAACTTCCCCTAAATAAAAATTCTCCGAAAGGTTATATTATATTCAAAATAACGATATGGAAGTGAACATATTTCACCCTCTAGACACAATATATTTGATTGCTTATTTGGCTGAAATATCCATCTGAATCCCTGCATTCCAGTGAAATGTTTTGATTCTGTGAAATGCACACTTTCCCACTGGAAAATGATTTGGCTGGAAGATTTTCAAGTAGCCTTTCTTCCCGCATGCTTTAGTATCCACTTTAGACTCCAGCTGCTGGTTGCAGTTCTCCCTTGTTGTAGTGAGTGCTAGAATTATATGCCCTTCTTTATAATTAATGCAGCAATACTCTTCCAGGGGGTCTCACTGTGGCTTAAAAGGCATCACCTGATGACAAAATAGGAAGGCTGGCAAAGTTGTTTTGTCTTTGTCACAGTGGCCTGTGCAGGACCATTCCCTTCAGAGTAATCCCCTGTCTAATTTTAAACATCCAGGCAGTGTGGCTTCCATCCCCTCCCTTGAGAAGGCAATTCTACAACATGATGCTATGTCTCACTCTTAGGAGGTTTTTTCCTACCATTCAACTTAAACTTCCCCTCATCATTTCATTCAGTCAGTCCTCGTTACAATCCCTTGATCATCCAGAACAAGCCCTTTCCCTTGGTGGTATTTGCAGCCCGTGCAGACCACTATTGTGCGCGTTGGTTTCTCTCCTGGTAATGTGGGCCAGCTGTGCTTATTTACTACCCCCGCTTTGTTCTTCCTTGCAAGTCTATCCCTGTAGATCATTAGAGTTTCTGCTCCTTTTCTCTTCCTTCTCCCCACATGCAGCATGGTATCCTGTTTTCCTTGTAACTGTAGCCATGCTGCAGGGCTAAAAGATTCAAGGATTTTTCCATTAATAATCCCCACACCCTTTTCCTGGTCAAGATGTTGCTTAAGAGGGATTGAGGTAATTCATTCACGAACAGCAAGCCATACTAAAAGAGAGTGAGAGCATGATGGGGAAATGTGAGCTCCGTGGAGCCTGTCTCTCTTGCATATCCCGTCAAAAAGTGCGGCGTTGCTCTGAGAGCAGCTTTAGAAATGGGGTCACATCCTGCAAAGCGCTCACAGGTTTTAGATGGCGCTACCGGCTGCTAGGCACCTTCCAGAAAAGCTGCTGGCACCGTGTAGGCTGGAGTTCCCTAAAAAAAGCAGGGAAATCTGCTTTCCTGGTCCCCCATCCCACTCCTGTGTGCCAGCAGTGGTGCAGCCCCAGCTGAGTTTAGCCACGCGGGGCGCGTCTTCTATGGTCAGGAATGCTTGCCTAAATGTCAGCGCTGTGAATTTCAGCGGCCCTGGCCAAGTTCTGCCATGTGAACATGGGTGGGATTTTTTCCTTTGCATCTTAACACCCTCACCAGCCATCAAGATTTTGCAATTGCACCTTGAGTAAGAATTTCTGCTTGTGGGGAAAAACTAAGCCCCAGTTCACTGTCATGCAAGTCTGCTGGCTCTGCCAGGCTTGGGGCCATATCTGCTGCTGGCTATGGTTGCATAAAGCTGGAGTAATTTTGTCGGCCTCTGTGGCAATGTTCACCCCGAATTTGGAAGTGTAACCCTTTGCTTAGTTCCTACAGTGACTCAGGAAGGTGGCCAGGAAATAAATAGGAAAAGAAGGAGAAAATCACATTGTAACAGCATTGAAATACATGTGAAACTCATCCCCAGAGGACCATTAGGAGCAGTAGTTGAGACTCAAATGGACAAGTCCTGTTCTGGTTATTGCTAGGTGACCTAATAACCTGTTTGGTTATTGCTAGAGGCCCCTTCGTAAAGCCCTTCCCCACTCCACCCATTTTGGCTGTAGGCATGCTATAAAAGATGCTGGGGGACTCTATTTCCTCAGCCATTCCCTGAGCAGGGGAAAGCTCTGCTTGCAGGGAGCAAGTCCTAACACAAGGCAGCTCCTCAGCCAGCACAGGAGGACACGGGGGGCATGTGGCTGAAGCGCTATGGAGGGCAGGCAACGTTGCTGCCATGGCTGGCTGTGCTCACGCTCTTTCCTGTTGTGTGTCCCCACTGCAATGGAGACCATAATTGCATGTTCGCGGGCTGTTCCTTACGCTGTACAGCACACCGATAACCTCCTGGTGGGAGCTGGGACAAGCTCATCAGCTTCTCTAATGGGACAAAAGCAAACCTCAAATGCCATGGGCTGTGGGGAGGTCCAGAATGGCATCTGGTTGGGTTTCCCCTGCTCTGCTGGGGCAGTGGCTCAGGCAATGGCAGTCTGCAGAGCTGAAGGGCTTCAGCTTGGTGTAAGCCATGTTCTGAAATTGTCATCCAGTTTCTGCACTGTTGCAGAAACAGTGCTGGCAGCAGTAGAGATTCCTCCGTTTGAAGGAATAAAAACGAAGGCAATGGTCTAGTGTAAAGGTCTTGGCATCTCCCACAGCTTATGACAACGCCACTGGAGCATGTGGGCCGTGGCTGTAGCTTTTCTTTTGTGAGCTTACATTCCTTAGCAGTGGGAAATCAGCAGCTGTAATTAGTCTCTGATGTTCTCTGCTAATAAGTGTTTTCTCTGGTACTTGCAAATACCATAATCCCTGAGACACAACTCGATTGTTTTGACCTCTTATCTCTTCTCTCATTGAGAGAGGCCCCAGATGTTCTTCAATACTACCAAGAAAAAGCTCATCCGTGCCTGCTCCTCCCCATTATATCCCTGTCTCCGCTACCTTTTTTTTTTTTTTATTCCCTCTGGCTGCTGTGTAGGAAAATGGCTCCTGCTAGTCCTCATGGAAAAGGACACGGATTCCGGCAGGAAGCCCATTTGCTTTGGGAGGAAAAGGGGCCTGACATCAACAGGAAGCGCTGTGCGGTGGAGCTGCTCCTGCCTCTGAGCGAGGGGGGCCTTGAAAACAATGTCGGCTGGAGGTTTAGGACCGGCCAGCAGGAAACACAGGCATGCTGGTGTTTGCAGTGCAGAGGAAATGATAAGGGCTACCTGGCCTGACTTGGAGCACAGATAGCATGGTGAAAAAAAAAAAAAAGGATGGGAAAAAAAAAGAGGTTGTTTTTCTTCACACTGGTTTGGAGCCTGTCCTTTGCTAAATGGAAAACAAAATAAAGAGTAAAATATGGAATGTATCAGGAATCTGTTGGGGGGCTTGGAAACTGAGGAGCACAGTTGCGAAGTGATGAGATTTACTACTTTAGTAACAGCTGGATATTGCTTTTTTTTTCCATTGTTAGCACTGAGAATGACCCTCAGCTTGATAACCACTAGCATACATATTTATTGAGAGATGAAGGGAGGGGGAGGCTTGTGTCCCATGTGGAACTGGGGGGGATTTTCTGTGTGGGAAAAAGTCATGGGGACAACTGCTCCTGCTTGGGTCAAAAGAGCCTTGGGACTACCAAGAAGAGCAGCGTATAGATAGATATCTCTCCTGACTTGTGCCTACTAGGTGAGAGCATAGGGTGTAGAAGCCTTTTTGAGGAAGAAGAAGATGGCATTATGCTGTTATATTTTATTCAGCTCTGTTTCTTTTCCCCTTTTATTGGGGTCTGTAAAAGCCATATCATGCCTCCTTTCTTTACTGACCTGACAGCACAAATTGCTGTTTCTGGTACCCTTGCCCCTCTGCCGGGCAGCTGCAGAGGTACAGTCCTTGCAGGTCAGCCCTGGAGAAACCAGGCTGTACACTTTGGGCTCATCTCAATAGTTATATGCCGACATTGTGGGGTGGAGGTAGACACAAAAAGCGTGGCAGGAAATATTTTCTTCTAAACAATCCCAGCCTCCAGAAGGCCGGAGGGCGGTGTGACACCATCTGCAAATGATGTTCTGCCTCCTCTGCTGTCCTTGATGATTCTCACAGGCTTTGCAGAAGGAGGAAGCTGCCCACTTGCAACATATGGGAAGTGCTGATCTGCCACAAGGCTGGCAGATGGAGCAGTGCTCTGTTCCCTGCTGTTTTTGAAAGAAGCCCTGAAGGTGCAGTGCCACATCCAGATGTTGAAGCCAGGCTGCTTAGCAGCTCCTTTTAGAGCTCTTTACCCTCTCTGGTGTACAGAAAGAAACATATGATCCCTATGATTAAGGCTGTAAGGTACGCTTTAGAGGACTGCAGCTCCTGGAGATTAAAAGTTGTAGCCAAGTGACCCATATCCCATGGGCTAAGCTACTGAGTGAAAACAATTCATTGAGACTGGTTCTGGACTTGCTGATGTAGAAATCCATACATGCTTGAGGAATCCATCCCCAAAACAACACCTTTCCTTAGCTGAGAGCAAGAACTTCAACCAGAAAGGTCTTCAGCACAGTAGCAACATGCAGAGCAATGCACGACCAATATGCACTTTGCCTAAGACAGGAGAGCATGGAAAATGTCTTTGACAACAGCCCCCTCTACTCTGCCCCGGTGAGGCTGCATCTGCAGTACTGTGTCCAGTTCTGGGCTCCCCAGTTTAAGAAGGACAAGGAATTACTGGAGGGAGTCCAGTGGCGGGCTATGAAGATGATCAGGGGTCTAGAGCACCTTTCTTATGAGGAGAGACTGAGTGAGTTGGGTCTGTTCAGCCTGGAGAAGAGAAGGCTGAGAGGGGATCTCATCAGTGCTTATAAATATCTCAAGAGTGAGTGTCAAGAGGATGGGACCAGACTCCTTTCAGTGGTGCCCAATAACAGAGTGAGGGGCAACAGGCACAGACTGAAGCACAGGAGGTTCCATCTAAACATGAAACTTCTTTACTTTGAGGGTGCCAGAGCCCTGGAACAGGCTGCCCAGAGAGGTTGTGGAGTCTCCTTCTCTGGAGACATTCAAGACCCATCTGGACCCATTCCTGTGCAATCTACTCTAGGTGAACCTGCTTTAGCAGGTGGATTGGATTAGTTGATCTCCAGAGGTCCCTTCTAACCTCAACCATTCTGTGATTCTGTATTCTCCAGCTGGCTGAGCAAGCGCACCAGCATGTAGTCATGTGTCCCCCAGACCTATTACATCAGCCTAGCAAGACTTTTGCAGTTTTTGACTGTTGTAAATACCACCTTTAGGCATCAGGCTTTGATTGACACCTTCTTAAAAAAAAAGATGTTTGTCTAAGAAGAATTTCCTTTTAATGCACTGGAAACCTCTCTCAGACCCATATATACATACATGAATATAAAAATACATGTATATAAAAATACATGCATATATGTATATGTATGCACATACATATATATGTTGATACATAGAAATACATTTATTTATGTATAGAGGTATATGTGTCTGACCAGGTGCTGCTTATGTCAGAATTTTCTCCATGCTGCTTGGACACAGAAAGTGAGTCCATGGGCTGTGGCAATCGTATGCCCTGGACATTACTTAGGATGGGTAGAACAGCACCTCGTTTCACCAGACAAATATCAGCAATCCAAGTCACCCGTAGCTTAATCCTCTTCAAATAAAGACTGACTTGTTTTCAGCCTCCTCTGAGCAGGGCTGGGAGGAACATTTCTAGGTGACCTTCCACTGCCAACAGCAGTCTTAATTCTCCACTCTGTGTTGAACCTCACACCACCATTTTATCCTCCTGTAAAGCTGGTGAAAATGCTTCTATCATTCCTACACCTCATTTGCTAGTATTTGCATGCCATGGTAAGAGGTAAGAGAGAGTAGAACAAACAGATTTTTTTTTCTTGTGGAAAATATTGCTGAATTCAATGGGATTTTTTTGTATGACTGCAGTTCTTTGGGCCAGGCCCAGACAGCCTTGCAGTGAAAACAGTCTAAATATATGCTCAGCAACTGAGCAAAGATGGAATGGATTTTGTGCTGCTTGGCTTCAAACTATAATGACTGATTATTGCTAGTGCCTTTGCATGTTTGTTTTCAATCAGATTGACATCATAAAGCCTTATTTACTTTTTCTCAAAAGTCTGTTTTCATTTGCCTTTTGCTTCTCATTTGCAGGCTTTATGGGTTTGTATTTAGGCTCCTCATCTGTCTGTCTGTGATACATAATGATTCTCAGCAATTTTCTCCACTGTTTGCCTGAAGTTGTTGACTATCCATGAAACAGCCCGTTTGGAATAACCTCTGGGAATTGCTGTATCCACTCTTCACTGGGAGAGCCCTAGAGGCAAGATCAGTGAGAAGCCTGAGTGAAAGAACATTGCTGCATAATCTAGTGTCAGTCTGCATCAGTCCATCAGTCTGACAGAGGGCAGAATGAAAATATACAAATACGTGCCGGGAGATTCAGCAATGGAGTTTTTCATCCATACGACAGCTTGGTCTGGACTAGCTTCTCAGCTGCTTTGTACCTTGCTCCCAAGCATTAACCTGGGCTCTCAATGGGGTGACTTGCCCCTGCTGCCCCCCTTTCACACACCTGAGCTCATTGGCACTGCCATTCTGCATTAGCTGGCATAGTCGGATGTGTGTATTAAAGCTGGGGAATGGCTGTCATAAATGCTGGTAAATGACTTGCTATGTAGTGAGTGTGGAAGGAGACTCATGAGTGCTGACAGACCTTCAGTCTACCCTTGCACATTCAAAAGGACAACAATAATTTCCTGGGAAAAAAACAGAAGGAACTGCAGAAAAGCTCATCTTGCTGCAGCATTAGAGTTCATGAGACAATGGTCCGTCTCCTTGCTTCACTTTATCTCTTCACTAGCAGGATAACAACAGCATCATTTTCCAGAAGCCTCCTGAGAGTATCTATTTGGCAATTAGTTGCTTTGTCACCAGCATGCCATCGCTATGAAAGTGGACTAAGGATCTGTAAGTGAGAGAGCATGACAGAACAGCACAGAAGCTACAGACAAATTCTGTATCCTATAGAGATTGCTACAGATTTCAGTGTATGGAGGTGGTGTTTGTGAAAGGCACAACACAAAGGACTTCAAAACTGTTCAACCAGTAGCTGGTATTTTTCAGGTCCACATCAAAATCTAAACAATCAGAATTTCTAACAGCCCCAAGGACTTATAAAGAAAAACCCAGAATTCCTATTTTCTGGCACACAAAAGTCCAAATCAAAAAGGAATAAGGCACAAACTAACACTAACAGCCAGGTAGGGAGTATGAGTTGATCCCCTTGAATTACCCTTCTCCAGATTCTGGGATCCTAAGAATCACATGTCAAGAGAGATGTTAGTTTCTACACTCTTTTTACAGTCAAGAAATGGGTATAATATCTTACAAGTCACTTCTAGAGTAATTTTGGGACTGTAAGAAACTGAGCAAGTCTGCATCAGCTAGCAGGCTCAGGTAAAAGATGGAGACTGTGCATTGTTTGTTTTCTAACTTGTTTCTGAAGCCCTTGTAAGTGAAAACATATAGGTCAAAATCTGCTGAGAGAAGGAAACAACTTATGAATGAAGTCCACATATTTTCCTTGCTTTGTTGCCAGCAACTAAGTAGGTTAGCATGGCTTACATTGGTGTCCATGCTCAACAGGGGAGCGGAGAAAGGAAGGAGAACGTCACACATTGTGACACCCGCAGTCCATAAGCTTCTTTACTGATCTGGATGAAGGACAGCTGGCAGTCAAGACACTTTGAATGGAGCCTACCTCACCAGCTGTCCATCCCCATGCTCAACACTTACCTGCACTCTTCCTTTGCAGGTTGGTTCTCATGGCTTCCTTGAGCTGCAGCGTCATCATTGCCCCACTCACTCCTGCGCTCCATCAGCGCTGACACAGCCTTTGGGTTTGGTAATGCTTTTAGTATGTGTTCTCAAAAACAAGGTTAATGGCAGAATTCCTGTCTCACAGCCTGCTTATCCTCGTAGTATCTAGGTATTTACTAAGATGGAGGTCAATTTGTTATATGCAGCTTCAAAACTATTCTGATCTTTTCTATATTTATACCCAAGTCCCTTTTCTGAGACAGCATAAATTCTCCCATTACTCCTACCTCCAGAATTAATTACCCCGATTATTTGTGCTGTGATGAACAAAATGCTGTACAACACCCACCCTCATCTGCTGAGGGTATGCACAGGCCATTGACGTGCCCTGCAGAACCTAAGATGCTGTTTTTAGAGGTGGCTTTACCACAGAGTCATAAAAGTTAGGAGTGGAGATATCCTGTTCAGTTATCTGGCCTGGGTTTGATGTTTTTTTTTGTCCGGAAACTCACAGCAGGATGTTTTCCTAACAAAACTATTCTAGTATTTAGTACAACCTCTTTTCAAAAGTGCCTGCATGACAGAATTTGCCAGCTATGTTAAGGTACTAGTCACGTTTCAGGGGGGCATGGTGACCGCTGGGATTGTTGAGAGTCAGCATTCAATCCTGCTTGTGCAGTGCCTTCTCTTTGTCTTTCTTTGATGTGTGTTGTTGATGACCTGGCCAGGTCTGCCACAGGCTCTTTCACTTCTGCCTGGAGCATCACAATTATCATATCTGCTTTGGAAAATCAGATGTTCCTACACATCTTATTTAGATATACGAGATGTAAACTGGGTATAATATCAATGAGAAAAAACCCCCTTGATACTGGTGCCATTGACTTCATTCAAACTCAGACGGGGCCTGCAGGCTGTGCTGAAGTGCATTTGCTTGAAATCAGCATGCCAAACAGTGCTCAGTGTCTTGACTTCCCACTCAGGCCATGGAGGGTGATGGCTCGCATCATCTGTTAGATTTAAGATCTGTTTTTCCCAAATCTTTGCCCACCCAAATCACAACTGCATTCAGGATGGTGCGTTTATCGCAGGGAACAGCACAGTTGTGCTAACCTCTGCGACACTGCAGAGACATTTCCTGCAGAAGTAGAGGGGAAAAAAAATGAAGCGTGTGACTTATATGATGATTCAGTTGTGCTGTCCATGCAGAGAGGATCACCTCGGCGCCAGCTATTCATCTTTTTTTAACTGTGTTTATGGCAGCTAAGGGGGAAGAGGCGAGGAGGATTCTAATAAGGTGATTTGTTTTTAAGCTCATTTGGTGTTGTTTAGCTATCTCACGCTGTTCAAACACAGGTGCGTGTGTGCATGGGGGCGTTGTGGTAGCTCAGCTCTAACAACCAAACTAAACACTGGAATCTGATGGTGAGACAGTTTATTTTTTCTTCTTCTGTAAAGTTAAATTAGTGCTGGTGAAAAGTATGCATAGACATCCTGGAGACTGGAGCCCTCTGTTTGTCCTTGCAGCAGTTTCAACCAGGCAGGGAAAACCTTCTCCATCCCCACCTCTTCCAAGTTCATCTCAGAGCAGGAGAGATCCTTTCCAGTGATTTCAGATCCTGTGGTCCCTTCCATCACTGGCTGCTGCTGAAAAGGAGACCGTGAATGCAAAGGAGATGATACCGGGGGGCAAGACAGGATTCATCCTCATCTACTATGGGTCAGGGTTATATGTTGGGAGACAAACTGGAATTGTGACTGCTGTGCTGGACCAGGGCTCGCATGAGCTTCAGGGAGGAGAGAACAGTTTGATCTCCTCTGGAATTTGTTTCTCAGCCAGCCTTAAGCCTAGTAAAAATCAGAAATGATCAGCAAAAAAAAAAAAAAAAAAATCTGGTGAATCAGCATTAAAACTTGTGATTTAAAGTAGGAAGCATCAGGAAATGCAGAAAAATGTCACACCAAAAATACTGACTCTCAAGTATGTTGCTATTTATGCAATGCTGCTCCTTTCCTCTGATTAGGAGGCCAAGTTAATATATTAGTATGTTCTAGAATGTGTACTGTTTTGTTATTTTTGTACAAAATAACAACTCTTGCTTAGTATGGACTGAAACATTTATTTTCTAGGAGAAAATATTTCCTAATTTAGTCATTTAAATTGAAACAAGAGACTATTTTGACCTTTATTGTCATGCTATTGACATAGCATGAAAGGAAGCATGCACTGCTATTGAGGGCAATGGAAGACAATTAAAAAAATACTAATATGCAACAAAACCAAAGTGGTGAAATAGAAATGGCTACAACTTTTTTTTATGGTGCAGGATTCATTTCTAGGGGAAATTAAAAAAAAACCAAAAAAACCAACAATAAAACCACACCGAACTATTTCTTACAAGTCAAACATCAAAAAGTTGGTGTTTCAGGTGAAATGAAAAGTCTGCATTTATCGTCCCATTACTTGAACTAAAATTAAAATAAAATTAGAGAGGACGTGAAACCTCCTCCATGTGGCATAAACCAGCCACTAAGGAGGACCCGAGTAGCTCTGCCACTAATTTTTATCCTTGCAAGGAGGCCTCTGAGAGAATAACAGTAGGATAAAGATAAAAATGAAGCCTGCTGCTACTCAGTCCAGTTCAGTACAGTGTACTGTGAACACATGACCCAATCCGGGTTAGCTAAATTTAAGCACAGTCTTACTGGACATTATTCACCATGACTGGTTAGGGTGGCTGACTTAGCAACCTCCTCCCTAGAGTCCTCCTGGAGCCCATGGAGACTAAGAGCTTCTTCTAGAAGGTGGCACTGAAGGCCACAGGGCATTGCTTGCATCTCCTGCTGGGCCAGGGTCTTTCTCACTCATTGCTGGCTTTGGTGGGAAGCCAGGAAGACATCCTCCCACCAGTTGTTAGATGGGGTGACTCTCTCTCTTCCTAGTGTCCCCTCCTTCTCGGGCTGTTTGGTGATTTAGTTAGGCACATGCTTAAATGTCTCCCTAGCTTCGGTCCAAAATGCTCAGCCTTGTGCCAGATGAAGTTTTTGTCAGGCAGGCAAAGAGTGAGCACCTTGCTCGCTGGATGGGGAGGTTTGGTGGGTGGTAGCACCATCGCTGGGAAGGGACAGAAGAAGAGAGAGACCCCTCCCATCACAGCAAGGGTGGGAGATGAGATGCTCTGCACCCATCGCTGGCTTCCGCCAGAGGGATTGGAAGGGGAGGGAGGTGTGATACCTGAGCTGCCAGGAGTAGCACACACGTGTAAGGGAGGTGGCACGAGCTACGGTCATGGAAAAGACCCTGGTGAAGGTGAATGTCTGCGTACACCGAGCTCAGAGGTGATACCCAGTGAGAGTGGAACAAGTTACTGTGACTGCCCTTCTGGTTTACTTTTGTCTAGGGGAAGAGAAGTATTGTTTTTTATATGCAGTGTGTTTATAACTCAATTTCCCTTCTGACTGATGCCCTTGCTCCATGCTCTCTTCTCCTCCTCCATCTGGTTTCTATTGTAGTTTTAAATGAGGACAGTTTGGCTGTCTGGCAGAACAAGCAGGGTCTGTGTGACACCAGCTGCCTCTTCCAACTTCTAAGCCTCCAGCATAGTTTTAATTATAGAAGTGTCAGGATTGGACACCCCTCGCCCGCCTTTTTTGCCTGCACGCATACACACAGCCCCTTCTACAAATCCCAATCCACGTCCCATCTTCCTCCAAGAGAGATCCAGTTCTGTGATATACGTGTGCCCTGTAACACCGGTAGAGTCCTGTTGTAAAGCACAGGCTAGGGTCTGTACCTCCTCGCATTCAGGGTTGATCAGAGCCTTTATTTTGGCTCATCAGGAGCCACATCTGAAATAAACAAACCACCTCAGAAACGCCTGGAAGTGGGAGGGAGCTACTCCCGGCCTCTCTAACCTCACGTCTCCCAAGTGCCTGAAAGACTCAGCTTTATAGGAAATCAGAGCTGCTTAGGAATTTCAGAGCTGCAGGTTCCACTCAAAGAAAACATTTATTGTGCTCCAGCTTCATAAAAGTGCTGTGTTTAGGGGCTTGATTTGCAGAAAGCTGATGTCCCTTCATCTCCAGGGATCTGAGGTCAAAGTCTGTAATTTTTGCTTGCAAGTGAAATATGTCCTATATGGGATTTTTTTTTTTGACATCACAAAACCACCAGACATGTGGGCATAACTGACTGTTTCTCTTCATAAGAGCCAAAGATGTGGTATGGAAGGAAAAGATGTACATGATGAGTGAAGGACACTGTCAGAGATATGTGAGAAGCCCAGGGCTGGAAAATCAGGGAAGACTGCAGGGCTGGAGCAAGAGATGCTGCAGAGCTTGGTTCACATTGTCTGTCTGCAGTCTGTAGGTTGCTCCTACTGTGGAGTCTTCACCCGCTCTTGAAAATGGGTTGAATTTTATACGTTTGCTACAGCTTACTGCCCTGAGGCCCCTCTTTTTGCTTACCAGTCCTCAACAGATGGATCTACCTTTCTCTGGTTTATGTATAAGAGGTTTACTTTCCTGCCTGAGGCCTTTTGACCTAATTTATCCCAAGGAAACTTAAAACTCAGCAAAAAAAAAAGTGTGATTTAATGGGTTTTACTTTCAAGAGGTCAAATTAGCCACAGCAAGCATCAGTATATGCATTTTTAGTTGGTGAGCCTATTCTTAACACCAAGGTTTTAAAAAGTATCTAATAAAGAGCGCTGTGGGCATGGACCCTGTTTTTGTGGCAGTTAGGCACCATCATGTGAGGTTTGTCTATAAGAGAGACTGTTTGATTTTTAAACAAACCTTGTCATGTGTCTGTCCTGATCAAATAGGTTTTCTGTTTGATTAATTCTTCTTTTTCCAGGTCGCATGGAGAGGTCGTAAAAATCATCCCAAGGGCTTTGAGTGTGACACAGCATGACTAACGTATCTGCATTATGAGTCCCTGCTCAAAAAACCCCATAAAGTCAGATTTTCCCTGTTGTTTTGGAGAGTCTCCTTTATCTGAGGAGAATTAGTTTGTTTGGATAATTCAGGCTTCCAAGTAATCACTGGCACTTTGTATATTCCCGCATTTGAGTTGGCCAGAAGAGAAAAGAAGGGACGCACAAGAAGGACCTCTTTACCTCCCTTGATAATAGCTGGGAAGCAAAACGTTAGCACTTCTCTGACCAACTGGGCTCACTAATAGTGTGTCACTGAGGAGGGTACCAGCTTGGAAGCCCTCCTCACCACAGCCTGTGCCCTGGGCCGCTTTATAGGGGCAAGTCCACCACCCATGATCTGGCTCTGGCCTCAGTGACACCCATGAGAAATACAATAAGGTACCAGCTGGTTTTTGTTCAGGCTGTCCTTGGAGTGCTGTCTTTGGATGCTGCCTGATGAAGAACATGTTAATATATCATTGCGGTCCTGAACTTCAGGCAGAAGAACCCAGGGAAGGTCCAGCCAGAGGCATTATCTGTGTGGTGTTGCAAAGATGTAGTAATTCCTATGCCTGGTTTTCCAGTTGAATGTATGGCTTAGTCTGTTTTCTTTCATACAGCTTTTTGAATGCACATTGCAGCAGAATCAGCATTACAGCAGGGAACTTTAACTTCTGCATTTACTGACTTTTGTGCATATGGCTGTGTGAAGCATTGCGTTAAATACACGGTAGTTTCTAGCACCTAATAAGGAAGGACTCTCTTACTGTTATTGTTATAGCTAGGGTTGTTATAGTTCTGGGCACAGGGAGTCTTAGTCTGGCCAAGAGGATGAGGGTTTCCTATATCTATATAATGGGGAAAAAATAAATATATACTTTGGGTCCAGGTCTGGATGTAAATGTTGTGCCTCAGGCTCCTCTCAGCTTTAAGGCTGGTTGAGCCTTTGGCTGGTTATGTTGATGGAGTCCTTTTGATGCCAATGTCAGATTTTGTCAGTGTGCAGATCTAGTCAATATATGAACTTCAAATCCTCTTTGTGGGAATTTATGAGCACTAAACTGTGGGTATGTAGGCTTATATGGAAGTGTGAACGCTCCTCTGATTTTTATCCAAGCCAATTAGGCCTTTTGACATGATTCAGTGGGGCTAGAACTCTATCCTGGGGAGGGGGGAGGTTCCCAGTACATCATGCTATACCTCATGCTTTCCATTAGAATGAAATGGATTTTTTTTTTTCTGAAAAGAAAAGAGAAAGGGAGAGAAAAAACTCCACCTTTCTTCCCACAATGTTTCTGTGACTTCAGGATCAGTCATTGTCATATGTCAATGAGCATGGCATGGTACAGCCACAGCATATCCGCACTTTGCAAGTTGGCTACAGCCACATTATGGGGTTTATTTTTGATTTGCCCTGTATTTCTCTCATTGCTGTACCCTTGCCTGCATCTGCAGAGAGCCTCTGCTGTTGTTTCATGAAACTGGCTCCTCTGTGGTGATTTGTGGAAGTTCTTGGTGTATATTCATTGGGCATCTTGCCTTGCTTTCCTCTCCTAGTCCCCTACGTGCTGAAGAGCTGTGCAGAGTTCATTGAGACTCATGGCATTGTGGATGGGATCTACCGTCTCTCAGGAGTGACATCCAACATACAAAAACTGAGGTAAGGGCAATCTGTCTGAGTGCCAGAGGGATTTGGTCACATTTCTTGCTACCTTTTTGCTGTTATGTTTCGTTGTTAGTCCCTCAGGCATAGAGTGGGGCCAACAGAGCTCTACGCTGGTGCAGAAGATAAACTGTCTCTGAAGCTGGTAACAGGGAAATACAACATTTCAAGGGTTAGTCCACGACAAAGAAAAAAATAATCTCCCTCTGCATTTATTAATGGCAAAGGCCTGGAGGGTCTCAGCACAGATGCTGAGTTATCTCACTTCAAGACAAAGTAATCTCTTTATATCAGTTTGGGGTCCAATCATGGGACTATGTTAGGAAAACCAGGGACTAGTTGAAACCTGGAGGCCTGTTCCCAGAAGACAGTCTGAGCCAGGCTGCAGAGACATCTCTGCTTTCCAGTTTGTCTTTTCTTCTACATGGAAAAAAAAAAAAAAAAAAAGGAAAAAGAGTGGAGTACTGGGTTGTCACAGCTCTTATTCGCCTATATTGTTATCTTTCCATATTGTTCCAGACAAGAGTTTGTTTCTGACCAATGCCCGGATCTGACGAGGGAAGTTTACCTCCAGGACATCCACTGTGTGGGGTCGCTCTGCAAGCTGTACTTCAGGGAGCTGCCCAACCCTCTCCTCACTTATGAGCTCTACAAGAAATTCACGGTGAGACGCTTTGCTTTGCTCGTTCCTCTCCAGCACTGTGGATGTGCTGCAGGATCCTCCATGACAGCTGTTTGGGATTCGGTCCAATATGCTGGCTTCTGGTGCATCCCTCTGTATAAACACTTCTCAGTGCTCTTCCCTTCTCATCTTGCACTGGCTCTCCCTGTCCTTGTTTCTTTCCCCCATTTAACTTTTTTTCGCAGTTTGTCTGCTGTTTCCTCCCCTTCATCTTGCTCATTTTTTCAACACATTGCTTCCTTGCTGTTACTCTTTCTCCCCACTGTGTACCTCCTCCCAGAATTACTAATTCTCTTTCTTTTCCTCATTACTGTCCATCACTGAGAGCCTTCTGGATCACCTGGGGCTTGTGATCATAATCACAAGGCTGCAGTTTCCTCCTCCCTGTCTCTCCAGCAGTCCCTGACACCTGCACAAACTGATTGCTCAGCCCATGTGTAAAGCACCAACTTTTCTGCATCTATAGCATTTTTCATACAGTTTGTAAGAGTGCAAATGATGACACAGGTTATGCCAGCTATGGCATATCAGATCCATCATCCTCATGCCATCAATAAAAATGGCAGAGGTAGGTGGCAGCTGGCCAAGCAGAAATCTCTAACTTTGTTTAAAGAGATTATAATTCAAAGAGTAGTTGCTTGATTCTGCAAAACAACCATAGATTATACATGGATACAGCTGGAGCCTAGGAGCAGACTGTGGGAGACCAGAAAAATAAGACCACAAAGCCTAAATTTTTAAGAGAGTTGGCTAATTTCGATGACAGATACTATTTTATTAAAAGGCGGCACAGCAAGCTACACTTGCTGTTGAGGTTGCCTGCATCTTACAGCTCTAAATCCACTTCCAGTTGTTTATGACACCAACAAATTTAAATTCAGTCATTCAGGCTGAAATCTTATGTGCCAGAGATGTGAATTTTCAGCTAAAAGAATTCATCAGCTTCTTAAACCAACTGGGATGGGGAGACGGGAAACATTTTCTCAGTGCTAGAAACATCCGTCCTTTGTTAAGAATTTCTGTCATCCTACTCTTTCCCATTTGCTGGGAGGTGGAGGGGACAGACATCGCCAAAAATGCCAGATGTTGCAGAGAAGTTTTGCAAAATCATGTCTGAATGAAACGGGAAGCGACAAGCAACCTTAGCTGCAGGTATTGCCGTCTGCATTGCCTTTATTCTGAATCGAGCACTTCCAAGTTGTGTTGCTATGGCACAGGAGGCACTGAGGGAGACCCACGGGGTGCACACAAGAAGAAAAGTCCCTGTTGCCTGCTGAGGGAGGAGACAGGCACATCTGTGCAGGAGGGCTTGCTGTAGGGCAAAGCCAGATGGGACCAGCCAAGCAGCAACCTGGTAGAGGAAGTCTGGTAGCTGGGAGGGGCTACAGCTGAGCCGGGGAGCATTGGCTTGCTGTGCTGAATGACACAACATGCAACAGTGTTAGATGACTTGCTGTTGTGATGCCAAATTTTAAGTAAGATTGGTGTGTGTTTCCAGGTGATGTATAGTCAAAACTTCAGTCAAAATTCTGAGCAGATTTGAAAAACTGGCCTGTATCTGCAGGATATGGGGATCCTGAGGATATAGGATAAGATCTCTAAAATAGAGACAGTCAGGATGAATAGGATCTTGAAAATACAGGGTGTTATTCAACCATTCACAGTAACTGATGAGTCTCATTCTTGTTGAAGATATTTGGCTGGTGTCTTTTTGGCTATCACCACTGATTTATGAAAGAAAAATGCTCTGAAGGAAACATGAAGATTAAGATGGAAACTCTTTTTAGGAAACAATGTTTGCTGAAAAGTGCACTTTTGGAATGATGACTTGCAGATTTTCGGTAGATATATTCAATAAATAGTTTTATTCAAAAACAAAAGGGAAAACATTTCTGTAGCTGTCTAAATGTTTCTTTTACAAATACTTCCTAAAGGAAACGTTTCAACATTAAATCAACATATCTAACTCTTAAATAAAATGCCTTTCGGAAAAGGGTTAAACGGCTCCAAATTCAAATGATAATTTCTTTCACTTATGGTCCAGTATGATGCTTTGGTCAGCCTTCAACAATTGTTTTTTAAAATCTTGTGCCAGCTCCCCAAAATGTTATCACTTTGGATTGACCTAAAAAGGATTTGTTTTAATCTCCGGCTTTTTAGTTTGTCCTCAGCCACAAAATCTATTATTCACCTAAGTCTACTCAGTAGGGATATATAATGGGTAACCCAGCTGACAGGAAGCACAGTCAGATACCAAGAGGAAAGAAAGAAAAAAGACCAGTTCCCCAAGGAGCAGAAAACCCATTAGGAGCGTGTGTATGCGTGGGGCGTCGGAACAGGGAATGGTGGCAGCTGTGCCTCAGCAGAAGAGCGCTGGTAGGAGTAAAGGATGCATGCTAATCCCAGCCTGACTCAGTCGGAGCTGTCTCTGAGATGGGATAGGCTCCACTTTGAGTCACCAGAGTGATTCAGACATTTGCGGCTAAGGAAAGTCAAATTCTTAATGACTAGGGAGGGGTTGGCCTTTTGGTCATCATTATGTCAAGTTCACAGATGTAACATCCCAGTCATGACCTCACTGGCTATCAGCTTTTGACAAATGATGCCCTCTCACGCTCTCCACCTTGCCATTTTGTATTCTAATGACAGATGCTTGTTTCACAGGACAGATAAATTGACACTGCTTGGCTTGTTCTAGACTGGGCACAGAGGGACCGAACACGCCCTCAGAGCACATGAGCTGTAGGAGGCCAAGCCTACCTTCTCTGGACTCTGTTCCACTTGTTAACTGGTGCTTATGGATTGTTCACTCACAGAATCACCAGTGGAGTAAAAAAATCCTAAATGACATAAATTCATAACAAGATTAACAGACATGTAATAAATTGAGTTATTAGTTCTTCCTTGATTTCTGTATTCTGCTGCTGTAATCCTAGGTTTTGGAGGGGCCCTTAGATTTCAAAAGCACAACATGTATGGGTCAGAAGTGTGGCTCAGAGGTCTGAATGGGTCATGACCTCAGAAAAGCTGATATTCACTTGCTGTCTAAGCATTGGGTCTTTGAGAACTAGAAGTTAAATATGGGAATGAAAATCAGCACTGGGGGAGAAAATACCTTGTACAATCTAGTTGAAATCCAATGTTTTAGATGCACCAGTTAAAGTTTATGTTTCTCTCCATCTCCATCCTTGGACAAGGTCATTCAACCGGAAACTTCATGTAAAGATCACAAGAGTTCTTATACTTAGGATTCTGGGCTGATGGTAGTAGGCTTAAATTTGGGCAAAACAAGTGCATCCACATCTCATGTACACCAAACTAGTAAGCTCACTTGTTTTTCTTTGCCCTCACGCCAGTAAGAAGTTGAAACCAGAGGGCATAGATCTCAGTTCCCAGTGTTAGGGAATAAAACATGATTCATATACATCTCTGGCCCTGAAACTGGCAATATTTGGTTTGCTGGTGGTTGTACATGAAAAGTGGTCTGCTGGGAAAAGGACAGTGACCAGAAAAGAGATGGCAGTGTCATCAGTGTGGATGTTGTAGTGACTGCTACAAGAAGATGCTTCTCTAGTTGTGGCTGGTAATTTTGGGTTCATAATGCTTAAGTGATGGGTGGTTTGGGATGGGTTATTTCCTTCCTTTCCTTTCCTTTCCTAGCAGTGCTGACGTCTGTCTGTAGGCAAAGCTTCTGCTGGCAGCGTGGTTCCCAGCATCTTTCTTTGAACTCACTCCAAACTCCAGTGGCAGCAGGGTAGACAGGAGGTTCCCAGACAGTCATGCATTGTTTGAACTTGCTGGTGGTTTGTCCTCTCTCAACACAAATATTGAAAAGGAATAGCTGAACAGATGAATACCAATGCAGTAAGCTCCTAGGAATGCAGACAAAACTTATGGTAGTTGTCTAAGCTCTTGGTCCATAGAGACTTGTTCAAGACCAAGATGTATAGCCTTGATTCTGTCTAACCTAGTCTAACCCTGAGTATAAGAATATATTAAACTATCTGGACAGTGGTTTTGCTAAAGCTTCTCCCATCATCAAAGATGCAAACTCACACAAACAATCCCTACCCCCTACTGATCTTCCAGACAGACGGGGAGGAAGCTGCATCCCGTAGTCTGAGGGAAATGAAGAGAGATTTCAGGGCCTTGGGATGAATGGTGAAAGAGTCTGGGGCTCACGTCATCTCCTCTTCCCTCTTTCCATTTTTGGGTGATGATGTGGGATGGAATAGAAAAATTAACTCCGTAAATGATTGGCTTCAAGACTGGCGCTACAGGCAGGGCTTTAGGTTCTTTGATAATGGCTGGTTTTATAAGACACCAGTCCGGACAGTGATACGTGGGAAATGTCTATCCCACAGGGGTAAAAAGATGCTGGGACAGGAATTAGCAGGGCTCATTTGCAGGGCTTTAAACTAGATTCAAAGGGGGATGGGGTTGCAGCTGGGCTTGCACTGGTGGGGCAGCACTCTAGAATCCATAAAGACCAGGAGGCCCCCCAGGCCCCTAGGGTGAAATCGGTGTACTCGGCTCGCTCCCTGAAGTGCCTGTACACCAATGCGCGCAGCATGGGGAATAAGCAGGAGGAGTTGGAAACCTGCGTTCAGTCAGGATATTACGATCTGGTGGCAATTACAGAGACCTGGTGGGACAGCTCACATGGCTGGAATGTGGTCATGGATGTCTGTGTCCTTTTCAGGAAAGACAGGCCAGCCAAACGTGGTGGTAGAGTTGCTCTTTACGTGAGAGAGCAACTACAATGTATAGAGTACTGTCCAGGTGCGGTTGAGGAGCAAGTGGAGAGTCTGTGGGTGAGAATTAAGGGGCAGCTGGCAGGGGTGACACTGTTGTGGGAGTCTATTACAGGCCACCAGATCAGAGTGAGGAAGTTGATGAGGCCTTCTACGGGCAGCTGAGCGTGGCCTCACAGTCACAGGCTCTGGTTGTTATGGGGGATTTTAACTACCCTGATGTTTGCTGGAAGGACTACTCAGCCAGCCAGCCTCAGTCCAGGAGGTTCCTCCAGTGCATTGATGACAACTTTCTGATGCAAATGGTGGAGGAGCCGACTAGGAGAGGAGCGCTGCTGGATCTCGTCCTCGCTAACAAGGAGGGTCTGGTTGAAGCAGTAAAGGTGGAGGGCTGCCTTGGTTGCAGCGACCATGAAATGGTGGAGTTCAGGATCTCGTGTGGCGGGAGCAGAATACCAAGCAGAATTGCAACCCTGGACTTCAGCAGGGCCGACTTTGGCCTTTTCAAACAACTGCTGGGGGAAATCCCGTGGGCAAGGCTGCTTGAAGGTAAAGGGGCCCAAGATAGTTGGTTAACATTCAGGGACTGCTTCTACCAAGCTCAAGATCAGTGCATCCCGACGTGCAGGAAGTCAAGGAAGGGAGCCAGGAGACCTGCGTGGTTAAACAGGGAACTGCTGGGCAAACTCAAGTGGAAGAGGAGGGTTTACAAATCATGGAAGGAGGGGCTGGCCACTTGGGAAGAATATAAGGCTGTTGTCAGAGGATGTAGAGAGGCAACTAGGAAAGCTAAGGCCTCCTTAGAATTAAACCTGGCGAGAGGGGTCAAGGACAACAGAAAGAGCTTCTTCAAATACATGGCAGATAAAACTAACACCAGAGGCAATGTAGGCCCACTGATGAATGGGGTGGGTGCCCTGGTGACAGAAGATACAGAGAAGGCAGAATTACTGAATGCCTTCTTTGTCTCTGTCTACTCTGCCGGAGGCTGTCCTGAGGAGCCCCGTACCCCTGAGGCCCCAGAGGAAGGCAGGGCAATGGAGGAGTCTGCCTCAGTTGATGAGGACTGGGTTAGGGACCAGTTAAGCAATCTGGACATCCATAAATCCATGGGTCCAGATGGGATGCACCCGCGGGTGCTGAGGGAGCTGGCTGAAGTCATTGCTGGACCACTCTCCATCATCTTTGCCAAGTTTTGGGAAATGGGAGAGGTGCCTGAGGACTGGAGGAAAGCAAATGTCACTCCGGTCTTCAAAAAGGGCAAGAAGCAGGACCCAGGCAACTATAGACTGGTCAGCCTCACCTCCATCCCTGGGAAAGTGATGGAACACCTTATCCTTGGTGCCATCTTAAGACATATCAAGGATAAGAGAGTCATCAGGGACAGTCAACATGGCTTCACCAAGGGGAAGTCGCGTTTGACCAACCTCATAGCCTTTTATGAAGACGTAACAAGGTGGATTGACGATGGCAGAGCAGTGGATGTGGTCTACCTTGACTTCAGCAAAGCATTTGACACGGTCTCCCACAGCATCCTCACGGCTAAACTGAGGAAGTGTGGACTGGACGATTGGCTAGTGAGGTGGACTGCAAACTGGCTGAAGGAAAGAAGCCAGAGAGTCATGGTCAATGAGGCAGAGTCTGGTTGGAGGTCTGTATCTAGTGGAGTGCCTCAAAGGTCAGTTCTGGGACCAGTATTATTCAATATATTCATCAATGACTTGGATGAGGGAATTGAGTGTACTATCAGCAAGTTTCCTGATGACACCAAGCTGGGAGGAGTGGCTGACAAGCCAGAGGGCTGTGCTGCCATCCAGCGAGATCTGGACAGGCTAGAGAGTTGGGCGGGGAAAAATTTAATGAAATATAACAAGGGAAAATGTAGAGTCTTGCATCTGGGCAGGAACAACCCCAGGTTCCAGTATAGGTTGGGGAATGACCTATTAGAGAGCAGTGTAGGGGAAAGGGACCTGGGGGTCCTGGTGGACAGCAGGATGACCATGAGCCAGCACTGTGCCCTTGTGGCCAAGAAGGCCAATGGCATCCTGGGGTGTATTAGAAGGGGGGTGGTTAGTAGGTCCAGAGAGGTTCTCCTTCCCCTCTACTCTGCCCTGGTGAGACCTCATCTGGAATATTGTGTCCAGTTCTGGGCCCCTCAGTTCAAGAAGGACAGGGAACTGCTGGAGAGAGTCCAGCGCAGGGCCACGAAGATGATTAAGGGAGTGGAGCATCTTCCTTATGAGGAAAGGCTGAGGAAGCTGGGTCTCTTTAGCTTGGAGAAGAGGAGACTGAGGGGTGACCTCATTAATGTTTATAAATACGTAAAGAGTGAGTGTCACGAGGATGGAGCCAGGCTCTTCTCGGTGACAACCAGCAGTAAGACAAGGGGTAATGGGTTCAAGCTGGAACACAAGAGGTTCCACTTAAATTTGAGAAGAAACTTCTTCTCAATGAGGGTGACGGAACACTGGAACAGGCTGCCCAGGGAGGTTGTGGAGTCTCCTTCTCTGGAGAGATTCAAAACCCGCCTGGATGCCTTCCTGTGTAACCTCATCTAGGTGTTCCTGCTCTGGCAGGGATATTGGACTAGATGATCTTTTGAGGTCCCTTCCAATCCCTAACATTCTGTGATTCTGTGATTCTATAGCTATCTTCATATGACAGCCCACATATTGCTTATTTTGAAGAATGTGTAACATGTATATCCAAGCTATTTTCATAACACATGGTTTGAAAGACCTGCTTTATTTTTAACAATCTTTTTTTTTTTGGGGGGAGGGGGTGTGGGGGGTGTTGCTATTTTTCATTTTTCCATTATTTTCACTTCTCTCTTTCCCTCTCTTTCTATTCCACCCATCATTGCCCAAGTTAAAAAAGGGAAAAATAACAGGAAAAAAAAAAGAAAAGAAACATAGCTCCTAATTGAAGGTCTCAGTCCTTAAATGCCCCTGCCCCCAAAACAGTGACCACCATGTCTCAGCATGTAGGAAGGATGTACTGAGACACGAAATTACAGCGCAGCAAATCTCTGCTGTGCTGGGAACACAAAGCAACTTCTTCTACCAATAGCTGTGTAAGGTAACAAGAGAGCATTCCCTCTGAGACAGGCTGTCTCCTGTGACCCTCCTTATCCTTCTTCCTTTTCCCCTGAGCCCATTGCCAGGGCACACTGTTTCCTTGTATCTTCACAGGAAGCAGTATCACGCTTCCCCGAGGACGAGCAGCTGGCACGAATTCAAAATGTCATCCAGGAGCTCCCACCATCACATTACAGGTGAGACCATGCCCACCAAGGTGCTGAGGAACAGTTTGGTGACCCTCACTATCAGGGAATACTGCCTGAAACAGTGCCGGAGTTCATTTCTGGAAGTCAGTACCCAAAAGCTGACTCACCATTTCCCAATCTGACAACAATTGATCTGGCATTTAAATATCACTGAACAAATTCTTGTTAGAGATTGAACAGGCTCTCCCTGTCACCATCTATCATCCTTCTTCCCTGGGTATGTACCCTGTGGCACCCTTGGCCAGTGTCCTGCCTGTGGTGAGAGGAAGATGATCTGCTGGAGGTGCTTGAGCAAGAGCTAAGCCCTCAGTCTTCACAGCATCCCACTCCTCTCCCATCCATCTGCCATCTTCCTCACACCCATCACGTTAAGCATTGTTTGGTTCATGCCCCATCCTTGGCCACCCCAGAGCAGAGTCGTTCAGGTGTTCACTGCCATCCTGTATAAATGCTGGTGCTGTAAATCCTCTGTCCTATGGGGCCTGTTGTGCCATTGCAAACATTGCCTTCCTTGAGGAGGGACAACTCAGAGGCCACAGCTAGGTCTGAGCCTTACTGTCCCAGTGGGCAGGCATCAATCAATTGACACATTTTTCTTTCTTCATGTGAAACCACTGCAGAACGCTGGAATACCTGATCAAGCACTTGACTCATCTGGCCTCCTTCAGCAACATGACCAACATGCACACCAGAAACCTGGCCTTGGTGTGGGCTCCCAATCTCCTCAGGTACAGTACAGAATTCTCTCATCCAGAGCACCATGCTGAGCTCCAAGGGAAGTGCCAGCACCTGAGCCTGGAGACCCATTGCCTGAGGGAAATGCAAAGACAGGGAAAAGCAGAACAATGAAACAGAACAGTGGAGGAGAGCAAATAGCTTTTAAAAGGAGAAAAAAATTCTTCAAGGTTGAATAATCTGAGGTTTTATCACCAGCATCCAAGGAAGCTTGTGGTTTTGTGTGTTTCTTATTAAAAAAACAAAACAGAACAAGCTGTTATTTGCAATTTGAGCACACTGATTTAAAAATGAGGAGTTAGCTCATCACTGTGGTACGGAAATGACATTTCTGACAGTGCCAGTGCTTCTGCAGTGGGATGGTGAGAGACAGCAAGGCTTGGATGGGAGGGCAACAAGGCAATAATACTGCAAGTCTGTGCCCAGATCTGCTTGAGTAAAAGTGAGATGAGCTTGGTGGGTTTAGGATGGCAGATAGTGAGAGATTGCAAGACCACCAGTTAGTTTGGTTTGTTTATTGTGCCTGGCACTCTGCTGGGAAGAGGCCTGGATAAAATGCAAGCAGAGGTTTGGCTGATGCATTGTAGAGCTAAGCAGAACAAGTAAAAATATTATGTGAAAAAAAAATGAACTATTTTACATCTTGTTGAAATTCCCTTCCCTGTCCATTCCATACCAACGTACTGAGAAGAATGAACTATGTAGTGAGAGTCCAGGACTGCAGCTGGGCAGGAGAGGAGTGATTGCAGATATGGTGGGGGGAACAGTGGGCTGGCAGAGGACAGGAGGGAGGGACATTGGCCAGAGTGGTACAGGCCTGAAAAACATACTCTAAAGAGTAATCTTACCCTTTTAAACCACAAAATAGGCAGAGCAGGTTCTGAGAGTGAACCAAATGTCGCTTCTATTGAATATCACAAAGTGGACCTTTACTACTGAGACATTTTCATTCTAGCATCTGTCCTTGTCAAAAAAACCTGAAGTCTGTTTCCTTTTGCAATCTTTTGTAAGTGCAAGACCCAGGGAGGAAGATAATGGAGCAAGCAATTCAACTGCACTCTCCTTACAGGGTTATCCTCTTGGCAATGCCCCAAGCTATTATCTAACACACCAGTCTTTAACTTTACAAAGGATCCATTGCCCAGAGATAATTTCTTCAGCAACACTTTGGCATGTCAAGATAAGGAATGTTTCTTTGCTGAGAGCAAGAGTGAGAATGTGGGAGTGTAGCGGGGTAGAGAAGATACTACTGGGGCACACGGCAAAGCATTGAAAAAATTGGCTCAAGGAAGACCTGTGCAGGGTTCTAAGGGATTTCACTGACAGATGACTGAAGGATTGAGTAAGGATCTGGAAGCAATGTTTGAAGGCTCCCATGTTGTCTTTCAGGCCAAACTTTGAAATAGCTAAAAGAGCAGCAAATAGGGAGAAGTTTGAGAGTCACAGTTTTATGTACTGCTGAAGAATGTAAAAGCTAAGTAGGGAAAATAACATAGGCAAGAAAGAAAATAACAGAGGTGGCAGAGAAAACAGGGAAAATAATTTTAGAAAGACTGAAAAGGCAGAGAGAGAATGAGGGCTTGTGAGGGAAAGAAGGCAAGAGGTGCAGCAAGAGTTGGGAAACCATCCCTATTCCAAGGCTTGCAGGAAGAAAGCTCATCTTTCCTTCCCGGGGGCTGTGTGTGGCAATACTGGCTACTAGTCTATTTCTTCCCTGATCCAGGTCAAAGGAGATTGAGGCAGTTGGCTGCAATGGCGATGCAGCTTTCCTGGAGGTGCGAGTGCAGCAGCTGGTGATTGAGTTCATCCTGAATCACGTGGATCAGATCTTCAACAACAACAGAAAAGCCAGCTCTGCAGAGAACATTGGTAACAACCTCCCCAAATCACTCCATTTGTCACTTGTCATGTACTCCAGCTCTAACTGTATCCCCTTCAACTAATATTTCAAGGACATCAGCCCTTACCATCCTCATAGACTCCTTCAAAAACACCTTGAGCCTAATCCCTCATTATTCTTCTTCTCTTCATCCCTATCTCCAACATTTTCTTCTTGAATACTAGCGTCCTTCTGCATGCTCCCAGAGTGCCCTATGGCTCATCTTTTGCATGATCCCACCTGGCTTAACCCTTTCCACAAAAGGAAGACCACCCGATTGCTTCTCAATCCTGGCCTAAGCTTTCTCTCTAAGACCATTAGCCACAGTCTCAATTCTTCTCTCAGGATCCTCCAGAGATAATTCCTCATGCTGATGATACCTGCTCTGCAGCCACCATATCCACCCAAGTCAGAGGCTACACTCTGAAGATAAAACTTAAGCTTGTGTTCCAAAAACTTATGTCTTATGCCTAGGGACATTTTATAAAGGAGATTTTTTTTTTTTGGTGGGATTTCAACAGTTTTCAGGGATGCTGGTTTTGTTATTTAGTGATGGGTTTGTTGTCAAAACACTTTTAAGCCTGGGAAGTAAGAGGGCTTGGATCCATAGTGACCTCACATAATTTCAGAAATAATCCTCTTTCTTTTTTACACACTGAGAAGACTAGTAATACCTTCAGAAGTGAGAGAGTAACCACCTTTCTGCTTTTCAGCCCTGTGCCAGCTCATCCTGTCTACCTTTCCCTTAACATGTGGGATTCTCTGTTAGTCTGTCCTTGGAACCCACATTTCCAGTGTGGTGCCCTGCTCTAGCTGTAACACCCTTGCTCTGCTGGTGCAGGTTCCATGCTTATGCCCTTATTTATTGCCTGGCAGAATCATAGAATCATTTTGGTTGCAAAAGACCTTTAAGATTGAGTCCAACTGTTAACCTAGCTCTGTCAAGTTCAACTCTAAACCATGTCCCTAAGAACCTCATCCATACGTCTTTAAAACACCCCCAGGGATCAGGACTCAACCACTTCCCTGGGCATGGAGGAAGACATGGAGTGGGGAACTGCTCCCCTACTGCTTTAAGCATTGTAGTGAAACACTGGTTAGTAAATCCCAAGGCTTCTGGTTGTACTGCAGGTCACTGGCCCCAAATTGGTCCAACTTCGGTAAGTGTTGAAGACCACTGGCTTTTAACAGCCTTATGGAGTCAAGAGAGGAACATACCGATGGTCTCAGTCAATTTCTTGGTGGGAAAGTGCCCCTTCACCCAGCCTCTCTGCACAGGCAGTAGCTTGCACCCTGCTTCAGCAGTAGGGCTAAGCACTGAGGGGAGTCCAGAGCCTGTGCTTCCTTCATGCACCTTGAGGTGGTCTGTTTAGGACAGGGTTGTTATTGGGGTGACATGTGGGAAGCTGGCTTTGCCGCTGCTCTTGTAAACAGGGACCTTGTGTTCCTGGGGCTACTGGTCACACTGCTTTCCATAGCCCTGAAATAAATTAGGGAAGTAAAGAAATGCTGTTTTTTATAACGGTCCCCTTCCTGGAACACGACAAAGGGAGAGATGTGGAAGTGAGAGAAAGAATTAGGTACCAGGTTTGGATCAGGGACTGAACTGCTCCAAAATCTGGGGAGAGAGGGAAGGAGAGAGGAGAAAGGAGAATGTGTGAATCCTGGTGTTTTTCAGAGACTCCTCTTTCACACCAAAGCATCTATGGCAGAGGCAGCAAGTCTGTGCAACACAGCCTTTGGCTGATGAGCATGGCCCCTGCTGGGAGTGCACTCAGAGGGATGAGGTTGCTGGGGAGATGGAAGACATATCTGACAAAAAGTCTCTCTCCCTGCACGTGCCGCTCCTTTCCACCCCCCGCAGGAGGTGTTCCAGTCAAATAAAGACATGAAGCTCTTGCTCTCATCTCTCCTCACCCCAGGCTGGAATGTATTTTCTTGCTTTTCAGAGAGTGCATCGGTTCTGAAAAGCCTGACCCTCCCCTCGGCCTCCCTGCCAATGAAACTGGTAAGCCTGGAAGAAGCGCAGGCACGGAGTCTGTCTGCCTCCCACCCTGCTCGGAAGGAGAGGAGAGAGAACAGCTTGCCTGAAATTGTCCCTGTTACTGGGTCCCTCTTCCACACGGTTGTTGACCTCCCTGACAGCAAGTAAGTGCCAAGAGGAATGTAAAGTGCAAACAAAAAAGTGCAGGTTCCCCAGTATGATTGGGAATGAGACTTCCGTTAGCATGATACCCCTACACCTGCATGCGTGAATCTACAGGCACCGTCGAGAAAAAATTCTGTGCCTTTCTCAACAGAGGCACAGCTGCTTCTGAGAAGCATTGCAGTTCCTGGGTTCATAGCTCTCATTTGTCCTCATCCCTCCATCGTGGCAGAACCTCACAGACCTCCTGCAGGAGGAATTGTCTTTACATCCTTGTGTCAGCCAAGGATTTGGCTAAGCATGGGCTGAATGTGGAGCATGTCTGGACACAGGTCTCCTGTGAGTTCCACCTGCTGGTGGTTGGTCCACAGCACACCTGGTGGCATTGACCTGCTCACCTTCATTGTTCTTCAAGTTCCTCTGCACTGATAACCACACAGTAAGGCAATTTTTCACTCCTAGCATGAAGAGATATTTACATAGTGGCACTTGTGCCACTTATGCCTATGCCAAAAGAAGAGTCTGATTTCAGCTGAGTTGCTGCAGTTGTTGGCACTGCTGCCCAACATATGTATTTATCTATTAGTCTATCTATCTGTTAATATATGGCTACTCTACTGCCTGGTTTGAGAGATTATAGCCTCTGCAGTAGGCAGCTAATTTATCTGTTGACCCATAAGGCAGCAGAGGAAATATATTTCTTTGCACTTGAAGCAAAAAGGAGCCATCTAACAGAATACTGCCAAGAAGATAACTATCTTAAGGCAAAAGGGTGTATTGCTCCTCTAGAGTGCCTTTTCCTTTCTCACTTGAAGAGAACAGTCCTATCCTCAAGATATGAATCCTCTTCGTAGGACTGATTTGTGCTCTTCTGAATACTGATCTGGAAGAAAAGCAGAACTACGGGGGTATAAAGCCCATTATGGAGAGTAAGACAGGGAAATAACAGGGTTCTTACTCCGGAAGAGGAGAGATTTAAGGAAGAGTCAGAATGAGTATGTGAATGAACCGAAACAGAGCTTCTTGCAGTAATACACATACGAAAAACTGGCTTTGGGAGTAGTAGCTTCTCTCTGTTTAAAGCTGAGATTTCCAAAGAGACACAGAGAATTAGTGTCCCCCTCCCTCTGACAGTTACAAGAAACTGATTTAATTCCCTTAAGCCTCCTCCTTTTTGGATAATACACTATATTTGCATATGATCATGAAACACCTATGATTAAATTGTTAGCCTGAGAAGTATTAATAGCTAGTTTGTCTTAAGGGATCCTCTTATTTTCACAAATTCATAAAAACTATAAGACGTGGACTTTAAAGGATAGCTTTTTGCACCAAGTGATAGTACCAGTTCTATCGGTTCTCTGGAATTTATCTGTCATTAAAACCTGTTAAAAAGACAATTTTTATTTACTGTATTGCAAGATAGTTCTAGCCTCAGAAACCTCTCCTTTCTGGAGACAAGTGTGATTGATAGCTCAGTCAATCACAGTTGCTGTAGCATGATGCCAGAGCCAACTGTCTAAAGAGTCAGCTTAGGTGTCCTTCCATCTATGACATGGTTAAGTCAGCCATATAGATACATCACTTACAGAAAAGCAAGAGCTGGTTGTGCAACTATGCCTTGCATGCCTTAGAATTAATTTAAACAGGAGAAAGAAAAGAAGGACAGTGTTGAGGAGAGAAAGCTCAGAGGCTTTTGTGGGATATTAAAAAGGCAAAAGTCTTCAGGGATTTGTAACATCCTGAGCCTTTTTTCCTTCCAGGAGAAAATTATCTACCAAGTCCAAGAAATGGAAGTCGATATTCAACTTGGGCCGTTCTGGCTCAGAATCGAAGTCTAAACTGAGTAGAAACGGGAGTGTCTTCGTAAGGGCACAGAAGCTTTCTGGTAAGAACACATTTTTCAGTTAGGTATTTCTCTCTGCAGCTTTCTTCTGTGATATTGATAGCATGGGGCAACCTGTGTCCACATGACACTAGTACCCTCAGACTCGAGAAAGTCTAATGGAGTCATGTTTGTTGCCTGGTTTTATGGACATCTTATTTTCACGTGATGGCGAGAAGCACCTGTTTGGGAGGATATGCCAGACAGCTACAGTAAATATTTCATTTTGGTACATCATAAACATATCAAACATCCCATTGCTCAGCTGTCAAGCTTGGGGACTAGGAAATGCTGTGTAGGTTTGGATTAGTCTACTCTTCCAGCCCAGCCATCCTCTGGCTCCTAATGTCCGGCACTGGGTGAATGGCTGTTCTTCCACTAAAGGGTGTTAAAGAACCAACTGTGTTCAATGTCTTTGTGAAAAACAAGGCACCAGGAGTTCCTATGGCTCCTGGCTCTCAGCACTCTAAGGGAAGCTATTACTTCTGCAGAATTTACAAGGGAGAAGTTGTCTTTTCTTCTGGCTGTAATCCCAAGTTCTAGCCCCTCCTGAGCTTCAATTTCCTAAACACTCTGCTTCTTAGAAAATCACATGGCAGTGCCAATTCCTGGTGTTCAGAAATGATGACTCAAATTCTAAAAATCATGAAGTTGACTTTAAAGTAACTACAATTTTCAAAAGAAAGCATATCCTTTTTTTTCTTTACCTGAGTTCATAAAGAAGTGTTTTGGTTTCATATGTCCTAGATTTTTTTAGCATCTCCAAGACAATAAATTTACTTTTTAAAAAGATTATGAAGGTGAGATTTTTTTTTAGATAATCTCATGACTCCAAGATCTGGTGTTTGGAGGACCACTACCAAACATTGCAAGACTTAAAATAAAATAGTTAATGTTGGCAATATTACCTACCACCACATATAAGAGAGGCTATATTTGGATCAGAAGTGAGTGTGAAGCCAAATGCTGGATCCAGCTCTTTTTGGACTCCTGCCTTCCCCCATGTTTTGCATGTACAGAGGGCCTTGCATAGGGTGCCCACGGCAGACCACAGAATAACTCTCCATCCTATTTTGATCATGGGATCACCTTCTCACTTTGACAAGGAATATTATGTCCCAAAATAGTGCTTGTCCAAGGATGCCTAGGAATGGCTGGAGCCTGGTGATTGTGGGGGCCGAGCCTTGTTCCAAGCACAACATTGAGTGACATTTTCACCAGCAGAGCATACAAATGCACAGCTGTGTGCAGAGGTTTAGGCACTGAAGTAGTGCTTTTGAGAAGCTGCCATGTTATATTTTTGTGTGCTATCTGATTACAGCCTGATGTGAGGAAACAGATGAACTTGCTGTTGAAATTCAGCACATGCTTTAACACAGTTTGTGTCCATGCACACAAGTCTGCAAGTCACATAAAAGGCGAGCTCCACAGCTTGAATTCTGTTCCTCTGGGAAAGAGGAGGCAGTGGTCAAGACATCATGCCATATGAATGTAAAAGGTAGCCAAGACTCCATATAAATGCAAAAAAGTAGCTGGAGTTTCTCCTATGCTCATGTGAAAGTCGGTCCCAGAAGCCTTAATTATGAAAACAAATGAAGTTCAACAAGCCTGCTCACTTTCCGCCTTACCTACTTTGCGCAATGTTGTAAACAGCAAACTTTGCTCCCAGACATTTTCCAGAGCTGCACTGGCTCTTTTTGGGCTGCCAGAGACTAACTCGTCTTCCTTGCCAGATACATTCCCCCATCTCCCCTTTTCAGAGCTGTAACAGCTACATGCTTCCAAAACCTCTCAGGAACAGACCTGTAGAGTGTCTGGTGACAAATGGCAGCTTGTTTCTGGACAAGCAAATCCAGAGAAGATGACCAGGAAAATAGGTTGCTATTGCCCTCACAAATTTCCCGGCGTACTTGCTGGAGTCAGGGGGTGCTTATGCCGGTAAGAGAGCCTGGGAGTGCAATGTGAAAATAACCTAACATTTGCTGTCAGGAATGAGAGGTGAGAAGGCATTTATGTCAGTTTAGTTAAAAAGTCCCCACAACCAATAGAGTGACTTGACTGGGGAGGGCAGTGGCACATAATAGCTTTGGGGATGGTTAACTGCTTCACAGTAGAGATGATGTTGACTGGCTGGGTTAAGTATAGCTCTCCACATGTCTGGCAGGTGCAAAGCTGTTGTTAGCACTTGCAGATGCCCAGCTGTGTGGACAAGTGTTGTGGGTAATAAGTCCTGTGGTGTGGTTACAGAGGGGGAATGCTTGGAAATAGAAAATAACTTTGATGTCTGCCTGGCACACCCATCTATATGTAGCATTTGGTGTTTGTGGGCTGAAACCTGCAAAGCCACAGGGTCTGAAACCTCCATTTCCACAGAAAAAGCAACTATTCGGCCTGCGAAGAGCATGGACTCGCTGTGTTCCCTGCCAGTAGAAGGTGAGACATCAGTAGCCTATACTGTAAGAGTGAAGGACTGCACCGCTGGATCCTCAGCTTTCCCCTGCGTTTGTATGGATGCAGTGATCTGTTTCTTTGCCTATCTCACTGTGTTGTGTTTCTTTATATGCTTATGCCCTGGCTGCTGCCATGTGCCCCCCTACCTTTGTGCACATGCTTTTTTAACCCTTTTCTGTGTCTTTTATGTTGGTGCATGCACCTGAGAATTGCCACTGTGCCTAGCTGCACCTTTATTAGCAGTGGGATTGCTTTGATTTCATTTTTGGTTATTCTGGGTACAAAATTCCCATTCATAAGTGAAAAGTCCTTGCAATAAGCTGGCAAAGCCCAGAGCTGCGATCTTTGTTGGCAATGCACTCTAGCCCCAGACTTGGCTGCATCTGATTGAGAGGGGTCTCTAATAAAAGTCTTAGGTAATTTCCACTGGAAGGAATCCTATCCAGCCCTACCTGCCCAGCTTGATGGAGGCACCAGGGCTGGAGCCTGGAAGGTCTTCAGTGCCTGCTGTCCCCATCTCTCTGGGGAAAAGTGGGTGTTCACCAGGGCAGGACTCATCCCTGGAGGGATTGATACAGGCTCTTCACAGAGGAAGGTTGTTTGCTACTTCTTTGCTTCTCACTAACTTCTTTCTACCTTCCCATCTCTAGGGGAGGATGAGAAGAGCAGATTCAAACGGGCAGTGACTACTGGAGGATTTTTTGTTCCGGTGATGAAGCTACGGACAGGAGGCACAGGCAGCTCATACGACCTCAGCAAGGAGAACGAGTGGGAGCGAGAAGGATCTGCCACGGGGTCCAAAGGAAGCTCAGAGCCGGGTGGAGAGAAAGGTCCTCCCAGGACACCACAGGCAAAGTCACCCCCTGAGCAGCTGAAGGTCTTCCGGCCAGGAGAGGATGCTGAAAACGAGCAGACTTCCTCCAAAGGTGGCCGCATGTTCTACACCTCCGAAACAGCCAAGTCAGGCTTTCCGAGCAGCCTCTTTCCCTTGGAGGCCTCCCCTCGTCACCAGAGGAAGGCCCTGAACATCTCAGAGCCTTTCGCTGTCTCTGTCCCACTGCGGGTATCCGCAGTCATCAGCACCAACAGCACTCCCTGCCGTGTGCCCGCCAAGGAGAAGCTTTCCCTCTCCAGCCTCGAGGAGCTCTCTTCCCTGGTGTCTGAGAGCACAAGCCCCTCTTCCCTGGAAGCCGGGACCCACACAAGGACAGAGCAGGCGCCAGAGAGGAAGGAGAAACAGCCGGGGCCCACCCCACCAGCGGCAGCATCCAGAGGTAAAACTGTGTTAAGGAGGGGGACATGGAGCCTCTGTCAGGCTAATGGAGGTGCCCTGCAGCTCGTTGGCATGGAGGTTGTTCCAGTCTGTTCATGTGGCAGGAAAGAGACCAAGCTGTAGCAGGGTGGGTGTTGACAGTAGCAGGTCAGGTTGGTGCTCATTTCAGTAATGAGGTTGGGGAGGTGGGTGGCCTCCTGGGAACATCCTGTTGTGCCCGGAGGGAGCTCTTTAGCTTTGTTAGTTGGCATTGGATTGAAACAGCACCATATTTTCAGTCATAAGTAGTTACATCGTTCATTTGTGTTTCTCATCCAGGCTCTCACCCTGAGGAGCTGGTGGCAGCCAGGAAATCTGAGTCCTTAGAAACTCCACAACCAGCAGTGGAAAATCAGGAGGCGTTATGCAGGCAAAGTAGCTGCACAAGCAGCACCAGTAGACCCTGGCAGTCCTCAGAGCAGAGTCCCATCTTGGAACAAAGACCAGCCTCAGAGGTTCATACAGGACCAATCCTTACAGACAAGGCAGAGAAAGTACAGCTCAAGATGAAGGATATCTCCTCAGAAAGCAGCTGTGGCCAGCAGGAGATCAAGACAACTAGGAGAGAAGAAGGGTCACGCTTAAGAGATGTGGTAAGGAAGAAGGCATGAGAAAAAAGATGGGAGACAATGTAATGGTGGTGACTGGTTGTTTAAAATTTCATTGTGTGTCCATAGTCACAAAAACTCAGTCTATGACCTAGGCTAAGCAGGGTCAAGAATTGACCATAGACTAATTTAATTTCTGTCCACATCAACATGTGGTGATTTATCTTTACATGACTACCTACCGTCCCCTTCTGGTCTTCTTTTCCTGTAACTATACGATTGCAGTCAGTGCAATCTGTCTGCTCTGAGACTCCCCAGATGTGAGACTGTCCGGATGTCTGAGCATTTTGACCCATGGCCTCTGAATTCCCCTTCTATTTTTGCTGTCCAATTTGTCCTGGACAGCCTGAGCAGTCCTTTTTTTCTTCCATTTTCTACACACTTGTTTTCTTTTTTCTTTTTCTTTTTTTTTTTTTTTTTTAATTATTAGTTTTATATCCTCTGTATCTCTAGCAGAGCTTTTTCACCAAGTTTCTTACAGCGATGCTCATCTCTGGACAGCTATTTAAAGATCTGTTGGCATAGCTCATTGAGTAGATTATTCATTCCAGTTCGTGTGCAATTAGGGAATGCAGATCCTCTGGCAAGGCCAAGTGAGTCTGAATGGGAAGAGCTGAGAAACAGGCTGAGACATTCCAGCTACTCATTCGCTTCACTCTTTCAGTACATCTGTCCAGGACTCATTTTGTCTGCACCTTGGATCTTCTCCTCCATAAACCCACTTGTTTATAGAGTTATTTCCTTCCTTGAACTTGTAGCAGTGTCTGTGTTTCTGTACTCATGAGCGTGCTCATCCAGGAGCCTGTCTATTCTCAGACGGCTATTTGAGGAAAATGGAGGGATATTTACTGGTAAGTTGTGAGCTGCCAGATCATGGCATTTCTTATGTTTTTCAGACTCAAGAGGACCCTACAAATACCCTTCTAGAACCGCTGTGGCCAGAGATACAGCAGGAACTGAAAATTATCGAACCTGAAGAGGAGTTCTTGCTCCCCAAGAGGGGCCTAATTTCTGAATCCTCTTCTTCACTACAAACAGATAGTTCTTCCTCTGACAGAGGGCAGAGTCCAACACTGTCTGAGCAGAAATCCACAAGCAGAACACCACAAATGACAACCCAGGTGCCTTTATTTTGTGCCACTGGCATGGAACAACAAGACAGCCTCCACAGTTGCCAGTCTGATGTGGTTGCACAGCAGAGCTGTACTTCAGCCCTACCCAAACTGGGTACTCTTCCGACTGGCACAGCCACTCCGAAGAACCACCACCCTGTGGTCGACAGCAGGAGTGAATGTCTCACTCCTCCCTTGAACTGGAAGCTTCATAGTCAATCAGAATTTAATGAGGTTGCCCCAAGTGATGAATTTTCATGTTCCAAAGGAGCATGTCCAGAGTTAGGGAGAGAAAAAGATAGCACTTTCCAGCCACAGAAGGAAAAGGATGGTCTCACTAGAGTCCAGACTCAGAAGGGGAAGCCTGAGGTAATGACTGCTGATGAAAGGGACACATTCTCCTCCAAGGTGCTGAGTGGAGCTGGAATCCAGGAGCTAAAGGAGGGCAATGCTGTTAGCAGAACCCATGATGCTGGTGACCAGGAAGATGAGGATACCTGGACAGATAATGTGCAGAGCTTAGAACTTGTGGAGCCATGGGAGGATCACCAGTGGGTTACAAGCCCACTCCACTCCCCTACTTTTAAGGACGTACAGGAGAAGATGATACAGGAGTTTCAGCCACAGAACCAGAGAGCAGAGACAGGCCTTTCTCTTAGACCACGATTCAGTCGCAGCCTGTCCCTGGACAGTAAAGACAAAGTGATGAGCCTGTGGACTATCCCATTCCCTTTCATAGATGCCACTGACCACCAGCAACCATGCAATGACATTCTGCCAGTGACTTGTGAGCTGCCCAAAACACAACCCATCTCCCCCTCTAGTTTGGGCAAAGCTAAGCAAGATGATAACGGCATAAATCCTCGAGAAGAACCTTCAAAACTTGAGGAGCTGAGGTACCCCCTCAGCAGGGACGAAGCACCTGCTGAAAAAGAAGGACCCTCTAGAATCCCTTTTCCAGAGGAAAAGAAAGTGGATGTGAGCAAAGAAAACCCTTGGAGCTCAAAGCTTGAGCTGTCTTTACTGTACCAAAATAGCCCAGGCAGCTCTTCAAAGGTGAAGAACACAAAAGAGGAGTTATCCATGTCTCAGGACACTGCCCTGGGAGGAGAGACTGTTACCAAAGCATCACGCTCTGCCACTGAGGCACAACTGAGTAATAAAAGTGAAGAAACACCTCGCAAAGTGAAGACTAGGCCTTCATCCCTCAACTTGGATTCACTCCTTCCAGCCCCAGATTTCTTCACATTCGAGAGCCTGTCCATACCCTCTGCCCCTGGGAACCTCCTGTGTGGGCAGAAGGAAGTAAAAAGCAGCGATTCTGTCCCATCCCTGCCAACTGCTTGCCCTGCTGCCAGTAAAGGCATCCCCTGGGGGTCTCGTTTCAATGCCCATGTGGATCTAGACTTGGATTACCTGGCAGTGGCCCATGCCACCACTGGCCGCCGTAATTCTGCCCCTGTCAGTGTGTCAGCGGTCAGGACCTCCTTCATGATTAAGATGTGCCAGGCAAGAGCAGTGCCCGTGATACCACCCAAGATTCAGTACACCCAGATCCCCCAGCCCCTGCAGGCTCAGAATGCGGCTCCACCAGCTGAGAAGAAGGAAGCAGAAGCTAAGCAGGCCATCAGGCAGACTCAAAGGGGGGCATGGAGTCACCTGGAGGCCCCCAAGAGCCCGCTGACAGAGAAAAAAGCCAAAGCAGAGAAAGAAAACAGTGACCCAGCTCAAAAGGACTCAGCCTGTCCTTGGCACAGCGGCCTTGGCTCTCCACTGGAGCAACCTCAGTCCAGTCATTACCCTGCTCTGGACGCCCCTGTTCTGCGCCGAAAGCGCACCTCTGAGGGGGAGACAGCTGGAGATAACCCACAGTCCTCAAAGATGGAGAGGCCATCAGGGTTCTCCAAGCCTTCCTATAGATCTAGGCCTGGGAGGCCCCAGAGTCTGATTCTCTTCAGTCCCCCTTTCCCCATTATGGACCACCCCTCCTCTTCAGCAGACTCCAGGGTGTTGTTATCACCCATTAGGAGCCCCACTCAGACCACCCCTTTGAGCCCCATTTGTGGTGATCTGTCTGAGACTTCGCGGACAACGCCTGAGGGGGTGACGCTGCGGAACAAAATGACCATCCCCAAGAATGGCCAGAGACTGGAGACCTCTACCAGCTGCTTTTACCAGCCCCAGAGGCGCTCTGTGATTCTGGATGGACGAAGTGGGAGACAGATTGACTAGCACCTGCTTCTCGTATTCCTTTTCCATGGTGGATAGGATGGGAGTGTCCAAGACCAACTCTGTTGCCATTTTGCTGTTGTTATAACTATTTTGTCCAAGGTGGACCTGAATCCTTCATGGTTTCATGCAAAGCATTTTGCTATGGAGGGTCATAGTCTTTTTGTTTTGCTTTTCCTTCCCCTTCTCACCCCTGCCTAGTCCCTCACTGTCTGCTTTTTTTGGTAAGTCAGTCCCAGGTAACTTACATTTCCTCATACTTATTGTCTAACAAGCCCTGTGAAAGTCTCATCTTCCCTATGAAAAAAAAGCAAAAATAATTCTCAGTATAATTAGAAAACAGGGCTGGGAGGAAACACTGTTCCAAAGTGTTGCAGCCCAGGGTGCATGGGCACAACATCTGCTGAGGAGGAGTCCAGATGTTTGGGACCTCCTTCCATTGTTTCTCAGCCACCAGTGAAAGACCATGGTTATCTGGTTTAGACAGTGTAAATAAACAGTGCAAAAGGCTGGTGAAAACTCAAAAGAAATGTGAAGCTGGCATGAGCAAATCACACAGGGTGTGAGACACCTGAGGATGTTCCAGTGACAAACACACAACCTGAAGGTGCTGCCTCCAGCTCTGTCCTTGCATTGAAGATGTGCTCTTTCCAGCATGTGCAAGGGCTGGACTGAAAGCAGCTGGACAGGAAACGCCCAGTTGTTCTTTCAATCTTCCAAGTCCTGCTCATGAGTTTTGTTGCTCTCAGCCACACCTTCCTTGAGCAGACAAGATCCGTGTGGCTGGGGGATGAGTATGCAGCTGGGTGTCCAGCAGTAGAGACTTCTCAGGCTGGTACCAATGAAAGCAAACATATGGTCATAACAAAGGCCGGTATCAACCATTTTCATTGTTGCTTAAAGCCAGATGACACCTCTGTAACTATCTCCAGCTGTCCTCCACACTGCCAACAGCAAAGAAAACCAAGAGGAGCTTCTGATCTGCATGTCCTTGGGCTATTGCCCCTTGCACCCTGACTGACTTATCTTTGACCCTTGGTCTTTCATTGCCACTGTGTGGCATGTCCCCAGGTGCTTCCTCTTCGTTTAAACTCGCTCTCCTTGTGATTTTACACTGTTTCTTTGAGAGCACGGCTGGTTGTCACCTCTCTGGCCCTCAGTGCTTTCAGGTTGATTGAGAGTATGGTAAAGAGGATGATTTGTGGGACTGAAGAAGAGATCATGAATGGTATCCTGAGAGGGGGACTTGAAGTGAATTCAGCTCTCTCCTGAAGGGCTGTGGTTGTTACAGGCAAATACACATTCATATAAGCAACAGCTGCCACAGGAATAGAATTAAAGCTTCCTTTATAAAGCCTCTAACCCCGTGTTCACCACAGGCTCATCTATTGCCTGATATCTGAACGTGGGCAATCGCAAAGTCAGGTAGAGCCCATGCTGTCTCTGCAATTTGTGTCACTAGTGACTATGGAGGAGACAGGAACACAGGTGTTGCTGCCAGAACGGAGATTGTCCCTGTGATAGTGCTTGCAGGGGCCATCATTCATGGACATGTCTGAGTCTGTAGACCGTCGAATGGCCATTATGGGCAGTAACTGCATATCTGGTAGGAAGTGCTCTAGCCACCACAATGAGGGTCAATCAGAATTTCCCAACTGATGTATGTTTAGGGCTTTTTTTTTCTGAAGTACTGGCATTTTCAAATTGTTAGCAAACTCAACACATGAGCTTCCAGTCTGTACTGACTGTGTCCCTTAATTAGTGTCATATTAAACCAGACGAGAGTCTGGAATTCTTGTTTGGGTCCATGTTCTCTCCCAGATGCTGGCCTACGCTTTACTTGTGCAAGCCGTGGACGGCAGATCCAGAATACTCAGCTTCATAAAAATTATATTATCCTCCTCCCAGACCATGAGATGCCTGTGCAGCCTCCCATTAAAACAAGGGAGTTGCCAGTCCTCCATTCTCCTCATGGTTAGTGCAGCTCTGTGCTGCATTTACATGGCACCCAAATGCTTTTTTTACTGCCTCATGGGAAAGCTTTTAACCACCATGGCTTGGTTAATGATGAATGACTTGGGAAGGTGCGATATGAGGTATTATGGTAAGGCTTTAGAGAAAGTAAAAGTTGTGGAAATGATGCCCAGGCCTTTTTGGTGTCAACAAAATAGTTTATTTTGGACAGGGATTTATATTCTCTCAGTTCCTAGAAGTTAAAACTGCCAAAGCATCTGAAATGGAGCCAGCGAAGCTCACGAAGTAATGTATCAGAAGAAAAAGAAAATGTGATGAAACCTGGGCACCTTGAAACTACATTTTCCCCTCTCCTTATTCTCATATAAGCTGATCTATGAACAAGAAATGAGGTCTGGCAATTTGTATATAATACACTGTCTCAGCTTTTAACAGCTGTCCTGTAAGTAATAGCGCTTTTGGCATAAGTGGTGAAACTCCTGCAAGAGAAAATTATTAGAAGTCTTTACTTAATATTAAAGAACAGCCTCAACTAAAATCTGTATCCAGACTGTACGTTTCAAGGGTGTTTCAGAATTTGAATTCAGATCCAGGTCCTGAATTTTAATTAAGCAGAGATTCTGTAATGACATCTCTCTTTCACAGCTCAATCCCATCTCTATCTGCAATTTAATCTCCAGCCTTCAGCTGAAGCATCTTCTGAGAGTCTCGCCAAGTGGGCTTAATGCAGTCACATCACTGTAGCTCTATGGTCACAAGTGGGCTTGGATGAAGAGCACTGACACAAAGCCTCAGATTCTGCAGAGTTGAGAGTACTTGTTTAGTTTCACGGTGCACCACTGCACAGGTGTCACCGTTCCTAACTCTAGACTCAGACTTCTGCAGAGCTGTAATGCTTGATGATGGATCCATGTTGATACTGACAGTTGCAGCCTCCTCAAGGACCAGAGCTTGATAGTTGGTCAGAGCCAGAAGACAGAAGCCATCTCCCATCGAGTGGTGCTGGCTATGTGGTTGGAACTTCATGAGATCCAACTTTACTAAGCCATTCCTGAGATGAGCTTCAGCGTCAGACCCGATGTCATCTTTGCTTCAGAGCCATTAGGTTGTCCTCTGCCACCCTGCAGTAGCAGATTTTTTTCTGTGATGTGTTATGGAGAGGAGTAAATCAGATTAATGGGAGATCGGTCTGGCCCAGAATTTGAAGTTTCGTGTACAGCAGAGATAAGTCAGTTGTTCTTGGCATTATGGAAAAGACCTTTCTAAATAGACTGTCACATCATTTGCAGCTCTGCAAGGATCATCTCAGGGACCCTGCACTACGTTTCCGTTCTCCTGAGACTGTGAAGACTGTAAAGGCCATTGCCAAGTTTGCAGATTGCCCCAGTCTCCACCATGATGTGGTATCACCAGCATGTGTTCCTTGTGGACTTTTAAAAATGGGAAACAAGTGACTAAATTTCACTTATGCTTCCCATGTAGTCAGGATGTTTGTGCAGCTTCTGTTAAGTGTAGCTGAGAGTGAAATGGTTGGGCTGGCAAAGATGGGAATCCTCTGACAGAAAGGAGGGACACAGATAATGTTAGCTCATGTGGGAGCTGCTTTATTGATGGGAAAGTAAACAGAAATTAGGATTGTATTTTACCTAATAAACCACATTCCTCTGGGCTGCCCATCCCATGCTATCACTTCAGAAAGATTGAAGCACTTCTTTTTTTAACCTTTGGAACTTCAGAGGAACTTAGGTCTGTATTAGAGAGCATTGATTAAGCTCTGCAACTTTTTCCCTCATCCAGAGTCCAAATGGTGCAATCAAAGTCTTTTTTCTTTCTTTATGAATTCTGAAATGCCTGTAGTGGTGAATATGTGTTAAATTTTTATATATATATATATATAAGAACTTTCTATATAAATATATTAAAAAGGAAATGTAATTAAAATGAAGGAATTGCCTAAATAGAATCCTGCACGTCTGTGAAACTTGGGCTGATGCATGGAACTGTTTTCTGCTGCAATGTTTGTAGCACCAAGGATGTGAGATCAACTGGCTTTTTGCCCACATAGGAGAAGCTACTGAATTCTGGCTAATCTGTGGTGGCCAGAAGGCCTGAATCTGCCTTCCTGAGGCAGATCATGTCCTGGGAGAGGACACGTCCACTGGGAGACCAGAGTGCAAGGACTGATTTAGCTTTCCACCACAAGCTTCTCCCCTTTGAAATCTTTGAAAATGCAAACAATCTACTGGAACATATATTACCTTTCAGGCATGCCCAGGTTTTGCTGTTGTCCCTTTTAATTCTCTCCATCTCTAGAAAAAAATTAAATCTCTAGGAAATGCGGGAGAAGCTGTAGCTGATTCCAATTTGTTTCAGCTTTTGCTTGCTCCTGATCAATGTAAAGGCTTGGTGATAACTAATTCTGCTCCAAGCAAGGAATGGAAAGCTTGCCACTGAGTTCAACTGGAGATGGAGCAGGACATTAACAGCCCAGGAAAGGAAGGATGGCAGGGGGCAAGTGCTTCCTGAGGGCTCCATGCAGCAACCCAGACCTTAGATCTTGTTCTTGCAGGCACTGATCCCCTTTGAAATACTTTTTGCTGCCAGGTCAAGGGAAAGGCTGGAAGTCAGAGACTGTGAAAAGGACTGTCCCCATCCCACTGGCCCTGGTTTGTGATTACTTCTCCCTCTAGCTCTGATGGATTGTATTTTTGTTAAGCTTTGTTCTCTGTGTGGACTTGCCTGCTTTTGTGCCTTATTGCTTAAAAAAAAAAAAAAAGAAAAAAAGAAAACCAAACCAAACCAAACAAAAAAACCAACAGCCACCAAAAAAAAAAAAAAAAAAAGTTTTGCCAGGTCTCAGCCATGAGATTAAACTGGAGTTTTTATAAAAACAGACCTGTGCCCTAGTGATGTTTTAAAGCATTTTATTTTTCCTGGATTTGGTTTATGAATATGTTGAAAATGCATTTGTGTTCATCTGACATGGAGTTTGAGCCTTTCTTTTGTTGTGTAGGTAGACAGGGCACCACGCAATGTTTGTCTGGGGTTTGACTATCGGGATGAAGTTCAGGGCCCGATCACACACTTTTCTGATTGCGGGTTTTGAGGGCTGCAGCTACTCTGCAGCTCTGAAAATAAAGTGAGGCTTGAAGACTTCTGTAGAATTACCATTATCTGAAATACTTTAAAATTTCCAAGGGTAAAGTTCTTCTTTTTTCTTACAATTTCTAATTCTTCCAGGCTGAAGTTTCAGTGACGCACGACCACATCCTCCCATTTAGCATGTCTCCTGCAGAACTCTGCCTTGCCTGTGTCGATGTAGAGCAATGCAGAGCAGAGTACAGAAATACTTTGGGATCCAAATGCTTGTAGAGGGGAAGACAAGCTGGAACAAGAGAATTTATTATGAAGCCTTTGGTGCTTTGTGCATGCACATCTGTTGATTTGTAAAGGACAAGTAAGAACTTAAAAAATTATTAATTAAGTTTCCTGGTTCTCTAGATTCTTGCAGTGCCCTCACTGATCCAGTCTCTGAGCTGTAGTGTGGAAGTGAATATTATTAGCATCTGTTCGTTATTCCACACTGGGGGGAAAAAAAGAGAGGGGGTTCTTGTGGTTGTAGCCTCAGTGGGCATACCTGCAGTTCAGCCTGCTCTTTGTTCTCCCTAAAAAACAGATGAATCATTAGGTTAAATGAAACAGATTTTTTTTTCCTACTCAGCAGCTGAATTCAGGGCTTTACTCCCTTTCCTACCTCCTTCATGACTTCAATTTCCCTTTAGGAAAATGCCTGCGTTGTGCTTCCTGCACAACCATGGCAACCGGCACACAAAGTAGGAGAGAAAACCGTGTCTGTTGACCTCTGTAATTGTTGTTAGTCATCGCCAATTATTAGTGCAGTATGAGAAAAGTATTTTTGTATTCCTTGTGCCACAGAGTGTGGCAATGAGTTGGCCATAAGACAAAAGGAAAATCTCAAACAGTCCCCCAGCATTCCCATGGTTGTGAAAATCAAGCAAAAGGCACACTGCAAACCTGGTTGTGCTCCACTCAGCACTGTGATCTAGATCAGGGTGCCTAAACACTTGGAAGTGCTTGAAGACAAGTTCAGCCAATTCCTTTTGCCTGCTTTTCCCATCACCATGAGTTTGAAAGTCTGACTGAGGACATGGATCTGTGTAGGCTGTATTGGAAGCACCAGCTATGACATCTTGGATACTTTCGGCTAAGCCAAAACCTGGATTAAGCAAGTTCCCAAACTAGCTGTTAACCAGGAAATCATTCAATCCAGCGCCAAAGAGCAGTTGATACCAGTATCTCATGCATCCTCCTTGTAACACAGAAGTCCAGCAGCTGTGGGACACAGGACACATCTAGTTGGTGTCCCACTGGATGGAGCTAAAGGTCAATTGGCAGCAAAGGGAAGGCATGCAGTGCATGGAAGGAAATTTAGCCCAGTGGGGGATATTTAGTCCAAACTGGCACAAGGCATTGACAAGAGCAAAAAGAACAGGATCATAATGGCCAAGATGGAGAAAGGCAGTAAGACCTCAGAGTTCATTTTCCATCTGAGCAGAATAAACTTTTCAAAGAACATGTCTTACTGCAAGGCTAAAGGACGAACAGTTTCAGAGTTAAGGTTTAGAAACGACGTGGAGCTGCGAAGCTCAGACCCGGCCAAGTCCTGGTGCCCCTGTTAGCTAGAGCGTGAGTGTTAAAACAAGACCATTTGGTTCACTCCATAATAAAAAAGGTAGCTATTTTCTCATGTCTTGTTTGCAAACTGCAGTGTGAGATGAACTGCAAACAGAAAATTCATAGGAATTACGTCATGCACTTTGGGTCCAGATCAATCTTAAAACTGGACTTGTTTTCTTCTGTAGCACACCTGCTACAGGGAGCACATATCTGTCATTTAAATCCCTTATCTGAAACGACCAGGAAATATTTGAATTCAGTGAGAGGAAATGACTTCAAAGAAAACTTAGTAGCTGCTTAAGAATGAACCACAAGAAACAAGAACATGGGAACAACCAGCACTCGAGAAAGGAGAATAACACACATGATGATTATTAAACACGAAAAGTTTCCAGGTAAGTAAAACCTGAAAAGGAAAAAGACAAAATAGAAATGAAAACAAAACAAAACCCCAAACCAAATAAAAACAAACAAAAAACCCCAAACCAAACACCAAACCAAGCAAAACACAACAAAACCCAGCCATAATAACCAATCTGAAAAATATCAAGTAACTTATTTCCCTCCTTCTTCATAAGAGTCAAGAAAAAGATCAGAAAAAAACAGGTGCTCACAAACTATTTTACTGGGGTTTTTTTTTGTATTGTAAGATAATTTGCTTTTAGTTTGCTTTAAACACCAAGAATCAGACAGTGGAGGCGGAAGAGAGATGTAAAAAGACTAAGCTGGTTATTCGCAGGGATTATTTGAAGTGTCTCGGCTTTAACTTCTCCAGCCCTGTGCCAGCCACAGTACCCTGCTAAAGGTGAGCGTTGCTTTGAGAAAAAATAGAGACAGTGAAGGTTTTCAGTCCTGTATTGACTCACAGTCAGTAACAGCCCTGGGTATCCAGAGCAGCTCACTGCTCATCACTTGGCTCACTTGCACAGTTTATCTGAATTAGTGAACGTGCAAGAACTGCAGATGACCTTGCCTATGCTGGAATTTCACCTTGCATGCAAGCTAACACAGTCAGAAACACCCTCACCTTTTTTTCATGTTGAGGATAAACCCTCAGCAGTCATCCTCAACTCCTCACGCAGCCAGATCTCCTAAAGATAGATGCCTGAGATGACAGGGAGAGTCCTCGCAGGAGGTTCCCAGCATACCACACGTTGCGGAGGCTTTCTCCAGTTGCCACAGAGGGCAGGGCTGCCAAAGGGTGGAAAAAGGAGGCTTCATTTATGAGCTAGTTTTAGGTCATACTTGGTCTCAATGAACATTTTATTGGCACGAGTCCCTATTGTAAGGAATGTGAAAAACTTAAGATGCCAGGGCAGTGAACAAGATGGGGAATAAATCTTCTGAGTCAGAGGACAGCAAACACCACCGACAGCCTGGTGCTGGTTTTCAGAATGAGGTGGGTAGTCAGATGCAAGCATGGCACATAGTGGGCATTGTATGTGGTAGATGAACCAGCAAGGTAAGGAGAAATAGGGACTGAGAGAGTCTGTGCAAAGAGATCTCATGAAGAAGAACAACAACAAATGAGGGGAAAGGAGGAAGGGGTAGGAAGGTCTGTTGGAAAAATGGGAGCAAGGCACAAAATACACAAACGCAGCCCCACATTGCCCCATTGCCTGAAGGAACAGAGATCTTCCGTACTGTCAGCCACAAACATTCAATGATGTGAAAGACATCAGGTTATGTTTGTGTGTATATGGGAGAGGAGCAGCTGAGGGTTTGGGATTCTTGTTGGCTTGGAGACTATGCTGCTCTGTCAAGTATGAGCAGAGGATGTTTCTCAGCAAGACTCTGATTTCTCAGAGCTGGAAATTTTGAAATAAATTAATAATCTAAAAATGTAGTTGGTAACTCTGTGGGAGAATTGAAACATTATTTTTTTGCCAGGAGAGAGCTGTGAATATTCACACCTCCAGAGAAGAAATACACAGAGTAAATCTGCAAACAAACGACACAGTTTCTACCTGGATAATTTTTTTCTTCATCCCCTCTTAGTCCAGCAGTTTTCATGCATCTGTGCATATACCCTGCTCTGAATGCCACATACATCCATACCTTTCAGCCAGCAATCCAAACAGCTGAGAATGATCAGGATTTCTTTAAAAGCCTCATCCAACACATAAACCCATTCACCACCATTCCTGTCATGGACTCCATCGCTTCCTCACCCTCCTCTGGAATCCCAGGTAGGGAAATTGCAGAGATTGGAATCAACCTTCGGAAGCTGAAAAACCAGAAAAAACTGTGCAGGATTTTTAATGAGCCTGCTCAACATCATTCTGCCCTCAGTCCAGTCTTCTTTCTCTTTAGTTCAGGTGGATAAAGCTGGGCTTTTCTGGTTGCATTGTGACATGCCTGGGACTTCTGCATAGATCCACCATTGCCTGGATCACTCGTTCATTACAGCTTTTATTTTTTTAAAACATAAAACATAAACTGCAACGTGAGGGACAGGCTTAAGAAGCTGAAAGAAAATTTGAAAAACCCAAGCTTAATTGGTTTCAGTTGCCATTTATACAATAGGTCAATGTTATAATTTACAACTGGTTGGAGCAGTTAATACTGCAATAGTCTCTTCAAAGCAGTCTCAGTTCCTCTACTCCCACAAAATTCTGCAACATTTTCCCTATATTGAGCACAGTGCTACAATCACACCACATTTAGATGCAGCAGGAAGGAAGAGACCTCTGGGTCTGAAGCAAAAGACCAGAGGAAGAAAATAATATTTGAAATTACTTACTTCTGTGGTCCTAAAGTTTTCTCCAGGCCACAACTCCAGCCACATCCATATACAGAAGGCCTTGCTAGTCTCTGGAAAGTCCCATAGCCAGTTGTTTCAGAAATGACTCGAGCAAGAGACCTTTCTGAAGGAGTGCAGCTATCCATGAAGGCTGCCATGACAGGGGAGTTTTTGGAGGGGTTTGGCCAGGCAAGGACAGAGGCTGTGTGCCTGCACTGTCTTTCCTCCCCCATTTCTCTTCTGTCTGCTGTTAATGTTGGCAGGGGTTTGCAGTCCATGGCAAGCAGCAGAGAACCCAGTCTTTGCTATTGCTGCCTAACTTAGGCAGACACTGTTTCTCTTTAGATTTCTTTAGATTCAGGTATTACTGTAGCTTTGAGCAACATACACACACACAAAACCCCTACCACCAAACTCCCCCTCCTCCATTTCAAAAACAAATCAAGACCACTGACATACACGGTCTGCATAGTCTATCCATGCCTTGAGTTTCACAAAAAAATTCTGAAGACTAATTTAGTTATGAAAATTGCTGAGAGTCCAGGGTCTCCGAGACAGTCACCATCCCACTGAACCAAAGGAGTGGCTGATCTATGGGGATTTTCCTTTCTGAAGACACACTCATGCAGAAAAGCCCTTCTGTGTTGCAGGGACCCATTTCTTCCTCAAGCTATTCACCCTCATAGCTGCCTCTTTCTGTCCTCCAGCATCCTGGCAAGGCACTATTCAGCTACAGATTTTCTGTAGCACCGTGCATCACGGTGCTTTGCACTCTGATCTTCAGGACAGGGTTACAGGGCTTTAAAGCCTGCCTTTGAACTGACACAGATGGCCCAGCTACAAACCTTTATCAATTCCCCTTCCCAAATACACAATTTGAACACACACACACACACACAAAAAAAAATCACTTCCACTTCTTTTTAATTAGTATTTTGGTGAATATACAAAAACAAAGAATCAGGGCAACTGGCAAGTGTTGGGACCTGAACCAGTATGCCTTAGGAGGGAGGCTTTGCCTTAAAACACTCTATACAGGAGCATATTTCACATGACACATGAAATTGCTGAAGCGTTGACTAGGAAAGACACCAGATCAGTCTAGGCCAAAGTAAATAGCCTCTATTGAACTGAGTAAGTACTGTAACTGCTGATGCAAGGTCTGGATTTGGTTCAGTTAGCTCCTTGCTTGCATTTTTCGCAAGAGTTACTCGTTGCCATTATTTGCTGCACGACCCACCTGATGTGGTGACTGAGAAGGGGAGTACACAGGGGACGTGACCATATACATGCAGGTAGCAGAAGCAAGAAGCATGGTAATCTAGGGGTGTGGGGCAGCCACTATTGCAAAGCCAACTACAGCATAGGACCCCTCGTATTCTGCACAAATTCTAGCCCGTAGATGTGTGAAATCTTGTGTGAAGTACGTAACAGCTTTTTGAAGGAGTCGCTTGTTAGCAAGAGGAGTTTTTTCTGGACTGGCACTTCTGAAGGTAGGAGCAAATGCAGTATTTCATCAGCGACAGGAGGTAGGCTTGAATATAGGTAGCATATTGCTCAGGAGTGAGCTAGCCTTTTATTGGGCTTGACTAGCAAAAGGCTTTTTATCTGTGACATATCTTTACTGCTGACACACTTAAACTCTTAGAGAATCTGCCTTATTCTAAGGCATGAGAGACACCAGGAACAGAATTGAACAATAACATATATTAGAGAGGTCTGTAGTCTTCTCCCTTCCATCATCTGTCTTTCGGGTCACAGGAGGTTACAGTTTTGCTCACAGAGCCCTTGCTAGAGCCTTTAGTGTTAGGATTTTCATTCAACCTAGTTTTAGAGAGAAATTTTTCTGAAGCAAACATATATGGGCGTTTTCCTTTCTGATGTCATCACAGAACAAATCAGATCACTTCTTATCTTATGCTCCAAGGATTTCTTGCACAGCGATAGAAGGATTGTGCCTCAGGAGGCATGAAGGCTTCAGAACGAGGAGCAAAGAAGGGTCAAGAAGATTCTTTCCTGTGGTCATCAGCTGTGTGTTCAAGTCTTTGGAGGGGCAAAAGTATATATGGGAGAGGTAGTGGGAAAACTTGAAATCCTCCATGGCACAAGGAGAATGGAGCAGGAGATGAACAAATGCAGCTTCACATGGTGCTTCACGACAGCGCTGAGGACACTGGGCCATCAGTATTCAATTCTGCTCCAGTAGAACATGGTACCAAGGAGGACGCAGAACTGAAACAACAAGACTATTAGGTTTCTCTGCTCCCTATTTCCTCCTCTGCACCTCTTCCCCAGCACTATTTAGCCCTACTGGTAGGAAAGAGCAACAAAAATTGGTGATAATTGAAGTCCATTCAGGCGGAGGAAGCTTAAAGCTTTTTATATGCATAGAAACTTCACAGTGAATAAAGAAAATGTGTGCAGCCATAACTATTTGACTGGATCACTCAGCTCGCTGGGGATTATCTGTCATGAAGCTGCTGAACCCTGAGTACTTAAAACACTCATACAAATTCTTCAAACTAGAAACTGAGCTATATGTCATGATTACTGCTTACTTGATCCAACACCCTTCACAAACAACCATCTGCAAGCTGCGTTTGCTGTGTTGTGTTGCTGAGATGGCAGCAGGCCATGGAAGGCTGGAAGGCCATCCAGCTCCTCACCTGTGGAGGCCAGAATGGAAGTGAGCTTGTAAATGCAGTTCTGTTAGTGGAACAGGCTACAGGCAGATTGGTGATGAATGAATAACTACAATGTACAGACATTTTAAATGAAATGCGTCAGTCCTGTCATCCACCTCCACCCAGCTGGGTGTGGAGTGGCAAAAAAAGAGAAGAGGAAATAAAGGCAAACATTAAGTACTCACAGTCCAGCAGAGGATGGCAAAACCAAACCAGGCAACACCCCAGGCATGTGTGTTCATTGGCCCAGAAATAGCATCATAACAACCCTGTAAGACAACCGTGAGTGAATCAACACTAGCTTTGAGCTTCTACCCCTAGGCTACAAGCTTAACTATCTCGGAGAGAGGCTGAGGTGGCATGATCCTCTCCTATTGCAGTTTAGGTACTTCAGAGGGTCTCAAGAAGACAAGCCAGAGCTACACGGCTTATTGACAACTTGCAGATAGCCTACCTGTTTCTAGCTCCAAATACAAAGTAGACCCACTTCTGACACTTCAAGGATAATTTCTTGTGCCATCTACTTGCCAAATATTTCTGTTTCTAGCTCCAAATACAAAGTGGACCCATCTAAGACACTTCAAGGACAAGTTCCTATGCCATCCACTTGCCAAGTGTATATATATAACCAAACACAGCCAACACAGAGTTGACTTCCAGAAGCAAGAAGCTGCAGGCAAATTTGGAAGATTGAACACCTTCTAGAAATGCTTGCTAGTGAGGCAGCTGATACTCACGACCCAGAAATCTGTTTGAATAGGACAAAATGGTCTCCTGCAAAGCACTCTACCTTGAGGAGGGAAACTGTCAACTTGCTTACTCATATTATATGCACTCATCTTTGAGCTAAGTTTGATTTAGCTTCTGTCCATCTACATGTTGGAGATGCCACTTCTTATTAGTGTCATTGGGAGAGTTTTCTTAACAGGGGTCTCTCCGTTAGGAAAACCTTTATCACAACCTATCCTGTGTTCATCAACATGACCAGGACTCTGCAGAGATCGCATCTCCTCCAGAAAGTTTTTGAATACCTGTAGCTTACAGCAGAGGATGAAGGCTATTCACTGTTTTCTTCCCTTCCAGCAAGGTGCTTTTGACCAACATATGTTAACTAGAAAAAACAGAGAGGATCTTACATTGCTGTTATAGTAGCCTTGGACTCCCAGCTTGCAGCCATCGAGGTTGACGGGAGACCCTCGGGCATCCAGGACACAGCAATTGCGCGGCCAAGGGAAGTCGGCGTCGCTGTGCGTGCTGCGGAAGGCGGACGTGTACTCCTGCCAGTCGGAGGGGCCCCGCACCCCACAGCACTGGTTCTGCGGGGTGAGAGAAGGGAACGGTCTTTATGGGCGCAGGTCATGGCCCTACACGTCTGGACCCTGCACATGGCTGGTTAGGCATTAACCACAGATTTATGGGAGAGATTTTTGAAGTGCCTGCCTTTGACAGTCTGCCATCTGATAAATGAGCAAAACGGGGAGTGTGGCAGGACTTTCTCTAAGGTTCAAGGCAGATGCTCTCCTCTTTATTACCAAGGAGGACTTGAAATTCCAGGGCTGCAGAGCATTTAGTAATTAGTGAGAGTTTTCAGCGTTACTATTACCTGAAGCATGAGTTTATCCCATGTGTCTGTAACCCTTTCAGTCATCCGTATGTCATTGTTATTGTCTGTCTCTGTCTTCTGATATCTCTCCAACATTTGCTTTAGGAAGAGATTTGGAGTGATCTACAGAAAAAAAAAAAAAACAAAAAAACCCAACAACCAGAGAAGAATGCAGGAACTATGTGAATAAGCGTCCATGTAAAACAAATAAAAGGTTACTTGGTATGGGTTTGTTTGCTTGTTTCAGTGTCCTGCAGGAGAACAGGAATGCTGCCTCTCCCTCAGTTTTACACACAGGAGAATAAAGAGCAGGATTTGAGGAGCAGGAGAAAAAATATATAAATTTTGAGCCTGACTCTTAAGCAGGATCTACCAGATGTCAGATCACAGGAGGTGTGCAGAAGCTATGGGTTATGTTTGATATGCTGCTTGGAACTAAGGCACCACAAGTCATTTCCCATCCTACCAATATCTCCAATAACTCATGTAATCTTTCCCTCACTAGTAACACTGCCTGGGGCAATGCTGAAGATTTGTCTTCTACATCCATGATAGATTAATCAGTCTATAGCTGAAAGACTAAGCACTATATTGGTGACTCAGCTAACCTACTCTATTATTTGCTTGACTACAAGACTGTAAACATTTTAAAATGTTAAAAATAGAAAAACTATGTTAAAAAAAACATGTGGGGTTTTATTCTAACTCAGCAGTACTTGTCTGAGTTTATACTGTACCACCCCACAGGCCACTTACTACACTGAACAGGACCGCCGTGTGCCCTAGAACTGCAATGTTTCCTAGCGCTGTTGCACGAATACACAAGGAAAGAAATACTCACAAAGTCCCGGTGAGTTGCTGCTGTGATGCAAGAAGCCATTTCAAATGCATAAGTGATCAGCATCAGAATAATATACTGTGGGTGACAGACAGCAGAGTTAGCTCTTGGAGAAACAGGCAGTTTTTTTCAAGATTAAGCCTGAAACCCCGCTTAAGCCAAAGGAGGTCAGGCTATCCCAGTCTCCTCAGTGCTCTCCATGCCCCTGAAAATTCATGTAGCCCTTTGCTGTGCTTGTTTCAGTTTGCAATCTGCTTTCTTGAAGGTATATGGCTGGAATTGTTCTCACAGACAAGACTTCATCAAAACCTCATGGCATTGATAGCACCCTGCCTCTATGGAAAACACTTTGCCTGGTATGTCCTAGAGTAACATCCGTCCTTTTCTTTGTTGCATCCCATTGGCAACTTACGCTTGTGCCATGTCTCCCTCTTCCATTTACCAGCTAAGAGCATTTCAGCAAGAAACTGTTCATTCGTAGCAGGAAAGCTTGTACTTTGGGGAAACAGAAGGTGCAATTTAGGATGTCATTCAGATCCTCCGAATTTTGCATCATCAGATTTCCTCAGCACTCCTACTTTGTAAGCAAAGATCCTTCATGAAAAGAGATCCTGAGGATCACCTCTCATAGCCTATTTCACTGTTTCTCTTCCCTTCTCAGCACAATCCCTTTAACTTTTCCCATATTCCCTTCGGAGTTCTCATGTCTCTATTTCTCCTCCCACATTTCGTAATATTCTTCTCAGATTCAAGACACTTGTTTCCTCCTTACCCCAGCTTCTGCCCCTTATACCCGCTCTTATCCCCTGTACTACAGACTTGGGTCTCAGCCAAGACACCAAAATTCAGAGTTAAGGAATTCTATTCCCTCATCTGTTTGCTGGCAAATTCCCTGGCACAAGAGCTCAGACCTCTAAGTGTCTCTTGTTTAAAAATATACCCTGCCTTCCCACATTAATCCAAGAGAGAGACGATTCCAGAGTTTTCAGCTCTACCCTCTTTAATGCAAGCACCAATTAAGTTTTGTCACTGCCAACCTAAACGACTGAGTAAGAAATTGTACAGAGATTTGTTCACATCTTAACATTGTCCTTTGCTAATCCAAAGCTCTTTGTCCCCACCCCTGTAATTTCTGCCTGCCTGCTGATGTCTAATATTCTCGATTGCACCCATATTTGGTATACTAACATATGCTAATGCCTTGTACAGGAATCATTGCATATCAGCTCCTAAACTGAATGGTATATGACAGCTGAAAGGCAGTAAGGGATGGGGAGGAACACGGATCTAAACCACATCCCAGTTACATCTGATTGCACAAGTGCTTCTACATTGCTTCAGGGCAAGGTCACAGTCAAGCCAGTCAGCTTAAACCTCCATTGTGGCTATCACCATTAATTCTCTCACCTTGTGGGACACCACAGCCATGATCAAGAAGAGCCTTTGGCTCCTTGTCACTAATAAAAGCTGTCTTTGCTCAGGGGGTGACTGTCAAGGTGAGCAGGGAAGCTAAGGCAGCATTTTTTTTTTCATTTTGACAGCAATAGGTGGGCAGACTTTGCTACACTTACCACCAGCAGCAAGGTCCTATTGGACTTAATGACTCCAACGATACCAAGGATAGACAGAGCAAAGAGTGCAAAGCCAACGAAGATGCCAATCCAGGCAGCAGCATAGATGTCATCATTTTCTGTGGCTTCCAGCAGAGGGTAGAGACCATGGGGATCAGACACAAAGAAGATGCACTCTGCTGTCAGGGCAATACCGCACATCTGAGAAGACAAGTTCGGGAAACCCATTAGATCAAGATTCCACAAAGAAAAAACAGAGACAGAAAAAGTTGGAGATTGCTTTCATTTCACTAAATTCAGTTTACTGCCAAACAGGAACTACTCAACTCCTCCTCTGCCCAGCTCTGCAATCTCTTGTATTGTATCTTCACAAAATTGCAGGCAGAACTCACCCAGCCTAGACCTATTTCAGTCAGGCTTAGAAACTGACGATATTAAGGAAGAATTAACACAACCTTTCCCTTCACTATATGGAGGGAGGCAGCTGGCAATATATTGGTCAGCAGCAAGGGCTGTTCCTTTAGAACTCGTGTTGGTCTTGTGGATCAGCCCTTGCTGTCCTCTCCCCACTCAAGCTAGCACAGGTCTCCTTTATCTCTCCTCTCACACTTTATTTATGTGTAGACTTCACACATGAAGAGAGATTTCATGGCTGGGACCTGCTGTTTTAAGAAGTGTCATACTGGAAGGAAGCCTCCATCCACACTTGTCCCACTTCACTTACCCCAATGACCACATTCCCAAAGACTAATAGACCCTGCAAGATACGTATGCCATCATCACTTTTTGCCATCTTTAATTCTTCATGCAACCTGGGAAAAACCAAAGACAGTCTTCAGTTAGATCACTACAGTAGGCTTCACTCAGAAACAGAGATTATCGCTGAGGAGACAGACAGACAGAACCTGCCAGCCTGTCTGTACACCTCACACCCCTTGCTTCATAGTAGTTTCAGAGAAGAAACTTCCTTAGGTGTGAAACTTGTAACTCAAACTCTTCCTGATGCTTGGACTACAGAAGATTGGGAGCACTCTGGGGGCAGCCAGTGTCTTTGATTCCCTTTTGGCTGGGGTTTCCATCATCACAACAGCACCCATGCAAACCTCAGCTCATGGTGTTGCATTCCCACCTGGCTAGAAACACCAGCTACACCCAGATGGACAGGGGACAAGTTCAGTGCTCTCACTTTGTTCCTCTGCGAAAGGAGCCAGCTTCACCCCAGGGTCTGTTATCCATCACACTGACTGTTTCATTTTGGCCAGCACTACCATGGGACCAAACTGGTAACTATGGTGCTTTAGCTGTATCCCACACACATACCTATGGTGCCTGGCTTGGCACCACCTTGCTAAGGAGAGTCCCATCTCCCACCCATGCTGAGAACTGGAGATGGGCCCCCCGTTCCCAGTCAGGTGCAAGGGAGGGAGGGAGCAGCTCAGGCTGCAGCTGGCTCATGGGAGACGGGCCAAGTAGCATTCCCACCAAATTCCTGAGAGCGCTATATCCTGCAGGCTGGGGCCAGGTGCCCCGTGTCAAATTCACCCCCTTCCAGAGGGAGCAGCATAAAGGCACTAGTCAGAGGTGCGAGATCTCTTGGAGAACAAGTCCAGATGCCAGCACCAACGGGCTCCTTCTTTCAAAGGGATGGAGTGCGTGTGTGCATGGAGAGAGGGAGGGAAAAAATACCCAAACCCGGGACAGCTGCATTTGTTGGGTGGTTAAGGAAATACAAGCCACAAAAGAAAGGCTGAAGTGGGCTCGGTTTGAGCAGACAACAGGAAAAGCAGCTTGAACATCCCTCTTCTGCCAGAGTACCTGCACTAGTGCCTTCTTTTTCTGGGGTTACTGACTCTGGGATTCTTCAAAGATTCTGTTGGAAAATAAGAACAAACATAGGTGTCAATGAAGTGAAATTTCTTGAGGAAGAGATCACTGTGTGAGCTCTCTAAAAAAGCCACCTTCAGCCTCTTCAGTAGCTGCCCTTTTAGGGTAGGCAGGACTTTCAACAGTGACAGAGGGGAAACCAGAATTTCTTACTACTCTTTCAGCAGTGGTGTGAGGGTTGGGCAGAGAGAGATATCTGGTGGTCTCACTATTATACCAGCAGCAGAGTGCTTAAGCATTTATACATGCTAGTGTGAGTACGGATGGCAATTATTTCCATGGTAAGAAAACATTTTTATTCTCAGTCATTTGGTCAGAGGCCAGCCCAGTACACCTGAAGCTGTATGGCTTTGTACTTGAAAATGGCAGGCTCATGAGGTCAATGTGAATCTCAGTCCCTACCAAACTTGTTGACCAACCAGCATGCCCAGGGGCCACATAAAACTGCCTCGCAGGTCAGATCTGGGTCTGAGCAATGTTTGGCCACATATGGTCTGCAATTCAATACTGCAGAGTCTGTCAAACTTGAGATGGACACTGGTCCTCTACTCATCTGAAAGTTGTCGAGACCACTGCCTGGCTCATGGATCTTTATGCTGCAAACTCCTGAGATTCTAGAAAAGTCTTTCATTATTGTCAGCTAAGAGACATCACAAGTCAGGGAGCAGTTCAAAAAGCAAGGAAAGCTCCCCTGCCCAAATGCAGGCACGTGAACTCTGACTACTATATGGAAAAGCAGGTCTGCTCCAGATGTCATGTAGATAGCAGGGCTGAGTGTGCCATGTGGCTAGCAAGATGGGTCACACCAAGCATGATTAAAGGAGTCACAACCCTTTCCTTAACATCGCAGGAATCTCTTCCTCCCTCTTTTTGTCTCCTACAGACCCCCCTGCAGTGAAATGACAGAACTCACACCTTGTACATAGGCTGTCCACCCAGCCCATGTGCTTGCCTCCCCACAAGCTGGCTTTCTTCTCCTCCCTGGGAGGCAGAGCCTGGCTTGGTCTTGCCTTTACTTGCACAGGTATTACTGCAGGCATGCAAGTCTCTTCTCCTGGGGCAAGCCCATCTCCTAGGCTACTGTAGCTGTAAGAAAGCTGGACACAGTCACCACCACACAGATATCAGCTGGAGAGTGGCAAGCTTCTAGAGAACCTAAGGCTCTCCAGTACCTTACCTAAGACTCTCCAGTACCTTACCTAAGACCAATGGGCGAATTGGAGAGACTGGGAAGAGGAAAAGGGAAGAAAAAGCTTTTGCTATAGACCTGTAAATTAAGAAGTGTCATGATGTTGCCATATTATATGAATTCTCCCTCTGCCTCCAAATGATTGGCACTGAGGGAGTCCATTTCTCAGTGTCTACTTCGTTTCCCTGTGCCACATATGGCAACCCCTTGTCTGGCTCCTTCTCTGTCATGGAGGGTCTAGTATTGGCATCATGGATGAGAGACTGAGGAGGTGCTTCAAGGCCATGAAAACATCTAGGCAGCTGGAGAGCTGACCCTCCAACAAGCCCCAGAGGAGAAGCTGTGGGAGATCTGGGGCCCTCCACCTGCTGCCTGTTCCTCACACCTCAGAGGTAATTTGTGTTAAGCAAGAGCAATTTGCACAGCAGTTGGCACAGGTGCATGAATAGAGAGGCATGAGGCAAACCTTGGCCAGCTTGCCCGAGGCAAGCTACAGGCAGGTATGACTCACAGCCACCCATGGGGTGTGACACTGGCAGGCGGTCCTCCTCCCAGCTCCTAGAGAGACAGGTGCCAGCAGCTCCTGCCTGCAGACATGAATCAGTTTGGAGGTAGAGGAGCCTTCTTCGGGGGCTGGTTGAGAATAGTTTTACAACCCACAGTTTCCTGGGACTCCAGGGAAACCCATTAGGACACTGGAGCTTCAGCTGTGGTTTTCCAAAATGTCCATACGAGAAGGTGGCCAGGTCCTGGGATTTCAGCCTTGAACTTTCATGGACCTGGTGTTCCTCAGCAAGGTGGCCAGGCACCTTGAAATTTAGCCATGACCCATCTAGGAATTCAATTATTACTACCACAGACTTTGCTCCACACTCCAAGCAGCTTTGGAAAGGCATCTGTTGCCTCGTACCACAAAGACATTGTACCACAGAAAGCTACATCCCCCTGCAGCGTGTCCTTCTTCCTCTTCCTTACACCCTGGTCACAACCCAGACTGCAACCTCTCCCCTCACACTCCCAAAACACTCCTGACACTCACGGTCGTACAGCTGAGCCTGTCAAAGCCCAGGGGCAGTGGTAGCCCTGCCTCTACCTGTTCCTCCACAAGTTGCAGACAGACCCATTGTTTCCATGACCTTGTAGCTTTCTTGACCTCTCCTCCCTTCCTCTACTCACAGTAGCTCTGTGAGACCTGAAGCATGACTCTGGGAGCCAAAAAAGAAGCTCCTTTCTGCAGACGAGAAAGGCTTCTGCCCTTGTATTTTAGGTGACAACCCCATGCAGGCTTTCAAAAGAAGCCCTGCTTGCAGCAGTTCCTGGATTCAAGCAGAATTCAGTATCTATTGTGCATCCCTCACTCACATTGGGCTGGTTGATCTTCTGAAGCCTCCACGCCCTCCTTGGGACAAGATTTCAGTAGCCTTACAGATGAAAGTCCCCTGCTTAGCCTAGTCCTACTCTATCCCTAGCCAAAAAATCCAATGGGTAAGAACTAGTTTGGCATTGCCCCATGTGGAAGTGGGTCATATTTTGATTGCCTTGCATTTTGTGCCAGTTGTCATGGTGTGGTCATGGCACTGTGACCAAGGGTTGTCCAAAAACACTCCTGTGAGCATCATTTGTTTCTACACTCTGCTCCCGGAGGTCTCTCAGTATGGTGGTGGCACTTGCAGGGGCTTCACCTCACCCCTTGCTATTCTGCTTTATTTCAGCGTTCCTGCGCAGGGCGTTGAATTCTCATCCCCTGGTGTAAGGTGACAAAGACAAGGGACTCATTTGTTTTATTACTCACAGTCTCTGCAGCCTTCAGACGCCTTGGCTGATGGTGTCCAAGCCACCCAAGCACAACTAAGCAAACCCAGCCATTCCGGAGCAGAAACCTGCATTTTGCCAGTACACCCCTCTGGCGCAGAAGCCTGGTCACCACACCTCCCGCCCCTTGCCCTCACCTGGCCCCAAACTGAGAGCGTCTCTCTACAGGCAGGAGCGAGATGCCTGGGCTGGGGCTGGGGTGCTGACGGAGGGAAGCCAGCAGAGTGGAACAGCTGCTGGAGGTGCTGTGCCAGCACCGGTGCCAGTGCTGGTGCCACGAGAAGCCTCTGAAAGCCACAGACCTGCCCACACTCTGAGCTGCTGTAGGTTCTGATGCATCAAGGCTTGATGGGCCAGACAGCAATAAACCTACTTTTTTTTTTTTTTAATTTGTTTTAGTGGAAAATTTAGCCCCTCATGGCCTTAAAAAAAAAGGTATTTTTCAAGTTCTTGAGACTCTTTCAGAGTTATAGAGTTTTTAAGAAGATGCAATTAAATATGTTATTGATGAATTGTTTGGACTCTGCTATAAGAAGCCAAAAGCTTTGCAAGTGTCAATTCATCTTTTGTTTACTTATTTTAATGCAAACGCCTCCAGTGCACACACAAAACCACACACTCCTCCCTCCCTGCTGGACTTTCCCCATCCCTCCACCTGACCCGAAATGCAGCCGGATCTGAGAGAGAACAGCTTGTGCACCAGGAGTCAACCACGCTCAGAAAAGGAAGAGCCAGCCGGTTATTTTGTGCTACCATGGGAGAAAAATAAAGCAAAAACAAAACTCAGCATCAAGGGTCAGAGACTAATTAAGTTTCCTTTTGAAAGAGATTGTTATGAAATGAAGCCTATGTGAACAGTGGAGTGGCTGGTAAATCATCATCAGGCATAATTACCTCGGAAATAGAGCTGGGAGGTAAGTTTTTCCTCTCTCCCTCATTAGTTCAGCACAACCAAAACAAGAAGATTTTTTTTTTTTTTGGCCTTTCCTATTTTCACAAGTGAGGGGAAATTACAGGATTCATCTTTCTCTACAACAATTTTTTTTTTAACCCTCAGATATATTTGCAACAAATTTAATTTTCCTGTTCCCTCCTCCCCAGTCTTTAGAAGAAAAATTATGAAACAAATTAAAACAGCCACAGAGAAGGTACAGCCTGAGGTATGAAAAATGAAATACTTAATCTTTTGCAGTTAACCTTATCCAGGTACCAGACTCCCACATACTAAACACAGCCCAGGGACTAAAATAAACCATTAAACATAAAAGCTTCATTTTCTCCTAACAGACAGTTATCGCTCACGTGCCTCATTAAGAGGAAGACGATGGCCAAAGCAAAGCACTCACCCCTCCCTTCTCGTGATGCTTTCCAGCAGAAATTCCGACCCACCTGAAAAGCCGAAAAAGCTCCTTTCTCCCACCTCCGCTGAGCTTTAAAGAGCCCAGGTTGCTTGAGGAAAGTGCTATGTGATTGGTAGGGTGCCCATCACATGAGGAAAACTTTTTTCTAGCCAAACCTGTTCCCCAGTCCTCGTGGGACCGGAGGGTGTCTCTGATTCTTAGATCGTATCAGAATGCCGTTGTGACGAAAACAAAAAGCTTTAAAGAATTTCTATTATTATACTCTCGAAAGGGTGGACAAATGACTCACTCATACAAGATACTTGAACTTTAAAGAGGATGGGCGAGTTGGAAGGATATAATTATAAATATTAGGTTTGCTAGACTGATGTTTGAGCATGGGTATAAGAAGAATGTACTGACTAGAAAAAGACAGTAAATGAATTTTAATGTTTTCATTTAATTATATTGCATGGGGAAAATCCAGTGGTTTGGGTTGGATCCATTTTCATTTTATTTAGCTTGGGATTTTCTTTGGAAACAGAAGCGTAGGTGTTGGCTGCTCTGTAAGACACTGTGGATAAAATGAAAAGTGGCAAGACTATCGCATTTCCTTGGCCCCTCTGGATTTTTAACACATTCAGTCTTATTAAGACTGAGCACAGTCAAGCACAGACATATATCTTAATTGGCCTGTGATGAACTGAGAGGGGCTGAGGCTGAGTGGCACAGCAGAAAAGGAACATCTCTCACCTTTCTCTCCCTCACTCATTCCTGTACAAGTCTGCCAAAAGTCTTGATTCCCATTACTGGAGCCTTGAGCAAGTCTCTGGCAAAGCACAAGTGCTTGTGCTTGGTGTTCCTCATCTACTGGTGCAAAAACCAGTCAAATGAATAATGGGCTTGGGAAGGGTGATGGGAGCTTCGTGTTTTTAGAGCCCTTCACAAGGCAAAAGCAAACATGAAAAGAATATTTATATATAGCTCCTTGGTAGCCATCCTTGCACATATCTTGTCAGAAATTAGTGAGAACTGCTATGGCTTTAATGTTTTATGGATCCCCTTGGTACTTGGAGACAACTGAAGAGAGATCCAGCTCTCCCATGAGATCCCCATGAGATCTCACTCTGAGGAGAAGACAATGCTTTTGGCATTTTCTATCTCCATGAGGTATCACAGCAATAAGCCAAAGGAGACCCAGCCTTTGCAGCCAGTCTGATCTAGTAGACAGCTATAAGGAATTTATCACTTGAGTGCTCAATGGCAGGGATGCAGATTTATCTAGACTAAACTCAGACCTGCTTGCCCATTATTTGTGCTCCCTACAACATACGAAGTCCGGCTGGGTGCAGTCACCACCCCATTTTTTGGCAGTGCTGGGAGGAATGTGTGTTTCATGCTGACTGGTGTGCTGGGGTCTAGGCAGGCAGGTTCCCAGCATGACTGCCAGACCTTGAGATCAGCCAGCGGGAGGATAAGCAGGGCATCTTCTGAGTGTCACAGCTTCACAAGACATGGGTCTGTGGTTAGGCACAAACCCTGCCCATGGTAGCACGCTATGCCACATCTCAGACGGGAGGAGAGAAGCAGCAGCGAGCATAGAAATCCTAATTTGGAAGAAGACAAGAAAAGAGGAGAGAGAGGAGGGGAAGCTGGTAGTGAAGTCCACGGTCTTTCCAGTCACCAGCACAGAGAGTGGCTGTTGGGAGAGAGCCCTGGTGCAGCTGAGCCCTTGCTGCCCCATAGCCCTGCCCGGGAAGCTGCTCAAGGGTGTTGGTGAGTCCTCATTTGGGCTGGACAAGTGGATAAGGCTGGGGAAGGTGGTGTTCAGTCCTGAACTGCCATCACCATTTGGCTGCTAACAGCTTGTTATTTGGTAGATAAGACTATTTTTTAGTGATATCCAGAGAGGAATTTGGTATTGGGAAGGAACAAATTGGGATGGGGTTTTTGTTTTGCACTTTTGTGTGTGTGTGTGTGTGTTACTAATGGCAGACTATGAGTTTGCGTGAATTTGTGTGCAGAGCAGAGGGTCAGAGAGTGGCCTTGCCTGAGCAATGAAGTACAGTGGGGCTAACAAACCACGTAGTAGGAAGCCCAGGTGCCACCATGGGTACTTCCAGTGGGTTGCCTACAGCTGCTTTAGGTCTGTATCTGCACTGGCATATTCAGATGAGAATGTGCCAGCACTTCTCTATAGCCAGATGCATGTGTTTGTGCAAGCTCTTGCACTTGTGAATGATACGGTCTCATGAGTGCACACACCTCCTCATAGAGCCACACATATGCTCACATGTATATGTACATATGCAAATCCACTCAGGTATGTACTTTCCTCACATGTATGTAGACATAGCTCCACATACGTGCATACCTCCATTGTGTATGGGCTAAAGGCAAAGTGCTGGCTTGGGAGTGAAGACACACTGAAATCTGGGGTTTCATCTGGAGGGACAGTCAGATGCTGATGCCACAGCCTGGCTCATTTTCAGATAGAGGTGGAAAATGAAATTTCTCAGGAGATCTGTCACTTGACTATGGCAATGTGCTCTATAGGTGACAGGACAACGTGACAACATGCCTGTCACTAAGTGTGCCATGCCTTTTCAAAATTGGCATAGGAGGAATTCTGGAGGATGCGCAAAGAGAGAACAAAGATTCTGAAAAGGGTTGATTAGATGCTGTAGGTAATTCCAGTGGGCTGGCCTTGCTCCTAACCTCTGAGAACACTCTTTCATATTTCTGCATTCTTTGAATTTCCTTTCTTCATAGCATGAAAACAGTGATTTAAGACAGAGAGTGTGAGAGGAAGGAATTAGGGAGGGAGGAGGGAATAGAGGGAGACAGCATACAAGGAGGAAAAGGACGTTATGGCCAAAGCAGCAGGGTCCCAAGTGACATTTCTGTGACCACCTCATTCCAGAATCACAAAGGAACCACTCCCATCCATGAGCAGAAGGCTCCTAAATGCATTTGAAATGTTGTATGGGAAGATCAGATCTCATGGTAAAGGGAGAGAGCTCAGGAAATCCCACATCCCTAGCAGCGTGGCTGCAGTGTTGGCCAAGCCTGTGCACTTGTGCACAGACTCAGCTTGACACACACTGTCCATTTGTCCCCAGGAGGGCTTTTTTGGTCATTGTCCCTCCAGCACACGGCAGCACTGCTGGGAGCAATGCTGAGCATCCCTGCTGCAGCGTGCTGCAAAGGTTCTGCACATGAATGGAGGGGCTGCTCCTTTCCCAGCAGAGTCCCCAGCTCACCGGCTGGGTCACCAACATCTCTCTGAGGGCACTGCTGCCAGTGGCCTCAGCCTCCATCCCTGCCACCCGGCTTTGCTCCTGCATTCCTGGGAGGGATGCGAACAGCTGCTTCCCAGTCCGCAGTTCAACCTTCCTTCCCTCAGCCAGATTTGGAGTTGAGGCTTGCGCCTGATGCTCAAGCCCTCCATTTGCCGTGGCCGGGAGCCAGCTCCTCCCCGGAGGAGAACGGAATTCCTCACGGCCGCCTTCTCTCATCCGCATGGGGGGTAAGGACGAGGGCTGTAGGGGACAGATGTCCACTGTGCCCCTTTGGTTTGCAGCTGGCCTGGCCTCATGCCAGCCTTGCCTCCTGCCTCCTCAGCCGGGTCATGGCTTTTACTACAGCTGCCTCTCTCTTTCGGTAATGTTTTTGCCCCTTTTTGGCCACTTCTTTACCTCTCAACCTTAAGGGAGAGGAAGAACTGTGGAGTGTGGAGAGCAAATAAGTGAACACCACCTAGGGAGATCAGGGGAGAGCAAGTCTGCCCCTGAAATTGTTTACCAAACAGTGCTGAGTGTGAGGAGACAAATGGCATACCGTTAGCAACAACCATGGGCTAATTATAGTGGGTTAGGATAAACCACTGGGTCTCTGGGCTAGCCACTCCAGCTAAGCCCGCAAACATATAGACTGAAAAGCAGAACTGTATGTATATATTTAGTATGTTGTGGAATGTAGTAAGTAACTTCTTTCTAAACCTCAGATACCTTGGTGAAGAGCGTTACAGAAAACCTAGATACAGGCATCTTTGTGATGCCAGTAATCCTGGTATTTTTCATTTGGCAATGCATAATCCACTCATGAATACGGCATTGCACTCTTCATTCTAAAGAAGAGTGGTATACAGTATGTTCTTAAGGTTTGGAGTTTCTTAATATTTTGTGGAAGGAGGGGGATACACTTTATTTTTCTAATTTTGTTCATGAGCTTATAGTCATGACTATTTTGGTGATGTTAATACTTGTGATTTTGGGTGTTTGCATATAGCTCAAGCTACCAGAATCATGTGATTGCATGAAAATCTGTACTTTCAGCCTTTCAGAACAGACTGTTGCTTCTCTTTCTGACAAATGTGCAAGCAGAAAGGACAAACAACTTGGAGGAAGCTGCTTTGTCTGGTGAAAGAACTGGGTTCAGGCTGAGAACTCCTTCCCCAGGCAGTTTTGGACTAGTGCTCATAGTGAAATTTGCACATGTGGCTAAAGGCAGGAACAAATTAAATCTTGGTATCCTACTGCTAACAATTAGACCATCTGCTGTGGCTCCCTTCCTCAGTGGTCTCAACCCAAAAGCTTAGAGAAATAATGGATGTTTATAAAGGCTAATCTCCCTTGGCTGCCACTATTGTTCATAAAGAAGACCCTTCAGGGTGCCTTCTTGCACACCTTGAGAGAGATTTTGGCTATAAATCTCCCCCTGAGGATTTCTCTTTTACTCTACTGACTACAAAGAAAGCTCGTAGGAGAGCCTCATTACAGGCCTGAGGCTAATTTCTGCAATGGAATACCCAGGACAAAATATCTGCATCTTAGATCTGCTGATCTCACCTAGGTCTTTCAGCAACCTACAGGTCACATTTAGTACATGGAGAAAACAGAAGATAAAAGAAGTATGGCGGAGCCTGGGGGAGCCCTGAGGTCAAGCCCTGCCCTGTCTCCCCTCCCAACAGCAAGAGTTTCTCTGGTGGGGAAGAGAAGCCAAGCCCTGCAAGAGTGGCACTCCCCAGCCAACACCCTTGATGGCGTAAAAGGGTCAATGAAGGGGATGTGGCTTCCTCTTGAATCTCGTCCTCAGATGGGGGCAGGCCAGCTCACTTTGAAGAGGAGCCTGGCCGCAGAGAGGCTACAAATCTCACTGTGCCTGAGCAAAGGATTGCCTGGGATCTTGCAAAATACACAGCAGCAGAAAAGACTTTTGAGAAGACGGAAATTTTCTGCTTGTGTTTTAGACAGCTCCTTTAAAAGGCTGACAATATCCAGAGAAGTTCTGCTAGAAGGTGTCTCCATATTTACTGCTCTTGGTTGTGAATTCGAGGGCTTTCTGGCCTCTGAAAGACTGTATATGACAGTGTCAATATATCTATTAGGATGTGGTCCCACCTCCTGAATGGCCTTGGCACTGTGGTGGTCCTTTGTTGCTGGTGGTTCAGCTGAATTTCATGTAACAGACTGGGAACAAGCTGTTCTGTCTGGATCCAGTTACTGCATTGCCCTTAAAACCCTCTTCTCCAAAATCCTGTGTGTCAGTCTCAAGCCACAACACGGTAGAAAGATGAGATCTTGTTTGGGGACCTTTATGGCTTGTTTGCAAGGGGCCAAACAAATTTGTTCACATGAATTGTTCCAGCTCATTATTGAAGGCTGTTAGGGGATAGCTCATGTCTCCCAAATCCATCCAGCTTGTGTCCTCTGCATTAGCTGCTTCTGATCTGGGAGGCTGGAAGAGGCTGGCAGCGGAACACTGCCATCTACATATGGTTGCCTGTCACTGTCCAGTTTCCAACACACTATAAGCCAAGTGCTGCGAGCGTATGTTCGATTTATCTCAGCATCTCCACCATCCACCTTGCCAGAGGGCTGCAGTACCCAAGAGAAAGAGGAAGGACCGTCATGTTAAAGCTTCATCGCAAGAGTCTCGGCAGCAGGAGGAAAGGGCAACAGCAGAGGGGTGTTGGCTGGTGCGGTGCTTAGGAGCACTGGGATGGAAATAAATAGCATGCATGCCTCGGGCAAGTTTATAGTGCTCCTGGGATGACAGCCTCTGCCTTGGCAAGGGTGTGGTTGATGTCTCATACCGACTGATTACTTTGACAGAACTGCAGGCACTGTCCAATGTTCTTCCTCTGAAACTCTCTTAAGGTTTCAGTAACTAACTGGAAACTTCCCTGAGAAGTCTGTGAGACTCAGACCCTGTCATGCACCTGAGGTTTGACTCAGTCAACCCTGTACCCAGCTCTACCTGGCTTTTAGTTTCAGGTGGGTGATGGACGACAGAGCTGGGCTTTGGGCTATCCAGCCCTTTAACATGGACCTTTTCTTCTCTGCTGTAGCTACTCCACAGCTGGACATAGCTTTTGAGTTAGTCTCCCTGCCTATTTATAGCCTTCAGTGAAGGCTCAGCCGGTCTGTGCTGCCCTCTCATGGGCACACAGAGGAAAGGTTGTTTCACCCTTTATCTTCAAAATGCTTTTTTTAACCTACTACTCAAGCGCCAGTTTTCAACACATGATTTCTGAAAAGCTAGGAAGGCTTATGAACAACTTCTAAGAGGTCTACGGAAGGTAACCATGAAATGTCCTATCGATAGTTGTGCTGGACTCCGCCCAGCTCTTACCTTTCTAAAGACCTTTGCTCTTCATTTGGAAACATTTAGGAATTTAATGGGGCAAAAAGTAGTGAGCTGTTGCTCCAGGGAACAGGCTGAGTTTCTCCCATATGCTCTCCCATCCATAATACCAAACATACTATCAACATCATGGCATCATACTACGGTCAAGGGGTTTCTCAAGATAGCTCTGTTACGCTACCAAGGATTCAAACAACAGGGCCAAAGGCTGGGTTCTCCAATGGGCAGCACTTGCTTTTGGTACTGTGAGGTTTCAGCAAACTGGCAACACTGCCCTTCCCTGAATCTCCTTGCAAAGAGGCAGGATATTCTGGTAGACACAAGGGGATGCTTAAACAATAGTAGGACAGAGCAAGCATCATTCTGCTCTTCAAAAGGACACCTGTGATGTTCATGGTATTTATGGCACTTGGAGTCACTGCTAAAAATCTCTGGGTCTCTGACCACTTGCCTGGGTTTTAACATAGCCTTCTCCCTAATGTCTACTCATCTGTCCAAATACCAACAGCTCCTCAAGGTAGGCATTATTTTTCTTCAAGAGCTGGTATGACATGCATTTTTCCAATTAAGATACAATTGTGCTATTCTGCATGTTTTTATTCACCTCTGTTTCCTGTTTTATTCTAACAGATAAGCTGAGGGACAGGAAGGAGGGAGGACAGAGATCACCTCTTGTTCTTAGGAACTCCCTGACCCTAATATGGATCCTCGCTCCTAGGTGATAAGAAGAATTTTAAAGTGTTGGACCAGGTGATTCCAGGTAAGACATTTGTCTTAAAGGCTTGTAAGCTTATGGTGAAGTTTTCATAGCCAGGGTAAGCTGTGTGTTGCACTCCCTGAGCTACATTGCCTACCTTTTTATTTTGCAAACTGTACCAGATAGCTGTGCACCTTCATAAATCTGGCTCTATGTAGCCCCATGTTCCTCCATCTCTTGCCACTTTATTGAGTGACAATGAACAAGAAGTCCATTTTGGTCTCAAACTGAGTTGCATCACAAAAAAGCAGTAACTCCATCTCATAGTTTGTTTCTTCCCTGGTATTATTTCACTGCAGCTTATGAAATGACACCAGCAGTTTCTCCTGTTTTCTGCAATAGAATATAGAAAGTTTACCCCAGGCTCCTGGATGAATATGTTATGGACATGGCCTTCCTAGTGCCCGAAGACAGTGAGGTCTGTGACAAAGAAGAGTGAGCTCTTCCCACATGAGAGAGGAGTTGCCTAGGGAATTGAGATGATAGCCTTGAGGAAGAAAGGAAGAGCCACTCCATTCATTCATACCAGGTATTTCTAATACAGACCTAGCACTGAAGTGTCTGCAGTCAGTTTCCAGTCTTGAATTATGTGTACAGAAATCTCTTGGGATTGCTTTGCCTAACTTCAGTTGTACTGCAGTGACATTGCAGCTCACCACTTTCCTCCAGGAGAAGACGGTAAGTGACTGTTCATCCAACCCATATCACGTCAACAATTCAAATTTCTCTTTTTCATTCGTGTGTGTTGAGGCATGGCCATGAACTTTTGGTGATGGTGCTACGTCAATGTTGTCCATAAAGACAGACACAAAAAAGGAATGCAGCCATGGATATTGATGCCTGACCTTAAGGGAATGTTTCTTCTTCTGCATTTCATCTGGTTGAAAGAGAAGCTTTCCCTTGAAGGCATGTCAGACAGGGTTTGATCAATTTTCCTTGGTGTATTTCCTAGTATATTCCCTATTCCCTTTCAAAGCACTCCTACATTGCCCAATCTTTAGCTTGAGCTCCCTTTTGAGCTAAGAGCTTTGTCGGGCTTTACCCAGAGGTTAATTTCTTCCATTTCAGACATGCAAGCCCTGAATAGTTGCTGTTGCCTACTTAGAGTTTTACATGATGGTGAAACTTTGAAATCAATGGCATTAAAGCAGCTTAAAATTGGTGTTATGTAGCAGTGATTCACGTCCAGTGAGTCACAATGAAATGTCTCATGCTATAAGTGGCTGGCTGTTGAACAGCTATCCTGCTTGTGCCTAGCTAAGAAGCAGGGCAGAGTTTGTGTGAACCTTTCAAAGGATCTTTAATCAGCAGTTACAACATTATTTATTTCTTTTTAAATTGGCTAAAGGCAGCAGACATGCAACCTTAGTATTGCTTGAGGCATCTGAGTCATTTTAAGTTCCGTACCGATTTGGCAGAAAAAGAATCTGGTATTTTGATCCAAGACACCTATTTCATGGTGAGAACACTCTCCTTCTGGTTGGCCCATCTGCATCCTGCTTCTGGGGGACTACAACGTTCACAACAGAAATGGTCTGCCCACTGTAAGACTATGCTATTTGGCAGTTGAACTGGGTGTCATGTTTCTGTGCCAGTCCACGGATCAACAGCAAATCTTGTCTGTGAAAATACCGCACTTTCTCAATGCCCAGCTCAAACTACAGAAGAAACACTCCTGGGAACGACAAGCTGTCTCCAGCCTCCCCACCTTCCACTCTACGACCTATCCCTATCCATTTGAAGCACATAGCAATATACAGGTGTGGGTAAAAAAACAAAAACCCTTTTAAAAAGAATGCACTTCAGTGCACAGACATCTCCCTCATGGAGAGGAGAAAGAACAAACAACAGATGTTAGTCACGTTGCTTAGCACGCTACTGGAGGGCATTCAAATATACTGTGACGAGTGTGCTATAAGGACTTATATGGAATAGTTTTGGTTACAAACAATGAACTGTTAATTTGTTCAGAGCACCCACAGCAAGAAATTTAATGACAGTTTAATGTCAAGTTGATAAATGTCCACTTAGGAAGAAACAAGGATCCAATTGTTTGGGAAAGAAATTATGGAAAAGGGACAGTCACTCTGGAATTAAGACTACAATAAATCTTTCCATTTTAAATCTAAGTTTTCTCCTTTTCTTCACCACAGAAGAACCTTCATACATACAAACAGCAATGGTGCATTAGTGCCATAATATGAAGTAGAATTTTTCTGGAGCTAAGGTGTATTTTTCAGCAAAACTCTGAAGTAAATCAAAAAAGGACAGCTATGTGGCAATAGAATAAACACAATAATCCGCACACCTTCTGGACTATGCTTTTTTGTTTTCATAAAACTAAGTTCCTGGACTTTTTTCTCTTGAAAAAATCCAGTTCAAAATACAATCCAATCATCTCAGAGGCTTGAGGAGAAGAAGTGACATTTCTCCTAGTCAACTTCCTACCTAAGTCTGTGAAAGCTGAAGGGTTGTCCTTGGCCTTCTGCCTTCTACCATCTCTTGCCATCTACACATGCCAACTCCAGGCCCACACAGCTGTGCCGAGTACAGCCTCATTCATTTCTATACAACTGCAGCTCCTCAAGGGAGAGAGACCTCAGTTCTGAGGAACAGAAAAGACAGCCGTTCTCTCTTACGTGCACTGTGGAGGACTTCTTGCTACCACGCCACAACTTTGTTAGCATGAGATGAGGTGGGCAGGCCACCAAAGGAAAATTTCGGCCCCCAGTTTCCTGAGGAACACTGAGTAGAGCCTCTCTTGCAAAGCTTCTGTCATCTGTAAGAAGACTACTTTCCAGCTCACTTCAAGGTATCTGAAAGAGAAATTAAGGATCTTTCCTTGCATAACTCCCTTAATTCCGATATGAAGTTGAAGGCATATACCTATAGTCCAAGAACATATTGCAAGTCACAAGTTTTTCACAAGACAACAACAAAATGCAATGTGCAAATGATAGAAGCAGGAGATTCCCAGCTAAGGCTGGACCAAAAAGCATCCTAATCCTCTTCAACAAAATTCAAAGGCATGCCAACTTCTCCATCTCTTGGGAAAACATGCTGACGAGTGACTACACAGATGAAAAGGCTTCAGGCACTATCTTCAGCTTCCATGCATTTCCTGTTTCACAGAGGTGCATTAGAACTTCTCTCACTTTCACAGAGTACATATGCACAGGGCTGCTGATAAATTCTTGATGAAAAATATATCAGGCTGAAAAAAATCAGTCTCTCTGTTTCAATAAGTGTCCAATTCTTCTAGCTGCTGAAGATAAGTAGGTCTTTCAACAGCATCTCACTGCTTCAGTGGACCTAGATACCCAAGTCTACATCAAAACTCTTATGAAGTCCATGAAGATTTTATCTGAATCTTGAGCCATCTTTAGGCTCACAATAAACTTAAAAACCTTCCTGCTCTATGAATGACAGGGGTGCTTACCTGCTTTTAACCTGGAAACACACGAGTTAACAGGTCTTTTTTGAGAACCTTAGATAGAAAGGCAACTCTTCTGAGACACAGGATTTGTATGACAAATACTTGCCTCTGTTGTTCCCAAACTTTTGGGGCCCAAGCTCTGCTGTGGAGTATCACTAAACCTAATCATCAGACATTTAGCTGAAAATAGATAGATGAAAGATAAGTTTCTATGGTGCTCTCTTCATAGTCATAGAGACAGTCACTTGGGAATACTTTACTATCTGTCACGAAATTAGAGCACTTGCCTAAAAAAGAGAAAAGTCTGTAGTGACAAAAATCCTTCTGGCATCTACTGCACATACACATCAAATTAAGCAAAAATAACAGTATGCTCTGTTGCACATTTTCAATAATCTTCAGGCAAGAGACAAGTAAAAGAAAGATAAAGTTTCTTTACAGGGTGGAAACAGATACTTGCATAGTATGAAAATGTGGATTTTAAGTGTTTTGAGAATCTAAAGCAGTTCAAATGATGTGTTTTCAAAGTGTACTTTGACTCTGAATTTCCTGGGCTACAAGTGCTTGGTTTTGCTTTGTTTAGTTTTATTCACCTCCTACATTCCTGAGTGACAACGTCTTCTGAAGCCACAGAGGGTGCATGCAACTGTTGCTTTCCTGTTCTGTTTATTAAAATATACACTGTACTTGCAATGATACAAGCAGGAGAACCCCAAAAAGTAGAGTGATCGGAACCCAGCAAGGATGGTTAACAGTGAGACAGCTGCGCCCAGTGTGTGGAGGAGGCAGAGATGGCTTCTTGCATCAGAGAAGCTCTGAGGGCAGTGGAGAACCCACAGACCCAGCCTCTCAAAGTATTAGATGGGCATGGGTGCTGCTGCATAGCTGCAGACAGTGAGCCATCAATGCAGCGTGAAAAAAGAGACTGTGGGTCATCCAGGGCAGCTTTTTAATGCTACTTGCTTTTGTGCTTGCATTGACTGAGCTGTGAGGTTTCTTTTCATGGAAAAGCAGAGTCTAGGGGTGGCCTAAATGTGGGATTTATGCATTTGTATGCACAGACCACATAGGAGTTTAGCAGACCTGCCCCTTGAAGATGTGCTATATGTGCATGCAGGTCCATGCCCACTTTAAGATTTGAGTTTGTGCATCCAAACCAATACTTGTTTGTAGGATTTAAACCCAAGGGGAAGCACAAGCATACAAAACAGGAAAATCAGGAAACAGAGATACAAACAGACCTGTTCAATGTTACTGTCAATGACTACAAAAGAATGATGCTGTGAAAGCCCCATGCAATACCACAATAGCAAGGTCACTAGGGGACAAAAGGAGTGCTCAGGGTCCCTTCCAGAAACACATCTTCATCTTCGTTCTCCTCCAACATTCCCTCCATTTCTGCCTGCCTGGCATTTATCATAGACTGCACCTGGGCAAAAAGAAAAGAGTTATTTGGTAGCCTGTTTCCTTACCACTGGTGCCCAGAACCGACCTTGCCATTCCTCTGCAGACTCTGCATTCAGTATGGCAAGAAGCCAGCAGCAAAGCACAAAGGTGGTGTTTCCCCTGGCTGACCAGAGGACAGTGAAGTAAAATACTCTCTCCTTTTGTCTGCTTTCTTTCCCCTAACCTCCTCATTTCCCCAAGGAGCTCCCCACACTTCTAATTTCAATCCCAAACTGTTGCCTCACTCCACTGCCACTGAATTTCCTGTGTTTTAATACCCAGCAGGATCAGCAGACACAGCTCTCCTGAACAGGAGTGTGTGGGCAGGAAAAGTGTTTTCTCCCAGTGTGCAATAGAAGGAGCTGGAGAAGACTCACAAGGTTACAGAGAGGCCGTATTTCTGTCCCTAAGCTTCCCTCACCTCTCAGATAACTGTCCTCCAGGGAACAACTACCCCATTCTCCTCCCACACCCAGCTCTTCCACACACCCACCCTTCCCATACCTCTGTTCCCTCTCCTGTTAGAGCACTCGTGGTCCCTTCCACCCCAGGCACTCTGCTCCTGCCCTGTGCTTCTCCTCCCAGGTGAGCAGGCACACAGTGAGAGAAATTGCAAATGGGTTGACCATGTTTCTGGAGCGCTCGGCAAAGCTGGCTTTCTGCTGTGGCCCTAGCAGACTGTCCCCGCTGAGCCCCAGCAAGACACTGTACCTGCAGCAACATGAACTGCAAGGGGTCATCAGGCTTCTGGTACACCAGTTTTTCTGTGATGTCCTGAGACAGAGAGAAGGAAAGAAGTATTGATCCTTGGGCAGACGGGTGGCTGCACTTCCTGCTCCAGCACTAGCTGCATTTTAAAAAGCAAGCATTTCTTTCAATCCCCAAAGATGATTAAGGGTCCTTTTCTAATGCTTTTCTTAAGTTTACACTTAAGAAAGGACAGGACAAGGAGGGACCCAGGGAGGGGTTAATTTAGTCCAAGCTAACTTTAGGCCAGGCTTCTCAAGCAAGCCTCTGGAGGGAGAAGGGAAGGAGAAACTTCACCTGAAATATCTGCAGAATATTGTGTTTCTCCATGTACTTAACAGAGACTTCAAAGGGGTCTTCGTACACCATTGGCTGCTCCGATATTTCACGTATAGTCTCTGTTGGCTTGACTACAGCTGCTGATGACTGAGTCCCCGGTAAGTCATGCTGTGATGGTGGGAATTCAACTATAGGTGTCTGGTACCGAGAGGATTCAGCAGCTGGTGATATGCTAGATTCTTCCACTTCAAATTCTGAATCTTGCTAAAATATTTAACAAATAAAGAAAAAACATGTTCCACACACGCCCCACAGACCAGGTACATCACATTACTTCACCATTCTGCAAATACGTTGCAGCCCCTCTTAGAAAGAGCCCTAATAGGCTTTAATTTCTGTGACTGTTCCCACTCGCACCCTCTTGACTGTGAGCCCGGGAGCTGCCCTTAGGCTCAAGCCTTCAGACCTGGTCTGAGCTATGCAGAGGGTGCACCCATGCCTGATCCTTGCTTACTGACTGGTTTTCTTAGGGGGACTGTGAGCGTACACTGTGCGCTCCCCGTGCCACAGGAGGCAGGAGCCACATCAGCCCCTCGCTGGTTTTGAGCTTCCCGGCTGCAGCTGTGTCGCCTGAAACAGAGTGCCAGGGCGGGAGGCCGGAGGGGGTGCATGACCCCCGCCCTTCCCTGTGATTAGGAAGAGGGGTGTTATGCCTGGGGACCTGGGGGTGAGGGGCGCGGCGTTTCATTGGGGGCTGCGGGGCTTATGGTGCCTGGGCGCGCAGGTGGCCGCAGAGAGGGCGACCCCCGGGGCTGGGTGTGCGCGGGGAAAGAGGTCTCCGGACCCGGGGGGGCCGCCACCGCCCGCCCTCACCAGCCCCCGGCTCTCCATGGCAGGAGCGGGTTGCGCTTCGCCTTCCCCCGGCGCCGGCTTTTTCTGCCGCTCGTCGCTCGCCGTAGGCGGGAAAGGAGGCGGAAGACGCCGGAGCGGTTGCCGGGGAAACCGCGCGCCCCGAGTCCCGGGTAGGCTGTGCCGCCGGGGTCACGTGGGCAGCGAGTGTCGTGCGGCCATCATGGGTTAGGGCGGAAGTGCCGGGTGCCGAATGAGGAGATGCGAAGGGTTCCGGTGGTGCATGGTGCTGGGTCTGGTCCTGGTTCGGGTCCGGGCGGCCGCCCCCTCGCCTGCTTTGTTCTTCCCCCCGCGGCGGTTAGGGAGGTGCATGTCAGCAGCCAGCGAGCTCCCTGCGGGGGTCTCTGGCTGCCTGTGGCCTGGGGGAAGTGAGGGGTCCCTCCGCAGAGGGAGGGGTGTGGGAGTGGCCCGTAGCCCAGCCTGCCACCGGCCCTGTGTCTTGCAGGCAGCTGAGTCATTTTACTGAATTCCAGTCCCTTTTGTCCTCACTGTGCTCCTATAAGAAATGCAAGAAAAGCCAGGGTAGCTGTTTGCTCTTGCTGGCCCTGGTAGTATGTACCAGGGTAGCGAGGAGGCCTGGAGGAGAAAGGCAGAGACAAGCTGTACATGGAGGGTCAGATGGAAAAGGGCCTGTAAAATAGCTTGTAAAAAGAAACAGGGAAGGAAGAGGCAGGGTAGTAGAATGCTGAGAGAAATCATTGCACGTTCATGTGAGAGGTGGTTTCTCCTTGGTTTTACACAGATCCTGACGGTGTGCTGCGTGATGAACTTTGTCAGAAAAAGCAAATAAGCAGATTGCCAGTTTCCCCCAAAGAGGAGATGAAAGGCATAAAGATAAAAGCTGTGCTGGGTTACCACAGTAACCATCTTCTGAAATACTCTGGTTCGTGCTCCGGTGTGACAGGAGCTGGGATTGAAACACGAGTGGCTGAAGCTGCCATGGGGGTTGATGGAGGGTGAGACGGGGGGAGATACAGGACTTCAAAACTTGTGCTAAACTAACAGATGTTACTTCCATTCAGAGCATCTCAGTTTGTGTGTGTTTTTCAGATTACGTTGTTGACCTTTTAAGAGAAACAGCTTCCCCACTGCTCCGGTACTGGCCTCGTGTTAGCATTGTCTGTATCTTCAGCCATGCTGACCACTCAGATCATCTTGCACTGGAGCACTGCTGTCATGGGATGCCAGCTTGTTACTCAACTCCTCTGAACCCATCTTGCCTCTCCCACCTTCCCATGTGACTGTGATGGTTCTGGACAGCATGGGACTGCTGGGGTTTTGAGTGTGGGGATTTTTTGGTCTGTATTGACTTGGAGGGGTCTCGAAAGATGCTGGGTAAAATCTGTAAAATTGTCGAGGTGTCTTAGGCAGTTGATTGGGTGGACTCTCAGGGAGATTTCAAGATCTGAATTCTTCAAACTCCACTGATTAACCCATCCTCACATGATGGGAGAGGGTACATTATACTGCCTAGTGCCTGGGATTGTCAGTCTTTGATTTGTGGACCTTGACATATTTCCTCTAGGAGCTGTGGACCAGTGGAGCAGGCTGAAGTTTGTAGGCAGAATATTCACTGGTTTGTCTTGTATACCCCTTGGAAATACTGTGTTTGTTCTGCAGTGATCTGTACATGTTTAAACTCACATTTGCAACCTTTGTAGCTGTGAAGTTTTTGCTTGATGAGGTCTTACTGCCAGTCAGTCTGGAAACCGAGACAGCAACATCCAGAAACAGTTGACATGTGAGTTAGGAGATCTTCCCGGCCCTGCAGCTAGATATTTCTGCACAGCTGTAATGCTCACAGAGCTAGTTTATCGAGGGCCTGAAAGGAAAGCTGTAAACTGTTACATCCCTGTCATACTCCAGGGTGATGGTGTTTGCTCTAGTAACTGCAGTTACCATTTTAACTGAAGTAGGCATCTGCATTCAGTTGTGTGCGTATGGGTAGTTGTGTGCTGAGCCATCCTAGGGCTGTTTTCTCCACAGCATGAGTCCCTGCAGAACATCTCCCCTGGGTTTCTCCTCTCCATCCTTTACTGGACGGGACTAAGCAGTTCTCGGCTGCCTGCTGGCTTCAAATAGCATCCTGCTGTGGGTAAATCTCAAGCCCCATGTATTCCTTTTATCTGTGCCTCATCGGTAAACAGCAGATCTCTCCATTTCCAACCCCACTGCCTACTGCAGGGATCTGGCTGCTGGGGCTGGAAAGCTAGGGTTTTGTACAAGGAAGCAAGATGAATGACTCTATTAAATAAACATCACTGCTCTGTTTATTCTTTCAAAAGAACAGATTACAAAAAGCAGAAGATGCATTTTAAATGCATTAAAAATTCTGAGCAAAATAATGCCTTAAATACAATGCTCATGTAACATAAATCACATGGCTTTTTTTTTTTCTATCCAGGCACATGGAAAGCAAAAACATATTATTATATCATTATTTATATGGCACCATATGCTAAGTCTGGAACTTGAAGATTTTGAAATAAATAAGAAAACACCAGCTGCAGATCAGAAATACGCTCCTTTATTGGAAGTCACTGTGTAACTGTGGCTATCATTCCTGCTGTTAAGTTAAAACTTAAATAAATTGTCAGAGAAATAAGATAGCCATTAGAGATTCAGTGTCTGTCTCCTGGGGACACTTTTTCTAACAGCTGTAACAAAGATCTGCTGCTGGTTTTGTCCTATCTGTGTAGTAACTCATTGCATTTGTCCCTGCAGTATCACACAGTTGTTCAGTAGAGATGGTTGAACTGTTCACTATAAATAATGTTGGTTAACAATGCGGCCCCTCTTGGGTTAATAAATTACGCTCAAACCACTCCTGAGCCTCTTTGATTGGTTTCTTGCAAGTCTGCAGTGAAGAATTGGAAGAAATAATTTTCCACAGTCTGTTCACTTTGAATATTTCTTTTTACTTTATTGAGCTGTAAATATATATATAAAACAGACAGATCCTAAAAATGCCCGTCTGAAACTCCTGTCACCTCATCCGGTACTTGAAAATAATAATGGGATGCATGAGATGAAACACATTGGAAAATTGAACATCATTGCTTAAAGGGGCAGAGAGCCCCAGTCAGTACCAGGCTGGGGAATTTGTCCCCCTCCTTTGTGCCAGAGCTGCTGGTGGGGCTCGGGCTTTCTCCCAGACCGAGGTTGCTGGCCAGAGCAGTGAGCTCACAAGGCTGCCACAGCCCAGCAGGTACCCAAGGCTGTGGCCTCACAGTTCCCTATATGCTGTGTCTCTGAGGTTCTCTGACCTGTGGTTTTGCACAGTTGCAGCCAGATGCAGTTAAAACCCTCCTGAGGTCTGGAAAGCAAAGACCGGCTTTGTGGCATGGAGCAACAATCCCAAAAACAGGCTGCGAGGAGGTGGCTGGGGTCCTTGGAGAGAGACCTCTGTGCATCCACATGTTGACCTGTGACTCGGGGTGGGTCGTGTGGTTGCTCCGCACCTTGGTTCCTTACCTGTATGGTGGGGTAAGTGCGCTGCTGTCCGTCCAGAGGGTTGTTGAGAAAGCATTGCAGGCTGGGAGAAGAGCAGGTGGAAGTGCAACAGAGCCACGTGGAGAAAGGCGGCTCCTGCATGAGGTGGAGAGGGCTGGGACGCAAGGGCAAGAGAGGCAGGCTGGGGCTGCACATGTGCACCCAGACAGCTCCTACACCAGCAGCCTTTGATGCAGGTCTGCTTCCAACAGTGACGCTGAGGAGCAGACTGCACCAAGGTGTCTGCTTTCAGCCTATACCAAAGTTTCTGCTTTTTTACAGGCAGCTCTTGGAGTGTAGAGACCAAGCCAGAGCATACTGGCAAATCCAGCTTTCCCTCCAGTACAGCCTCTTGCCTGGACTCTGCCCGCATTTCCCAGCAGAGAGCAGCAGAGACTCGTAGCTGCTCGCAGGGGCTCCGAGTGCATCCTCCAAGACCTTCTTGGAGCGCTTGCCTCCACGAAACACAGCACTAAACCTTCACTGGGCTCGCAGGCGCATGTCAGACTTCTCAAGAGCATTGGTGTGGGCAAAAAGAAAACGTGTGTTCGCAATCCCGAACATTCAGTGCTTTCCTGAAAACAGAGATTGTTCGTGGAGAAGGAGAGACCTTTCGTGAAGGGATGCTCTCCACGTTGTCTTTGTGCTCAGTGCTAGAAGGTAGTGCCTCGAGTATGGCTTCAGAAAGTGGGGGATACCTCTAGCAGATTAAGCAAGCCTCTTTCACAGATGACTGGCGTGGATTAGGTAACCCTTGAGGTCTCCTTCAGGTGCATCTTTGGCAGTGCAGGAAAGAAAGGTTATTAGCTTCTGCATTTGCTTTGGAAGCCTGTTTAACCTACTTTAGATTTAACCCTTTCTATTAAAAATAAAGTTTTATCTGTCTCTTTCTTGTTCCCTGCCTGCTTTATAATGTTATTATGAATGTTACTGGAGATAAAAATGAATGAAAGTGTGAGACACTGCTTCTTTGCCAAGGTGTCAAAACTAATCTGTGTCTAATTTAGAGAACATTCTCCAGGAAAATGAGGTTTTATCCCCCATTTGGAAACTTACCTGCTCATCCTCAGAGGTTTAAAGAAGGCAAATTTGGGATTATACTGGAAGACCCTCAGTGATATTAACTGGGGCAGTTTCTATCATTCCTTAATTGTCCCACTCTAATTCCTGAAGCTATCATGGTTTTATACTTTCCCTTGGGAAGTAATCATAGACCTTCCGGGAGGTCAAACGCTTGTAAGGGAGAAGGCTTCTATTTTGTCTCACCATCACATGGCAGCAGAGGGAGGGAATGCTCTGTTCTGGCTGAAATCCACAGTGAACCTTCATCCCATCCTCTCCCCATCAGCTGTGAAATCCCTGGAGGAAGGGAAAGTCCAGGCGTGATGTTCACCTGCGGGTGCGGTGCCTGTGGAGGGTACTGGGGATGAGGGTCGTAGCTGGGTTCAGGGGAAGGCACAGGTTTGCCTCTTCACTCCACCCTGTGAACACTGCCTCATTGCTCCGCTCCTCTCTGCCATGGACCCATCCCTTGCCGTGGGACGGGGAGGCAGGCATGGCATGGGACATTGCTTTTGGAAGGCGAATGTGTCACACGGTGACAGTAAGACCCTGGGTAACCCTGTCAGGAGGTCCCTCTTGAAGAGGCAGTAATCCCTGGGCAGTGGTGAGTGGCTTTCTGCTTTCCTCAAAGCCTTGTGGCCAGAGCACCCCTCTGTCCTCGCTTCCCCACACCCCCTCATTTGGCCCGTGTGCCAAACTAATTTAAAATGTGATGCAAACCACCTCAGCCCTGGGGTCAATGAGCTGGTCTCCACAGCCTCCCACCACTCCTACCATGTAGGATTTGTCCTTCGTTATTGATGCAAATGATGCTTCATCTCTGAATCGTAGCTGTACATGGGAAAGGTGCAATTAGCTGCTGCATGGAGCCGGGCCCGTCTGCCTTGCCTTGTTTAACAGAGGCTTTAATTAAAGACCCCCTGATGCTAGAAAGCCACATTAATTATTCATCTGAAAACATTTACATAGAGTCCCCCGTTTCTCTTCTTCAATAAATTATCAACTTCACGTCTCCATAATTCATTGAAATGACTAAAAATACATTGTCTCAGCCTCCATCACCTCCCTCCTCACTCTGGCTTTGTCTGTTCCAACTGTGATGGGTTCAGTATCTTAATGTGAAGGTCTCCTACTGCTTTTAAGTAAAAAGGGGGATGGAGGAAAAGGGGGCGAGGGAAAGGTTTGTCCCTGCATGGGAGTCATGCAGATGGCAGTAATTTTTCTCTTTTTCTTTCCCACACAACTGGCATGATCCTGAGGTTTAAAGAAGCTCATAAACTACTTCTAATGAGGAAAAATCCACTGAGGGGAGGAGAAAAGACATTTCCAGGGGCAGAGAGGCCTGGATTTAGACAATTTCTGTGCTCATCTGCAGATATTCCGTGTGACCCAGAGCCCAGCAGTTAATCTCCCTGGATCACCTCCATACCCCACCTGTAGACCAGACCAGCAGTTCCCTTTCTGTCTGGTAGAAGATTGCTGTTTTACTAATTATAAGCTGTTTTAAAGAGGGAAAAAAGCAGAGAAGCTTAGGCAGAGGGATAAGTTCTGCAGCAATTCACGACAAAGATGTCACTGCAGGCACAACTGAGGGAAAATTCACTGCAAATAGTTTTCTCCAACACATTTCACTTTGTGATAAAGTGAACTGTCACATGAGAGAGGAAAAAAATCAGTCCTCTGAGGGCTTGTTTACATGGGGAGTTAAGACAAATTAGTGTGAGGTGTGAGTTAATGCACAGAAGTCGAAGTGCATTAAACCTCTTTGTGAATGCTCTGATACAGAAGGAAAATGGCCTTAGTTCACTATGGTGATGATTAAAAGCAAAGCAAGGTTGTTTTATCCCCGAATGTCCGTGCAGGGCTTAATATGCTTTAATTAATTTGCATTAATTTCACATATTTGGTTAATTTATGTTAAGTTTCATGAATGTCTGAACCTGCAGGGCTTGGACAAGTATGTGTTCCACCTGATTCTGAATAACTGCTGTTCTCTGCAGAACCGGGAGAGGTCTCGTGGCTGTAGAAATCAGACCCGATGTGCTTTTCTGGGAGCAGAGTGAGCTGGTGGCTAGGAAGGGCCCATCTTTTAAGATGGTGGGTGGAAGGGGGCAGGATATAATCAAAGAGAGCATTACAGAAAGCACTGACTCCAGAGGAGTATGCCCACTGACCTTTGAAGACATGTGCTCAGTGTTTTCAGAAGGAAATAAAGAAGTTTCTGTGTTTGGATCTGAGCACATACAGAGTCTGGGTCTAAGACTAAAAGTGGGGTTGAACTGATTACGAAGAGAGTGATACACTTATCTGAAGCATCACTAGTTAACTCCCGTCGTCTTTTTTTTTCCCCTTCCCTTCCCTTCCCTTCCCTTCCCTTCCCTTCCCTTCCCTTCCCTTCCCTTCCCTTCCCTTCCCTTCCCTTCCCTTCCCTTCCCTTCCCTTCCCCTTGTTGCTGTTTTAGATGGGCTGTCGTGGCTCAGCAGTGAATGACATGGTGACCAAACCCTCCTCTGGCCATGGGCATGTGTCTAAATCTTGGACACTGCTCTCTTGGAGCTGAGAGACTAGAGACTCTTCCCACATCCAATTCCTGGAAGACAATTCATGGAGGTCTTTTTAAACATGAAGATGCTAGCTCTGGTTCAAGCTGTTTCTCACAAATCGGTGAAGGCTGGGGGGCATAGGAGGGAAGTACAGCCATATTCTACTCTTCACCAAATACATGTTCCTGAAACATGTGAACAATTCTACAGTCCTCACTGTAGAATTACTGTAATGGGGAGGAATGGGGTGGCGTGGTGGGGGGGGGGGGAGTGGAATGTATGAAATACACAAATTTAGATACACAGGAACAGTATCTGTGGCATAGAGGACAGAGAGGGAGAAATAGGACTGTCAGCTGTGGGAGATGTCTTTTCAGAGGCTGACTTTTGGAAATGGGTCACTGTTTGGAAGATCTCATCTGCTTCACCGTGAATGGCATATAGTAGTACACTCTAGTTTGTTAGCCCCAGCCCAAGTCTTGAATTAGAATTAGATTTTAGCTTGGTGTGCTGTTACCGCTGGGAGTAACCTCTTCCCGCTGACTTTTTCCTTGGAGACTGGAGGTGCCATTTCATCGGATGTGCTGGAAAAGAACACCAACAGACGTCATTCTGCTGCTCAGGATATCGCTGGAGGATGCTAGGTAGCGCTGAACTCAAAGCTTTCTTGCATTCACATGGGGTCAGATACTTGGGATTAAATTTACTAAGATAAATGTAATCTATTGCTTACCAATGAAATTATAGTTCAGACTGTATTATTAAGGGATCTGAATTAACATTCTTCTGGATGTAAGAGAGAAAAAAATGTGCATTCTCTTCCTTCCAAGCAAATTGGATTAAAATTTTTCACAGTGAAGTTTTTTAGCTCTTTAAACTGTCTATGGAGACCCCTTAAAATTTTTCCAGGCTGTGGCTTCTGTCCAGATGTACGTAAGTATCAGTCTTTAGATACCTCACTCACAGTCCAGTGTTTACTATTAGATTTGTATTGGCCTTAAAATGCTTTGAAGTAATAGTCGGTGCTGTGTCTCCTGGGGGATAGGACAATATGTAATTGGCTTAAATAGAAGGGAGATTTGGTTAGACATTAAGAGGCCTTTACTAATGGTAAAGAAGGAAAGCACAGGAACAAATGGCTCAGGGCCTTCTGCCTGTAGAGGAGCTTGGATGAATGCGCTGAAATGATCTTGTCTTCTCACAGAAGGAAAGCAGAGATCATTCTTTGTGGTTTCTTGCAATTTTATTTTCTATGATTCTGCATATGCCCACGAAGTTTTCTGGCCAAAAGTGGCAACAGCAGCATTTTCATTGCCACGGCATTGTCACTGGAAATGCTACCCTACCAGTGCCCCAAAGGAAGAACAGGCTGAAATAACAGGATGCAAATGAGAGCATCCTTTCTTTCCAAGCTGGCAGGAACAAGCCATTTTGGAAGGTGATGTACATCTCCCATAACCCATGCTCCAGCTTCCTTGGTTGAGCCAAATTGTCTTCCTGGCTTGTTGAAAGGGAGAAGTGTTACCACTGTAATTAGAACCATTAAAGCAATCAAAATGAACATACAAGCATAATTAAGGCACTATTGGTTTATGTCCCCTGCAGGGATTCTTTTAGAATAAATGACTTTTTGGTTTAATTTAAGCGTCTTCCAAAACATCACTAAAACAAAAAGGGAGAGGAATTTCTATCCATATATTTTCACCAGTAAAACTATTTAGTTTTCAGTCTCATAACCTACTTTACACTGGTAAAATTTCCCCACACAGACAAAATTTAGAGGGTATTGCTGAATAAAGAGTGCGGCTTTAAAATAGCAAGTTGAATCTGGACAACAAGAAACAAAGAAGAGCAAGAGGGACATCCCCAACTCTGGATCAAGCTCTTCATAAAAGAGGAATCAGCTCTGCTGTGCCAGTGTTGGACATGATATTATGGAAGTACTTCTTTGCCTGGGAAGGAAAGGTACCCAGAATAATTAACGAGGCTGGAAGAGAGTTTGCAACCTAGATGTGTGGAAAAAGATGAGAAGAAAATCAGGAACATCAAGTTAGTATTGGCGAGCTGCAACTCTTCTGCCCCTCTGTAAGACCGGAGTAGGGTTGCACTGTGGAAGGGGTTGAGCTCCACTCATAGAGCCTTGGAGAAGTAGGTGTTCAGCTCTGACCTTGTGAGGCTGAGCTGTCTGCAGATAAGTAGCCACAGCCTGTCTGCCTTGGGGAAGATGGGCTCAGCGCTGTGTGCACATGTGTGGGGGGGGTGGTATAGGTAGTCACAAAGAAGCACACTTGCCACCTGTTAGAAAAGTGCTGCTGCTTGGCTCCTCGTTCTGCCAGAGGAATACTTTTGCTTGTGAGCCTTGCAGTTGTGATGGCAAATTAAGCCCAAGAAAAGATGCTCAGACTTACCCATGGGTCGAGGCAGGGTTGCTGTACAGTGGAGTGGTAAAGAGTGGGTATAGTCACATGACAAAGGTGTTCATATCTTCTGACTTAGCTGCCTTCAGCTCCCAGGAAGGTTTAATGACTGGAGAAATGGCAGGTGGACTTTATTTGAAGTTGATGTTAACCTCCTCACTGGTGTGAGGTGATGGTGTCTGCTGAGTATTCCTAGTGGTCTGTGAAGAAGCCTCAAATTTGACCATTTCTACAAGGATTTGAGGCTATGTTGTGTTCTCAGAAATGTCTTCCTCATGGCCAGTCTTCCCTGTTTTATTGAACTTTGGGACTTTGATTTATCCTCTGATGAGATGCCACACAAATACTCAATCTGATTGGTATAGGCAAGAAACATACAGAGCCAGCTAACGGTGGTACAGATGGGAGGACATGGCCACTTCCATTGAGGACCTGCCTTTCTAGCAGGGTTAACAAGGTCCCCTGTTAGCACTGCAGGGTCACTGGCCCACTCATGGCTATCTCAGACTCAGCTGTTTGCCCATGAGCCAGAGAAGTGACAAATCCGCAGTCGGCATCTCCCACCACTAGGGCCCTGACTTACTCAGCTGCTGTGAACTGCAGACTAAACACATCCCACTTGTTCCTTCACTCAGACAACATGGGAAGCAAGAGGTTCTACTGGGTATTGCTGCAGCTCCCTGGTCCTAGCACTGCCCTCACAGGTGAAAAGTGCCATCCATCAGGATCTGGATGTCCCCATGCTGGACAGCTGAGAAGGGATGGGAAGCCTAAGCCATGGAGGTAGATAACAGACGCTGACTCTGAATTTTGATTGTAGTTCTTCATGCTAAAAGTGAGTCATGGTAAGAGTCAATGGGTGTACCCTTCCTCCCCAAAACTCAGCAAGAGGTTCAGGGATGCAAGGATAATTTTTTCACTCGGATTTGAGCATGCACATGAAGGTGAGAACTGTGGAGATCACAATTGCCTTTGAGTCTCTCTAGCTCTGGCTAGCATCTGCAGACTTAGAGTGACTGGAGCGAGCAGCTCCCTTATCCCAAAGCCTTGTCCTGTTAGGGAGGCTGTTGCTTCCCCTAGTTACCTGGTTTAGGACTGCTGCAGTTCCTGGCCAGGGAAGGAAGCCCAGAAGAACCCTTATGCTGGGGCATCTCCTGCAGCACCTCTGCAGAGAGGCTCAAACACCTCACTTCTGGTTTTCTCCCCTGTCCCTACTGAGTGTTGCCACAGCTGATGTGCCATCTGTACAGGACAGGCTGACAGCTCTTCACCTCACCCCACACCCCCTGTGGAGGTGAGGGGCGAGCAACTGGCTGCGGCAGACATGCAAAAGGACAAGGTGAACGTCACAGGCAGCACCAAGAAAATCCACTTGAAACTCAGCTCCATATGGGGAAGCGCAGTTCCAGCTGTTTGGCCTTCGGAGTAAGCTGGCTCTGAAGCTGCTGCTACCCTGGCTTTAATTCTAGGCAAGCACAGACCCATCAGAGCTGGTGAACAGGGCGAAAGCAGCAGGGGTAGCAGCACCACGCTGGTACAAGGAATCTTGTGATGCTATTGCTCTCCATGATTATGCTATTAACAGCCAAGCAGGGTGGAGTTTAATGAGCAAAGGTAGATGAGAAAAGGAAAACAACTGAGACAAATGATGTTTAAATGTGATGGCTCATTAAACAAAAGCTCTCTGCTATGTTTCTTTCCTTGGTAGCAACAAAAGGGACAATGGCCATAAGTAAGAGGCAACCCACTGACAACAGGAAGGATTTATAGAAAGTAACACACTTAATTCAGCAGCTCCAGCACCAATGAGCAGACATATTTTGCATCAAGTAACTCAAGTGAAGGCTTTTGCAATGTTTTTTGCATGAGACAGAGAGCTCTTTTCAGCCCAAATCGTAGGAGCTTCTTGCTGTTTGAATATCAAGGTCTGGTCCTGCTTTCCTGCACATCCAAATTCCTGCTGTCTCCAGCAGAAGTTTTGGAATGCAGAAGTCTGCGTAGCACAAGATGCAGGTCTCATACTAATGTGTCCATCATCCTGTCTGGCCTAGGTTACCGATGCTTGCTTGCGTGGCTTTGATCTTGACCAGATCGTGTAGTTCTTACTGAACTGTAGGCTTAACAGGCTTCGAGGCATTATCCTAATCAATCGCCCTCCAAAAGGCAGGAGCAGCTACATTGGTGTTCTTCCTGCCAACAGTATAACCCATGCTCTGAGCATCCAAGCAGTAGAGGCTCTGCACCCCTCAAACTGAGCAACTGTTCCAGTGTTTCATTGTCATTATCCACTTTATCAGTATATTGTCCTAACCAGCCTGAATATGGAGGACAGATTATTTCCTCCCTCTTTGCCAAAGCCTTAGTATTGATTTTCTAATAGACTGCCGCTCAGCTTTCTAAAAACATGAGAGAAAGGATCTCCATAATGTTCATCTGTCTTACAAGGCAAATGGCTACTCTGCAGTTGTATAAATCATGAGGCTGGGTGTGATTTTCTGCCGGAAAAAAGGTTTAATCTATCATATTGAAGTTTCTGTTGTGTTATTTAAGAGAAAGGTAAAGGCAATAGTTTTCAGACATAAAATACCTGATCCCTCAGAATCTTCCACCAATAAGCTCCTGAGCTGACAAGGTGGCCCTGCAATCCAGCAAGAGTGCAAGACAGGGCCCTAGACTTCTTTGCCAATTCAGAATTTGTCAGGAATGAAAAGGACTGAGTACATGATTACTTCCAACATTAGGACATCTTGGATGTCAACAGAATAGTATCTTTACTGCTCTTTTCTTGTTTTCTGCATGGGCAACTTAGCCTTATCAGAAATGGCGTTGTCCAAGACTGGAAAATTTAGCTACTTAGATGCTGTAGAAAATATGCTGCTAGCACTCTCAATAAGAGAAAAAAATATCTTAGGAACAGATGCAGAGATATCAGATTTAAACTTCCTATTATTTGGCATTTTTGAAGGTCAGGCACGAAGGAACTAACCCAGATTGCAGGGTTCCTGCTGAAATGGTGGTGCACAACAGCAGTGGTACAGGCCCTTTTGTCAGCTGTGTTCTGCACATTGACTGGGCTGACATCATAAACCACAATGAAACAAGTAACTTTCTTCTAACTGCTGCAACAGGAGGTTCTCTGTCTCCCAAACATCATTTGATCCAAGAGAGACTGAACTGACTTGAAGGCAGCTTTCATCAACACCCTCTCTGTTCCAAGTGAGGAACTCACACCACTGGAACTGCCTGTTCACAAAGCTCATGGGAAGACAGCTGGCAAAATACAGCATCCATATGGAATATGCTTATTGGTTAAGAGATGACAACTCTGTGGACAGGATAAATGCTACTGAGACAATTTATCTACAGTGGGGAGTTTAAGCATCCAGCTCTCACTTCTGTACTACTGTATCTCCTGTTTAGTGGATGCTAAAATGTTGCAGTTGAGCAACATCTCATTTTGTGCATACAAATCAGTAGTCTGATTGATTGCCCTCGGACTGATTTTTGTTCAAAATTGCTGAAGCCCCATTACCTAGATGATATGAGCCAGATAAGTTAAAGACTGATTATGATGTTATAAAGCAACCTGAATCTGCAAAAGTATAACTTACATATTTGATAGGGCATGCAATTGTGTTTTCAATTGACACTTTGAAGTCAGATACCTAATATTAGTGAGAGCAACCTACAAGAAAAATAAGACACAATGGTAAGGCAAGGCCAGCAGGACATGCAGTGGCTGAAGCACGTTTCATGTTGGCCTCTGGCAGTGAGTGAATTTCCAAAACTTCTTACTGACAGCAGGATTTAGCTCCAACTCAATTGCTTAAATGTGGGTGTGTGTAAGGCTATGACGTTGAAGTCAGCAGAGCTGCTCTTGCTGAAGTAGACACAGCTGACCGTCTGAATGGCTCTCCAGGCTCTGCACCCTGCGTTGACTCATTTTTTGTTGACTGTAAGCAGACATTTGGCCCCTAGTTCACATGTAGGTACCTACAGTCCAGACACCTACCTCTCACACTGGCTCTAAGTGCACCAGTTTAACTCACTCCTGAGCTGCAAAACTCACCTTGGTGTGTGCATTGTCAGTCAATAACAATAGCAAGCTCATGTAAAAAGTAGTTAACAAAGCATAAACTCTGATTCTGGGGGAATATCAGCTTTGTGTTTAAGACCAGTCCTTTCACTTCATTTCATGCCATGAGGATGTAGAAAGTATCTGGAAATGGAGTCCTCAGCTGGAATGTCTTCTGAATGGTGTGTTCACAAAACACTCAGTCCCAGAAGTCAAGAATATGTAAATGTGTATTTCAAACCTTTCAACCACCTTGCCTATCTTATAAATGACTTCTTCTCCTGGTTTTGCTCTGATGGATTTCCTAGAGCTCTCTTGACCCTTTCCAGGTGGCCGCTCTCCAGTTTCACATCTACCGATACCACATTTTCTTCCTCTACCTATTGAAAGCAGCAACCACTGTATTGGTTCCAAAACACCTCTCCATGAACAGATCCAGGGGGCTTCTGATGACAAAAACCAATTTGATGCTCATTCACATTACACTGACATGTAAACCCACCAAGGATGACCAGAACAAATGGGACCTGACTATCTTCATAAATTTCCTCGAGTGCCTGGTGGGAGGCAGAACTTGGTCTTGCCAATGACCTCTGAGATTGCAGTATAAAAATAACCTAAAACACTTAAAAAGCAACAAGAGGGGAAGGATGCATTTTATGTCAATTCAGTCAAAAAGTCCTCAGAATTAGTTGCCTGAAGTGTTTGGGAAAGCTGACAGAGTATAATAGTGCAGAGACTATTTTCTTGCTTCTCAGCAAAGACAGCATTAATCGTCTGGGCTTAATATAGCCTTCCACATGCCAAGTGGGTGCAAAATTATGTCTGGTATTAGAAAACCACTTACCATGTGGACAGGCTTAAAGTGCAATAAGCTGTGGGATGTGGATGCAGATGGAGTATGCCTAAGGACATATAGTGACCTTGAGAATTGTATGCCATGTCTTTGGAGAGATAGTGCCTCTTCATTATGGACTCTGACAGACATGGAGCTCTTCATCAGTGGTGGGGCAAAGAAGGACTTGGATTTGGAATCAGACTTGAATTTTGTGATCCAGGTGTATCTAGAGATGTCTGAGCACTAGAGATTTACTGTAAACGGTTGCGTACACCATTAGAATATCTGTATGCATAATACATAGACCAATAGACATCAGGATTGTGCCAGGGAGAAAACCCACAGCTCTGGGTATTTGCAAGAATGTCATGTATAGAAAAAAACAAAGACCTGTAAGCAACCTGCACTCTCTTCTATATGCAGGCTGGTTTGGTTGGTGTACCTTCTACCAAATAGCTACTCTGATTTTGATAGAGAGCAGATATATGGCTGGGTATCTCATATTTTCCATAGCACTTGAAGAATGCATAGTATGACCAAGAAAGTCAAACCTTTTAACACCCTGCATTGTAACATCTGTACACTGCAGCTTAGAAATTATTGTTGTGGTATTACTACCTAGTAAAATGGGCTCAATCTTTCAATGCTTATGTAACTCTCTTTTTGTCTGTACAAGAATTGTCTCAATCATGTTTCTCTCTCAGTAGATTTTCTCAAAAGTTATTAATAAACAGTTTTGACTAATAAGTTGCAGATTTTGCAGTGGATTCATTGGGTATTTTTTCTGTCTGCAGTTGGCCTCCTTGGTTATGCAGTGATCTCTCTGATCTCTGATGAGAGAATTAATTTTAAGAGAGTGATAATAAATGTGCTGTTGGTGAAGTCTTTTGGACAAATGTAAATTTTTGCTAAAATTAGAAGACATACAGCCTAGCATTTCCGTGATTATCCAAATACTGACATACAACGACATCACAAAGAGTGAGTCAAGCTGATTCATGGATCAGGATTTTTGATAATCAACCAACACTATTATTTAGGTAATTATGTCTGTACAGGATGCTATGGCACTTCTATCCTACATGTATCACCACCTACCAAAACAGCTTCTTTTTATTACTAAAATGTACCTTTCCTGCCTTTAAACATTATGACCACTGTGGGAATTTCTCTTATTACTGAGCCACATGGTGATTTGCTGAAAGTGACAGGGCTCAGCTTGTGTGAATTAATGCTCAACTGGAAGCACAGATGAGACTAGCCATGGCTTCTTGTCTGACTACTGGAAGGGTCAAAGTTTTGGCTGCTGGGCTGGAATTGAGAGGAGCAACTAAAAAGAAGGGGAAATGAGAACATCCCAAGCATTTCTAATTGTCACCTTCTTGTGTTAGTGACCAAATACTGTGAGATCACGGATTGTCCTTTCTCCTGTTTCAGCCTGCGTTTCTGCAGGTACCTTTGCACTGAGTGCCACTGAGACCTGCTAAGCTGAGGGGGCGATCCAAGTCTCACCTTCTAGTTGGGAAGGGGGCCCCAGGGAGATGGCTGGGTACTGTGCCACCGTTTGGCTATTGCAGTTATCAGGAGGTAGGAGCATCATTTACTGCTGTACATGTTCTTGTGCAAACCCCTCTTCTGGCCAGAGTCAGGAAGGGGAAAGGTGACTTCACAAAAATCAGCTACTATGCACTTAATGTCTTGTGTTGCCATCACCAACTGCATTAGTTCTTAGTTGTACTGGGGATCTTCTTTCCTTCCCAGCTGGAGACTGGGGAGCATAGCTGTGCTCCTCAGCACTAAGACACTGTGCTGTGAATGAAGGGTCAACCCTGTCTCTGGAGCACAGACATGCATCTGTCTCTGACCCTCTCACGGCAAATTTTCCAACGAACTCTGTCCCATTTTCAGATTTGGGGAAAAGTGGCCTTAATTGCCTGCTAGACATCTAATGCACTCCTTGCAAAAACTACTGTAGTCTATCTGAAAGGCTAAATAACAAGGCACAAGGTGCTTGCTGTGAGACTGGAGTGCTGTAGCCGTGCTAGTGTTCATCTGAACCCTGCCAGCTCAAGGCTGCTCACTGTGTTCCTGCCACTGGAAGATTCCTCAGCATTCCTGCTTCCATCTCCCTTTCCTCCTCCCCATGCCAGAAGAGGTTCCTTGGCTTTTAGGTGGGGGCAGATCATGGCAGATGTGCATTCTTCTTTGAGTCTTGCCCACTGTTTGGGTTAATTAATCCTGACATGTTGCAGTTGCTGTTATGGAAGAAATGTCAAGAGAAATTAGACCAACTGGTAGCATGAAAACCGTGGAAGCCAGGACTGCACAGTACCTCACTTTCCTGGAGAAGCTTGGTTTGCTTTCCTGATGAAGACAGCGGGGAACTGGACAGCTGTGAGCAGAAGAAGCTGACCTGTGTCACCTGCTCTTGGCACAGTCCCCTTGCACCGAGATCCACCAAGGGAACAGTGAGGAACTTCCCCAAACAGGCCCAGCAGGAGATCTAGCCAGCAGCAACTGGCGTGGCTGGGCTTTCGTGAGAGCCAGGACAGCCCTGGGATTCAGCTTGGCTTCGAGTCCCGGTTCCCTGAAGCGTAAGGCTGTGAGGAGCTCTGCGACTTAGTTGAGCTCCTTGGGGAGGAGAGAAGCACTGCTGAGTTGCTTCTTTATTTTCTTTTATTCTGTCTATGAGCACCTTCAGCTGCTGTTTCTCACCACTTCCTTCACCTTTTTATCTATTGACTTGGATGATTTCATACACTAATCAATTTTGCTGGAATTATCAGTAGTTTTCATGCCTTTATTTTTCTTAAAGCAAACAACCTTCATATTTTTTTGTTCCACTAGACCGTCGCATTTGAGCTCTTTCCTTTCTGCAGTGATCTGATTTAAAAAAATGAGAAGATGGTGTAATAATACACAGTGCAGCTGCACAATGCAGATGCATTGTAGATGCGTATTTCCCCCTATATGAACATCTCTTCCTCTGTGCACTCCTGTGGGACATGTAGCTTGTAAGTCTGCAGATGCCACAAGCTTGGAATAGAATTGCACTTATGGAGAACAGACTTTGACACTTAAATATTGCCCAAAGTTCAGGAGCGTATTTTGTGCTGTGCGTCTTGGGGATGCAAGCAAGTAAAATTTCATGTTTGTTTGATGCATTGGCAAAAAAGTCTCTTTGTTCTGCCACAGTCAGTCACCTACTTGCCAAAGTGATGTTACTCAAATATTAAGAACAAGACCTTGCCGTGGCATGGTATCTCTGGCTTGCCAAGCTCAGAAGTTTCCCTTCTAGTAGTGCAGAAGGAATATATTTCTTCCATTTTGAACCCACAGACTGCATGTTCTCCTGCAGGCCTTGGAGGTCTCACTCCTGCTGTCTGTGCTGGGCTCAGTGCAGGAGTCCTTCTCAAGGATGCCTCAAAGGAGTGGACCATGATCTGTTTTGTACCAAGAAGCAGAGGAGAGACCAGGCACTCAGAGAGGAGCATAGAGAGAAGGAAAAAGGATGGTTTTATGAGGGCCATGCCAGTCCACAGGGGACAAAGGCCTGTCTGCAGCAGAGACACTGGTTTTGGTAGCCGTGATGGCAGTAGCTGCTCTGTATGCCAGGCCTCTTTGCACTGCACCAGTCAGCTCCAGACTCTCTGGCTTGCTCAGGAGTCAGTCTAGGCACACAGTTACCCAGGGCAGGAGGTTATAGGAGGCAGAAAGATACACGGTCTCTTGCCCACTATGCTTATGAGTGCAGAGGAATGCTGAGCTATTGCTGGCCGGTGATGCCCCCTCTTATCTGCAGCAGTCAGTGCACCATGGTTTCTGTGTCAGCCTCATCCCTCAGGCTCAGCTCACCCTCTTGGAGCACTCCCATGGTCTTGTGCATTGTGTCGCTCATCCTCATCCCAGGCTATGTTTCTCCACAGACCACAGAATTGCTTATTTTTTCTGTCTTGTGGTCAGGGAAAAGAGAGGTGCTCTGTTGTGCTGTAGACCTAGTTTGTGGGGACGAGCCCTCCTATCTCAGTTCAGGCTTGATCTGAGCCTTACTGTATGCATCCAAGGTGTAAGAGAGCAAAGGGAATGGGATATGGGGGCCATGAGAAACATGGCTGAGATACCAGTCCCTGATCCCACATCCATTCATTTACCCTTTAATTCTACTCTCTTCCAGAGGTGCTACTCTACTAAGTTGAATGTAATTTGGCTGCACAAAACACTTGCTGTCTGTGATCACAGCAGATCTGCCTGTCCTCTGGCTGACGAGCTTCCAAATAATTTATAGAAGGAGACCTGGACCTCATAGGCATCCCTGCTACCTGGATCCTGTCTTCCATTCATTTCCTTGCTGGGGGAGCTTCAAGAGCTGTGACTATGGGGAGCAGTCGCATAGTCCTGTGTGAAGGGGTGCGTGCGTTTGTGTGGTGCCAAGGTGGGAATGCAACTCTGCTGGTGTCTCTCTGTACACATCAGGCCACTAGCTGAGCTGGGACTGCCTTCTGCTGCCTTACCTGGGAGAGGTGCACGCACTAGGGCTGCCACTCAGCATGGCTGCTTTGCTGGTTTTTTGCACAAATCAGGTGTGTTTCACCGACCAAAACTGCCCGTGACTTAGAAACGGTCTGTGCTAAAGCTGCTAGTTTAAGATGTTTTAATGCAAGTGCAGTCAGAGCCCTGTGGTACTCTCGAATTGGTCTCTGCCTTGTGAGAGTATACTTGTCAGAGTATTTTCCATCCAGGCAAGTGAGATGCAGAAATCCTGGGAGCTCTGGAGCCCTTCTGTGCACTCAGACCTATCTCAGGGCTTCTCAGCCATGTCAGCAAGATAGACTGTTTCAGGGCTGAAGGAATGAGGCTAGACCAGGACTTTCAGGAAGAGCTGCCATTGGAAGACCATTGGAAGCATTCCTTTTCTGATTGTCCTGCATGTCCACAAGTCCATGTCCTACAAGTCCTTTGCCTGCTTGAGCACAGCAGTAGCCAGCCTGGCTCAATGATTTGGCTTAGATGAAGCAGGCAGTGGGGTCATTGTCCCATACTTTGCACCCCTTGTTTTACCCTACTTGGCTCAAGAGCTGAGCGCTGCACCTGATGGAAGCCCTCTTCCTTCCCTTTGCTGCTGTTGGGTTGGGCACAGCAGGTCACTGCCACAAGTGGTGTGGGCTGTGTTGGCATCCAGACAGGTTTTGGTCTGGGGGTGATGTCCATTGCATTTACCCCAAGCTTCCACAGGTGAGTGGAGGTGGCTGGAAAAGACAGTGGTGGATGGATGGTGGATGGTGAACAGAGGTGGATGGAAAAGGCATCTGCCCCAGCTTGCTGGCACTGCTGCCTGTTGGAAGTTGCCAGCCCTGACCAATTTGCCGGGAAGATGTGTGAGTTTCTTTCCCTCATCCAGGTTGTGCAAACTCCTCATGATTAGTTCACATCAATCATTTTGATGGATTCAACTAATCTGTTTGTTTTTTCCATGACTTAGATTTGGGAAGACTCCTGTGAACTGGTCTCCCAGCAGTGCTATGTAAGCTCTCTATCCTTGCAAAGGCAGCGACAGAAAGCTGAGAACTATCTGCTCTTTTACTGGCATGGCTGAATCTGAGAGAAGGCACCTGTCCATCGCCTGAGGCCTTTCTCACTCATGGCCCTGCCCTGGGTTGGTTAAAGCAGCAAAATTTCCTCCCTGAGCTCGCTCATGTCAGTATAAAAGTGACTTACATCTGCTTTTTAATTCGTAATTTCCTTATAGATTTAAGCTGTTTCCAATCCTATAGAATAAGAACGCAGACAGCCTTCAACTAAATGCATGCAACACCAGCACAATTTTATGGGTGGGCAGGCTCCGAGCAACGTGACTGAAGGCATGAGGATATTCACAGCCATTAAAGTGAAAATAAATACAGTGCAGAGGGCCTAATAAATTCAAATAGTGAATGCTATAGCAGGAACTTTGTCCATGAGTAAAGAAAGACAAAGTTCATCCAAAGAAAAAAGAAGTATATTCACTTTGCATTATTCACCCGACCACAGCTTCTCCTCGGGGAGACCAAGCTGGTAATGGCTGGAGCGGGGGAAGGCAAAGCAAAAGGTGCAACAAAAATGGCAACAAAACCCAAGCATTTTTCCATGTTTCACCTATTGGTGCTAAAATATTAAACGCCTTTGCCCAGGGTGGGAGGATGTGGAGCCCTCAGGCAGGAACAGCAACACACAGAGATACCCCTGAGACTTTCTACATTGGCTCTGAAAGATACTCCAAGGATTTTTTTTTGCTGTTGTACCACGGGACCTCCTCAAAGGAAGGAGAGAAACCACCCCCTTGTTCACTATGGGACTGCAAGGTACTAAGAATGGAAGGACTAGCACCTGACTGGGTAGGGAGGGAAGACCTACTGATGGTTCTCCTGTCCCTATACCCATGCTCTTGAACAAACGTCTAGAAGTAAGCTATCATTAGTGTCTCAACAAATTACAATAATATTTGGGGACCAGCTCCTCAGGGCACTTTAGTAAACCTGAAACATATTAGACATATGCCAGAAAGTCAGGAGAGTCTTTGCACATTTGCTTCAATGTTATTAATTTAAAAGGGTTAGCTGATTAGGGAGAGTCCACTAACTTGTAAAACTTTACTTATTTACACTCTTTCTTGGAGAGGGATTTTCTAGAAGCGTGATGATGATAAGCTTAGGCATTACAAATCCTCTTGCTGCTTTTGTCAACAGGCAGCCTGAGTGCATTAATCAGAGAGGCATGCTTCCCAGCAGCGGCTTTGCTCCAGTTCCCTGCCGCTGGGCAGAGCCCTGCAAGGCACTGGCTTCCCAAAAAGTCAGAAGGAGCTCTGAACACCAGCATTAGCCCTTCCCAGGTCTGGAAACCCCATTTGAAAGGCAGCAGCAAATGGGGATGTTTCTCATGACCCCCCTTTCTAGGCAACAGACAAGGCAAGGCTGTCTTTGCCTCAAAAGCAAAGCACTCTCCCTAAAGCGTACATTTCAGCTCAAGGCAATTTTCTTGCACCACACACATCTCTACGGCACGAAGCTTCAGCATGGCAAGATGCAGGGCACGCCTGGGCTTCAAAGCATGCTCTGAATCACTTTCCACTCAAGTGAAAAATTGCGGTTCAAATTACTCCTGCAGGGGAGGGAAATGGAGCACAGGGTGAGGAGGGCTGGGAATGTTGTGACCTTCAGGCCCTCAAGATTGTCTCAGTCACCTTGAAGGGTGACCCAAATGCTCCTTTTTTTTCTGAGAGTCTCCAAGTGATTTTGGCCCAAACCAGTTATGCAGCTCTATGTTATTCACATGGCAATAGTGGTAGGTAAATGCTGCTGATCTGCTACTCCGGGGAGGTGATGGTGCACATTAATGGTATGAGGAACTTGGCGCAATTTCTGCTCCAGCCCAGCCTGGGCTGTTATTTATCCCTGTGTCACTGCAGCAAGTGAGGTTTAACTAATAAGAGTTTCTCATTGTTGCTAGTTACTGAGATTTTGCTCTGGGCACTTGGTGAATCCTCGTCTCCCTGGTGTGCAGACACTGTTGCTGCATGAAGCGTGAAGTTTGAGCCCACCTATCAGATTGGGACAAGTCCTTCCTCCATCACAGATTCACTGAGATGGTACTAGGGAAGGTGAACCCACCCAGTAGCTGTTTTGGGCAAGAAAGTCACTGCCTCGGATAGTGAGAAATAAAGGTAGCATCCTGCTGCCAGAGCAGGCAGATACTAGAGGCGCAGAGAGTTGGACACAGGTTGTGTAGAAGTGAGTTATTACTCCTTTTGACCCTTTGTCCACTCTCCGCCTGTCTGGCTACTTGAACTTCTTTATGAGTTATTCAGAGTGTTATTCTGTGAACTGACGTTTACCTTCTTTGAAAGCTGCAGGGAGAGGGTAACCCACTACCTTCTTCCATGGAAAATGCCAATAATGAAATTGGATGCAGCCAGTTTTCCCTTCACTATGAGCTACATGGTTTCACAAATGCGTTGTGAGCATGTTGGTAGCCTTTGCTGCCTTGAAGGGGTTTGCTTCTTGAAGCAAATTGATTTCCCCTCTTAGTCAACATGAAAGCAAAGTTTTTCAGCTCTGACTGTTCTACAGGTGCCTGTGCAAGATCTAATATGTGCTAATGTGCATGTAAGGATGTTGCTAGGAAACTTGTGAGAGCTAAATGAGGAAGTGCTGTTAATAGAGGCAAGAAACAGGGCCTCAAAAGTCTTCCTTTGCAGTCTTGCTGATGGTTGTTATTATATAAACAGGCCCAACTGTGGGGGTTGGGTCATCCCATCCAAAATGATGCTATGATTCTATCCCCTGGTGTCAGTGGACCTGCTTAAATAGCAGCAAAAAAGGCTTGGCTCTTGTGGTGGTGTTTTGGTGTTTTTCTATTCTGATAAACTTCATTGCACCACCTGCTTCTGGAAGGGGTAGGTAAGTGTTTTTTTCTTTGGATTAGTTGGTGGGGACTCTGCTCTGCCTTATTTCACTGTACCTATTTGACACTCACTGGTGACCAGTCTGAACAAGCCTGTTGCCAACCTGTCTGAGACCTGAGTTGGGGCTGTGCTTTCCCAGTCAGCCTGAAAACGTTTTGTGGTGTCCGGAGCACAGAGGGAGGTGACTTTTTGCCACTACCTTTGTCTGTCTCCAGTAGGCCTCTTAGAGTTTAATTCAGCTCAAAGCTGGTCTTGAATGAGAGATTCTCCTCGCTTCTTTGTGGTGTAAGAGGCCTATAGAGCCCAAGGGATGCAAAGTTAGCAGAGACTGCTAAAATCTTACATTTGGAAGAGGCCAGAAAACTTTTGGCTCACGTCATATGTGGGTACATTTAATACATGATCTTCCCAAGTTAACTGCTTTTGCCTTCTCCTCCTAAAGGCATATTATTTCTGAAAAAAGTGTTGCTCTTCCTGCCATTGCTGACCCCAAGAAGCAACCCTTTTTGCTTCTTGCAAAGAATTAAGAGAGTGCTGAGCTTGCCCTGTTTTAGAGAAACATAAAATGGTGTATGTTATGTACTTTCTGACTGCTATAACAGTTAGGGCTGGAAATCCTGGCTTGCTCCCAGCCGAAGCTGTGACATTCTGCTACTTGAGCTTCTTTTTGAACTTATTCAGTATGTAATGATTCCTTCATTTCACTAACAAACAAGAACCAATCAACCAAGCAAATTAACTGGAGTCCATCAGAAAAGGTATTCTTTGGGTATAACCATTTGTTTTCTCAGCTCAGAGTGACCTGCAGGTGCCTGCTGTCAGCTGGAGAGGGAAAGTCCCTGCATTGGTGTGATGTGTGGATGAGAGCAAGTTGTGTGCCAGATAAGCTCTTTCAGAATCATTTGGGGATGGAGTTATTCTTCATGTATCCTGAAGTATAACTCCTTTATACAGCTCATCCTGAAGGAGCCCTGATAACTTTTTAGCCCTTTGCATGCCAACTGCTATTGCAAAAAAACCCGCTGGAATAATTTAGTGAGTTTAAAATGTTTATTGGAAGAACTCTCTCCTCCTGACTCCCTAGTGTTCAGATCCAGAGACTTTTTTTTTCAAATCTTGAAGGCTTTGCGTGCCTAAAAGTTTGTCTGATTTTTTTTCCCCATCTCTTGGCTGATCTAATAAAAATTAAATCCTTTCCCTACAAACCATCTCAGCTACAGCCTAAAGCCTTCACAACTGCAACAATACTACTACTGTGAACAAAGTTGCCTCCACTTCAATGAATCCAACTGTGCAGAACTCAAAGGGAATTAGCTGTGCCACCATTTAAAAATTACTCAAGTGCATTTCTATGCACAAAAAGTCATAGCATTAAAATCTTGACTCTTTTCAGGTCATGTGTCCTCTTTGTGTGGCTGGGAATTGCCCTTTCCTAATAGCATGAAGCTCTCATTTCTATCCCTTCATGACCATTAGGCATTAAAGATGAGAGGGTTTTTGTTGTACAGGGTTTTTATGCCTAGAAAAGCATCACTTGCCGAAGGCCGAATCTGAATCTTGTCTATCCTGAATGGGGATAGTATGGGGAGAAATGCCTTTGAAACTGTTGAGCTATTTGTAACACTAGAATACATCTCGGTGAAGATGGATTAATGGGTACAGTACAGCTGAGCTGGTGAAAGGTATGTGATTAATTCAGTTTTGACAGGACTGTATAATTTATAGCCTGGATCACACCTCCAATTAGGCATATCACATTCTTTATTTCTGCAGCTGTAGAATCTAGGAATACCATACCAGAATGTCAGCTGTAGTGTGCTCGGTGCTGTACAAACAGAAATAAAGATACAATGTGAGAGAGAGCGTGTGCACCTGAAAAATATTGAGACTATTTTGGAAGACAGTGATGCTCACTAGTGAGGTATGAGACCATTGAAGCTTTCATGCTTAATGAACTGATTATTTCCATATATGTCCCAGTTTCTGACTTTGCAGGTACTCCCTCATGGAGGTCAAGTTTGGTTCCAAGGAGAAATAAGCTGAGGAAGGCTATTTAAGGGGGCAGGAGAAGGATTGCAAAGGTGGATGTCTGGTGATGCTGTAGATGGTGTGGGTTTTGGATGCCAGGGCCACCAGAGGTTGAAGTTTTACTCATGAGGGATGTGTGGGTTCCTGCTTTCTGGTGGGCTGAAACTGTAATACAGGGCTATAGTAAAGAAAGGGAGTTTACTCCTAAAAGAAGTGGTGTCTCCCAGGCAGAAACAGGTCACTCTGCCTCGTTATGGGCATGACCAAGGAGGCAATGAGGAAAGCTATCTAGGCTGGAGCTCCCGGTTCCTGTAAGGGCATTAGCTGCCCTTGCTGTGGACCCATCTCTGAACATCAAGCAGCCTGGGGAAAGCAGGCTTAAACTGAACCAATGCCCCTTTACACTGGGGGAAGGACCTCCTGCCAGATGATTGTGAAGTGGATGTTGTTCAAAACCCCTCCTTGCTGTTGCTGCACTGAAGACCTTGCTGTTACACCACTACCTGTAGGACTTGCAAGGCTGTTGTAGGAGCTCTGCTGTGCACCTCCACATCACACCTTGGGGCTACTGTTATTTGCACAGCTTGTGCTCCCCTTGCTAGTGATTTAGGAAGTGTCGCTGCATAAATTAGTATGCAGGGAAATAACTTGGCATCTCTGCCATGTGTCTGTTTTCCTGTAGACTTCCCCAGTATTTCAGACTGGATCGGTAATGAGCAGATAGCTATATTTGTGTGGAAGTGAGATGCCAGCTCCTTAAGGATTCATTTATTGGGCTGGAGGCCAAGGCATATTCTGGCCCTTGATTGCATGTTACATGCTGCTTTTAGTCAATCCAACAGGGAAGGTTTTAAATTTTCAATCCAACAACATGAATGCATCATTGCACAGTCCTCTGGTTTTCTTACTAGCAACATATGAGTAACGAGGAATGGGACTAGGACGAAAGAATCACCAGTGTTCATCTGAGGAGGATCAAGATCTGTGCTCCTTCTGGTGTAGATAAGTACCATGCTCTTGTCTTTTCACAATATCAAGATCCGTTTTATGAGACATGTCTGAGAAATCTGGTTTGTAGCTGCTTGCCTTTGCCTACCTAGAGAAAGCCAGCTGCTTTTTTCCCTTTCAAGAGAAGGATTCATCCTTGGAGATGACACCTCCTGGAAACCATTACAGAACATAGTATCCCTGGTAACTGGAGCTGAAATTTTGATACTCAGAAGAAATCTGTGCCATATCAAACTGAGACTTGAATGGGTGGGGGAGGATAACTTGAGGAAAAAAACCACTCTGAGCTGCTGAAGGTAGTATTAGGAGTCCATGCAAGGTGTCCCAGACTCTGTGGTACCTGCATCATCTTTCAAATAGTGGTATGTCCAGGGAAGTCATGTAGACCTCACCTGTCCTAAGTATATTTTACATTGTTACCAGAGTAACACCAGAGTGATACCACTCTGAGAAAAACTGAGTTGGTTAGCATGCCCTGTATCAATATGAGCTTGCTATTATTTCTCTACTGATCAAACTGGATTGAGATTAAGTACTGTTGTGGTGGTGTAGAGGCTTTGATTCACTACCACATGTGAAAACAAGGAGAAGTTGAGGGAGCTGGGTTGCTTCAGCCTGGAGAAGAGTGGGGTCAGGGGAATAAACACCTGTCTCCCAATATGTACACGGAGGTCATCAAGAAGATGGAGGCAGGCTCTTTACTGAGGATAATTAATCACCAGAACAGGTAGCTCAGAGAGGTGGTGGAGTCTGTGTCCTTGAAGGTTTTGAAGAATTGACTGGTCAAAGCCCCAAGCGACCTAGTCTGAATCAAATATTGACCTTGCTGAAATTGTTAATTTGCTAGTTTTTGGGTTTGAATATTTTTTCCCTCAACTTACTTGCCTCATATGCAACATTTTTAATTTAAAGCTTTAACAAAAAACCAAACCAAACCAAACAACTTTCAAACCCTTTCTGTGTTTGAGGAGCACTAGGATCAGAATATCTCCACAAAAAGATGTAATGTGAAGAAAAACACTTTTGATAAAAATTCAGTTGAAAAACTTGGACCTGTTCTATGCTCACTTTTTGATGTGTCAAGACAGAGTGAATAACACTGAGGGTGGTAACTAGCACTTCTCAGAATTATTTCATATTCCAATTGCACCCAAGAGCCCACTGGTAATGAAACACCCTCATAGCTTGGTTTAGCACATCCCTTTGAAGAACATGCAGATGAAGAAAAAAGTGAATTTATTATTAAAGGCTTAATTTAGCTAAATTGAGTTGGAACTATGCTACCAAACTGAAAGCTCCAGTTGGTTTCCTAAAAGTCTGATCCTCCATAGTTCTCCAGCTGGGTTTAAAGGACTAAATGTTCCCCCAGCAGAACATGCTCTCTCTGGCTGACCAACACCCAGCTGCTACTGCCTCATATCTTTTTTGTGAGCCCCCTCTTTTTCAAAAGGACAGCCTCAGTGGAGGTCACACAACTCCCTGCTCCTCATCCTGATACAGTACAGAGAAAAGCAGGCACGGTATGATAACAGAGGATGCACTGCAGAGGAGAACGGGCATGGGATGATGAGAAAAGAGATGCAGGATACCACTGTATATCCTGGGTCTACAAACGTCTCTCCTGTGATCAGATAAAGAAGTGTGGATATGAGAGCTGGGCAAAACTAGTATTAAAGGGGGGGAGGAACGAAATCCAACATATGTGAAAGTTCTCCATATGTAGTAAATCTAGAAGCAGCGTGGGCTTATAGACCAAGGAAGGAGAAGTAAGATGTTCCCAGAAAATGAATAAACTTCGCTCCATATGGACCTTAGATGGAGGAGGAAGACTACATCAGCATTGTGCTCCTCTCTGTGAAGAGAAAGATGGGATGTTTGCCGGGAAGTGTGTAAAAACAATTTCAACTCTATTATCACTCAGACATTTTCCACGTAATATTCTTTCTGTATTTTTTCCTCTAATAATTAAATCTAGGAAAATACTGTTTATTTGATTAGGCTGTTAAGATTTCAGTTACACTGACAGTAAATTCTTAGGTTTGCATATAAGGTCTGTTTCTGTATTGTCTATAGCAAGAATTGGAGTACCACAGCAGCTCTCAGCAAGTGAGAGGAAAAAAAACCAAAACCACCACCCCCCACAGATGAAGAAACAATGACCGTAAGAGGTAATAACTTCCTCAGGTTCAGCTTTGTGCCCTCTGGCATGAGATGGTCTCCTGCCCTCCCAAACTGGGGTACTCCACAAGACCAAGCTTTTCTGGAGAAACAAACCAGCAAGTGAGAGAGAGCACAGGCTGCTGCCGAATGCAAGTCCGATGGCACTGGGGAAATGGGTGAGATGCAGTTTTCCTCTAAGGGTTGGGGAAAGAGACATTTAAATTACTGCCTCTGCTAGTCATGTCCTGAACGCAGGGCTCTACTTGCTACATCTTTTTCCTTTCTCTTAATCTTAGAGGGACTCTGTTAAGATTCCTGGAGAGCTGACTTCTGCATGCAGTGGCTAAGCTTGCTCTTGGCTGTGCTGCAGCAACAGCTACAAAACCCAGAAATGCTTTTGCCAATGTGACCTGTTCTGTCCCAGACCATTTTGCTAAAATAAGCAAAAAGGCAACTGGTGTGGTGGGTTTTGCACTGCTGAGCAAGGCACCTTGCTGAGACTGCTGCTCTCATTTCTCATACTGTAACCATATTGTTGTTCAAAGCATTCATTGCCATTCACCTTTAGGAGTTTAATTTGCATAATCATTTTTCTTGCAGGGCTTCAGAATTGGCTGATCTGGACTCTCCACTTCAAAATATCTTAACTGTGCTTTTCAATATGCACACAATGCTGTGAGAGAGAACAAAACGATCTTGTTGTGTTACCATAGAGACATTCAGGGTCTAAGAAGGGTTCCTGCTTGAAATCGGACTGTTAAAGGGACAAGGGCCTGTTAAAATTTGATGGAGGGTTTAATCCTTGACCAAGCACTGGTATAAATCAGTGCCATCAGGGTGAAATGAACTGGCAGTCCCAATGTGGTGCTTTACAGACAGTGCTCTTCAGTCCAACTGGCCCAAAGGGTGGGAAGTGGAGGGAGAGAGAGGGGAAAGGTCCAGGAAACTAACTTGAAAATGTTAAATCACTTTACGCTTTTTCTTCATTTTCCCACGTCTTTTGATTTGAGTGCTAATTAAGAGGCCTTCCTTGCACTTAGACAACTCAACTTTACTTTTTAAGCATAAATTTTTTAAGCAGCACTAAATGAAGGCAGGGCTGAGGGAAGGCACAGGGCTGACAACTCTGCCCTGGAGACCGAAGTCTTATGTTTATAGATAAAGGCAAATAGCGGGACTATAGCTGCATTCCTGTGGTGACCTGGAGAAAACATGATTTGGACTGAGAAGACACTACCTTCTGTGAGCCTGTTGAGTTTTTAGTGTTGCTGCAGTAATTGCCAGCTATAATGGCACTTTTGTGCAATGGAGGGAGAAGAAAGACATTTTCTTTTTACATAAAGAGAAGCCAAAATTGGTTGGGAGTAGATTCGGCATCAAAACCTTAGGCAGTTATCTTTGTCTTTGCTTGGACTAGTATCTGGGCTATCTCTGTATCAAAAGGGTGCTTACAAATCTGACTTGCCAAATTATTTAAAAATCCTAGTGCAAAATGGAGAGAAGCCTCATGTTTGTTAATTGACATGGATCCTGGAATTATAATTCCCTAAATAGGCATTTGAAATGCCATTTGAGAAAATGTATTGAAAATACACCTTTTGTCACTGTGTGACTGTGGTGGGAGATGCAAATCTGCCGTGTATTATATGTGGAGCTATTGCTTTCTTCCACCACAGTAGCTGCTGGTTCAGGCTCTTGGAACCTCCTGGCTCTGGAGTCTGGTGAGGGCAGTGTTTAATCCTTCCTGCTGTCTCTATGTCAGCCCTGATGACTTCTTCTAGCTTAAATCCTGGCCCTGATGGATGCATCTGATGACTGTTTCGTTATGTAGTGCGCACGGTAAGGTCTCCAGAAAAAGAAAATAGTTCTGTTCTCTTTGCTGTGACGCAAACTGTTTCTGGCCCAGGCTAATGTGAATTATGCACACCTTGCTTTGCCTTGAAAGCCATGGCATATTATGGCAAAGCAATATGTTTAGCAGAGCTAAATTTGTGCACATCCAAGATACTGTTAACTCCTCAGGCACCATGTGCTCTTGCAAATACCATGTGGCCTGTGGCTGACACTAAGCAACAGCAGGCAATACTGTCAATAATAGCTTAGAAACTTGCATTCCTGTCAACAGTGATTTACAGGGAGGTTTAGACTCCTTCCAGAACAGGTGAAGGGAAGATCAGCTGGCATGGGCTCAGGGCAGCTTCCCAGTAGCACAACAAATGCTGCTACAAGAGGTGGTTTGAGTCTGAAGATAATGGGCATAGAAATGTTAACCCAGCAGGTTGCACCAAAATGCAAGCTTATGTTTTCTTCTTATATTATTTTATCCTTATGTTGCTTCTAAACAGAAGACTTCATTTGTTGCCACATGGCTGCCTAGGTTTTAGAGGAATCACCCTTGGCTCCCTGTACTGGAGGTTCAACACCCTTGTCCCTGTGACAGGACAAGGGGTAATGGTTTTAAACTAAAGGAGGGGAGATCCAGGATAGACATGAGGAAGAAATTTTTTACAATGAGGGTGGTAAAATACTGGAACAGGTGGTGGTGGTAGATGCCACATCCCTGGACACACTCAAGGCCAGGCTGGATGGGGCTCTGAGCAACCTGACCTAGTTGAAGATGTCCCTGCTTATTGCAGGGTGGTTGGACAAGATGACCACTGAAGGTCCCTACCAACCCAAACTATTCTATGATCAAGTGAGACCCAGAAGATGCTGTGCACTTGTCCCATGAAAGCGGTGACAGACATGGGTGAGGTGCATGGTCTCTAAAATTCAGTCAGTTTGGTGCGGTGGTAATAAGTAGCATCATGCTTTATAGGTGGGAAACCTTGCCCAAATTGGTCTTTAGGCCAGCAATACTTAACCCTCCCCATCACTGCATGGGCCACCTGTCTCATCTATGATACATTGCACTGTGGATACCCAAGATCTGAGCTCTCTCCTGCCTTAGTCCAACAGAGAAGCTTTGCTCAGCTGCAGAGTAATATAGACAATGTAGACAACTGTAGTTCCTGAGCCAAGCAACCCTCCTGAATTGGGAGCAGCCATGAGGGTGCTACAGAGATACCTGCATTGTTCTGTGGGCTTGGCAGAGTTGGTGTTTGCTGAACGTGGAAGTCTCTGCCCTGTGCTCTCCAGACTGTCCTGTGTATCCCTGGGGTTTTTGTCATTACCTGGGATATCTCTGGCCTTTCTAGATAACTTGCAAAAACAACTTTTAATCCAGTAAGTTACTGACACAGGCACCATTAGCGATACCAAGATTAAGAAAAGTGGCTGTATGTCCACTGGCACAGGCATTTTAGCTTCTTGTTTTCCTCTTTATTTGTTTTTATTCCTAATAGGAAGAAGCAAGTCAGTGTCTGAAAAACATTATGTGTAGTTACTAGTTGCCAAAGAACATAAAACAGTTAAGAAATACAGAAAGCTGCAATATCTCTTATTAGACCAGCAGATGTTATAAGGAAAAAATAGATTAGTTTTCAGGCATGGAAGTGCTTCTCCAGGTCAATGTGCCCAAAAGTGTGTTGATATTTTGCATCAGCTGGTCTAGTAAAAGTTATTGCTTCTCTGTAGAAGTTATTGCACCTCACATATCTTTAGACCATCATAGCCACAGCAACACCGCTACTAAACTCAATTCTTGAAGACTCATTTTGTATCACAACTGTGGTAGTATGTCCACATGAGTCCTAACTTCAGTGTATTTCTTCTCGGTTTTGTCATCTATTTATTTTCTGTCACAGCTGTGTGTAATATATTCTTTCAACAGTTCTGGAAAAAAATGGAAGAGTGATTGATTTCCGTTTTCTGAGCTTTATGGGGTGTGCTGCTTAGAAGACTTGTCATTACCACCATTTGCTGGTGTTTAGTGGAAGATTTAATTCACCTACTGTAATGATTTGGAGAAATCTGTCGATGTACAATTTAGAAAGTTATTATGTAAATGTCAGTATTATGAAATGCTTTTATGTGGATGCAGCATCCACAGTTTGCTAACAGGGGTTGCAGCATGTGTCTGACAGAGTACAATGGACAGTTGTTAACCACAGCAAGAACAGCATGTCCAAAGAAAAAAATTAGTTGAAATCTTGGGGGGGAAATTTGTTCAAAAACATTTCTGTGTGGACTGGGTTTGGGGGAGTGGAGTGAGAAAGAGATGAAGGATTTCAAAATGTTTGCTAAAAACCTTTGATTTTTTAGATGTACACTGAAACACAGGGGGGTCTCTGGGCAGGAGGAAGGGAGAGAGGAGAGGTTTTTGTATCTGAGGAGGTTTATTTTTACTGTGGGAGCCATCAGGGAAAACTCAGAAGACTTAAAAAAGATAGAAAGACTTGATGAGATTGTGGATTAGCTCAAAGGACACTGATATGCTCCTGGACAGTCAGAAATGGGAGGAATGGGGGGCACAGAAATGCATTTATTCCCCATGCTACTGAGGAAAAGAGTACCTTGCATTACACTAAGCAAAGTTGTTGTGTTGTAGGTGTCTGTGATGAAGAAACCAGACAAACCAGCGTGTCCACGAGGGTCAAAAGGTCTAGACGAAGCAGTGTCACGGCCCAGCATGCGGGCATTTGTGCAGCTTGGTTGCACAGCTCCTTTCCCATGAAGCGGGGACAGGCAGAGAGAGGCAGCTCAAGGTGTAAGTCAAAGTGACCTTGGAGAAAGAAACAGCACTGTGGCCTACTTCAGCCCGGAGAAGTTTGAAAGTACACCTAATCCACCCGGGGTTCCATGGACACATCCGCTCCTGCCATCTGGCATTGAAGGTGTGCAGAAATTCGCCTGTTGTTTCAAGGTTGGTTTTGCTCAGATATTCCTGAGGTCTCGCTGTGTGGCCGACATGCAGGCATGGGTCATTGCTGTAGCAGGGATGAGGTTGTCTGGCTGGTGCATGGGCGCATGTTAGGGAATTTTCTCTAGGTTTCTCAATAAGCTAAGGCAGTCTATTCCTTAACAGGCTGCTTGCCCGAAAGCCTACGTCGGCAGTGCATTGGAGTCATGGTGCCTGTGTTGGATTGCACCTGACTCTAGACAGAGAGGGCGGATGAGAGTAAACTAGTAAATACTCACCTTTTCCAGACCTGAGACTTCTGCTAATTCCAGTACGCAGGCTTTTGAAACCACAAACCTTCGTACTTGGGGCAGAATTCCCATAAAACCATTCCTGTGGCCAGGAGAAAAAAGAAATCTGGGATAGATGAGTTGACAGGAGTATTGCTGTTTCTTCTTCTGGTTAGTGACATCTGTTTTGTATACACAGATGTTCAGCAAAATAAATCTAAGGGGTTTTTTTGTTTGTTTGTTTGTTTTTTATTGAAAAGGTACAGAGATAGTTAATTGGATGTATCTACAAAGGTCTGTCATATTTCTTCTGAGATGGGGTTTGCAGATTGAACTGTTTTCATCCTATTTCCTCTGTCAAAAGGAGATAACCAGTTCCACAGACTGAAGTTACTAATGATCAACTGAGTAAATTTTATCCATCTCTTTATATTTTAGAAGGACACTTCACTGAAGCTGATTTTGATCAATTTGTAAGCAATGTCACCTTCAATAAATTCCTATCTGACAATAGATAACCCAGTAACAAGCTGGGAGACAGCAAAGGTGATGTAAGACTTGGCATTTATTGCAGGTCTTGAACCCAACTACCTCCCTACTGTCTTTTTTTAGAGCCACGTTAAGGAAAAGGAAAAAAAAAAGCATCCTGGAAAAAAGCCACCTTTTCAAATTTGATTCAGAAAGATGTTTTTCCCTGAGACATGAGAATTGCATTACTTATCATAATTCTTTCAAAAGAAAAAGCAGGTGAGAGTGGTTTGATTTTTCTCTTTCTGTCCTTGCCCAGCCTAGGATGTAAAGTCCTGGCAAATATCTTGGCCATTCAGTTTAAGGATCCCATGTCTGTTCTTGTGCGCAATGCAACACAACTGAGTCCTGCAGTGGTCACCTGCCAGCATCTGATGCTTGGGATATTGCAAACGTATCTCCTCTGTCCATGACACACTATTCCATCAGTGCCTAGGAAGGGGTATAGACACTCGCTGGTGGGAAAACAGACCACTGGAACAGCAAATATATGGCTGCTCATAGCTCTAGCATCCAACCAGCTGGAGTGTGTTGCACTCACTGAATGAAAAAGTTGGCAAAAGTCTAATATTTTGCAGAAGGCTCAAGGGCAACTCAAGTAGAAATTCAGAGTTTCAGGAACAATATCTCCTCGGCCATGTCCTTTCTGTACAATCTGCAAGCTATTTTTGGAAGTGGTGGTAAGGTGGAGAGGGAGCCAGGGTGAGAGGACTGACTGGTACATCTGAAGATTATTATTCCCTGTGGCTGCTCCATCCTTCTGGAGCGGGGCCACAGATTATTCTTGCAGTTGCTGCAAGAAGCAGCTAAAGCCACTTGCTGTGTCACTGTGTTATGCAGATATGACATAGTATCCACTGTGGTGACCAGATCCTAAGGGTGATTAAAATGCTCCCTGCCCCTACCAGCTTGGGTCATTCTGGGCAGAAATGCTTTCTCTGACCACCAGGCTCTTGATTCACCTTATGCTCGCTGCACTCTTTAGGAAGCACATTAATTCAGCCACTGTACAGGGCAAACTGATCTTTGCTGTTTACCTGCCAGCTGATGCACAGCAGGATGCAAGGAACAGTCCAAGGCGAGCTGGGATGGCATTTGCCAAATGTCCTTATCCTAAAAACCACACTCATTTCCATTAGGTCAAGAGAGCTTCCAAGTCTTGGCAGATCAGGAAAGCAGTGCGGCAGTCCTTGGGAGAATATGCAATTTTTCTTGTTTTTACTTGATTCTTCGTTGTATCTTTTAATCCCAGGAAGTTATATGAAGGAGTAAGGGTAGTGGGAGGCCACTGTGCCCAATGTGGTCTCTACTGTCTGCCCTTGACTTTGGTGAAGGAGGTTATGTTTTGCAAGAAACATTCATGGGCTTTTTTTGTATTATAGTTAGGAGCATGGACATACCCCTTCTATTCCTCATGGTGGTTACTACATATACCTACAAGGATGAGGGTCTCCTGGAGCTGCTGCTGATCAATAAGAACATCATGTTCCTCTACCCTTTGCCTAGATCAGAGGTGTCAAATGCATTTTTGCCAGGAGCCACATCAGCCTCATGGTTGCCTTCAAAAGGCTGAATGTAATTCAACATACAGTCCTAAAATTACATTCGGCCCTTGGAAGGCAACCACGAGGCTGCTGTGGCCCCCAGCGAAAAATTAGTTTGACAACCCTGGTCCAGATGAAAAATACAGCAGGTCAGCTGAAGAGAAGTAGTCTGAGGGAGCCTGAGAAAACTTTGGTCCCCGCGTTGTTGGAGAATGAGGGAAACAGCTGGGCTATGACTCTCCCTTCAGTGCTCTTCTGAAGTGGCGTGCTTCAGCTGCTTGAGCTTTTGCCAAGAGATGGCTCCTTAATGGAGCAGAACTATCTCTTAGTCTGCCTGCCCATGGCAGGACTGCAGTTAAGGGTGTTTTGTAAGAGCACCAGACCTATGAGACTGTCCACAGTATCAGGTTTGATGCCCAAGGACACGCGGCGGGCACCTGACAGGCCTGGAAAGAGACTGGGGCTACAAACCCTGAATCCCCACATGATGCCTTTCCCTCCATTGTACTGCCTCTCACTGGATGAAATCCCAGCCCACGTGGGAGTCAGCAGGAGTTTTGCTGTTTTGCTGCCTGATAAGTTCAGGTCAGCCATTGCTCCTCATAAATAGAGTTAGTGTTGTGTGTGGTTGTACTTGCTTTTTTTTCTTTCTTTTAATTTTTTTTTCTTTTTTTTTTTTTTTTCCCCAAGAGCCAAGAAAATCAGTAAACCCGAACTGCTGGGGTGACATTATTACCTAGTGCTTTGCTAGAAGGATGCCAAAGCTTGATGCTGGGCAAGACAGAGCTTAACCTAAACTAGTCAGATGGTAGCCAGTTTTCCACTTACTGTTTCCACAGGCACCAACTTAACTTTTTTCCTGTTGCTCAGTCATTTCTGCTCTGCTACCCTGGACACTTTTCCTTGTCTTTCTCACTCCCAGGTGCTGCTCCCTTCTTTTCAGTGGAGTACAGACACATAAAGGGTCAATGCAGCTTTTGAGGCAACCAAGGAGGCAGAAACCTGATGGATGCTGGGCATGGGGATGCTCCCAGGGCCTCTGGCTGAGAAGAAGGTAGGGAGAAGCTTCATAGAGTGGATTGGCTTCCTGCAGAATGCCAAGGTTGCATGGCTATGCTTTGGTGGGGAGGGAACTTTGGGTAGGGCAAGGAAGAAATTGTATACTTTACGGAATTGTTAGAGGATTTTTCCTAACCAAACCACTTATTTTCACAAAGCAAAACTAATGTGGTCAGACTTGGGCAGGGAGCTGGGCAGGTGGAAGGAAGTGATTTGCGTGAGCTCTCTGCTTTGATCCTTTCCCCGGATGACCACCCTCAGTTTGTAAAGGGCTCTTTTGCTCCATTCCCACCATTTACATGCACATTTGATGTCTAGTGTGCTGGATTTTGATTGATTGATTTTTCTGTGTAGCCTTAAGGAGTGCAATTCCTTAAGGTCATGACCGTAAATGACACAACTTCTTGGTGAATCTTTGTGTTATGTAGTGTTGTGGGGCCCCAACTCCAAGAACTGCCTTACTCCCTTCTGAGGTATCTTGGTCTAATTTTTAGGGATACTGCACACTCATTTCTCTCGCTTTCTTGAATAGCTTAGTTAGGGTGGCCCATACCTTTGAACAACAAGCCAGAAATGTTTATACCCTGTGCTGCAGGAGTGCCTGCTCCTACGCAGCCTGTCCCAAATAATTTGCTGTGTGCTACCACCCTCTGCTTCCATGTAACTGTAAGCAGGTCCTGGAGAGAAGCAGCCCCCACGTTGCCGCGGTGATACCGAGAAGCTGTGAGGGTGCAACCTGCAGCCTGTGCCGGACCGCGACTCCTCACCCTGGCCCGTGTAGCATCCCTACGGATGCAGCGGCACCGGGTTGGCGGGAGGGAGTGGGGCGGGGAACCCCCAATTTGTGGGTGGCCCGCGCAGAGAAGGAAGGTGGTGGGATGTGCCGCTGTGTGCTGGGACGGGACGCGCGGTACCGTGCGGTGGGGGGGCTGAGCGGGGCTGACAACCGCAGCCCGGCGGGTTGCGGGGGCGGCTCGGGGCCGCCAGGCTGCGCTCTCGGGCCGGCCGCCGCGCCTGCCGCCCTCCCCGGGCTACCGGGGCTTGGGGCACGGCGGAGCCTCGCCGGGAGCGGGCGGTCCCGGGACGGCGGCGGCGGCACCAACACCGGCGGCACCTGCGGCTGCGGGGGAAAGGCAGGGCTCGGTGGCCCGCTCTGCACCCCTCGCCCGGCCCGGCATGACGCGGCGGCGCCCCGGCGGCGGCGGGAGGTGGGTACCGGTAGCCCTGGCCGTTCTCCTGGCCCTGCGAGGTGAGTGCTGCGCGGGTGGAGCGGGACGCGGTACCCACGGACGGGGCATCGCCCTGGGGTCGGCGCCGGGTATGGGGCGGGCGGGTTCCCCGCCCGCCCCATCCCCGGCGCCGACCCCAGGGCGATGCCCCGTCCGCCGAGCCGGTGCGGAAGTTTTGGTTGCGGTCCCGCCGGTGATGCTTGGAAATGCGGCGGCGGGTGAGCGGTTTTGCAGACAGGCGTGGAGAGGGAGCGCTGCTCCACTCGTCTCCTTTTGCTGCCTCCCCTGCACCATCCTTCTTTTCTTTTATTATTTTTTTCCTTACGGTGCTGTAAAACTTGCGTTAAACTGGGCTTCACGTTATGCTTAGTTGTCTGGGCCTAGCCCATTGATGAGCTCACCTGGGTGGAAAACTCTGGTCTGTCCTTCAGGCCTGAGGTAGCAGGGAACTTTCTGCAGAGATGGTGACAGGCTGCCCAGAGTCCTCTGTGTCCCCCGGGGGTCCTCCTCAGGCCTCCTCCTCCCAGATGCATGGCAGGTTCCTTCAGCTCTAAGTGCCTATCCCTGGGCATGTGGAGAGACATAAATGACTCCATCACCTTCCACCCCCAGAAGCCCTTCCGAAATAAGGTGTGTGCCCCAGTCCTCTGTGTGGAGAGGAAAGGAGTTGTATGTGACAGATGCTACTCACATCACTTATTGCGTTGCTGGAGAGCACCAGGAGATGCTGTGACAAGGGCAACAGAAGAAACTACAAAGTGCAAAATGTTCAGACTCATCTGTTGATCAGGTGATGATGCCTTCTTTCAAGTAATGCCAAACTTTAGAGCAGGCCTGTTAAGTTATGTCTTACTGAGCTCTGCAAGGTAATTTTCTTAGAGTCTGCTCGTTTATGCAGAGGTCCGCTGAGTGGTTTTGTGGATGTCTGCTCAACAGTGAGCAGTGCATATCTCTGCTGAGCCAGCTGGGCGCTGCTGCTGATCACCTTTGCATCTGGGAAACCTGCTGCAAGTGATCTCTGAGAGAGCAGGACAGCAGGAAATGATGGACTCTCCCACAAGAATACCAGAGACATCTCAGCAAGGTCTGGAGGAAACTTCCTTGCAGTCTGGGTCTGGATGGAGTCCGCTGCTTGAGTAGCTCTGCCTGGCTCTCACTGCCCTGCCAGGTGCAGCAGGCCAGTCTTCCCTGCCCTCTGAGAAACAAGTCTTACGATGGACAAGATGAACTTTTCACAAATGCCTTAGCCCCGAAAGCACCCTGAGCTGCATCCTCAGGAAACATTTGGGAGTCTGAGTTGTATACATTAACTGGAAATTGCACCTGCTGACTTCAAAGAGATGAATTATGGGGAAAAATAGAGTTCATTAGCATTTGTTTGAAAGAAATAACTTCATCTGTTTCAAGTATCACACTATTTGTCTACTTTTTGTACTTCTCCCTGTTTGGAAAGTGAGTTCAATGACTTTCAGGTTCTCAATGCCACAGTTTTTTGTCTGCAGACATTGCAAAGGTGTAACTGTCTAGGAAGTTACTGTGCCTACTGCAGTTAGAGGCATATAAGTGACAAAGCGTTTCTGTTGATGTGATATCCCTGCAAAACCATCAGTAACCACATTTAAGGTTAAAATTAAAGGGATGTTTAATTATGTCTTCAGGCAAAAAGACTGACTCAATATTTAATTTTCTTTTTTTGGTTGAGGGCATGTGGGGACAATGACAATGGAGACAACCAGGCACAGAAACACACCTTTCCATGAAATGTTTACCTGCAATAGTGTAAGGCTTTTTCTCACACTTTCCTTCTAAGTTTAAAGTTTACCTGAATGAATCACCTATGTCTCAAACTTTTTTTTTTTTTTTTTTTTTTGTCTTAGGAAAAGTCTTTAGGAGATGGTGGTAGACGAAAATAACTGTGGTACAGAGTTACTTCTGTGTTACACAGTATGGTCATATTTCTGGTGGTTCTTGAATTCAAAAATAAAATCCTAATAAGGCATAAGGAACAGACATACTCACGAAAGCTGAAATAAAATTGGGAGGGTTTTTTCTAACCAACGTTTTCAAAAGATCAGTAATAGTAATTCTGCTCTGAGTTGTTAAGTCTGGTTAGGAAGAATGAGTTTTTCCTTTTTGAGGCTTTAGGTTGGTTTAGAGGATAGAGAAGAAAAATGACAGGGTCCTGTGCAAAGTGATATCTAAATGAAAGGTGAAAGATTTAAAAGTTAGAGGATCAGAAACTGTAATAATATATAATCAGAAGAAATACTTGATGCCAAACAAATGAAAAGTGATGGGGAAAAAAGAAGGATCCTGGAGGTCATTTTGTCATTCTCACAGTTCATGCCTGTATAAAATACAGTCAGATTTTGTAGTGAAATTTCAATCAAGTATTATAGTCCCATATTCTTACATTGTTTTGCAATTTGTAAGATAGCAATAATTCTTTTTAACCAGAGCTAGTTGACTGCTTTCTTTGGGCCTATAATACCCATGTTTAATTCTCCTGGGGCAGGGGGCAGCATCTACGTTTTCCCTCTAAAGCATTATGAGAGTAATAACTTCTGCAGAAATAATATTTTTTCAGGCTCCCTAGAGAATTTTAGGGGAAGATAGGAGGGAATTCTGTTTAGAGCTTTGAAACCAAACCTGTGATTGCAAATCAGTCCTGCTACCAGGCAGAAATAGCATACTGCAAATTGTCAAATGTGTTAGAAATCGCACATTGGGTACAGCTGAACTGCAGAACCAACTTTTTTTTTTTTTTTTTTAACTGCATGGTGTTTGAATCCTGTGACAGAGTATAGCAACAGGTGAGATGTTGGCATGTTACAGTCTGTTGCAGCTGGATCTTGCAAGATCGGGGTGAGGGTGTGTGATGTGTGTGCGTGCCTGGCATTAATGCATCAGTGCAATAGCTGGTCTGCAATTTCCAGCCAACACAGATCGGTCTTATAGTCCTCACCTGAATTCACCCTCCTGCCAGTCTGATGTTATCACAGATGAAACTGAATGTTTTGGCCTTGCAGCACCCTTGTGCTAGCCCACACCTCCTTCCCAGCCCTATACCAGGTTCTCAGCCCTCGCAAGAGAGGACTGTGGCAGTCCCTTGCTTTTCCATGCTTATGCATTTGGTTTTGGAACAGATTGCTATTTGTGTCAAGCTGTGTGGTTTTGTGACATGTAGATAAATCATTTTGCTCATGACCTGACCTTGGTCCCCAGTGGTAGGCACAGATGCATGAACTGCTTGTGTCTCTGAAGTGGGCATCCTTCCCTTATTTTGGAAACTGATTCTTTATCTGTGTTTCTTCAATCTTGCCTAAAACCCAATTTTCTTTTGTAAGATTCCCTTCTCCAAAAGATCTCAAAGTGCCTTCAGAACAGCTATCTTTAGCTGCTCAGTAGTGATATGGATATACAAAGTATGGTACAAACAACTCACTAAGGAACTCAGAAAATATTTTTCCTGTCCCTATTGGGGAGATGAGCTTTTATTATTATACCAAGAGTACAGATGGAGAAAGTGACGCTCAGAGAGGCTTTGTGACCCACTGAAGGTCAGTAGATGCTGATAGCGGTCCTGAGTGTCTTGCTCCAAACTAACCACAGGAAAATGCTTAAATTTATGCAGCAGGTTAAGCAATACTGTAATGGTACTCTTTAGGGATGTTCACTACTAAATTGTGGTGAGTCATCTATATTTAGCAGGATGCTACTATCATTGTGCTTTTTAAGTAAAGTGCTTTTAACACAGTTTATTTCAAGGAGAAGTGCATGCACTGAAAATCTGTCCTTTGTAGTTTTCTCCTTGTGGAGCATTAATGGTGCCTTCCCTTTTGTGAATGTTCAGAGAGAAATTTAGCTCCTGGTTGTTTGACAGACAGTAGCGTAACAAAGACAGTTCCCTGGTTAATACCACCTTGTGTTTGCACAGTCATTTAGGAACATTAATTGAGAGTCTCCAAACTTACTTTGTGAGGGCAGTCCCTTTGATTTATAGCATGGAAACTGAAGTGTACAGGGATGGAATTATTTGCTTGCTGTCAGGCTAGACATGTCCCCAGCCTCTTCTTTAGAGAAGTCACAATTACAGGGCTTCTGGTCACATACCAACCCACATTTTTCTCACAAATGTTTCATGTCTTATGCATTGGGAAGAAAGCACATTACTATTAATTATGCACAGTGAACTGTTGTGGGTTTAGTTTTCCTTATACATTTTAAACTCTTTGGTTTTGGAGGTCACTTGTGTCCATTCGGGCTTCTGCCTTTTTTTTCATTGCTTGGGCTGGGCTAAGGACAAATGATCTCTTTCATCAGAACTGAGGAATTTGGCTTCATTCTGAATGGAAATAGTAGTTAAATGCTTTGATGACTTTGAAAGGAAATTTTTGAGAGAAATTCCCTCTTAGGACAACCAAGATTGCGTTCCTTTGTGGAATTGTATTATTATAATACAAAAAACTACCCTAAACAAAAAGATATTTTGATATCAAAAGTAAAAAAACTTTTCATCCTAAAGATGCTGAAGTTGGATATTTCTGTATTTCTGACAATTTTCCCCCATTTTTCTTCTAAAACACGATTTTACAAAACATCCCACTTTTGACAAGGTTTGGTCTAGTGGGCCTCAGTGGTTGCTGTTTTTTATTTCTATGTTGTTTAAAAACAACTGATAAAAACCAACTTGCTGCAATTGGTGACATCTGTGTGCGGTCTCTGTGCATTATATTTACCACTTTGACACAAGTATGCAAACACCACGTACATGCACAAGGCATTGCTTGTGTATTTTCGTTGTTCATGCTGTAGAACACTTCACACCAAAAGAAACACAATATGGCATATGAAATAAGACAAGTTTCTTTTTAAGAAATACAGCCCACTTGTTAATCTTTGTTTACCCTTCTGGAGCAGTCACTGGAGAAGTCAGAACAGGACTAGCAGATCAAGCTCAGACTCCTATTACTTGTGCATGTGCAGAGCCACATCTCTCCTCCTGGCAGCACAGCAGTACTTGTGCATTTGCATATCTGCATGAAGTTAATTTCAAGTGCTATTTTGACATTAGGTTAATCAGATCTCTTACTTAAGGATAAACACTTGAGCATTTTTTTTTTCTTGCATCCTCACAAGTCAACATAGCTACGAGAACATGAGCTAGATTATGAACTCTACTTGGTTACATCTGGGATTTGGTTTTACTAAAAATGGCAAAGCCGGGAACATAATTTCTGGGCGGACACGCTACACTGTTTATGATGCGTGGTGCATTTCTGCAGACGCCTGTCTAAGCAGCGCTAGGTCAGGTCAGACTGCTGGTCTGCGGTGATGTGGGCATCTCTGGATGCTTCAACGGGGGTGCTGAAACCCCACAGTGAGCAATTGGTACCAAACATTTAGCAAAGACGAGGCTGGTCCCATGCCAGTGCTACAGGTTGCCCTAGGAGGAGGTCAGTGTATGTATTGCTCTGCACTTCAAAGCCTACTCAGGACAATTTTCTTTTAATTTCAGGGCGTGTCTGCGCAATAAAATGAACTCTTATGTATTCCTCCTACCAATGCAGAGCAAATAAATAGTCCATCCCCAATACTTTCCTCAGGGAAGGCTGCTCTGCTTGCAAAGCAATGGACTCAAAACTTCCCCCCGCTTGCCGGGAGCAAGGTTGGGCTGAGGTGTCCAAGCCCCCTCTTGCAGCCTCTTCAGTTATCAGGGAGGGCAGGTGTGGAGTCCCACTGGGGACCCAGACCTTAGCCTCCCAAACAGCATGGGCTGCAGCTGGGCTGGAGGGCCCAGCTCTTCCCCTGCCTGGCGTATAAGCAGCATCTATCAGGAGCAAGCGGGTTTGTTCACCCTCTCTGCATGCCCACTGGGGAGATTACTTCCTAATCCCTGTTAATTAGAAGTTTTGGCTAATGCACGGAAGCATGAGGGCATAGTGCTGCTATGTTTTTTCTTTTCTTTTTTTTTTTTTTTTTTTTTCTTCATTCTGCCTGACCTATCTGTGGATGTTGCCAGTATCCTTAAAAATGCATGGGCCTCTGTGATTTCTGCTGAGCTCTTGACTTTACGATAATGTGGACTAATCATTCCTCATGGTTAATTATAGGCTGTGTTTAGAATAAGAAGAAAAAGTAAATATAGAAAAGGAAAGGAAAATCACAGTAGTTGCCTTATGTCTGGTCACATTTCCTGCTCTTCGGTTGTACTCAAAAACCTTTTGTCTTTCTGTTAAAAAAATGTACATAGGAGCACCTGGTTCACTTCTTCATACCCGTTCGATAATTTCTTTCTATCTAGCTCTTCTCCACATTAAATTATACCAATTTTAGCTGTGCTTGACCAGTGTTATTGACAAGTGAATGATGAAACCTTTCTATGCCTTCTGTGTTTTCAGGTGTGCCATCCAGAAGTAACCGCAGCAATTTCAGCTGAGGATGCCACTGTCGGTGTTCATCGTGGCATTTTAATCCTTCCAGCATCCTTTTCAGCTTCCGTCTTTAAACATCCTAACAGCTTGCTTGCTTTTTTGACCATCGTTTTATGTTGAACAGATGTTTTCATTGAGCCGTTCACAGTGATACAAAGATACTTTCTTCAAGTGATTACATTTGAATTAGAGCCCTATGGTATATGAGTAGTTCAGATTATTCTCTCAAGTTCTTATTACTGTTTGGTAACGTGGAATTTCATCTTGCATTATGCTTGCTGCCCACTTGCTGAGCTTTGTCAGATCCCTTGGAAGTCTCTCTCAATCTTCTTTTGTCTCAGCCAGCCCAAATCACTTTGCCAGCTCTCTGTCTCTCTTCCAGATATTAAGGAATAGATTAAACCACCCTAGAGCTGGTATGAAACCTGGGGGTAATCCCTTGTAATCAGGGCCAGAGCAAGGGCAGGGTGAAAGGGGCTCCCATGCCTCTGAGTCTGGGCACTGAATGGTGGGGTAGTAGTTCTGGATGTGGCATGAAACCCAATTGGGGGAGACATGGGGAAGGGGATCTCCCATCCCAGGCAAACAGGGGATGGGGCTGGCACTGAACTGGTGTCCTGCCCAGAGAACAGTTTAGCAGGCGTGCTTTGAAGTGACTGAAAATTAGTCACTTAGTCCTGTCCTTTTCCTTCCAAAATTTGAGTGGATTGAAGTGGCAAAAGCTCCCTTGAGCAGAGATCAAGCTGTTTTGTCTCCTGATGTGTACTTTTAGTGGCTTAGAGAGTTTGGTTTAACCAATCCCTGCTGCAGCTCCCAGGTTAGCCTGTGCCCTTGCTTAAGGAAAGCATTGCTAACTTCAAGAAACACCTGACTTAGCAAGAGCTTGTATGTCTTTGCTAGCAGCACAGCCACTTGAGAAATGTCGTTCTCCCACTGTTCAGCAGTTCTGGACTTGTCCTTTGAATATACTGAAATGATTGTTTGGTTTTTGACTTTTGCAATTTGGCTTTCAATTTTGTTCTCAGCCCTCCTAGCTACCATCTTATGAAGCAGCTGCTGAGACTGAATGACTTCTTGTTCTTTTTGTTTGATCTTACAATGTGTTTTCATGATTCTCAGCAGGTTTTTTGTTCAGGGACACCGAATACCTTTTCATTGAGGATGCTGAGATTGCTTCAATGAACCACCATAGAGAGCGCAATAACTTTAATTCTCCTGCTTTTGGAGTTAGACTGTTTTGACCATTTTTCTTGTAATAATCTTTTTTAATGTTTAAGAGGTGTGATGCAAAGTTCTGGTACTGTTTTTTCTCACAGTGATGTTAAATTTGAGTATGTAGCAATCACCGTTACTTTATGACTCAGGTTGCTCTTTGCATTAATTGCAGTTTTTTAGCTTCTGAGTACCCTGGGGACTGGCTGTTCCAAGCCCTACCTATGCTCTTTAAGATGTTGCAAAATCGTAGCCTGCTGTGACACTTGGCTAATTCCCACAGAGGTTGCTGAAGTCACCATTTTTTGCCATTTTCTTTGACTTTTTTGTTCCTTTACTTCCACACTGCGCAGTAGATATCTCCTTCCTGATCAGGAGGCCACTGGTAAATCCAGGTTGCTGTAGTGAGATTTGGTTTTTGTTATCATTTCTCCCTCTTCAGCCTCAGCTATCTACATGGGGTCTGTGCATTACTCATCTTGCAGTTTGGTGTCTCTATCCTTTTGCCCACACTGGGTTTCCAGACAGGGCATTACTCAGTGATGAATTCTGCAGCTGTGGGCCCATGGGCTATGTGATATGTGGAGACTTTAACTCTTAGTTAACACGACTATTGCATCCCTTTCCTGCACTGTATAAAATGATCATAACATGATGTTGCAGGGAATGGTTCACTGCAGGCCTCAGCATCAAAACCCAAGTGTTCCTTGAAGCCTTTTGCTCCAGTTTCACACCCACCTGCTCTGACTTGTATTCCTGTGTGGTCTATCAGCATCAGCTGCACTCCATGAAATGTTTGGTTTTGAAGTGATATCTCAGAAAATACAGTCCTGCTTCTTGGTTAAAAGGTCCCTGGGTACTCCTGCAGGGAATACTCTGGGTCGCCCCTGACTCCTATGCATCCATGATAGGACAAGGGGTAATGGTTTTAAATTAAAGGAGAGGGGATTCAGGCTACACCTGAGGAAGAAATTTTTTACAGTGAGGACGGTGAAACACTGGCACAGGTTGCCCAGAGAGGTGGTAGATGACCCACCCCTGGAGACATTCAAGGCCAGGCTGGATGGGGCTCCGAGCAACCTGCTCTAGCTGAAGATGTCCCTGCTCATTGCAGGGGGGTTGGACTAGGTGGCCTTTGAAGGTCCCTTCCAACCCAAACTATTCTGTGATTCTGTCTCTCACCACTTGTGCTAGCTAGTAAGGGAGGCCTGAAGCCCCTCATGACCCTTGCGGAAGGAGAGAGGAGTGTGTGGCAGACCCTGTTTTAGTGAAGACCTGTGAGAGGAGGTGCTGGAGGGCTTCTGCAGGGTGCTGCTGGGCTTGTGTGGCCTCTGGGCTGCTTCCATAACTGAGCATGTGTTGGGGCTTCTCTGTCTGATGGGGCCTGATGTCTGAACATCTATGTTGGTTGTGGAGCTGCTAGGCTGTGAGCCTGCTTGGCTTTCTGGCTGTGTTTTGGGAGCTAGTGGCTTGGGGAGGTTGAGAGGACCTTGGCTACTTGGCAGAGGGACAGAATAGCCTCAGTCTGTCTGCAGAATTGTCATGTCCTTGGCTTGTCAAGGGCAGCCCTTCCTTTTGCCCCTGAAACAGCTGGTATGCCCTGGGCCCCTATTACAGGACTCATCTGCAATCAGTGCCTCTCTCTCCTGCACTGAAAATGCCTCAGACACAGCGTAGGCTTGTGTTTCTCAGTTGCGTGGAGTTGCAGCAAGGCTGCGTTTTGCTTGTTCTTTAGGGAATGCTCCATGTTAGTTCTTCAGCAGCTTTTTTGCATAGTCTCACCTGTTCTTGCTGCTGTTGTGCCTATTGCCAGTGGCTAATTTTTTTTTTTTTCCTTAAGACTGTATTTCAGCTGCAACATTGATGGCAGTTGTCTGTTTATCCACAGAATAGGCATAAAATGGGCAGGCTTCCCCCACCCACCCTCGTCCCCATCCTACAGCCCTCTTACACTAACCCCCCGCTTTCACCCTCCTGGGAGCCCCAACCCTGAACCAGAAGCTGAAGTGGAGGGGACCGCTGCAAGTGAAAGAGGTCAGGGCTGAGGGGGAGCTGAAGCATCCCACTCCCACCTGCTTGTGTTGCATCCTAATTGCAAATAGCCCTTCCGGCATCAGCAGTTTGTGGGAATAATTGACAGGAGGTGCTGGCGAGGTGCTGAGTCAGAGTGAGGTGTGCTTGCCAAGTCACTGCAGCAGAAGAAGCCTGCTCGCCTCGTGTGGAGGGAAGCCAATGGATGGTGGGTTTCCTAGCTGCCTTTTGGGCCTCTTTCCTTCCTTTTTCTGAGGCTGAAATTCAGCAGCAGAGATGCTATGCATGTAAGGGAGAAACCAGGCACTGGGGTGTGTGTGGGGGGGAGATTTTTTTTTCTTTTTCCTTTTTTTTTTTTGACTGTAAGCACTGGGGATTAGGAGATGTGGACTCCATTCCCACCTACTTCCACTGGGTCTCTCTGTTTTCATTTCCGTGCTCTGAGCAAGTAGAAGTATTAGAAAACACACGTTGGGGGGCAGGGATAAGTGAGTGGTCCTAGTGACAGATTGATATCTCCTGGGTGAGGAAAAGGATCATGTGGCACCCTCAGCTGGGAAAGGGGGATAGCTTAGCAAGTCAAAATAGCTGCAAAATAAAATGACTGAAAATGTGTTTTGTCTTGTCCTTCCTGAGGGTTGCTTCTGCTGCAGTGTCCTACCATTTGTTTAGGGATTCGAAATGAGTTGTTTGACATGCAGGAATATGAGTGCTTGTCCTCTATACATCTGGCACCTGATGGACCTCCAGATCAGGCTTGTGAGAGCTTTGCCATTTACTCCTGACCTTCTTGAGTGTGGCTAGCATCCGTGTTTATACTACAGCTGAATTCAGCCCAGAGATCTGGATCCTTTCTTTTTCCTTGCTCCAGGCTGACTTCAGATGCCTTTGTCTTTCTCCCTGTCTGTAGCACAGGGTACCATTCTCCTGCCTTGGAAAAAAAGTCTGTAATTGTTTGCACAGTGATCTAAATATATGTCTGTGTGCTGCCTTTGTAAGAAGGGTATATTATTTTTGTTTTGAGTAACCACTTTGTAGAAGGAGATAAGGAGCATAAAGACAGAGGCCCACATGTTTTTCAGAACCTTTCTTATCTATGCTGAGCTCCACCAGCTCATGTTTCTAATGCTAATCTTCATATAATCTTTCTCTCCACTGACTAAGGTAACAGCCATGTTATCTAGATCATCATGGAGCTGATAGGAAAACTGAAGCCCAGAGATGGGAAGTGCATTGCCATAGTTATGCAGGATTCCCGTGGCCAACCTGGGGTTGGAGCCTCTATCTCCTGGCTGCCAGCCCTGTGCCTTCCCCATGGGAGCATGCTGCCTTCCTGCTGATCTAGTCAGTGGCCTGCTGAATAACATCTCTCCTGAGTTCTCATGGCAGTGGCTCCTGCATGGTTATCGATTTTGAGCCTTTTCTTTAAGAAAACCTGCGGTAACTAAACTGAATGTGGTTCTTCTCTCATCATTGCCTTGGCTGCCTCCACAATGAGTCACACGTGGGACTCCCAGAGGGGTGGCCCTGAGGGCACTGGGGAGGGCAGTGTGTGTGTCTGATGTCTGTCATCCTTGCCCTCAGCTTCCTGGCTCTTCCCATACTGGGTACAGTCTGTGATGCTGGTGGCAATCTTAAGCCATCCGTGGCTTGGGGATGTTTTGGAGGAAGCTTTCCCCTTCTGGGTTCTGCTGTGAGATCAGCTGGGGATAGCTTAGTGCTCAGGCTTGGCTTGGCTTGGCTCAGGATCGTCTGCTGCATGACCAGCTTTCCTTCATGTTGCATTTCTGTGTGAGTTTTACCATGGTGGAGATGTGCTAGAGTAGACCTGGTTCTCCTGCGTCTTGAAGGATTGTCTTTATTACTCAAGGGAACCCTAGTCTCCATCTGGCCAAATGCAGCCCTTCTTTCTCCTCTCTCTACTCATGTTGTGGTGTCAGTCTGGAAATTGAAAAAAAGTAGAGCATTGTCTGTTACAGTTGGGATTTTATAGGGTACCTCTGGGAATTAAGCACACAATTCCCTCAGGTTCCTTTTAAAAAGCCTAGCTGATGTGAATCTATGTTTGAAATTAGCAAGGAGAGAAAGCAGTCCTGTCAGCAGTGCCATAACTATTCTCCATGTGTTTAATGCAGGAACTGCTGTGGTAAAGCTGCTTTAGATTTTAAGGTCTGTGGGTCAGGAGCTGGGACCGGAGTCTTCAAGAGGTCTCTGCTGTGAGTGGATGCTGTGTCCTTGCCTTCTCTGCCCCTGTGCTTTTTTGGCCTTGGTCTTTTAAAACACTCATAAGTACTGTGGAAATACTAGTGTATAATAGCACTGTATGTACCGACCATGCTGTGGCTTGATCAAAGCACTTGACATCCACTGGGCCAAAGACTAAGCCTGCTACGAGTCCATCCAGGGTGACAAAGCTCTGCAAAATGAACTTTTCTTCTGTTTCCAAGGAGTAAAAATGCATGTGGATGATGAGGTGTAGTGTTTAATGGCAACCTGTTGCCAACAGTAGCAATAGCACTCAGTCTGGAGACAATTGGGAGGTTATTTTGACAACCGCAAGAACCTTTTTTCACTCTCCTACTCCACAACCAAATACTTTGCATTAGTTTTCCACAGAGAAATTCAGTGATAATCATCATTTTAATTAAAAGTAAACATAAACGATATATGAAAAAAACAAAAAACCAAAAAAAACCCCAAAACCAAAACAAACCCAAAACCCAAACAAGTAAAACAGAACAAAAACCAAAACCACAATTGCTGAGAGACCAAACAAGTAGTGAAGTATAGCTGTCACTTAGAACAAGTCTGGACATGAATGATGAAAAAGCTGCCTTCATCCTTGGTTATGAGTAAGAACCTTTTCTGGGACTTTGTTTTCATGGCTAAAAAGAATTATATACTGTACTGTAAGCTTCTTTCTGGAATTCCTTCCTCTGGCCGTATAGCCTGTATAGCCAGACAGCTGGCAGCTCATCTTGCAGCTGCAGGAGGGGAAAAGCGACTCAGGTGGGGATGCTGCCAACCCTGTGACCTGGTGTAGAGCCAGTGGATCCCAGAGAGCCACTGCTGTCCCTTGTCTGTGATCTGCTCCTAGCTCAGCCTTCTCCCTTGGCTACTTGACACGTACCTGCATCTCTCACCATTATGAAAATGTTCACTATGTGGCTTGATGGACACAAAAAATGCCCCCTCCCCACTGTGAATTTATGTGAAATGCACCCAAATTTTGGAAATCTCATGAGATCAGGCAACCCTGTAGGATTTCCATTCTTTTTGGTTTTGCTCAGAGAACAGCTTGGATTTTTCTCTCAGATTTGAAAAGTTATTCAGATTTGGATCTCAAAGTCAAATCACAGTCTAAAATCAGACCAGGTCTCCTTAGCTCAGCTTTTAAAACAAAAATGCATTACACTCAAAGTACATTAAAGGCAAAAGGCTGTCTTAATGCAATAATATAACTGGACAGCCAAAATAAAGCAGCCCTGGGAAATGCATAAGTTAATAATGCCTTGTTATGTATCCTTTATCTTTTATGGCATGAATTTTATAGTCTAAGTGGTAGTAAGATTAGAGGTAGGTGAATAATTTATAGCAAATAATTTATTTAATGAATTCCTCTTCCATTTCTATTTGCAAATTGTTTGTGAACATCCTGTGGTTTCTTTGCGTTTTACTTATTTTAAATTACTTACTGAATAGCTTCTACAAATAATATTTGACATACCACATGCTTATGAGCAGGGTTTTTTTCCTGTTGCCTTTGCGGGGCAGCTGTATTTCAGCTCCAGTTTTGGTTGCTCAACACTGATACAGAGCAAAAGTTCACACCATAGTATTTCACTGTTCTTACAGCTTAAAGTAGTTGTTAGAATTAAGCTGTTTCTGAAAGGTATAAAGAATTAGCTATTATTTTTTAATAATTATTCAGATTATTGGTGTGGATAGGCAGGTTCAAATTTCACTTTTTCCAGTGTGTGCTAAAATTACTTAATGTGTTACTTCCTTGTATATTCACGTCACTAAATTAGAATAGTTGCAGAAATGAACAGAAAGACGTAAGGCCCACAGTCAGCAGAGTGCTGTGCATATGCTTGACTTCAGGCATATTCTTGAGTAGATGCATAAGTGGTAGAGTGGCAAATGATGAACTTCAGCATATGTTTAAGTGGTTTGCTGAATTAGGGCTCAAAAATATAGAACAAAGCAAATTTATCTTTCATGAAAGTGAACATATGAGATAATTTTTTTTTCCTCATCTTCCATTATCGAGCAGTGGGTCTTTCAGACAGTGGGGAGGAAGCAATGATATAAATATTGCATTAGCTTGCAATATTTCTATTTTCATCAAATACAAGACAGTTCACCTGAAATTTCCCACACATGTTATCCTGTGCTCTTTCCCTTAAATACTGGGGTAAATAACATGAAGAACTAAAAAGAAAACAGCTGTTGGTTTTACTTATTATTTTATTTATATCTTCATCTTTCAAGATTGCTCAGATTTCAGAATGTTTTCCGTGTACTTTTATTGGCTTGTCTCTCTAAAGAAAAGTTAATTCTGAGACATTAAATAATGCTTGACAAAAGTGACCGTCACAGAAAGAAGAACTTTCTCTGGGTCTGTGAGGAATAGCTGTGAGTTACTTTAGCACCTTAAAGGGCTGTCACAGCAATCTAAATTGTACTTTTCTGTGCATGTTTTAGAGGCTACACATTGTGGAAGGCAGATTCTGAAGTTATGTGACGTACCTTTCAGCTCTGTAATGCAGGTAATGTTTTGTTGGTCTGCCTGAAAATCACAGTTAAATAATTCATTTTATGGGTTTGTCAGCCAGTGAGACATCTTCTTCCCATTTGTGCCTTCAGGTTGACCTGTGTGGAGTCTCTTATGTCTATTAGAGGGCTGAGGGTGGCCTGGTCTTTCCCCCTAGCAGTGAATACCTCACCTATGCCTGTCTGCCTAATTTCATGAACCCTATGGAAAGAAAATTAATAGCTTTGAGACCTTTACTCCTCTGTCAGAGGAGTGATGGATACAGGTGCCTCATGTGCCAAGGCAACAACTGTTTGCAGGCCGCAATGCCTATGGGCATATTGAGTGGAGTAGCTAGCAGAAGATCACAGGCAGCTCAGGCAACTGTGGTCTGGGAAGCTGGGAAGAGAAAAAGCCATCTCTGGGTGATGGATGATGTGTGGGAGGTAGCTGTAGAAGTAGGCAGTGACTTCTGGGTAAGGAAAAGTGACTGTTCCTGTTGACTTAAAAGAGCTAAAATGACCTCTTTGGAGTAGAGATTCAAAGGAGAAAGATGTTGTTTCTTAAGCTATGGTGATCAGAAATGTGTCCAAGCCACGCTCTGTACCAAAACACAGACCAGATATATCACAAGGACAAGCCTGCAAAATGTGGTCATCAGTGTCCATCAACTCCTTGTATGCAAGCGACTTACCTGAGAGGAAGGCTTTTTACAAAGGGAAGTTTTTTGATCTCTGCACACATTTATTGCCCCTTAGGTCATGGCCTAGATCCTGATCTTGCACGTATGGAAATCAACAGGGCAGTTTCAGGTCTGTGTGGTTGGGAAGATGAGGGAACATTTGTAGGGCAGAATAAAGGAGCGCTGGAGCTGGACTAGCAGTGTGTGCCGTGGGGAGGACTGCAGAGTTCCTGGGCTGATGCATTTTCTCCATCTATTATTCCTATTTATCAGTCTGCATTCCTCGCCTGCCTGTCGTCTTCCATGTCCTGTCGTGCGATCCCAGCTCCAGGGCTGGAGAGGATCCTGCAAGGAAAAGCTGGCAGTGGAGTTCTGAATTTTGCATTGGTCATCTTTTCTCATCTTTTTAGGGCTTTCAGCACATTAATCGCATAAAACTTAGTTCAGGCTTACTGCTCATTCCTAGCACCTTTAACGACCCCAGCGATGAACATTGTGGAATTAAAACGCAATCACCTATCCCAAATGAGATAAGTAGCAAATGGCTGCAGAGGTCTACCATGTGTTGTTACACACTACATGGATGCCTTTAGCAGCAAAATAAGTAGCACTGCCTTGGGTTTACAGGGGCAATGACGCTATATCCTGCAAGGGCTGTGGGCACTTGTATCTATGACAGGAACATCAAGAGACTGCTTGAGGCAATTGCATCCTTTTTATTTTGGGACCAGAGCCTGGTCAGCTCAGGAAGGTGGGAGATCAAAGGCCACTTCTGAATTTATCTTAGGCTCACTTTCAATAGAGCCTTGGGATTAAAATGGCAGAACAGGTGAGTTTGAAAAGAAATGTGGCTATGTCTCCATCCAGTGGCTAGTGCCACTGATGACGAGTTGGCATCCCACAGAAATTCAGCTCTATATGTGGAGGACTCCCAAAATGAAGATGTGGCAGAAGGGAGACTGCCTTCCTAAAACTGACTTTTACGTGAGGTCTAAGATGTGTCTTGTCTTGTTTTCTGCCTCTCTGTTTTTCTCCCTCTTAAGTGTTACAAATATAGATTTGTTAATAGTAGCAATAGAATAATAATAACAATTATTATTAAATGTTTTACACTCCTTTGGGAAAGATCCTTGCTGTGCCAACAGGATCTGCAGTGACTCCTATGGGATGTTGTACAGTTTCAGACCTAAATGGCTGCAGCCATACATCAGGCTGTGTGTGTGTGTGTCACAGTCAGCCAGGACAAGTCGAAACAGGCAAAAGGAAGGAAAATAGACAAATTTCTGCATCCACAGCAGCTGGAGTGAACGTCAAACAGATGGGCTCTTCCACCCCGATTATCCTAACCTCCTAAATATAGAAATACAGGATTTTTTTTCTCTCTCTCTTCTTCTCCTCTATTTTTTTTATAAATTTAAATTACCCGAGGGGGTGGTGTTAGCTCATGCTAGGGCAGTGCTAACGAGTGCAAATAGAAGTCATCTGCTGACAGAGTCAGATCAGGGCTTCTGCTCATGACTCTTCCCCCCACCCTGCCCACACACACATTTTCCATTGGAAGGGTGAGGACAGATAGGAGCTGAAGCTGCCCTCTCTGGGGAGGCAGGGGGATACATATGTGTGCAGACTTTTATTTCAGATCCTGTCTGTGTTTATGCAGATACGCAGAGTAAATAAGTATCAAAGAAAATGGGTAAGAGCTGTATATCCTCACTACCTCCTGCAGATGGTTTGGTAAGTAGATGGGGCAGCTGCACTTCAAGTCACTGGAGGAGTTTGCAGCTATTTTGGTTATCATTGCACAAGCACACTGGTAAGTATGGGGTAGAAAGGTGTGGGGTCTGCTGCTATCCTCTCCCCACTCTGCATTTTTATGCAGTGTGCAGGGAGGCTGAGCAACCTGATCTAGCTGAAGATGTCCCTGCTCATTGCAGGGTGGTTGGACTAGGTGACCTTTGAAGGCCCCTTCCAACCCAAACTATTCTATGATTGCTGGCAGTGGGCTGGCTGGCTGTGCTTGAGCACCCTTGTCCTTTTTTTGTAGTGGTTGACACCAGTAAAGCAGCAGCAAGGCAGTGTTTTATGTGATGATTTTTCTTTTTTTTTTTTTTACTTTTTTTGCTGTACCGAGTCCTTGGGTAGGGAAACTCTCCTGAGTTGTTTTTTTAGTTTTTCTTTTTTTTTTTTTTTTTCTTCTCCGGTGGGTATACACAGGACCTCACCAATGCTGTGTTTCTCATTCATCTTCCAGATCACAGTTCTTTTGCTTTTTCTTGTCCTGGGGCTGAATTTCATACCTGTTCTCTGACTTTTGTTCCCTGACCAGCCTTGGGAGCAGGAGGCAGGGAGAGGCAGGAGGAGGTGCTGTGTGGAGAACGTGTTAGAGGAGTGTGGAGCAAGTGTGAGGCCACACGTCTTGCCCCTGCACTGTTGGTTACTTGAACCATGATGGGCACACACATGGGCCTTGCTCTCTCCACCTCAAGGAAGGGAATGACAGGGGCTTCTTTCTGAGGATGCTGGTAGGGGAAACCTTTATGTTGGTGGTATATTGCTGCTACTGCTATAAGCATGACCTAAAACTTGTAGCGAGGATGAAGTTTTGCAGCAAAACTGTGCAGGCTTGGGGCCCGGCCAAGCAGAACTGCAACGTTTTTTTCTTTGTCATTATGTACAAGGGCGTGTTGTGCTCTGTGGATGTATCTATACTAGTATCAGTGTAGATATACAAATAGACCATGAATAAGACTTCAGAGATTCTGTGAAGAAATTCTTTATCTTATGGGCTGCTCTCCATGTAAGGATTGCTCATGCTTTGTTAAAACTCCCAGGGCTCATTTTGCTTCTGTGCTCATGTTCTCCTGCAGAAACCCACACAGTTGCAACTTAATCCCAGGTGCCAGAGTGCTGTATGTACCGTTGGCATGTATAGCATCTGCATCTTCCTTGGAGGTCTGCTATGTGCAGGAGAGGTTGGAGGAAGCTGTCTGGGAAAGGTGTGGAGTTTCCACCGTAGAAGAAGGCCTCTAAGAATAGGCTTAGCCAGCAGCTGGCAGGGGAACAAGAGCTGTAGGAAACCTCGCCTGGAGGCAGAAGAACGAATCTGGTGATTTCCTGAGGGTTGCCGTGCAGGGAATTGTAACCCCTGGTCTTTTCAGGGTAAAGTGCATTCTCTTGTTACCCTGAGGTCATGCAGAGCAACATTGTCTGGACCATAAAGCAACCAGATGCTGTAAATACTGGGTGACACAGCAAAAGCAAATGCATCTGGAAGCTGCCTCTGGAAACAGTGTATGTTTGGCGCAGTGGGGGTCGTTCCACTGATAATAAGCCTTACAGGAGCTATGCTCATATTTGCACTGTGTTCCCTAGAGCCTGGGTCAGGAGAGGGCTTTGCAGCATGGATGCAGTGCCAGACCTGATCTGACTTCCACGTGTTTGCTTAGGACTCAGGATAAGCTCTCCTAGATACTGCGTATGAGGGATCACAGCGGAGAGATACCTAATTGGCTTTGCAGGAGAGGAGCTTTGGCACAGTTTGTTCACTCTAATTCACGAGTGGCTGTATCAAACCTGGCTGGCACAGCGTGGGGTCACTCGAGCATCTCTTGCGCTGTGCACTTGAGTAGCCCTGATGAGCAGCATCTCAGGGGTGCAGGCACACCCGTGCTGGCTCCGTGTGCTGCCTGCTTGGCAGGGCTGCCTCGCTCAGGCTTCCAGCCACCGTGCGCTCGATCTGTCTCTCGCAGCAGCTTTGCCTTGTTCGTGCTGCACAGAGCCAGGGCTAGTCAGCCAGCCGGACCCGCGGTAACCCCAACGGGAGCCACCACCGTATGTCTGCACCAACGGCATGGTTAATCTGCAGCCTGGTTAGATCATCTCTGGAGATGATAACAGTATTTTAGGATTAAAAAAAAACTACTGCTATCAAGGAGATTGGTTGTGCTGCTTGTGTTTAAAGGTGCCTGGTATTTTCACTTATACTTTTCACTTTTTCTTGCCTCAGTTTAACTCTTGGTTACCAGGGTTAACAGACTCTCTAATTACAATTGTTGCCCCCTCAGTAACTGTGATGGTCATTATTGTTATCCTGTCTTTGCTTTGAGACACTTAACAATCTTGCCAGATTTTAAAAAGTTGGGCTGAAACTCTCCCATCCCCAAATTCTAGCTCACATTGAACTTGTATAGAACAACTTAGCTACCTCTCTCATATTTTTGAGAATAAGATTAAGGGGGAAAATGGGTTCCTGTGTGTTTGAAAAGGATTTTTTTTTTTTTTATGCTGCCTTTCCTCTGTGTTGTGTAGCCAGACCTTGAAAAGCAGAAGAAGGATGGTCTGTGTGACACGGGTATGCTTTCTGCCACCTTTGAGGAAATCTACCTGAATTTGGCTAGGTAAAGAGCCTTTGAAAATTCAAATCTGATTGTCCATGGGCTCAGCAGAGGCACCTCAGAATTTGGTGAAGAAAACCCCTGGAATTTTCAGCCCCTTGCAGCTGCTGTGTGTGATGGGGATGTGCCTTGTGCTCCTCCCCAGCATGCAGACCATGCTGAGCAGGTACTGGGACAAACCCAGACCTCCCCTGCAGATGCTATCACAGAATGTTAGGGATTGGAAGGGACCTCAAAAGATCATCTAGTCCAATCCCCCCGCCGGAGCAGGAACACCCAGATGAGGCTACACAGGAAGGCGTCCAGGTGGGTTTTGAGTGTCTCCAGAGAAGGAGACTCCACAACCTCCCTGGGCAGCCTGTTCCAGTGTTCCATCACCCTCACTGAGAAGAAGTTTCTTCTCATATTTGAGTGGAACCTCTTGTGTTCAAGTTTGAACCCATTACCCCTTGTCTTGCCATTGGTTGTCACCGAGAAGAGCCTGGCTCCGTCCTCATGACACTCAGCTCTATGAGCTGAGCAAGGGCTGGTCTCTGGCAGTAGGAGTGGGGTGCAAGTGCATGTCTTCCTCACCTGCTCAGGGGACTTCCTTAATCATGTTTGGAGGTGATGAAGGAGCAAGCCATCCTGCTCATGTTCAAGGAGGGAGGGAGCTGGTGAGGGAGGTGACCAATGCAGGAGGTGCCTGGGGACAAAGGAACATGGTGAGAGTAGGAGTGCATCAAGGGATGGGGGTGGGGAGAAGGGAGGAAGTGGAGCCAAATGGGGCTGGATGGAGATGGGGACTCACTGGGGGTGAGTCACATTGGTGGGGCCTCCCCTAAACCTTCTCTGCTCCAGACTGAGGAGTCCCAGCTCTCTCAGCCTCTCCTGTGGGAGATGATGGTTGCACAGGGGGGTTAAGACTGGGAGTGGGGCTGTGCTTTTCCAGGGGCCCTGTGCCTGAGGAAATTCAGCGACTCGATGATTCTGTCTTCTGGGTGAGACTTGCAGGTATACCATAAATAAAAGCTGCAGTTCCACATTTAGTATAAGGTTAATAAAAAATACAGGATTAAATCTGTGCTCAGTTTCTGTCTGTCCTGGAGGCTGGAAGAAACAGGAACAAAGAAAAGTATATGATCTTTTTTATTTGTTTGTTTGTTTGTTTGTATTACATGGTCAGCTACATTTTAGCAATGCCAGCAGATGTGGCGTCTGATGCAGTTGCTTTTGTGGCAGCATCTGGGCTGAATATCTGAGCTGTGTTGATACTTGAGTGATTGAACAATTTGCTTATAAACTACTTTGGTGAAGGCTGATACACAACAGGGGTTACAAAGGAGACGAATTAACAAAACAAGTTAACAACTATTAATAATTGTTATATTGGTAACAACAAACAGCAATGAATTTTTAAAAAATCCAGAGGGTTTAAATAACTGCAAAGATGACTGCCCCTTGTTGTCCTTTCCCTGTTGGGTATATTATATTCCTCAAATGTCTCCTGTCACTTCTGTGTTGAGAACTCACTGGTGTGGTGGTCATTCACTGCCTGTTTGGAGTTTGCTGCTGACCTGTTTAACAGGAGAAGAGTTTTGGTGCAGGGACCATCCAGCAAAATATGTTGTGGGACTTCTGCAGTACAAGTATTTCATCATTGTTGCTGGCAGTATAGGCAGAGTCTGTTTCTTCCTTCAGGAAGAAAAATGGCAAGGAAAAGGAGAGTGATGACTGTAGTATGAAGTAAATGTCTTCAGCCGATGACTGAAAATGGATGGGAAAAGGATAGGCACTGAATTTCCCCAGGAGCAGCACATGGTGGGCCGCACATGTTTGTTACCCGAGTGGAGGAATTGCACCTGGGATCTCCGTCAGCAAGGACTGCCAAAAGCAGTGGGTGAGCTCACATATGGCGTGTTACCTGCACTTCTAATCTCTGCCCCAGTGTTGCAGTGTCTGGGGAAGAGGAGCCACTGAACGAGGTGGGGAAGCCGCTTTCCCTGGCAGCAGCCAAAAGAGACTCTTTGGGCACCAGTGCTCTTCCCTGCTTTTGTTTTTATTCAGAAGAGTGGAAGTTGAGGACAAAACGGTCTCTTGGCTGGATGTGACGTGTGTTTTGTGGAGGCTGTCTCACCCAGCCTTTTGCAAAGTTGGACAGTGAGACTCCTGCCCATTCAATTTGGCCAAATGTACCAGACTTCAGTGCTAAAGCTGGACTCCTTTATTTTTATTGAGACACATCGGGAGCAGTCACCTGCTCTTCTTGGGAGGCTGAACAAAGCTCCCAGGTTTAATCTTAAAGCAAGTGCTGAAGATGTTTGGTCCTGGTGAAGATTAGACCAGGAGCCTCTAAGTGGATGGGGGTCCCTTCCTTTATGCTCTCAAAACCATGAAAGGGTTAGTCTGATTCATGTGGAAATGCCTTCCGCTCCTTGACCTGCTCTAATTTAGCAGGCTTTTGCACAGAAGCCCTTGTTCAAAAGCAAGATAGATGGTGGTGTTTTTCAGGGCTTGTGCAGGGAGCAATTACTACAGCATGAAGGAGCCTGGAGTTCCCAGAGCACCTTCCTCCTGCCTTGCGTGGTACCTGGGCTGCAGTGGGTTGATTGGAAGCGAGAGGGGAAGCCAATCAAACACAGCACTGATAAAGTTGCTAGGGTTGCATTCTCCTTCCCCCCTTGCTCGCACTTCTCCACCATGGAGAAAAGGCACTAAGGCCTGTAAAACCTATGCTGAGGTCACCACAACTTATCAGCTCTGGTGAGCTGGCCTCCTGCTGTTGAGTGGGGTTTGTAAACACTCCTTATCATGTAGTGGAGTTGTGGTGTCTGGCTATCCTCATCTGCCTTAGAATCATAAAATTATAGAATCATTTTGGTTGGAAAAGACTCTCAAGATGATCAAGTCTGTTAAGCCAACACCTTGCTGCTCCTAAGTCTTCCTACAGGCAGGATCAGTTGCGTGAGTGTTTGGGAGGTGGCTGTTCACTGCATGGGCAGTCCTGTAAACAAGCCAGAAAACTTTGTATTTAGCTTTCCTAGTCTGTTGCTCTCTGATTGTGTCAAGACCCAGTGCCCTGTGATCAAAGTTACCAGTAACACAAAGAGCTGGAGCAAGCAGACCGTGGATGCAAAGTTTTCTTTTTTCTGAAGTCATTCACCAAGTGATTGCTAATTGAGAGTAAATAATTTTCAAACCAATTGTGAATTGGAAGTAAATAATTTTTTAGACTGTGTGTTGTGAAGGAATTGCAGATAGTAAGAGAGCTAAAATGGGCACCAGGCATTACCCGGCGAGTAATTGAACCACTTTCTCCCACAACAAGAGAGCATCCTCCTCTTCCTTGCCCTCTGGTCTCCAGGTGTTCTATATGTGCTTGAGTTGCTATTGAAAGTATGAGGGGGACTGGTGCTATCAGAAACCCACAGATAGAGGCTCTTAATTCCTAGGGGCAACACACATCTGGAGAAGTTGTTTCATTGCTCTGCAGAACACATTAGTCTTTCCCAATGTGCATGTGTAGCTTTTTAATCAAAGCAATCACCCTCCCACCTCAATGAGCCTTGAAAAGACCTATTTCTGTTGTGTCTGTCTGTGACAATTTGTGCTTTATCTTAATGGTTTAGAGAAAGTCTTTCTTGCCTACTGGGGGAGTTTGGAGACTGTCAGGTTTCTGGATGGATGGAGCCTTCCTCATGCTTTTCTATAGTTTTATTTCCAAATATTTTCCTGTTGTCTAGTAGGTAGTTAGGAAACAGAGCAAATGAGAAACATTGGGAGCAATTACTTTCTAAAGTGAAGGGTGAAGGTGGGTAGGGGATGGATACACACGTTTCATTTGTTTGATTCATGCTTTCTGTTTTTCCCTTTTGAATATCTTTCCTGTGGATGACACAGGAGTTTCTGGCAAGCCCAATTAAAGACCAGAGTTCACTGGGTAATTTATTTTTTCTTGTGGCCTGTGATCATGTCCTGTAATTATTAAACTTTGGAATAAATCCCAGCGAATTACTTTGAAACATCTTCCCTGTTACCCCATTACCAACACTGAAGACAGAAATGAAAACCCCAACTTTTTGGTTTTGCTCCTGCCCAAGAAAGGAACGTGCAAACTAAAGGTCATTTTTAGGCTCTGTCTTCTCCCGGTGTCCTGCACAGAGAAACAGTGCATGAGAAAGAGGTGCCATCGATACTGGGAGAAGAGATGTTTCCCTGTCTGGTCAAGCCTGATCTAGGATGAAGACTGGGATGAGGAGAGAGATCTGGTCCTCAGTTGTTGGGCTCTCTAGGGTACAGATTCTTTCCCAGGCTCTTGTTGGATGAGTACCTAGAATTAATTTAGACTGATAGCACCACAGGGTAGCACAAGCACAGCTGTGAAATTAAAACCACAGGTCGGCTTGTAGAATTTCCTGTGATTGAAGTCATAATGTCTCATCTTAATTAATTTAATTCAGGTTTAATTTATTGAGGGTTTGCCTTGATTTATTCCATTGCTGAATTGCTTGCTCAGATGGCTTGTGTGAAGAGCCACTGCATTTTCTTGCAGCCTGGAAAGGTGTGGTATCATGTAATGATCCAGCATTAAGTTACTGGTGATGCTACCCATCCTCTCGCCTTGTTCCACCCCTCCACCAGAAGAAAGAAAAAAAAAAAAAAGTGAGAAGGAAGGGATGGGTTCACAGGTTCTGCTATTTGAAGAAGAGAGAGAAATTTCTTAGAACTTGATAATTTTTGCAGGGGATTATCAGTGTATCTCTGCACCTGTCCTGCTACAAGTCCATAGGTAGGTGGCCTTACTCCTTGGGACTGTCATTTCTGCATGTGTAATGTGGGTCATTTGCATTTGAGATGTGCTTTTGAGATCACAGGCATGGTAGATACCCAGCCTCACTGAATTTGCTCCTCAGAGCAAGACAGCCAAGCAGTTACACCCAGCACGTCCCTCACTGGGGAGGCTGGATTCCCTTTATTCCCCCAAAGGCGTTTTGTTCTCTCCACTTCCAGCATCAGCTTGTACAGCGTGTGTGCTGGATCATGTTTCCCCCTCCTCCATCCCCTACCCCGTCTATGCTTTCCCCCATCTGAAGTCTCCCAGTGACCTTGTTGTTGCTGTTGTTCTGGAGGAGCCACCGATCCTCCTCCTGCTGGCTGGGTGCAAGGCCCTAATTTCCATTTCAATAGCAAGTTTTCTGCTGAGGCTTCCCCGCCACCCAGGCTGGTGAACAAGGAGCCCACTGTTCCCAGACGGGATGTTCAGCCAGCCCTGAAATCCCCGCCATCCTCAATGGGGCTTTTCAGCCCCTCTGCCGAAGCCCAGGGCGCCGGGCTGGTAGGGGACAGGCTCCCAGCCCCGGGCAACATGCCACTTATTTTAAGCAGCCCCAGCCTGTCCCCACTTAGGGCTTTATGGTCTATCAGAGGCTTGTTTGACTCGCAGCTGTTTTTCGTGTGGTGCCAGGGTAATAAAAAAGGGAGGGATAAGTCAAACTGAAGTGGCAGCAAGGGGTGGGAGGTGAGATAGGATCCTTTGCCAAAGGCTTGAATCACACGTGGGTGCATGCATGGGAGCAAGTGTGCATCGTGCCCTGCCTGCCTCGTGAGTTCACACTGGTGCTTCAGGTCGGAGGCAGATCTGTGCCTCATCCCTGGTGTTTTCTTCTAAAAAATACATCCTGCCACGCAGGTAGCTTTCTGTATTGGTGTTTGTTCCAGACACACAGCTGTTGACTCCTGATCTCCAAGATTTCAGGATAAAGGTGGGACAGAGGAGCATCATCTAACCCCCTGCCCTGGGACCTATGAACCTGGGCAAACTAAACCCTCCTGCCCCATCCCACCATGCTGAGTATGTCACCAGGCAGGACTCCGCAGTGAGCTGGCTTGGTTTGAAGCACTGATGTCTTACTACTGCAGCCAGATGCAGATCAGGGCTGACAGCCCCCTCTAGTAATTTTTTTTTGAGTTTTCCCTCCAGATGATGCTGGTGCAGGTGTCACAACAGATTGGTCTCTGCCATGGGGAAGCCCCTCTCCCTAGAGACGTGTGGGAGAACTTGGCTACTTCTCCTGCTGCCTTCAGCTTCCAGGAGCTTTTGGTGGCATGAGGAATCCCAATTGCAAAGCCACAAAGGAGTTCCCAGCATTGTGACGTGCCAGGGTGATGGTAGGCATTGCTTTTCTGAGCTCTTTTCTTTCCCCCTCCCTTGCCCCCATGTGGGTAGAGGTAAGCGGCGCCAGGTTTGTTTGTGTTGTTCCTGAAATAGTGTCACACCAATGACATTTAAATTCTACAGAGCAGGCACAGAAGGGGCAGCAGCAGAGCAGGCTTCCCTCTCTGCTGCTGTAGGAAGAGCCAGCTGGAGCATGGGGACTGTGATGAGGCCAGGCAGACCTCTGCCAAGGCTGGCAACAAAGCAAGCCCCTAAAACTGGTTGCAATGTGTTAAATCGTCAGTTCACAGCAGACCAGAATGAGAAACCTTTCTCTTCTGTCAGTATGAGTAAATTGCTGATAAGGAAAGGTAATGCTCGACTCTGATCACTTCTTAAAGTTTTAATTTAGCTCTTTTTCTCTCTCTCTTGGTTTTTCCACTGAGTACTTCTCATATGTCCTTTACTGATGGCTTCTCATGTGCTGAGCTCTTGTAGTCATGTGCTCCCTTTCCTAACAGAGACATTAATTCAAATGAGCTACATGCCTTTGTATCAAGCAAGTGGTGAAGAGTGCGCAGGGGCCCGTAGGTCTTGCATTTGCCCTCTCCGCTTCCCTCCCAGCTCTGGCAGCAGGGTACGGGCTAGTGGTGGGAGGATGGCCCTGAAGCCTGCAAGCAGCATGGGGCTCATTCAGGTCCATGGTGGAGGCTTAGAGCAGATGGGCAACTACTTCTCTACTGCTGACAAGAGCATTAGAAATCCTGCGTTTCCTATTCCCCAGGCTTGGGGGGTCAGTGCCCTGAGGGATTCTCTGTGGTTACCCCAATGTTTGTGCTGTGCAGCCAGCCCTGTGAAGGACAGGCTGTGTGGCTGCCTGCCTGTGCCTGTGGGGAAAGGGGCAGAAGGGAGAGTAAGTGATAGACCTGCAGAGGTGTGGAGGCACCTGGCTCCTGGCTGCTATCCTGTTGTCTACTGACTTCATTGGGAGATAGGCACTGAAATATTCCTGGTAACTGGATATAAAGAAATTACTATGTGAGCAAATTGGTGGCAGTGGCTGGGAGAGGTACCAAGTCACCTTCCCAGCTGGGTGGCGTAACTGCAGGATGACTCTTTCTCCTGCAAGCAGTCCCCTGGCTGCCTGTATCAGTGCTGGAAATCTCGCTGCACTCTCAGCTTCTGTACACCCACAACTAGTAAGAAGGCCTTTCTTATTGGGATGGAGTCTCTCAGTTTAGTCTTAGCCTAGAGGAAGGGATGTCCAGTTTTTGATTGGGCAATGTTTTGTGTGTGCCTGTGTCCTTATGATACAGTGGTATCACTATGCTCTGAAAAGAAGAAAGTGGTGTGGAGTTATGAAGGATTGTGGCTTTATTTTGATCTTTTGGAAGGGATTATTTGTAATGTGAAAGGGTCAAAGTTAAAGCATGTAGTAACTCAAAATTACTTTTTTTTTTCTATTAGAAGAACACTTGCTTTTTGCCAAGAGGAAGAAAAAAGGAATAGAAAAACTCAATAAAAAGTGTTTACAAACTATTGTTAGTAGCAGCTTGTTTCCAGGAAGCTAAACGCTCGTTTGAGGCTATAGGGGCTGGTGTGCTGTTACGCTCAGCACTTCAGTGGAGCTGTGATAGCTGGCAGCCCCTGTGGATGTGCCCAAAGAGTGCTGTGGGTGCTCAGAGCCCAGCAGGGTCAGACCTTTTATTAACATTACCAGCTGATGAAGAACACAGGGCAAAGAAGAAAATAAGTTTGTGAGTCCCACTGGAATTCTTGGGCTCCGTGACAATTTTCAGGATGGAAACTTTAGGCACGTTTTAACACAACCAACAGATTGTTGAAATCTTTGTACTTCTGTGGGGTGTATAAACTCTGTAGGAGGGGACCTTCTTACCAGATAGCTTGTAAATGCTCCCTCTTACAGATTTTATGCTAGTGAATCCTGTGGAACTTGTTCAAGCTGAGCAGCTCCAGTTATACATAAATGGTAATACGTAACTGAGCCGATCCTGTATTTTTTTTTTGTAATAGTGGAGATTGTGGGGAATTCAGGAAGAGAAAAATACAGATGCTCGTGTTATTGTAACATTAATGTCTTGGATGAATAGGTTTCTAAATTGTGACATTTGGGAAATGTTATCTTGTCTTTATTGTGCCTCGAGATGATTGTATTTTCAGTATGAATATTTCTTTGTGTTTTTTTTCAAAGACTGTTTTGCTGCATGACAAGTATGTAAAACGCTGAGATAAGGTTACTATGAGAACCTTCAGCGTTTCGTTTCCAGATTGAGAGTGTTTAGCTATGAGCTGTGATGATAGTTCAGCTAGTTGCATTTCATTTTTATTAACCTGCACATGGTTATCACCTGGATGACTCACAATTAAGTAAAAGGAAATGTGGAAGTCACCCCCTAAAACCTGCCAAACCCAACTGTAGGTCTAAATACTGTGTAAAACCATCTAAATCCAGCCATGAATATGATTCTGGAAACAGCTCAGTGTTTCCTCTGACAGCTTCATTCTGAATTCTTAGGGCTTTGAATTTGCGCTTCCCCTTCTGGGGAGGGAGCCTCCCTTCACTAGCATCTCTGCGTAATTCAGCAGGACACATTCAATAAGAAAGTAAACCCTTCCCAAGAGGAGTAGAATCTTCATCCCCACAATGATACTTGAGCAGCTGAACTTTTTTTTTTTAAATTTATTTTTGTGATATTTGTATCTGTTTTGCTCTGTGAGGTTGTTTGGTTGGTGGTTGTTTTTTTGTTTTGTGTGTGGTGTTGTGTTTTTGTTTGGTTTTTTTTTTTGGTCCCTTTTGGACCTATAAAGATCAAGTGTCCTGGGAACAGTTAGCTTGCCCTCTTTCACTTTCCTGCATGACTACAGTGACTACCATTGTGAGTGGGTGACGAGGAAAGAACAAAATGCTTATGCTCATTAGGGTTTTGTGGTTTTGGTAACAGTGTGCCCCTTGTTTTAGATTCAGATATGCTTGTCTGAACAGCCTGATAGGAGAGGTGTGTTCCTGCTGGCACAGCAGGTGTATCTATTCAGCAGACACAGGGCCCTGGCAGCAGTTGCAGCGGGCTGGCTCCTGGGTCATGCTGCCTGCCATGCTGGGGGAGGGACTGGGTAGCTCTGGTGTACTTGCACTTCCCAGTATTCATCAGTGGATTAAATTATTCCAGTAGAAGCTATTTCCCTCCCCACGGCACCTTCTTGTCTCTTTTGCAGAAAGGATGCTGTGGCAGCAGCCACCACTGCTGCAGCTCTGCAAGTCTGTGCAGATAACTCGCAGCAAATTGCAGAGAAAATGTCTTCTTTCTGCAGGGGTTTAATTAGGCTGTGAATCACATTAGCGGAGAGGGCATACTTACTGTGCCATACGGTGGACATCACTCAAGCTGGGTGTGAAGGGACAGGCACTGCACAGTGAGCCACAGAGACTGAACCATCCTGACTTTGCTCCCCGAGACTTGCAAAGGCTGAATGAAGTGCCGCGCTTGCAGCAGCATGCCTTGTTCAAGCCTGGTCGCAGGATGCACTGCGAGAACTGTGCAGGACCTCCAGAGACATGAGTGCTCTGGCAGAGCATCCTTCTAGAGTAGGATGGGTGTTGTTGCTGTATTGTGATCCTGCTGTCCTACTCTGTCAGGCTGTGTTTTAATGATGTGTCAGGAAATGTGGTGTTGCAAAGGTGGCCTTGGTGCTGTGAGCGGGCTCCACGTTGCCCTCTGAGCCCGTGTTGGAAGACTTGTAAGCATTTTGTCATCTGTGCTTTAAATTGGCTCATGGGCAGGGCAGCGGGGATGCTGCAGGGCAGTAAGTGGGGACATTGACCAAGCTGAGTCTCTGGAAATATTTTCCTGCTCTTTGTCATTTTTCACGAGGACTTAAAATTGGATGATGAAATAGAAAGTAGATCCCCGAACAAAATGCCATCCTCAAAACCAGTAGTGATCAAAAGAAAGAGAATATGCATAAAGTTAGAGAGCGCAGGGAAGGAGCTGGGCTGGTTTATTTTGTGCCTGAAGCCTAAGCAAGCAGCTGGTGAGTGAAATCACATACACAAACACAGAGCTCTACATTTCTCAGTAACAGTGTAGTAGCGTGGCCTCCACATATGAAAGATCGTGTGTGTGCTAAAGGGGCATTACCCAGGGAGAGCTGTGCTTTTGGGGACTGCAAAGGAGAAAGTCATTGATACATATTGCTGGAAGACCAAAAAGGTTGCAGAAGCAGAAGTAACTGTGCTGTTTACGCTTCTTTTTTACATTTTTATTTATTAAAATGCTCTAGTTGCAGAGGAGCTGTGCTCATTATTTATAAGTGTCGCTACCGTCTTGAAATGGAATTTGCAGGCACTTTGATAAATGTGGTGAAAGCTTGTCTGGTGTCACTGCCACTTCTCTAAAGTGCCTCCTGCATCCTCTGCTGAATCGCTGTTTCATCAGTTTGGACAGCAGCACTCCTCAGCGAATTGCAGTAAAAGTCTAGTTGCATCATCCCATGCTAATGGAAACGGAGCAGGAGGGAGCAAAAACCATGTGTGTCCTGTAAGTGCTAGGCAGAGCAGGGGCAGGAGGAGACAGCCCTGCTGAGCCTCACTCACATCTTCATCCTGCTGTGCTTGGTTGGATAAAGACTCCTGTTCTGTATCATCATGGACACACTTTTCTTTTGCCTTGTGCTGACAGCAAGGAATGGCATTCATGTTTGAATCTCCTGTGCCAGAGAGCAGAAATTAAATTGTTCCAGCATCAGACCCTCCTTCCCATCATCTCAATGCGTGTGGTGGGGACAGGCAACTGATGGGCTGTATGTGGTGCTGTCCTGACAGCTGAGCACAGGGAACATTTAAAAGGCTCAAAGAATGCAACTCCCCTGGGATTGCAGAGCATCGAAGTGTTGACATTGAAAAAATCTAGTGACCAAAACATAAAGGGAGAAAGTGGAGTGTATTTTTTTTTTTAATAAAAGCAAACAAAACCAACCAAACGAAAAAAAAAAAACCCACACAAAACAACCAACAAAAAAACCCAATCAACAATAACAAAACAACAACAACAAAACAACAACTCCCCAAAACCTTGTCTCCTCCTTTGAGCAGAGCGAGTTGCTCTTAGCTGGTCTTGCTAAGCGCAAGCTGCACTTGTGCTGAAGCAGGTGCCTGTCAAGATGATGAGGCAAGACCAAGGTTGGCCTGCAAGGGAAGATTTTAGAAGACCTTGGACTGTTTAGCCTGAGTAAAATGGTAGGGGGAGTATGAGAGTACTCTCCAAATGTGTCAGCAGGTAAACAGTGTGATGGGGGAAGAGCTTTTTAATACTAAGGGAACATGCTGGCAACAGTACAGGCTGTTGTACAACAATTGGGGTAATCTAGTATGGGAGTTAAAGGAATATTTTGAACCATTAGTATGAAGGAGCTTCCAAGCAGAATAAAAGGAGCAAAACACCCATGCAGTCTTTAAGATGGGTCTCAATCTGTCTGTGAAGGGGATTATATGATGGGCCCCAGGCTCCGTGTGCTAGTAGATCCTGTCTTATGCTGCTTCCTATGTTCCTAGTCTTGCATTAACAATACGGGCTTTATGTACGAGATATACCTAAATAGAAATCATAGATCAAATAGTGGTTTGCAACTTCAAACTAATTGCTTGTGTGGTGTTTTGTTTTGTTGTGGTGTGTGTGGTGTTGTGTGTGTTTTTTTTTTTTTTTTTTTAATGGTTCCTTTCAGAGTGTCCTTTTGACCTGAATATGCCACAGCAGCATTTCAACCAGTGCCCAGGTTTCCCTTTCCCCCTCTTTGAGCCGTCTCACTTTTGTGCAAGCTATTTCCACCAATGTGTAGCGCAGCTCAGCACTTTCAGGGGGCTGAAAGCTGTTTACCAGCTAAGAGGGCAAGAGTATGAAACTATTTTCAGCACCATGACCCACCTTGGCCAATTGGATTGTGTCTGTCAATCCTATTTGTTGGAGATGGGGTCAGGTAAGCTGAAATAGTTCCTGCTCTTTGCTTTCACCTCCGGCTCTTGTGCCTACAGAGCGACCAGGCTGTGGTGCCTGTGCTTTAATACCTGACCTCCGGAAGGGAGAAGGGCAGTTTGGGATTTTGGGCTGAAGCTCCTGCTCCCTGCCAGGAGGTTGCCCCCTTCTCCCTGCCGATGCCCCACGGAGCAGTGTCCTTATGCCACAATGTGAGGTTGCTCTCTGCCCCTGTGGAGTCAGGCACAGGTGTGTCTAGCTCTGACCTTCAGCTCTCTAAGCCTCTGTCCTTCAGGTTTTTGTCTTGCTGAAAATCGGTGGGGCTTGCGAAGTGGGTGGGCGTTGAGGAGTGGCCGCTGGGCAGTGTGGAGGAGTGGTATCAGGCTCCACAGGTTGGGTTACTGACCCTCCTGGAGAACTTGGGTGCTTACCAAGGAATTAGTGACACTTTGACCCCGAATCCCAGCGCATTCTGTGCAGGCCCCAGAACTGCAGTGGATAGAAGCTTAAGACGTATGGACGTATGCTTTGTGTAGCCATCATGGGACTGACTCCTGGCTGCTTGGTGGTTGCAGGGGTGATCTGGCACAACCCTATTGAGACTGGGGAGGTGGAATAGGATGAAGACCATGGCCAGAATGAGTCTGATGGTGTGGGCTTACTCAACAAAGCAGCCAGCATTACAGCCCAGGCACCAGCCTCAGCCTAAACCTGGGCTTGCACCTAGGGTTTTGGTGAGTAGTGCTACTTCAGCATACCACTGCAGCGCTTCTGTTCTTGCCCGTACTCCCACCTCCTGATGGTCGCGTGTAACCTGGGGTGGTCAGGAAGGGTTCAGGAGTTAAGTCAGGTAAGGAAAGGGGCATTGATAACCTCTTATACAGTCCACTTCAAATGTTTAAAGTATTTAAGAGTCCTGAAACATCTATGGCCTAAGTGAAGCCAAGAATGGAAATGGCTGCTTAGCCCAAACAGTGCATTTCAGACAGGATTTGAGGCTTCAGGTTCTTCTTGGTGCAGTAACTAAACAATGCACTTCCAGGATCCATTTTTATCTCGAGCTCACTGGGAGAGAAGGACTCTGAAGCTACACTGTTTGCTTCACCCTTAAAGCTTTGTACCTCATAGGCCTATTTCAGCTCAATTTGACAGGGAGTCTCCAAAATACTGCCTTTGCCAGAATTTATCAAAACATACAACCAGATTAAGCAAGGAAAGCAAATTAACAACCTCACTTTGGGAATGGATGTTTGTAATGTGAGCTTAGGTAGATCGTTAGGCATAAAAAAAAATCCAAGGCAGCAGGCTGCAGGAATCTAGGCTTCAGTCCCGCTACTCACAGTTTCCTTAAGTATTTGGGAGTGGTGGTAGTGGTGTGTAAAGCTTAAGGTCTCTGAGCTGGTACCAGACTACAAAGCAGGAATGTTGCTGTGTTTTGTAGTTACCAGTTATAGCTCAGCTGAGGCTTTTTCTGGCCTTGATTGCTGCAAATTTCAGTCCTTTGATTGACAGAGAGTACCCTGCACACTGAGCTGGGCTCACATGCCTGCATTCTCTCCCATCAAAGACAAACAACTGTGGGCTAATCCTCTGGGCTACCCTGACAGCAATGAGGGATCCTCTTCTCTCCATTCCTGGCAGCGTTGAGAGATCCTCTGCCCTCCTTTGAGGGGTAAGATGAGATCCTCTCTCTGACCCCAGCACAGGTCCTGCAGGTGCTGCTCAGCCCGTACCATGGATTGATGCTGCTTCTGACTTGTGCCTGTGCTTAACAAAGCCATCCCATTTGTCTCATGGCATAAAACTTTGCATGGTAGAGGTATATTCTCTGGAGGAGTGGGAGGAACAAGAAGACTGTCTGAGGATAAGGTGCTGTCTGGTATGAGAGACTTTCGCATTTCCCTAGCTAAAGCATAAACTGGAGTTTGTGCTGTGTCACTTAAAACCAGTGCCAACTCAGGCACAGAACTTTTGTTGCCATGAGTGCCGGACTAGGCTGAGCCTGAGTCTTGATACTGTGTGTGGTGAGCCTTTGTCTGCCTTGCAATGCAGTAAAACAGTTGGCGAGTGTTGTCAGAAAGCAGTGCATGCAGTACTTTTCACTGCTTTAGACTCTGCTTTTCATCATGGGCCATTGCAAATGCTGAGTTAAACCTGGCAAGAAACCCAGAGAGGCAGGTCAAATACGTTGCAAGTTTGAGCAAGCTGGGGGAGCATGTGTAGTCACACTTGTGGAGTCGTGGGGTGGCCAGAGCAGGGGCAGGCTCCTGGAAGTCTCCCTCTCTTTGCAGTATTAAGGCTACTGGAGTTCACTGCGTGTTGGTTTGGCCGCTTCAAGCTGCAGTTTCCTCCTCAGCTGCCCTTCTGCCTCATGAAGCAGCAGCTGCTGCATGGGAATGAAGTGTTTTTCCTGCTACTCTAATATCCAGTGCTGCAAAATTAGGCTGGAGTTTCTCTCTTTCTCCCCCACTCAAGTATCTTGTTCCGCTTTGTCTTTGCAGGGGTAGTGTGAGCTCTCCCAGAAATATTCAACAGTGGCATGTGATTTATCATGTTTTCTTTTTCCTGCCTTCTCACAAAGTAGTAAAACCTTTTTCTTGTTTCAGTGTTGGCACTAGTAGGGGCATTGGATTTGGATCCAGCATGAAGATGAGCAGCCAGCATAAATACTGGGTGGGTTTTTAGAGTGAATAATACACCCAATTCATCTCACTGTCATTTGTACTAGGTGTTTTGGAAACCAGAGCCTCAGATAGGCAGGAAAGCCTGCACCAACTGAGTGATGAAAGGATCTTTCCAGTCTGAGTGCTGGCATCCCTGGAGGGATTTCCTTCTAGGCTTTCTCAGTTTACCTGGACAGTACTTATAACCTTACCCTTTCTTGCACATGCTTTAATCTCATGTTTCAGACTGGCTGTTGTGCATCTGTAGGGTCAGGAGGGCATTTTTCCCTCTGATCAGCATAGCAGGATCTGCTGTAATCTGGTTGGTTGTTTTCCTCTTCTCCGTATTTTGGAGCATGCTCCACTCTTTCATATTTCTGGGCATTTCTGCCCAATAAATTCCTGCCAGTGGTGAAGGCACACAGAACAGCCTTGTAGGGTGTTAGTGGAGCACTTCATCTGCCCTGGGCACTCTGTAGTTACAGCTCTGGGTCTTCTGCTGTAAGGAGCACAGGGCATTGGAAGGAGGGTGAAGTTACTCTTTGGGGAACCTTTGTGTATCAAAATGTCCATTGCCAGACAGTCAGCAATTGTGCCGTGCTGCATTTGGTGACTGTGATGGTCCCTTCCAGTCCTTCTTTCCTAGTGACTGGGATGTGACTCATTCGAGGACCAGCAGGATTCTCGTGGTCCATGGTGGGGATCTGAATTCCCTGGAGTTTGCCGCTATATTTTCCTGCACCCTTCGTCCTTGTGCTGCTCAGATCTGGGTGCTGCTGTGCTCCCCCTCCCTCCTTCTCTCCTGTTTGGATTTTTTGCTTACCTCATTTAGTTCTGAATTGCAGCAGTCAGGGTATACATACATACATACATACATACATACATATATATATATATATATATATATATAAAAAATATAAATATAAATAAATCAGTCAATAATCTTGGTTTAGAAACAAGCCTCTGGGGTATTTAATTAAAGTCAGTGTGATGGAGGCAGCCAAAAGGCCTGCATGGTGTATTTGTGCACAGACAGCTGGCTGTGGGGGAGCGACGAGGGGACTGGTCAAGTGTGTACGTGTGGGTGAGAGAGGGAATAAAAGATCTGGTTAAATAGATCCTTTCTATTTGTGCTCCAAATATAATATTCTTAAATGTGTAACCCACAAGAAAACAACAATCCCCTTATGAACTATGCAGCGAGGCTTATGCCAGGAAAAGGTCAGCAGCCCAGCTTTGTGTGGCTAGTGCAGACATGGGCTGGGGCGGCAGAAGGTTTCGTAGGGGAAGAGGCGAATCCTGGCAAACTCTTTATTGGCACAGGGGTTGGATTTTCCTGCTGGGATCAAGCTGGAAGGCAGGCTGGGAAGGGGACGTGTGGACTGTTACTTTACCTGGGCATTGGATGCTGGCAGAGATGGCAGGGAAAAGTGAGGTGGAAACGAAGCTCTGAGTTTCAACTCCTGCTCTGTCTCTGGCATCCATAACCTCTCTTCTTCTTTCCTTCATGAAGTAATTACCACCTGGATATCATAAGGAACTGATTTTGTTTTCTTCCCAAGTTATTTTGGAGGAGAGGAACAGAGGAGCCTGGGTAGGCCAGGAGGGAATAACTTGGTGCTAGTAATTTTGTCTTTTCTTCTGAAATTAATTTCCTTTTCATCATGTTTGCAACTTGCCCAGTTTTTCTGCTTGTGTGTTGTATTTGCCAAAAACAGTTGGCTTCTGTTTCCCCTTCTCTGCCAGGCAGAGTCCCTCCTCACCTCCCTTCTTCTGCTACTCCAGAAACAGGAGCTATCCCCAGTGGGCAGGCAGAAACTCTTGAGGATATTTGCTCTTTTCTGCCCAACTGCAGGTGTAAATGGGATTTGTGCCTCCGTAGCTAAGTGCCCGATGCAGTGAGTTGTGCAGCAAGCGGTTTTCCTGCTGCCGGTGGTACCAGCATGGGTGCTACAGCTGCGTGCAAAGCCAGCGTCATTCTCGCGTGCTTGGTACCCGTTTAAAAACAAGGGGCAGGGGGAGAAGCATGGGAAAAAAGGCTTTTTGTTTTCTGACTGAAATAGCTTCGACAAGTCACAGGCACCACCTCTGTAAATGAAACTGTTGTGTGCAGCCCTGCAATAACTGGCTCCGTTGTGCTCGTCTCCACATGGCCGACAGGCCCAGAGGGACTCCTCTGAGCTGGGGGCTGGTGAAACCCAGAAGATGTGGTTGAGAAGAACAGGCAAAGGATGGCGAGGCTTTGCAAAAAACCTCTCAGATGCAAGGGTTGCTGAGCACGGTGTAGCTGCCGCTGCTGAGCTTTTCAGCTGTATGAGAGCAGCGAGCTGTCGTGCTTGCAGCGTTTGCTGAAATAAAAAGAATATTACAGAAAGGTGTTACTGTGCGATGGTTGCGTTGCGGTCTATGAAGCCTGTGGTCCTGTGCCTTCCCTGAAATACAGAATGATGAAAAGGATTAGGGCGGAAAGACCTGTTTAGGCCACCCACAGCTGGAGCAGCACAGCATGTAACTTTGCATTAAGGACTTTCAGCTGCATTTTTACTGTCAGGCAAGGCAACTATACCACCTTTCTCTCGCTTTCCAGCAGTCTCTTGACTGGCTGAACGTGTCCTGAGCCACTGTGTATATTGGGCCATCAGAGCAAGGTGGCTGCTTTGTTCAGCTCAAGCTTGCTTTCTACTGGAGTCACTGCTCCTCCATGATGCATTTTTTGGGCCACAGCAGGTTGTGCAGGTTCTCATCAGCTCTAATTAATGCTCCTGGCAGTGATGACAAGTGGCCCACAGAAGTGTGAATCTAGTTTAAGGAGCCTAAGGAGGGGGGAAAAAAAAAAAAAAGGCAAGCCTTCTAATCTGATCATTATGCTCAGGCCAAGGGATCAGCAAAATGATTAAGAGAGGAAGAGAAACAACTTCTGGCTACTAGGTTTTGCATCCCTATCCAGGCCAAGTGCTGAGGGTAACTATTAACAACCGTACCACAGTGAACATCAATCTTGTAACAAGCTTGGATAATACCCTCTGGTGAATTAACAAGGGCTGCCGATATCGAAGTGCTTTTCAGCTGTGTGTTGCCAGGAATAAGACTCAATTCTGGGGGAACAGGGTCTCTCCTCAATCTGAGTTTAATTCCCTCCCATCTGCTGTCTGCGTTTCCCGACGATGCTTGCCCAAGTAGGGCACAGAGGGTGTTTTGAGGCAAGCGGGGACATGCTGGGCTCTCAGTAGGCTGAAACGTCCCAGGGAGAGGATTTCTGCTGTGTGAGCATAACCAGGGGGATTTTCTTCTTGTTTCTCTCCCCTCACTCTGCTCTCTGCCCTCTGTCACAGTCATTGTGCCCTCACATGTGTCACCAGGTACTGCTCTAGCCGAAATGCCCTGGGAGCCTCTGCAAAGGTGGGTCTGCTGATAAAACAAAACTGCCTCAGTTGGTGCAGTCTGGAACACAGGACAAAAGCGGTCTCATTCCCACCATTGCTGGGCTGGGAATAATGGGGATAATTATCTCGTTATTCCGGGAGCCTCCACATCTCCCGAAGAAACAGTAACTGGTGTGCAACAATGCCTCTGCTGTAAATAACGCCCTCAGCACATTTCACTGATGCAGAAGACAGAGGAATAAAGCACTGTCTGCCCTCAGACCATGCTCAGATTCACTATTTGGATTTTGGTCCACTGAGCTTTAGGTGTTTTTTTGAAAGAGGGGAGGATTGGGCACTGCATGGGCTTTCTAGAGTTTTATTTATTAATTAAATCAAGGGCATGGGTGTGTGTTTAGTTTGCAGCTGCTTGGAGTTGTGCAAAAAGCCTGTACCACCCCTGTCCTCAATGTGACCGGCAACATCACGGAGTGGACAGGAAGGGGAACCTGTGTCCTGGCTACACCAGTGCAAAATAAGGGGGTGCCACCTATTCCTCCTGCACCTGTCAAAATACATTTTCATCTGCAGGCCTCAAAAATGTCCCCAAGACGGGGAAATCCTTGTTTGGCAGCAGTCAAGACTAGGGAGTAGGAAAGGAAGAGATTTTGCTGAGGTCTGTGCAGCCTGGAGAGAGCCAAGAGAAGAACCAAGTGCCATGACTCAGGTTTGTTCACTTTGCCTTGTTTTAAAGGTGTCCCATAAAAAGAAAAAATATACTGCCATTAGATGCAGAGATGTTTCTTTTGTCAGACTTCTGCACGTTTCGCTGATCCATTGCTGGTTTGTGGAGGTTACTGCAGTGCTGCTGATGACTATGCTGTTATCCAGAGGTGATTGAAATCCCCTGGAGTATGTTTTGGTTCTTTTCTCTACTTGTTATTCACCTGAGAAATATCAGGAAGCTGTCTCCCAGGTTTTCCTGGAGGGCTTCTGGGAACACTGGAAAAGGTATGTCATCAAGTTTCTTAATCCTCATCTGAAAATTGCATTGGCTTTCAGGAAAAGAGGTTTTTCTTACAAACATTTGTCAGGCGGTTGTTTTAAATAAGTGTTAACATAAAGCAGAGGGTAAGTTTTCAACGGTTCTTCCAGTTTCCTGGCTCAGGCTTCAGTTCTGTTTCTTGCGATGTGACTATTTCATTAGCTCACTGGAGATGTCTTTGGTAAAAATGAGGAAGCTGAGACCTAATATTTCAAATGTGTCTCAAAAAGAACAAAAAAAGCAGATGTGAAAAAAAATCCCATCCATACATAAATTTTCACCTGTGCCCCAGACAATTGCAAACTCGTAAAACCAAAAATTCAAAGGCTGAAGCATCCTTCTCTTGCTGCCCCACTGGGAGGAAGGCTGATGCTAGCTGGCACAGGACCTTTCTCCAGGGGACCGCTGTTCCTTGGCTGGGCTGAGGGTAGGGACAGAGTAAAATGAGTGTGGGTGCTTCTGAAGGGAAGCAGAGCAGGCTGCAGGGAGCCAGGGCAGCCCCCATTGCTTTATCCCAGGCTCTGCCACTGACTTGCTGCAAAACTTCAGTGCCTCATTTTCCAGGTAAAACTGGGACGAGTGACAGTCGCTTGTGGTGTGGGGAGGCAGCATGCAAACTAAGGGGGCTTGTGCTCATGCCTCTGCAAAGTGCTGGATGGATGTAGATTATCTCTATTCCCTGTTAGGTCCCAATCCAAAAGCCTTCTGAATCTGCGCAGAGGAGGGATCTCTCTTCCTTGCAGCCCATATGCAAACTTCCCTGCCAGCAGCCTCTGTTCCTGCACTGAACCAGTATCCTGCTGGTACGGTGGGGTTGTCTGGCACTGGGTGAGTGGTGGCTTACGTGGAGGGTGGAGCTTTCTGAAATCCTGGCTGTAACCTTGGGAAGTACAAGCTGTAGCCTAGCAATAAGACTTCTCAGTCTTTGCAACACCATCTGTCTCTAACTTTCTGTAATCCTTCAGCTGCTGGATTAGGAATTATCACTGGGCAGGGCTGGACTAAAGCGGAAGCCAGGTTCCTCCTTCAGGTGACTCTGGAGAGGAAAGCCTTGCTGAAACCTGATGTCTTTCTGCTCCTCCACAGGGCCCTACAGTATCACCACTTGACCAGCTTGGGTCATCCTGGAGTGGTAGAGCTGGATTTCTGCTTTGCATCTTGGCATCTTCTTCTCATGCCATGTTAAGGTGTAGAGGGGATGGCACTGGAGGCTGAGCAGGACCAGTGCAGGGAGGGGAGCACAACTGCTTGTTTCTCCTCTGGCCTTGGCTTGCTAAACAACATGCTCAGTGCTGGTATGTGTATGGGAGAAGTTCTGGGTCCTGCACTTGCTCATTATCAGTCCGAGTCTCTGGAATCAAAGGAGAAATTGATCTTTCCTGTGCCTTTTTGCAAGACTAAATATTATGAGGAGGGAGACAAATTGTTTCTTTCTCATGCGCTGTTTCCAACATCCGTGTTATCACTGTGATACGCCTGCCATTGTCAGATGTTTCCTTGCTACATAAAACATCTCCCCTCTTTTTCCAGTGCTGATGGCAGCCTTTTCACAGGAAATGCAAAATGGGGCAATGAGGCTTCAAGCAGAGTGTCTGGTGCATGGTGCTGCTGGTGTTGCCCAGCTGCCGGATCAGACTTAGTGCCTTTGTGCCACCAACACACGCAGAGCTCTGAGATGCAAGAAGGTGTCTTTCCTGCTCTCACCCCACCACTGGTAATACCAGTTTTAGTAGGGTGAGTGCTACTAGCTTTTTCTTCACATTTCCCAGTTGCATCTGGAAGAGGATTTAGGGACCTGTGACTTAAGTATCTGTCAGGGACACTGAGATTATGACACCTGGCCACCTATAGAAGGTCTGCCAAGCCGAGGGAAAAAGCATGTGCCTGGGGTCTCTCAGGCTGGAGAAGTGTGCTGGCTGGAATGTTGGTGAAGGAGATGGTGAGCCAACTCGGTGAGAGGCCCTGAGGATATGCCTGGTTCCATGTGCCAGGGCACGAGCCAGCAGTATTATATAAGGGGCTGGTGCTGCTGGTTGTAGGCATTATTTTAAGATGTGTTTTATTAATGTTGAAATTTAAACCAGAAGAGGAACAGCTCAGTTGGTTGTACAGTACCAGCAGGAATAAGAAGCCATTAAGATGTATCTGGGTGAGCAGAGCTGGGCGTGTGGGCGCACACAGAATCAGCAGGTCTCAGCAGAGAGGAGTCCTTTGGTAATGGTTTTCTGACAGAAGTGGCACTTCTGTTGCTGCTTCTGCGAGGTGCAGCAGGGAAAGGATGACTTCCCAGAGGGTGCTTCTGGGAGGTGAATCCATTTGCGGTTTCCTCAAGGAAGGAGCGGTTTCTTTTGTGAACCATCCCATGTGTGCACATTACTGGTGATGAGGTGCCACTTAGTGTCATCCGTTCCCACCTCCCAAAAGAACCTGCACTACAGAAAGGAAGCAGAGGGAGGAAAAAGGAAAGATGAGTTGCAGTGGATTTATAGGCTTACAGGGAGGTGACGTCAGCAACGCCTACATAATATATTGCAGGCACAAGTAAACTCCCTTGAACTTTCATCCAAGCCAGTGGATGCAAGCCAATGGTGGTCTGGAAGCCGTAAGACTGCTTCAGTGCAACACTCAGTATGAGCTAATGCATCTTGCGTCTCAGCATGCTAACCACACCCATACAGCTTTTTCTGCTCAAAGGATGGTCAGGGCTTGTTTCTGCCGGCAATACACTGGGTAAATGTACCACTGGCTTCACTAATGCTATCTTCTTATTGTACCTTCTGTTTATCCCGAAGTGCTGCTTGCTTCCACATGCATGTTTAAGGGAAGGCTGCTCAGGCCGTCCTCTGAATAAGTAAAATGGCTCTAATGTACCCCAATGGATCCCATCTCCTTCAGATATAATAGTTTAATGTACACTTTGCACATTAGTCTCAGCTTGGCAACTTGATCATTATGTTGCGGTTTGATCCTGTGATGAATTCACATAGGGATCTCAAACATCACAATGCAACATTACAACATGACCATTAGTCTTGAACTGTACCTTTAGAAATAATGGTCTGAAACTCCCAATTTCTCTTTCCCGATAAGATGGAATATTCCCATGCTGTGGATGTCTTTGGCATCCTAGCAGATTGTCTGTAGAGTGCCAATATTTGGGAAGTTGCTCGCTACAGTGGTTGGAGGATTATGTTGGGATGTGGCTGTTTTGCCCTGAGAAATGATCCTCAAAATGGGTCCTTTCTATACAGCGCAGTTGTTTGCACACAAACTTATACACATCTATTATCCTCCTGGAATTTGCTATTTTTATGGAGTAGAGCAAATGAAGACTTCTGCAATTTCAGTGGAAGGCAGCGAGCTCTTAGGCAGGCAGAGCAGTTCTTGGCATCCCTGTCACTCTGCTGAAGAAAGCAGGTGACTGCTAATAGAGACATGAGGTGCCACTGTCCCTGTTTATCCGAGGGCTGAAAAGAACTATACAGGCATTTAAGCTTTACAAAATCCCCCTGCCAGGTGTAGAAAGAATTATTTGCAGATGGAGAAACAGAGACAAAATGCCTTGCTCCTGCTTGGTCCATTCATCATGGAAAGAATTGGGGACAGGGGCTGGGTCACCTATTGATAACCCTGTGCACTAGCCACAGGGTCCTCCCTCCCTGTCACATTGGGAGGGACATGGCCCACACAGAAGTGCTCCTGGGAGGGCTTTCATTGTCTGATTTAGTCAGGAGACTACTTTGCAAATGCTCCTCCTCCATTCATGCAAGGACACACTCTGTCTCACCTTTATTTCTTATGGATATATTGTTTAACCACCGCATTTCAGGTACACCATCCCGCAAGACCCATCTCTATGTGCCTTCTCTTCCTCATCCCTCTCCACTTTCATTCTATGCCAGTGCACTGATTACTTGAATAATGACCCTCCCCACACACCTTGTGTGGGCTTTTGTTTATCTTGTAGTGGCTCTGTGCTTCCCTTTCTGGATTGCCTTCCCAGCCATGGGTGCAAAGAAAACCTGTCTGTCGGGGAAGGGAGCAGGTTGGGAATGCCCACCCTTTCAGGGACATGTCTGGTCCTGCATGTCGTGAATGGAAGCTGCTACTCCATCCTCTCTTCCTCTTCCCTGCAGTGAGCTGACCATCTGCTTACCTTAATGCACTAGAGATTAGCCTAGGGGGTTAAGTTATCAACATAATTAACCTAGATTTCTCTTATACGGCTGAAGCAATTTTTACTTATCTACTGCTCAGGTGACGTTGTGAAATTTGGATGGCTCTCTAGGAACAACAGAAACTGGAGCAAGTGGAGGGGAAGACTTTCAAAGTTTGAAATTACCCTGAAGCCCCCAAGGCACAGAGATGAGATTATGAAGCTTGCATAGGGTCACATATGTTGTCAGCTATGAGAACGGTATTGCAGAGAAGTCTAATATATTATTAATATTGCCAGTTCCTTATGTGGAGGGTTTTTATCTCTGTGTCTCAAACCAGGCAAGACTCATTAGCTCCATTTTATGGTAATTTGTTACTGGAACATATGCAGAAAGCTAACATATCAAAAATATATTACAACCCTGTGCTTCTGCCTAGTGGGCATAATGCAGAAGAAAATCGTAGGTCACACTCACCTGTAGGACACTTTCTAGCCTGTACTCTGGGTACAAGTGGTTCAGTGACAGGCTATTGTTTGATAATCTGGTCATGTATCACCAGGTAGTCTTTTCATTTTGGCTTAGTATACAAGAGCTAATGTCACTCTACAACCATGGATGGGTGGCTTTTGTGCTACCCTTTCCCTTGATGGTAAAAGACTGCAGTTGCCACTTGAGAGCAACCCTAGCTGACTTTCTTGCCCTGGATTCAGTCTGCGTGTGTAGAAAGCACTATCAGACACGGGCACAGGCAGTCTTTGTTGGCAGGGCTGGTGACAGTAAGACAGTGCCCGAAGTTTCAGAGGGCGCCAAGTTCCTGCATGCACCCTGTGATGCTCTCCTGCCTGTGGCCACAGCATTCTAGCCATGCACGTTTGCTCTGGGCTGAGCTTGCCATGAGTGGATATGGCTCGTGGAGGCCGTGAGGGTGGGAGCACTGTCTGACCCATCCCTGCAGGCACTTCCCATGCCAGAGGATGTGCCACACAGAGCCAGAGGACGTCTGGCATGCTGTCAGGCTTCAGAGCCGGCACTCAAAAGATCATTGTAATTACTGTCCTGAAAGCTTTTAATCCCTTGGTTAAATAAAACCAACAAATGATAGTGGGAGTAGGAATCTGCAGGCGGCTGGAGGACAGCCGCACCATGAGCAGGGAGAAGTGCAAATGAACAAACACCCGCATTCTGCCAGAAACATCTAATCTTGCTAATGAGGAAATTAGTGTGCAGCTTTGGTCAGATCCCACCCAAACCTCAGTGCTCAGCCCCAGACACCTCACTGTCAGAGGATTAGGCAAGTCAAAAGGAGTTCAAAGCAGCGCAACAATGATTAGGGTGCTGGAGGGGAGCTGAGGTATGAGGAAAGATTGCATTTATGTTGGGTAATTGGTGATTAAAAGAGGAAGCCTAACTGTCTTCCTGTAATTTGAAGGGTGTGAACCTCAGAGAGAGGAGCTGCTCTGAAGGATAGCAGGCAGTATACAAGTAGGAGTGATGTGATGAAGCTCAGGGAAAGAGATGTAGGTGGAATATCAAGAAAAGCTCCTAATAGGCATTTTTTTGGTCTGGCTTATGAGTGAAAATGGTAAGAACATCACTGTTTGGGGCACATATATACAGACAGAAAAATGCTGAAGGAGAGACCCCATAGTAGTAAATTATTCTGCACAGACTGCCTGGGCCGAAGCACATGTTTTCTCCACTTTTCTACATTATTTTTTTACACGAAGAAACAAACAGCCTCAGCACTTCTTGTGATTTACAGCGGAGACATGTTGCAAATGTTACATTTACCAGTAACGCTTTACCCCGCAGTTGCTGTTAAATCTGTCTGCTGCCAAACTATAGCGGCTTGTCAGTCCTCATGTCTCTTTGGTAAGGTCTGGGAAGGATTTTTTGGATGTCGGAGAAATGAGGGGAGCCCCGGTGGTGCCAGGTTGCTTGGAGATAGAAAAGTTTCTGAGCGTGCCTATGTTGATCTTGTTCATGCTGCTTGGTTTGCACTGCCAGGTTGGTGTGCCCATCACACAGCTGGGCTTGCATTCTGCCTTTCAATAAGACTTAAAAATTGCCAACCTGTCCTTTTGGATGGCAGAGGCCTAGTCTCACTGTAGGGAGGTTCTTCCTTATCTTGGGCAGGAGGGATCTGAGTTTTCTTATGAGGGGTTTGTACACCCAGTCTGTGTCTTGGAGGCACTCAGAGGGACCATGGCTGGAGCACAGTGGCAGCCACCTTACGCGTTAGTCCTCTGTCCCACGGTTGTGACTGTGCAGAAGAGGCAGCATTGCTCACACCAGACAGATGAAGTGTCTACTTAAGTGCCTCTAATGATGGCCATGCTGCAGCCTTCTTACTAGTTGAAATTATACCCCACCACCCCTCCCAGTACTAAGCCTGCCCCTTGTACACAGTTGATCCTCTCCATATGCTTACACACACCCGTGGGTCTGCCCCCCACCAGCTGCCTGCATGTTTTCCAGAGAGCCTGCAGAGTTTTTGCTGGCAGAAAACATTACCTAGAACGGGTTCCAACTGCAAGCATCTCACCTCATTAATCTCTAAAACATAATGTGTTTACCAAGTTTTACAGCTGCCTGTGGGAACCTATCTGTAACGCACACAGATTCCTCACCTTGTTCCTCATCTGTTCTACTGCTTCATTCTGCCTTTCTCCCCAAACCCAAGTGATGCTCCCCTAAATGTGTTCCTGTTTTGCTCACCAGCTGTCTGAATGCTGTGGCACCAGGTACTAGCATGGCAAACGCTGTGACGTGGTGCTCGTGCTCTGCTGCTGCTCTTACCCCCAGGGCAGCTGCTCCCATCTTCATCCTAACACAGACTGACTCGGCTCGAATACCCCTGCAGTAACCTGTGTGGCTGTAAATTGGAGACTTTACAGCTGAAGGTTTGCCTCTAACTTTTTTTTTTTTTCCTTAGCTTGCACGGTATAATTCTCTGCTCTGTGAGTGCTTGCAGACACCATTGCAGGTTTTCTTTCAGAAGCAGACTGCATTGTAATTAAGAGGCCCCAGAATGAATTCAGCCTAGAAGTAACAACACGTGTAATAAACCGAGCTCCTAACAAGACTGATGGGAGAGCAGTGAAGCTGCACTTTCCTCGGTTGTTCTTGCATCTGCATAGATATTTTACCTGACAGAATAATAGCAAGTTTCTTTCAACTATTATATTCACCTTCTCTGCTAAGGTCTGACAGCTGCTGTCACCTCAGAAATCACCAGTGAAGGGGTACATCCTTGTCTTTCCAGGGATGTAACAGCACCAGCTAAATGATAGCAGCTTTCATCCTGGAAAATTTTCAGATACCTCTAGAGAGGAAAATCCTGCCACTGACAGACACTGACCATAGAACCAAATCATGCAACCACCGGCAACTGCAGGATTGATCCTTTGCCTCCTTCTCACAGGCAGGCAACCCTGAGTAACTGCAGTCAGCGACAGAATGCAGAAAATCGGAGTTTGTAACATGATGCTGACTCAGACATCCAGGTTTTGAGATCTGGTGTCTTGAGGAACTGAAGGCAACTTTCTCTCAAGTAGAGTTATATCGGCTGTTTCACAGCCAATACACACTGTATTGTTTGCTGACTTGCAGCTGGCCTGGTGGGCTGGGTGGCTCCATCTCTCTGTGTTATGGCCTGCTTCTGGTGCAGGCTGGTCTTAGCATGGTTCAGGACATGCCATTGAGCTTCTCCTCTCGGTCAACTGGCCTGGAAAAAATTTGGGTGGGTCTCATTACTGGGTCTTGTCTCCTTTGTCTGACAAAGTCTAGTGAAAAGCAGCTTGCTTTTTGTTATGTCATGGTCATCATGTGTCTGTGAGATAAGGCAGATGGCTGTCTGAAGAGCAATGGATCCTGACACCCAACAAAAGTCTATAATGCTTGTTCAGGCATAAGTCAAGAACTTTCCTTGAAGACATTGCAAACTCACAAGATCTTGCAGGACAGTGTGAGACAGCAGCTTGTTGGCTGATAGATGGTACAAAAAAAGAATAGTCCTTGACCTCTGTGTCCAAGCCCATGTCAACTGAGGGAGCCATCAGCCTTTGCTGAGGCTAGTCAGGGCAACTGCACGGTGGTGACGATGTATGTGCCAGCAGGGCAACCCTGGCCTGACTCTGCACTCGGGAACAAACTTGTGCATGGTCCTGCTCTTCTTCCCGCCTGCTCAATGCCAAGAGATGGGACAACTCCTTGGCCAGGACCTTCAGACATAGGGAGCAGGTTGGTGGCTGGTGTCGTGCTGGAGGGGGGCTGGCAGCGCTGGGCGGGAGAGTTGTGTTGCAGGACAGTGCAGTTCTGCAAGCAGCTGTCAGTCTCCTGGCATCTCCAGTGGACTTGACAACTGCGCAAATAGTGCAGGCAAACTCATTCAAGAGGAAGTGACAGTGAGGAAATGGAAACGTCTGGAAACATACCAGGGAGCGAAGCCTCATCATAATACACCCCCAGGCCAGATCAGAATTACTTTAGTGCAATGATACATTATTTTTTTTCCCCTGCTTTCCTCTTAGGGAGGAGATGCTACAGATCTTGACTGGTACTGCTAGGTATGTAAAATGTTATGTTGCACAGCTGAAAGATATGCTGGCCAAGGGAAATATGAGGCCAGCATAGACGACCTAGCTCGAATGTGCATTTTCAGGATAGCAGAGCCTTGGCTTTCTGGAATCAGCCTGTTTTAGACTTCTCTTAATTCTGCAAGAAAAGCCAAAGTTCTTTGGGGTTTCTGCTTGTCACCCACAAGGTTCAGGAAGGAGTTTTCTCTACCCTGTTCTCCCATATATATTTGTATTTGATATTGAGGGTGGTGTGCGTGTATTTGTGTGTTGTATTTTCGCCAGGATCAGATTTACTTCAGTGTAACAGAGCAGGATGTTACCCTCTCTTTTAATACAGTCTGAACATCATGAAGATGTGATAGACTGTGCGGTGCCCATCTTTCTCTTCCTCTTTTAACATGCTGCCAGAAAAACAGTACTTGGTCTTGATTTTTACCTTCCGCTGGAAGAGAAGAGATTGGGGAAAATAGCACACTGGATGTGCGTGGTGGTGCCACAACTGTCATTAGGAAACTCTGAGGCCAGTGGGCATCCCTGGCTGGTGGGTCACATCATGATTAGGTACAGACGCTTGTCCGCAGGGGGGCTGTGACGACCAAGCTTATTTCAACCTTTTTCTCTGTGTCACAATCTAAATAAATCTCAGAGAGTGAAAGGCAGTTATGATAATTTATCATTTGATGAGCTTCAGCTTTGTCTCTGGCAGGTACTAATAGAGAAAACGTTGTCATCCAAACCCAAGCAGCCTTCAGCTGGAGTTAAATTACAGCACTGCTGAAGAGTGACAGATTTGGGAGAGAAAATAATAACAGGTGGGAAGATTATTAAAATACAATGCAGACAATACCCGGCGGGTAAATATAATCAGCTTTGAGATGGCAATGAATTCTGAGGAGCATTTTGAAAGCAGAGAAGGCTGGTATACATGTGCCTTCACAGTGAAGACCCCTGGTTACACAGCTGGAGAGCTGATATCTTTATTTTAGCAACTTGTTTTCCATCACATAGGAGTGCTTCTTGTACCTGATAGTTCACAGGCAGCCTGGATGCATCTTATTTCTCAGTGTTTCACAGCAGGCTTCCCACAGCATCCCAGAAACCAGAGATGTCTTGCTGCAAAAGCAAGTGCTTGGAGAGGCATTGCGGAGGCTAGCTGAAAGCCATCCTCGGGTTGCACATCTTGCTCTGGGTCCTGTGAACCACTGGGTGGTTATGAGCACAAGCAATGCCAGTGTTGCCCACTCCTGATCCTACAGGAGCAGTCCCACAGCCTCTTTGGGTACAGGTGATGTCTCTCTTCTGTTCATGCGTGCTTTCTTCTCCACCTTGTGCGCAGGTTACGTCTCGATTTCCCAGTCTCCTGCCCCATGTATCATGCAAGCTTTTTGCTCTATCTGTCCTGCACACTTTCAGCTGTTTGTTCTACTGTACGTTTACTTCAGAAGGCTGTCTGGGGAAGACATATTCACACCAATAAAATTGATATACTGCCAGAGAGAGAGATACAGTTTTAGTAACTGGCATAACAGTGAATTTGCTGACCTGGCACCAGGAGGGGAAAAGGAAAGGCTGGTGAATTAATTACAGCACTGAAGCAGTGCTGAGGAGAGCCTGGCTTATCTTGGAAGTGGTTCAGTTACTTGGCTTGAGATAGGTGTCCAACTGTTGTACACCTGAGGAGGTAACAAATGGTTGAGAGTTAGGGCTGCTAAGGCATGGGTCTGGTTAGAGTAAGCTGTTTGGAGACCATGCTGCAACCCTTTACCTGCCCATCCATGACTTCCCACCACCTTCTCTGTCCTGGAATTTGCAATTGCACCCAGAACTGACTCTTTAGATAGCTGCACAGACGCTGAGCCCAACGTCAAGGAAGCGGTGGCAAGGTGTGGGCCAAGTTGGGATGTCAGCAAAGCATCATTTAAGGTTTTTTGATTCCTTTTTCCCAGTTCAAACCCTGTTTCTAGCTCTGTCACTGACTTGGGTGAAGGTAGGTCACCTCACTGTGCCTCAGCATGGTCTCCTTAGCCCAGAAGTGCTGCCTTATTTGTACAGCCGTCTTTCGGTGCCTCTCTCTTTGGGGAGGGCTGAAGGGAGACGCGATGTCAGAGAAGAGGGCACCAAGTATGGGTTGGAACGATACATGTGGGGGGACCCAGGGCTCCTTGTGACCATCCTGGGGAGAGGAAAAAGGGCAAACTGCTGTTGTGGGCAGTATTGCTGGTTGCCGTCAGTGTCCACAGATGCTTTCCAATTATCTGCACAAACCTGGTAATTGCCTTGTTTAGCAAAGCTGAAGCTGTCTCTGGAGTGTCTCAGCCACATGGTTGTCCCCTGTCTCACTCGTGTGGCTGGAGGAACAGAAGGAGCACTCATTTCTCAGCACTGTCACTTTATCTCCTGCACCTCTTCCCAGGAACCAGCTTGGGGAAAACAAATGGGAGGTTAGTATCCCTGGTGGAGCGTTGAACGAGGTGGACCAGGTTCTTCCCGGTTTTCTGAGAAATTTCAGAGAAATGCACAGAGGGCAAATGAATTTGCTCCCCACAGGAGGCTTGGAGGCTCAGGGGCTCAGCAGCAGGTGGGAGTTCAAAGAGAACGGCATCGTGTTGAACAATATCTCCAGAAATTTCAAGTATACCTTGAGTCTAGAAGGAAGAGTGTCCTGTATCCCTTGTGAAAGGTATGTTCTCTCTAGGAGTAAAAAATAATTATTACTGTGGTGATGTGATACTGTTAGGCTTAATGTTCACAAATCCTTGTTGCCGACGGAAAAAGATTTGAATACATTTTGAATACCAGTGGTCTCCTTAGGGATCATCTTATCTGTGGTGTATGACTGATAACTTGGCCAGACAAAGGTTATTGCAAGAAATAGACTTAACCTTTTAAGCATACAAGAGAGAGTTACAGCATTAGTGAGCACTGGACATTCCAAATGAATGTGTTAGCAGACAATGAAAGGAGTGCATCTAATTAAAAATGTACATCAAAGAAAATAGATGGAATAAAAAAAGGGTAAACAAATATTAGAGAAGATAAACATATTGTCACAACAGAAGTTAGAGCCAGCCAGCATGGAGAGGGAAGGGTCCTACATGGAACAAAAGCAGCCATTTTGAGAGTCATACTCAGCACTAAATTGCAAAGAAATACAAAAATAAAATGCAATTATGACTATACAGCTGGAGAACAAAGCTATTATGATGATGGTGCAGAGCCATCGGTAACTGTATGATGAGAAAATGCAAAAATCTTTCTGCCATCTGGTCAAGTCTAGTACTTACATAGTTCTCATTGTTAATTGTCCTTTCATCAGGGATGTATTGTAAGGCTGCATACTTAGCTATATTTTCAGACTGGATCTATAGCAATAGGATGTATGATCAGACATGCAATCAAATGCACACAAATGTTCAAATTTTTCATCAGCTTTTTAAGAGAGCATCCTGCCTGGTAGACAGTTAAAATACTTCTTTGCTTATCTGCACATGTCAAAGTCTCTTTGGCTTCACATACCTTTGAACAAAATCTTCTCTGAGCTTGGTTTGCTGATTTTGCTGTTTCTCCTCTGTAAAATGAGTGTAAGTTATTGAGCAAGTATTGGCTTGCTATTATTCCATCCGGTCAGACCTGTGGATGGACAGAGGGTGAGAATAAGATAGGGAGCATGTAATCACCTGAGCTGAAATTTAGCCATGATGCTGGGCTTATCACATTTAATCTCATAAAAACAAACAAACAAACAAACCAAAAAAACCAACCAAACAAACAAAAAAAGCCAAAAAAAACCCCCACAAAAGACGACCACAGGATCTCTGATGGCTAGAAGTGGTTTGGTCCTCAGCTTTACCTCTGGCCTGAAAGTCTGGTTCTCCAACAGCATGGCTGTCTTGTGGGAGAGGTTGCTCTCCCAGCCTGGGCTTGGCAGAGAGAACAACCTTATGAAAACTAACCTTGGGCAACATTTCATTTTTTCCCGTGAAGGTCTCCTTGCTCTGCTATAGGCTTTTGCCTGTTCAGGATCAGTGAGTATGGGAGTAGAGCCAGTGGGAGGCCTGGCTGTATCAGGGCTGTTAAGGAAGGGTGGCTACAAGTTTCTTGTGTTTTACAGGGATGATTGCTTTTGACATCTCTTTCGGTGCCTCTCTCTTTGGGGCGGGCTGAAGGGAGACGCGATGTCAGAGAAGAGGGCACTGAGTATGGGTTGGAATGAAGCAGCTCTGCGAACTTGGAGGTGGGATCACCCTTACTGCTGTTGTTAAGAGCTTTGGGGCAGATGACGGGAGGATTTCAGTTGCAGCATCTCGGTGTCTCCCAGTGAGATGCCCATTTGCAGCGATGTGATTCCCCAGCATGGTCTGACCTCTGTGTGCCCCGCTGAAGAGGGCTGAGGGTGTGCAGTGGAGGGATGCTCTAGGCTGTGAAAGCACTTTTGATTCAAAGTGATGGTTTCCCAGTGGTAGCTAGCACAAAGGACTACCTGGCATAAAACTCCCCATGGAAAACACTCTCTGGCCACAGCTGTCCCTGGGGGTCATGTGGAAGGAGGGTGACTGAAGTCATGCGTTCGGTCCATGGGGACTTGCCCTCAGCCTCAGGAGGTGCCCCAGACCCCCTGGTATGGCAGGGGCACAGCCACTCTCCTCAAAAGGGTCACTGCCTTCCACTGCTGTGCCAGCAGCTCTGCTGGCTGTGCACCGGGGACACAGGAGGAAGACGAGATAACAGTTTTAGTTGACAAGGCTGTCTTAATACCTGTGTAGATCTATAGGCAGAGTTGCCTGAGGAAAGATGAAAAATTAATGGGGACATTTTCACCCTGGCTGGCTCACATGCCATTTTAATCCTGCTGCCAACATGATGGGCATTTCTGCCTGAGTAAAAGTGTTGAGTGAAATCCAAATCGTTTGACAAGGAGCAAAACCAGCTACTGATGGGGCCTGGGGCAATAAATCAGTTTGTAAACACTCCGCACTTTGAGGAAGGTCTATACACAGATTTTGTTTCTACGATGGCTTGGGCCAAGGTCTAAGCACCTCTGAAGTGTGGACTGTCTGCAGAAGGCAGTGTCTGCTGCAAATGGGGAGAAATGGGGTGGTAGTGGGGAACAGGCATAACATAGCGGAGAAGCATGTTTTATTCCAAATGATTAAGGCTTGCTCAGTGTTCAGGGGAGCACTCATGTAATGGAAGGTATGGTTTGTTAAAATGTGCAAATCTTTTGTTGGTTCCTTTGGTTGAAAGTTAGCACCTCAATGTTTAGGTGGTAGGTAACATGCACAGTGACAGCTAATGTCAAGCAAAGTATCATAAATGCAAAGGCTGCTGGTTATTAGACAGAAATGCTGAGGAATGTGCTAAGCTGAAAACCTGGGATGAAATAGAGAATTAATTACTTCTGGGTAGGTGGCAGTGGGATGTACAGCTGCAAGAAAGCCGGAGCAAGAATTGGGAAATGAAAGAGTATTCAAGGTTTGCCCAGGCCACGCAGTTCAGGTTACTCCACCAGCTCACAGTGATCTGTGGGTTGAGCAACCAGTGAGTGCACCCCAGGGCTCGGGATGAGCAGGGACACACTGCTCTCCATGTAGTCTTCCAGCAGTCACTGTGTTATCACAACTCGTTCTGTGTAAGCTGGGCAAAAGGACTCATCCTCTTTCCAGAGAGATCAAGCCTGAAATGTAAAAATAGTCCGATTTGGACTGGGGCTTAAATCTACAGTGATTACATGACTTCTATTAAAGCAAAAAGCAAGCAAACAAACCTATTTTCCTCTGGCGATTACATAACTCGCAGATCAGATGAATGGGCAGACTTCAAAGCCATCGCTGGAGGAAAGCACCTTCACAACCTGAACCCAGCGGCTGTGTGCTGCAGGGACTGGTGCTCTGGTGGAGGTTGAGCCTCGGCAGTGTGGCTTTTGCCCTGCACCTACCTTGCAGCTTACTACTCCTGCTTTGCAAGGGGATGTGTGCCTTTGCAAAGGGATGTGTGCCTTTGCAAAGGGATGTGTGCCTTTTCCCAGCTGTATTAGGTGGCCTCATAACCTCTCCCTCGGTGTGGCATTTCTTATTGCATTCTGTCTCTGTGCTGCAGGGTGTAGAGCTGCTCAGTTGGGCATGTGGGCTTTGGAAGACCACTAGCCAACTGTTTTTGCCAGTGCCTGTGCAGCAGGGAAGCTGTATACTGTAGTGGGAGAGGTGTGAACAGCAGAAGAGGTTACCTTCCTAGACCTCCCTACACACACAGTGCAATGTAAACAGTCCCGAAGAGCCACATGGACAGTTGATTTGAACGGCAGACCAGGATTTTAGTGCCAAAAGCTTCAGTATCTGCTGAAATCCTGCTATGGAGATTTCCCATAGTACAGGGAAGTTTACTTAAGTGAAGCTTACTTACCCCAAATGGTGGTTTTCCTGAATCAACAGCAGTTGAGAGATGGCTGTGTGTTGCAGCTCATGCTCCGGGTGATTTCTCAGGTGCCTTTGTTCTCATTACAGGTCATCAGTCAGTCTCTCAGCTGGAAGTTGCTGCTGAGTCTGCTACACATTTTTGTAAATGCTGAGGATGAAGGGTATGATTTTTCGTCTTTCTGATATATAGCTTGAGGGCTTCGAATTTTTCCTGGCCTGAAATCCTGCTAGAAACCTGCGTTGTGCAGGATCATCATACAGTGGCAGATGTGAATGCAAATCTCCAAACTCAAGGTCTTCCTGGCCATAGGCTGGGGGTGCAGCAGGTCCCTGACCTTGACACGTGGTGAGGTTGTGGTGGAGGAAGTGCATGATTTCCCATCAGCTTCCTTTGCCTGCTGCTCTGGAAATGAAGTGTTGATGCAGGGGACAGCATGGCAAAATGTGGTCTCTAAAGGGAAGATAGGCTTGTAGGGGTTAATGGGTATGAGTGTGTAGGTGAGGCACAGAGGTGTTATCTTCGTAGACTTATGTGCAGGACCAGGAGGACTCCTTGCCCACACTGCTGAGTAGGTAGGAGTTATCTGCAGGAGTGGAACCAGCACTTGGGATTTAACCTGGGCCTCTAGCAAGGACTGAGCTCACATGCCAGGTCCAAAATGTGTGTGAGTGAGCTGGGACAACAGCCATGGAAGAGCTGAGGATAACCCTGCAGCAAAGGTACTTGTCTGGGGAAAGTCAGGGGCACTGGGCTCTCCTAAGCAACTGAGCCTACTGAGCTGAGGCACTGAAAAAGGGAGCTGAGTAGTCCAACACTGCAGCCTTGCATGTTGGTAAGAGCTCTTTGCCTTGTGCTACTGTTGCTTTATAGGGTTTCTTTCTAGCGCTTCGTATCTTTGGGCTGTTCACACAAAGACTATCAATATTTCACTCCCAAGAGATATGACTGAGGGGATACAACTGTCCCCAGTCCAGGGAGAGTTCACCATCAGAATGGGGTGAAAACAGGGCCTTGTGCTCCTTTATGTGAGAGCATTGGGTGTCCTACGTCCAGCAAAATGGCCAGCGCCTAATACTTTGTAGGAATGCTTCCCTGTCAGCCTCACTTGCCTACATGTCACAGGATAGACACAGGAGGGCAAAGCTTTCTTCATCTGCTTTGGAGAGGGTTTTGAATCAGCCTAAGATATACAACAATAAATTACTAAGGAATTTCCTCCATACGTTTGTGTGTGTGCATATATGTATGTGTTGATTTGTTCATGTCATCTATTTCTCATTATCAGTCCTCCCAGTGGGTTGCTGCCCCAGTTTGTTGCAGAAGCTGGGTAATTATTCTGTGGTCAGAATGGACTGAAGGTGGAAATTATTTTATTCAGAGAATCCCTTTTACCAAATACAGCACTTTTCCACACCTTTTCCAGGACATGTTTTTTTTGTCTCCTGTGAGGCTTTACCATCACCTGTGCGGATATTTCCAGACAAGTTCTATTACTATATTCTGCTTTATGCTCCATTTTGCCCCTCTTTATCTCCTCTCAGATCAGCTGTCTTCTTCCTTCTTCCCTTCCCATTAAGCCATTACCTGAGCTCTCTCACAGTACAGCTGCCATCCTTATGATCCTGTCTGCTGCCAGGCTCACAGAATTTCAGCAATACTGACAAATCTCAGCTTCCGTTAGTTTTTTCCCCCTTCCTTTCAAATATACCTCAGAGATAGAGCTGGGTGTTTGAGAATGTGGTGGGGGGCTCCCGAGTTTGGAGCAGGTTTTCTGCCATGAATTGCAAAAGGTGTTTGCAATGGTTGCTCTCAGAGAGGTGAGTGGACCGGTTAAGTCCAGAGACAGGTGACCTAAACCCAAAAGTGTAACTGCTGGCATAGTTAATTCCCTAGTCACTAGAGCAATAATATCCAGAAAATGTGTGAATACAGCAACTCAACTGCCTCCATCATATTGCTGAAGTGTGAAGAGTCCTGTTGTCTCATGCTCAGGCTCCTGACAGCTCCTCTGCTTCAGAGACTTGTAAAGTCGTTGATAGTTATGGGGTGGGGAGGAATATAGGAAGGAGCTGAATTAAAGTGCCTTTTATGTAAAAGCAGTTAACATAGATACCGCATCCCCGAGCGTGTGATTCACATTGCACTCAATTTGCGAAAAACTTGCATATAGGTGAGAGGGCTGCTGCCCCTATCAGCATGTCAGTATCTGGCTCTCAGTGCTGCAGAGCACACTGGGTCTGCCTCGTCCAGTTTGGCACCTCTAAGCCATAAGATTGGTGAAGCTTGGAAGCCATCTGGGGAGCAAGAGGGAAACTGCCTGTGGAAGGTGGCTGGTGAAATATAGACATAATCCTGATTGCAGTAAATCTATCTATGAAAAGAGCTGTGTTTCTCCAAAGTAAGGCAGTACCAGAAAACCAAGGTACTCAGTCTAGGCACTAAAATTTCTTGTTCTTGAGATATTTAAAGAATCCTGCATTATTGATCGTGATATCTGTATGTATCATTTTCTCCAGACAACTCGATTGCTCCAGCAATCTGTATCGATTTCATTTATTGCCACATTAGCAAAGTCTGTTTTTTTCGCTTGTTTGTTTGTTTCTTTTCCCCTGAATTGCTCTACCTAAATGTATATCTTCTACCAAATAATGCATGCCTCATTCTCTGTGTCTCAGAGATGCACAGCCAAGTGACACCTTCATTGTGTGCTTCCAGGTTACTGGCAGGCTTTGTCCTTTTCCTGTTACCCTGTATTCCTTGGTTGCTCTGTTACACATGTGAAAGTGCCTTCCATTATGTTAGACCTACACTGGTCACTGAGTAGCGGAGCAGATTCATTGCTCTGCTGAGTCTGGTACATCACACACAAATTATATTGAGATTTACCTCTTTATAGCTCTATAGCGCTTTTTTTTTTTTTTTTTCCCTGTTCACGTTCTCATTGGGTTTCTGCATCAGTGGTCTGTCCTGTGTTAATGGAGAGCAGCTGGATCAAAAGGGCTGCAACCACAGGTGAGCCCTCTCTCTCACAGAGCAGATGAAATACGGGATTCTGGTCTGAGCCGTGAAGAGGCACAGCACCAAACTCAAAGCTCCCTGTGAAAGGTGAAGGCTTGAGGGCTCCAGCTCACCAAACTGTCCCCTTCACTAGTCCCCCGCACTGTGCCAAGTCTGATCGGTCTCCTCACTGCTGCCGTCCTGCTGCCTTGCACGTTGTGCTGCCATCCTGCCTGTGCCGTGTGCCTTGCTCACCACAGTGCTGCACTGTGCTGCCAGAGGTGCACGTAGGGCAGCTCCCTGACCTGTTCTCGTGTGCTCTGCACTAGAAACGCCTCATCTGCTCAGGTGGAGGGTGGGTTTCTTTTTTTTCTAGTACATCATCGGTCTCATAAAAGGCTAAGCGACTCAGTTCAGTGGTGCAGGAAAAATGGAGCCTGTGTTTTCTGTCTAGTGGCTGTTGCTGCTTTTTTGTTTTCTCTGAGCCTCATTCCTCCTCTGTGTCTCCCCTAGTCTCCCAATTCCTTTCACTCCACTGGAACCGGCTGCCCAGGGAGGTTGTGGATTCTCCTTCTCTGGAGACATTCAAAACCCGCCTGGACGCCTTCCTGTGTAACCTCATCTGGGTGTTCCTGCTCCGGCAGGGGGATTGGACTAGATGATCTTTCGAGGTCCCTTCCAATCCCTAACATTCTGTGATTCTGTGAAGCTGTGCACAACCAGGGGCTCTTACCCTTGCTCCTGCATTTCTCCAACAGCTTCCCTCCTTGCTTCTCCTTGTCTTACATGCTCACACCAGTCACTTGGTCATGGGACTTTGCCCAGTGCCCAGGGCAGAATGCTTGAGGACAGTGGCTCCTTTTCCAGTCGTGCCTGTCCAAGAAGCCTAGCCATCTCCCAGGCTTCATCACGTTCATCCGCCAGCCTCTGGCTGCCCTTGCCTCCTTGTTTTCTCTGAGCCCTGGACAGCTCTTCCCTCTTGGCAGTGTCTCCTGGGGTGCCATGTAGATCCCCAGTCTCTGAACCTGCATGGACCTGGCAGAGCTTGTACACCCAGTTTTGCTTAACCTGTGATGTGGCACTAGTTTTACCCTATGGGAGCCTTCTTCCAGGAGTAACGCTGACTCTGCTGGCCCGGGGCCTGAGAGAAACCCCTGCAGCAGGTCCAGGTCACCCACCCCATGAGTACACAGCTGACAACAGGTGATGCCTGTGAGTAGTGTCTGCCAGCGCTGCTGAAGGGCTCCTGGGATGCCTGGCCTGGCTTCCACATTGTAGTTGAGTCCATATTTGCTGTGTCTTTTAAGAGCTTTCGGGAAGGGCAGAATGAAATTTGTTGGATTTGGCAGCAAAGTCTCTCAGCCCTTCCTTCTACTTAGGGCAGGGGCGAAGTCCATGTATTTTTATCTCCACTTGGGTGCTGAATTCCATGTCTTTATTTGGCTTGCCGTCTTCGTCCCTCTGCCAGGATGCCTCTGGCTGTACCTGGTTATATCCAGCCCTTGGGCATGTGTGTGGGGATTCTTATGAGGGTGGTGGCCACCCCCCCTCCACCTGTTACGAAGACTTGGGGATGGGGCGGGTAAAAGGACTCGGGCAGCAGTTGCGCCTAGTGGATGGAGTTAATCCCTGGAGTCTTGAGCATCTCCTGTTTTGCTGGCTGGTTTCCTGCCTCCTGCCCCGGTGGGGTAGAGTTACCGAAGACGCGAAGGGTGGGAGCCATGAGGGGGAACATGTCTATTCTGAGGAGCCGTGTTCAGTTACTGCTCCGAACCCGTGGCACGCCAGAGACGCTTGCCTGTCGCTGGCAGGGAGATGCCTGGTACCAGAGCCGGGGGAAAGAGCTGCAAGATGGGAGCAGGAGAGCATGGCCAAGGACCTGCAGGGCTGCATGAACCATTTTTTTTACTTGGATGATTACAGAGACAAAATTTGTTGGTTCAAGACCAGGAAGCAGTGTCACTGGGAGATCCCGGAGCTGTTAATCTATTAACCTTAAATTATTCCTCCTCCTGAACTCCCCACTGCTGTACCTCCTAGGCAATGAGGGAGAGGATACAGACCTGTGGTTTTTTTGCGTGGATAGCCATGCTGAAGTGACTCATCTGAGGGTATGAGGCTTTGTGGCACAAGGATGACCAAAGCCTCAGTCACAGATGGCCTGGTAGTTCTGTAACTTATTTGCTAGATGATAATGCATGTTGCAGAGGTTGCTTGTACGTACTCAGTTGTTCTGAATGTCTCTACAGATAGTGATCAGGCATCATTCAGATGCAAAGTGCCGTTCAACACACTTTATAAGACTCTGAGGTACCGAAGCTCAGTTTGGAAATAGAGACAACAGACTTTGTGACCTCAGGGACAGACAGAGCATGAGGCAGGGATGTGATGAGCAAGAGTATGCAGCTTGGGCTTGCTCTGATTTCTCTGTGCTTGCTGACAACATTTGGGTGAATGGAGACAGTGCTGCACATGCATGTGTAGCTAACATCACTGTGCAGTGTGTGGTCATGCCTACAAGGAGCTTGCTTATACCAGTTTGCATCTGTACCTGCCTGGTACTTGTGTTTACCCCTTTTATAGAGCTTTATAGAGCTTTAAAGAAAATGGGGTTTTCACCTGGTGACACAAAAAGAAGAACTCATTTGGGAACCTGGCTGCCTGCAGGTTCCTGTCCTACATCTCCAGCACTCCTGCAATGCTGTCTTCTTTTGCTGACATCCCCAGAGTGAAGCATCACAGCATTTGCAGAGTCCACATGTCTTCAGGCACCCTGTGCCCTGCCAAAGCTTTCCATCTCTCCCCCCCACAGCTGGTAACACTCAGCTCCTTCCTACATCTCTTGTGACCTTTGGAAATACCCTTTACTTTCTCCTCTCCTTCCTATTTTCTTGACCAGATACTGGTCTGGCAAGTACTTGGCTTTGGGATCTATGTGTGGTGATTGATTGCCTGGCAGGCAAAACCAGGCAGCTGGCTGTTGAGTTGTTACAACACAAATTTACTCATCCCCTCAATGTCACAAAACTTACAGGAACATAAATCTTGGAGGTGTCTACTGCTTTGTTAAATTTTTTTGACCAGCAGGTCTGAAAACTGTGTGGGTGACAAAATACTGACATACACCCACACAAACTCACAGTGTGATCTCAATAAATGACGTAAGTGTTGTATGTATAGACAGCAATCATAGCACTTCGGCTTAAAAGCAAGTCCACCTCTCTAATTTCATTACCAATCAAGTTTTGTCTTTTTTCCTTCGGAACTATCTGTGCAAAATCCCTTGTTTTTTTCCTGAGCTTCTTTGTGGTGGGTATTTAGTGGGCAATTCTGCTTGGGCCAGTGTCCCAGGTCTCAGTGCTGCTATGATCCTCAGGCTTGGAGAAGACCCCAGGCATCGTGTCTGCATGTAGCTGGAGTCCTGATGGGCCAGTCCCCTACCCATTTCCCAGGCACATACCCTGTGTGTGGATACTCTGAAGTCCATTGCAAAATATGTCTTTTGTTCTCTGCTTGGCACCGCATGTGGAATTCCTGTTTGAGAGGGATGTAGGAGGGCTGTATGGGAAAGCGTAGCAGTTTTTCATGAATAAAAGGGTATTTACAAAACAACGGGGTTTGTTATAGCTACATGCAGACTTTATACCAGACAATGATGCCAGCATTCCTAAGAATCAGCAAGCAGAAAGACTGTTCACAGGCATAGTCAGCGGATTAATTTATTCACTGACAATGATTCTTACGGACAAGCATTCTGCAAAATAGTATTTAGGAAATAAAATCAATAGTCCTTTTTAAGAATTCCAGAGCTATTAGTGAAGGGAAGTAAAGTCGCTTCATACTTTTCATTATGTGATGCTTGATAAAGCACAGAGGAATCATATTCTCTCAGTTTAAGCACTTTTGCATATATTGCTACAGTAACCTGAACTAGTGCCTGCTGGCTTGCAGCTATTAGTGATTGTGCTGCTTCAACTGATAGGTTCAGCTCTTACTACGGCTTTGACTGCAGTCTATCAAAGTTTAATATTTTTACCTCTAGATTTTCACCTATAACTCTGTCTGTACCCTCACTGTGAGCTTTTTTCCTGTAGGATGCACCTCTGATGTCCCTTGTTCTCTCAAACTTCTGTCTTTAGTTTTAAAACTTTGCTATTTTAGCCCCTCATTCAATGCGTTTACGTTTCTGTGTTCTTTCCCCCAAGAACCCCCACGGTTCTCTATCCAAACATAGTTTATTACTGCCTCAGTCACCAGTTCTGCTAGTAGAAATCTTCCTTTGTGGTTTTTTCCATTTGTGGTGGATTTTCTTTTCAGTCTTGAAAGAGCTGCTTCCTTGCCCTCCTTTCTTTCCAGGCCTGTGCTACAGTTTCTTACACCAACTTGTAGTGCCCTGTTTTAGCTTGTTTAAGACCTCCTTGGAACCATCTTTTATTCTTAACATTACCAAAGACAACAGCTCCCTGGGGTGTCTAAGTGCTACTGTAGTACAAATACATATCTAAAATTCATCATCTTGCTAGGGCACATTCCTGATGTCCTAACCTAGCAATTTCCTTGCTCTTAGCGTGTGGGTTTTTCAAATGATGTGATGGAGAAGTATATTGTAGTCACTTAGCAACCAGAACTGGCTTTTGAAAGCAAAAATCTTGGGTTTGTTTTGTAATTTTGGTTTCCAGGACCTTAAAATTAACAATTGTGTGCTCAGGAAATCAACTAAGTGTTTGCAGAGTTGCGGAACGAAGATTGCCTGTCGGTTTATGTGCTCACTTGCATGCACATCTATGTGCATGCTTACTCACTTGCTCTCCCTGGTTATAGATGGGACAGCTTATTTTCTTGTCCTTTTCTTTTGCACCTGATTTTCAGGGGTGTTGCCGAACTCCACTCAAGGTCAGTGGGAACTTTTGGTGCTCAAAAATATGGAAAAATCAGTTCCTCTGCTGCAGACACAGGCTGCCTCCAATGCATCCCCAGCTGTGAAAAGTTCCAACTGCGCTTTATTCAACAGCCAGCACTTCCAGCTTCGTCCGTGGCAAATTCTGCAATGCAGCTCCAAGTGATCAATGCAAAAGTCTTTGGCATATGAAAACTAAAAGTGTGGGGACAGCACAAAATAAATTGAATTGCAGAATGAAAGAGCACAGGCAATTCTCCTGATCGCATTATTCAGCTGCACATTTATTTAATTAAAGCTCGGCATTTTCTAATTAAAACGCAGCCCCTGCAGAATTTCCCCGTTGCTGCCTGCGAGGTAGGGGGGAGGCGGCAGCAGGCTGGGTTCACTGCAGCGGCCACCGCGGCGGGGCGAGGGGGACCTGGACTAGGGGCGGGGCTTGGGGTGTCCCCCTCCTTCGGTGGCGATGCTGAGGGACGGTCGGGGGCCACCCTGCCCGTGTCCCGGGGGTTTGGGGACACGCACCCCCTTCCAAGGCAGCGCACTGCCCTCTAACGCTGCTCCCTGGTAGTGGAGGGGGGGAAGCCCTCCGGGGGAAGCCGGCTGAAGGGAGCCCCCGTGGGCGCCCTGTCGAAGCGGAGGGGAGAAAAGGGACTTTTTCAGTCACTCCGGTGAGGGGAAGAAGCAGTGCACTGTGTCTGGGGACGCCCCAAGCCCAACCGTGGTGCCAGAGCCGTAGTTTCCCTTCTCCATCCCCTTGACGTGCCTGGTGCTGCAGCCAGGGAGAGCCTTATAGAGGGGGCTGCTGTGACAACTTCTGCACCCAGGTGACTTATGCTTTTCTTTTTGGAAGTAAACTTATCCCAAAATTTTCTGTAAATGAGCTTCAGGACAGACACGTCGTCCCAGGGCTTTCTTTTTAGCTGTGACTTGTCTTAGGTGAGGCCTTGGCTTGAGCTGCTGCAGAGACAACGCTGCCCTTTGTCATCGCTGCCCTTTTTTCTTTCCCTTGTGCTTCAGAGACACACGTCCAAGCTGCGTATTGCAGTTATGTCAGAGACGTCTAAAATTACCATATCTTGCACGTCTGGAGGTGGGGGACTTCAATTTCTTGAGCCTGTGTCTGAACACAGGGGCAAGATTTGCTCTGCTTCCTGGAAATGAATAAGCCTGGAGGTGAATAAGCCTTTGCTTTCTTCACCAGGGTGGCATCGGGAAGGGGCTCTGGCAGCCCTGACTGTGGGATCACCTTTTTTAATCATAGCTCCCTATAGGGAAATCCCTGCACCAGAAAGTGCTGGTGTTTTAGATGCTGGCCTGTGGGAGCAAAGTTGGAAAGGAAAGGCAAGGCAAGGCTGCGGAGGTGGGTGGCTGCTGTGTCTCGTGCGTGGGGTGACCTCTCTGTGGCCCAGGCAGGAGACCAGTGCTGGGCGGAAAGCTTCTGCCTGATAATGGAGTTCACTGTTTTCCTGACCTGAGGGCGATAGGGTAGGAAGCTTGGCTGGGAATGGCTTGTCATAAGACTGTCATCAGTTGGTTTAAGTCGATACCAATTACAAGGTTATTAATTAAAAAATGTGACTGCTGTGAATAATGATTGTAACCCTTTATTTAATTAGTCACATTGCATACATCTAGTATGAATTAGAGCTCTCTGCATGTACTGACTGGTAAAGGCTGTGGTCCCTTAAATGTGTCTTTTAACATATTTTTTTAACATCTTTTTAAGCGTTAGGGCTGATTTTTCTTCAGAAATGGCTTTCTCCTGCCTTCAGAAATTTTCTCTGACTTGACGCTCCCTATTCATTCATCTCCTGCTGACTGAGAAAATATTAAAAGTCTCTTAAACGCAGCCCATCACGAAAGGGTGAATGTTCAATCAGGCGTGGAAACCCGCTTGATGTCATCTTTCATTCCCAAGAAAGTTTTCTGGCACTTCACTAAATATTCCCATGCTTTCATCTGTGGGAAAGAGATACTGGAGTAGTCACCAACTTTTGCTGGCACCAAGATAAGAACTTGGTGCTAATATTGTTGCATGTGACTGGTCTCCTAGGGTCAGCCTCCTGACTGTCTGGTTCGCAGGTCCTTGAAGAGGGAGCTCGGGGCTGTCTGGTCCACATGAGGACAGGATTGTTTGCTTAAGCAATTACTGAGTTAGACCAGCGCCTCTGATGTGTTTCCAGGGTGACCTGATGTAACCCCTTTTGTGTTCGCAGAGGGACACCATCTGCAGGGAGAGAAGGAAGGTGGTGAAAAGACTACCTGCATGGGTGTATACTGCGATTTGTTTGTGAAGCATGGCTTTAATCTGGCGGTGCCTTATTTCTGTTCTGCACCTGAGGCACAAGAGCAAAGAGCTGCCTAGCTTTGGTATATGGTTCATCAGCCAAACTTAAGAGAGAGATCCAAAACCTGCATACCCCAGCCTCCAAACCTGCCTTCCTGCACATCTAAGACAAACTGAGCAACCTTACAGTGTCATTCGGCTGTGCCCAGAAAAAGTGTGATTTCCTCCTTGCTGACACACAGCTTGATGGATTTGGGGGCATGAACCCTCTTCAGGGACGCACGTAGCCCTGGCTCCATCACCACTGGGCAGGACAGATGTGAATCCACGTGCATCTGTGACGCAGGCAAACTGGATTTGGCCAGCTGCTGGGGCTTTGAATGTTCATTTTTGGGGAGGGAGGGAGGGAAGGAGGACAAAAGAGGGGAAAGACCTGCCCTCTGTCTGCTCCTGGTGCTAAGGTGCCTGGGGAGGGAGAGGGGGCTGCGAGCAGAGGAGGAGCTGGGACAGGGCTGCTGCTTTGCCAGGGGATCCTTTCCCGATTTGATGGCAGAGACACAATATCGTGGGGCCAACATGCAGAAGCCACACTGGAGCTGTTTGTCCTTTTGCTGCATCCGATGGATTTGTGTGTGCCTGTGTGTATGTGTGTTGCTTTGTTTTTCTGCTCTGTGTATTTTAGCAATAATCCCCTTCAAGGTTACAGAGATATCATTTGTCAGGCAAGCCGACAGAGCTCTTTCTTACTATGGGATTACATAAGAGAACACAGGCTTTATTATCATTTTAGGACGTATTAGCATTGTGGATTATTTCCATAGAGACTGAGCACAGTGGCAGCCTTCACTCTGGGCTCCCTCGTCCTCCCCCCACTCCCCACCTTTTACTTTTTAAAAATAATATCCATTAGCAAACAAGCAAGCGGGAAGTGTCCTGTGAAGCCTGGTCTATGATCAGTGGTGTACATGGAGGGCTGACACTAGTGCCAAGAGCGCATCACAAGCCTGCAGATAGAAGGAGGGATTTTGAAAAGAGGATGCAGAGCAGCAAGAAAGCAGATGTGCCTTCTTTGTTCCTGCTGATCCGTGTGCCTTCTTGGGAGGCTAGGGAGAGCCGCTGCTCCTGCCTTGGTCATTCATTGCCTGTGGGATCATGACAGGTCAGGTCGATGCTTCATGTCTCAATTTAACAGTCTTTAAAATGGGGGGTTTAATTATGCTGGGGTATCCCATTGACCAAGAGTAACTCACGAATGTATGATTTATTCACAGCATCTTTTCTATGACAAAGGCTGATCCAGAAACGTCTGTGTCATGCTGGCTGTGCACCTTTTGAGCTGCTGGTAGAGTAAGAAACAAGTGTGGAACATTGTTGTAAATAAATTAAATTACACATTCCTCCCTTGGAAAAGCATCTTGCCATACACCAACTCCTGCATTTCTGATGTGTGCTGTAGCCAGCCTGTGGTGGAACTAATAGGGGATATTTTAGGTCTTTCCCCCTTTCCATCAAAACTTGCAGATAGCAGAGATGTTCATTATCGGCAGGTCTGGGGGATTGCTGAACCGTAAAATCTGGAAACCGGTCTCCTCCTCTTGGCTGTGCCTCTGCTACAGCACAAAGTGTTGGCATTTCTCACAGCCTGGCAGATACGGTACGGTAAATTTTTGGCCTTCATCTGTGCTGGGGGTGTCTGTTACATGAAGTGGTTCATTGTGAGTCTCAAGCTTCATCGTGCAGAGCTGAAAGTGGAGTTCATAGACACGACTGCCAAGGCCAATGCCAGTTCACTGGTCGGTGATGAGTCTTCAGGTCTGGAAGGGAGTCTTTTATTTCACACCTTGCCCAGTCTTTTCAGGGCTTATAAGTCATCTGATTTGTGTTTCTTCTCCTGATGCTGCTCATGTGTTACCTGTAATGTGAAAGTTGTACTAGATCCTGAGTAACTCTAGTCAAATGTCACAACTATCCCCCAGGGCCAGTCTTACAAGAGAACAATCAGACAGCTAACCGCATCCAAGAAAGAACATGCCACTCTGTTTCTTGAATGCTTCTGTTCGGGCCTGTGTCCTGACAGGAGCTGCATGTGAATGCATCTCCCTGTCAGCGAAACCCAGGGGCTCCAGGTAGCAAATATAGTCTAGTGACAGAACAGTCTTCTACAGAAGAGATACTTCATACAGGAAGAGCAAGAGCTAACCAAAAAGTCACTGAGGATCAGTCATTCTTGAGTAACTTGTTGACGAAAGGCAAGGAACTCTTGGTTGTTGAAGAGGGATGGGAGGGTACTATTCAGTGCTGCAGCGGCTGCAGTGGCAACTCAGATGGGTTACTGGACACCTGAGAAGCCACATACCAGACAGCTGTAGGAAATCAGGCTTCAGGTATTCTGCTGCTCAAGAAGCTTTTTATTCCTCTTTGAAAGAATAAGTTTAACCAGAGCGCTGAGAAAGTAGCTGTCCTGTTGTGACCCTGGCAATTGCATTGTTTCTGTGGTTTACCAGCACAATGCATGATCACTAATGGCATCTTTACCTGGGATGGTGAACTGAAAACCTTGAGCTTTAGCTGTAGGCTAATTGCACCTCAGTTTTGGCATCTTTGCTGCCATTTCAAAAAATTTAGTATATTTCTTGCCTGTGAATATTCTCCTTGCTGCTTTAGACAAGAGAGGAAAAAAAAAGTGAAGTTCTCATCTTTGTGACCTATGTGGACTTACCACCCTTGTGTTCTCTCCTGTGCCAGTCTCATGTTTTCTTCTTGCCAAAAAGGCCTAAAAGCCTTGAAAGCCCCTGAGAGATGCAAGTTTCTAGCTAAAGACTTGTGGCTGTGTAGGTAACACAATACTTTACTCACATGTCTAATGGTTTTGGATCTTTAAAGATTTTTGTCTGGATTCCTCACCTGGTCCTTGGACACTGATTGGCTAACAGAACGTGACCTATGATCCTTACTTTCTATAGGGGAGACCAGGTGTGATATTTTAAAGACTGGTCTCAGTCCTTAGAGAAGTCCATTTGCAGAAGTCCTCCAAAATCAGAGATGTCTTATCCTAGCCAAAGTGGGCTACTACAGAAGTTTCCAGTGACACAAACCTGTTTGTGGGAAGCAGCCTAAGGACAAGCTGTTTGGACTGGAATAAAAATCCATATGTTATTGAACTACTAAGACCTATCTAAAATGTTGGCAATATATGTCCTTACTGCTCACTCAATTTACTGCTGCTTGTGGAGTCAACATTGAAGGGATTCATGTGTGTCAGCCTGGTGGCTGGAAACCTTACCCAGGGATCTGACTTTCCCTTAGCTGAAAACAAGACAGCAAGGAAGAGCTTTCTTAGGTTGAATTAGCCACAGTTCAAAAAGGTCGTGTTCTAGAATGTTTCTTATCAGCTTGATGAAATCACTAGATACACTGCTCTGCAGGGCTTAGGGCACACATTTTTCTTCCTGGCAGCTACACCAGCATCCATACACTACAACACCTTGGTCTACTTCTTGAAGATTTTGTGTAATTGCGAGTGGGCTGCAGGTGTTTGTGCCTTGGATTGATGACCGAATGAGCAAATCTGCAGGCCTATGCAAGCAGTGGGGCTGGCTGTATTTCTCATCCAAATACACACAATATGCATTTTTCCAGGGGCATCAGGGAAGGGCACACATCTAAACGCTGGACCGTGTGTGGTGATGATTAGTATCTATTTATCACAGCTACTGTGAAAGCAGGGTAGAAGATAAATAAAATGGAAAAGGACCTTCTTTCTACCATTTCAGTTCCAGGAGTGCCTTCACCTCGTACTTGCTCATTCATGTGGCACAAATCAATTTTCCTTGGTGCTTAGCTGGACTGCATCTGTAGAACTACAGGAAGATGAGCAGGCATCATTTCTGTCTCCTGTGGTCCTCAAACCCTGCCTTGAGCAAAGTTCTGACTGTAGATTCTCTAGTGTCTGCAGCTGCTGAAGATGCAAGAAGACATCCATCTCAAACCTTCCTACCTTGTGTCTTGCTTAAGGCATCTGCAAACCTCAGTGCAGTGGGAAATCTGCAAAAATATATGTCAGTGGTGGAGGGTGACCAGCTGGAGGTGGTCCCTGTTAAACTTCTGTCAGAGCCTGGGAGCCCTGTGTACACAAGCTGCTGCCTTGGGAACCAAAGGTGTAACTTAATTCTTACTGCTCCGTGTTTCTGTTTGAGAAATCCCTCACCAAAGTAGGTGTGCGTGAGGGCTTGGGGCACATCAGACCTGCTGTGCTGATGGCTGCTCCCTGTCCTAACTTCAAGCAGCCTTGCACAGCATGTGGAAAAAATTGTTCTTTTTTATAAGTCATCAGACTATTCCTGTACAGGACTGATTAAGTTCTAAAAAGACTATGGTAATAGCCAAATTTCTCTTTTTCTGCCCTCACGGTTTTACTAGATGAAAAAAAGATAATTTGTTGTTGGGCAGCCAGTCATACAACAGTCCTGTGGGTATTGTGTTGGTGTGACCCCTGTGTGGCTCATAATATGCTCAGCAACCTGAGAGAAGCCTTGTCCAATATGGAATTCTTTACCTACTTACTCTGTGTGGTCCTGCCTTCACCCACAGTGGGAGACCTCTCAGGGACCTTAGTAGTCAGCTGTGAGTCAGTTTTGCACATCTGTTCCAAAGGACTGTGGCTGTGATACCAAACTCCTCATGCTTGCATTGTATTGAGACCCTGGTGTCCTTAAAAATCATCTTTATTAGACACCTGTCCTTATTTCATGTAGTATTTGAGTATTATATGGGTAGTGTATTTATGCTCACAATACCTATAAGAGTTGCTTTATTGTCAAAAGAGTTTGTGCTTCAGTCTATGAAATGAAGATAATTATTCACCTCTGGGCACATTACATGGTATCTCGTGGTCTGAATTTCCCTCTGCATGGGCTTGCCTCTGTGCTGAGATCCTCTGAACTGTGCCTGAGTTTGATGCCTTGAGTAGGCAGTGTGACTGCTCTTCCAAGTGACTTCCATGGTCACTCATATGGCTTGTGGCATAGAAAGGAGAATCCAGAAGCTGAGCCTTCCATCTCAGAAAAATACTTTCATTTCAGAGCTGTTCTCCCTTACCAGGTACGCTGACACCAATGCTTCCATTTGTGGAACTCAGTTTGTCTTGCAGCAAGGAGAAAAACACCCTTCGACTCATAAATTGCACACATTTAATGGGGAGCAGCATAGGAGGAGTCGTTATTAATAATTATTTGCATAACAATAGCCTTTCTTCCATAGATCTCGCAAAGCTGGGCAAACATGAATTAATTCAACCTTAAACTACCCACATGGGAGGACGCAAAGTATCATTATCCACATGAACAGTTTCTCTGCATGATTTTACTAATTATAGTATAGCACTTAGGTGTTGTTACACGTGCTACACAAGATGGTAAATAACATTTTACAGAGAGGAACAAAGGGCATTTCTTACCCAATCAGACTCTTTCCAGCACTCACACTATACTGTCTTCAGCAATGGCGAGAATTATTCCAGCAGAAGGTGGAGGAAATGGGTCATCAACGGGCAGCGTGGCCAGAGTTATAAATAGGTGTAATGTCTTACCTAAACCCTGTGGAAGTGGGTCTGTCGAAGAACTGGATTTAGATAGTAACTCAAGTTGTGCACCTTCCTCCATACCAGAACAGCTTTCACTTTTCTCCATTGTTTGGAGGAATCCCATTCCTGACCCTAGCAAGGCAGCATAATGCAACCTTCCCCAAAAAGGCTGAGCTGTTTCAGCAGCGCTGCCTTAAGATGTTACTGGGCTGGTCCAGCTAGGTGTGGGAGAACCTTCTGTTTTGTGATACTTTGAGCATTAGGGAAACAGCTACCACCTCAAAGCCCCGAGGGAGGGGCACTGAAATACTTCCAGCAGCCTGGGAACCTGTGGGTACTCCTCTTTTCTGGCATCTGAGACTTCCAGCAAGGCCTTTGCCATCCTTTTTCCTGTGCTAAGTTCATGGAAAAGAGCTGGCTCAAGGTTTTCCTGAGGACAGCCCAGCAAATGGGCATGGCGGTGTCTGAAATAAATATAGTTTTGGAGGAGAGTTCATTTCCCCTGAATTAATGCAGCCTGACACAGAGCGCAGGAGCATGTGCCATCTGGTCAGATCTGCCTTGATTTTGCGAACAAGGGGGAGGGTAACCGATACTTTTATGAACTGCATTGCTGCGCAGGAGAAAACAGTAATCCCCTAGGTACTGAAAATGCGAGATGTTAATCTGAAATTAAAATGGGTAAACACGCACAGGCCCAGTAAGGTCGGGAAGGTTGAAACCTTGCTCTCTAAGGAAATGAACCTTTTTATCTTGAGAAGCCCTGGGCACAGCCACGTAGTCCATCAGTTTAATAGGAGGTGGTAGGGTAGTATGCTGTTTTTTTATTTCAAAGCCAAGCTTGTTCCCTGTGCAGGCAGAGTGTAGTGTAATTTCCTTCCTTTACCCCATGACGTATGTGTGTTTTCTGCAGAGACTTCACTCTTTACTACCTGTCCATGTGCCCTGTTTTGCTATTGCCTTCTGATGCTGCTGTATAAATTGGGCCGGAGGGTGTCCCTCTCACTCCTCCTCAGCTAGAGAGCAAGTATCTAATTCCACTCTCGTCTGTAGTCCTGCTGGGCACGTAATGAAATGGCCAAATTCCGATGGTTCTACCTGGGAGGGAGTCCGAAACTGTTCAGCAGTATGTCGTAATGCGAGCTGTGATGATGGGGAACCTGGAGGAGATCCTCATCCCTTTCCTTGTGCTGCCCATGGGAGCAGAGCTTGCATGTTCACAATCGGTGGGTGAGGATTCTGCACAAGCTGCCGGAGAGTTCAAGACAGCCATGTGTGCCCCACGGCGATGGCTACAAAGTCACGGCTGGCTGTGGCTTTGGTACAGGACAGGCTCTTATGGCCAGCAGCTGTGCTTAATTTAGCAGATAGTGGCTGAGTAACCCAGAGGCACGTGTAAGGCAGGAACAAAAGGTGTTTGCCTTGTTTTCCTAGCAAAATTGCTCTCTGGATGAGTGCTTTCCAGATTTTCAGCCATCACCCTATAGGACAAAATACCAATGAGGTCTCTGAAGCTTCTCTGCAGATCAGGCGAGGTAGGACTGCAGTGCCATGAATAGCAAAGGGGAGAGCGGTGAGGGGTAAAAAGCTACTTTCATATGCAGCAAGGCAGTGGGGGAACTTGGAGTGCTGGGTGAGATGCAGGTAATAAGTAATAACCTCCCCTTACCTCGCTGAGGTTTGTAGTCCCTGTGCTGCTCAGAGGTAAAACCTGCGATCCTTTCATGTGTGCTTGGGATGAAACAGAGTTGTGGGCTAACAGAGCGTGACAAAACCGAAGCACAGGAACAACAGATGTGGTCACTGCATCTTTTCTGGAGGTGTTTGCACACATGCATGCCCAAAGCCTCTGTCATCCAAGAATTTGTCTCCTGAAACACAGCCCCATACCTCCCATCTAAGAGGGTAATTAGTCTGCTGCAATTAGGTCTTCCCTTTTCTGTTGTGGGTTCAGCCCCTCAGTGGGCAGTGGTTAGGCACAGAGCCAGCATACACCACTCGGTGTTGAGGTGAGCAGTGTTTCACGGGGAGGTGAGGGCTGCAGGAAGCACAAAAATTGGGACGTGGGTTTTCTTTGTGGTTAGTTCAAAAATATTGAGGCTCTTCTGGCTGGGAAACATGTATGGGGAGAGCACGCAGTGGCTTGGTTGTCCTTTTTCCACGATGAAAAGCAGGAGCAGTACCTTCAATGCATTCCTTCCATTCTCAGATGGAGTAAAACTTGCCTGGATTTTAGGGGGAGGCCCATTACAATGCTTGGGTGAAAGATGCTATAAAAAAGGCTGAAGGTTTATCTGGCCTGAAAAGCCCAGATAAAGGGTCAAGGTTTAGGTTTAATTCATGACAAGGAGAGTCTGGCTCAGAAATTTCCACCAGTTTCATGAGTGCTGAGCCCTGATCATCTGTGCAAGGGGCACATTTCAGTAAAGAGACTGTATTTATTCCCCAGCTCCCCAAGGCTTTTCTCTCGGAACGGAAATATCTCCAAAACCAGGGAACTTTAAACATATCTCCTCTTTCGCCTTTTTTCTTTCGCTCCCAACCTTGTTTTTGTTTGTGGACCAGAATGCCCAATAAAATCACGCAAAGGTCTTTTATTTATGTTTGGCTAGGAGCTGACCAGATGCCCCAGCCTGTGAAATAATCACCATCTGTTGATTGTAATCAGAAGGCAAAAGCCAAAAGCCTGGAAGGTTTTTCCAGTGATGTATTCAAAGAACTGCAGCTTGACTTTTCTGAATAAAAACAAAAGCTTCTGCTTTGGGTCAGACCTTTTTTTTTTTTTTTTTTTTTTTAATACCTCCCCACATGCCAAATGCCTATGAATAGCTCTCCTTATCAGAAGCAATTTGGCTTTGCACTTTATTTTTCTTTTTCATTGTCGTCTGAGTAGACGGCACCATTGCTGTGCCCTGGTGCATTGTGTCCACCCTCTGCAGCTCAGCACTTCAGTGGGGAGCACATTTGTCTGAGGTCCCATATGCAGCAAGTTTCTTTTCGCCCTCTTTTTGTCTCTCTGACATCTTACCATTCTCACATCAGTCAAAGATGTCTCTGGGGAAGAAGGACAATAGTGAATACTGCAGGTACAGTGAGAATCAATAATTCATTTAATCATAAATTAATAAATGATGATGCTGCTTAGGGAGAAGGGGAGGAAAAGAAAGAACATTAATAAAGTCATTTCTAGATCAATTCCACAAGTCTGAAAGACTGAAGAGAGGCTCCAGAGGGCCTGAACTTGATAATTGTCAAGGTCTGTAGGATTCCCTCACTACCATCATTGCCACTTCTTGGATTTAATTCGGTGATATGGCTGTTATCTGCCCCCTCTCTTGTGGAATCTGGAGCTTGCAGAGCTTCGGTATTTGCATGATGGAGAGCAAAGTGCCTCTGGGTGGGGCAAGTGAGCTGTACAGGAGTTTTTAAGCTTGCTGGATAAAAACATTGCAGTTGCTGAAGTGCTTCTGCCGGACTTTAAGAGGAAGGTGGGTCTCCAGTTTGAGCCTCCGGACAGCTGAGCTTGCTTCTCTGGGCCCATGAGGTGCAACTGAGTACATGAGTCCATGGGTGACCTGGGAACACTTAACGCTGCACTGCATCTGGCCCTGCTCAAAATACATGGTGGGGAATACATGTGTGCACCCCATCTGCTTGAGCCCACAGTGTATGAAGGCAGCACCAGTCAGGATTTAGCCATCAGAAAATGCGTAATGAATATAATAAGGATACTAAGTGTTTTAACCTCCGGAAGACACCTCTTAGGCAGGCGATGCCTATTTATTTCAGTAAGCAGACAAAGACTTCGAAAGCCCCTGTGACAGCACTCCTTCATACTGTGGTGATAGGCGTTAATGGGTGGCCAAATTTGTCACATGAGTTACCATCAAGCAGTGTTGCTTTCCAGTACTTTCCAGTCCGGTGTGCGCCGTCCTTCCCTGTGCCTGCAGTAGCTCAGACCTTTTGCAGCAGCTCAGGTGAAGGCGCTCGGGGCTGCTGAGCACTATTGCTCTGGTTTTCTCCTTCATTGGCTCTTTAAGTAACAGGCACGGACATCTCCTGACTTGGGGGCTGGATTTGTCTTTTTGAAAACATGTAGGACCTCAAGGATGTTTCTCCCTGGATTTAGTGCTCTGTGGGCCTACCTGCAGTTTGGGCTGACTTAAATTGCACTTGCAGATAAGGATGTTCATTTTCGTCATTGTCCAGGAGAAGAGGTCAGGTCTGTTTATGCAGTGCATGGCAGTGCTTAGAGGAATTCAGAAATTGTGCCCTTCTCCCAGCCCTTCTTGTGGTTGGCAGGCATCTGGAAACATGACCTCCCTAGGGACAGGAGGTCTTCATTATGTATTTGTATGCCACTGTATTAATCATGGTAATGAATAGTGGAATTAGAGCCTTAGTATCTCTCTTACGTAACTACATGTTGCTAATGGGCATAAGCTCAGCCAGAGCTGCTGAAACACCCGGCAAAGCTGTTTTACCTTAGCAGTGGTTTGAATTCTGCCAAGTGCTCATATATTGAGTAAAGTGTCTGTTTTTCCTAAAATGAAGGAGCAAATCCGTGCAACCAAGAGTGCTGCTGGACCCAGAGGGCTGAGATCTCAAACAGTGTAAAGACTGGGAGAGAGGGAAAAGATCTCCAAAATGTTCTCTCTGGATGTGCTCACAGTACCTGTTTTCTCTGCCCCTTCTTTCCTTTCTGTTGAGTTACTTCTAATTTTCACTGATGTGGAAGCAGAAGGCCACCTTATTTCCTGATAAGGTCTACTCTTCTTTTTTTTTCCTTTCTTTCTAGTTTAATCTCATAACTCCTAGTTATTACCTCCTCCCACTCCACAGTATTCACATGCATCAAGTATATATTACAGTTTACTTCCTTGAGGTTGTTCCTTAATAAGCTGTACACATTTAACCCTTCTTAGTCATCTTCATAAATTCTCCAAGGTCTGTTTATCAATCATTTCTGGATTTTTTTTTTCCTAGTTTGCTGCTCATTTATTGCTGATGAGGAAAAAATCATGGAATGAACAAAATTGAGTCCTTGGGCTGGTTGCATTGAAATGGTGCAGAAACTCTTTCCTCGCTGCCTCCCTCCCTCCCTTTACTGTGATGGGATGCCCCTCTGTTCACCACCCAAAATTGCAAGAGCCTGTTTTGCTAATATAGCACATCAAGATTTTTTTATTTGCTATTTTCTGTAACTTCAAGTCTCAGAGAACAAAACAGCTTCTGTGCTTTCTCCCTCCTGCTGAGTATCCATCTTTAGGATTATTTCTCTCCAGGGACATTACCTGCATTTTTCTATTTTGTCGGGTTCAGCTTGTGGCTCTGATGAGTCTAGATTCAATCATCCTCTGTCCCGCTCATACTACTCTCTGCTTTAACTTTTAGACCATTGCCCACGCATGCTTAATTTTAAGGAGCTCTGTGTTCATCGAGGGCCCATTTCTTTGTCTTCTATTGTATTTGCAATTTCTCTGTAGGGTGTCAGCTGCAAATTTCATGGACAGTTAGCGTTGGTTTCCTGTGACACTGGTTTAATAAGACCAACACGAATGCAAACCCTTTGGCACATCATTTGTCAATTCCCAGTCCAAAAAAGTATATTTTCTTTTGGTACCTCTGGCCAGTTTTTTGATCCATGGGCCGTTGATTCTGGTCAAACGGATGCAGTGGGGCAATGTAAAATCCTTCAAATTCCTAAAGCTTCAAATTCCATTTACTGCCTTTCCTCCAGGTGCTAGTTGTGCATGTGTATTAAAAAGCAAAAGACTTTAGCTTGTGTATTGCATGTGATTTTATTATTTAGATTCTTAATGACCCTTCATATTTGTTTCATTTTTTCACTAAGGATAGATATTGACTTGGAATTAAACATTGCCAGTTCTATTCCTTATTGAAAATCTTTACTGTGTTTGCTTTTTGGTTGATTTTGTGGAGCCTCCCTAGCTCAATGTAAATTGTCAGATTATTTGTCACTGGGATAATACGTTTGTCAATGCCTAGCCATTACAAATTAGGCTCCTGATCCTGCATACATTTATGCAGGTGCTTATATGTATAGATTGCTTAACATTCAGCCCTATATTAATTCTGCTGAAGTGAAAAATACTTTTAAAAAATATTTCTGTCTTTTCTGGATTAAGTTCTAGGACATTGTTTACTTTATTATGGTTTGTGGACATATCATTCTTCAAGTTATTTTTGCTTCTGCTTTTTTTTTTTTTTTAATGATTCTTTTTTTTTTTCTCCTTTCTCTAAACTTCCTCTCTTTATTCTTCTGGCTAAGGACAGATTTTAAAAAGCTGCTCAGCGATTTCTGAACCATTAATTTCATACTCATCCTCATTTATTAATGAACCTACCTTCTTTCTGGTGCTGCTTCTCCTCCTGATAAATTTGTAAATCCCTTCTTATTCCCCTCAGTGCCTTAGGCAATATAAATTCATCTGCTTTTTTCCCCTTGCCCTTATCTCTTCCCTACAGCCTTGACTGACTCTGGATATTCTTGTTTAGTCACAATCTCCAGTTCCATTTGCAGCACAGGACTTTTCTTGTGATTTTCATAATGAAAAGGCATCAGTAAGGAAACATTGTATTGTACAGTGCAATAAGATCTGAAGTGTTTCATTTAAAAGTTGTGTGTGGTGGAGCCTTCTCAGGGACAATTTATGTTGGGAACAGTCACTGTGTGGCAAAGCCAGCATTTTAGTTTTGGTGTGTCTTTGGCTTGATTTTTAAAGCTCTCACCATGACTTGAGCAGGGTAAGATGGGCAGCTGAGCCAATGGGAATTCCTTTTCTTTCTGACTGGTTTCATCCGCTGTGCTGTGTTGGCTGTTCATTGCGAGAGCTGTTCTCTTTCCCTGGTAGAAGACATACTAATAGAAAAAGCTCCCTTTTTAAGGGGAATTCTAACCTAAAAAGTGTGTGTGTGTGTGGAGTCTGTGTGTATTTCAGCCACTTGTTGCTCAGGAGAACGCGGAGCACCAGAAGGAAACCCAGATCAAAAAAATAGGCTGGCATAAGAGGAGAGAGAAGGCAGGAGATCTTTCCATCCTTCCAAGCTCCAGTTCAAGATGAGTTGGCAACACTGCCACACTTGAAAGCAGGTGTGGACTTTGTGCTCCATCAGTGTGTTACACAGGCAAAATGTCCCATGCCCACAGTGGCTGTTGCTAGCAGAGATGGCAAACCTGCCCTTGGGGAGCAAGGCTGGAGAGTGACTGGCAGAGGGGTTGCTTCACAAGGTCTGGAAACAAATAAACTTGAAGGGTCATTAGAGAAGACCTATTCAGCCAAGGCTGATCTTGTGACCTGGAAAAATGCCTGTAACTCAGCTCATGTGAATGCGGCTGTGCCACTGACCTGCCCTGTGAGTTTTGAGAAGTCTTTCTTATGTTCAGTTTCTCCCTCTTTAAAATGGGGACAGCGATATAGGATTGTAGGGGTTTGGTCAACTACTGACTGCAAAATGCTCCAAGAACCTGGGTTGAAACGGCAATATTTGTTTCTTTCTTGTTGGGAGTCAGCATGAGGGTCTTGGTGGGGCAGGGCAGGAAGAAGTGGGTTGTGTTTAGTGGTTCCCATCACTTCTTTTGTGGATGTTTTTACCCACCTTTCTCCTTTTGTTCCTCCCTGTGTGGGTGCCGTGGAGAGCAGCTATGGATAAGCAAAGCGTAATGAGATAATGAGTTCTCATTTGCCTCTGGGACCAGAATAGTACTGGCTATTGCTTCTTCATCTTCTCACATCACTCTTGGCATCCTTCCACACTTGGTGAAGATGGACAAGTCAGGAGTCATGCAAAGTCCTGAGGAAATGAAAGAAAGAGCACAAAATAGGCTTAAAAACAGAGGTTACCTCCATAGACCCATCCTTCCCCCATTCTTCTGTGCCCCATAGTGTTGTGCTACATGAGGACAGGGAATCTGCCAGAGCTCTGGTCAGTTCACTGAATATTTGCTCCGAGGAAATGTCTTTTGTTTACATGCGGGAAAGAGAAGCTTAGAGAAGAAACCTGGCACAGAGCAGTTGGGATTCTGTTAATCTGCTTAGAAATACATTAATCAGAGGATCAAATGCTGTCAACAATACTCTTACCCCCTCACTCTCTTCCCTCTTCCAGTACATTGTTCATTACTGCTCTCACTGGATCTTACTCCTCACCCTTCTCCATGCGTCCCTCCTCTTCCCTGCTGTGAAAGTCAGACGGTAAAGAAGGACAAGGAGATTAAAGCAAAATTAACAAACAAAATATAAATATTTTATCTAAACGAAAATTAAAAATGGATTTTTGGCTGTTTGTTTGCTTCCCTAAAAATAGCCTTGTACCCCAGCCAAGCCAAACATAGCCAGGATTTCCCTGGAAAGTTCTGGGCAAAATGGGCAGCTCCCAAATGATGAGCAAATAGTGGAAACAGTGGCTGCCTGCTTCCCCTCAGACTCCATCCATCTCCCCTCACTTCCACTGGAGTCCACAGGAGAAGCTGTAGAGGCCACACTGGGACATGGCATTATGACTGCAACTGGAGAAAGGACTACTCCAGACCGCCAGCACTCATTGCCTTCAGCAGGAACTGCCAGTACTTGGCTTCTGGCTAACATCTCTTATCTAAAGGTGGGCATTTGTAATTGCCAGTGGTCACAATTTAGTGGGTGCGCTGATTAACACCGAAGCCAGGCAGTTCAGTTTCTCTTTTGTGCAGCTGGGATAATAATACTCACAAGGACCTCATCTGTATGGGGAGAGAAGCTCTGAAAGAAGGTGTTGCTGTTAGTGGCATATTCCTCAACATCTTGTTGCTTCCCTGCCTGGCCTCTGGTGAATTGGGAAGGGGGCTCAAAGGTGGCATCCTGTGGCGACATGGAACTGAGGTTGAGGCAGTTTGCTGCTCTCTGTGCTCTGTTGCTGTAGAATAACTGTTGTCAGAGGACTATTTGTTCTACATGCACTGTCGTCTTCTAACATTTTTGTTTTATTAATTTTGCAAGAAAAGCACAAGAACAAAAAAGCGTTGCAGCGAACAAGATATCAGTACCAACTGGGAGATAAAGAACGAAGTAGATAGTTACTGTTACCCACTCTTAGTGTTTGCTTTGCATGCATGGTGTTTTATATTCCTGGGTTTTGTTCTCAGATGTGCAGCAATCATTTCCATTCTCTGTATGAAGGTATAATCATAGGCAACACAGGCTGTGCAGTCTGGCTCGCTTACTTAATTTCAAGGGAAACCTTTAACTTCAGGGATCTCCTGACCATTGAGCTGTTGTTTTAACAGCATTACAGTTGTATTAATTTCGGAGATTTTGCAATCCCATGTTAATCCAAATTCCATTGAAGTCAGTACACAGACACCCATTGTCTTTAGCTGAGGTTGGTTCAGGTCATTGCTCTTCAAATTCTTCTGAGGAAAGGATGTGGATAAAAGGGAACATGTGGTGGTATATCAGAGCTCAGTTTCTTTTTGTTCTTTCATGGGTTAAGTAAAGGCTGGCTAAGAAAGAAATTGAGGTGGGTGAATGATTTTAGAGGACGAATTTTTTTTTTTTTTTTTTTTTTTTTGCGAGGGAACAGGAAGCATGAGGGGAATACAAGGCTGCTCCCTAAGGGTGCAGCAATACTTGTCCCAAATGGGAACAACAGAGTGCTCTGGCCGGAGACTTCTCAGTGCATCATCCCTTCCATGGGAAGATGTGCCATTGTGCCAGTTCCCTTCCTCTGCTCCTTCCTGCTGGACCACAGCACTGAAGAAAAAGTGAGAACCCACCTCTGTTTCTTCTCGATCTGCCTTAGAGGAAGATCCAGAGGAAATAGTGCCATTCACCTGTTTCTGCATATACATGAGCAGATACACTCAGCTATTTGAGGACATGTGGACCCCTTTAATGTTGGTGCATCCCATCCCTGCTTGGCATGCCTCCTGTATTCTTCCAGCCACTCTAGTGCAGTGTGACCCAGCTGCCCGGTGTTTGAGTACGGTTGCCAGGGTGGGCAGCAGTTCCTGCTGGCTGTGCCCTGAGGGTCCTCCACAGGCCTCCTTTCCCTAATGTATTTATAGTGCCGATCCTGTGGTCCATACTATAGCGTAAAGCCTTGATATTCTGGGGCAACAGCTTCAAAAGACCTGGGCTTGAGCGTTGGCCCTGCAACCAACAAGTGGTCATAAGACCTCCTAGAAGGCTGTGTCGACACGTTGTGCCAGCAAGGCAGAAATGCTGAGTTAGCAAGTTCACAAATTCCTGCATCTTGGCTTCTTCCCAGCAAGTGGGAAGTAGAGAGCCAATAAACCTCACAGAGCCGTGTGCCTTTGACAGCAGCACCGTGTGCATTAACTGTTCTATTGCCCCTGACCAGGAGCTGGGGCTCTGGTACCCACTGGACAAGGTTATAGTACTGAATCAACGCATCTAGAGATCTTGTCTGCCTGGACAAAGCAGTGTGTGGTGGCCTTGCTGCATCCATTCCGTTCAGCATGAGTAAGAGTCAGAGGGAGGATGTAGCAGCACAGATCTCGCTGTGAGCTGGTATCAGGAAAGTACACAATATCCTTTCCAGCATGATGGCCCTGCCAGTTTTAGCATGCTAGCTGGATTAAACCTAGTATAGACACATGTACTCATGCTGTGTCTGACTTTTCCTTTTGCTGAGGACAAATGCTTGTGGGTTTGGAGCTAGCCCTTATCTCCAAAAGGTTGTATGGACCTGGTCCAGATGTTTCCTTCAGCTGTATGTATCAATGAAAAATGTCTTTTAATCAAAGACTATTTTTCACAGAAGCTTCTGTTATATTATTGTCTCCATATCATTTTTTCTATGGAAAATGGTCGGGGTAGGAGAAGGAAGTAGGACAGGTGGCTTTTAATTTTTTTCTGACACAGCTTTCAGTTTTCTTTGAGAGGAAAAAGGAAGGAAAAGAGGACTGGAAAAGAGTCAAGGGAGAAAAGGAAAGAAAAATAAACCCTTTTTATTGCTTTTTCATCAAAGTTTGGTGCTGGAAATATCTTATCTACCTTCCTCGTTTTCCTTGTCATCCCTTTATTTCTTGTGTTCCTTTCTCATAATTTCCCTCATCCTGGGCAGTCACTTTCCTGAGAACATAAATAGCCACAAATGCTGATATTTGCGTGGAAGATTGGAAAGGAAACTTGCAGGAAAACACAATGACTCAAGTAGAAATGTGTCTTGGTATCAGCCCTGCAAATTAAGCTGGTGAGCTCTTCCTGAGCTCTGAAGCTGGTCACCAGTCTGGCAAGATACTGAGCCAAGAGCTGGTGGATGTGCTTTGTGCTGGTGTCAGCCTGATAAGCCAAAACCAGAGAGAACATCACTCTCCAGCTGCTCAGGCTTGGTGTAAGCAGACAAGCTTGAGCAAGCAGAGCTGCTCCTCCTCTCCTGGAAGAAGGAGATTTTCCCCTTTCTCTTCTTCACTGGATGTGAAGGAAGGTGGCCTTCTCCTATCAAGTCTGCTGGCTTGAGAAGTGAGGAGGATTTTAAATGGGAATGGTGCCAGGCAGGGAGATTTAAGACCTCTTATCATGATCCAATGCTCCTGACAGAAGGTTTTTAATCCATGGTTGTTCTCCGTCTGAGATTAGCTACTGCTTTTTCCATTGTCTTAAGAGCAGTGGCTTTGCTGGGTCTTGCCGCAGGCCCATCTAGCCCCATAACTTGGCTGCTGATTGGAATTGGATTGCAACAGATACTCAGAGAAAGATGTTCGAGGAGGCATCTTTTCCCATGTACTTTCTCTCTGGGGTGTCATGAAGAGAGGGATCAAGGAAGAGTTGCTTCATGAAGACCTCTTACCCTGCCCATGGTGTTGCCATAGGCTTCTTTGCTTGTAGCCAAGACCTAAAAGGACACAGTTCAAGCCTGATGTGCTCCATCTCCAGGCTCAGTGTTGTATATTGGTGTGGATGGTGGACAGCGAGCTGTTGCATTGAGAAGGGGAGTTGCAAGCACTGGGCAGGTTGCACCTCCCAGTGTGGCTACATAGAACACATGCACTATTGCTGAGCAAGCTGTAGGTCCCTGGGGTGAAGTGGGCTTCTTATACATCCTTTTTTTTCTGTGGTCTCCTTCACATCTACTGGAGCCTGTTCCTGCAGTTGAAGCATGTGCAAAGGTAGAGCTGCAAAAGCTTGAGAAGATCTTGGGGCATCTTTTTAGGCTAGTGATATGTGGACTGTGGTCTGGGAGACTGAGGTGAGCACTATGCAGGTAAACTGTATTAAAAAGTAGTTTTTAGAAACTCAATTATTTCATGTAGATGCACTCCAAAAATCAGACAGTGGAACGTGGGCCAAAAGTTCAGGCACCACTGATTTGTTCTGTGTTCTATTCAGGCAAAAACCTGGTTAATTCTCAGTCAACCCTACACCCTGCCTGTAAAACTGCCTAATCTGGAGTTTCACAGCCTCCCCGGAGCAGTTTGTTTCAGAGCTTTGCTGTTGTCATAGCTAGATAGCTAGTCTGAGATCTCGCTGCAAATTTTGTTGCTAATAAAGATGATTGGTGGGGAAAAGAGAACTATTTTTCTCATGCAAATTATAAACATACTACATTTATCTTTTAGCATTTTTCTATCTATTTTTCTTCTGTTTCTTTTCTGTCCCTTTGATGTATCTCCCTATCTCTATCTCATTTCCTACCTTCCTTCCTCCACGATGATCACTTCTCCTTTCATAGGAGGCAGAAAGAAACATTTGCCATGTTTTATGGATTCCCACTTAATACTGCCTGATCTCTCATTATTAGAAGGCTCCTTCCCCTCTGGTACCTTTGTGTCTGGTACAGATGAGTACGGCAGATCGCTGCGGAGACTCCTGCACTCTTGGGATGCTTCTCAGCCAGCCAGTACCTCCAGCCACATCTTTCTCCTCTCTTAACCCAAACAACTCATGCTCAGATGCTAACGTTATCACTCTTTTCTTCTAGTCTGATGATGCCTGGAGCTTTCAAATATGTTCATTAATTGAGCCTCCTGGGGTGTGTTCCCTGCTGACCATTCTGTGTATGTACATGGAGCCAGTGGAGGGGAGGAGAGAGGAGAGGGCATGCCTGGCACTGGAGCATACGTTCTGCATCCTGCTGGATCGCAGGCTCGCTTTAACAGTTGGTCATTCCTTAAAGCCTCAGCCCCCTGCAGAAGTCGAGAGGGCCTGGGATGCCTCGGAGGGGCAAAGAGACGCAATTGGGTTTGACAGGATTTGCACCACAAATTAAGTGCTGAGCATTAACGTTTGACACTCCAGCTCCATGGAGCTTTTGGGTAACCCCTTGCAGAGAAATCTGTCAGAAACGCAAGCATCCAGAAAGCAGGGGAAAAACTACCCTGCCACCTCCTGTTTTTCACTTCTCAGAGGACGGAAAACACTGAATTGGTGCTGCATGGCCTTGTAAGCTCCAGCGAGCACCCCGACTCCCTTGCCCTGGGCAGGAAGGCACCGTCATGGCAGGGAGCTTGCATGCTGTCACCCCTCTTTCCACACCCTTGCCTTTGCCATCTTGCTGGCACAGGGCTGGAAGTGTGGCCTGCAAAGTAAGCACAGGTTCCGGGGAGTGAAGATCAATATGATGCCCTTCAACTCGGGGGCATGATTTTTCGCTTTCAGCCTCTTCCTGCGCTTCTCACAGCCATAACCAGCTGCACTGTTGTGGTGGCGGGCACAATCACAGTACTTCGAAAGATGTCTTGGGTCTTGTTGGTGGGGGTCAATATTGGTGTTGGAGAGGAGATTTGTGAGGGTCACTGAGAGGGCTGCAGGAAAGGGGGTGGGTGAGTTGGTGCCCAAGACTCTTCACTCTCTGCTAGGGAAGTGCTGAGCTGCTTGTCATCATTCATCCTTGGAAACATTCAAGGCCAGGCTGGACGGGGCACTGAGCAACCTGATCTGGTGCAAGATGTCCCTGCTCATTGCAGAGGGGGTGGACTAGATGACCTTTAAAGGTCCCTTCCAGCCTAAACTATTCTATGATTTTAGATGTAATGGGGATGTGGAGGCAGCAACATCATTCTTTTTGATCAATTAAGAGGAAAAGTAAGAACTAAAGCCATTTAATTACTTTGAGCCAGGGATCTTCCTGCCAAAAGACTAATGGAAGCTTGTTTTCATTTGTTAGATTTCTACTCTCCAAAGGCAGCTGTATTTTCTTCATCTGTCCTCTGTGGTTATGGATTGTTACTGCATGTGCTCTCTGAAACAATGTTGTCTTCCATCCTAGCAGAAGTGCTTTCCTCCAGCTTGGAAAAGACTTGAACATTTTGTGACATGAGTGTAGAAATACATCAGTAGGTCCTACGATAATGAGAGATCGGCAAGCAGTTGTAAAAGGTTGCTCTTTTGATAAAAGTCATCCCTGGATGGGCATCAGCCTTGTGCCAGTCCCAATACAGCTCATCTTCCCACAATATCACCTCATCATTAGAGCTGACTTCCTTCCCTGTGGCATGTGCTTACTGGGAATATAAACAACATCCCTGTGGCAGCCTCAAAAGACAATTCCTTCTGAGCTTCTGTTGTTCTTTTTGCCACAGCTGTGTGGGAGAGCTATTCCACCAGCAGTTATACTGCCAGATCTGAGGGGGAGACAGTGGGATGAGGAGCGGGAGAGATGCTTACCTCCACCCCTGGGGAAAAGCGGTCAGAGGAGCAAGTATAGCCTCAGTATAAGCAACTGGGGGAACTGGGGCTGTTTAGTCTGGAGAAAAGGAGGCTGAGAGGAGACCTTCTCACTCTCTACAACTACCTGAAAGGAGGTTGTAGCATGGAGGGTGTTGGTCTCTTCTCCGAAATAACAAGTGATAGAACAAGAGGAAATGGTCTCAAGTTGTGCCAAGGGAGGTTTAGACTGGATATTAGGAAAAAATTTTATAGAAAAGGCTGTCAGGCCTTGGAACAGGCTGCCCAGGGAAGTGTTTGAGTCACCATCCCTGGAGGTGTTTAAAAGATGCGTAGATGGGGTTCTTAGGGACATAGTTTAGTGTCAGAGTTAGGTTAATGGTTGGTCTTGATCTTGAGGGTTTCTTCCAATCAAAATGATTCTGTGGTTCTATGACTACCCCTCCTTCTCCAGCAAGCTTGAACTGCAGAGGCCAGCTTTCAAATCCATGTACAGATTTTTCAGTGGTAGACCTTGTTGCAGTAAGTTTTAGCCTTCTGACTTTAGGCTTGTTTATCTTAGCTGTTTTTTCAGGAGTCCGAGAAGGAGCCATGAAATGTCTGCGTACCAGAGGCTGGAAATCCCTCCTCCACCAGCTGAAACCATCTTTGTGTTTACACGAGTGTGTGCAGCAGCCTCTCCCTCATGCCATCATCTTTGAGCAGGGGAGAGCTGGCGTGAGCATTCACAGAAGGCAAGGAAACCAGGTCGGGTGAATACTGTCGAAGTAAATTCAGGCTTAGTATTCAAACAGATGTTCATGAATATATTTTGCCATATTTGCAGAGTCTTAATTGTAATCTGACTTGATGGGCACATGAGTTTGAAAGTAGGAGACAGAATTTATTGAAGGAGATACGACCTGGGAGATGAACTACCAAGCTGGGTTCTGGAGAGTGAGGATTCACTTCTAGCTCTGTACGAGCATGAGAAAGTCACTTGGGCTTATTGCTTCTTGCCTCTCCTGGGTCCCAGAGGTGTTCAGACCCTGCTGGCGGAACACTTCTGCATCCTGAGCAGGACAGTTTGTGTGCTGGATTGCATGTTCATTCGTAATTGTTGTTTTCCTTACCTTCCACTCTTGGTGAATATAATGGAGATTTGCCACCTTTTTTCCCTCCTGCCTGCCACTACTCTGTCCCTGAGACAAGGGCTCTCTTCCACCCCTCTTCTGTTTTCTCGGCTTCCACGGTTGGGGCCCCTCCTGCAAAGCCAGGTCTCTGTGAAGTTTTGGTGATACAGTGGCTTCACTGCCTGGTGAACAAGAGGAGCATCTGGGAAAGAAGCCAAAGCATGATTCTACTACAGTGATTATTATTATTGCCATTAGCAAATACAGCAGGAAAAGTTATGATAAACAAGGGAGAGATAAGTGTGATTTGTACGTGTTTAATATTTTCTGTGGGCTTTGTTTGTTTGTTTGGGGTTTTTTGTTTTTGTTTTTTTTTCTTTTCTTTCTTTTCCTCCTTGATGACAAGTACTACTTTAAAGCTAGGGACAGATTGCACAGTTTTCACCTCGAGTCTGGTGACATTGGGGTTGCTCGCTGCATGGTGCAGCACAGGGTATTCAGTCTCATACAACACCTTTCGCTCAGCAGGCAGCAGTCTCCACTGCAAATGAGTCATAGAATCATAGAATAGTTTGGGTTGGAAGGGACCTTCAAAGGTCATCTAGTCCAACCCCCTTGCCATGAGCAGGGACATCTGCAACTAGACCAGGTTGCTCAGAGCCGTGTCCAGCCTGGCCTGGAATGTCTCCAGGGATGGGGCATCCACCACCTCTCTGGGCAACCTGGGCCACTGTTTCATCACCCTCATTGTGAAAAATTTCTTCCTCATGTCTAGCCTGGATCTCTCCTCCTTTAGTTTAAAACCATTACCCCTCATCATATCATAACAGGCACCACTAAAAAGTCTATTCCTGTCAGGTCCTCTCCTTTGATGGCATTTGGAGGGTCAGAGAGGCATTGTCACCTCCCTGAGGGGGGACTCCAAGAGCTGTGCTTAATGCCTGTGCACTTTCTTCACCCAGGAGGTGCCCGCCTTGGCTGGCATGGGGCTTCATCTTGTGCGGACCCAGCTCATGGCAGGTGAGGGCAGCCTCCAGGGGCTGGTCTCAGGTGGAGGATTTGGAAGGAAACAAGCCTGCAGACACAGGGAAGTGAGTAGGGCAGAGGCTGCTTTGTGATGGCAACTGCTAGCACAACTGTCCTGAGTTGGCTATTAAAAACATCAATGCTAAAAAAGGAAGTTTTACCCCTTATGGTAAATGACATGGTACCGCAGACTCTAGAGATGGAAACCTCCTGCACAACTTACTTCGGTGTTGTAAAGCTGCAGCTGGTAAGAGAAGAAATAGTTGCAAAAAAACTTGCAAAAAAATGCATCACCTCTGTGCGTGCTGCCTGGTCTCTTGGTCCCCCCCACAGGCAAACAAAAAGAGAGCACGAAAAAGTAAGTGAAACTTAGTGCTCAGCCTCATGCCCCATGTTCCTAAGTGAGAAACCTTGTAGCAAGATGGCCCACGGCAGTTTGGGAACAATTCTTTCTTCCATTTAGCAACATATTTCTGAGCGCTCCAGAACAGGTCTTCTGCCACAGTGAGTTATGGCAGCCCAGACCACGTAGGGCACAGATGGTTCTTTCCTTGGGTATGATACTGGCTGTACATCCCACATCACTTTGTTAAAACTGGACGTGTTTGTGGGTACCAGCAAACTCAGCACTGGGGCTGACCCACAGAATTTGGTTTGAGTCCTCCCCAGCATTGCCAAGGCACTCAAAGGTTGAGGCCAGTGATGTTTTTGATGCCTGTGGATAGAATCTGCTTTCAAAAAGGCACAACTGGGCAGGTTGAGTCAAGCTGTGACCTGGCGCCTCTGCTAACCCCTGCTAAACAGAGGAGTGCTGTTTAGAAGCATCCCGCTTGTTCCCACCAGCTCTGTGTTTGCTCCCCAGGACAACAGGGTGAGTGGCAGTACTCTGAAACAGGACCTGGAGATCCCTGGTGTGAGCCTTTGCCAGCTCTTGGGAACCACAACAAAGCTTTCTCTGAGCTGAAAGGATAAATGGGGAGAGCAGCGAGTACCTACTCTTGGCTTCAAGAGAAAGGAAAGAGTTTGGAGAGACTTCTTTACGCAGAGTAGCACTGATCTGAGCTTTTAATAATGCAATGGACTTGTAAGTGTTCCAAACTGTGATATTTTTGAATGAATTTTTAATCCAGGGTTTAACATTAAAGATTAACATGTGTGTTTTGGATTTCAAGAAGAGAATTTCCCCCTGAATGGCTAAGACTTTCTCCAGTGGCTTCTTATGGTTTTGTTCTATTTTACTTTTTTTTTTCTTTCCTTTTTTTAACCTCCCTGGCTTCATTAAAGCAAAAAACAAAGGAAACCTCAGCATCCAGGCTGTGCTTGGGGAGTTTTCAACTTGTTGTTAAACCGGTGTCTGATTGGGCTTTTTCATATTAATGCTGCTCTGTGGGCTCTTAGACTTGGCAGGAGTGACAACATCTGTGTGAAAAACTGAGCCAGCTGTGCAGAAAAAAATCTTTCTTAGTGCAGAGCAGTTGTCTACTTTTCTGCTTGGGCATAAGCAGCTTCTTGCATCTGTTACAGAGGGAAAATTTGCAAAGTGTTTTGCTGAGACTAACTCCAAAAGACAAGCGAAGACTGTAGCAGCTTTATGTTTGCAAAAGTTAGCAGCTCTTGCAAAATGAAATTTAGGACATCAGCGGAAGCGGGGAAGAGAGGGCAAGCATAAAATCAGACAGGACTGTGAGGCTTGGTCAGCCAGGGTTAACTCTCAGGACTTGACATCAGAAAAGAAGGTAGTAAGAAAGGAGGCACACTGTCCTGTACAAAACAGCAGCATCTGCATTCACAAAACCTCTTTCCTGCATTTCAACCATGTTATGATGATACTGTATGTTTTTTTAAAACCTCCTTAAGAGGTTCGGAGCATTTTGTGAGCATCTGCCACTTTACTTTGGGGCAGGGATTCTTGCAGAAAGTGTTTGCTCTTACAATCATGTACGCCTCCAACAGAGCTGAACATAGTGAACCTTCTTGGTTATTTTTTTCCTCCTTGATAAGAAATGTGTGTGCTAATTTGAAATCAATAAAATACTTGGCAAAGTGGCGGAAAGGGTGATTAATAGCCAGAGCAAGGCCCATGAATCAGGTGCCGAGGTCCTATTGTTGTCTCACCATTGACCTGCTGCGTGGTGTTGAGGTGAGTTATACCCTCCCTCCATCTTGGTTCTCCTCACTGCAGAATGGAGACCCTGCATTGCCCCAGTGCCTTGCCTGCTAGCATATTTTAGAGCTACCAGTGCAACTTTCTGCACTTGAGTTTTTTCTGCATGGTGCTGGGTACCTAAGTCATGTGCGTGAGGGCTGGCACTGGCTGGAGGTGAGGATGCTGAGCATTTGTGAAAAAACAGGCTCAATGATCTTAGTCTGGCCACTTAGAGCTGCAGATTCCTCAAGCCTGGGTATCCTCTGAACAGGAGAACCTCTCAGCATTAGGACTCCATTCCCTTTGCGCCCTGTGCTGGCACATGCTCACGTGCTGAGAGGGCATGCAGCAGATCAACAGCAGATTTGCATTAATCTGGCTGTGCACATTTTATATATTGGTCCTGCTTCCCCCACGTGGTGTGGGAATTATAAGCCCAAATGACTGGAGAGCGGGGGATTGATTTATAGTTAGCAACACTTGCACCGAAGCTTTCAGTTTTGGGGCAGGGAGGCAGGAAAGGTGGTGCTTCCGAGGATGGGGAGCTAGGGAGAAAGTCTCATTCAGGGAAAGGACAACAAAGTGCTTAAATAAATGTGTTCCTGTGGCTCGTGTGGGAATGTCTGTGCCTGACACTGGCCACTTGAGCACATCAGGACCAAACTTCATATGGCAACACCTACAGCTCCTGAACTCTGGGTGTTGCCATGAGAAGACTGGGCTGGAGGCATTTGTAGCTGAATCTGGCAATGAACTGGTCATGCATTCCAGGGAAGTCCTAATACATCCTCTCTAGTTTGTACCCCCTCACAGTGAGAGTCTGGATTTTTTAGTGGATGGAACAAAAATCAGGAGAAATTTCCAATGGGAAAAGATTCACACGAAGCTGAAAGGTCATAGCATATTAAGTATGTGTGTGTATATAACACTGTACTATTACTGAATAAAATTATGCTGTCAGAATTTATGTAATATCTAAATATATGACAAAAGTTTAAACTGATTGAAACAAAGTGTTTACCTTATTGAACTGAAGTGTGCCGATATTGTCATAATTAAATGGGAAAGTCAAAGCAATTCATTTTGTCTTCACTTACTGAAAATGTCATCAAAGTTGATATTCTTACAACCTATTTTAATTTTAATGAAAACTCTTTTCTTTTTTTCCCAGCGGAAAATTGTCCTTTTACAACCTCTTTCCAACAGCTCAACTCATAATCTGAAACATTCAATTACTGACCTGACATTTGCCAGATCAGAAGACAAATTTGGGTTTTCCTTTCTTTTTAATTTAAATGAAAAAGAGCCTGCCTTTTTTGTTTCTTTTCTGTTTGTTTGTGTTTAATAATGTTAATAACTTTACATCCAAAGTAGTATGGGATTAGCAAAGTTTAAGATGTGGAAGTCTAATGTCTTTGAACATCCCCATGAAAGCTAGTTTCAATCTGATTTCTTTTGGAAACTGAAAATTATGCTTTTATGCTTTTATCAGGCTTATTTTGAGCATCATGTATGAGATGAGGAAGTTTCACTGTGGCTGTGCTTGTTCTCGCTTAAAGGCGCTCTCTCATACCAGCGACCCACAGGAGTTTTGTTATCAAAATGGATGCAAATGTGATTAGACCTTTAAGCCCCGATTTGGCAAGATACTTAAACATGTGCTTAATTTTTAAACATCCAGAGTATTTCCAGTGACTTAACTGCCTTTAGTGGAATTGCTAGGACATATCAAATCAGTCCGTGCACCCGTGTCTGGCTGAGCGGCCCCAGGTCTGTGTGGGCGCTCAGCTGGCCGTGCAGGCAGCAGCACAGGTGAAGCAGGACTCAGAGCTGAGTCACAGAGCACGAAAAGTTTTAGGATGGCTCAAAGGCACGGTGAACACCAAAGAACATCTGCCAAATATCCTTTCACTTGCAAAGCTCGTGTGCTCCACAGGGTGAGAACATGTCATACATGAGACACAAAATTGGGGTGGAAAGAAGATAGCTGACTTGTTGGCATTGCCTCAGCCAAAAATTGTAGGTTGCTGGACTAGATCTTTTAAGAATCTGATACTCCTCCTGGTGACAGCCCTTTCTGACTTCAAAGAGAATGGGATCAGTCTATAAATGAAAAGTTTTATTCTCAGAAGTAGCTAGTTTCTCTCTCCTCAAGGGTTGCTTTATTCTAAATTATTTAGAATCATAGAATCATTTTGGTTGGAAGAGACCCTCAGGATCATCAAGTCCAACCATAACCTAACACTGGCACTAAACCATGTCCCTAAGAACCTCATCTAAATGCCTTTTAAACACCTCCAGGGATGGTAACTCAACCACTTCCCTGGGCAGCCTGTTCCAATGCCTGACAACCCTTTTCATGAAGATTTTTTCCTAATTTTCTATTTTTTTTTTCCTAATTCCTAATTTTATTTTGTTTTTCTTAAGCACCCCTTGAGAGACCTGCCCTTCATAACACCCCACAGGCCATCATAACCAGCCACGGGGTGATGATGATGCTGGAATATCCTGGTAATGGGGAAAGACAGGTAAAGTGGGTACCCCAGGAAGTATTGTGGGGTCTCCTCTTCATTTGGCTTGGAGATGTGGGGCCATTTCTTGGGGAGTAATTTTCTACCCCCAGGCCTTGCTGTTCGTGGTCCCCTGTACTTCCTTAACCCCGATCCCAGCTCACACACTCTAGTGCAGCCCCACACTCTCCCTAACCTCTCCCTCCTGGGACTGCCCTCAGCCCCTCTCCAGCCTGATTTAGGTCTGGCCCAGCCTTTGCTCTCTTGCAGGGAAGCTTACATAGGAAGAACCAGCTCCTTGGAGCCCTCACTGCTGCCCCAAGCCCTGCTGTGGCCTCAGTGGCTTTGTGTCATACAAGCACACCTGTGTGCATGGGCGCGCTCCTGTTTGTGGTGAAGCCCCTCAACATCTGGGTGAGGGGATGCATCGTGTTCCTCTTGTCTTGCTGCCTTGTCATTTCTGGAAGATGCAGCAGCACCAAGGCCTGACCTGAGGTTCCTGGAGGGCTCCCAGAGGAAGTCAGTGATGTCTGCAGGGAGGGAGCCATGCAGCATCACGTGCCTGCATCTTCATCCAGACTGTACTGTCCTATTAGACAGGTGCTGTCCCATTTCTGTCCATTGCCCTCTGCTCTTCCTCCTTTTTGGGGAGGATGGACATAGCTTTTGGTGCATTGGGTAAAAGTAGTTGATCAGTAAGTTGGGACTATTTGCACCGGCCTAATAATGGTTGTGCCAGGGCAGGAGAAAAAGCTGCTCAGGTGTGAGTTTGCAGTCTGTATTTCAGTGGCATTTTTTTTCCATAACGAAGGCAGAAGGTACAGGGATTTGCAGAGTGCATATCTCTACATGCATTCTGGGAGGCGTTTATGAGGAGTGTTGAAAGTCACTGATGAGCCGGTTTTCCCTCTCCAATCCCCACCTCTTTTTGTCTACAGCTGCACCTCGTGTTTCTGCCTCTCCCCACCACACACAAGTCAAATATTCCAGCCTGCCCACCCATCCATCCTACCTTCCCCTGAGCCAGCTCCCCTTACTGGGACTTAATCTTATTGCTTATGGGCTCTGTCCTTCCCACTCAATATACCATTGAACGTATTTAAAACTCGAGTTGCTTTCCATTATTAAGCAGTTTATCACTATGTTGTGCTTTGCTTTTTTTTTTTTTTTTTAAAACCAGGAGAGAAGGAAGAAATTTATTCTTTTGACCATAAATCATTTACAGAGCTGCTGGGCCGTTAATGTATTTTTTATGGCTCAGCAAACAGAAAATAGGAGTGAGTGTCTTAGTAGAGTTTCGCCGACCTGTTTTAATTTCGGCTTCCTAACCCTGACTCTTTGTTCCCCAGTCTTGAGTGCAGAGACATTTCTCTCACAGAGATACAGTGGATACCTTCTCCCGAAGGAGGCCACTTTGCTGTGTCAGCAATGTCACGTGCCATTGCCAGCACTTGGCACTGATCCACAGCACGACACATTTCAGCTGTGCTTGGAAAATATTAGCAGGGAAATGGGATTGGTGGGGGGAACTCAAGGTTATTTTTGCTTTTAGATTCTGGGTAGAGCTCTAATTAGGCTCCCACTTCAGGGTAAGCAAGTTACATACAGCTCTCATCTCATCCCATGCAGCCTCATCCTGTACTTTGCATGTTGTGGGCTCAGCTAGCCTCAGGTGTGGTTATACATAACCATAGGGGTGCTTGATCATACTTTCAGAGACAGTGACTGGCCACGGTGGTTTTTCTCAGCTGTTAAGAGCTGGCTTCTGTGAGGTTTTGCAGCTTGCTTCAGGAAAATGAAGACAATGTATGCCTTTGCATCTCTGTGCCTTTTCCCTCTTTCAGGAAACACAGATACAAATATTTGCAGAGCTTCCCACCTTAAAAGTGCTTGCATGAACATTTGATAAGCTTTCATTCCCAAGTCACTTCAGCTAATGCAACTGTCTATGGTCATTTAAAATGTTCCCACCCCTAGACATTGACTAATATTGGAGAATGCCTCCATTGTAGCAGTGAGCAGAACAGGGCAGCACATCTGCAATGCAGCTTTTCCCTTTTGCAGCAAAGCAAGTTAGCCTGTCCTTACACCTTCCTCAGCAGGTTACACTAATTAATGCCTGACTGTAAGGTGGAGGCACAGGTTCGTTTCTGCTTTTGCTGTTCTTGTGGCAATAACCTTGTGCTGAGCGACAAGGCAAATAGCAGAGGATGACAACATCTTCAGTTACTGCAGCAGCATTCCCCAAAGCTGATCTATACAGGACTAGGGGTGAAGGAGGAGGGGCTGTGTTTGCCACTCTCAGCTTCGTAGAAGACAAAGAGTAGGGAGACATCATTCTGTGCCCAGCTAAACTTTCACTTTCCTCCTTGCCTGTGTTTTGGAAAATGGTGCTCCAAGCATCTCTGGAGGACCTTAGGAGGGAAAGAAATGAGTAGCACCATGTTGCAAGGACCCACCATCCTCTTTGTACCTTGGTTACACTGCCTCATGCATACTTCTGATCTGCCCACCTGACTCCTGGAGGGATGAGTCATTGATGATTCTGATGATGGGCACAGCCAGGGATGGGCAAAGTTGGCACCAAATGGTCCCACAGAGTTGTCTAAAATAGGCTTTCCCACTCCTCCACTCTTTCAATTCAAGGAAGCAATTAATAAGCACTTGAGTGAGTTCCTGATCCCTCCTGGGTCCCCTCTGGTCTTGCTCATCTGCTAAAGCAAAAAATTCCCAACCTCAGTAGTGCAGCTGCTACTTGAGTCCTCTGCAAATGCTGTGAATTCAAGGACTGCTAGCTCAGATCACACCAGCCTCTTTCCAGCCAATGCTGCATGCATCAGAGGGAAGTGTTAAACTTTCCATAATGTACCTAATTGTGCAACACTATACCATGGAGAGGGGATTGATGCATGACCCAGAGCACAGCGATTGATTAGTTTTATCCTAGCTAATGTCATTGTAGATGCTATTTTTTGTTCCTGTCAATGTCCCTTCCTGTTTTTATTATCTTGCTGTAATACAATGCAGTTGTGTTGTTGTTGTTGTTGTTGTTTTTAATCTCTAACTTGCATGCATACTGCACTCAAGGCAGCAGAGATGCAAGGCAACCATCCCAGCTAGCAGGAGGTGTGAAGGTGGCTCTCCTGGCAGCTCCAGCCAGGCTGGATAGAGATACAAAAGAGAAGCCAGCACTGGAGGCATAGCAGGGGTCATTGGATCATTTGGCCCCCAACCCTGCTATACTAAGGCATCTGTAAACTAGATTCGGGTGCTTGTTCCCACTTCGTACATGTTAGCAAGCTGCTCTAGCATTATACTCTTCTCACAGTTCAAAGATGTCTTTTACATTTCAAGACTGTGGCTAATTAAACAGAATCATTAAGATCTGTTAGAAGAGCACTGTTCAGGTTACACAGAGAGCTTGATGTTATGTGATCCCTGCTACATGGAGAGAACAGGCCCTCTCAATTTCCCTAGCAGGTTTGAATGCTCAGCAGTTCAGTAAATCAAACCTTTGAGGTCTAACCTGAGCAAATGAGGATCTCACACTAATAGGGACCTTCTGAGGATACCTGGAGCTGAGTATCTTGCTCAGCAGGACCCAGGGAGTCTGTGGCAGAAATGGGGAAGGAATCAAATTCCTCAGGGTGTTATGAGAGTCCATTTTCTACCCCTGCAAGAGCTAGTCCAGCTCCTCTGACAAGGACATGGGAGGGAACTGACACCATTCTTGAAGTACGTATAGCTGAAAGCTTTCCTGCCTTATTTTGGTCTTAAAGCCCAGTTTTCATCCCCCCTACAGCTGCAGGTTGGGGAGGTCAGGGGCAGGGAGACGTGCTCCATGTCATCTCAATAAGACAGCTGTTTGTAATCCCCCTCTGAGCTGGCCTGCAGAGAAAGACCTATTTCTGAAAGGGAGGGTGGCAGGGATGGTAGTGACCGCTCTTCGCCAGGCCAACAGCTGAGGCCAGAGCAGAGTGGGTAAGCAGGAAGTTTCACTGTTATCTTTCTGTCTAGTTCAGATGAGGTTATAAACAGTAAGGGAGAAGAGTCGGTATGACCAGCACAGATTTACGGGCAGCCAATGTCCCTGATCAGCTGGTGGAGTGCTCAGCAAGAAACGCCGCAGGGCTCAATTCCAAGACCCTGACATTGTGTTTTCTCCATGGATTAGTGTCTGCTAGCCTGCATATCCTACAGGCTAGGCAGCAATCTTGAGATTGCTCTTACTGTGGTAAAATGGAGCTATTTACTTGGGATGCTCCATGCTGGAGAGATGACTAGATACCACCAGTTGTGTCTGATGATTTCTGCAGGGATAAAGGTGCTTAGAGCATAGCTTGGGTTTTGACCTGCATTTAACAGAGAGAGTAACATGGTATAGACCTCAGAGGAAAAGTTAGCGTTAATGTAGGTTTAACATCTATGTAACAAAGATCTTGCCCTAAAACCATGCTAGATGTGATAGTTTTCCTGCTCTTTGTGCCAGTCTGTCCCGCACAGACAGTGAAGATAGGAAGGAAAGAATTGGAAATTATTTTGCCTTATACACTGTCAGGTTACTATCTCATTGCTGGACCTGTGAGCCAGAAAGAGCCAGCATGAGCCTTGTTTTGGGATATTGTTCATGTTCAAAAAAAGGCAAAGAGCTTACTCCCAATAAATTCTCAGTCTGGTGTCTGAGATATTCAAAGTTCAATGCAGCTGTTTCAGGGAATGAAATGGTCAAACTCTGTCCAGTTGCAGTTTCTCTTTTTAGCTCTGAGCTATGTATTTGCCAATCATTTTGATGAGTATAGTGTAGAAAGAGCTGGACAGGATGAGGGGAAGGGACAAGGTTGGCAAGTGTGACTTGCATGGCTGGATTGCACAGAGTGAAGGGCAGGGGCCCAGAAGCACCACTGATGAGACCTCTGGTAATTACAAGAAAGCAGAGGCTACTGAGTACTGAACAAGACTGCTAAGCTGTGCTGCACCATACAGATATTTTCTTGGCCTTTAAAGAATAAACTAGACAAACTTCTGTTGGGAGTGGCTTAGGCAGTGTTGGTTGTATCTTGAGGAGGAGCTATCTGAGAAAGTCTCAGTCCCTCTTTTCTGACAGAAGCATGACATTTTCTTGGCTGTCCTCAGTATGCCTTGCAGGCCCTCTGGGAAGGTTCCCTGTAGCACCTGTACAACATGTCTCTGCACAGACTGAAGCACAGGAGGTTCCACCTAAACATGAGGAGAAACTTCTTTATCTTGAGGGTGCCAGAGCACTGGAACAGGCTGCCCAGAGAGGTTGTGGAGTCTCCTTCTCTGGAGACATTCAAAACCCACCTGGACACATTCCTGTGTGATCTGCTCTGGGTGAACCTGCTTTAGCAGGTGGGCTGGACTAGATGATCTCCAGAGGTCCCTTCCAACCCCAACCATTCTGTGATTCTGTGATTCTATGTGCCCACAAACTGGGGCACAGAGGCAATCACCCTGAGGATGTCTCTGGACAAAAGTTTGCCTTCTCCTTGCTGTGAGCTGGCAGAAAGGCTATAGTGTGGTGGATCCCTCCCTTCTTCTCACCATTTCTCCCTGCTCCCAGTATAATTGTTCCAAGGGGGTCTCTACCAAACATAATTCAGCCTAGCTGGGCATTAGCTCGGATCAGTGCTCCTTTGGAGTTCTTGGTGATGCTGGTTCCAGAAGCAGAGTGGAGTCTACCACAAGCTGCCTACTGACTGGGTGAATACTGCTTTTAGTTAGATTCTGAACTAGCAAGTGTAGCACATCTAGAATGACAGTTCCTGGTGAGAACGGACAAGACAAATATTCAGACAGCTTGTTGAGCAGTCTGTCTGGATGCTGGACAACTTCAATGTTACCAGTGCTTGCAACTGCAAGTCAGGCTTCTTAAGGGGCTTTTGGATGGTTGCTGCACTAGCACGTCCTGGAGGACAAGTACTCCCTGCATCTGTTACTGTCTCCTCCAGCTGTGAGTCATGCCTTCCTGGGCTGTAGGTTTTGCTGCTGCTCAGCGTGTTGAGTTGGCAATGCACCTCAGCTCATTTGGGGTGGGTGACATTTCTCTTCTTTAGCACAGAAGGCAGCTTTGGTCCCAGACTCAGAGATGTGAGGCAGGCCAAAGGCACAGTGACTTGTGTTTTCCTTTCATCTCAGGAAAATGACTACTCTGCAGTCTCCCCCTCTGTTGCCTGCGGTTGCCAGATTGAACATTGTGTTCCTACCCTGTTCTTGGAACTTTTGAATGAACTCATCTTTGCCTCTCTAATGAGGGACCCAAAATGTCATGCTGCCAAAGGCATCTTCACCAGCACATGGCAATAGGATTTCTAATTGCATGGGGATAGGGGGAGCCATTCCCTGGATCTCGAATGCAAGCTGATACAGCTTAAATGTTTATTCTCATTTTCCCCCAGCCACACACATTTCTGCATGCTTTCCCTGGAGGTCTGGAGATGCAAAATTCAAGCAACTGAGTTTTTCTTTTTCCCTTTCACACTTCTCTCTCTCCTTTCTCCCCTGACCATTTGCTTCCCTGGCTTGCCAGTACTGCAGAGTGAACCTGCACCCTGGTCCCTGCATATGCAAAGTCATACTAGCCCAGCACGATGGTTTGACTCAGCCTCCCATGCCATTGAGCATCAGGAGGTTGCCACTAGCAGATGCCAACTTCTGCTGACTTGCCCACAGTTCTTGGGGGTACTTGCAAAGTAGAGATTGCCCTCCAGAAGGTGAGGCATGGCAGGAGCTTGACTTTTATGGTATGAGTGACCTTCCAGAGAAACTTCTATTTTTCTTTGGGAGATCAACACTCCTAAACCAGGCTAAAAACAGGGTGGGGGAAAGACCCCCTCTGTGCCCTGTACTGCAACCCAGCCAATGACAGCCAGATATGTTGCTGAGCATTATTGCCTCTGAAAACCAGGTGCTGGGGATGATCCAGTAGCAGAGGAGGATGTGCCCTTAGCACAACTTCAGCAGCATGACCACAGTGCTTCCTGAAGTCTCTTAGGCCCCTGTGGTGTGTGACCATCTGCCATCATGGTATTATGGACTGGTGATTGTGCATTAGCTGTTCATGTTGTAATCCGGTCTATTGATTTGATATGATGGTGGTGGAAGTCCTCATTTCACTCATGTGGCTGTCAGCTGAGGTTATTTGCTAGTCTTGCTGGTGATCTCTGGCACACAGGTGTGGCAGCAGGCAGGAGCTGGGAACATTTTCAGTCAACTTAGTATGAGTGAAAATTCTAAGATGTGCCCACGTCTTTCAACTTTACTGAATCTGGTATATTCTGAAGCTTCTTAGGCTTGCAGCCCTTCTAGGACAGCTAGCAAACATGTGGCAGCATCTATCTCTTCCTCATACCCAGCAGGGAGGCAAATGCTGATTGCCAGACTGGTCCCTACATGCTTGTATCATGACCTATGAACTATCTACATGGACTCCTTCCTGGATGCAGGGGAGGGACCTGAGTGTGCTACTTGGAAAATCAGTAATGACGCATCAAAAATGAAATCAGTGTGATCTGTTGCCAGAAGAATTACTTGGTCCTGGAAATATGAAGAAATTCTAAAAGAGCCTCTATAGCTGAAACACAGTTCTGCCGGCCAGTTCCGTGGTAGGGGACCAAAAAAAATGGAGCATCTGTTCTAATTAGTGACGAGAGCTCGATGCATTGGGATCAAAGGAGAAAACGGTTTGCAGAATCAAGCTAAGATCAAAGTGTCCTACATACAGGAAGGGCCCGTTCCTCTTTCTGCTGACAGTGGTGTACCCTGCTCTTCCTCCAGGCATGCTGCTTACAGGAATGCTTCATTACTAATTAAGAAGGAGACTGCACATACAAGAGAGGGTGTAATGGCCATTGTAATCCAATTCTAAGAGATGATTTGGTAGTGATCAATTCTTGTTGTGTCTCACAAGTCATTAAACTTCTCTGAATGCTTACAAAAGATCTGGATTGTGTGCCTTTGCAAAAAGAAGACCCTTTACAAAATCCTCTGCTTGATTTTTCTGACCTTTTATGTGTAATTTGACTTAGTAGACTGGGCTGTATGTGTATATCTATATTTGCATTTATCTACCGAAGGGAATTCAAGTCCTTGTTCCTTAGGCTGCATTGAAAAATCCTTATCCCAATAGATATACTAAATTTGAAATTTCTTCCTCTTTCCCGTTTCCCTCCTTTTACATTAATGCAAAGCCGCATTTTTACAACTACTAATTTTGAGAGGTTTAAACCTATAACATTTGGTTGAGTTTTCCTACATGGTGTCTTCCTGGACACGCATGTTTATAAGTGTGTGTGTCTCTGTGTTCATCCACCTGTGTTTTGGGCATGAGTATTGGTGTGGAAGGATGCAGTCACGTAGATCCTTGCCTAGATGGACAAGGGCATGTGTAAGTGTGTTACATTTTCTAGTAGTCTGAGATATAATGAAAGACACTGTAGCTTCTGCAGAGGATTTGATCTTTGCTCTTTCAGCTGTCTCCCTGGGAGAAGGGTCGCACTGTAGTAGTGCCCTCCCAGTGCTGTGTTAACACACCAGCCTACCTCTCTGCTTATGCTGGCAGAAGAGGACTTTGCCTACATTTAGTCTCCTTACTTCCCTGTCGCCTTGTTTCAGCTTACTTGTCAGAAGCGGTTGTGTGTGTTTTCCCCAGCTGTAGCCCTGCAGGTGCCACTTAGCTTAACAAAATGAGTCCTTGCCTTTAAGTGCCGCCTGCCTTGTATGCATCCTGGGCCAAAGAGCAGCTGACAGGCCCTGGGATGCATGAAGCAAAAGCAAGTCTGAGGAGCTGACTTGCCTGGTGGTTTAATGAGACAGAGATGACAGGACAGTGCGGTGGTGGAGGGGTGCTCATCTTCCATGCCCAGGTTCAAAGCAGCTTCCCTCGGCAAGAGAAATGGACGGGGAACTCAGCTCGTCCTTAGTGCCCACCCACCCCCCTCGCAGAAACCACTCCACGGCATTCAAATTAAAAGGAGTGCTATAGTGCCTTGAAAGGGGGAGGAGGTTACGGGGGCTGTGGGGTGCTGCAGGATGAAAGTGGGGTACTGGCATAGCAAAGAGAATATTACGTGTTTTCCTTCCTTTTTTGAATTGTTCATAAATAGATCGGGAAATCTGCAAATGTACTGAAAAATATTTTTACACTGAATAAATTATGCATGTTCTGGTTTAGTGTTTTTATTATTCTGCAGAATGTTTACAATCAATTAATAGTAAATATTAGGATTAGCAAGAGGGTGGTTAGGTATGAAAATCACATCATCTTAATGACTGAGTGATTGATGTAACTAATCCTGCAATGCGAACTGTAAACTTTTCCGCTATTTTTGCTATTAGTGAATACTCACACGTAAGTATCACTTTTTCTGAATGACAAGAATTTGACTCTGTGGGTTTTTCTTGGAGGGGATAATGGATAGGGCTGAAGAACACTTGTTGCTATTCCAAATCAGATGAGTAGTTTGTTTTCCTCTCATGGAAAGCCTCTCATTAAATCTACATTGAACATGGCAGAAGAGCTTTCTGTACCATGTTGGAGCAAGAGGTTAATTCAACAAATGTCCAAAATATTGTGACTCCCTTCACACTGTTTAGCACATGGACGATGCTAGACTGGATGAGTAGTCATGGCAGGGTAGCATTCAAATTTAGGCCTACAGAAAAGACAATCCCTCACCAGGGTCATATTCAGTAAGAAACATCTCTGAAGTGGACATGGATCACTTCTAGCTTTTGGGCTAATGCCACTTCCTGGCTAGCCATAAACAACTGAGGAATCCAAAACCACTCATGGTCTGTTTACCACCGATGCAACTGGAAGCAGATGCCTTGTCATAAAGGTGATGCTTATTACTAGCTCTTCAAATTATTTACTTCCGCTTGCTGCTGACAGCCCTGCATAGGAGATTGATGGATTAAGCTTTCACCAGCTGTTCCTCATCCAGGCACCTAATTCCCTGAGATGTTAGCGCCAGGGATTAACTGCTTCCCCAGGAATTTCCAAAATGTTTCCTATTTTAAAATATATTCCAAGCCTGTGAGGAAATTCAGGCTTTTTTTTTTTTTTTTCCCTGCAAAGTAAGAAACTCATTAGTTTCACTTAGAGAGATTAAAATGGCATTTTGTCTGGCTCTGTTCTGAAGTGCTTCTGAGTCTCCCCAAACTTCCTGGGGCACTGGAGGTGGGAGATACGGAGGAGGGAACAGAAGAAGTCTGGAGGAGGTTGCTGAGGATTTGCAAGATCCTGGGGTATCGCAGCTCCAGAGCAATCAGTCCAAACCCAGGAACTCATCACAGGCTGTTCAGGTGATAGAAACTTTGAATCTGTAGCATGTGAGGCTCAGTGGTTCCAGGCTCTGAGCAGCCCATCTCTCCACTAGGTAGGCTGGGAAGGATCCCAGAAGACAAGTATGTGGGAGACCACTCAGCATTTTTTCTCAGAAATTAGCCTGTTCATTTTATTTGTATTTCAGACAGAAACCTACTGACATGGAGCATTTCACCTTCAGCAAACTAATGTCTCTTGGCAGAAAATAGAAACTTTGCTGGCAACCCTTTCTGGAGTCAAGAAGAGAATAGAGCAGTCCACAGACTACACCTGGGTGCTAGCAATATTCTGATATTGCATTGGAGCTTGAAAACTCTCTGCCTTCTCCTCCAGCAGCCTTCCCTGTCCAGCCTATGTGGAATGCAAAGAAGTGAATTGTGGAAATGCTGGAAAATAGATGAGATTTTATGACATCCTCCATTATCAGTAGTCATTTTTCACCAGCTAGATAGAAATACTTGGACTGGAAAAGATTTAGATTTTTAACCCTTTAAATTAAAAATAGCACTAAAATGTTTCTGCCCATGAAGGACTTTATGAGGGGCAGAAGTAGGGAGAGAGCTGTGTTTCTTCTTTAGCAATACACATTCTCTCTGCTTACCCCTTGGTGAAGACTTTTGGAATGCAGTTGCCTTTTCTGTTTCAGTGGTGTTGGGTATCATTAAGATTGATGGGTTTGAAAACATATTTCATTATCTCCTAGACACAGCTTGGCTGCTCTTCTGGCTTTTTTCTCATCACCAAAACAGAACCTGTTGTTTTCAGAGGCTCTGAAACTAGAGTGCTGTCACTTAAAAGGGCTTCCTATCTGCATTTGCCTGTGAGAAATGTCTGCATGAGAGCAGCCTTATCTGTTGAGGGAGAAATAAAATTCTTTTTAGCCTGAAATAATTTGTAAGGAACAGTTCTGTAACAGGATGCAGCTGTCATGACCTGCATGTGCATGGGGCCACCTGCAGTGCTTGAACTGGCTATCCTTCTCCTGAAATGCTTGAACTGGGTGTCCTTTTCTTTTCAGGTCTGGTGTGTCCTCTGGAGGTGTCAGTCAGTTCAGGGAGTATCCAGGTTGCCCGAGGCCAGACAGCAGTATTGCCCTGCACCTTCACCACTAACGCTGCTCTCACTAACCTTAATGTCATCTGGATGGTCATTCCTCTTTCTAATGCCAACCAGCCTCAACAGGTAGGTCTTTTCTTACTGGAGCTTTCTTTTTCCCCACCCTTTGCATGCTGATTTGGATGCAGACCCTTTACAATCCTGAGTCTTTGGTTGTTCCAGAACTTCATTGCCCCTTCATTGCTAAAGATGACCTCTGGATCTTACATGAATCTGATTTCTTCAGTGCTTTGTTGATGCACATTGTGTCCTTGGCTGCCTCGGCAGGATGTGCAACTGAGGCACATGTATGTGGTACTATAGAGCTGCCTTGGATCTATGGTGGTTTGTGTGTTCAAAAGAGCACAGGAGATGTAATATAGGTTGTGGTACACTGGATATGGGATTTGGAGGACCCGGAGAAACTGCAGGCTTAAACCTGTGAAATCTATGTAAAATGTGCTATAAGACATGGCCTCTCATAGACTTATCTCCCCTTTTACTTCCCTCCTTACCTTTTCACTGTTCCTTATGCAAGTCCATTCTTATGAACATTAGCAAAAAAGAGTCAATCACGGTGGACACAAGAATCGTATAACTGAGATCTGCTGGCTTGGTTTTTGCCCACACACTCTGACAGCAGAAGAATGCCATTGCTCTGAAATGCATATGTCTTGGGTCACACTGCCCCCATCACATTCGGTATTCAGTTGTGAGAACCTGTGCAGCAGAGTACTTGCTCCTCAGGGACTTGGTCTGAGTTCACACTGCTACATAAGCTTTCTGATTGTAGAGGCTGCGCAGATTCAAGGGTTGCATTGCCTGTCATTCAGTTCATCCCAATGATCTTCAGTAAGCATTGTCAAATCATGGCAGGATCTTACTGGCTGAGAATCAAAATGATACTGTCCACTGGGCGGATGCTTTCCAGCAAAGTACTCACTGACCTGCAGAGAGTCTCTGCTTCTCTACGTCAAACCTGTCCAGATGAGTAACAGCTATTGTATGAAGTAGGCTGGTATTGCCAATTCAGCTGTGCCAGAAGACTTGGGTATAAATCTGATCTGTTACTATTATTGATATAATGTTTCTGCCTGGGACAACTGTAAATTGAGGTGTGGTTATTTAGAAATGCTTTAGGAATTGGTTATTTCATCTTGGGAAGCCCATGTTTTGCTTGCTATTCTTCCTCCTTGCTCAGCTCCTGCAGAGTGTTGTTTGAGCTTTCCTTTCTTTTCCAGGTTATTCTCTACCAAGGGGGTCAGATCTTTGGTGGTGCACCCCAGTTCTATGGGCGAGTGGGGTTTGCTGTGACAATGCCAACCACCAGTGCCTCCATCTTCATCAACAACACTCAGCTATCGGATACTGGCACATACCAATGTTTGGTCAACAATCTTCCCGACCGAGGCGTCAGGAATATTGGAGTCATTGGACTTACTGTCTTGGGTGTGTTTATTTGGATTATGGGGGAGAGGGGATCCTCTGTGCATGACAGTGCATCATAGCAGAGTAATGTGGTAGTGTATGCATTGGAGCTCATGGAGATCCTGTGGTGAGGGACGGGCTGCCTTGTGGGTATTGTGGGAGTTTGTAGGGCCCATAGTCTTCATATGCAGGTAATATATAATGCAGTTTTAAAATATGGTGGAGAGAAAGCTTTTGTGGCAGCATTGTGACGTGAAGTTGCAAAGAAACATGAACAAAGTATAAGGGCATCCTGGAGAGCTGAAGGGACTGTAAGAGTTTTGTACATAGCAACAGGAGAAGAGAAGGACTTTAGATCTTTGCTTCGTTTTCATTAAAACAATTAATACTGCATGCTCCCTAGGATGTTAAATACTCCAGAGTGTGTGCCATTAAAGGGATATGAAGCAAAACTCAACCACAACAAATTCTGTTTGCAACTCTGTTAGCTCCCACAGAAATGTTCACCTTCTTTTTCTCTAGGAGGGAACCTAAGAGTACTGGGTCCTGTGAAAATCAGCAGTAGTCTGTAACCTTGATGGGCTGGTGGGTCAGGAATCTTTGTGAATTGTCATCCCCCAAACCTTAACGGGTTTTTGTCTGCTGCCTCCCTCTCATCCCCTTGTCAGCTCATGCCAGTGACCTTGCTTTCCCCAGCAGCACGTGTCCAGAAAGAGCCTGTCCCCCACTGTTTGGTCATGTTTCCTGATCTGCTGTCATTTTCCCCTCTTCTCTCGCAGTTCCTCCTTCTGCTCCGCTTTGCAGAATCCAGGGGTCCCTGGATGTGGGCAGCGATATCACACTGACCTGCAGCTCAGAAGAAGGCATCCCCCGGCCAACATACCTCTGGGAGAAACTGGACAATGTTCCCAAGTTGCCCCCAACTGCCACACAAGGTGCTCATTCTGTTGATTATCCTACTGTTTCCCAGGTGATAGCCTGGGTTTTCCTTTGTCTGAGCTGCCAGAGGTGGCATGGCTCATTTTGTGTCTGCCATCACTCGCATGGTTGCTTTACTGGAACGAAGATTCCTAGAGCCCATGGTGGACTAGGTACCCTCCAGTGGTCACTTAAATTTTCAGGGTTTTTTTTGGTACAGAAGCATGTTCCCCATTGAGGAGCAAGGGTTTGGTTGAATGGGAGAGAGAGAACATGGTTGCCAGATGTTGGCACATGGCCGGAGATTTCAGCTGCTGACTCACCTGCATTTTAAACTAAATGAAAGGCTCATAGATTGAAAACTGGGAGAATAGAGGCAATATCATCCCAGGAAAATACTGCAAGCTTCTCACGCTGAGGCCACTGTTCTCCAATTAATTACTGCCAGAACTGCCTTTCAGATGTGTGTAAAAGCAAGGCTCAGATCAGACTGGGTATTGCCCAGCCCCAAGTACCATCCAGAAGATTTCTTAACATAGGTGTCCTGACAAAGTAGTGATAGCTGTACTTTTGCCCTTTATCTTGCTGTATTTTAAGAATACTCAAGCATTTAAGTTTTACGTAATTCAGGAATGAGGAAAATTGGCAGAGCAAAGGGACAGGGAGCCCAGGGATGGGAGACAAAGTGTTCTGCAGGGCAGGACTGAATTTAGCGGATAGATCTGGGTATAGCTAATTGCACATCTCTTCTTTCCTGCCTTTTCTCACACAATGCTGAGAGTCCCAAGCTTTCATTTGCAGAAATTCATCTATAAGAAGAAAAAGAAACATCTAGTATAAGCTCCTTAAGACCTAATCTTGTGTGTGTGTGTGCGTGCGCACAATACTTCCATCTCAAGGTTATTTCTTAATTTATTTATCCTTAAGAGTCTCACACCAAAATTCTCTGTTTGCTGGCTTTGCCTTTTCACGGTTTTCCTGAACGGGGGGGAGGGATTTAAATCCTTCTTTTCTCTCTGACTAGACCAAGTCCAGGGCACTGTCACTCTCCGAAATATCAGCACTGTGTCCTCAGGTCTTTACCAATGCGTGGCTTCAAATGCCATTGGAACCAGCACTTGCCTTCTGGACCTGCAAGTCATTGCACGTAAGTATTTTTCCAAGGGAGGCTTGGCCACCTGCTTCTGTCTTGTGGCAGTAAACTGTGTAACCATGTTTGTGGTGAGCCACCATGTGCCTCTCTACTAGAAGATCATTGTGCCCTGGAATGGGGACGTTGCCTTTCCCCACTCCCAAGCCACGGTAGCTTCAAATGCTCATAGACAGCCACAGCCCAGCACTGATTTCTTCTCCATTCTCTGTTCAATTGTCCCCACAGCCCACCCTCGGAGCATTGGCCTGATTGCAGGAGCGGTGGCCACAGGTGCTGTCGTGCTTGTTGTTTGCATTGTGTTGGTGGCCGTGGCACTGTTTTACTGGAAAAATAAACACAAAGAAGAAGAAGAGGAGGAGATTCCCAATGAGATAAGGTAAGAGCCAGGGAAAGCCGGTGTCAGGAGACCTCTGATCACCCAGCAAAAGCAGCAGCTGATAAGAAGGCAATCAGAAAGTTCACTCTTGCTAATCCTGAGTGTGTTCATCTGGGTCAGGGGAAGGTGTCCATATCTGTCCAGAAATAGGAGACAGCAAATAAAAATGGTAATGATACATTTTGTTTTCAATGTTGCCTTTATTGAGAAGTTTGGTTTGACATTGTTAGCTCCATAGGAGAGTGTCTCTGTACATGGTGGGGATCCTGACCCACAGTACCAAACAGTGACAGCTGAAAAGCTCTGGAGATACAACTGTAATCTTCTCTGGTGTTAAGGCCACAGTGTTTCCCTCTGGTAGCTTCCTGCAACTCCCCTTAGGATCAGCTTCTTTGGTTGTACAGGTACAGTTGTATCGATTCTCTGAGCACCAGTGGCTGTGACAACCCCTGGTTTTGCCCCCCTAGACACATGAGCGCAGGTTCTTAGCATCAGTGGTGTGCACACAGAGCAATTAATGTGCGCAAAGCTGGGTCCTGCAAAGAGGCATGAGCAAATAGACCAAGGAGGAATGCTGGTTCATGTTGGTGCTGTCCTTCACCTTGAATTGATGGTGTTGACCCTAGCAGAGTGTGGTGGTGGGGAGGGTCCTGGCAAGTGGGGCATCATCCTCCATGTGCCCACACACCCTCTCTTTCCTAGGGAGGATGACCTGCCACCCAAATGCTCCTCTGCTGCAAAGACATTCCACGCCGACGCATCCTCGTCAGAGAACGACACCCTCACCTCCTCCAACACCTACAACAGCCGCTACTGGAACGACCCCAAAGCCAACCATGCCACAGACTCCTTCACCCGCTTCAGCAACAGCAATGATGCCCAGCAGCCCCCTTTCTCCCGCTCGGGGAGCACAAGCACCCGCCCCATCTATGCCAACGGCGGCCAGCCATCCCCGGCTCCCCCTAAGACGCTGGTGGTGACAGCCAGCACGGCGCCATCCCCTCAGGAGGTGATCCGGAGCAACGGCTCGGTCAGCAGGAAGCCACGGCCGCCGCACACGCGCTCCTACGCCGTCAGCCAGGCCACGCTGGAGCGGATTGGGGCTGTCCCTGTCATGGTGCCCGCACAGAGCCGGGCCGGCTCCCTTGTGTAGGGCCAAGCTGGCAGCCAAGATCCGAGCAAGGGGCCTCTTGCACCTGCTGGGGAGAAGAGACCATACTCCTTCCTGAAAGGCTGCGAGGTGGTGGAGGGACACACACACGCCTCTTGCGCTCACCCTCCCCTCCTGAGGCCGCTGCTGGACGGTGGGACAGCCCCGGCTGTGCCGCATCCCCCCTCAGCTGTTGGGGCTCCCCGTGCTGGTGGATGCCACAGATGTGCCAAGGCCAGGGGAGCAGGGAGGTCGGGACACACTCCTGGCTGCTGGTCCCCGGCTGGGACGTGCACCTGGCCCTGACCTTGGCGGGGACTTTTGCTTTTGTTTCCCATTGGTTTTGTTGAGGGTCAATTCCATCCATTTGGGTCTTTCAGGGAAGTTTTGGGAGAGATATATATATATATAATTTTTTTTTTTTTCTGTTGTTGCTGTTTTATTTCCAAGAGGATGACAGCCTGCATTGGGGCAGGGAGGGCTGAGCTGGGAGAGGTGCTGAGGCAGGATTTGCCTCAACATGGTGGTCTCAGTCTCCTCCCCAAAGCCTTGGCCCCACTGCCAGGTGAGGAGGGCGGTGGGCTGAGGTTGGGTGTGAGGAGACCCGGGCCAGGCTGGAGGGGTGAGATGGAGGCACAGCGGCCAACCAGCCCAAGCAAACAGCTGGGTGAGGACATGGACCAGGGAGCGTTTGTCTTTATTTTTTGCAATTCTTCCCCCGCCCCAACACACACACACAGACACACACAGGTCCTCGTCAGACTGGGTGTTTTTCCTGTGCTAGCTCAGGGTGCCGCCAGAGCCCTGTTCATGGCTGTGGAGGATGCAGCTGTCTGAGCATCTTTTCCTGAGGGACTCCATGCAGGGCGAGGGTGCCTCACTGCTGCTGCTGTAGGGCTGGTTTTTTTTTTTTTTTGGGTGTTGCTGGGGTTATTCAGGAGGCAGAGAGAAACAGGGTGGTGTGGCAGAGCAGCACGCAGGTCCAGAGGTGTCTGCTGCCCCTGGGGCAAGTGGCTTCAAATCCCACAATGCCAGTGTTTGCATGGTTGGTTGCCTTATCAGGCTATCCAGGTCTGGCTGGCATGGCACACGTTGTGCTTGGGGTCCATCCATGGAAGCATCACATTTTTTGTCCCTGCTTTCCCACATGCACAGATTTCCCAGACACTGAGGTTCACTGGATTTATTTCCAAACCACTTTACTTAGAGTCAAATCAGGGGCTTAATGGAGGGGGTGACTCTCTGAAAGCCCATGTGCTATGTCTCTGCCTCTTCTACTTCCCTTAATGTCCCAGGGCCAGGCACTGGTGGCATCTGCCAGTGGTTCTGCCATCTCCATGCAGCCTGGGAGTTGGTTATGGCTGGCACCGATTATTTTTCTATTGCAACTAAATAGCCTTAATCAAAGCCAAGAGCTGAAACTGCTGAAGGAACCTGGTGCCATTTGGAGGGCTGGACTGAGGTCTGAGACCCTCCTAGAGAGCACAGGCTCAAGGGGTCCATGCCTGGATGGGTGCCTAGGCCCTCCTGCATAACACCAGCCCTGGCACATGTAAAGGCAGTGGTCACCTCCAAAAGGACCAGAGCCCTCTCAGGTCTGCTCTTGGAAAAGCAATGTGGGAAGTCACAGGTGACTTTCTGCAGCTCTTACATTGGAAAAAGGGTCTGTTTAATCCAACAGACTCTTCCTCATCCCTACTTTCCTTATCCCGGCACGGCTTTACTTTCCCTAGCAGTGTACAAACGTTGGGCAGGGCCTTCTGCCTGAGCAGTACCTTTCAAATGTAAGCACAGACTCTGAGAAAGAGGAGGGAGAGGTGAGGGCTGGGTTCCCACATGGGCACACTGGTGTTTTGGGAGGTTGGGGGCTCTCAGGCAGCACTAAGTTTGAAGCTTGGCTCAGATTTTGTGCCTTTTTTGAAAAAAAAGGAAAAGGAATAGAAAAAGAAAGAGGAAAAGAAAAGAAAATGAAAAGGAAAAAGAAAAAGAAAAAGAAAAAGGAAAAAATAGAAAATGAAAAGGAAAAAGAAAAAGAAAAAGGAAAAAATAGAAAATGAAAAGGAAAAAGAAAAAGAAAAAGAAATCTAACCTCTCTTCCTTCCCCCTCTACACCACTCCATCCAGAATGGGTGCAAACCCCTGCGGTGGTGCAGGCAGCTGCTGTGTGTGTGTATACACGTTTCACCAGAGCAGTCCTCTTTCCTGCCTGTCTGCTCGATTTGCTGCTGGGTGGTAGGATTGATGGGGAAGAAGAGTGGTTTGGAAACCGTAATGTGGGAGGAAAAAAGAAAATAATCAAAGAAAAGCCCAGACATGCTCTCTCTGCTTTTGTAACAAACCTCGTGTGACATTTACAGGAACACTGCCCTCAGCGGGTCCCCTCCTCTATTGGGAAAGCTCTTCTGGTTCCTACCCTCCATAAGACTGTTTGCTCCTCTTTCTTTGTTCTTTCTAATTGTCTAAAATTCAATAAAACTTTATTCATATAAAAAAAAGGACTTCTTACTGCCTGCTGCTGCTTTCCCCTACTCTGGCCCCCTACCTAGTTCTGTAACTACAATGAATGTGGCTGTTAATGCTCATCCTTGATATGACTGTCAGTAAGCAGCGACCATGCAACCAAGACCTGCATGTTATTAGGCCAGCCAGTTTGGTGGTGAACCCTGGTACTATAGCTTTGTTTTTCTCATTCATAATAGTCTGACATGCTGCCCTTGAAGGTGCAATTTCCCAGGCTTGCAAGGTCTCTACTTCTCTAGAGGAAGGTGAGTTTTATTTTCTGTTGTTCGGCGGGGGATATCTTTTACAGCTTTGAGTGATGTGGGAAAATGTTTTTTTAAAATTGCCTAACTTTGCTCATGTATTGGTTTTCCAATCTGAAACATAGCATGTTCATCCCACATTCAAAATCTAAGGCAGTCAGAAGGATGGTCCTCACTGACTTTCTTGGGCTTTTGAATACGCTTGATGAGGGACACTGCCAGGAAGTTAACAAAAGTGATGATCTGCATAGACAGAGCATGGAAAATTTCAGTCTCTGAGCATTCACACTTCCAGGGCATAAGGGGACTGGGAAGCACATACTTCTTAGTCCGTATCAACAGCTGCTGGCAGAAGGTTATTATTAGTTTGGGCAACCTAATATTTTGCAAAAGAATTTTCATTTTTTCTCTCCATGTTTCGTTTTCCCTGCTTCTCTAAAATCCCCCAGATATTCTGAGATGATTATTAAAACAAAAAACCTACAGATCCAACAGCAGTGGTAATTCAGCCCTGCTGCACATGCATCGTGTTCTCTTTCCTTGGTATTTTTCAACACCTAGTTTAAAATACTCCTGTAAAAGTTTTTTCAGCTATAGGCCTTAGACTAAATGAGATGACTGCATTGCTATTTTCAGAAAGTTGCCATAGGAAACGTAGAGTTTGCATTTTACATCTTTTGATTGTGCAACCTTGATGTGACCTTAATAGCACCTTTGCATTTTATTCCCACGATATCCCTGTCAGTATTATGCTATACTATCCATTCCTTCTCACTGGCCTGCCCCTTACCTCATTCTCCCGCAATGCCTCTGTCTATTGATCTACAGCAGAATTTCCTAAGATTAAGGATAGTTTACTAGGTTTGTGCAGCACCTAGTATGCTGGAGCTTTAGCACTTAAATTCTACCTGGTGAGGCATTGCTTCAATACAAATATCTAGCCAAAAATAATACCAGTTAGATGACTTGATAGTGGTCCAGAGCAACTATCATTAAAAAGCAAACAAAGGTTCAAGCTGTTATGGTTCTAAGTGGAAGTTACTGCTGAAATTCTTGAGTTTGCTGACAGCCTTCAACCCCAGTTGTGTAGTAGGGATTGTCCAACACAGCGGGTGCCACAGATGTTACTTTAAATGTCAATATGTATCAGTTATATCACCTTCCACCGAAGAATATCAGAAGGAAACTTGTTTTAGCACAAGCATTAACTCCACATTTGAGTGCTGAGACAGAAAAATAACTATGAGAGGATGCTTCACACTTTAGAAGTGGGCATCTTTTTAGAGGTTGGTATAGATGAGAGCTCAGTTTAAAACATTTGGGAAATCTGGTCTGTAGACTGTGAAAAGTTGTTTGTTTTTTTTTTAACTTACACAGCTTTTGGACGTGGATCTGCTGATTCATCTGAACTAAAAAAAAAAAACAAAACCACAACAACAACAAAAAAACACCAAAAAAAAAAAAAAAAGAAAACAAACCCACACAAAACCAAAACCAAACCAAACCAAACAAAAAGAACAACCAACCAACCAAAACCAAAGACAAAACAACAAAACCCAGATGCATGTGCTTCAACAAACTCCTCTTGCCAGAACATAGATGAGTTTCCAGCAGAAGCCAGTCTACCAGATGATGTCCTGTCCAAGACTGCTTGGCTTCCCCAAAAAGACCTGGGATGCTCAGGAGATCAATTCTCCTTATGTCATAGTTTAGCTCCTCATGAAGATTATCTCAAATCAGGGTAGCCTCAGATTACACCCAAGACCAAGGTAACTGGGTGATTGATTTGGTACTGGACAGAGGAAATCAAACTGAATTGTTTTTACTCTCCCTTTCCCCCACCAAAAGGAAAAATACTGGAGGAATTTTTGTGATAAATTTCTGGTTTCATCAAACACATTGGTGAGTTTTTACAGGTTACTGGATTTCTCTTGAAAGCAACATTTTGCATTCCAGGTTCATCTACTTTAGGCACACGAGTGCCTTTCTGTGTCTGCACTCTAACCATGATCTTCCCAGCCATGGTGCTGCTGGTTTGTGAGCAAGTGGATGAGGCTGTGCCTGTGTGTACCAACACCAGGTGCACCTAAAATGGTTCAGCAGATTCTGTTAAGACAGTCTTGCACATTCGTAAGACAGAAGGCAGGGAAAACTGAGGAAGTAGATCCCTCTCACACGTTCACTTCAGAGCAAACCCAACACGTCCTCCTATTAACTCATATGGCCTCTATTAAAGGGAGGCATGGAGCAGAGCCGTTGTGAGCTGTCTCGATGACTGAGCTGCCCTTCTCCCTGCGTTGTTTCCAAGTGCTGCTGGTCATCCTGCCTGCAGCTTGTTCTCCTGATGCCAGGAAAGCAGGACTTCCCTCACTGTGCCTTTGTTACAGCTCTGCTCTTGTGAGTAAGGCAACACGTGTTCGTAAGGATCAGGAATATGGGTGTTGAGAAAGGGAATTCAGCGTCACCTGAGCTATGTCTCTCCTCAGGTGGGAAGTAGGTGAACATTAGGGACAAAACATGACTTGAAAGCAGGGATAGTGAAAGGCTTTGCCTTTTATTTTTTTTTTTCAGACTGCTTTCTTCCATGTTTGTCTCTGCATGCTGCAAATGCTGGGAGGATATTACCAAGGATTACAGGTCTGTGACCTCCTAAGCAAGGAGAGGCACACACAAGACATGTTGTGAGCTTGGAACTAGCTCAGAGCTCTTGCTGCCAGCTGCAGGTAGTGCAGAGAAAGGTTTCATTAGGTCATCTACACGGCCATGGAGCGGGGAGCAGCAGATAATATGCAGCAAGAGTTTCAAGCACAGATTCCTGAATGCGTTTTTTGGGGGGAAGAGGAACTTGGTAGCCTTGGGACTTCCCAACTCTAGGGCTCTGGAATATTTTATTTGATGAGTTTCCATAGATGACGACAGTTAAAAAGCACTTTACTTTCCCCGTGGTAGAGGCTCCTTTGCTTTAGAGAGCAGTGCTGATGTGTAGGAATGGGACAGTGCGCATAGCTAAGGATCAGACTCTTCATTAAGCCTTCTAATGCCATTTTCTACTAGTCGTTTGTTCCTGATTTCCTCCTTCCCCCCCACTTCCTCAGTAACGTTTGAATGATAAAGTGGGTTGACAGGAAATTTAATCTATTTGTGTAGAAAAAAACTCAAGCAAACAAAACAAACCCCCTGAAACAAATAACAGCAAAGAAGAGAGGGGATTAAGACACAGCTTGCATGGCTGGCTGGCAAGTGATTCTTTAGCACTGGATGTAGTCTGGGTCAGGTCATGGATTTGGTCTTATTAAATCATATTTGAGAAGGGATGCTGATGTGCTTCTAGTTGATATGCTTTAATGGGAAAATGGATGTGGTGCAGGCAGACAGAGAAACATTGGCTATGGGGCTCGATACAATAAAGCCCAGATGCTCTGTTGTTTAGCTCTCTTGTGTTTAAACCCACTATGTTTGGTACAGAGGCTGAGCTACACAGCCTCCCTTCTAGCTTCTTAGATACGATCAATATCCACAGAAGTTCTCTGAAGTAGTTATTTTTCTTGAAGGATCTCAAAGCACTTTGGCAAGCCGACTATAGCAGTCACCAGGTCATTGTCCATGTGAACACATATGAGGGGGAAAAGGTGTGTGATTTGGGTTGCAGCAGCAGTACTTTAAGCTGTGGCAGTTTCTAAGACTGCAAAGTAGCCTAGCAACTCTTTTTTAGTGTTCTGCATCACTGGTAGAACCTTTCCACTCATGATCCTCTCCTGTCTCCTTAAACTGAGTCTTGTGGTGAAGGCATATATGTCCCTGTGTTCCACATGAAGAACTAAAGGCAGCAGAGGCTGGAATTAGCTCAGCAGAGAAGCCAGTGCAGCATAAGATTCTTAAAATTAAGATGCATGATTAGGGCTAGAAACTATTACAGAAATGTGTCATGATCATCGTTGGTGCTTCTTCTTTTTGGCTCTGCTTTGCCGCTGTGACAAATATGCACAAACCCAAAAACTGCCTTTTTATGACACAAACCATGGAAGTGGGTTAAGAAGCACATAGACCCCCCTGCCAGCAGCTCTTCCCTGGATGTGCTTACTCAATGTTTGCAGTACACAGTCTGTTCCTGCTCCCTGTAAACACAATCTCCATGTTCTCAGTTTTCTTTGCTCATCTTCCTTGCGTTTGAATGCATCCTCCACACACCCATCCATGCTCATGTACATGAAAAAATGCTGAAAGCGGGCATGACTGTAAATCCCCCGTTCCTTTGCTCAGCCCAGTCACCTAGAACAGGCATCCCATTTGTGTTCCAGGCTAACCTGTTGCACATCTTTCAATTCATGACGAGTTTTGCCACTCCTCTTGCCCTTCCACAGGTTGCACGCTGGCCTAGGGAAAGTTGGTTACTTCTGGAAGAGTAAATAGGGAGGTCTCGGTCTATTGTCCGGAGAGCGGCTGAACACTAGTCCTTTATTTACTCGCTGTCCAGATTTGGGTCACAAAGCTCGCCTTTTTGGTGGCTCTACGGTGACATCCTCTGGAGGGAAGAACAACTACAACGGTTGCTCTTGGCCACTTGTTCAGCCTGTCTGCACCAAGCTCCACTTCCTTACTGGCTGGAAGATTGGTTTCTTTCCCTTGTGGTCCTGCAAATAATAAAGTTCTCTGTGCCTTGAGTATGAGCACCTCTTCCTTTTCTCCTGTAATTGTTACTCAGGAGCTGCCTTCATTGCTGTGGTGTCTGCTATGCTGTGATGAGGAGACTTGAGTGCTTTTCACCACGGCCTGCTTTCAGCTTCCCAGCTCCTCCTCTTGTTCTGATGCTCTGTGATTCAAAGGCAAGGGAAATGGGCTGGTGCATGTGTGTGGCTGGGGAACTGATGGGCCACAAATAGTGTAAAAAGCTGCTGTTTCCTTATTTAACTGTATCCACCAGTGCAACTTTCTTATGGGCTCACAACTGACTTAAATTTGCTCTTCTGCTCTGCTGTTGAGGTTGAGAGGGGCTGCCTGGCTGAATTTTGTAGCTCCTCCACACTGGAACAAAGATTTAGAGCTTAGGAGAGCACCCAGCAGAGGATTCACTGCAAACTAAGTCTTATGTGCCTGCCAGCCAGCTCTGGAGGATCCAAAGCTTCAGTGAGTTTGTGAAACCAGGACCCATGTCCATGCTCAGTAACGATCTCAGATTAGTTACAACATCGAGGACATCTAGAGTTCGGATTCAGATGTGAGAGCAAAGTACTTGTTCAGGCAAGTCTGGTGAAGCTTTGGTTTAAAAGGTAAGGTGATTATATGCAAACCTTCCAAATTTAACTTTCTTTTCAGCTATGCATGGACAGGAAATAGAAAATATGACCCTAATAGATTTGGGAAGTGACCAAGTCTCCAAAGCTTTTCACATTATATAGAACGGTTTCCAGCCCCAGGTGGTGGGTTCACAGAATATTAGAAATCAGAGCTTGGTTCTGGATCTGTGTTTACCAAAAGCTCATCCATGAAATGGTCCAAACCACAGTTCTAAGACCAGCTACTCAACAAATACAGTTTGCCTTTGAAATGCAGCTTATAATCCAGATATCTGTGCCATGCCCTTATTTCTATTCTTGTCGGTCAAGTCAAGAACACAGAGCCCATGGGTCTTTTCTGGTAGCCTTTCAGCTGGGCTTTAATATAAACATCGTGCCCCCATCTCTCTGCAGCACACACTAGGTACACAGTAGGTCCAGCCTTTCTTTCAACTGAAACAAAGTTCCTTGTCCACTGACTGGAAGGGAGCTGCAGCTTGCTGGCTGTGTCATAGTTCTGGAGTGCAAGGTCTGCATTAAAATTGATTAAATCAGTCTCTGCTAGTTTTAAATGATTTTTGTTGACCACAAAGGATTCTTGGGCTGCAGATTTTTTTTTTTTTAAACAAAGGTTTTCGGAAGTTAACTGTTACTGTCTGTCTTGTAGATATAATGACCATGCAGGTTCGCGTCATATTTTAGTTCTCAAAAACTTAAATCTCAGTATTAGACTTGTGTTATCCAGAGCTCTTTGCAAATCTGTTGCTTGTTAGCATGAAGCACAGAGGGAAGGGAACAATCCTCACATAAATGCAACTGCTACACAAGGTAGTAGTGGAAGACAACAGATACTAGGTGCTAAGTAGTTTGGAATATAGTCACTATGATTCTTCCCAATGTATTGATTTTTTAGATGCTTTTTGTTGTTCATTTAAAGCTTCTGGTGGTGTTTTTGCAGCTAAGCTATACTTAAGAAACAGGAAGAGTATCCCTTTTCATATTAACAGATTACCTTTAACACTTGTACTGTCAAGGCCATTGAAGTCACTGGTAATGGCTCCCTGCCTGCATTTTCCTCCTGGTCTTTAGCAGCAATAGGATCAGGCAGAAAATGAAATTGTGGTGTGGCTTAGAGAAGTAAAGAGAAACCTCTCTTACCTTGTCTCCATCTGAGAGTAGCATGCAATGAAATGGAGTTCTTAAACTGATTGAGTTACCTTGGTACAAAGCCTGATGTGTGTGTGCGTGCATTTCAGGCTGAGAGCAGTGTAGTTTGATTTAGGGGAAACGGATGACGGCAGTATTCGGTTAACTTGCAGCAGGGGTATTCACCCACAGTAGCACTCCAGTGTACTGAACAGTGGTTTGCAGGCCAGCTGGTATTGAAGCCATAAAACATCTTCATATAGTGGAGTTGTTAGCCAAGTTATGTTCAGCAGCCAGTCACATCTCAGACACTAGGGAGTTAAATTCAAACTCCTTTTTGAACTTAAATATAAGTGTTCTTCAAATATTTTTTTATTTTGTAGGTGTGTGATTTATATCCTTTAAGGGAGGGAAATTACTCAAGACGATAGAAAAAAAGCACATTAAATGAAGACAAATACATTAGGCGCTAGCAGACGTGCTGTTGGGGTACTAGTCAGACCTGGGTTTCACCCTCAGCTTGTCACTGACTTGCTGAGCTAAGTAGGGATGCAGACACCCATCCTTAGGGCCACAGCTGGATCTATTGCTCAATCTCAACGTAGGAGCCCTAGAGTGAAAATGTTACCCTTAGTCTCTCTAAAATTTTTGTTCCCCACTTGGAAAATTGGCATAATCATAAAAAACAGGCTGGAGAATGGCTTCAAAAAATCATCTAATCTGAACACACATGCACATGTGCACACACTCCCACACAGGGTCTGACCTAAGAGGTTCAACTATATTTAATCTCTTGCTGAAAGATGGTTAACCTGCTCTTAAAGATCTCTGCTCAGAGAGTCCCCAGTCTTACTAGGCATGGGAATTAAAGGGAATGCTTCCAATATTGGCTCTGACTGACTGCCTTCTAAGAGTTTTATTTTTTAAGGATAATCTACATATTTCTTCATACACACATTGCCAGCTCTGGGTATTAACTTGGCCAGACTGCAGAGAGGGTATGCTAGGACTATACAGATCTATTTACTTCTCATTAATTTGCTTGTAACCACAGACTAGGATTTTCCTTAATACTAACCTGTGTTTTCAAAACTGCCTACTTCCTTCCCTCCTCTCTCTTGAGTTTGCAATTCTTCGAAACAGGTGAACAATCACAGTCAAACTAGCTCTTAAGAGATTCAAGAAGGGATTTAATTCAGTTCCAGTCACCTTTAGCAAACCTGGTGGCTTCCTCCACTGGACAGGAAAGCCGTCAGGGGCAGGTTTTATCTAACATCAAGCAAACTCAATCCCCAGGGTTGTTCCCTAGGCACAAGAGAGCTGTGTTATTACCTCCACAGGCAGAGGCATGGTTAGTGCACACCTGACTAGCGATCTTATCGCTCCCAGCTAAGCCCAGAGCCCTTCTCAGGCCTGGGTGGAAAGACAAACCATTTTTGCTAATTGGAGAAAAAGAGAGACCTATGGGTTTCACATTTCTGGTGCTCCTTGTAGGAAAAGGAGAGCTTTGATTGCCATGTCACACGGCCTTGAAATAGGGCCCATCTACTGGGGAGCAGCAGATGGGATTTTAAGATTGCCCCACTGATTGAATGAGCATTGCTGCTCTTTAGAGTGGTGCAAAGGCTGACTTCTCTGTAAACTGGTGCCAGGACCTTGTCAATTCAATGCCCCACTGTGTGGTGGCTCAGCTTTTTTTCAGGATACCAAGTAGAAGCATCAGCTTTGTTGCCTGGGCTGCTCCTGACAGGATGGCTGCAACATTAATGGCTTTCCAGCACGTTGGTTACTTGCGATCAGGACCTGTGCTCAGAGGTGAGCTGGTGAAAACAGCTGTTTGTTGAGAAGTCATTGGGAGCCTTCACATTGAACACAGTTCCTTTGCATGGTGACAGGCACAACACAGATGGGGTAGCTGTCTCTTACTCTGTACTGTCCCTCCTCATATGCCTCATCCCCAAGGCAGCTATCTTTTCAAGCCAAGTCCCAAAGGCACAGTATGCTACTCCCTTAGCCTCCCTGCTCTCAGACCTAGGCCCCTCTGGATTTTTCCATCTCTTCTCTTCGTCCACCCATATATCTTCTCCGAGCTATTCCCTTCCTCGGTGTTTCTCTCAGAGAGGATTTTTCTCTGGTCCTCCACCTCTGCTTTACTTCTCCTATTGCTGACAGGTCTCTTACCTCTCTGTGGACTCTGCCATTCCTTTTCTTCAACTCCCTTGTCCTTTCTTTTCCCTGTCCCCCACACTCTTCAGTCCTGTCCCCCCAGTCCAGTCTCCTTTTCCTCCCTCTGGCTGTCTCTTCCATTGACTTTCCCTCACCCTTCCTTTCTCTGTTCATCCATCTTCTGCCTCCTCCCAATTACCTCTATCTCTCCCAATTTTCCCAGTTTTGTGGTGAGGCCCAGTTAGCCCCACTGTGAGTCTCTGAGGGAACTCAGGAGGCTGGCCGGCAGATTGTAAAGATGGTGAGTCCAATGATTTAACGAGCACCCCATGACTCTGTTCTATCATCTTTTCAGAGGACAACTTATTCTTGTCCAGCCCTCTGTAAATCAATGGTGATGACAGCACATCTCATAGTGAAAATGTTGCTATTTATCTCTTACCTGCTGCTTATCTCTTGGTATTTGCTCTGCCTTCAAGGTGCAGAGCTTCTGTATGAATGCTGAGAACAACCCACGATATCCCAAATGACGAGAGAACCTGCATTCAAGTTTCCTCACCTTTCCTCTAAAGAAAGGTAAACGGAGTTGTAAACAGCCCTCATATCACCTGTCATTTGTTAAGGAGAGTAAATAAAAGGAGTAATGAAAACAGCCAGCCCCTGTTCCTGGCCTCCCCTGCCAGCAGACTTAGCAAGGAGGTCAGGCAGGCCATGCAGACTAGTTGTGCTTGTAAGCTGGTACAGTGTGTCGTTGTTAGACCAAGAGCTGGCAGGAGTCAGTGTCTGGGAGAAGCTGGCCATGATACCGTGTGGACAGAGGGCTTTGGTCTCTGGGGCTGCCAAGATAGCGGCTTCAGCTATCAACACAGGCCCTTATTGCAAGGTATCAAAATTGGAGTTTGACGTTCAGCTGCCAGATGTTCAGCCTGTAGTTTGGGGGTGTGGAGAAAAAAACAGAGAGAAACTTTGGACAGAAAATAAATCTCAGTGACAGCAAACAAATAGAGAGCACAGAGTCGTAATTTCTTAATAGACTGTTTTTCCTCCAGACTGTGATCGCACTTACAACCTCCGAAAATGACGATTTCTTTCATGGTCAGCTCTGCACACCCCCTGCTCCCCTGGCCTGGCTGCTGTGACACCGGGTCCCCAGCGCCGAGGCCGCGGGCGGGCAGGCGGCTGGCGGGGAGGGACCGTCGGGGGGCAGCAGCACCAAGCGCTTCGCCAGCTGCGCTCCGAGAAACCTTCCAGCATCCTCCTGACTGACACTGTTCTGCGCCTCATCTTCAGGACCCGGCTTCTTTCCAAATCCCAGTCGCATCGGGCTGCGTGGCGGTGACACTTTAACATGCAGCATATGCATCTCATTTCCCTATTCACTGGGCTATTTGTAAACCTAATGTACGCTAAATTTCTCCCTACTCTTACCGTTTTACATAGCTCCAAAGGTAAGGATGGGAGGGGAAAAATAAGATCAAGTAAGAGAATTGCCAGCAACGCACCTTTTTCCCTCCCCTTCTACTACAAAAGCTTCGTAATCATTCATTTGCTGCCTAGGAAGGACTTGGCACCCTTCATTCACATAACCTTGGGTGCAACCTTCATGTCTTCCAAGGTCAATGTAGGAGAGGAAAAAAATACTCTGTGTTTCCTAGGAAGGGGCAAAGGAGACTGAGTGCCTTCTAGCTGGGATCCATCACCCTCCTTCTTTCACAGGGAGAAGGGCCTGCCTGGATAAGGGGCTGTGCTGAGCTGACACAAGGCTTGAGTGGCAGTAGGCAACACACAGAGGGAAACAGTGTGATTTTGAGTGAATGCACAATTTAATTTCTTCCAAGTTACTAAAAAATGACATGTGGTTTGTTTGCAGATTAGTTTGGCTTGTTTGTTTTTGACAAGACTCACAGCTATGACCCCCCGTCAAGGTGTCCCAGCAAGTAAAAAACCATGAAATTTGATTAAATTTTACAGTTAGAAAGGTAAATCATTTCACCTCCATAAATTCTTACCAAAGTAGTTTTAACCATCTACAGGCTTTTCTCTCTCATTCTTCCCTGGTGCGATACAGCTTTGCTGTTCACTGTCTAACAGCTGCTGCTACAAACCAAAAGGATTTTCATCTCCATCCTAGGGGAAGTGCTCCTTATTTTTTTTTCTTTGTTGTTTTGTTGTTTGTTTGTTTCTTATCATGATGAAAGTGGTAGGAATTTCTAGAGATAGAAAAAGGCCATGGCAGTTGTTCCAAGGAGTTTAGTCTGCTCCCCTGAAGGATGCAAGACTGACAGTAAGATGAATGAGCGGGCACATGTTATGTGTGCTTTTGTAGTTTCCTATTCAGTGATGTCTGTGTGTTTGGAGGAGCAGAGGTACGCTGGATTTGCTCACAGGATTTGGAGAGAAGATCTTGAATAGCCAAATCTCATGGAGGGAGAGATTTGGAGAATGGCAAAAAACCCCACTTAGCAGATGGGATCAGGGATGCATCTTTGGTCACAGGACCCTTTCAGAAGAGGTGAGAAAGCGACTACTCAAGAGGCTTCAGCAAAGATGCTACTAGAAAGCTGAGTGAAGAAACAGGTACAGAGAAGTGAGTTGGAGGATGAGTTGTCAAGATGAGGGCAAAATGCTTGAAATGGGCTGCAAAGGGGAAGGAGAGCTGGTGAAGAAAGGGCTTGGAGGTGTTTTGAACAAAAGGTGTTAGAGAGTGTAATGACAGCAGTGTCTTGAACAGACTGAGACTCAACAACGTTTCATGGTAAGAGCTCAAGGTAATACAGTTCTAGAGAAGGTTTTGTTATCTTGTATACATTCTAAAGTTTCTGTAATGGGGGTTTTCTTTCCCAAATAACAAAGGTACCTTTAAAATGGTGGCTTGGAGACATATATAACTGTAATTCAGCCTGTAACTAGACCTCCTTCAAAACTATCCAGGGAGAAAAAGAAAGCTGGTAAAAAGTTCATGTGAAATTCCCATGAAATATTTTCACAGCCAATGTTTGTTTTTCATGGGAAGGAATAGAAATACTTTTTATCACAAAACGAAAAGCTTTCAAGTTTGGCTGTTGTTTAGTGGGTTTGAGTATTTTTTTTCTTTTTCCTCTTTCTCCCTACCACCTTGTTTGGTTTCTTCTGGCCTTGAGTTACTCAACGTAAAGTTATCATTTTCTTCAGGTGGGGACATTTATTATTCTCTCTTAGCTGCTGATGTATTTACCAGAAATCTCAACCGAGAAGGCCTTTAGTGTTGCTTCTCTGTCATGAAGTATCTATACAGAGCAATCCAAGGCTCAGAAATGAGAAAAGAAGCCTTACAATTAGCAATGTTGCATCAGCCTGTGAAATCTCTTCCTAAGGGCACACCAGTGGTGCTGAGAGACACAAATAGGCCATGTTGTTACCTCCCTGAGATTTTTGGGGTGTTGCTGTCCTGACGTGCTGATGATAGAGAAGCAGGACCAGCAGCTGCAGCTGGATGTCTGCTCAGAGCCCTCGTGTGAGTAGCAGCTGGATTTGGCACTAGTGGCAGCAGCAGTCTGCAACGCAGTGATCTGATGTGAAGAACATCTGCTGGAGACAGATAACAGGATGAGAGCAGCCCACAGGCTTGTTGAACAGTAACTCAAACTTCAGACTAGTGTTTACAACACATAATATTCTACTTCATCTACTTTGTTCTCTAGAGAGGTGAAGTATGCTTACAAACACCCTGGAAACTTGCTGAATGGATTAACTCATTGTAAAGCAGGTTGGCAAGAGAGAACTAGGTCTGGCTGTGACTTGAAACTCACCTATGTTACTTCTTTAAGAGAACATTAAGGATAAAGCATCCATCTTTCTTGGGTTACAGTAGAACATATATCCTCTTGCTACATAATGAGATGCTGCACTGTAGATGTAGCCAACTTCCCAGTTACGTCTGGTGGTGACCCTTCAGGGAAGAGTGAGGACATCACCTCTGACACTTCACAACCATCCAGCAGAGTATTCCTATCCTGCCTTTATAAAAACAATTCCAACTGGACGACACTCCCTTTTCCAGCCCATTGTGCTGATGTGGACAGCTTAACCCCGCCCCCCCGCCCAGTTATATTGAATAGGCTGATTCTTACCAGGGCCGAGTGAACAGAGGGAGAAATTCCTTGTGAATATTGTTTCATACTTGAAAGTGAATTTTCATTTAGAACAGAGACACGTCCACATGACTGCTAAAGCTAAACCAACCAGGCATTGAATTGAGGCTATTCATAACAAACTGTCCATAAATGGCCTGAAGGGCAAAAACTATCTGCAGGAGAAATTCATGGGCAATTTTGACTAATGAATGAATTTGGGAATTTGGATTTCAGTTTACAGACAGTTCACAAATAGATACAAAAATATGAAACTTATTGAATAAATGATTTATAGTGAAATATTTGTTCAGCTCTAATCTCTATAATGTGTATAGTTTATGGTGTTAGAAAGCACTTTAGGATTAGCTGTGGGAGCTATATGTCAATGAATAGTCTGTGAAAAACCACTCCTTTCTGAACAATTATAAGGAGAAGTGTGTATGTCACCTGCTGCAGAGGGAGCCTGATAAAGGGCGTGTGCTTTGGAAAGGACAGTTGGATTCCAGCAGTGCTCTTGGGCTCTTCAGAGCAGAAGTTGAGGCTTGAAATCAGCCCTCCTTGCTGACTGAGGACAAAAAAGGTGAATACAAGGGCTTATGCATGGAAAGATCTGGCAGCCATTTGAGAGAGTCATTTCGCTTCTGCAATGATATTCACTGAGAGACTGAGCTATGATCGATTTTCACCAAGGCTGTAAGAAACATAACTCAAACCTTGTTATATAACAAGGGTATTTATGTATTTGAGGCACTAAATGTTCATCTGTCTGGAAATGCCTTGCAGCTAGGTGCGGCGCACCTTTGTGCCTCTGTTCCATAGCATTTTACATGGTGCTTATACTAACAAGTCTTCCTGGGAAAACAGTAACTACGCTTTGAGTGAAAATGATTTCAGGATCACGTGAAGATGTTCCTAACTATCCTCTCTTTGGTGGTCATCTAGATTCTGTTCCACACTGCATTGCCCAATTTTAAGATCAGCTTGCCCCTTCTGTGCATGTCCCCTTCCACTACAGGGTCACTTTTTCTGATTCCTACCCACATATCCAAATGCTTATGAGCAGCCTTGAGTGCCTGTTGTCCCTCACAAAGAGTATGGCATGGGACTGGCTAAATGCTTCTACATGACACAGACAATGGAAACTCCTCCATACTGGTCCTTTGAAGCAGCAGGAACTGGCTTCACTTTGGCAAAGCTGGAAGTGAAGCTGACTTCTGAATCCAAGGAAAGGAAGCAACATTGAATCCAAGATAACTCAGAAAGTGATGACCCAGAATGAAACTGAAAATGTTGCTAATCGGTGTTGGAAACCCTAGACAGCACTTCTGGAAGTGCTCTCAAGTGGTGCAATGAAGAGTTTTTGCAAAGCCCATCCTGCAGTTGCTCCTTTGCCCAAATGCATGTAAGGTGGGAGGAGATACATGCTGCATACAGCCATCATGTGAAGGAAAACTATAGGAGCAGCTTGCCTGTGAGTATGGTGAAGATTAAGAATAAATACAGCATGGCATTTAATTATAAGTGTCTACAGGGAGTAAACTACATTGTATGGATACTATTTTGTGCTGCTTCTCTGATTTTCACAATATTATCAAAGATGGATCTCAGCTCTTCTTGCCTTACTATCACTGGCCATAGTTGTCTCCATGTCCCTGTTCAGGTACTGCTCCCTGCTCACTCTTCCATCCTTTCATCCGGCCGCTGCGGTTCACTTGCTACATCTCCTCCCTGGCCTGTGCCAGATGTTGCCCTCATGGGGGGTTAACTAACCCAGTGTGTTGCATACCAGAATGGTTTCTGCTAGGAGCAGAAATAGAAACAGAGACAGGAAGAGCAAAGGTACATTGACTCATACTGTTGTTAATTTTTGCTTTTAGTAATGCTGATATTTCAGGAAATAAATGGCCCAGATTGGACTATGAAGACATTTCTAAATGCATAAATATTTTAAAGTATTACAAGGCACTTGACTTTAGAACAATTACTCTTGAATTCTATTAATTTTGCAGCATGCTTCAGATGTCAAAAAAAAAAAGAAGAAAGCTTACAACAATGATAGTACTCTATTTTGGTACAAACAATGCATAGCAAAGCAACTTTCCTGGAAATGCCCATCTTGCAAACATATTGCCTCCCATTCTGACTCATCTAGAGGGATAGGGACTGGAGAAAACTATTGTGAAACCACCATGGAGAGTTATTAGGTTCGTAGAATCATAGAATGTCCTGAGTTGGAAGGAACCGACAAAGATCACCGAGTTCAAATCCTGTCCTTGCATATGACAACCCCAAAATTCACACCATGTGTCTAAGGGCCTTGTTCCATTGCTTCTTGAACACTGTCAGTCTTGGGGCCGTGACTGCCTCTCTGGGGAGCCTGTTCCAGTGCTCCACCACCCTCTAGGGGAAGAACCTTTCCTAATGTCCAAACTAAAACTCCCCTGGCACATCTTCCTGCCATTCCCTCGGGCTCTGTCATTGGTCACCAGAGAGAAGAGATCAGCCCCTCCTCCTCCCCTTGTGAGGAAGCTGGAGCCACCATGAGGTCTCCCCTCAGCATCCTCTTGTCCAGGCTGAACAAACCAAGTGACTTTAGCCGCTCCTCATACGGCTTTCCCTCCAAAACCCTTCACCAACTTTGTGGCCCTCTTCTGGACAATTCTTCCAGGTTAAGCATGATCTTAATAAAATTTTTGTATCTTTTTAAGACTCACTATCATTATTGCAAATCTATGTTTTTAGGTGGATATATTATTTTGTTGTTAAATCTTACCTGGTGATAAAGAAGCTTTCTGAATAACAGGGCACACATTCAGACACTGCAATCATTTAAGGCTGCTTTACCATTATTTAAGCTTGGGCTGGCAAACCCTTGTTTCGTCCGATGTGTGGTACTGTAAAGTCACAGGGAAGTCTGCCTTTGTGCTACAAGGAGCAGGGCCTAGGAAGGCAGTACAGGCTATTGTGTTGTGACAAGGCAAGAATTACAAGGAATGTCTTTGTGAAGAAAGAAAAAATAGTACTAGACGAGAAATCAAGAGAAAATAATCAAGTGAAAACATGGCCCTGATTTAGGATCGGTAGAAATGCAGTGAACCCAAACACCCATTCACAGAAGTACATGGTGTGCCTTTTTTATTTCTTTTTTTTTTTTTTCCCCCCAGCGCTACTCTTAAAGAAAGCAAGAGCCTGAACACAGAGTCCAGAGGACAGTAATAAGAGTAATCAGTGTTCTGACAAATATGACCTATGAAAAAAGATTAAGTGAATTTGGGTTAATTAGCCTGCAGAAAAGAAGGCTGAAGGGGGAAGGTGGTAGCAGTCTTCCAGTATATAAAAGACTGCTGCAAGGAAAAAGGCAATAAACTGTTCTTCTCATCCATGGTGGATAGGACAAGAAATAATGGGCTTAAATTGCAGCAAGGAAGATTCAGGCTAGAAATAAAATGGCTGTGGTAGAGAAGGACCAAAATGTATTGCCTGAGGAGAGTGTGGAGACTCCATCACTGGAAAGCTTTTTAAGAGCAGATTAGGTGGCTATTTGCCAGGTGTGGTTTAGTTCTAGTTCATCTTACCTCATAGCAAGGGATGAGCTGTATGTTTTCCTGAGGTTTCTCCATGCCTTTCTTCTTCGTGGTTCCAAATGTGCCTGGGATTCAATCAGCTCCATACGTGGATTGGAGCAGCCGTGTCAAAGGCAAGAAGCATGATCCAGTCACACAAAGTGTGATAAGAAGATTGATTCACTGCTCCCTTGGGCTGTGCTAAGTAATGCTCTCAGATGCCTGTTGAAAATATGTTCGGGTGGGTTCTTTTCAGTTATGGTGGGAGCTAGGTGTTAGGGAGAGGGCTGGAAGCAAGGAAAGTTGAAACAAGATATGTCCTCTGTGACAAGAGATTTCCTATCACATTTATTTTTCAGGAATAGATGGAGATGGTTCAAGATAGTTTGGTCAAACTAAAGTGTTAAAATCATGCCCAGGTTTCAAAGTGGTTTTTAGATTTGTTCTTTAAAAACTTCTTTGTCCTGATGTCTGTTACTGTCGTAGCAATTCCTGGAGGTCCTTTTCCCCATGCTGGTTTCTGCCGTTCCTGACCTTCACCCTTTTAACCCCAGAGGAATTAACCAACCTGTTCATCTGAAAGACACATAATTCCTCCTCCTCTTTCACCTACTTCTGTCCTTTCAGCCTGCCACACACAGAGACCACACTATTCTTAACACTGCCAAATCCTGACAAAACCAAAGAGAATAAATACTCCTTGGTTGCTGTGCATCCATGCCCCAGTCATTGCCTTTCCCCTCAGAGGAGGCGGACTGGGCATCTCTGACTGTTTCTTTGAGCATATGGTGACACCATCTCTGTCTTTGTCATTTCATCACATTCAGAAATGTTCACTTTCTGCTCCTTCCCAATCCCCAAGGTCTCTCCCGTGCTGTCCCAGATGTTATGCAAAATACAGTAGGCATTTATCACACCAGGCATGTTTAGATGATTTATAAGGCAGTACCACCTGCCCTTCAGTCTCAGAAACATGTGCTGCTGACATTCTACAAGGAAACGCTTGTTCCTTCAGTCTAAAGGCATGGTGACAGGCTCTGCTAACCAGGTGGGCTGGCTTCCCTGCACTCAAAGGAAGAATGGTAAAGGGGGGAAGAAAGCAAGTAGTTTGCTGAAGCTTGTTACAGCAGACCAGCCCCTGTTCCCAATATTCCTGAAATCATAAGCCTTGATTTCCAGACCTTGTCACGCTGATCACACACGCTTTCCTGGCTGCCGCCGTGCCAGGTGAAGGGCCCAGTGACCCCAGCTTTCTGGCATGGCCTCCTGCCTGGGCTAAGTTTATTTTCATACCTGCCTCCTGTGGTGTTCTATTGTTGTTATTGTTTTGTGGATTTTTTTGTTTGTTTGTTTGTCAGGACTCCACGACTTGTTTTAGCCATCTAAACTAGGTTAGCAATGTGTTACTAAAGCTAAGCCAGCCCCTTCTGCCTGAAATGAGGAAGAGATTGGTTGCAGAAGTATCTCAGTCAGCAAATCTGACCACGCAATAATGTCTTCTTGGCTGCAGCTGGAAGAGGATGTGGCATCTTGCTCTGATATTTGTGACTATGAATGTGTCACCAAACCCATGCAAAGAGAGCTGTAAGACCTTATATTACTGTATATAAATCAAATAATATTTTTGCCTGATGTGTGAGGGACAGGAAATAAGGACAGATAACTGCTAGGCTGTCTGTACACAGTCTGGGAACATCTTCTGTGCAAAGCTATCAACAGCCTAGGTGAGATATGTTGCAGTTCTTCCCATAAGGAGCTCTGGAGGAAAATTTCCACTGGCCTCCTGAAGGGACAGGGCAGGTCATCCCTGACCTGTAGAGCTGCCTTATTGCTGTAGTCACAATTATTTCAGGTGAGAAGCAGTGTTCTGCCAAGAAAAGCCAATCTCAGTTAGTGTCTAGCAGAAGGAAGTGACAAGTCCTGCTTCTCACGCACACTGCTGTGTTATTGAAAGCCTAATGAAAACCTAAATCCAAATATTCTCGCTTTGTGGTTTCTCATACTTGTGTGCCATCACAGCCATATTTTGCCTCTTCTGATCACAGCATCTATATGTGTGGCCTGTATTTTATCAGACAATATTCCGACAATGGTGCTGGAAACATTGATGATGTCATAGGAGATGACAACTGGAAGTTTGTCAGTTCAATCCCTGCTCCAGCTCTACATTTCTTGTCTTATATGGTGTGAAACTTAGTATATATCAGACCAAGGAGTGTAAAGCAAAACAAAGTAGAATCTTGTACTGTGGAGTATTCCCTTAAAATGCTTGAAGGTTAATGGGAGTGAACATGGAGCCCCACACATACAGTGAAGTCAGCTTCAACAAGTAGTGTGCATGCACTTCAGGTCAGGATACTTTAGTTAAAGCAAACAAATAGTAGATATGGCCTTAGAGTAGATTTCCTCTGAGCATTAGAACAAGCCCCAAAGAAGAGGAAAGTAGGTGTAGAAAATGGACAACTCTCTCCCAAAACCGTTGCATTCCTTTGTCTTGGTGCTAGGCAGAGGAGACTGAAGGTTAGAAATAGGTGGAAAAATAACTTCTCCTGATAGGAGACAGTGAGCAGTCCAGAGGAGACAGCAGGTCATAATGATAACCCTTGCCAGTGTTAGTGATAGTACCCTGGGTTTGGGGAGATGGACGAAGATACAGATCCCATTCTGTAAGTGTGGGGCACAAGATACTCTTGGGCCTCGAAATCTATGAAGAAAGCCCTGCACAAAGTTGGTTTCAGCAATGCCTTTGACCTCTGCTCTCTACCTCTTCTCTACAGATAATTATTTTCACATTTTAGACAAGCAGTTTTTGTCCAGTACTCTCCATCCTTACTGAGTAAATCAATGAATGTTCAAAGAAAGTGCCTTCCACTGCCTGAGGCAGGTGAATGCAGTGGACTTGATTCCCTTACGTGCCAAGCCCAGACCATTTGGTTTCACTGCATTCAGCAGTAGATGGTGGCTTTCAATGTATTGGAGTGGGCTAAACCTGAGCTCACCAGCTCTGTGTAGCGAAATCTCCTTTATACACTGCAATGCTCTCTACTCTCAACTGCTATATCTTTTCCTGCGTTCAGATAGCATTGTTCTGAGCTTTGCCATCATGACATTTTACAGCAAATACCCATCTGCAATATTTCCTTAATAGTAAGAAATGCTAGATTTCAGTCCCTCAGTTTTCTGACAAGAATAACAATGCCTTTTCCTCTAGAGCGAAGGGCTGGAGGCACTGTATATTATTACCATAGCTCTGTGTTTCTGGATGAGGATGTTTGGTTAGAATCTCCATCGATACAGATTTTCCAGGTATCCGTTAGCTGTCATCAGAATTTATAAAACAAAACCCCACCTGACCCCTAGTGACAGGCTACTGAGACAGGAAACCTCTATTAGTCCACAGAAACCAAGTGAATAGGGCTGGAAAAACCTCCAGAGTCCACTGCTGTACCAGAGAATGATTGTCTCCCAGACAGCTCTGCATGAGTGAAGCAACAGGCTTTCCTCAGGGAGACAGGTCAGCATCTCCATTATCGAGTGTGCCCATCAGAGGCTAGATCTCCACCCTTTTAATTTCACCCTATTCTTCATAGCTGTAAGACCTTTATTCCTCCCAGGACAATTATTCTTCCATCAAATACTTGTAGCAGGTTAAGTATGCTCCTCTGGGTATAGCTAGGCAGCTATACATATTTTGCTCTCTTTCCCTCCCCGGGAATCAATTTCCCCAGCCCTTTAATAATGTTTACTGCTCTTCCCTGAATTTGTACAGTTGCTGGTGTTTTGCGTTGGTTTCCATTCACCTCTGGGCTTTTTGATGAGCTGTGAGGCTTCATCTTTGCCTTTTTCTCTACCAAGAGAAGCAGGTAGCACTCTGAGCTAATGGCCTCCTGTCACTATGATTCTCTGCTTCCCTAAACTGCTGGGTGACCTTGGAGGTCAGTTGCTTGTTGCAGTCATTCTCACTGGGTGAACGAAGACAGTAACAGTTCCCTCTCCTACGAAGTGCTTGGAGACCCATGTGTGTGAACATGACAGAAAAACTAAACAGCACAGCTGATATTGCTGTCTAGAGGAGTGGCTGGCACTGGGAAAAGATGCCAGGTTCTTGGGCAGAGCCCTGCCCAGCCTCCCTCACACACCCACACACCAGTACCAATGCATTTGTGCTCACTGATGGCTGTCTCTGCTGTGCAGCTCACGTCTGTGAGATGTGGAAGTCTCAAAGGGAAGAGGACAGCTTGAGCTCAAGCTGGGGGCAATTATGTTGCTTAACAATTTTATCTCATTCTGATTCTTCCATGTCAATGAAGGACCAGGACATTAACTCTCAATAAATTAAGTCATTATATTGGGTTTTAATCTCTCTGTAATATTTCACTGTTGACTTTTTTAACAGAATCAAGACACTTCTTGGCAGATTTTCTTCTTACTCACCCTGGTATTTGACCCCTGCAGGAGCAGGTTGGTTTCTCCCAAGATCTTGGATGCCAGTAAAGAGCTCTGCTCACCTTTCTTCCCTGCCATCTGCCATCCTGGCATTTCTTGGCCTCAGAACAGCATATCAGATTTCCTCTTGATCGAGTTGAAAATCATTAAGGTAAGAGCCTTGGTCTCCAGGCACTGTGACTTGGACTGAAGTGGATATCACAGTGGGCATGAGGCAGCAGATTCCTGCCAAAGAGCCTCCTGGTGCCAGTGCAGAGAGCATGGGTACCTCCCTCCAGCTGTAGGAAAGTGACTCCAAGCCTACTAACTACAGGCATCCCATCAAGACTGATGTGTGTCTCTGGCTGGAGAGGCATCAGCAGCCAGTGGCAGAGACAGGGCAAATATGTGCCAATGGATGTGAGGCTGGAAAACGTGTCAGGCTGAATCCTACAAACATCTGTCCGTCAGGGGAGATGAATTGTAGGGAAAGGGGTTTGAGCCCTTTCAGTGTCAGAGGAGGGAGAGAGGTGCCTTCAGTGAGCTGTTCAGAGACTTGCTATAGTCCATGTTGTCTGATGCCTGGAGTGGGACTAAGGTGAAATTCTGGTCTTTTGTTTAAGATGTAGTCACTCTCCCATGTAGTCACAGCTACTGTCCAGCTCTTGCAGCTGCTAAGACCCACAGGTTACTCAACTCCTATTTATTCCAAAGCTTCCCAGATGCCTGTGAGTATCCTAGGCTGCATGAAAATACCCACAGTCTGATGGTTCAGGCAAAGAGCTGCGTACCACCTACCTGAACAGTGCTGCCACTGGAATAGGAGAGGGATCCTCACTTCTTGCCCTCTGTGGATGCTCACAGGGCATGGCCTGTGACTGGTGTGTCGTGGTTGAGATGGACAAATGACACTGGTGTCTGCTATTCCCTACAGCAGGGTGGCAGCAGGTTGCTGAGAGGTGAAGTGGCTGCACAGTGCACCTGTCTGAGACATGCCAGCAGCAGGGCACATGGAATTATGGAGGGCAACCACAAGGGCATGGGTGATTAAGAGCCAGGCTTGAGAGGAGAAGACACTGTTACAGGTAACATGAAGAAAGTAAGGCAGAGAAGTAGGGAAGTTTGGAACAGAGCTAAGGAGCAGGAAGGTCACCGGGAACTAGTTTGGCAGTGGCACTCAGCAATAATATTTATGTACTGCTACAGCTTTTAGCCAGACAAAGAGTCTTGAAACCTAGTCCCAGCCCCTGCCATACACCCTCCAGCCAGGCCTTAGCTTCACATAGGTTTTGTCTGGAATTATGGTTAAGTAACATTGCAGAGTAGATTACTTCTGCCTTGGCAGAGATGAAGGAGGTGGGTGAAAGAAGGAGAAAAAGCCAGTAAAGGATAAAGCAAAAAGTGAAGCACCCTGAGTGAACAGCAAAGAGGCTCAGTGTTTCTTCAGCTGTTTCTCAGGCCTGGAGAACCACTGAGGGAGTTTCAAGTCATGAAAACACACCACACTATATGCATTTATGGCTGCTCTTGGCACAAAACTGTTTTGAGGAAGCAGCAAGGGGGAAAAAGAGAACAGGAACAAGGTGGCAATGAGAACAGCAGCTTGTTCTGGGAAAGGTGACCAGGTAAAGGGAGGCTGCATGAACACAGACAAACTTCAGATTTGAGTCAAAAGTGATGTGCAGTATCAGCAAATGCATTTTACACAAGAGCTGTTTGTACACGATCCTCACTGTCATGTGACTGTCAGTATACTGTGCTTTGGAAAATGTGGCTGTTATATAAGATGCAGCATCTGGGAAGTATGACCACCTTGTTTTTTAGAAATTTAAACTTTTCTCTGTTGAAGGAAACTACAGTTTGGAAGGCAGAGAGGGAGCAAGGGACAAGCATAGCAAAAGGCAGACATGGTGCTGCTCTGGGGCAAGGAGGGGTGACCTCAATGGCATGTGCACTAGGGACTTCTCTCAGCAGTTGCACCTCTGTGTTTTCTCCCTCCTGGATTTCTGAAAAAGGGATAAGACGCACATGTCCCCTTCCCCCACTGTGTGCTGCCCCCATGAGCTCACATTCCTCTCCATCGTCTCCTCATGGCTCCTCGACTATGTGGGCATTTGATGTTTAGATGTGCAGTGTCATGGTACATCCAGACCAGCGGGGCTGGTTAAATGACACAGAGATCTGTGAAAGGCGAAGTTGTGAACCAGCCCTTGTTCTGCTTTTTAGTATATAGATTATGGCCTACGTCTTCAGGATCATTTTGTTTCAGGGGTGGTCTCTGTCCTTCAAGGTTACTATGTACAATGTTCATTTTTTCTCCAAAATTGCTGACTTGAAATATGAAGCCAAAATACTTCCATAGGCAAAGTCTAGGCAGAAGAGAGAGGCAAAGAGCACAGCATGTTAGCATGGATTACAGCCCAAAAAATACCAGGCACACAATCTATCGTGTCCCATCTGAGAGAAGAGAGACAGAGGAGACAAATGTTTGACAACAGATATTATCTGAAGTTGTGAGGTGGTGCTTGCAAGGGGATTTTTTCTGCAAAGGGGTCTCCAAACATTTTCTTCTGTTTAACATAGGCCATGTCCCTTTGCCAGTGAGTACAGAAGCTGCTTAGCTAGAGATATGAGGGTCTTAGGGAAAAATTATCACTTGTTTTCCTATTTAAGCAAAGATGCTTTCTCGTAATGATAACCAAAGCAGGAGGCAGCATCTCTTGGCAAACAAAGTGACATTAAAAGCATTTGCTGGAAATGCTTTCCACTTTGTTTCTGAAAAATGTTCAGAGTGTATTGATAGAGCAGCAGAGGACTCAGTTGTGCAGCAAGGGCCCAGCTACTGTAATTTGAAGTTTGGGAGGGGAAGGAGCAGAGGGGTGGTGAAGACCCACTAGTGGGATCTAGGAGTTTTCTCCTCCGGGAAGTTTCTTATATTAAACCCACTAATCACTTGATGCCATCTGGCATAATCCAAAGACAGAAAATACACTCTTCCAAAGTATGTTCAGAAGCTAGTGGGATATGTCATCTCTGGCAGGGACGTGATTCGCCAGCATTGGAGAAGAAAAACACTGGGGAAATCATCCCTAGCATACAGATGAATCTGGGAATAGAGGCCAGCAGTGTTCCTTTTAATAAATCACTGCTCTGTACCCACAGGATAAAGGCAGCAGCAAGGGCTGACACAAGCCATATCTATTCCTCGGTGAAAACGAATTGTGCAAAAAAGCTGTTGTGGCTTAACCCCAGCCAGCAACTAAGCCCCATGCAGCCTCTCATTCAGCTCTTCCCCCACAACCTCCCCAGTGGCATGGGGGAGAGAATCAGGAGACCAAAAGTGAGAAAACTCACGGGTTGAGATAAACATAGTTTAAAAAGTAAAACAAAAGCCATGCACACAAGCAAAGCAAAACAAGGGATTCATTCACTGCTTCCCATGGGCAGTCAGGTGTTCAGCCATCTCCAGGAAAGTTGGGCTCCTTCACATGTGGTGGGTACTTGGGAAGACAAACTCTGAATGTCCCTCTTTCCTTCTTCCTTCCAAATATATGCTGAGTATGATGTCATATAGTATCAAATATCCCTTTGGCCACTTTGGGTCAGCTGTCCTGGGTGTGCCCCTTCACAGCTTCTTGTGCACCTGGCACAGCTTGAGAAGCTGAAAAGTCCTTGCCTGCTTAGCGATAACTAAAACATCACTGTATTACCAACATTACTGTCATTCTAAATCCAAAACACAGCACTATACCAGCTACTAGGAAGAAAATTAACTCTATCTCAGCTGAAACCAGCACAAAGCACAAATTCTTCTCACCCTGCCTGGCTTTGGGGTCTGTGGCTCCTTCACAGTCAACCCATGGGTCTGCTTTGGAAGCTGTGCCTGACGTCAGGGTATCATGTTGACTATATGTGAGCTCCTGTGGTTCCACATGTGATGGGAAGCGTGCTTCCAGTGTGTCTGAGGCTACATTCACATCTTGCAGCATGGAAGCTAGGCAGTGCTAGTCTCAAGGCTGTTCTCTAAGGTATCAGTGGCTGAGAGTGCAGATAGAGACAGAATGCATATTTCTGGACTGGAATAATTGACTCCAAGGCCTGAGTTTCTGTCTGAAGGCAGCAGGAGCTAGTCTGGGATAAGATGAACACCTACAGGAGCTAAGGCTTATCTGTAATCCCATTGACCCCTTCTCAAAGTGCAAGTGTTTCTCCTCAGAAAAAAAAAAAGGCAGTAGACCTTAAGATACAAGCCCCAAACCCTATTGAAACAAAAGGTATGCACAATCTTCTCTATGGCAAGAGGAAGAGAACAAACCAAAAGTGAATTCTGGTACTTCACATACTCCTTGGAAAGCTGTCAGCTATGATGGTACTTAGAGTAACTGGAAAAACAGTATAAAGTATAAGAGCCAATGCAACTAACTTTGCCCACTAACAGTCATCACAACTTGGTTGCATCTATTGAGTCTTACAGGGATTTATAATTTTGGAAAAACTTCCTTGGCCTACAAATGTCTTACAGATCATCAGCACAATGAGGGAAAGGTTTGTCTTCTGACACTGAAGGTTACATGCAGGTGAGAGTTCATGCTAATTAATTGCACAGCAAGGCCCTGACCAGCCTCACCTGGACCCTTCACCCATGCACTCTCTGCCATTGGTCCAGGATCTGCTTTTAGGCTCTGACCCAGACTCTCAGTCTTGGTTTGAGCTATTTAGGAGGTAGTCTAATCTCTAGTTGCCTCAACTTGCTGACTGGATTTCCTGCATGATCTCAGGACCTGGATCGTTTTGTTGCTAATCCTCATTGGGCTGTCAGCAGAACCTGCTCTTGCCCTGTTTGGATACTGTGTGGCTGTGTCCTGGTTTGAGAGGATGCTGTGGGGATCCTTAGCTCCTGGCTTATCTTCCCTCATGGAGCAGCTGTGCCTGTGGTGTCAGGTGAGTGACCTCAGTCTGGAGGAAAAAGTGTGGAGAAAGTGGTGTGTTTTGTTGGCTTCCTTGGCAGCTGCTGACCCAAATTGTTATCTGTGCATTATTGATTCCATAATGGAAATCAAAAGATTCAGAGTAAGTGATCACCAAAAGGAAATGGCAGACAGTTTTCCAGTTTTTCCTATATGGAAAATAAATGCCAAGTTCTCTTCTTAATTCACTTGTTTCTACTGTCTCTGGTGCTAATAGCTTAAACAAGTCTATCTTACTAATAGCAGCTAGAATTTGGCCTATTAAAGAAGCTGACATGAAGCATATATGTGAGCATTAAAATGTGCTAGAAATCTGTATTGTCTAATCTGCATTACCTTCTAAGTGTGAAAAATAAGTATACTTTTACATTGCTGCCAACCTGTGGAACTCACTGCCCTGTGGTAAATTTGGGGTCAAAATCTCAGCAGAATTCAGAAGAGGAAAGGATGTTGAAATAGTCGGTGAGAGCATACACAATTATATTGGACAGGTTAAAAATGCAGAAGGGATGCAAACCTTCATGCTTGAGGGTATCTGCTCACTAATAACTGATGGCATTAAGGAGGAAGCTTCCCCTTTTGGCAGGTTGTTAATTATATAATTGCACAGGCTTTTCTGCAGCTTCTTGTGCTGATCGTGGTGGGAGTCAGGATCCTGCACTGCATGGCCTGTGGACATGATCCAGTCTAGCAGTTGTTTTGCTTATTTCCTTATTTTGTGACACACCCAGAAACTAATGGTGGGGGATGTATTCAGAATATAGTAAGTAAGGTGACAGCAGTTTAGTGGGAGGTGAATTTATTTGTATAGTGATGTGTTGACAGATGTGTGAACTGTACACTAACACAATATATGAAGCTGTGCAGCGAAGAATGAGTGGCGTGCACTTCTAGGCAGGGTCTTCTTTGCTATGGAGTTCTCACTCCTGCTGCTTGTTTTCCACCTCTAGTTTCAACAAAACTCAGCAATTTGTAAAGTGCTGTAAAACCTGTCTTCTGGTTCAAGTTGCAAACCTGCTCCTTTGCTGGCTTTTCAAGGTGGTTGTCAGAGATGGGAGTGGGGTCTCCTGCCTGCCTCTGTGAAGCTAGGCAGGTGCTATATGGGATTAGAGACAATAAACAGATGTGAGAACTTAAGGAACAAGTATTCAATCAGTGTCAGAGCCAGGACAAGAAACAGTTCTTGATCCCCTTGCATGTGCCCCAGCTGTTTGCCAAGGCGGCTGGACTTGTATGAGACCTTTGTACTAGAGACCTAGAGGAGTGTAAATGAAAGGAGCAGGAGGATTACCTCTCTGGAGACAAAGGAACAAATTTCCTCACATCTTTCCTTTCTAGGTTAAAGGAACGGTAGAGGTAAATATGTTTGGGGGCTTTCTAGAATTTTTAAAAGGAATTCTAAAAGGAATATTGTTTAAACTTTTCTACTCTTGCCTTCTGCTGCTGCAACAGGCTGTCCTTATAATGCCCCATCTTGCCTCTATTTGTATTGTACTCACATTTCCCAGCCATGTCTCAAATGGGATACAAAGAAGCAAAGTAGAACTTGCCCTGAAAGTGTCACCCCTAATTAATATCCTCCAAGGCAGCTCCCTAATTAGTATGCAGATCTGGTTTCAGTGCAGCTTGTTAATGGGCTTACTCCTCTGAGAATGGTAATTAGGTATGACACTGATATACTGTGGTGTTACAGGAACTTGCCACAAGGCTAGATCCACTGGATAGGTAAGTGGCAGCCACCATACCAGGAGAACAGGTCCTGATTTGGCAAATCCATTTTTGGCTGAGAAGAGAGTGCAACAAGAAGGAGCAATCTGACATGGTGGAAGAAGGAAGCCTAAAGTGTGATTAAAGATTTGGTTGGCAAAAAAAATAAAAGAACCTCACTAGCTCATGTCCTATAGTCTCCCCACCTATGTCTATTAATGCCAATCATTCATGTGCAACAGCACCTCTTTGTCACAGAAGTGTTCTGAGGTTGGTCTGCCCAGCTCAGAAAAATCATATCAGTTCTGGTCTTTAGTACTCCTATAGTCTCCTGTTTCTTGTCTTTTCATGGCCAAAAAGTGTGTAAGTTTATTTGATAGTTTTGTGACAGCGGCAGTAAGGGACAGAATCGTTCTGTAGAAGGAAAATCTGATTTTTATGGAAACATTCCTTTCAAAACCTTTAATGTCTCTCAGCGGCCTCTTCTGCTTAGATGTCATTTGAAATGCTGGAGATACTAGGAAATCTTAGATGAGGAAAAAAATCCAGCAAAAATCTCCCAAGGCCTCCAACAGTACTAGGCTCATGGAGCAAAAGGAGATGAACTGAAAAAAAAAAAAAAATTCTTTTTCTGAGAGGTCGGACCAAAGTGCTGGGTTTCCAATATGCTGAGCCATCAAGTGTGTGATGAATCAGTGAGTCAGCATTGAATTGAACAAATCTTTTCATTTGAGCACCTCTTCAGCTTCCTGGAATGGTTTGTGTGTGCAGCTTCTGCACTGGTGGTAACAAGCAGGCTGCCAGACTTACTCTTGCAGCAGTCTGTGTTGACCATGACTTCAGACGTATAGTATTTTATCCTCCGTGATTACTGTGATCCTCAGAGTGTATAGGCATCCTTGCCTTCTCCATGTGCTCTTATAACCCTCTTTTCTCTGCCACACAGAGGCAGACAGACAGTCCAGCAGGCAGAAGGCTGCCCCCCTTTCTTATTAGCCAGGACTGTCATCTTTGGTCCAGAGAAATCCTTAGTGCAAGCTGTCAGACACTTCCCACAAACAAGCCTTGCAGTTTGTCGGATGCAGTTTTCCTGCGATGTTCTATAATTGTGCATGAAGTGACAGTGATTCACCATGGCAGTTGATGACAATATGGCTCTTACAAAGCAACATGAAGGAGGGGGTGAGCCAGTGGGTAGCAGAAAGGCCAGAGACCTCCATCGGATGTAAGGACCTGGATTTGGCTTTGGTTTTGGTGTGTGTTTGGTTTTGGTTTCACAGAATCACAGAATCACAGAATGTTAGGGATTGGAAGGGACCTCGAAAGATCATCTAGTCCAATCCTCCTGCCAGAGCAGGAACCCCTAGGTGAGGTTACACAGGAAGGCGTCCAGGCGGGTTTTGAATGTCTCCAGAGAAGGAGAATCCACAACCCCCCTGGGCAGCCTGTTCCAGTGTTCTGTCACCCTCACTGAGAAGAAGTTTCTTCTCACATTTAAGTGGAACCTCTTGTGTTCCAGCTTGAACCCATTACCCCTTGTCTTACTGTTGGTCATCACCGAGAAGAGCCTGGCTCCATCCTCGTGACACCCACCCTTTATATATTTATAAACATTAATGAGGTCACCCCTCAGTCTCCTCTTCTCCAAGCTAAAGAGACCCAGCTCCCTCAGCCTTTCCTCATAAGGGAGATGCTCCACTCCCTTCATCATCTTTGTGGCCCTGCGCTGGACTCTCTCCAGCAGTTCCCTGTCCTTCTTGAACTGAGGGGCCCAGAACTGGACACAATATTCCAGATGAGGTCTCACCAGGGCGGAGTAGAGGGGAAGGAGAACCTCTCTGGACCTACTAACCACCCCCCTTCTAATACACCCCAGGATGCCATTGGCCTTCTTGGCCACAAGGGCACAGTGCTGGCTCATGGTCATCCTGCTGTCCACCAGGACCCCCAGGTCCCTTTCCCCTACACTGCTCTCTAATAGGTCATTCCCCAACCTGTACTGGAACCTGGGGTTGTTCCTGCCCAGATGCAAGACTCTACATTTTCCCTTGTTATATTTCATTAAATTTTTCCCCGTCCAACTCTCCAGCCTGTCCAGATCTTGCTGGATGGCAGCACAGCCTTCTGGCGTGTCAGCCACTCCTCCCAGCTTGGTGTCATCAGCAAACTTGCTGATAGTACACTCAATTCCCTCATCCAAGTCATTGATGAATATATTGAACAGTATTGGTCCCAGAACTGACCCTTGAGGCACTCCACTAGATACAGGCCTCCAACCAGACTCTGCCCCATTGATCACAACTCTCTGGCTTCTCTCCTTCAGCCAGTTTGCAGTCCACCTCACTACCCGATCATCCAGTCCACACTTCCTCAGTTTTGCCGTGAGGATGCTGTGGGAGACGGTGTCAAATGCTTTGCTGAAGTCAAGGTAGACCACATCCACTGCTCTGCCATCGTCAATCCACCTTGTTACGTCTTCATAAAAGGCTATGAGGTTGGTCAAACACGACTTCCCCTTGGTGAAGCCATGTTGACTGCCCCTGATGACCCTCTTATCCTTGATATGTCTTAAGATGGCACCAAGGATAAGGTGTTCCATCACTTTCCAGGGATGGAGGTGAGGCTGACCGGTCTATAGTTGCCCGGGTCCTCCTTCTTGCCCTTTTTGAAGACTGGAGTGACATTTGCTTTCCTCCAGTCCTCAGGCACCTCTCCTGTTTCCCAAGACTTGGCAAAGATGATGGAGAGCGGTCCAGCAATGACTTCAGCCAGCTCCCTCAGCACCCGCGGGTGCATCCCATCTGGACCCATGGATTTATGGATGTCCAGATTGCTTAATTGCTCCCTAACCCAGTCCTCATCAACTGAGGCAGACTCCTCCATTGCCCTGCCTTCCTCTGGGGCCTCAGGGGTACGGGGCTCCTCAGGACAGCCTCCGGCAGAGTAGACAGAGACAAAGAAGGCATTCAGTAATTCTGCCTTCTCTGTATCTTCTGTCACCAGGGCACCCACCCTGTTCATCAGTGGGCCTACATTGCCTCTGGTGTTAGTTTTATCTGCCATGTATTTGAAGAACCTCTTCCTGTTGTCCTTGACCCCTCTCGCCAGGTTTAACTCTAAGGAGGCCTTAGCTTTCCTAGTTGCCTCCCTACATCCTCTGACAACAGCCTTATATTCTTCCCAAGTGGCCAGCCCCTCCTTCCATGATTTGTAAACCCTCCTCTTCCACTTGAGTTTGCCCAGCAGTTCCCTGTTTAACCACGCAGGTCTCCTGGCTCCCTTCCTTGACTTCCTGCGCGTCGGGATGCACTGATCTTGAGCTTGGTAGAAACAGTCCCTGAAAGTTAACCAACTATCTTGGGCGCCTTTACCTTCAAGCAGCCTTGCCCACGGGATTCCCTCCAGCAACTGTTTGAAAAGGCCAAAGTCAGCCCTGCTGAAGTCCAGGGTTGCAATTCTGCTCGGTATTCTGCTCCCACCACAGGAGATTCTGAACTCCACCATCTCATGGTCACTGCAACCAAGGCAGCCCCCCACCTTTACTGCTTCAACCAGACCCTCCTTGTTAGCGAGGACGAGATCCAGCAGCGCACCTCTTCTAGTCGGCTCCTCCACCATTTGCATGAGAAAGTTATCGTCAATGCACTGGAGGAACCTCCTGGACTGAGGCTGGCTGGCTGAGTAGTCCTTCCAGCAAACATCAGGGTAGTTAAAATCCCCCATAACAACCAGAGCCTGTGACTGTGAGGCCACGCTCAGCTGCCTGTAGAAGGCCTCATCAACTTCCTCACCCTGATCTGGTGGCCTGTAATAGACTCCCACAACAGTGTCACCCCTGCCAGCCTGCCCCTTAATTCTCACCCACAGACTCTCAACTCGCTCCTCAACCGCACCTGGACAGTACTCTATACATTGTAGTTGCTCTCTCACGTAAAGAGCAACTCCACCACCTCGCCTGGCTGGCCTGTCTTTCCTGAAAAGGGCATAGCCATCCATGACCACATTCCAGTCATGTGAGCTGTCCCACCATGTCTCTGTAATTGCCACCAGATCATAATCTCCTGACCGAACGCAGGTTTCTAACTCCTCCTGCTTATTCCCCATGCTGCGCGCATTGGTGTACAGGCACTTCAGGGAGTGAGCCGAGTACACCGATTTCACCCTAGGGGCCTGGGGGGCCTCCCGGTCTTTATGTATTCCAGCATGCTGCCCCACTGATGCAAGCCCAGCTACAACCCCATCCCCCTTCAAATCTAGTTTAAAGCCCTGCAAATGAGCCCTGCTAATTCCTGTCCCAGCATCTTTTTACCCCTGTGGGATAAACCTTTCCCACATATCACTGACTGGACTGGTGTCTTATAAAACCAGCCGTTATCAAAGAACCCAAAGCCCTGCCTGTAGCACCAGTCCCGAAGCCAATCATTTACGGACTCAATTTTTCTATTCCATCCCACATCATCATCCGAAAATGGAAGGAGGGAAGAGAAGATAACTTGAGCCCCAGACTCTTTCACCATTTGTCCCAAGGCCTTGAAGTCTTTCTTCATTCCCCTCAGACTACAGGATGCCGCTTCCTCCCCATCTGTCTGAAAGATCAGTAGGGGGTAATAGTCCATTGGGCGCACCAGTTTGGGGAGCGCCCTGGCGATGTCCCTGATCCGAGCTCCAGGTAGGCTACAAACTTCCTGATGCTGAGGGTCAGCTCTGTTTGTTGGTTGTTTTGTTTTGTTTTTCATCTCCCCAGTACCATTTTCCACATAGTCATGAACTGAACACATATTTTTTTTCCTCACATTGACCAAACCTTTCTAAGCAGCAAATGAGAGGAGCCTCTGGCAGCTGAAATTCTTCTAGGTAGAAGTAATCCATTGTTACAAGCCTTAGGCTTAATGTTTGTTTAGTAGGTTTTTAGAAAACAGTCAATGAAAGGGCTGAGCCCAGTAAAGTTAGGAATTGAAAAGGAGCTGCATTAAGGAGGGAGCTTTACAAAGCGAGTATTCCCTTTACAACTGAGGTAAGTCAAGGGCAAACAAGTCAAACAGTGTGGAGTTGAGCAGGTGAACCATCTGTACCCCAAAGGTTATTCAGGATTTCTTAGCAATGGGAGTCACTACTTTAATTAAGGGTGCTTGGTTTGCTTGTATATGAATTCCTTTTGTCTCCTGAACGATACACAGCGAAACTGATGGTGCTTTTTTTTTCTGCTTTTTGAACTTTACTTCAAAAATACCAGGACTATTGAGGCTGAATTTCCTAAAGGAAAGGAATCCTTGCTGAAGGATTCACCGTTGGACTAATTAAAAGGTCCCTTTCCACATTTAAGTCTTAGCAAAGGTTTCCTACTCTTCTTGCTAAACAAGGCACTAGAGTAAAGTAAGTTTCTGAGGTGCCAGGGTGTTCAACTCTGCTGCAGCAAATGAGATAGATTTGTGTTCAGGTCCTAAACAAGTGACTTAATTTTAACATCTCAAGCTAATTACCGTCCCTGATGCTTAGTGAAGCATTGGGCACAGCCAAAGCAGTAGCTCTGAGTCATCTGAAACCTATTCTTGTCAATATGCCTTGGAGCAAATGAGGGCAGAGCAGTTAAGACTCCAGTTCCTCACTGGCATCTCTGAAACAAATAACATTAAGATAGATGTTTGGTTTAAGTACATTTGCTGTTCTGAGGAATGGACAGTCACCACAACACTTTTCAAGCAGGGTGCTTCATAGCCATGAGGACCTGTGATTTTGCTTAACCTGGGTGGGACAGGACCTGTGTGTGTCCCCTCATGTCCTCTGACTGTGTCCTTGAACTGTGCCAACTCTAAAATATTTTCCCATGTCTCTTGTACAGATCATTGGAGGAATTCAAAATGCTAACCTGACCTTTTGTCCCCTTAACACATTGTCCCAAGACAATTTGGTGGAAGAGACATTTCAGTTGCCCTCGGATATTTCATAACTTTAAATATTTTATAACAAATTAAATGTTAATTGTGTGCTGTCCAGGGGAGAAAATCATTGTAGTATTCAATTAACATTTAATATATTAGCCATCAAATATTTAAATACCTCCTATCCAATGGATGTATTTCTTCTGCATTATCTGTGTGGGTCCCCAACTTAGCTTTCCACAGAACTTTTCATGAAAATGCTACAGCAGAATAAAAGGGTAGAAAAAAAATCACACTTCTGCCCATATTTTCTTGCTTTTGAAGTTTCACAGCACAATACAGAAGTTCTGGATACTAGCATGGGGGACAAATCAACAATCTGATAGCCCCTGCAGTATTGCTTTGCTGTTCTGCTAGCTCACCCTGACTACAAGTCATGACATCTTTGAGAAGGTACCTAGAGATCTCATAATTATACAGGTGACTCCTTGAGTCACTTCAGTGCCTCTTTATTGTGCTGTGCGTCAAAATCAACTTCTTTTCTCAGGGTCCTGTATCTCATGGCTCCTGCTTATGTTTCTGATTTGGTTTGCTTTCACAGCTTCTCCCCTTGATCTGTCCTCAGTCATCACTTCTTTAAACTTCTTCCTTTGCTGACAGATTTGTCTTCTTTCCTGTCACTCTCATGTGTGTTTGATACTTTCCTATAAGGTCTGTTCATCAAGCTGCTATTTTATTCTAAAACTAGCAGACGTTCTCCCCATTCCCTAAAAAGAAATGGAAAAGGTCACTTGTTACAATAACAAAACAGGTGTGTCTGTGTGGGAGAGATGACAAAATTACAGCTTATAAAGTTACACACAATGTATGTCGTATGTTAACTAATGGCAGAGTGAGGCCAATTCTATGGAGCAATGTGTAAGCATTAGTAAACAAGATGTATATTAATCCTGTGAAGCCAGGCATCACAAAATAGAGACTGTGGGGCAGGCATTGGCCACTCTAGTTCTGGACTGATTTGGTAAAAGACTTTGTGGTTCTGGTACTAATGGGCTGAACACAAGTACTTTCGGGACTTGTTCAGGGACACCAGAGTAGGAGACAAGTAGGTTTGCCCCATGTCTTCGGTTTTGAGCGGTATTTAATCTCAGTGCACAGATAGCCATGCTTGCAAATGTTAACAATAAGTCAATTGTGTGGTCCTCAGCAAGATTCTAGATATACTTTCCACATTCTCTGGAGAAATCTATTTCTCATCAGGTTTTGAGTCTCTCACTCTGTTCTAAGGTGTGATAATTGTATATGTTGCCTGACTGGCCTGGCAGAACTGACTGTGGTATATTGCTGCGTGCTGCAGAGCCCTCAATAAAATGGATACAGTAGATGTATATTAGTGTGCTCATTCCAGGTCTTGTTTCAGTTTTGGGGTCCACATATCAAAAGCTGAAAATGGCAGGGTGAGCTACGAGAAATATTTGAGGTTGGGAATTTTCTCATCTGCAGAGAAGGCATTGACATTTCTATCTATTTAGCTTATCAAAGTGAAAGGTCTTATCATGGAATAAAGCCAACAGGAAAAGAATCTGTCTGATCTAAGACTGTTCTTCAATCTAATACTTAGAGACACAAAAAGATCTGAGAACTGGAGATGGAAGTTAGACAAACTGGGAGTAGAAATAAGACACAGCAGAATAATGAGTGGTTGGAAGAGCTCTTTCATAAGTAGAGTAATTCACCAGCACTCAAGCCTGCAGTCTAGCCCTGGCATCCTTCTACATGGACTACATGGTGTGATTCAGAAGTTACAGGTGTGATGTAGGAAATCTTGGCACAGGTTACAGCCTGTGCTCTGCAGATGGTCAGGGTAGCCCTGGTTGGTCCTAGTGTCTGTATTTGGATAACAAATGATGACAGTCATAGTTCTGTGGCTTCCTCTTCTGCTCCTGTCATGGTATGTTATCTTCAGGGCACAGAAGGGAGTTTTGAGGCTGTGAACCTTGGCATTTCTGAGATACTCCAATACTCTGGCAAACGCTGGTGGCAAATATGCAGCTTTCTTGCTGGTCAGGTGTGCCAAGTTTCTATAGCCAAATGGCACCTAATTTAGGCCATATCCACATGGTCATGTCTTTAGGCAGTTATGCTTGAGCTCTGACATCCAGCACTATAAACTGTGTCCAGATGGTGGCATCCATGCTGCGGGGCAGAGTATTCTCTGTGCTTATCTTGGCCCTGTCATGGCTGAGGTTGACTCTCCTGACTTTTTACTGCAGTGCCTACCTTCCCTTCCAGGAGAAAGCATGATGCTGGAGAGGCAGGGGAGAATGGTGTGGGCTCTGGTCTCATTCCAAGAGCCAGGACTGTAAAACACTGTTGTGTAAACACAGCTAATCTGAGGTTAACTCCCTTTGCTCCTCCTTCTCTTACCTCTGCAATGAATTGCCCACATATCTTCCTGATGGCCTCTTTAAAGTAGAATGGATCAATTATACAGAAATATATATGTAGTATTCTAAAATAACAAGCCCTTAGAAACACCAGACTGAGTCTGTGATGCTGTTTGCAGAGAATGGAGCTAATTGGTGTGAAACTGCTATTTACAGACAGTTTATCTCCTTGCCTGTAAGTTTCTGGATGGGAAGGAATAGGGATGCCTGGAAGGAGGGGGGATGCTCTTTGCAAAAAGTGCTGTTTCTATGAGCAATAGAATGTCAGTGGCTATTTCTCTGGCTTTTGTGCAGTCAGGGATGTTTCTACTGTGGACTCAAGTCCTAACTCTTCCACATTTGTACACTACTGATGTAGAATTCTGTTTCCTTGAGGACACATACTTTGGTGCCCATGTGTCTGGAAAAGCCTTAAGGTGGCTTTTACAAACTCAAGAGTTTCCTAAAGATTTGAATAAATATAACATTAGTGATTCATGTCTCCCTTCTTTGGGACATGCTTGAGATTGCCTCTGTCTCATTTCTTCTAGGGTGAAGCAGAAGAGGTGGATGGGAGATCATGGTGTGTACTCAGTACTCTTTCCCACCAGGAATCAGGGAGCAAGATTTGAAATTTAGTAGATAATCACAGAACTGAGGAGTCTGAAGCATTGCTGGGAAGCTTGGTTGTTTGGAGAAGGTGCATATGTGTGTGGGGTACACTTACAAGGAGTGCTGGCTGCCAACTTTCCAGATCTCATCACTAAAGCTGGAGAAAACATTTGACATTGTTTTGAGGTAGAGGTCCATGGGACAGGACCAGCTTGCCTAAGAAGCAGCCATGAGAACTGTCATAATGAGTAATGAGTGAGTATTACTTCTGTATGTATTAGTGGAAACGATGCAAGCTGTTTCCTGGTAAAAGAGCAGCTGGTCTTTGGTAGTTCTAGAAGCCACTTCCAGAATTTGGCCTCATTGAGGGCAAGTGCACTTTGTCCCTGGTTTACCCCTCAGGTGTTCCTTCTTACACTGTGGAAAGCAGGTTGGGAGAACCTCTAGACTGTTCTTAGTTGGGGAAACTTCCAGTTCCTGTTGGTGTACAGTCTTGCCTCATGAATAAAGATCCAAGATATCTTTTAATATTCACAACCTTGACAGGAGAGTCTTGCTGTAAAACTTCATCTGCTTTGCTGATATTTGAGGGATATGAGAAGGACTTCCTGGGTAGACTACAGATCTATGCAGTGAGGAAGAAACAAGTTGTCTACTCCTCCAAAGTGGACTATGACTGTATCTAGAAGAAAGACTAAATAACACATCCTTGTCTCTTGTATGGATGTTAGCAGGACAGGTAGAACTGCAGGTAGGGTGCAGGGCAGGACAGTGAAGCTGCTATCCCCAGTATTGGCAGCTTTGGGATGTATTTGCTTCCCCAGTCTCATCTGTGATCCTCTGAGGCTGCTCTTCATTTCTGTCCTCATACATTTTCAGGCTGGCTGTCTACTTGATCACCCCTTTGTTGTATCTTGCCTTTGTGGTGGTGGTTCCATCCCTTTATTTGACTGCCTTCACTCTTGAGGAAGGAGCCTAGGGTACTTTCCTCATGCATACCACCACTCCCTTTGCTGGAGCTATGTTCATCTAAGACCGGCACTGGTTTGGATCCTGTACTGTTTTTCATTCTGCACCCTACCCTGCTTCCCAGCTCATCCTCTCAGCCTCATGCAACCTCTTCCTTAAAAATCTCACAAAATTAGCACTACTTTCCCTTCTGATGCTGTTGGGAAAACCCACTATTACTTTTGCCAGAACTGTAGAAGGGGCCTGCCTATTTTCATCCCTCACCCTAGTTTCACAGCTGCACCCATATTCTAAGCTTAACCATATGCTCTGAGCTGTGTGGACACTTTGTCGCATCTTTGTTTTGTCTTTTAGACTGTCTCCTCCAGAGAAGAACCATGCCTTTCCACTCTGTGCAGCATCTGGCAAACTGAAGGCACCTGGCATTACTGTCAGTACTTAACAGAAATTGTTGGTATCTCTGTATTATCACTAGAGAGATTAGACACTTGATACAAAAACAAGTGAAGATTCCACTTGGCAAAACCAAAAGTTAATGCATCTGGTAGTGATGGGAATGCGAAGATATACAGCCCTCTATGAATGTTTGAAGTGTGTAAACACTGAGTGGAGAAGGAATTAGTTAATGTGTGCTGGGCAGAGCTAGCAGTGATGGGAAGAAATAAGAATGAGAAAACCCTTATTGTGAAGTTCATTGAGCTATTAGTTTCCAAAAGGAAAGGCTAGAAATTACTTTGCCTGGGATGCAATAAAAATACTATAACACACTGAAATTCTGGGAACACTCAAGTCAGTCAGGAAATTTGCTCTGACACCACTGAAGCCAAGATTCCCTCCCCAGATAAACATGAAAGTGAATTGGCAGAAAAATTGACCTGTGATTGAGTGTTGGCTGTTTTCAAAGCTGTTTTGATAGTTTCCCACCAATCCAATATATAAAGGTGGCTTATGAGAAAACATAAAATACCAAGTACAGCATTGTATATAAATAAGACCAGTGTTTTTACAGATTCAAGGCACTGTTATCCTACATAATCACAGCGTGCAAACATCTGCAGAGTATGCAAATAATATATGGCGGTATTTAGTATCAGCACCATATAGATTCTTGGAGAGTTGATAGGGAACAGTGGTTTTCAATCTCTTTTAGTTTGCAAATCCCTACAAAATTTCCTGAGACTGACACCCACTGTATAGTGAATTAACATAACCATCTTTCTCTTCTTTATTTTTATGGAAACTGTAAATATTTCTCATGGATCTCAAAGGGAACAGAATCAGAATGTGAAAACTCTGGCAGTAAGATGTCTGGGTTGTACTCAGATATGATAGATGTTTGTAAGGTGGTTATAGTTAGCTATATTTTGATGCAATTACTATCTTGTGGGTTTTTGAATGCAGCTTTTCATTGTTGGAAAGCCTTGGTTTGTATAAAGGGCTCAGTGCATATTGAATGCCACCTGCATGTGCTTCCATTTCTTTAAACGCTCCAGGCCAAGTTTCAACCTAGAATTTACCTGCAACTAAAGAGTTAAATCAAAGCAGCAGTCAGTCTTGCATGAAGGTTGGTGATCTCAGCTGCTCATCACCAGAAGTTACCACCCTCTGTTGGCATAGCTGTTCCTCCTGACAAAACTGATAGGTGGTCTAAATAGTGAGGGAGTGATTATTCCAGTGTCTATGTCGGGAGGTTGGAGATGACAATAAACTGTGGCAGTGGACGAGTTGTTGGTCTTGCTAACCTTTTACTCCCCAGCTGCAGCCCACATCAGATGTGTGGGCACAATCTCAGTTGAAGAAAGTCTTTCTGCCTGCTGACATGTGGTGATCTTGAATGAGTTCTTCCTTCCCATGTGAAATTAGGACTAACAGGTAGGAACTAGCAATTGAAAGCTCCTGACCTGAAGAGATCAGAGCAGTATGGTCTGCAGCTTTTGAGGCCATCATGACAGCTGGCAACAGAAATGGAAATTTTGTCCTGAAGGCAGTTTTGACATTTCAAAATTTTATGTTGTCAAACTGAGATGAAAGCCCCAGTTGGTTTGCTGGCTTAATTTGTGAAATACACATCAAGTATTTTTAGTTTAATTGCAACATAAATATTTTAAAGACATCTGAAATACTTTGTGAAATATGTATTTGCACTCAAAGGTGTTTTCATAACATTGAGCGGTCCTTTTTATACAGTCAATATATTCATGCAGACACTACACTGCTCAGTTATCAGATCACTATTTTCTGACAGAAAACTACTGTTCTTAAAGATTTCAGCTAAGGAATATGAAGCTCCTGCTCTCCTGAGAAGAGGAATATATCAAACATGGTTCCAAAAGGAGAGGATTTAGAATGCTGACATCATACTTACCAGCTCAAAATGAGTGTATTTTGATTTTTCTTTTTAATACTACACCTATTCTTTTTCATGTCATTCTGCTGCCTCAAAGTGTGGGTCCCTCTAATTTAATGGAAAAAGTCCTAAGAAATGCTAAAAGCTGAATATTGAAAAACAAAAAAACCCAACCAAAAACCTGACACAAACAACCCAACACAAAAACCACAACCAAACAAAAATAAATCCCAAACATTGGAAATGGGATGCAAATTTTTACATTGGTAATGCATCTGCCATGGCAGTTTACTGAGGAAACTGGTTATAATTAATCTTCATCTGGATTCTTTCTGTTGAGCCTTGGGTATCTTTCCAAGAGATTTTTAGCTTGTTCTCATGTGTTGAACTTGATGGTATTTGCTTTCACAAAGTGGTAGTGGTATCTCCCAGTAGATATTACTGTCTGAAATACAAATGTATGTAACGTAGATAACCCATACTAACACTTAGTGGCCCAATCTCTAACAGCACCATGGTATGAAGCAGCATGTAAACAATTAAGTGCTCTAACCCATCATGATGGAGGCATGGGGTAGAGGTGAGGGTTACCAGAAAGTTTTTTATGGTCAAAATGTCTTACTGCTGTGGAACTGAAATCTGAAGTTTGGCTGTTTTTTGTGCTGACCACAAAATAAGTTGGAGGGTGGCAAGGGGTTTTCTGGGCTGGCTGCCTAGGCTTCTTTACAGCTGGAAGACCTGCATGCAGATCTTCTCTTGCAGTAGGAATGATGGCAACTCAGCCACTTGAACTGTTTGATTTCTTAATCACTACAGCTGAAGATCATATAAGTCTTTGAATTTTGCCGGTGTAACAGAATATATATTCTCTCTCTACTCTGAAGAAGGTCAGATAGCTACTTGGCCTTCTCTCCCTGGGATGACCTTCAAACTAAAACTATATTACAAATTTCCACTGTTACATCTTTCCAACAATTCAAAATTACGTTACTCTCACAAATTAACTGAGTCTCTGCCCCTGTCCTTGCCCTCGGCTCCAGATGGATTTTATCATTTAATGAAGACTGATCCATTTTTTTTCCCCGTAAGTTTTATCATTTATTATTAATTTTAAACTTTTTTGGGTTCAGAGAGATTGTGAGGTTGCATAGTAAGGCAATGCTGTATTTATAAACCTGCTAAAAATTTACAAACAGGAGATAATATACATGTCCCTGTGGTACTAAGTCATTACATCAGGGAATCAGGAGACACAAATGGTGCTACTAAATCATTGTATTGTGGATTATGAAAAGACAATATTAGGTTTTTCAGCTGGGAATGGAAAAAACTGTTCCCTTTGCACTGATGATTACTGTTATTTGCATTGTAGTTGAGCCCAAAACATGAGTTGGGCTCAGAGCCCCATTAGGTGAGGTGTTATGTAAACTGTGTGGAGGCAGAGGGAGAAGACTGCTGATGTGTTTTACTCCTAGGAAGTGCTGATGAATTGCAATCATGGAGACTAATTAAAGCATCTGGATGGATAGATAAAATGGACATAAAACAGATTTAATTGACGGAGAGCAGGGGAGGGTTTGACAGTTAATTAATGTTTTTAATCAGTGGTGGATTTACAGGAGGAAAGGGGAAGGAGGAGGCTGATGGAGTCTTAGCCCTTGCTGCCAGCGATACCTTGTGTATGGGAATGCTGGGGGTCACATGGAGCTACAGTTCTCAGACACCCATCCTTTCCTCTCCACTCTCATCATGGATGCATTTGGCCTCAGGAAAAAAAAAATAATTCCTTTTATGTGCAGATTTTCCCCACCCCTCAATTTTCTGATCCCTTACACTTTTGAGGGAATGTGCAGACACCTCTAGGAAACTCCCATGTGCAAATCCTTGCAAAGCACATGAGAGGCAGGAACGGACCAAGGCCCTAGAGGTCTGCAGACCACAGTTTGAAAACCACTCATCTGGAAAATGGAAAGTATACAACGGATCTAGCCCTTAATGTTGCTCTGTGTGTTATGAGTAAGTCCTAAAGATGTGTCCCTAGACTGAGGTCTATTAAGGTGAAAGATACAGTGAGAAAGAACACTTGTGTTCTCCAGGCTTCCAGTGAAATAGTATGTATTAATACTTGGCACCAGTGTGAATGGGTAGCTCTGTATTTTTAATGGACTTTTCATGAATGGCAATTAATCTTCCCAGTCTCCAATAGGAGGGAGGTGGGGAACCATTGCAGCAGGTATTAATGTAAGAGGGTTTAGTCTTACCCTTTCAGAATTCATAAACCCAAATGAGTCTTACCATATGCTAAAACACTGCTACCAGTGTCGATGTGGTTTTTTTGGATGTATATACTGGAGAGCTTTTCCCATTGTTTATCATATTCAAAAGAATACTGATTTTCAGTGGAAAAAGCTCAGTATCATTTCCAAAGAATAAATATATCCAATAGCAACTGCAATATGGTGATTACATGCATGGCCTCAAGTACTGGTACTGATATGCCCTGAATTCTTTGCTTTCATGCGTTTCTACAATACTGCCATGTGGTGGGGACCAATGCAGGGACAAAGAGGTGAAATTAGTTGTCCAAAGCCACTCTTACATGCAGGCTGGAAGGAGGGACAAGATCCAAACAATGGCAAGTGGAATGTACCATGCATTTTACAAAATCCTTTCTATTCAAACCTGGTATAGCCTCATCTTTCAGGGCTCCTCTGTGATGTGCAAAAGAGCAGATCAGAGATGCTTGAGAGGGTACTAATCAAGTTATCTCTGGACTGGAAAATAATGCATCTTGCTGACACAGGTTTTACTGTTCTGGAGTACCGTTGTAACAACTGCACAGTACCAAGCTGAAGTATTGTATCAGCTGGAGATAGCTTGGTGAAGTCTAAAACTTCTGTGCAGAGAATAAGGGTAAGAGATACCATTAGATGTTGAAAGGCCTATAGCCATAGGATAGACCCTTTATTAAGGTAGAGCTACATATGGGTGGCACTTTACCCAGCAATTGTGCCCTTAATTTCTGCAGCTTTGTATAAAGACTTGGTCTTGTACTGGCTCTCACTGCAGAAGTTGCTTAGATTGTGTTTGGGACTGAACAACAGTGACTCTAGCATCTTGCTCTGTAATTGGAGCACTGCTCAAAGGTGATAGAAATGATGCTGTATGTTACCTGGCAGCAACTTAGCGTAACTTACAAGAGCGTACAGTCGGGGAAAAAAATGATGCGGGAGCAAAGGCAGCTCAGTGAAAGGTGTAAGACAAAGTGAGAGTGGGAGGTTCTTTATCTTAATTCTACTTGGTAGTTGCTTTTCTATCTACCCAGTTCTATTGGCCTGTAAATTACAACCACTTATCAACCAGAGCTAAAATGCAATATCATTTCAGTCACTTTGAGTTTGACCCGAAGTGTTTATATCCATAAAAAAAATGAATGATTGCCACTTATTTATTTATTTTTACAAAAATGATAGGCCATTGTGCAGGAGAAATCAGCTTCAGCTGACATTCACAGCTGTTCTTTTATGTAGGAGGCAAGCAAAGTGAAAACAGTGTGACACACATGTCTCTGCTGGACAGTATTTTGCAATCTGCAGTTAATTCGCTCAAGGGGGTGAAAAAAACACGGGGAGAATGCACTGCTTAGCAATAAAATACATCAATATACCCAACATCACCACATCAATAAACAGTTATTTAATTTATAGCTCTTGTTTCACTGTTGTTCTGCCTGAAAAAGCCCCAGGGTGGCCTCAAAGTCCTCTGCTTCCAATTCAAACTGTGTTGAAGCTATGGTGCTTCTATCATCTGAGAAAAACAAAACAAACATGCACAAAAAAACCAAAACCAAACAAACAAAATCCTACTTTGTATAATAACAAATCTCTTGGATGTTCAAGTTAAATACAGAAACATCAGAATTCTTCCCAGGAAAAGCTCCATTAGGGAGGGTCTCACATCACTTACTGATCATCTAAGCAAATCTAAGAAAAGGATGAAATTTGCTGCAATGAGTAGCCTCAAAGCTGGAGAGAAGCAGGAAGAGCAACTATTCTCTGCCCGTTGAGCCTTCTCAATTTCACCTACTGGGGCCTCAATAACAGCTTCACAGACTGCAACCAACATCAACACTTTCAGCAAAGGCTCCTTCCACTTCTGAGTGCACTGGCTAAGGCACATGATAGGTACATTCAGGCCAACTGTTAAAATACTTAAAAGGAACAGATGTGCCTGATATTCTGGGAACTAAGTTAAAAAAAGAATGATGGGCTCCAGGCTGGTGAGGGGTCTGGAGCACAAGTCTGATGAGGATCAGTTGAGGGAACTGGGGCTGTTTAGCCTGGAGAAAAGGAGGCTGAGGGGAAACCTGATCGCTGTCTGCAACTACCTGAAAGGAGGTTGTAGCGTGGAGGGTGTTGGTCTCTTCTCCCAAGTAGCAAGTGATAAGACAAGACGAAATGGCCTCAAGTTGGACCAGGGGAGGTTTAGATTCAATATTAGGAAAAATTTCTTCACGGAAAGGGTTGTCAGGCATTGGAACAGGCTGCTCAGGGAAGTGGTGGAATCACCATCCCTGGAGGAGTTTAAAAGGTGTTGAGATGAGGTTCTTAGGGACAGGGTTTAGTGCTAGAGCTAGGTTAGGTTATGGTTGGACTCGATGATCCTGAGGGTCTTTTCCAACTGAAACGGTTCTATGATTCTAAATGGGCAAATGCTTTTCCAGGGCTACTGAATTGTGGCTTATAATATTGTCCATGGAAGAGTCAAATGCCTCAGTGCTCTGAATTTTTCTTCTAGGATGACTGTTTCTCTCCCTGGACTGTAGATGGAGCCTGGGTCTGACAGCTGTGTATCCTAGACAGTCCGAGATTCATGTCAGCCTCTTGAATTTAGATGCCATGAATCAGCCTCTTGAATTTAGATCTGTAAAGTCACTGTAGCCTCTGGTATGTAGCTGGGCACTAAAAATCAGGTTACCATTAAAAAAAACCCCCAACAATAACAACAACAAAAAAACCAACCAAAAACTAACCTGAGCTTTGCAGGAAGGAACATGTGTTAACATGGCAGTTCAAAAGCATTTTGGCTTTAGCTGAAATTGCAAGGAAAAGTAAGGATGGGAGTGAATTCTCTACAGACTATGACTGGGATGATAAATCTACCTTGTGAAGGGAGAGCTCTAGGATTTCATCCTGTACATTACACATTAAGTCTACACTAGAACAACAATTTAGAAGGAATATGCTAGTTATGTTATCCATGTCATGGATCCATGTCTTCAGTTCAGAGCTACCCCAAGTGTTCCTCAAGTGTCAGAACAGATCATCCAGAGGTCCTTAAATTTACAAAATTTTAAAGCTTTTAAATCAGTGCAGTGAAAAGGGAGTTTTGTGCCTGTCGCATATGAAAAAAAAAATTGATATATCTTCTGATCAAAGATGAGTGTGCCATAAATGGATTACAGCTGATTCTATCTATATTGACTTTTATAAAGCATCCGCCACTGTAGAATCTAAGCAAGGGAAGATCTGATCTATAGATATACATTCATGCATTATTAAAAAAATTAAATACAAGCCAAAATAGATGTTCTGTGAGGCAGAGGCAAATTTTCTGCTTGAAAGCAGCAATGAGCTGCTTATTGTTTACTAAATATTTGTACTGGATTTTCAGCATACAGAGGTCATAAGCAAGAGATACAAGTACAATGCAAACAAGAAAGTGAGAGCGTACAACAGAAAGCAAAGCAAATTGGCACATTACAGGATTTTCCAAAGCACAAATAATTTTCATGTAAAAAGTCCTATGCTGTATGAGATAAAGAAACATTTAGCATAAATATGCATCACTGACACTGATAGCAGAAATGGATATTAGAATGAGCCGTCTGGATTTTTCTGCCTTTTTTCCACCTTTGGAATTTTTCCAGTAAATTGTTAGTTTGCAATCGCATTATTCTAAAGAAGTTTTGGTTCGGTAACGACTATCAGCCTTCTTGATGATGCTGAGTCAGGGTGTGAGCTGGCATTCTCCCAGGTGTTTTAAGAGGCCTATGGGGGAAGTGACTGAAGTCACACTTCCCTCCCTGCCCTGTGCAGGCTTGTAGCTGTGCCATTTTAAGTGCACTCCTTAGCATTGATTTCTTGTCTTACAATGCTTGATAGTCCTTGTCCAGGCTGTGTATCAGTGGGACAGCAGATTATGAGGCTTTAGGAAAATAGGCTTGAAAACAGTGTGTTCATCAGTACTGTAGAGATATATACATATATATGTGACTAGCTCTGGCCAGCACATATATATATGCGTGTGTGTATATATATATGTGACTAGCTCTGGCCGGCACATATTACTTTAATACCCTCAGTTGTCCTTTCTGCTCCTTTGCTGGAGATGACTGGAGAGTTGGCAGAATGAGACATATGCCTGTGCTCCAGTGCCTGCAGTTTTCATCTGATATATTAGCATGAACCCACCCTTCATTGGCAGTTTATGCTAATACACCAGCCTGAGCTAGAGCATCCAAGGTGCAGGCACACATTTCTTCTGCTTTACCTGCTGTTGGGGCAGAAACTTCTGGCAGAGGGATAGGGCAGACAGCTGGGGAGAGGTAACATCTTAAATCACATCAGCTAGGCTCTTTGGAGCTCATCTGTCAAATACCTTTATACACTCAAAATGGGTGTAAATTGACTCTATTTTGCCTGGGACCATCAGTCATGCTAAGCAGGACAGCTTGTGAGAAGGGAATGAAGCTTCATCATGGAGTATGCCTGCTTCCATGTCGTATGTTGTTGTTATCCCTTACTATCTTTCCTGCTCTTGAGAGAAAATAAAACATCGAGGCTTGGTGACTCACTGTATTCCTGCTAACCAGTGAAAGAAGGCTGGGATGTAGAGTCAAGCACTGGCCCACAGCAGTCTCTGTTGCTTAACTATTAACGTATTCCCTGCCACCATTTCAGCATATGTCAACTAGCATTCCCACTGGCAATGCCTGGTCCTGACCTGGGAGATGGCAAACACAAAGTATGAAATATGGTCCTTGACTTGTTTCAGCGTGGTGGCTGAGCAAAGGGGCTGTAGTGGGAGCTGCCTCTGGAGAGTGGGCATCACTGTCCATTACTTCTCACACCAAAAGTATGGGTTCTGGGAACAGGGAGTCTGCGGTTCAGATGCGGCTGGTAAGATCAATACTCTTCAGTTTTCACAATGTTTTCCTGATGGCATCTCTCACCAACTTGTGCTGTAGCTTCCCAGATAAATTCATGCTCAATTCTATCTCTGCAATTTCCATATCATGTTTATTCAGAATAAGTTGGTTTTGCTTCTCTCAGCCCTGCGGGGTTAACCTGTCTTATGAAATTCAAATGTTCTCCTCTTGCTTTCTGTCTTGTAACACTTCTTTCTCTTCCTCCCAGCTCTTTGTTGGCTTCATGGACTGTGCTGAGCTTGCAGGAGATACCAGAGAGCTGAGAGGGACACTCACTGCCCTAGCCAGCCCAAAGGCCAACTCCAACCCCTTCATATGGGCTGTGTTCTGGTGTATTGTGCAGTACTTTTGAGCATGGACATGATACAGCTGAATGCTCATTATTGCAGAATCTTTTTTCCAATTCCATTCTGAGGAATAATATACCAGTGGGCCAAAGATCTAATACAAAAAGCATTAAGAAGATAGGAATTTCTCCATCAGCTCAGCAATTTTCAGAGTCTTACTAAAGGAAGCTTCCTATTTTAGGGAGTATTTTATCTTTCTGTTAATGCCTAATGTGTTGAACTGTTATACAGGGTTTTGCTATCGCAAAATAAGATGGTAATGACAATTCCCGCCTGTATAGCCAATGATTCTTTGTGCTACTTATAGCTTCTTTCATCCAAGGATCTCAAAGCTCTTAGCTCTTCAAAGGACCTTATTTGCTTAGACACCCAAATCACACTGAACTGAGTGCTTAATTCATAGAAGATATTGTATGATGTTAAATATTTTAAGAATTCTAGTCTATGTCTATTAACAAATAAGTTAAAAATTGCGTTATTCCCACTCTTAACAGCATGGCAGCTTAATAACACATGAAGAATAAGAGTTCCAGAATGTATTCATGCTGATATGCAAAGAGGAAGATGTTGGATTTTTTTTTAAATTATTATTTTTTTCTCCATGCTACTTCATAATGCGTTACCTGTTAGAAGAGCAGGAAGTGTGCTGCAGGAAGCAAGGTGGTAGGTGTGCTCTCACAAGCTGTTGTGCATCATGGGAAAGGTAGGCCAGCCAAGGAGGGTGACCCATTGGGAAGAAGAGTGGCTTTGAACCACAGAAACTGTGCAGCACTCGACAGAAACCCTGTGTTTGCTCCAAGCTTGTAATGAGAGGAAATGTTTTACTTTTTTTTTTTCTCTTAAACAACCTCTTTATCACTCTACTTTGGAATTTCTTCTTGCTGGTAACATCAATTGCTGTGACTTTTACTAGGATGAAAGCAGGAAGAAGTTTTCTTCACAGTAGTAGATACAAGATCTCTTTCTCAGCTCCTATTGCAGGCTCACTTGTGCGGTATGAGCATATAACATGCAAGGGTTTTAACAAGCAGTACAAATAAAGAGTTAGGAAACTGGGGAGACAACATTCAGCATCTTGGCAAAATCATTTAAGTTCTTTGCCCATTTTCCACTGTGAAGAGGCCTTGGCATAAGGCAAAACACAGTTCAACTTAGCTGCAAGTAGTTTTAGTCCGTTGTGTGACTATAAAGAACCAGAATATTCCAAGCTTAAGCTGGGAGCTATATTGCTTTATTTACAGTCATACATAGCACACAGAGCCTCATTTACACAAACAGCATGCTGAAGGCATTCTTTCCCTGTGCAGCAAGGGGCTGTGGCCTCTGCCAGATGCCAAGGTCAGGCAGCTGCTCTAGAAGGTATTTAGCAGCCTACAAGGTTGAATTTGACAATTACACCTCGTGCCCTGCTGTCTGAGTGCTCCTGCATGCTGCACTTGCCTGCCTCCACAGATAAACCTCATCTTCCCTGATTGTGAGATTTAAGCTTTTACCTGAAAAAGACCAAAGGTTAATGTGGTAACTAAGCAGCACAGTTATTATTTGGAGTAGATAACAAATAGTTCTGTGCCCTCTGGTGCATGGCTTTGAAACTCTTCAATGAAGGGAAAATGGTGAAATGGTATTCTGTAGGAATGCAGTTCGAGCAGCACAGGAATTAAGTTTCAGTGGTTCACCTTAAGAGGAATTTCTACATTTCCAGGTTCTCTTTTATATCCTGGCTTCTTAAAGAAACAAGCAAGAGGCAATCATTCTGTCTGCCTGCATGTCAGCCTCTCAGTCATGCTCTCCTCTGGTATCGGTTGGTTGATTTCAGTCAAATTTCCTAACAGGATAGATGATTCAAAAAAATATAAAGTTCTTATGAGTAGCAAGAAAACTGGAGGCTGGGCTAGGGATACAGAATTAAATGAATGCCCTTACTGGGAGAAAAGATGATGGTGAGGTCCGAAGTGTGACTTGGCCAGTGTGGCTTGTCAGCTGGCTGATGAGCATGTGCATAGGTAGAGCAAACACAGCGTGTGCTGCCTCTTGCCCTAGCTTTCGTTAGGTGGCCATGGGGATGCTGCGCAGGTGTGCATGCAGGGAGACAGGGCTGTTGCCATTTAGGACCAAATGTTGCTGCAGAGACTCAATGGACTTAGATACCAGAACACTTTGATCACAGATATATGCATTTTTGAATTGCACCACTTTTCTGTGGGAGGGATGACACGACACAGAAGAAAAGTTGGATGGGTCAGTGTAGCAGCTCCAGCTGTGCCATGCGTAAGTCCCACTGGTGGGTTGTAGGGTCATTTGGCTTCTCTCTATGAGTGGTTCCAGGTGCTGTCAGGTATAGTTTGTTGGTAGAGATTACCCAATGCTTGATTAGTCCATTTAAATTCCCTCAGTGCCCAACAACTGTCTGTTGCCACTGCTGGTGCTCTCAATTAGCCCATCTGAACAAGTGGCTCTTGGCATGTCCCTTGTTAAGTTACTCTTGTGTTATTAAATCTAACTTATTTCCTTATCCCATAAGGCTAACTAAAGCTCATATGCTAACATCATTGTCAACTAGGCCTAGCTTATGGTAACTGCTACAAGAAAACACAGGGAGACAGTACAAGTATTTCCATAGGAAATAAGAGAATAGCTGGAGAAAGGCCCTATGATGTAAGGTTATGTGGGACACAGGATGCAAATATATAAGAAATAAGAATTATTTTGTGCTTTTGGCTGCAAACAACTTGTTAACTCCAATGTTCTTGAGAGGCAATATGCATTCAAACCACTGATATGTGCCTGCAACCTTAAATTCACCTTAGCAAAGTTTTTCTGTGTGCATTGGTTATTTATTACTGCTAGAGCACTGTGGATGCACAGGGGATTTCAGTAGCATGGGGATATGATTACACTCAATAATAAAAATAATGTGCTGTAATAAATCTGTCATTTTGGGTAGAAAATATTGACTATTAATAAAATTACCTGTAGTATGGACTAAATTATTTTAGTACTATTAAAAATTCCAATTGCCAGTTTCATGGAGATGCAATTCCTTTTGCTCTTGGTGCAAGAGCTGATGAGTGGATGGAATAAAGGAAGAAGACTGGAGAGAGGTGGATGACTGCAAGGCAGGGCCTGAAACTGTCACAAGGGAATCACAGGAAACAGTAGTGGCTATGTAGCAGAGACAAAAGGTTATATTCATAGTGGGGAGAAAAATAACTAGTTTTAGCAGGGCATGGGCCAAAACTGGATGAACTCCCAAGCACAGAGCATCTTTTGATCAGGAACATTCTTATGTGGCTGGGGAAGGAGCTGGAGGGTCTTTGGAGGCCTTGGTGATAGAGTTTGCCCTTTTATGCCATCTCCAGTCTCCACTGAGAGAGTCAGTCCTTTACAGACTTTACTGAGAACAGGGGAACAGAGAATTTAAAGCCTTGGTAGCTCTGCCCTATTAGAGCCAAGCCTCATGGGGAGAGACCATGTTAGAGACTGAGTTGGAGCCGGAGATCACCGATGGCTTCTCAATGTCTGGGAAGATTGAACCATAGAGTTCATAGGGACTGAACTCAGCTGCAGTCAGGCATAAAGCATATTGATGGCTATTGAAGAAACACCCAAAGGTGATCACGAGGTATGGTCTGACTACATTTCTAGATTTGTGCAGGTCTAAGAAAAAGGAAATGCAACCAGAAAAGAAAGTGAGGTTAAAGAGTGTGAGAGAAAATAGACAAAACTATTTCCTCAGTGTCTCAACACACAAAAAAAGTCAGGGAAATGACTAAGCAGGAATAGTGAGATGTTCCCATACATGAAAACAGTCATGGTTTAGTTGGTAGTACACAAAACAGGTGGGATAACTCGCGTGACTATAACACCAATAAAGGGAAATATGAAGAACAGTATAGAAAAAGAAAAAAACTATGGCAGAAGAAAATGAAGTTGTATAAAGATGGATCAAAAAGGTAATTCAAATTTTTTTTCTGAACCATTTTTTTTCCTTGTGTAGAACTTCTGACCTGAGATTCCCATGTGAATCAGGCTCATTACTTCAAGGGAAACAGCCAGGTCATAAAAAGAGTTTATGGTTTTTAAAAAAGGAGAGACTCATTAGAAACATCTTTCCTTTTTAAATGATCCTGTAAGGATGATATCATAGTTTTAACATGATGAACAGAGAGTCAGTGTAATTCCAGCAGATACAGGGTAAAAATATTGAGGTCTTCAAAGAGGTGAGCTGGGGCTCCCTCTAGACTCTTGAAACAAGCAGAATAAGGCAAACTGCCCAGCTTATCCCTTCCTGTGCAGAATTACCTGGGAGTTGGGTAGGTTTTGAGACCCTCCCTTTGCTGTCTTTCCATCTGTGCCACAAACTGACTGTGTGAGCTTGGTCAAATCACTACTGTATTTTCCATTGACGGGATGGTTCAAATAATGCTGGTCAGCTTCCATGTGGGCTATGAGGATTCACTGACAAATGTTTTGAAAATGCTTTGACATTCCGTAATGATCATGGCTAGATAGATAAGTGAAAACTTAACCTGACCTCTTCTGATAAGGTACATGTCATGAGGTTAATTTCCATGTCCAGAGAGCTTGGACTTTGAATTATTGAGGGATTAAAGATGTAATCATTGCTACAGATTTTAATTCAGAATGGTCTGCACACCAAATAGAAACAAAACAGTGGGTAAAAATATTAGAAGAGTTTGAAAGTTTGGCAAGACAGTCTTTTCTTTTTTTCTTGTCTACTTCTTGGGGGCAGGGGGCGGGGGGAGGAAGAATGGGGAAAAATAAAAGAGAAAATATTAGAGGTATTCCTCCATCTAACTAACATCTCTCTGGGCATCATCACTGCAATTGACTCACCCAGAGTAAGGCACATAGAATTTTTATTTTCATTAGCACCCTGAGGGCCAAAAATAGCTGCGGAGGAGGAAGCTAGGCTCTTCTCATTTCTCTGTGAAACAAAAGGAATCAGGTTCATTGACAGGTCCCAAACTATGTTTCCACAGTTGATGGTCAAACTAAATCTCTTTAGACATACCCCCACAATCAGTTTGCTTTGGATTTATTGAGAAACTAAAGTGCTATTTTTTTGGGACAATGACATTATGTACTCTGGTTTATCCCAAAGGGAATACCTTGGGGTTAAATGAGGCAAAGAAAGAGGCCATTGTGCCATGAATATAACAATTGCACCTGCAAAAAACAATGAACATTCAGTACTGAAGTGTGGCAAAAATAAATAAGGAGATTGTTTTAGTGGTCACCCATTGTTTAAAAAAAAAAAAAATCGAGAAAAGCCAGATGAAACCATTAGAAAACAATGGAAAAGCTTTCAGGTATTCTAGAATCAAAGAATGAGGGTATTTTTTTATTATGTTGAGGAGAAAACACTGCTGGCAAAGAAATATTTCATCGGAGACACTCAAACATTGAGTAAACAGTAATTTTCTTCTACAAGAGATTAAAAATAAAAAACTGTAAGCTATGGACTTCTGAGCTGGTGGTTAGTTGGATGTAATAAAGGTTGTGGGGGGTGGAGCTTTTGTGGTGGTCTGAAAGTAGGGGTTGAAATTTACTTGGTCAGGCAAACACTGTTCATTGAACCCAAGAGTCCACTTTTCAAGAGCATGTGAACTTCTGGAGGTATTGTCTTATCCAAATGAACATCCTGATCTATTTAATGTTACCCATCCCAAACCAGAACTTGAATAGCCAAATATGGATTTAGAAGCATTTCTTTCTGGACTTCCAGTTCGTTAAAGACGGGAGGCCAACCCTATAATTTGGTGGTTTTTGATGCAGTGACTTCAATCTGTCCTTGCAGGTGACAAATGATTCTCATTGCCTTGGTAGTTCTTCACTTTCTATTGCTGGACAATCAGGTCCATGGTATTGGTCCTGACATATCTCTAATAAGGATGCTAAAACTTTCTGCAAACCAATTATGCAGTTGATAGAAAGAAATGCAAAGATATACACTAGTATGAGCTGCAGATGGAGCATAGAGAGGATGGGAAAGTATTAAAAACACAGTCTCATAAGCCCAAAGGCTAACAATATCAGGACAACTTAAAATACAAAGTAGATTAAAAAAATCCATTTGGCTGAAGGGAGGGTGTGTAAAGGAATTGTATAGAAAATGAACAAGTAGAGAGATTGAATTGAACAGATAGCCACAACTGCACACCTCAAACCAGGGAGGGAGGAGAGAGAAGCCAAATCAAATCACGCTTGCTTGGGGGAGAAAGAAACAAGAAAAGGCCTTATCAAAACATCCAGGGAGAATGAGGCATCTGAGAGTTTCCAAATAAGAACATGAGGCAGGTGGGAGGACAGGAGAGTGGCAGAGATTTTCAGACACAATTATTGCTCAGTTTTCTTTTCTCCAGATCACATAATTAATCCTTCTGTAGGGCTATTTTTCAATATCATTGACTGCTTAAGACATGTGAACCCCCTTAAGCCCCCTCCCTGCCACCAGTGTAGAGCATCTTGTGGATGAACACCTCCTTAGAGAGGTGTTTTTGAGCCACAGAGTATTTGTTGATTTTGGGGAGCAGCAGTCACAAAGGCAAATGCCAGAAGGATGGAGCTGACATCTGCAAGTAGTCCTTGTGCCAGTCCTCTGTAGTTTATGCCATTCCTCTGGGATTCAAACAGACCTTAAAGGATCAGCAGGGCTTCTAGGCAGATTCCCTTATTTCCTCTGTCAGCAGGGGGATTGAGGATAGCCACTATATCTCTTGGTTATGAATGTAGAGGAAAACTCCCCGTTAGAACATTTTCCTCTGTCCTTGTCCCTTCCATATATATACTTTTTTTGTTTTGTTTTTGTTCCACAGAGAAGCACCAAGGGAGCTTTTACCTTCCTTTGCTGAACAAAGATGTTAAGACTTTCCCTCCAACTTTCAGTGCCTGACCTCAGTGAGACAATTCAGGTGAGCCTGGTGGCATTGCCTTGCTGAATCAGAGCCTTAGTTGGATGATAAAAGTGAGCGCAGGAGATGTGTTGTGCTTCGATTTCAGTAAAGCAGCTGAGATAATACTGTGTAATAGAAAGAAATCAGATTAATTCCTAGCTGATTAAGCGTGCCATCAGAGGGATTAGGTATGGCTTGGCAGATGAGAAACAGAATGAAATTAATGGGTTAAAGTAGAATAAGAAAGGCTTTTACAAACAGATCAGAGGCAAAAGTAGCAGTAGGGAGGAAGTAGGTCTATTGGTAAATGAGGATGGGAAAGAAATTAATGATGGCTCAGAGTGGCTGAGTTTGTGAATTTGGCTCTCCCTGACCCCAAAGCCTCTTGAACAAGATTTTTTTTTTAAAAAAAAAAAAAAGAAAGAACAAACTGTAAAATAGCTGTTAAAGAATAGGTATGGGATGCCTGCAACAAGATGTGCTGTAGGTTAACTGTTCTGGGCAAGATACTGTAGCAGAATGCCTTGGCCCTTCAGGACCCATCCAGCCCTAGTCAGACCCAACTGGGTTCATCAAGTAGTTTTTATAAAAGGCTCACAACAGAGTTGGCAGGTGATGAGAGGAGATGACCCATTTTTTCAGGAATCACAGACCCTAAGATATTTAAGAGGAAGGAAAAGCAGGGAGGAGCAATAGTAGGATGGTTTTGGCTAAAATGGAAAAAAAAAAAAAAAATGAGTGCTGTGGCAGAAGGTGGAGTTTATCAGGAGGTCTTCTCAGGACTGGAGGGACTCAGTATATGCATGTGCTAAGATACTTGAAGTTGTTAACTTTGTTGCGATACTGGCAATTATTTCTGAAAAAGAAGGGAGATCCAAGGAGATACTGAAAGCTTTAAGAAAAGTGAGTGACCTTCAGAAAATAAGTAATCCTGCAAGTAACTGTCTTTTCAGTCTAATTTCTATCTTCAGCAAAGTAATAGGCAGAATATTTGGAAAAACACCAAAAAGCTCAGAGATAATAGACCTGTAAGCAATAGGAAGCTTATAGAGAAACCCCACGGCCAGGCTAATGCATGTGCTTTTTGTATTGGAAGAGTGTAAATGTAGATAGGAAAGGGCAGATATAACACATGTGAATTGTAGCAAAATATTGGATGGCTTTACATTCTGTATTAGCTCAAGTGAGTTTAGAGGAGACCATTGGAGACTGAAAGCTTTACTTGGGAGCCTGAGATCAAGGCTTTTCTAAACTGACAGCTCATGTAACTTAAAGGGAGCCATCCTTTTCCTGGGCTGGCAATAGCTTTGGGGAATTATATCTCTGCCCAAGATACAAATGAAAACTTGTGGCTTGACTCTTTGGAAGATGCCCAGTGTCACCTGAGAACATTCCTCCCACATTCCATTCATGGAAGAATAGCACTAGAAGATCACTGAAAAGGTCACAAATCCTATCTTCTGTAATATTTCAGTGTAGCTCTTACCGTGCTGCTCTGGAGCCTGATCCCATATGGAGATTTTGAATGTGTGTGTGAGACATTTGAAAATGTTTTGACTTCCTTTCATAATCTTGACTCGTAATCCACAGATGTTCCATGCTAAGCATGGCTGGCTGTGGCCACAATCCTTGTTTGGTTTGCAGGCAGTGTATCTGGCACTCAGGTCAGGATGACAGCACTAACAAACATTGTGAACTAAAAAGAGTTCTTTCTTTTCTCCCTGCCTGGGCAGGAATGTTTTTCAGTTGAACTTGTCTTTTATAAATAATACACCATTACACACAAATTCTATCCATCATTTTAATTTGTTTCTTCTCACCTCTACTCCCTCCACACATGTTCCTCTCTTTGCAGACACTTCTGTTCACTTACTCTCTTTCCCCCTCCAGTCTTCTGTGTAAAAAAAGAAAAAAGGATGAAAAAAGGAGGAAAAAAAACCACCAACGTTCAGCTGAAAGGCTGAAATTGTATTTTGTTTATCTGCAAGCTGTCTGCCTGCTGTCCAGATATGCTGCTGTTTTGTCCCAAAGGGACAGAATAAATCTTCCCGGTGAAAGACCAGAACTACTGGAGCTGGGCAAAGCCATAAGGCCCTCGTCATGAAAGTAGAGCCTGGAGAGAGCCCTGCCAGCTGGGGAAGTCTCTGAGGCCCAGACTCACATAAACACCCTGATGGGCCATTGCAAAGGACTGCTGAAGGAAAGACTTGCTCAGGTTTGTTTCTCTTCTTCAAGACCCAGGCTCCAATGACAGGGAGGATGGGAGATGGCTTGCCCTTCTGTTGGTTCTGACACTCACAGTGGCTCCTGGTTTTGTTTTTGGCCCCCTGGACTATCAAGCAAAAGGCCAGTTAGCTTTCTAATGAATAACAGCTCATTAATAACATGTCTGAAATTTCATAGAGAACCAGTTTAGGAAGAATAATCTAACCTGCATGGGGAAAAAATGCTGTTCTGCCATTCAGGCAATGTGGGGAATGTGTCTACCTCTTCCATGAGCATCCCAAAAGACCTTGGGTACCTGATTAAGGATCCCAGAACATCAGCTATTCATCTGTAGAATAAAATTAATAATACCAAATACTTGTATCTCTGTCTTTGATGACCCGGGGTGTTTCTCAGTGTGTGCTTATGCCATGCCTGGTACAAAGGACCTGTGAGCACTGATGAATAATTACAGAGAAATGTTCTAGTAAAAGTAGGTTAGGGGTGGTGTGAAAAAATTTATGGTTGTTACAGAACACTAGATAAAACTTGATCTATGGAAATATAAATACCTGTCAGAAAAGACAGCTCAGTTCTGCCAGGGCAGAGGGAATGAATGCTAGTATTTGTGGCTTGCATGGGCAGCCACCTCTTCCCTCTCCCTAAAAGAACAAAGGTAGTGCTGTCAGAAATTTGGTCGCTTGAGTCTTAGTTGCTCCACAAAGCCAGAAGGCATTTTTAAGTACCTTGAAATATTTTGGTTTAGCCCAAAGATAATGTTGTAACCAAGGAAACCTTCCATAACTTAGGCTGTAGCAACACTAAGAACTTACATGTGTGGCAAGACTTGTTTGAAAATCATGGAATTATTTTGGTTGAAGAGACCCTTAAGATCATCAAGTTCAAGCATAACCTAACTCTGGCACTAAACCATGTTCCCTAAGAACTTCATCTATATGTTTTTAAACACCTCCAGGGATGGTGACTTAACTACTTCCCTGGGCAGCCTGTTCCAATGCTTCACAACCCTTTCCATGAAGAAACGTTTCCTAATATCCAATCTGAACCTTCTCTGGTGCAACTTGAGGCTATCTCCTCTCATCGTATCACTTTCTACCTGGGAGAAGTATGGAACACAAGTGAATGACAGGAAGATGTGCCAGTGGAGGTCTAGGTTGGACATCAGGAAAAGGTTCTACACCCAGAGGGTGATGGAACACTAGAACAGGCTCCCCAGGGAGGCAGTCACGGCCCCAAGCCTGACAGTGTTCAAGAAGAGACTGGACAACACCCTTAGACACACGGTGTGAACTGTGGATTTGTCATATGCAGGGACAAGAGTTGGACTTGATGATCCTTGTGGGTCCCTTCCTACTCAGGAAATCGTATGATTCTATGATTTCTTCGAAAAAATAATGCTTACAGTTCTCCTGGGATGTGGGTGGGAAGGAGAACTATTTCTTCTGACTACCTCTAGCCATGTCCTCTACTCAGTTTTTTACCCTATCTATTTCTGAACTTCCTGGTTTTGGGGACATCAAAAATTAAAATATTACCAGGCCGAAATATCTCACTGTTTTCACCAGTGGGAATGTTCCACATCCCCTTTGTCCTGATGTCAATATTTATGCCATGAGTGACTGGTTCAGTTAAATGCCACTTCCAACTACCAAAGGCTGGTCCTGTTTTTGGAAGAGGACTATTGGATAGAGAGCCTGTGGAGTTGCTTGAAGTGAAGCACAGAAGGTGCTAAGGGAAAGCATGGGAAAACAAGCTCCTCAATAGCTGCCTTCCTATTGAAACCCCAGCGCAAAATATCCTCTATGTGCCTGGTGTTATTGGGGTTGGGAGAGTAAGCGACATCCAACCCAGGGAAGAGTTGCTTAGCAACTGCGTCCTGCCCTCAGGCTGCCTGCAGCTGCCTGTGATGTTCTGCTTTGATGGTGGAAATTCTTCCATCTTATGTTCTGGGGGCTTTGCCTGTATCCTGCTGGGTATATGTTGTGTGCATAGATTTTCTGTCGAACTTGTCTGATCTTACCAGCTTAGATGCCAAACTCACCTGCTCTTGCAGTTTGAATTCATCTTTGCTAATTAAGAGCAAGGCTTGTTTTTCTATCACCTGCCTTGCACATGAAACCTGTTTCAGTTGAGTGAAAATCATTTGCAGGCCAGTTGGATAAACAGGTTCTTCCCCCTGTTTTGTGGAAACTGCTTTTTCATGTGCTCTTGGGGAGACATTCTTATGAGATGGCTAAACAAGCCAGTCTACATAAGGGGTGGGACTTCACTGAGTCAACTCAGAGATATCTAAAGGAATTTTTAAAAAAATAGTTTAAATGACTCATACTAAGAGGCTAAGCTATTGCTGTGACTCTTTTTTTCAGTGAACACATGTTTTACTTGGTGGCTGGGCTTGAGGGCGCAGAGCAGCAGAGGGTTCTGTAAACAGCTGAGTCAGTGGAAGATACCGCAGCTACTGATCATGGCCCGCCTAGTGCTGGTGGTACCATCCTTCAAAGACTTGCCAGTTGAGCTGCTTGTATCAGTGCTCCCTTCTGTTTCAGTCTAGATGACCTAGGTTGGCTTAAAGAGTTGAAATAGTAAGTCCCAAAGCTGGCAGAGTAGACTAGGCAGTAACCTCTGGTGGAGGGCAGTTGACAGCAGAATCCCCTTTCCTTGATTTACTGGGTACAGCAGAAAATCCTGTATGCAGTCTTAATCTTGTGTTTGGGCAGCTGCCACTTTAATGTGTGGTCCATCATTGGGCCCCAGTAACTTAAATGCTTTGGAGGATGGTACCATATTCCCCTGGTGTAAATCACTTAGGAGCTGTTCAGAACAAAATTACTCTAAAGAGTGTTGAGTTGGCCAAGTCTGTGGACAGACTTAGTTAAAAATACCCATCTCCCTTGTGTACTACCTCTGCTGACAGCTCTTTGGAGAGGTAGCAGGCAAAGGTGCTGAAGATCAGAGCAGAAAATGGAAATAGACAACTCTAGCTGTGTTTAGGTGAGGACATGTTTGCTTCCTGTGGTGCTCTCTCAAGATCACTGTCAGAGTCTCCACAGGAAGAATTTTTCCCCTGTCTCTGGGGAACTGTTTGATAGGCACAATGGATTTGCTTGCAAGCACTTTAAATAATTTCTAGAGTTTTAAGTCCCAGAGGGCATCTAATTCCAAGCTGAATCTGCTCAGTTGTTCAGGTCAGACACCAGGAGACAGCCTATCTGATGAATAGGTTCACCCTACATGACAGGGGATGTCTCAAGCAACTTAAAAGATAGTGTTGTTATTTGTAAACACATGTTAGGATAGTTTGCCTGCATATATTTTGTCTTTACCATAATAATTATTTTTACTATTACCTTGCAGGTTTTGCTTAACAGTTCTCATTTATACAACTAGAGGCCACTTCTACTTTAAGAAATCATGAGATACGAGAAAAACAGAGAGTGGAGAGTGAAGGGACTTGTCCTGGTGCATCTAGCAGGCTAGTGGCAGTACCCACAGCTGCTCTCATCCAGAACCATCAAGCCCACTCCCTAGGACTGCACCCTTTGTCTAATGAGACTTTCCTCTAAAGACAAGGAGATTGCTGAGCTCGCAACACTTTAGAACCATGGCTCTTTTCCTGTCAGTAAGTTAGACTGTATGCTTTCTTTTCTTTTTATGTTAAGTGTCTGATTTAATTCCAGAATCGCTCTTGTTCCCTCTGCCTTTAGTGGGGAAGGTAATGGTATAGATAACAAAAGCAGTGTGCAAACAGCTTGCATTGCAAGAAACCCAAGAGATTGGTGTGGTAAGGAAGAAGAGTTAGGAAGCAGCTGGGTGAGAAAGAAAGGTGTCATAGAAAGCATTCTGGGATTTTTTTGTTTTTGTTTTGTGGTGGTTTTTTGGTGGTAGTTGTTGTTGGTTTTGATTTTTTTTTGTTTGGTTGGTTTTTTGTTTTGGTTTGGTTTTTTTTCCTCTTCCAGCAGTACTTAAAATTGTATTTCCCTCATAGAGGAATTGCTGTCACAGAGGGAGGCCAAAGTCCAGTCAGACCCACACCATGGAGGAACTATTTGTGGTACATGATTTTGCAGTGTTTAAGGGCAGATAGCTATATATCAACAAAACCAGAGCCCTGGTAAACATCACTTCTTCTAGGCCACACAAAATAGGCAGTCATCTTCAGTCTTGGCAATGCAAATTAGTGAAAAGAGGAAAAAGAATGGGTGAAGCATGAAGGATGTGGAAAAAAGAGCAGCAGAAAGGAATGGGAATTGAAAGAGAATAAAGGATGTTATGTAAAGAAAGAAAGGTAGTTTGTAGAAAGAGGCAACTTCTTTTGTCAGACTAAGTGATACAGCTGGGAAAAAAAGTGTAAGGTTTTTGGCACAACAGCCAAAAACCTGTTATGGTCCCTGCTGCAGACCACAGGAGAAAGTGCCTACCACATCATCTTGACTACGATCTATTTTAACTTTGATCTATTTTCAGACTTTTCAGGCATCTCTAATGCTGATTCCCATAGGTGATTGCTTAGGGCTTCTAAGGGGACATATTCCTATTCACCACATTGTACATGAGGAAACATCTCTCTGGTGCTGTGGGGAATGCCCAGCTGTCAGGAACTGCTCTGTGCAGATCCACAATGGTGAAAAGGCTAGAAAGTACACAGCTGTAGGGCAGGAGTTGAAGGTAGGTCATCTGCTGGAGAGACTTAAGCCATTACAATTCATTGGTTTGATTTTGAAACCCCTCATGGGACAGAGTCACTGAACACTAGCAACCCTACTTCTTCCCAGCCCTCAGTTTCTCCTCAACTTTAAATACTTCCAGGTGCTAGGGTGGCTATACAGATGAAGCTATTAAGTTTGTCTGGACAGTGTAACCACACTTGGAAATGAAGAAGGGACCCAAAAGCTACGCAGCAGATGTGGGAAAAGACCGGCATAAGCATAAGTATCTAGAGCAGGCAGCTTGTTTTTATTCCTCGCAGCAGGCTCCATGTTCATGACAGCTACTCAGCTGTCTGAATATGTATGTAAAGCAGAATTATAAATCTGTGGTGCTACACACACGTTTTTATTCCTATTACACTATATACATATTTTATAATGTTTATCATTAATATTCAGCATGGGGTATTAGCAGAAGTCAGAAGCAGTCAGTTCTGCTATGGTTCCTCAGACAAGCTCTCAAAAGGGGTTTTTGACAGCTGAGACCTCTTCATTTCTGCCTTGCCTCATTTGAGCTCCCTCTAATGCTCACGAGAATGTGATGCATTTCCTCATCCCTCCCCATCCCATTAGCTTTAGATACAGGCAGGAGCAAGCACACAACCTTTTGGCATTAACTCAGACTTTGCCTAGCAGGATGCAAGGTGACTAGGATTATAATTAGTATCGGTTTGGGACTTTTGGTTGCAAAACTGGAAGTCAGCACCCTCAGCATTTTCCTTTTAATAATAATTAATTATTAATCACCCTAACAGAAGAGAAAGGAAAGGAGAATTACTGGTACTGTGTGGAATAGACATGACAGGAAGAGGTAGAAAATTGTCTGATAGGAAGATGAGACTCTGGAGTCTGATATGAGGAAATATTTGACTTGTTAATAACTGCATTTTAAACAGGCTCTGAAGCCCACTGGAGAAAGATTTTGTCCCCTTCCTTCACCTGCCATGTGCAAGCACATGCTGGACATCTCTATGTGGTCCCCTTTCCAACCTCAGCACCAGTCTGAGGCAGCTGGAAGCTACAAAGGCGTTCTGGTTAATGAGACAAAAAGTCCTCCATTATGTCCCACAGTCCTTCAGAGAAGTTTGCTTTGTCTAGTCGGTCACCACAGCAGAACTCCTGTGTGGATGAAAGGCCAAAACTTCCTTAGGGCTTTGATTCTTCCTTGCCAAAGTAAGGGATCGGCCCAAAGGCAGGGTCTAGGAAGAGATGTATCTAAATGGAAGCCACTTGAAGGAAAAACAAACCTCCAAATCACAGTGAATTTGAGGTGCCCACAAATTTAAAGCTATAATAGGTGTCAGAGTGTTTCTCAAAGTCCATACTTGACTGAGGCAGCTGTGCTCAGTGGTGATATGAGATGGGTCTTGCCCAGTGAAAAATCAGTCTCTTGTAATGATCATACTGGTCCTTCAGTAACAGGCTGCCTGTTTCAATTTTTTTTCTTCCTTTCTTGTAAGATGAAATCCTCCCTTTTTTGGTCCTCATTTTTTGTGACCTCCCCATGGTTCTCAGTGCTATTGATCAAGGCAGTCTTCCTCAGGTGTTCTCTCTTTTACCCCCTGGTGTGAATTGTGCTTCACCAGCTGCTGCTCTTTCCCAGCTGTCTGAGCCCTCTTTCCTCCTCTCTCTGCCTTTCAGACAAGTCCCATCATTAGCACTGCTCCCTTTTCCCACAGCAGTGCTAGCTGTAAGGCTGGTGTTGTCAGTCCTGTGTGAGCCACACTCAGCTCTCGCATCTCCTTCAGCTTACCCTTTCTTCTCTATTGTTTGTCTGCCTGGACTCTACCACTTCTCGGCTCCACTGTAACTTCCCACATCTGTAGGCTTCACACAAGGAACTCTGGGCCTGGGTGAAATGCTCTTCTGTCTCCTTGTGTGGAGGCAGCATGGATCATTTTGCAGGGTACTCATCACAGGACTCAAGGCATTGATGTTATGCTTTTGCTTATGCTTCTTGGCCAAATGACTTGTTTCTCCACGTCTCTGTTTCTCAAGGTGAAAAATAAAGAATGTGACGGTGATCTGCCTTTTTAAAAGTTTTGAGAACTGTGAGTGAAAACTGGTAGCTAAGTCTCAGGGACAATTGTCAATATGCTTCTTCTAGTGCCACCTTTTACTGAGATTTCACATTTACATTAGTCACTATTTCCTTATCGACATCTTCTGCCAGGTTCATGCTCCAGCATCCCAGGTACACACACAAGCTGCTTTTGCCACATCCACTTCTTTGTTAAAATCCATCATTATTGACTCATCACACTCTGACCTATTCACAATTACCTCTTACATTATTCTTCCCAGAGCCATGCTGAGCACAGCACCAGCAGTCAGGAATACTGCAATTTGAAAGGAGGTTGATTAGTGTCGAGGAATGGTAATTCCCCAGTGAGGTGCCCAGATCAGAGTTGCTTTTCTGATTTTCCTGAGCCCTCTATGACAACCTGTGGCATATGTGTGATTGTATCGGTTTCGATCAATGATTTCCTCCACCCCCCCCCGCCAATTGCTGCTCCTTCCCAGCCTTCTCCCCACTGTCACCCCTGACCCCAGGCACCATCTCCTGCTTTTTCCTTCCCTCTCCCTTCCCTACTAACACTGCTTTCCTCCTCCATCACTGCCCCTTCTGTTTTCTCTCTGGGCCATTCTCACCTTGTTTCCCCCACCTCACCACCTGCAATCAGAAACACCATCTATGTGCTGTGTGTGCAACACCGTAGCTGGCGATATAGACCTTTATTTGCTCTTTTGCTCTCCTCTGCAATGAGTTTCAGGATTCCCTGTGTGAAGGATGCTACACGGAAATAAATAGTCCTGTGTAGCTTTCTGTTACGCAAATTTACTGCACCAGGAGAGCCGTTTGGCTGCTTTAACATCGTCTTCTCGTCACCACTTGATGGTGCTCTTGGACACAGCAATTCTTTATTGTGCTGCAAGAGGGGCCAGTGCAGCCAATGTCTTCAAAATTGGCCGCTAGCTCTGAGGGGCTTGATTATCCCGGAGCCCAGTCCTAATCCAAAACTAAGTTCAAACCCACCTCTAGACAAGGTGATAGCTTTTTTTTTTTTCCTGCGATGTAGGAAGCAGCACGCTAAATTCTTACCTGTTAGGGTAAAAGCTTGCTTGTTTCTTTTTCTATTCCCTTTTCTCTTGCTCAGCTTATTTTCACCATATTTGGCCAAACTATTTTCTTCCACTTCCTACTTTTTTTTTTTTAATTTTTTGTCTCGCCTTTCAGGTTCTATTTCCTTCATGTTGCTTTCATCTCTGCTCTTTCCCCAATGCCTCTCCCATGTCTCCCGAATGTATCTTACTGCTTCTATTAGCGTTTCTCTGCTTTCCTTCCTTCTCCTCTCCTTTTCTCCTATGGTGCTCCCTCTAGAGTTCACAATCCTAGCTGTAGAGTCCAGTCCCAGTAATTCATAACAGACCCTCAAGATAATTTTCTTCCTCTTACCTCTCAAATTCTCAGATCTTGCCTCTTGGCTTCTTCTTCACTCCCAGTCACCTTACATTAAAGAAACCTAAACAACTCCAGACTCTTTCTCTTTTCTGCATCCTTCTTCCTGGCATAACTGAGTTTTCAGTTGTGTTGTTGGGAGAAAAAGCATGCCCTGCAAGTTAACAGAGGAGCCTCAGTACGGAGCATCTCAGAGAAATTCCCTGGGCATCTGCCAGAGCCGTGGAGAGAAACATTTGAACTGCTGTGAAGAAATTCTCCTAAGAAGGTTCGCAGTGATTCAAGTGGAGAGCATTCATGTTATTGAGTATACACACTCAGAGGCATGTAGCTTTGCCCACTGCTGTTGAGGCTTGTGGATCACCAAATGCTACTGTGGCTTTAGATAAATTTCATTTTTCACACTAGATAAATGGTTAAACTCTCCTATGAAATGAAAGCAGGCTGCTATCCAAGCCAGAGGCCATACAAGCACTTCAGGCACTCAGAAAAGACAACTTCAATGGGCAGTGAAAAAATAGGAAGGGTGTGTATGCATGTGAAAGAAAGAACAGAACTTCAACAAAAATATGGAGAAATAAGGGAGTTGAAGCACAGGCTGTTTAAGCAGCTGGTACCCTGACCCTAAGGAAAAGCTTAGAGAGTTTGATGCTGTAAGAAAAGAAACTGTGTCTGACTTGTTTGATTTCTCCTGCATGGAAGAAAATATGGCTCCATGCATTCTTTGCAAATAAACAAGATATCATAAATGAAAGACATCTTTCCAGCTCTTGATTCTCCTGGAATAACCCACAAGACCCAGAGTTTTGGTTAGTGGAATGGAGAGCAGGAGGGAGAATGTTGCTATGAATTTTTAAACAAAGAATTAGAGCTAGAAAATGTGTTTTATCTGTGAATCTCAAAGCAACGTATAAAGCAGGATTGTTTTCATCTCCCCATTTTATGGAAACGAATACTGAGGTCACCCACTGAGGTGAGTGTTTTGACAAGGGACCTCTCATAGTTCTTAGAAATTGAATTCTTAACTTAGTGTCCCTGCCTACAGCTATGTACCATCTTGTCTAATGCACTGTCAGAAGTCCAAAACCACAGAGAGGGGTTATCTGCTGGTTAAAGGTGATGACTCTTGGCTTTCATTCTGAGCAGTTTCACTGGTACCACTGTGTGATCTTGAACAAGTTTTTTGGATTTTGTTGTCACTTGCAGTGATGTAAATGGGAAGTTCTGTCTCAAGGTGTGAGCCCCTCGGTCAGCACCCAGGTCCTCATCTGAAAGAACCCCAGAACCATGCCTAGAATTGCCAAATTTCTCCTGTGACACACGACCTGTGTTGTAAAACATCATGAAGGCAATGGAGCTGGTGGGCCAGACTTGCAATGTACACAAGGCAACATTATAGTCCTCTAATCTGGTCCTTCATGATCAAAGCTAGTTTATTTTCTGTAGTAGAGATTTCCAATCCACGATGTTCCCATAGCTCTGAAATGCAAGAGACAGTCCTCTAACTGGATATGGTGTTGTGACTGAACCCACAAGAGTGAAATCAGAATCGGTCTCTCAGAACTTATGAAATGATTATAATAATATTGACTTAGTGGGACATTGTGATGATTAGTGAACGACTATAATATATTTTGAAATGTGCGGATGACAGTAGGAGAACATAATGATAATTTTCCACCTTTAGTTCTTCTGTATATGGATATCAAAGTACTCCATTAGTGTTATTAAACTCCAGAGTTCTGTGTGAAAGCATTAAGTAACTTAATGAATCCGTGGTCATAGGAACAATTTTTGGTTGTCTCTACACTGTATATCATGGTGACTTCTATCTTCATTGCAGCACCAGTGATATAACTCGGGTGCTCTTGTTCCAAAAGAAGACGCACTTACTACTTAAAAAAAACCCCATAGCATCTCCAATAATTCTGACCGATATGGAGACTATGCATCCTGTTTAGCAAATACTGTCTAACCAACAGGCAGGATACGACAGTTTGCTGGTGCAGCTGTAGTGTCTTAGCAGTCCCCAGTGTCTACTGGCATCACCTTCTCTGCATCCCTATGAGGGAACTGGACTTGCCTTACCTCAGAAGAAGCCCTGTGTGGAGGAGAGGAGAATTCTTGTTCCCTGGAATAAGGTCAAGATCTCTTTGAGTTTGGCTTCTCTTAGGGAAGCAAAACAAAAACAGGGGTATCTTTCAAATGTGACTTTTTGGACTGTACTTGCTCTTAGTGAGTTATAAAACACTTATGCTATTATCTCAGGAGTCCTGAATTCCTGTCTGAATGCACCAGCTTCTCTCCTATACCGAAACAGAGAGAGTAGACTCCCAGTTTTGGTCTTCTGAATCACATCTATGTTAGATGCTCTATTAAGTATGTGTAAATATCTCCCTAATGTCCTACTTGGCAACCCACTTCGGTCAGAGACCAGCCCTACCCTAACCCTCTGCTTCTCCCCAGCTTAGATCCAGTTTCTCCAGAGCTCTTGTGGTAGAGCTGCCCAACCTCTACAGTGGGATTGTCTTCAAAAGGACACCGTCAAATCGTATCAACCCCACATTGTGAGCACAGTGTAGGTTCCATTGCCTGCTCTTGTCAGCCTAAATATAGTTATATCCCTCACATGCTATGAGGAGAACAATAGGATGAAGGTAAATTGAGGGGGCATTCCTTTCACTTCGTTTTTCCTATGAAAAGACGTGTCTATGTTAAAGTACAATCAGAAAAAAACTCTCTTAACTTGTTGGATCTGAGCTAGCAATCATCATTTCTGTGGAAGTGTAGCACTAAACATGAGATAATATGTTTTAACATGTCTGGCGAACTGCTGACTCCTGCCAGGGCTGTCTCAGCAGGAAAGGGGAATATGTGGACTTCAACATGCTGATCTTACCATGATTTGCAATGCTGATATTTGAATAATCATGTCAGGATGTTACGTGGAAGACCTTGCTTAGGTGACAGTAGTAATTCTCTCTTCTCAGGGCTGCTCCTCACTGTTCTCTGGAGAGTCACATAAACATTTATTTTGGCATCTGTTGCACTCCTGCCAGTCACAACTGCTTGAAACATTATGCCTATATGTACGCATACACATATATGCATGTGTGTGTGTATATATATGTGTATGTGCATAAATAGCACATACAGCTTTATAAAACAGATGTGACTGTGGGCTGAGAAAGTAGTTCTTTAGAGGTGCACAGTGAATGCCAAGAGCTTCCAGTATGACTAAAGTTTCTGACCTAGGCCTCAGAAACATTTTTTCTTGATTTCAGGGAAAGTTGTTCTATACTTCTCTAGCACAGCAGTTGCACTGTGCAGCGCTAGAGTAATACGGGAGGAATGAGGAGTTTTTCTCTCACTTTGCTGTTTACTTTTGCCAATGATGGCTGGTGGGCCAGGAATAGGGCTGTTTGAGCTGAGACCTCATGTGGGCCAGTAAGATTTATCCACACATGCTCAGAACTGCTCTGAGTGAGCAGACAGGGTTGCTGTTAGTCTTGCTGTGACTGCTGTCTGGCTCAGTGCACCTTTCATGTTCCCCAGGGCTCCTGGCAACTCGAGACTTGAGGAGGTCTGCAACTTGAAGAGGCAAGCAGCAGCAGGGCAGGACAAAATTAGTATGGACATCTAAACCATCAGGAGAGCTCATAGCTAATCCCAGCTCTTCCACGATTGCGCTGTGAGGGTCCAAGGAAATCAGTTCCTTTTGCTGTGCCTCAGTTTCCCCATTAAGTAAATGGAGATAATAATACACCTCTCACAGGTCCAATGTGATGAAAGATCAATCAATATCTTTAAAGTGCAGTGAGATCCGTGGATAAAAGGTGCTGTGGAAGGGCATTGTTAAAGGTCCACAGCGAAACCCCACAAAACCTCCTGATCTGAGCCCTCTTGTCAACCTGGATATTTTCACTGCACCTTTGAAGATGAAACTCTGCCGCTTACACTACTTTGCTCCAATTCAGTAGGTTTTAAGAGGCCACAGGGGGACCTGTTAGAGTTAAAATGGATTGAAATTGTCTTTGAGCCTCTAGAATAATGAGTATTTCACTTTCTTTACATTTTGGATCCAGATGAGATACGTTCAGTTGCTGTCATTCTGCGAATGTACGCTTTTCCATTGCACTGAAACCCGAGCTCCTAGGGTCAGGCATTTGCAAGCAGATGAACATTTTTTTGGAAGTACATTAAGCAAAAGAAACTTAGGTAGGAAATTTTAATTACTTTTAAACTCTAAGCTACATCTTGTTCTCCCCATTATAAACCATTTTGATTCTGCATTACACAGATGCTGGCTATTCCTATTATCTGCATTAAGGTGACGATCTTCTTAGTGTCTAGGCACATTTCATGATTATTATTATTTCATATCTCAGCAGTGCCAAAAGGAAAGGAGAGAACATTAAGATGCTCGGCTAAGGCCTGATTCTCAGGCCTGGCACAGACTTTCCGTGTGAACTTTGGCATGCTGCTATGCGGCCTGTCTTTCTGCTTCATTGTTCCCATCTCTGAAATGACACTTCCCTGCTTTACAGGGTCAGTGCATTTATTGGCACAGGTTGGGTATTACAAATACTATACAAAAGGAAAGGCTCTGATTCATGCCCACTTGCATTAGATGCTGTACAGGTCCCTGTGAGGCTCTGTCCATGCCTTGCAGGGCTTGCAGGTGAATGTCACAGTTACCTCCCAAAGATGTATAAAGAACAGGGAAAGAAGTCATTCGTTTGTACCGCAGGAGGTGAGACTAAGTTAAAACACTGGGAAGCATTGTGATAGGAAGGAGTATGAAGCACTGGAAAAGGCTGCTTGGAGGCACCATGGGGTCTCTCTCTCCACAGGGCTTGAAGAACAATTTCTATCTGAACTGCCACAGCTACAGGGGATTCTGCTCCTGGATGGGGGTGGGAGGGAGACTAGATATCTTCCTGAATGCCCTCCAGCTCCGTTTTAATGCTTGGTGACCACAGGGATTCCTTCTAGAAGTGAAACTAAGTGTTTTTTCAATTTTTTTTTTTTTATTTGTGGAATCCAAAGACATTTTAGGGGAAGCATGAGCTCCTTTAGGAACCACAGTTGACAAGCTGCCTAGTAGAATAAGCAAACCTTCTGAATAAAGGTGGCTTTCTTAGTACCTTGTGGTGGGCCTTTGGAAGTAGTCTCTGATCTCTCCTTCATCTGCCATGGTGTTACCCGTCCTAAGCTGGACATGCTTTGAGCAGTGTGTTAGACCAGATGACCTGCAGTGGTTCCTTCTAACCCAAATTATTCTCTAAGTCACTTTTCTGCTGGGAAATCTGGGTGATACAGACTCACTCCTGCCTCTTATATTTATACAGAGAACCAAATCAAGGAAGCTATATCTGTGCTACACAATGGTAGAAAGGCTGGTTGGAAGGGACCTCTGGGAGATCACATTGTCCAGCTTCCCTGGGACCACTACCAACACTAGATCAGCCATGGCTTTGGTGAGCTGAGTCTTGAAAACCTCTAGGAACCGCGGTCCCACAACCTAATCTGTTTTGCAACCTGGTTGCTGGAAGAAGGCTTGGCGAAAGTTGCTAAGCATGCTTTCTTTTTGACATTTAATTTGAACAAAGTCCACTGCTGGGAACCTTTGCTTAGCCAAAAGCCCTCCTTCCTGTAACCTCCCTGTGACTTCCCAGTTCAAATCTAAGATTAGCCTTGATAATCCATGCTGAAGGGAATTATTGCTTGCTGGTGATAGTGAGAGAAGCCCATTTAAGACAGCTGGGCCCTTGCTCCCCTTGGGCTTGGAAAAGCCTGTCCAAAATGACTACAAAAAAAAAAAAGGTGCATTGTTTCTTTGCAATGGTCTGTATTTTTTTCCTACTTGCCCCAGTGCTTGTATGAGCAAGCCAGTGCTTATTGCCCCTGGAGAATGCAGACGGTGATATTTTCCTTCAGCCAAGTCTTCCCACTGCAATCTCATGAAACATGCCCTCATTGGCAGCAGGTTACTGGCTTCCAGCTGTCAGCTGAGGGCTCATGGCAGATCGGTCTGAACCACAAAGTTTGGTTTTGGATTCTGTTCTGGAAATGGACACTTTGAGCTGCAGTCAAAATCAAGGTTTTCATCGGATCTTTCTTTTTCTCTTCTGCTACACTTTCAACTGAACCTGGGCTAATTTAGAGCTGAGCTCCCCGTTGGCCAGATCTCTGGCTGGAATTTTGCAGAAAGCGACATGAATCTAGGGAAATATCATTTCCAAACCAAATGAAGTAAGATATAACTGAGTAGCTCCCAGGTGAAGCTACTGAGAACCTAAAGGAGGTTCAGTTCAGACATACATGAATAGGTGAAATGCTAAGCTTGCCTTTCTCGTGTAGTTATCTTGAGTCTGTGCCTAAGCTTATGAAGGGCAGAGGAACCTCACTGTATTGAAAACTCAAGACTTCTGTATGCATCCTTACACTGTGAAATATGCCTTAGTTTGTACAGCTCTTTTCTTTTTTTTCCAGTATCTGAGCACGTATGCTTTTTTATTTTTCCCCTTTGCAAGGCACACGAGAAAACAACACAGGCAAATTTTGCAAAATCTATTTCAAGTCACTAATTTGCTAAGTGCTCAGAGCTTGTCTCTTTTTTCCATGTTAAGTGATTTATAAATAAAAATAAATTCACACTCTAATATTTGCTTGTTCTTGAATACTATTGGCGAGATGTGTGAAAATTGCCTGATGGTTGAGATCACCAGCAAAAGCAAAGTTACAGGGAATAATTACGGATAGTATTATAGAACAGAAGGATAATTTGATCTAAAAATTCGATCTAATGCTCTCGTGCGGGGACATATTTCTTGGGGAAAAGAGTTTGTAAAACAAAAGAGAAAAAAAATAGTATGGATGTGAGCTGGGCAAAAGCAATTATTCTCTCATAATATGGGAACACAGTGTGCCTGGCTCAGGAGAGGTATGAAATACAGGGGAAAGAAAGGGCTGCAAGGAGCCTTTATGTGTCCCAGCAGGGTTACTCAGGAAGGTTATTCAAAATGTGCAGGGAAGACACGAGCTCCTGAGCCCAGTGGGGCAAAATAGATGCATGAGGAAGGACGTACAGCACCGTGTGGGAGGGAAGTGTCTTGATGTTTTAATGACGAATGTGAAGGAGGTCTAGGATGCATCTGGCTTGCTTGAGGTCTCTGCCCTGTCCAGAAATCAGATCAGAGTGGGCAAGAAGTTGCCAGGGTTGTGAGGCAGAGCTTTCTGCAGCCCTCAAGGCTCCCTGCAGGCCTTTGAGAGAAATGCAGAGGAGCAGAATTTCCTAGCTTATGCCTTTTAAATGCTTCTCTGGGCTGCAGAAACACTGTCAAAGGATACGCCTGTCACTTAGGGCCCCTATTACCCTCTTGAGATTCACCAGGAATGGTTGAATACCTCAGGCTTTTCCCCACACGTTGACTGCAATTCCTTCCCCTTTCTATGTGTAGACCCAAAGTCACAGCAAGGCTGGCCTATGGTCTAAGGAGAAAGCAGCTCCCATTATCTTCCCTTGTCTCAGTTTCATCCCTCCCGCTCAAAAATGGCAATCTTGTGCTAGCTTTTGTCCAATGAAAACAGATGTGCATTGCAAAATATATATAGTGCAAATCTTTGTTATTACTAGTAAATACTTACTAGTCCCTTGCCTGACCTCTGGTGCTGAGGTCTCAGAGGGCAGCAGCTCTCCTGATGCACACACACAGAATCACACAGAATGTCAGGGATTGGAAGGGACCTCAAAAGATCATCTAGTCCAATCGCCCTGCCAGAGCAGGAACACCTAGGTGAGGTTACACAGGAAGGCGTCCAGGCAGGTTTTGAATATCTCCAGAGAAGAAGACTCCACAACCTCCCTGGGCAGCCTGTTCCAGTGTTCCGTCACCCTCACTGAGAAGAAGTTTCTTCTCAAATTTAAGTGGAACCTCTTGTTTTCCAGCTTGAACCCATCACCCCTTGTCTTACCGTTGGTTATCACTGAGAAGAGCCTGGCTCCATCCTCGTGACACTCACCCTTTACATATTTATAAACATTAATGAGGTCACCCCTCACTCTCCTCTTCTCCAAGCTAAAGAGCCCCAGCTCCCTCAGCCTTTCCTCATAAGGGAGATGCTCCACACCTATGCTTTAAACGCCTAGAGAAGTGTCAGTTCCCCACAGGCACTCACCAGGTTAATGGCAATATGCAGCTTTGCTCACAGCTAACAAGATTTAAACACAGGCTAATGACTGCATGTTTTCACTTTAATCAACACACAAATCGCCTTTTTATTATTATTATTCTGTAGTGTGTGTGTGTATATTTTTTTAACTCCAATTTAATTTATAATTCAATTATGCTCCAGGCTGTAATTGTTGATATAATCCACACCTCAAATTCCATGCCTGCTTAGTGTTTCACCGTAACCTTCTGGCGAGGGGCCCGAGTAGTACAGTGAGTAAGTCACTGTGCAGCACTGGGTCAAGTCTTGATCTGGGTACTAGAGAAATGCATTTGATGGCCACAGGCTGATCTGCCTGTAGAGGCTTGTGCCATTTCCACACGTTTCTTTCTCCATGCATCACACTAGAAATCATATGCTGAAAAGGGAAAAGATTGTAGAATCATTTAGGTTGGAAAAGACCTTTAAGATCATGAGCTTTTGAGAATCCTCTTTGGTAGTCGAACACACTAACCAACCTCTCCCCCCGCCTTAATTTTATTTCTCTCATTAAATGTCACCATCCAGATAGACGAGCTTCGTCAGGAGACTGTGTGAGCTCTCCAGACCCTGTTCAGTGCAAAAGAAGTTAAATTACTTTTCAACATAGAAGGCAGTAATACAGAAATAGGTAGCTTCATGACTTTCTTTGCCTGTAGCCTGAAGTTCAGATTGCTCAGAGGTCTTTTGGTGTCTACCTCTTCCTGAAGTCTGTGGAAGTTGGACTTCAGTTGTAACTGACATGATCTTGAAGGCAATGTTGCCTTTAGCTTACATACAGGTAGTGATGTTTCTGAATATGCCATTTTGTCAAGGCACCTTAACATTAGCTATGAGTAGTTAAAGTGTTAGAATATCATTTTTCTGTATGAGGCATTGAGTGATACTCAAACATCACATTAGTGAAAATGTGTTAAGTAATGAGGCTTTGAGGATATTTTTTTACTGATGGAGACATAGCTGAAGCCAGCTCTTGGTGTGGCAGTGATTTAGCACTCTTAGCAAGAAATGCAGAGCTAATGGGAGGAGCCCTGAGCTGGGGTGCTGCAAGGCAGGAGCAATGGCAGGGCTGGTTGTGGGCAACCCAGGTCTTAGGTAACAAAATAAGGACATTTGCAATGTTCATGCTTTGCAAATGGCAGGATATTCCAGTTTTGAACTATAAGTAAATTGTATCCAGATGTTGTTAAAGGCCTAAGAAGGCCATTTTTAGGAGGACCCCAAATTTCTTACTGTACTCAGACCCATCCTTTCTCATAGCTACGGACAGCAGGCAGCGGCTCCCTGGAAGAGCTGGGATCAGCCCATGACTCCCTGCTGAGTATACCTGGACGTAATTGTCTAGCTCCTCTATAAATGGGGAACATTTACAGCATATTTCTGTTCAGGTAAAACTAGCAGAACTGAATACTCTTTAACTCTCTTAGTCTGTAAATTCATACAAAGAAAAATATTAAGCAGAATCAAAGAGAACGACAGACTCCCTGGGAAGTCTCCTAGCCAGAAGATCACTTCCCTTGCTCCCTACAAATGATTGCTTTATGGGGTACATTGAAGTCTGATCAAGAGCTCTTGGCTTGATACAAACTGATGCTGGGTACAAATGCTGTATTAATGTCTGACAAGAGAAGCGAACGGGAACTGCCCTAAGTATAGCCCCTGGCTGTATATGTGTGATGTTGGCTGCTCGATTCTTCTGAGGTACCAGCACAGATACAAAGCCTTGTCTTCATTGAGTTGGCTGGTCAGCTGTTCTGGGGGAGCTGAAATGCATCCTGATACAGGGTTAGGAGGGATGGTTTTGGCAGTGCATGTCTCCTGATAGCATATCTCCATTCCCAAAAGTGGGATAGCTTCAAATTCCTCTCTCCTCAAGGTCCTACACCTTGTTTCAAGACCCAGACAGTGAGGACCAATGGACCTGAAAAATCTCCTACCATGGGAAAATGTGAAGAATTATTTCTATCAGAGCTGTCCCAGCCTTGGGACCTGCCTGGACTGCCACTGGGGGAGTAGTTAGTGGTGGATTTTCGCCTCACTAGTTGCTTGCCTGCTCTCCCATATGAATACTCCTAGTGCACGTTAATGCACGATAGTTTATTCCACTTGCAAACCTGCCTCACCTAAAGGCACTCGTGTTTTCTGGCAGGGTATCCGCTAGGGAATGAATAAAGGGTAGTTAGTGTGCTATAAAAAATCACACCCTTGCTTATTGCACACTAACTTCACTTTATACACAGAATATTCTAGAATGAAGAGTGTTTTCACTTTAATCAATGCACAAACTGCCATTTTATTATTATGGTTTATTTTTTTCTGATGTAATTTATGATTGAATTATGCTCCAGACTGGAGCATAAAAAATACTTTTATTCCAGTATAACTACTCCCCTTTGGAAGTAGAGTCATTATAATGGAATAAAGTCCATTTTATTCCAGAACAATGTAGTGCTCTCTACCGCCAGCAAAGGCCTGAATGTTGTAATTTATAAAGAGGGAAAAGTAAGGGTAAGAGCAGGGGGGAAATTAAAGCATGGATAGTTAACTGATAAAGGTCTTGAGAATATCATGCACGTGAGGACTGAATATAGCCTACAGTGAGGAACACTAAATGTCCACAAACTAAATAAAAATAATAAAAATGCCTCCTGCCTTCCCCTCATACATCTTACGAGGTGGTAGAAGGGGCTGCGGAGAAAGGATTGATATCACTTGCTGAGAAGTGAATTATTCAAACTCCTGGCTGCAGAGAGCTCCTGCAGTTATGAATCCTGGTCTTCTTTGTGGTGTTGCCAAGGCAAAGGTAGCCTCTTGTTCTCCACGGGAAAAGGGCACCCTTGGTGCTGCGTTCCCCCTCAATGCTGAAGACTGCCTCCCCGTCTTCCAGCTCCTTGTCCTCTAGGTCTCAATGCCACCCCAGCCGGGTGCAGCAGAGGCTCCCTGAGGCGCAGAGCCAGCGGTGCTGCTGCTTGGGGCTGGGCAGTACAGGTGTGTGGGGAGGTTGTATCGCTCAAGCACCAATGTGCCGGCAGTCTCCTGGGTGCTCATAGCTTCTGTGCTCCTTTCTGTAGGATCTGCTTTGGCTCATGTATTTAATATTTGTAATGGCAACTCAAATTCCTTCCCCCAGGACTACCAAGAGGCAATCAGGTCCAAGTAGCCTGCTGAAGTCACTAGTGAACCCCACATCTCAGGTTTAACAGGACCTGAACACATGCTTTTTACCCTTTAAAACAGTGAAGTGTTATTTTAACCAGAGGGCAATTATACAAGGTGTTTCAAAAAGATGGACCCAATTTGAAACCACTATATCTCTGCAACCACGAACCGCCCCTGAATTAAGTTCTTACTACTTGAAATGGTGGGGCATAAAGTTTCAAACTATTACTGCTATATGCCTCTCCCAGCACACAAACTCAATAACTTATATCTGTTTGTAAATTTTTGTATAATTGTGACATATTGTCATTGTGAAACATACTGCTTTGAAACCGGGTCCATCTTTTCGAAACACCCTGTAGTTTGCTAAATTCAACTACAAAAGGAAATGCAATGACTTTCAGTTTGCTTCTTTATTAGTAATGGGCCAAACTGACACACCTGTCACACTGTTGCTGTGTTCTTGCACTTCTTGGATAAGAACTTGGTGAGCTTTTAGGATGCAGCAATCAGAGAGAGGTGGTTTTGTTGTGGTTTTTTTTTTCCTCTCTCCTGTCAATAATTCCCCATGTGGCAATCAATTTGATCTTGCTGAGGGCCAGGACCTGTCAGTCAGAGATTTCACGTTATGATGAAAAGGAGTGAAAAATTATTTTTTTTTTTCTCCCTTATACTGTGAGGGGTGGTATCCTTATCTCATACCCCTTACCCGTACTCATTGCATGATCAAAGTGTGTGAGGCCACACCAGTCTCAGACACATGTTTCTGCTGTGCTGGTGGGTTTGCCTGGAGAGAGGACAGAGAGCCCCTGGCTGGGGAAACATGAGGGGAAACACAGCCTGCTTTCCCTCTATATCTTATTTTGGAACAAAGCTGGCCCTGGGCTGGGTTGGGATAGGGAGGCAAGTGGACAGTCAGGGTTGTGCATAAGACTAATATAATGATGCTGTACTGAGACAGTACCTGACATTTTTTATAAACTTTGGTGTATATTTCAAGCTGACACGATAGTGGGGTGTGAGCCTGCCTCCTGCCACTGCTGCATACCCAGCCCAGTCAGGCTGCAGTGCCAAGACATCCCATTGCACAACACCAGGGCGTGTTGTCCTCAAGCTGACCATGTGGCTCCCTCGCTGACCTCGCACATCTTCCAGAGGTGTGGAAAAGTCTGTCAAGATCATACATATCCCACCCCAGCGGTGCCGCTATCGCTGACACCAAAACAGCAAGATCATCTGACAACAACCTTACTCATTTCAGCTCAGCTTTTATTTCCAGGAGTGGGCATCCTGTGTGGGCAGCATATGTGTGGAGTGATGAGAGCCTTTAGAGGAGCCCCAGAGAGATATGAACTGGTGTTCACTCCACAGTGTTTATATAACTAGAGATGGGCACCAGGGTGGCAAGGGAATTTATATGTCAGCTATAGGTGATATCCTTCAAAATACGTTGTTTGTTTCTTGAGCCAGGGGTTAGTGTGTCTCATAAAACTTTTGGCAACACATAAGGAAAATTAGCATTAAAGGTTTTAGGTAGAAATTCTGGCAGGATCAAATAAATCTGGCAGCTTCTGATAGGTAGACTCTGCTGTGTTTGGGGAAGAGTTGTCTGTGGGATGAGGCCTTAACAGGCTCCACACTGTATATTAAAAGCAATTACTCCAGCGATGACCTGACCCCCAGGCTGGGGGAGGCTGATCTCCTGCTTGCTGGGTCTGCTCCACTCCAGAGGTGGCAGCATCTGGCAGAGCTGTTTACAAGCCACCTGGAGACCCTTCATTTGACCTTGCAGGCCAGGCAGACAGTGTCATTCTTAGATGAAGTTTCGTTCCCAGGAACGTATGGCAGCTTTGGAAAGCCAGTGAAGCTCCTGTCTGGCTGAAGGCACCGTTTCAGCTACTTGAGTCCAAATGGTAAAGACCCTGCCAGTTTTGCCTGCTTTTGAGCCCTCCTCTTTGGCTATTGTAGCTCATGTTTTCTTTACAAATCTATTAGCTTCACCAAGCCCATTAAATGGCTATTAGGCTGCCCATTAGCAGATGCTGTTGATGGTTTCACATAGAGGTCTCAACAGGGGCTCCTTCTTTGTAAAAGGCAAGGAGAGAGAGAGGTGGGGTTAGGGAGCCTGGACCAGGGCTGTGATGTGAAAGAAGAGAGGGAAGCAGAAAAACCACTGCTACTACCAACTGCCCTTCATGCAAGAGGGTCAGGGCTCTTGGAGACTATGTGAGTGGGGTGAGGTAATTGGAAATAAGGCTGAACTAAAGCGGGTAAAGCCTGGGTCAGGGCTGGTTGCTCACGCAGCGGTGGAAGGACCCAGACTCCCTCACATAATGACTGCCACCAGGTTCTCCATATGTGTGGCTGTTCCTCACTTTGGCACCAACCTCACCTCAGAAATGCAACTAAAAACCGTAAACCAGAATAACAGTTTATGGTATAGGCCGCTCCTGGAGAAAGCATCTAAAAGCTGGTACTTCAGATCGTGGGCTCTGCCTGCCTGCCAGGCAACTGCCTCGGCAGCTGCAGGGCCATGCTGGGCTCTTTGCAGCACTGGGACTAGTCCAAGCGCAGGCAGCCCAGGCTAGTGTCAGAATAGCTGTCATCATGAGCACAAATCACACAATTATCCCAGCTTCTGTCGTCTCTGCACTGCCACTTCCTTGCATTTCAGATCACCCTTAACTGGCTGGATTCTCCCTGTGGGTATCCCTCCTTCCTTACAGCCTAATTGCAAGGCAAGGACACCTCTGCTACCTAGGGGCAGAGATGCAGGTTTGGGTGGACATATGAGGGAGCAGCAGCAGTGTCCACAAGGGAAGCATTAACAGTTACGCTTCAAAAAGTGGTGGAAATTGGGCAAAAGGTGGCCACATTCTGAAAGCGATAGTTCTGCACAGATACTCACGTATGACTGAGAAAATATTGAGTGGATTTATGTCATAAAGCTCTGCCAATACCCCTGATCCTACCCTGCAGCATCCTCTCTAATTCCAGTTCTTCTTATCTTTCCCTAATATGCATATGTGCACACATACAAAGAGTTTTGCCAAAGCACCCTCTGTGCTGACCCTATTCTCTGGCAGCTACAGCGGTTCTGGGTATCCCCGAAGTCTGAGCAGAGTCAGGCAATCATGCTGAATTGTGTTTAGTGGAGCCAGGTTATTGTGATGCTGAAAAATGAGGACAAGATTGAGGCCATCAAGCTCATTTTTATTGTTCGTTGGAACTCCAGATGTGAAAGCTAATGGATTTGGATTGGTTGCTAGCAGCAAAGCCTCATCAAAGATCTTTTTTTCCTAAGGGCATTCAGTGCAATTCACTGATTGATTGGAGGCTTCAGACAGTTTGAATGTGGATCTGTGTTTGGGCTGGATCAGACGCTCAAGAGGAAATCCAGCCTGCTGCCTTCAGGCTTGTGCAGGAATACTGCAGCCTCAGCTCTAGCAGGCTGGGAAGCTCTCAACAAAGAGAGATGGTTTTGCAGACTTGCCTTGTTACCTTGCTCGGTTTAGGCAACTGGGGCAAAGAGGAAGACAGCCATATTTTGGGACTAGGTAAAAGGGCTTCCGCAATGGAAGGTCTTCTTATGGACAAAGGTGCAAAAATGGTCTTATGTAGAGGGACAGCACAGGCTTCAAGGAGAGGAGTACAAAAAGATCCAGAGAAATGCCTCCTGCCGGAAAGGCGGAGGTGGCTCTGAGGAGGAGATGCTGATGGCTCTGCAGAGGAGACACAAAGGTTTAAGTAGGTCAGATGGGCCAGAGGGTGGTATCAAGATGGGCTCTGTATGTGGGATGACAGGGGATTGGGGGAGCCACAAAAGACCTAACTGTGACTCGGGTGAAACATATGCTGTCAGAATTTCTCATTATAGTTTTACAACTTTCACTAAAAATCCTTTGCTCTCCATCAGGAAGCCAGATGAGTTACAGATCTGCGTGTGCCTGTCAGGTGCCTGCTGCTGCCATGCCAGCCTGTCTTCTGTTGGCATACATTTGGGTAGTTTGCTTCTTTGTCTGCAGCACAAGTAGTTAATCACATGGAGAACCTAATTAGGTGGTAACGAACCCAGGTGTCTTTCTTCTCTCAGTGTAATAGGACATCTGCCACTGCTCCAAGAGCACTTTACTATGACTGACTAACAATGGCTGTAATGTATGGTCATGAAGACAGAACAGCTTCCTTCAGCACCTCGGCTGGGATGTGGTTAGTTGGGAACGCCTGAATTCCCAGTCCCCCCAGGCACTGAAACCCATGGGTACCTGGCAGCCAGATAAAGGGACTCCATTCCTGAATGGCACAGGTGAGAAAGACACAAGGAGCTGCTGGGGGACACAGGGTCTCTTATGGGACAGGATTGGGGAGAGCTGGTTGAGGACCTGTTTGATGGTGGTCTGTACTGGAGCTTGATACAGCCAGATCACCCACCAGCACAATTTTGGTGCGGCGCAGGCACACGATCACAATTCTACTGGATTAGGGTGTATGATACAGATCTTCCAGAGGATTTATGCTTTTATGCCGATGACAAGAGAGCAGGTGACACTTAATCCACTGTGAAGTTAAAGAGGTGCAGAAAGATGGTACCTGATCTGACAGAAAACCAAAGTGCAAACTTGTCAAAATGCTTTGGACAAATTTGTTTCAGCAGAGTGAATTTATACCAGCTCAGCACTTCACCTGACACAGCTGCAGAGCCTTTGATCTGGTCCTAATAGCCCCAGGATCAGATTTACCGCATAGTCCAACCATGACCTACGACTTCCACATGCACAAAATGGTCTTTGCCTGGCACCCAGGTGGGCTGATGTGGCTGTCACCAAATTCTGGTCTGCTATAACACTTGCACAGGACTGCTGGATGCTGACTGGTCCCGTATTGCAGCCAAATCTTGCTATATGTACTGTATTCTCAGTAAGATTGAGCAAATAGTTCACAGCTAATAATCTGGCAGATGCATTTCACTTCTCTATCTGTCCGAGGAAAGAGATTATAATTTTCTCAAAGCAGTGCCTTCAGCCTTTATTTGCAAATGTATTATTTCTCCAGCCCACTGTTTAAATCCAGCTGTGTCACTGTGGTGTGGCTGGGTGACAGTCATGTTAAATTGCCTCTGCTCCCACCCTTCATCTCCCTCCACACTCAACTGGAGGAGCGCAAGTCCAGTTTATAGGATGCACGCTTACAGGAAGAAAATCCACAGTTCGATTTTTGCATTAGCCCTCGTGTACATTAAGTTAACCTTTGTATCCTCAGAGTAGTTCTGGGAGCTAAGCATTCCCTTGTGTGGTCACAAAAGGCCCCGTGTCCTACCCCAGCAAATAGCCAAAGCTAGTGTGTGAGAAGGAGACATCAATTGTAATTGTGTGGTGTTACACCATGACAACGGGTAGGATGTTTCTTCCTGACTCAAGCTGCTGATCGGCAAAAGCCCTGAAGTATGAGGATTAATAAGTCTACCTACATCTATCTTAACTAGCATAATTGAGAAAGCTGTTTCTATTTGTACTACTGTCTACTTCCATCTTTTCTGGAATGTGCTGAACCATATCACTCTAACTGAACAAGATACAAATCCCTTTAGCAAATCCATAGCTCCTTCCCTAACCACATGCAAATACTTTCTCCTTATCTTGCTGACAAAAGTGCTGTGGAAGGAGAAGTACAATGGGGCGTACTCAGTGTGTATACCTCCCCCAGGCAAGGAAGGAATTTTTCAACATGCTTCAATGAGATGTTTGAAATGCCTCTTGTTTAAATTGTCCCAAATTTGTCGGTGCTTAATCAAAGTTAAGCCACATTCTAGGCTTTTCTCCTTCCTTTTCAGCAACTAAGGAAATTTCATGCTCATGAAGCTCGGTGACTAATAGCAGTTAATAGCATAGCAGCAGATGGCACACGAGCTCTGTTAGCGTCTGTACTGGCTGCGCCTGTGCCCCCCACAAAGCAGCCCTGCTGTTTCTATCAAGAGCCCCACACCCAGATCCCCTAGTTCCCCCTCCTGCCTTACAGCCCCCCCATATCTCCCAGCCCTGGGCTCCCCACCACACCAATGCTGCCCCCTTGGGTCTCCCAGCCCCACGCAGCTCTCCCAAACCCGGGGCTCCCCTCACCTGTTCTGCCAGTGTCCCCCCCCACACCCCGAGCCCTGCAGCACCTCTTGCTAATCTCCCTTTGTTTTCCTTAGGCTCACTTACTACTTGCCAAGACACCTCAGTTGTGTACATTGTGATTATACTGAAGATACCAGCAAAGGCCCCTCATCAGCTATTCTGGCTTTGTGACTACAGAAACAGCAAATGATAAGGTCTCTCCTATTTCATAAACATAAATGTCACGGGTCTTACTCTGCAGCTGTTCTGAACTCCGCACTCACTTTGAAACCAATGGGAGATCTGTGCACAAAGCAGCTCCCGAATAATCAGGGTCTGTCAGCTCTATAATGTCACAAAATATTCCATGTGTGCAAATATTTGGATTATTATTTATTGGGTGTCAACAAAGTGCAAATATCAACCTGCCCCAGAGATACGTTATAACTTTCCAGGGTGGGAGGATGCAGGAGAGCATTGCATGCTCATAAAATAGCCACGCGACTGATACCAGCACTGAACGCTTGTGATAATACTTGTGGCTTTTCAAGTTCTTTCCATCAAAGGATTTAAAAACCATTCATGAATTAAGGCTGACATTTTCATTTAGAGGTGGTGGGTGGGTTGAGGCAGCACATCTTTAATTTGAGGCACTCTGGCTCTGATTTCCAGAAAAGTTGCTCTCCACAGTTTCCATTTGAAGTTGGAAGTCTTGGGCGAAAGAGGATAACCCAAAGAGATGCTTTCCTGAGACCCACGGGGTCTTGTGCTCTAATCAGTTTGCTGCTCCTCCTGTCTCTTTTGTTGACTGCTGTTATTTAGCCACATCTTTCTGGAAAGTTATAAAAGGCCACCGAGGTGTTGGCTGTGTATTGCATGGTGGAGTTGGATGCTGAAGCCACCTGAAGCTCTTGGTTCTGCTTCCTGCAACTAGTATTTGCCTCCTGATCTCAGTGAGCATTGCTGGCTCTGTTTCAGAGCTTGAAAACTCAGGACATTGCTAGAGAAGGTGATTTACAAGTCAGTGACAGATGCAGTTGGGTAACCCAATTGTCTTGGCTCACAGACTTGGACTCCCATCCCAGAACCTTCTTTTTTTGCAGGTCATGCTTGTTGATCTGTGAGACTAGATTTTCACTTCTTATTCTTGGTGCTAGGCAATGAGATGTGAATATGAAAACAAATATCAGCTATGCTGAAAAGAACTTGACCTTTCTCTTCTTATCAGTTGCAAGTTGATTTTGAGATTGCTCTTTTTCTCTCTCTCTTTTCTTTTTTTTTTAACTGCTGGCACTTTCTGTATCCAGAAGGAAATATTTTATTAGAAAGATTACTGTCTTGGACGCCTTGTGGCACCCTCTGGCCAGCCACAAGGCACACCACAAATTAAAAATGGAGAAGACCTCCCTCCAGGGAACAAAGAAATGGAACCAGTGGGAATTTTTTCTTAACTTCTTCAGGGTCTGTATGCTTTTTCAATGTCTGGACTGCAAACTGATTCTTATAGCTCTATGTCTTCAGGCCCTGATGTCTGTCATGTGTGATGCACATCATACACTGTTGGTGAGCAAACAGCTTCAGTTAATATTGGAAACTCCCATAGACTTTTTTGCTAAGCCCATAGAATCACAAGACTCAGAACTACTCAGCTGAAAGTCCAGGTGTTTCAAAAGAGAGAGGAAGATGTCTAATGTATCTGCCCTGGAAGGTTAGAGATATAACAGCTTCCAGCTGTTATTTGGAATTTATGCAGCAGGGCTCGTGTGCACTCCTTATCTGTTTCAGTGCAAAGTCAGGCAGCTTTAATAAAGCTTTTGCTCTGAAGGATTTGGAGCAGGGAGACACCACTGACCAGTTCCCATGTCCCATCTGAGGGGACTGTATCTTCTACTAAAAAGGAGTAACAGAGCTAAACCTGGTTACTCAAACCATAGTGGGTATTTCTCTGTGCCTTCAACAATACCTTATGTTCTCTTCACAGTAGGTCAAAACTAAACCTGTTACTGTCAACTTCAGGATGCAGGGTAACGAAAGAGTGGAATTAATGCAGGGATAAACTGAAAGCTTGCCATTGCCTTATGTATTTCCTTCAACTTGATGGCTCTGTGAATGAAGAGGTAAAAAATAATTCAATGTGGCTTAGAGTTTGACCAGCCAAACAGTGAGAAGACCTGAGAAGATAGATAATTGCACTGCGAGATACCAGAGGAAGAGATTTCCATGACAGGCTCTGCTACCTCTCTTGCATCATGAGTCATGGTAACATTTCCCCTATCTCGCCTTGGCTCATGGAGATGGAAAAGGATTTCCACTCTACGTAAAATGTGCACATGACAAGTTTTGGATGTTAGTGGTGACTGAAAGGTAATGCTCTTATGTAAGCAGTCATAATAATAATAATTAGAATTATTATTCTCAGTGAAGAATATTTTTTTCTCAGCACGGGGCACGTCAGCCATGCTAAATTCAATCTCTCCTGAGGGATTCCAGGAAATTGCCTCAAATTCCTTCATTCTTGCTTCCATTTTTGTACTGAACACTGCTCAGGAAGTATGATTGCAGCCACATCTGTGCTTTTAGCTCTTAGAGGATGGCACACTGTATTCAGGGACAGGGCAAAGCAGTCTTTCCCTTCATGTGTCATTTTACTGCCTGCCCTCCCTCTGGATGTGCTCTCCAGCTGCTCCATCCCTTTCTTTACAGCTCCCCTGCACACAGTTCTGTTGTGGCTGGTAGATGGCTCCCCTCTTTCTGTCCAAGCTTGCACAGTGATTTTTTTTATAGCTTGAAACACTGTAGTGCTGCTAGTCCATTGAACAGTAAAATGCCCACATGGCCCTGTCTATAAGCTCTTTTGGGAATGTTTTGCTGTGAAATCTGCTCCCTGCTCTCATAAGCACCTAGCTGCCTTTTCCTCGCTGCTGCAGGTGGGAAGTGTCAGAAATCTGGAGCAAATCTTCATTGCACATCAGCTACAGCCAGTCACAAACCTGAAGTGGATGCAAGGGGAAATGAGAGATGTCTTAGGCAAGAGTTTATGTGTATGTGTACAATGCTCTTTGGAAACTGGTACCAACTCTACAAACTTTAAAGCTGTTATCCCGTGGGAACATCACTGGGTATGTTCTTGTGACTTGATCCAGGTATTTGAGAAAGCCATGAAAGAAAGTGATGCCATTATTTTTGAGCCACACCTAATCTATCGATAAAAGACAGATTGTTGAGGAAACTTCTTTTCAAGGAACACAACGATCATTCATTTAGGCCCAATTAAGGACCTGAAATGTAACAACTTGAAACATGACATCTTAAAATAAAGTATCTTTAAATAGAAAAAAACCCCAGATAAATAACCCAGTAGCCAGTAACTGTATTTTCCAGGAAACATATGGAAAACAGGCAAATATAGAGAAATTTTTTCTTTGGGATCTGCTTCTAGCCTCCAGGGATTGATAATTTAATGGGCTACCTGTGTCAGACATTGTTCAGCCCACTGAACAGATACCCCATATTGTTTAGCTCCACTTGAAGAGTTTGTCTAATCTCTTTTATGGTGCCTTTTCTGTCCGACATAGGATAAGATCCTTCCTCTGCAACATCACACTTCTCAATTTATTTGTTGTGGCTAGTTGACAGATTTTGTGTCTCAACAGCCTTAGGAAATAGACAAAACCAGAAAGCATTGTTTTCCTCCAGTGAAATGTAAACCTGATTAGCATTCTGAAAATCCAAGTTGGGGATTCTTTTTTATTATCCCCAGCCTCTGTTATGTGTGCCAGATATCTCTGGGGATGTTGCTGGACAACGCTTTATTCTTTCACCGGGCTATTGACTACATGCCAAATAAGATTTCTCTGCAATCGAACACTTCTGAAGATTTAGACACTGTCTCTATCACAATTGGTGTTGTCTAGTAAAACAACTCAGTTCATTTGCTACACCTTGCCTGGGTCACTGGGGAAGTCAACTGCTTGGGACTATTAACACCCCATAAAAATCCTTCCTTAGCTGCAAAGCACTCTGCACGGAAACGTCAGCAGCACTGTGGTGATGTGCTGCCTGAAGGCTGCTGTTGTGAGCATAGTGTGCTGCTGACCCTTTGCAAAACAAAACAAAGAGGCAGTGCCTAAAAGACAAAGCTGCAGGGCAGTACTGAAATTCTCTCATGGAGGCATGAGGAGCACAGTTCTCGTGGCCTTGACAAACCACAGGCAGACCAGCTACACCTGCATTTACAGAGAATCACATGCTAAGCTCATCACCTCCTAAATTTTATGTCCTGATTTATCAAGTTTTACGACAGCAAAGATTATTATTTGCATAATAATGTGGCCTATAGAAATGAAGTAATTCTCTGTCTACTGTAGGGTGATACTCTTGCTCGATATTGTTCAATAAATATCTGGCTTTGGTTCTCCAGCACAGGATGTGTTTGTCCTGAAAATAATTGAGCACAGTGGAGCTTCGCTAAATTAAGCAACGTGGGCATCAGTTCCTAAGGCCTTGAGAACCTGCATCAGTTTAACTGAAAGTTAGAAGGTTATAGTGTCTCCACAGAGATCTGACAGCTACATGGTTAGCTTTGCTCATTACCAAACTGTCTTTGCTACCAAGAGCCATGGTACAGCATAGCCTTCAGTGCCACCTTCTAAACACTTGGGTATTTTAGGGGAGTACTTGGGTCTCAATGAGCCCCATGTTGCAATGGCTTTATTGTTCATTGAAAGCTGTCATGGGCATGTCTGTATGTGCTGTTACTACACCTTCGGTGATGTGATAATGACATAATCACACCTACAAGGGAGTATATTTAAACCAATGTTGCTGTGGATGGAGGTTTTCCATCATTTCACACCTGGTGTAGATTTACTATGTTAATTAGCCAAAGGCCAAATCACCATTTCTGTGCAGACTGGGCTCTAAGCTGCAAGGTTAGGGAAGTGTATAGATCATACTTACCACTGAACCAATTATGCTTTGCTCTAGCACGGAAATTTAATGGAGGTGGGAACTGTCACTGCTATGTTTGTGCTAAGAGTGCCAACCATGAAGATGGGAACCACGTTCCTTTGATTCCTTCCAAACTCATAATTTGAAGTGGTATATTTCTGAGTTCAACATGAAGCCTTTATTCATACACTTTGGAAGTTACCCTGCATTGGACGCTCTTGTCGGGTTCTGGGAGATGCTGCTTCTGTAGATGCCGATAATGGTTGAAGTGGAATCTTTTTTCATTCTATACTGGCTACTGAAAGACTGCTGAAATATCAGATCAAGAGCCTTCACCTGACCTGTGTTACATGATGAGTTCCAGTAGGAGAATAATGGACCCAAAATGTGTGAGAAAGACAGGGGAGAGAGAGCACAGGAGTCTTAGGCTCCCCATCAATACTTCCTCCGTTTCTATCACTCACACTGCAAGAACACACAAAGCAGTTAGGAGTTTTTTCTCACTATGTGCTAGCTGGCACATGGTATTCACTTTTTCCTATAGTCTAATATAAACAATACATGAATGTGTGTTCCTGGCTCAGGTATTTGCTGTCAGTTGCACTTAGGTGATCAATTATTTCTGAGTCCTGCCTACACTACAGTTAACAATCTTGCACCTTCAATGCATGTCAATGAATGCTGCCTCCAAATTTTGAAAGCTGGTGCAAAACTAAAGGCAACGGTCTTCTCCTTGTCTGTTGATAATGACAAAAATTAGTAGATTTTTTGTTACAAGAGAGGTTCACTAGGATAGATTCTCCAACGGTAAGGGAAGGAGCTCCCTGGAGTGTATCGTGTATGGAGGGAGCCCAGTCTCCACTACTGGTGTTAAGTTCTTAAGAACATGGTTAGACGAGTCTGGTGGGAATAGTTAGGACATTGGAAAAGACTTTATCCTTGCGATGTCCCTTTCAGCCTCATTATTTGTGGTACTAGGCACTACTTAGTGCTTCATCCCACCTCTCTGTTTATTCCATTTTTTTTGCTTCCTTTGATTGCTTCCTTGCTGTTCAGTCTGAGTTTAGCCAGCCCAGAAAATGGAGTTATTTCCTGGGCTGAAGCCATTTTAGCAGCAAACTGTCCTTGTAATAGGAAAGAGCCAGTGGGAAGGAGCAAGAGTGAGGAAGCCAGATGTTGTCTCAAGCCAGTGACATGAGCCAATACCCACTGGCTGAGAGCGTGAGCTGTCCATGTGTCCTGCCTGCAGCATCAGGCAGAAGCTTCTGTTGTCTTCCACCCCCTTGGGTGTGCTTGCCATGGCTGTCACAAATCCAGCACAAATCTTAACACATACCACAGCAAAGCGTCTGTTCCAGACTGAACTGCCTCTTCTGTCTCCCCCTCAGGGGCTATTTTGGGGGTGGATCCTCAGCTCCACTCTACAGCAGCTGTGGGTTTCTCCCTCAAGGGCAGTTACCAATAAGCCTGGAAGGCTGGTTTTTTTTCTGCTGGGGGAGATGAAAATGGACTCAGTGCATGGAACCAGCTGGGATGAGAGCAGAATTGGCCCAAACAGCTCTGGCTTAAAAGAGACAGCAGCATGGAGAGAAAGTGGTGGGAGGGGGCAGGAGAGGGAAGGAGAACTGGAGGGGGGAGATAGTCACGTGTATGTAGAAGAGTGAGGAATGAGCATCAGCTCCATCTCCTTTTCTGAGGGATTTTGACAGCGAGGCGCCACGGCCTTTGCTGACCGCAGCTCTTATCATCCTGGAGATGATGTGACCTTCTTGCTTCCTTGGTTTAAAATGTTTTTTATTCTATCAGTGGTCCATTCGTTCTCCCCACCCCCAGCTCATTTATCCTTTTGCAGTATGTTAATGAGCAGAGTGCTTATGCAAATTAGAGGCAGAAACAATCACTTTGAATAAGGAAGGAAATCGTCAGGGTAGAGTCAGACTCCAACTTTACTCCAATGAGTGTCTCTTTACTTTGGCACTCATGACGGCCCTCTTGGTTTGCACTACACCTGAATCCACAATGTCTTTTTTATTTATGTGCCATAATATTAACACTGATACCTGGCTTTCTAGTAATACTTTTATACCACTTCATATGTCTATACAATTGTACAAACATTAGCACCAATTTTCATTTCTTGCTATACAAAGATAACCCAAAGGGGAGAAGGGTTTCATCTCTCCCTAGCTTGCTATCTCTATGCAAATTTTGTGTCCATTTCTAATTGTTCATTTAGAAAAGTGATTTTATGCTGTTTTATCAGCCACCCTTACTGTGGATGCAGTCACACTAATGTAGAAGTGCTGGAAAGCTGTGTAGCTTAGTCAAACTAGACTATTACTTGGATGCAAATAGAAATGAGCCTGCCTTAAGGGGCTGTTTTGTTTTTTCCAGCATTAAAGCAATGTATATGCTAGTGTGAGCAAATATTTAGAAATGTCAGAGATGTTCTGGTTAGTATTGCCCCATTTCAGTGGAGAAAAACCTCAAGGATGTTTACTGTAAGCATTGCAGGATATGGATGTGAATTCTTTAAGAAAGGTTCTCCTTTTACCAAGATATTAACTAGCTCCTGAAATTAAATGTGATTTTGTCAATACTTGTTTAGGAAAAAGAGCATGTAGAAAAAGTAAAATGTTTGTACACAGCCTAGAAGAACTAGCAGAACACAGGGTAGTGTTTAGGTAAATCAAGGCCTATTTGTTTTCATTTGACTCCAGGAGTCAGCCATATAGCTCACAGCATGAATACAGGGGCATTTCTTTCTTTCAACAGCAGGGTCGCTCAAGCACCTCCTGGCTGTCTGGAGGACAGGAGCAGGCTGAAGCTGGGAGGTAAGAAGCAGCTTTACTTCAGGCCAAGAGAAATGTCTGTGTTGTGAAGGCTGTAGTCTGGATACCAAACCTATGGCAACTTCTTCAGCACTTTCCCGTCCAGTATCTTGACAGCAAAATCTGGGGCAACCCAATGCATCTTTTATATGAGGACTTGTGAAAAAAAATGAACAGCTGTCAACTGACTTCTGTTCTCCCTGTCCCATAGCATCCAGCATAGAACTATACCTATAGATGGGTATAAAAGTGAAGAAGTAATGACTTGGGGTTCATTGATAGTCTCACCCCTGCCCAAAAATTCTTTCTATATTGCTGTCATTTGAATTTTGCTTTATTGTCTTATAGATGTAACTCATCCACTTCTTTAGCTTTCCAGGGCAGATGAGACCTGAATATCTAATGTAAACCTCAGTTCTGTGAAACAAAGAATCTGCAGATTTGTCTCTCAAGACTGAGCCCCCATGTAGGTCTTCCAGTGTTTAAGTGGTGAGCTGTTATGTCCATAAAGACATTGAAAGGCTCCCCTCTACCTGTCTGGCTTCTTGACAAAACTGTTCAGAGCTTAACGTCTTTGAGACTTGTGCTCCTCTGCCAAGCTGGGTTGAAACTGGCCAATTGACTCAATGGCTATTAGGAGAGACTCACATACAGACAGTATGACCACGTGAACCAAAGGAAACCGGAATAAAATTAAACAGAAATAGATTCTGTCTGTAGATGACCAGGATCGTGTTTCATCAGTCACCTCTTCTGGTGGGGAGTGCTTTAGGATCTTTGGGATGGCAACATGGGGAGAGGTCGTGTTGGTAGGACACGCAAGATTGCAGAGGTTACACTGCAGGTTCACCTTGCAGTCCTCGTTGCCTGGGAGAGTATATCCTCATACATGAAGTGGGTGTTCACCAGTGGGTTATGCACACCACACCTTGCCAGGAATTGAAGATTTGTTTAATTAATTAATGTATGGGAGCACTAGTTTTAGGGCTAAGCTGTTTATTCCTGCTGCTCCCTACAAGGCCACGTGCGCTTGGTCTTTGTAGCCTGTTCACCTCTGTGTTGTCTAGCTGATTTTACATGTCTCCAGTGGCAGCAAGGATTTTAAACATTTTCCTTTGGCTAGCTTAATGAGGTTGCTGAAAAGGGATGGTAAAGCTTCTGATAAGCCTCTTGGTTTTTATTTTTATTTTCCAGGCCTTATGTGAATCAGCCCTTTTGAATTCAGCCACTAGCGCCTGGAAAGAGGCCACCAGCACTTGGGGGTTGACAACATTATTAATGCAAGTCATTATTTGTGAGAACACAGTCCTGGCTCATATGAAGTGTGTGGATTCCCACTGTTTCAAAGGAGATGGAACTACCTGCTGTATGCAGATAACCCACCTCCCTCTGCCCTTTCCTAACCAACAATGCCCACCCCTCAAACATGGCCCTTTCCAGCAGCCCTCTTGATGAGCAATGTGTATCTGCTCAAGGGCCCCTTTGTGCAAGTCCTAAGGTTTTACAGCGGTGTCAGGCTAACAATGTGCAGTATATTTTAGAGAGGAATGGGAAATAATTCATTTGGGTTGAAACATAATAAGAATTTCTATGATTTGAGGGTGTGGGGAAGTGGGGCAAAACAATAACACACACAAAAAAGATAAAAATACCCTGACTCATCTTGAAACTATTTTTTTGTCTGTTTTCAGTTATTTGGTGTTTTTAAAACTATTTTTCTTTCTAACAGTGTGCAGATGTTTATATCTGTGTAGGCCCATTTTCAAAAGATCCAAAGGAAGTTATGAAGGTAAAAATAATTACAGGCAGGAAGGTCAGCAGGCACAATGCAGCCCAGGTTTGCCAAGGCAGAACCATCACAAACTAACCAGATACTTCCTTTGGGGAAGAGAACCAGCTTTCTAGAGAGAAAAGAACTGTGTCAAATTTAATTTATTTTGGACTTCAGGAAGGTGATACAACATGGGAAATTACTACTGAAGCTTGGAGAAGACAGGGATTAGGAATAAAATTGCAAAGAAGGAGTGTGCTGATGAAATTAGCTTATGAAACAAAACTAAGGGACTTTCAAGGCAAAAGAGATATCGTGAAGCAAGCATTAGGTGACCTTGAGCAAATAGAAATAGGATGAAATTAGTGCAGAGTGAAAGGTTACATTTTGGGGATTAACATGAGAATTTCTTCTATGTACCAGAATAAATAAGTTCATAAATTGGAAATGACAGAAGCGGGAAAGGACCAAGGTATTAGTCATCCTGTGATCAGCTAGTACAACCATGAGCCACCTCTGGGATGCAGGTGAGAAACAATCAAATGCAATCTTAGGATGAGAAGGATTTCTGAAACAGAGAGGGAATTTTTAATGTCATTTTATGAGGCTTTGCTGAGGCATTATTGGGAACATCATCTTCAGCACCAGTCAGTCATATGACTAGATGAGCTCCAGCAGACACAGATGCCGAAGAAGGTTGTGGGGGTGTCCAGGAGAATGGAGAGCCTGTCATATGTGAGGAGACTACAAAAGTGCTCCACTTGTCTAACAAAACAAAGGCTGAGAAGGGATATGATTATTCTCTATAAACACATTAAGGGGATAAACGTCAAGGAGGGAGAAGAGCTATTTAAGCTAAAATACAATGCTGGCACAAGAGCAAATGGATATAAACTGGGCATGAATAAAAATAGGCAGAAAATTAGAGGAGAGTGACTAACCACCAGAGGAACTGGGCTCTACAGCAGCCTAGGCAACTGGTACAGATAAGGCATGCATTTATGAAGGTGGAAGGAGGCATGAGGAGTGCCTGTGTCTCCCATTGGTCATGGGTGAGGGCTCCCACAGCTTGAGACTGTGCCTGGGATTCGTGCTTGAGAGACAACTTGAGATTTCTCCCTCTCTCTGTCTGCCCGCATACCACCATGATTAGGGTTTGACTGCTCTTGCTGCAGTCGAAGCAAATGCTCTGTGTTTAGGTTGTTTTTTGACCACTTGAGAAAGGTATTTCTCTAACATGGTGCCTGCAATGGAAGAGACTGGCTTCTATACCCCTGCAGTATGATGTTCTGAAGTCTTCTTTATCGCCAGGATGGAAATGAATCCTCAGTTTTTCCCACTTTTAGTGTTACATTGCAACTTCATTACAGCAAATGTGAAACTACACTATAAAAGTAGCTATGTTTCAGATGAATGTATTTACTTCTGTGCTTCCTCCTTTCCCCCTTGCTTATGTCTTGTCTTTTTTGACAATGGGGTAAACAACTCTGCCACTGAATGGATTTCTTGAGAGAGCTGTGGCTTCTTCATGAGCAAAGGAGGGTTGGGAGACAGAGATAGTAAGAAAAAGAGTAGGTCACTTATTCCTTTTCATTTCCCACAGACTCATTGGTCTCTGCATTCTGCTTGTGATGTGACTGAATCACTGGGAGAACACAGGCAGGACTTCTCTGATCTCATTTAGGCTAATTTGATTTAGGAAGAGAAGGAAATAGAGAAAAGGGAGAAAAAGAAGAATTTAATTGTCACAGCAGATTCCAGGTACATTCCTTGAGGTAAATAATCCCAGAGAGATGAGCCAAGTGGATCAGAAAGGCATACAACATACATCTTAATTTCGGTTTGAGAGATGGAGATCAAGATGTTGCATGCTCATAAGCAGAGTATTGCTGAACTCTTAAGAATTGCTTTGACTAGTTCATGCTCTATCTATCACATCTGACATTCTCTAACACATTGGATTTTTTCAGCTTTCACGCCTCTCTCAGCCACCAATCCCATTTAAATGCTGAATATTGCTTTCACTCTTCACTGTGAGGTAAGACCCTCTTTGTGAACATCTCTTGTCTTAGTGGTAGCGATGGAGTGATACGAGAAGGGAAGGAGCACAAAAACTGTTTGCGTTTCAAGATTTGAGTATGGGGACAGAACCGATCAGGAGCACAGGGTGGTGAAATCAGCCTCTAACATTAGACTTAAACTAAGGTGTAATTGCTTGTGTAATCATGGATATATTCTATTGCCTGAAACAAGATTTGTGAAGAAGACTGATGTGATGATTTTAAAATGAAAGTATAGGGAGGAGACCAGAGAGAAAGTCCCAGTGTGCTGCTATTTTGTCCTCTGTTGTGACTGTAGTACATTTAAAATACCGTTCAAAGTATCAGTTTGGCTTCCTAGTATGTATAATCTCAACCAGGCCTTAAAAAGACCATTGGTGAGTTATTTTATTTCATCTGAAGACTTGAAGAATTTCTTTGCCAGCCCATGCTGCATCTCCCCTTGGATAGTGTGGGTACAGTCATTAAAAATTTAGAAAAGTCTTTGAAAAGTGCTGAAAAACCTGAATATGGTGGTGGTGCTGCCTTAAAAAGAGACAGAGGAAACAGCTATCTGAAGAATGTGTGAGTTGGCTGAAGTCTACCTAGTGTAGGGTAGGCTAATCTAATTTTAATCGAGATATGGCTGTAGCTCCTACAGCTGTACCTGAATTAGATATGCATTTGCTGGCTCACATACGGCTAGCTTGTAGCTGTTGCAACACAGAGATCAGGCCAGGCTGAAAAACCTGCCCATGAAACTGTGCACACTCAGCTCTGTGCTCCCATGACTCTGCTACAGACAGAGTTCAATCCACTGTGCATCAAATACTTCAGGGAATTTAGACTAAAAAGAGTTTTTGACATTTCTGTCACTTAGTCATGCCAGAGTGCTTTGTTTTTTTGTTTTGCTGGAGGATGATAGAATCATAGAATCATTTTGGTTGGAAGAGACCCTCAAGATCATTGAGTCCAACCATTAATCTAACTCTGGCACTAAGCCATGTCCCTAAGAGCTTCATCTATATGTCTTTTAAACACCTCCGGGGATGGTGACTCCACCACTTCCCTGGGCAGCCTGTTCCAGGGCTTCCAGTGTTCCAGTAGCTGCTTGCATCTTGCCTACACTTCTCTACCCACGGCATCACAGAGCTAGGGACAGAATGGACCATTGTGGTCCATCTGAACTAGCCATGTTCAAAAATAGGCAGTCTTAAAACCCATCACCTCTTCCCTCAATCATTGTGAGTAGCTCTCAAAAAAATAACCAGTCTCAAGACATGATAGCTGCAGATGTATAATCTGCTATACCTTCCAAGTAAAATATTAGCATAGTACGTGCAAGTATTTGGCCCTGGGCTTTTCTAGCATTGCTTAACATGTCTTTTTTTAATCATGCCCTCCTTCAAGGCTTTCCTGCAGACCCGCAGTCACCTGCGAAGAGAATATATTATGCAGAGGCAGGGTAATCAGAAATGAGAGGAGAGGGAGAGCTTTATAAAACTAGGAGGCCTGGAACAATTAAATTCAACCGATTGACAGAGCAGGCGAGATGAGTTGACAGTAGAAAGATAACCTGTTTGTAAATGCAGCCCTATTTTATCTTCCCACCAATTAAATTAAGTTCTCTTTGGCCTTCAGATAAAAAAACCCCACTAAATAAACACTGTTATGCTGCATACATCTTAATACTTCTAATCTTCTGACTAGCAGAGCAAAAAATTAATATCTTCCTGCCTTAGGAAGTGGGAAAACAGATGCCATGGGGAGGAGGAAATGGGAGAGGATGAGCAACCCCAGGTTTAAATTTGTGTGTCTACACACGCATCCACACACAGAGTCAAAAATAGATTTGTGAAAGGATTTTTTAACCTCATTGTAATAATGCACATGAGTAAAAGGAAAGCAAAGAAAATGCAGTGTTTCTACTTTACCTCAGTGACCCCAGGCAAAAGCATCACTCTAGTTTCAGCAGGTTTGTCCCATTGCGAAACCAAAGGGTCCTGGTTTTGCTGTGCTTTAGCTTGAGGATAAAGCATACATGTTCGCAGCCCCAAGAAAAACCTACACCTTTCTTCCTCTGTGAAGCTGTGGGGTAAATGGGTTGGGAGCTATGCCCCTTCATACCACTGCTGTCTGCAGCCTTGGGCAGCTGAAGAAAAGCCCTGAGCAATTCCAGGGGTGCTGGCAGACCTGTCCTGTGCCATGCTGCATGCCTGTGGTCTGCTCACAGATGGAGTAAAATCGGGGAAGCAGCCCTTGTGATGAACCCAGCAAAAATCCATGGAGGAGACATGCTCCAGGAGACCCAATGTGGAGGATGATACTGTGTCATTCAAATGAAGGATGTCCTCAATATTTGGGCTTTTCCCAATCCTCTCGGTTTTGTCTCCATTCCATATGCTACTGAGCCAGCCTCAGTTCTGGAGGTGCTGTGGTGGTGCTGCTGCCATCGGAGTTTCCACATGCAGATGGGGAAAGGAAGCTGATGAATATTCCATGACCAGAGGGAGGAACAGACATGGGGCAGGGGCTGCTCTCTTCACAGCAGAGAGGCAAACACACATGCATGCCCAGGAGATGCCTGCAACATCAACAAATGTCTCTCTGGCCTCTTTCCCCCTCTCCTTATCCTGTCTCCCAACAGCATGTCCCAATCCTCTGCAGTGCTGACCATGACTCTCTGATCACCAAGACACTCAGGGTTTTCTTTTGGGTTGTCAGAAAATGCTTCCTGCTTTTCCCCACTCTTATTCCTGGGCTTAGATCTCCAATGGGAAAGGAGAGATGTGTTTCCAGCTCATCTCCTTTGCCTCAGAAGTGCCCTATTCCAATGCACAGCTTGTAGCACAAAGACACATTATCAAGCAAGCCCCAGCACCGTGGCCTGGCTCTGTCACTGCTCCAGACGCACAGCCACTGCTAATGTACAAAAGAGCCTGTCAGGCTTGTAGGGCTGGATCTCTGCTGCCCTGGTCCTGCATGGTCAGAGTGGCAGGGGCTTTTCCTCATCCTGCATCAATGTTGATGACAAGTGCAACTCGCTGTCATACCACGGCCCCCAGTGCTGCTCAGGCAGCATAAAGAGAATTTACAATGAGAAATAACCATCCCCTCAGGATGCTGCCCGCATAAATGGAGCTGTGGGGGATTGGGGCAGGAGCGCCCTGCAACAAAGCTGAGTTTGTCTTCTCAGGCACAACCTTAGAAACAGCTTTATCTTGTCCCTTGCCTCTCCTCCACCGTATCAGGCACAGGAATGCAGGAATTAAAAATCAAAGTACCCAAGAACCAGTCACTCCATACAAATCTGAAAGGACCAAATGCCCTGCTCATTACTGGGAGCACAAAAAAATCTGTGGACCTGGGTTCTAGTTTAGACTGCTGGACATATCATTTTTCTTTTCTGTACCAGTTTCTTAGACATAAAATAAGGAATTTACCATCATTCATAATATTCCTTTATTTCTTGTCTCTGCAAGATGCCAGCAAAGTTTAAAGCAACTCTGAGGCTCCTGCACACCACAGCACATTGTTTGGTGATGCAGAATTGTAGCTACAGATAATAAATTTTATGCCACTGTCTTTGTATGCAACTGTCAAACTGGACAGAACTGTGTTTGTTTTATTCCTTCTTGAAAAAAAAAAAAGCTAGCTTACAAATATCAGTGAGGAATAGTTTGCCTTAATTCAGACTAAATATCTCCTGGTTTAATTTAATCCTATTATCCTTAAGTAGTTTGTCTTGGATCAGTCTACTCCTACTTTAGCTTTTCACATGGATACACTTTCTGCAGTTCTGCACAAAACCTCTTAATTTCTTTTTTATTTATGTGCAATTCCTATATTTTTTCTCCTTGAAATGTACTTCCAACATGGACCTGAACCACAAATGTTACTTTTGTGTCCCAAATTCCTAAGCACTTCAGCACGTTTGGTTCACGCACATTCATGGGTGAAAACCATCAGACGAGGAAAACTATGTGTGGGAAGGTGATTTTTAGAAGTACTCTAGATTATCTTTATTTTCTTTTCATTGCCGTTGATGATACAATGCCACTTCCTGACTTCAAGGGGAAACAGAACTGACTTAAAGTGTTTCAAAAATACCACTCGCTATGCAAAAAAATCTGTAGTGGTAGATCCCCAAGGTGAAGATTTTATTCACACAAGACAGGCAGCTCAGACACAAAGTGAACTATTTAAATAAACAAAAGATATCTCACGTAACTAAAACTAGAAAGCTTTTTTTAAAAAAAAGCTAATTCCCACTATTTCCTATCTGTCATTTGTTTATTTGCTATATTCCTCACCTGTGCACAATATAGACAAGGTAATCATATTTTTATTTGACTTTTCCATGCCCTTTCAATGTAAAATATTTCTATTTTACATTAAAATAGAAAAAAGGTAAAAGGGTCTCAGCTGAAGAGATCAAAACATCTGTGTCCTCTGTGACATCTACTTGGCTCTGCCTCACAGAATAACTGTGGTTCTGTAGGTAGAGAGATATCTGGGAAACCCAAAACATACCATAAGCAAGAGAATTTAGTAGGCTGGCTGTATAAACCAGCACTTTTTTGTATTTTCAATCCTTGGATCTCGTTGAGCTGGCTATGTAGTACATCAGCAGACATGAATCACTGTGTGGTAATCTATGCTGTAGATCTGCTGTGTGCTAACTGCTCTGTGGCAGCTTTTTTTTTTTTTGCTTGCACTTACCTCATTGTAGATGTGATCCAGAAACTGAGGTAAGAGCGCGCACTTGGAGGGAACCACAAAATAGCTACCACAGTATTAATCCACTCCAGGTAGCTAGACCAGCTACCCATTGGATGGGAAGGGATTGAGCAGCAAAGCAACTTCAGCAGGGTTGAAACCAGTATTTATATGCTGAGATCTGCTCCTAGTTTCTTTCCCTTCCTCAAGCCTTCTCTGTTATCTCAGGCTTTCTCTATTTTAGTTGGGTCTTTTTTTGCATAGGACAGTTCTTCTGTTCATGTGAGCTTTCCAAGTTTTAATCTGCTTCTTCCCTTCTGTGTTGAGTCTCGAAGTGAAAGCATCCAAAGTCCCAGTGTGGTAACTGCCTCCCTTTCTGTGCACCTCTTTGACCTTGGAGCCACAGAAGCTCAGAGGGACTGTAGATGCTTGCCTGTGTGTCTGTGGTAGTGGAGTTACTTCCCAAATTCTTACAGTGAATGCATCTGATTTCTTTATCCATTGTTCTTCATGAACGTGTCTATGTATTCACAAGCACACTGCATTAAGTTCTTCTTGAGATGTGATCACAAATCGTTCTGTTTACACAGAAACCTAAAAATGCTGTATATGTGTGAATAGAAGATATTATTAGGAAGCATTTGCATTATTTGTCAAGTAGTATGTTTTATTGCTCAGCACTGTGTGAGAAGGCAATAAAAAACTCTTGCCTTGTGTGTGATTCAGACCTTTCCCTTCCCCCGCACACATTCTTTTTTTTTTTTTTTTTGACGGAGACATGACATTTAGTAGTATTCTTATCTAGTAATGGTACTGGAGAATATTTTGCAAATGCTGCCGCCTCTATTTCCATTCTGAAGTCTGTTCATTTTTCTTTAAGAAATAGGGATGGATTTAAGAAACTAATTTAAGAACAAATAAAAGTGGATAAATGTAGAGCAGGTGCTGATAATTTAAACTGGGAGGACTAGCCGCAAGGTGCAAATAGATTTTCTCACTGTCCATCCCATGTAGGATGTAGCAGCTTTACCTGAAAGGGACAGGACACAAGGCTTAGTTCTGTCCAATTGCAGCTCAATTAAGAGTATAAAAGTGCTCTCCTGCAAGCAGGTGGGTTTTTTTGTGAACCATTGGGCAGCAAGAACAGGGTAGAGTTAGTAAAGTAAAAAGACATTCCTTTGGGAAGTATGTTTTGGATGCTCTGGTGCTTCTTTTCTTTGATCTTAGGGGCTGCTAATAGCTTTAGAGATGTGATTATGCTGGGAGACCATCATGTCCTTTGCTGCTGCTGGAAAAGCATGCCTCTCACCCTTCCCACAAACAGCATTGCAATGATTTCCCTTTTGAGTGCTGCGGGTAAGTGAATTACATGGAATGAGATTTCCTCTTGTCTCTAGATAAAGCTGGGTGACCGAGTATAAGATTGAGAGAACTTTGCTTTCCCAATCTGTTATTGCCCTCCCTTAGTCCTCTCTACTGCGTACCTGTGGGGCCTGTTTCACTGCAGTTCAAAATGGTGTGAGGACAGGGTAAAAAAGAGACTACTGTCTCCTTAGTGTGAATTGTCTGTCCCACCAAGAGGCCTGCTGCTTGCTAAAGCTGTGGCCCAAAGGACTGCAGGTTTTTTCTGCTCTTGTTATTCTTTCCATTTCATCGGTGCAGCAGGTCTCCTAATGCTTTCTCTAAGGGGAAGGCTGAGCCCATAACGCACATGGACAAAGCTGTGAAGCATCTGGCTCCTTCTGCAAGGTCCATGTGCTCTTGGTACCCGCTTCACATCTGTTTTCAGGCTCCATATCAGCAAACAGCCCCTGTCTGGTTAAAGCAGCTAAGCTTGTGATTGCTGTAAGCTTCCCTAAGACCTGATCCTACCTGCTTTTAAGGTCTGATTCTTCTCCCAACAGAAGGGCAATCGGTGGGATGTACATCACATTAGCAGCTAGGAATAAAAGCTGGCTATCTCTCAACCAGTTACTCTAGAGGTCATTGAGCCAGCATCAGAAATGAGCTAAAGCTTATAAGGAAAGAGCCTATGATTGCTGTGTGGCTGGAGGAGTAAACATACAGGAGCATGGGGATCTGGAGTAGCGTGCCAGCTTGCTAAACTAAGCCTCTGCTTCCATGGTAGGTAAGTGTAGGTTTGTAACAAGTTTCTATGTTATAGAGGCTTCAGCAGTAAAACCATCCTAACTGTGGGGGTCAGAAAAATGACCTCTTTCCAATCCAGGACTGTAATACAATTTTTAGTTTACCTGTGAAGACTCTTCTGAAACAACTCCCATGCTCTCACACTAGAGATCAATTTTCAAGCATGGTATGTGAGCAGTTAAAACTGGCCTGACAGGGGGCAGCAGCTTGTGACCTTTCTGGGTGAAAGGAAGAAAGGTCTGGGACAAGCACAATCTTCCAAAACCATCCTTGCTGTCTGACTGTACAACATTTGTAAGTGCAGGCTTTGGGATTCTTCTGCAGCTCATGTGGTAGAAAAGATAAAACTGAAACCTGCAGTCGATGCTAAAGAACCTGCTCTCTGCATAGAGCTAGCTGATTGCAAAAACCTGAGTGAGAAACAGTAATTGCTTTCTAAAAAGATTATTAAATGTATGAAATAGCTTTATAAGTACTTCTCTTGGAACACGGATGGAAGGTGGATAACTTGGCTGTTGTCTTTTAGTCATCACCTGTGAGTCTGAGGCATTTTAACTGCACTTCCTCTGCCTGGATGTTCTAGGGCACCCTCATCCTCTGTGCAATACTGCTGGTAGTGGTCTGATCTCAGCAGCAGGAGGACTGTGATAGTTGCTGTTCTCCTTCCTACATGTTAAGTGACCTAGAAGGCAGGCCTTTTCTTGAGCTAGGAGACCTTCTGCCACTGCCTAGTGTGACATGACACACTACTTGTTAGCTATTAGACTGTGAGATGGAAAGGAGAGGTTCCAGCTTCTGAAACCGAAGCAAAGCTTCAAGACCCTGTCAAGATGTTTTTATCTTTCCTGCTTTTTAAGCTAGAGAAAATTATACCCCCTTCCTCATGACTACCAGGCTTGTACATTAGACTATCTCAAATGCTATGAATTCATTGTCAATGGCTGGATGACAGTGTCTGGCAATGCTGATTTGAATTGCTTATGCTGCTTTGCCATCCTCTGAACATTGGTTTGGGGCAGATAAGCGATCAAGCTGTGATGGCAGAGGAGCTGCTTAGGTTGGTCTCACCAGTGCCCATTGCCTCTTCCTAGAGCATTTGGAGCAAAAGGAGACACAAAACAAATCCCTTAAGTTATGGAGAAAACAGGTGTTAAGAGTCTCCTTTGTGGAGCTGGCTCTTAACCTTTTGGCTGACTCTGTTGCTTGGTCAGTGTTTAACTCCAGACTCATTTACATTGAAAATGAAAGCCTATAAACCATGGAATGATGGCTTTGGCTTTTTTTTGCCTTGGAAACATCATGAATGTTATCATATAATGTTGCCTGGATAGTGAGACTCCCGGGAATCTCAGGAAAAAAAAAAAAAATAAAGGTGGTCTCAGCTGCTGTTAAGTAACTCACTGTTTCTCTGAAGATAAGAATTCAACAGCCCAGGGTGAGGGGATAGAAACCAGCTGTGGCCACTGAGCCAAAAGAGCTGTGTATACCTCTACACTGGAGGAATGGAATTGATGGCAGGAATAAAAAGTGGTTGGCAGCTCCTTGGTCAGCACAAATACTTGTAGCGAGTAATTCTAGCTTTTTCTGTGCTCCCTGTTCCAGAAGAACAGAACTGCTGCTTCTTCCTTTGAGAAGTGGAGATCAGTGTGGAAGCAGCATGATTGACTAACTTCAGTGTGATTCTTGGTGTGTGAAGTAAAGGTACTACCTCAGAGAAAAGCTGCCAGCTCCTAAATTGAAGAGATAGCTATGATGGTTCATGTAAAGGGAAAGCTCTGGTGGAGAAAGGTACCTTCTTTGGGTTTAAATTGAGGTGGGTGGGGACATCTAGCAACAGATGTCTTCAAAGCAGGTAAAGGACTCTGAAGACTTGAGAAATGCTGTCATTGTAGATGGTAGCCATATTATCTTAGAAATAAGGTGAGGGTTAGGCAGGAGACACAGCTGCCTTCACTTAGGTATTTATCACTTCTCTGGAATATCTTAGGATAACGTTTGGATCAAAGGAAAGGATACATTTCCAAGAAGAGGAACCGAAATGCTTTCTGAGCTTACCTTGTGGTATCTAACGAGAACATCTGTAGCAGAGAAACACTTGCAAATGTTGTGAGGGGCTTCTGCGAAGACCTCCTTTGCACTTGAAACAAAAAATGTACAATAGATTCTTCTCAGGGTAAAGATGATTAGAACAAGGATGGTCTATAGTTCTCTGCAAACCACAAGCATACTTCATAGTGGAAATCAAGCTGGTGTAACCCCTTGTTGCCTCCTTGTGGCTGCAGATGCTGTAAAGAGCAGCCTCTGCAGTGCTGTTCTGCCCCAGATAAGCTGCCTTGCAGTGCCTTGTTTTTCCTCTTGGGGAGGACGTGGGGGAAATTATTCTGGTGTGACGCAAAGGACTGGGTTTCTCTGGATTGCTATAGAAACATGAGTGGTTTGGAATGACAATGGTAAGGACTGTCAGTAATGGGGAAGAACTGAATGAGTTTCATAATTATCTATTTATATGGTCCTGTGGAGCATGATACCAAGGTCTAACCATGAGAGATCTTCAGTCTTTGCAATAGTTCTACAGACATCTTGATGTAGAGCTAGTGTCACTTTGGGTGGAACATTTGGAGGTACCATTTGTTCCTAACTTAGTAGCTTGTGCTTTTTTAAAAAAATAGCATTTACTCAAAAAGTTATTCATAGTCTGTCTTCATCATTAGCAGATCACTCCTAAATAGCTCTAGAACATCCCTAAAGAGTTCATGAATTAAACTGGCTTGTTCGTACCATTTCTGAAGTGCAAGTGATCTTTTCTTTTTTAGATAACTGTGTGACCCTTGTGATGGCTGCAGCTAGACAGTAGTCATAACGTACTTTAAAAATAAAACCAAAAAACCCTTCAGGATGAATTCCTAAAAGACATGTCTTCTATGGAAAGCAAACTATAGCTTTTCATATGTTCTTTCCCCCTTCTGCCCTAAGAAGGCTTGCAACTAGATTTGAAATGCAGAGACCTCCTTTCCTGTGAACTTCATGTTGATTCAGAAAGTAGCTGGTTCAATATCCTCCTGGGAGGGAGGTAGTATTAAATATAATATCCAGTGATTGGAACTGTGCAAGAAAGCACTCTCTTATTTCAATAACTTGAGTGGAGTAATTTCAAGACTTTCTAAAATGGGGGAATAATAGAATAAACTGTTGGTTTAAAAAAAAAAAAACTCAAACCAAAAACCTCGAACCAACCCCATACTTAAGTCACCTGCTGGCTATGTCCATTTCCAGAAAGATCAGATAAGCAGCTGAGTTGTTCCCTGCATGTTGACCCTGTAATGAAACAGTCCAGGCAGAAGACCTCTGGGCTTGCCTTTTCCATAAGCCAATGATGCATTACTGTGTTAGTCTCAAGTTCTGAACTTGGTAGAGCAGGGGCTTAGGGCAGAGGCACTTAACCACAATACACAAAGTGTAGTCCCTGGGACGTTGGTTATTTTGGTGTGATCTTCCCCCTCACCTCTGTCCTGCCTTCTAAACCACAGAAGTATTCTCCTGTCGAAAATGATGTACATCATATATGCAGTTCATTTTTTTTTTTTTTGGCAAAAAACTCTGTCATCTTTCTGACAGCTTTCCAGCCCTTACTCCATTAAGTGAAACAATTTTATCAGAACCAGCTGTGGTAATCCTAATACCACCTTGCCTTTTGCTACTGGGCATTGGCAGCAACTGCAGGCTTTGGGGAAGATGAGCAAGAGATTTCTTTAACATGTGCCAGACTTGGCAGCCTCAGTATGTTGTTGGCTACAACTGCTAGTTAAACTCCTGGTCCTATGTTGCATAACTTATCCTAATAGAACCCAATTTCTGTCCTGAAGAGCTGCAGGCAATTAACATCCTGTCTCTTGAAACCCACTATAGGAATGCAGCCTGATTGCTTGCTGGCTAGTAGTAGGAAACACTAAATTGTTTGAGGAAAAGGGGCATTTGAGTAAAACAGGTCCTTGAGCAAGAGGGAAGCCAGAGTTGGCTCCGCTTTCCTTTTTCTTGACCAAATGGAACTATGAGGAGAGGACAGATGGCATCTCTCAAATAACTTAGAAGGACTGCCTGCTGTCCTGTGACAATCCAGTATATACCTGATGGTCACCTCTCTGCAGCCTCCAGAGCGACGAATATGCCACCACTAACCTGGATTTGTTGCCTCTCACCAGGAGGCATGGTGATTGCTGCTAACCAGCTATCAAAAATAATGCCTTTGTTCAGTAACAATTCCCACTCTCTGCTGGTGGAACCATATTCTGAATAGGAAGGGATTGGTGGAGGTTTCTCTATAAAACCTTAACTCTTATTTTCAAGGTAATCTAGGATTGAGGTGAGTCATATAAAATACGATCAGCCTCCCTTGAGAAAGGCATTAAAATAGATTCTTGCCTATTTCAGATATTTAAGATATAAAAATCAGATGAGTGAAAGAAATGTAGTAGAATCACCTTTATCTTTTGCGGCTGTACTTCTTAACTTAAATAGAAATGCATTTTTTTCCTTAAGTTTGTCTTGGACTCCTCTGGTGAGACTGTCATGAAAGCGTCCTCTCTCATTTTTCTTCCCACACCCTCCCCATGTCACTAGACATTCGGAGATGGATGCTCATGAGAGGGTTTGGATTTCCATCTGAAGTTACGCCTTTTTGACTCTTCTTTAATGCTTATTTCTGCTTTCTCCTGTGCAACAGGCTGGAGACCACAGGATATGAGAATCAGCTGGTGGCAGACAGCAATGTGAGAAGCCAGAACATTGGGACTGTGACACACCATAGCATTTTCTGATAACTTATTGGAAGTTTTGTATAGGAGAGGCATTAATAGTAGATGATCCTACCCTTCTGGGGATGTAAAGAGTACAGGTGACTTGACAAACTCTTTTCTCTGCAAGTTTCTTCTGAAAAGTGCTTAATTGTTATCACTTTGGCTTTGGTGGATTCTTCCAGCAGGCTCTTAATGGACTGTTAAGCTTTTGAAACATTTCACTCCAGTCTAGTCCAAAATTCCTTCAATACCTGCATAAGGCTCGCTGCTCAGGTTGTAAAGAAAACCCATACAGAAACTGAGGGTGTTTAGTGGAACCCTCTGATATTTATGTAACAACTTTTTTTTTTTTTTTTTTTTTTTTTTTTACCCTGAGGGAAGTGGCACAGCTCTAGACATAGCTCTGCTTTTATGTCACTTTTGTGATATCATAGAGGTGCACCAAACTCCTCTGTAGAAGTTCTGTGGAGCTCTCGGTTGAAAACAGCATGAGGTATTTGCTAATTTTAAAATTAGGTCTTTAAGCCTATGCTTGAACTTTTATCTATTGATCCAGACCTTGCTGTTTTCACATCAGTGTTTCAAATGTCTAAAACCATCCCAGCTACCCCCCCAATTTTAGTTCCTCCTGAGTTATCTGCTAAAGGTTAGGGCTCATCTGAGCTTTGGCAAATGATGAAATAATGTGCTATTTAAGAGTTAATGTGGGGATAACAGCCCATGTGGATTCGCTTCAGTTCCTACTTCTTTCCTCCTAGGTTTACTTTCACTGTAGTGCATCAGCCTGTGTCGCAGATGCTATGAAATCCTGCATATCTCACTGACCTACTGAGAGGTAAAAACTCTTTTTTTTTTTTTTTTTTTTGAGATAGTGCCAAAGCAGGTGTCACCAACACTGTTTTCTGTAGTGAATGTGTGGTTTCAAATGCCTTGTTTATCCTAAAGTATAGGGTACCAGATCAGACTGTGGATGCAGGCAAATTGGTGCAGGGATTTCTTAAGCCATTCAGTGTAAAAAGCTGAAGGTTATCTATGTATCTGCGTACTTGTAATAGCCTTCCAGGAAGTTTCTCTGAATTTTCTGGAGCCTCTGTGGTTGAAGACCAGATGTGAGGTTGTACTGATTTTTAGGCAACTACTGTATCTTTTGAGAATGAAATAGCACTAAAGGCCATTCAGTCTAAAATGTGAGATGGCATGGAAAGCCACGGGCACTTGCAAAGCCTCATATGTGAACTGGAGAGCTTAACTAACTGGTGAGTATTGTTGGTCCTTTTTGAGGATAGGCTCCTAAATAACTGACCTGAAGGAGAAGGAATGGCTGAGCCCACCTGTGTTCTGCCTCCTATTTCACATCAGGATCCAAGTCCATCTTATAGAAACTTTGGCCTACCCTATCACTTAACACAGGATCACTTATGTCTTCAACTTCTTGTGCTCTTCCTGAAGTTGCAGCAAGATACGGAGTTTGAAAAGCTTGATACCTGGGACTAACTTGCAAGTTCCTTATTATAAATCTGGATGGGCTGTTATTACAAGGGGTCTCCTTTTTTAGATTCAAGTGAGTTAAGTTACTGGAAGTTCTCCCATGATAAAGTGTCTGCCTTAATTCTGACTTCAGAGTGGATATTTACAAAAGGCTGACCTTGGGAGATAGCAACCAATATTTGTAACATCAGTGCCATCCTGAGGAGCAGAAAAATGATTCTCTGTTTCCTATTGCAGTTCTGGCCTTCATTAAAAGACTTCTGTTACCAGCTCTTGTAGTGGCTTACTTTGCTCTAGAGGTAAACGCAGCTTAAGCATTGATTTACTTCTGGATTGTCTGAAGTGATGGCTTTAGTTCTCATACCTGATATGCCTGAATCCCTCTCTCTGAATTACTAAAGCTCTGACCATCTTTGAATTGCTATTGCTACCTTGTGTGTGAAGTTTTTTTAAAGCACTTAGAACATTAAAAGTATTTTTAAGATGACACAAAGATTCTGTAGACAAACTATGTTCATCTGATCTGAATGAATATTAAAAAAATCTGGTCTTTTTATTTTCCTGCCTTTCTTGTACTCAGATATTTTTGTCCCTGATTCTGTAGCCTCCCTACTCTCTCCCCACCTGTTTCAAAACTCCTTCTCTCTACATCCTTTAAAGTGCATTTTCATTCTACAGAGACACCCTCATCTGCTCTGACAGCATAAGATCCTTGCTGGTCTATTAATTTGATATTCATGAATATAAGCAGAAAGGGCTCCAGTTTCTTACCACCAACCTGTTCCTTGGTCAGGACAAGGGGCAGGTCTTGCCTACTGTGATCATTAAGTATTTCTTCTAATGCTTGGTTAAGTCCATAACAAGTCAACTGTCTGCAAGGCATGATACCATTTACTTGTGTCCGGGGTATTTAAGACTCAGTGCGAAGCCTATTTGCACGCTTTGAACATTGACCCTTGCTTATAAGATAAGACACAATTTTTATGAAATGTTTTGGAGATAATTAAATGTTTTCTTCTTCCGTTTCATCCTTTCTTCTCTGTCCAGTCCTGCCTCTTTGGGGATTATCTCAAAATGCAGCCTTGAAACAAGCACTGAAAAATGAGAAAGCTCCAGGTACTAACCTGGAGCTTGAAGTCAAAGGCAGAATGGGAGGACAGTGTTATGCTTGTAGCTAGTATTATTTCCTAGTGTGTAAGTCAAGGTACTTACTAGATGCAGTTGAGTTTGAACTGTTCCCTGTGTTATCGTAAAGTTATGGAATATACTACAGACACTTACAGAAAGGCAGGTCCCAGAACTGCTTAAGGGGAACTCGAAAATAAGAGATCTCACAGCTTCTGAGTATGAAGTAAGTGAAGAGAAAAGAATAGCCGCCTCTTAGATCAGTGCTGATGTTTTTTCCTGAAATTCATGCTGCATTCTAAGCACTTTTTCTGCCTGTTCTTTGGAGGCAGATGAGTTGCACTTTTCTGTGAGTAAGTGACATAAGACATCTGTGTAAGTACATAGAGAGCCCCTACAATCTTTTGCAGCCCTTTGACCATGTGTTTGCTTTGAATTGGAAAGTCCATGTACTATTTCTCCCACAAGGTTAACCTCAATTTGAAAGTAAAGTAATATTAATATTCAGAAACTCTGCCTATAATAGTAACAAAATGTGTTGCTGTTGTTGTAATAGCAGTTGAGCATCATTCTTTCTTGTGGCAACTCAAGATGTGACTAGTTATGTTGACACTCTATGTTTATCCTATGGCCTAGTGATACTTGTTCCACTGCAGTGCAACCCTTCTCTGTTCCTTCCATGCTGCTTTGAGACTCTTAGCACTACTTTGGCCAGCTGAGACTCACTGCAAGGGCTTGGGAAGATTGATTCGGAATTCAAAAGGGCTTTGATTGAGTGGAGATACTGTCCAAAATGAACCACATGGAATTCAAGACAAGTGTAGAGATTTGCCCTTAGGAAGGAGAAATCAAATACATGAATACAAATGGGGGATGACTCTCTCAACTGCAGTGCTAAGGAAGACCTGTTAGATTAAATGGTCTGCGAACGGCAAGAGTTTCATTCCATCGTCAAAGTGGTGCCTAACGATAGGATGAGGGGCAACAGACACAGACTGAAGCACAGGAGGTTCCACCTAAACATGAGGAGAAACTTCTTTATCTTGAGGGTGCCAGAGCACTGGAACAGGCTGCCCAGAGAGGTTGTGGAGTCTCCTTCTCGGGACATTTTCTAATCCTGCCTGGACACGTTTCTGTAGGATCTGCTCTGGGTGAACCTGCTTTAGCAGGTGAGTTGGACTAGATGATCTCCAGAGGTCCCTTCCAACCTCAACCATTCTGTGATTCTGTGAGGGGAGAAACAGTCCTGAAGGCAGGTTTAGAGTAATGCTTGTATATAGGGCAGGAGGGGAGCGCTTCTAAGGAGGCTTTAGCTGGAGCATTTTGCTGACCCTTGGTAACAGCTTTGGAGAAGTGTGATCTAGGGAAAAGGAGCATTCTGAGGACAGCCTCTCGGAGGAAGCATTAAAATACAGAGAAATGGAAACATAAGAGGACGCATTTACTGGACATTTGGGGGCAGTGGGGGAAATGTTAAGTAACTTACCCTCTATGTGAGTGTGGAGAATATGAAGTAAGGGCAGACAATTCACTCTAATAGGTGCCTTAAGAAGGCATTAAAATAATCCTGACTATTTTTCAATTGGTTGGATAAGGATCTTCAGAAATAGCAATAGTAGACCTCTCTCTGCTTCCATAAGCAAGGATAGGAAGGGCTTTCCAACCCTATGTTTTCATGATCTGTCAATGATTAATCAGATTATGACTGCTTCATTTGACCTCAAGAGAAGATATTCTTAATTTCTAAATCAAAACTGCCATTCAAGAAAAATTAGTAGTGGCTTTGGGACCTTCCTCTGCCAGTTTCCAATTTTTTCTTTTCTATTTGCAAGTTGCATTCACTGGGTAGGGATCATACAGTTGCCGCGCTGCCAAGACTGTCCTCCAGGGTGCTAGTATTGGAGGTATATCCAGAATTTACAGTCTCTGCCCACCTTTTTGCTTGTCTTCAGGATCAATGTAACACAAACGTACTTGTAGGTCTCCCATTCAAGGTCAGGGTTCAAGAATCATCTGCTTGCTCCACTCTATCCTGCTCTGCTACATTTTTTTTGTCTTAGAGGAGTTGTTAGGAAGTGGATACTGCAGGCACTCACTGAAAAACTACAAGCTAGTAAAACACTGACCTGAGAGACAGCTAGCAACTGAGGCTGGGATATGAAAGTAGAAAATCCTGTAAACTACTGTTATAAATGCACTGCAGATGAAATGGCCTTCCTTGCATTGCTGCAGCAAGACTAGGAACTTTATCAAAGGTAGCTTACAGGAGATGTCAATCTTGTGTACAGCTGCAGTTAAAGAAAAGACAGGCCTCAATAAATCTCTCCACTGAAATATGCTTTCCTTCCCTCTCACCTCTGCTGTCAATGGCTTGCTTTCGGTTACCATTCTAAAAGTAGTTGTTGTAGAAGAATCTCAATGTTATTTTCTTGCCTTTCCTCTTTCCTTTAGTAACTTGCTCAGTCTCTCACTCTGTGTCTCAACAAAGGCTATTTTCCCAGAGAAACTAGGCAGTAGCCAAAAGGCCATGGTAGTTCAATGAAAGTATTGAGTGGCTGAACTGAAGTGTTTGGAGTGATGATTTGGAAACCTCTTGGTTAGAAGGAAAAGCATGGCCCAGGCAATAGAAACTGCTAATCTTGCTTTTCCCTGTGGTTACATGAGCTCTGAGAGCGTGACATACTACCCGATACAGCTCTCTTGTAGCAGATACACACCCTTGTTCCAGTGAAGATGAAAATGACATGGGCAACCTTCTTTACTGTGAAGAGAGGGAGAGGGTATTCCTGAGATGACAAAGAAGTCTGTAGGACACAGAGGTAGCAGTTTTGTCCCTTGCAAAATGATCTTTCTGAATATCCTGGGCAACTTTTATTTGCAGCATTGGATATCGACTATGGCTGTTCTTGAGGTGATATCCAACTACCACTATGGCAAATGAAGTCCCAGGGACCCATGGTCTGGGGATCCTTCATACAGCCTTCATCAGGAGTGGAACAGGTCACAAGGACCATCCTGCCATCCTGAGCAGGAAACAGAGCAGCTGAAATGGATCACTGAGTCTGAATCTTAGTGTGAAGCACTCTTGTAGTATACACTAAGTTTTTTCTGCATACTTCCATATTCTGTTTTAATACTGTGCTGCTAGTTGTAACAGCCATGTACCGTGAAATTTGCTCAAGATGCTCAGTAAAACATCTGCTGACACTTTGAAATATGTGTTCTTCCTAAGTGGCTTAAGCCTATTGTCCTACTGCCTTGGTGTCCAGAAAATCTGGACTGTAGCTGCTCAAGGGTGGGGTAAAGAAGGATGGTGGTAGGGTTAAAATTGCTGGTAGTTTGTAGTCTGGGTAGTTTCTGACTAGCAGTTACAGCTAATGCAGTGACCATGGGGAATTGCCACAAAAGGTACTTACTGTTTTTCCTTAAATGTATAGTGATGATATACAGTTGCTGATATGACTGCCTGAGGAGATCTTGTCACTTTCTAATATAACATTAAGCCTTCTCCACGTACATCTTGCTGCATTCTAATGTGTCTCGCAAATGCTTCAGTAGGCAAAGACTACAGTGAAAAAGGTATCATATTCTGTTAATGCAAGCAGCTCAGTAACAACCCATGTGAGATGCTTAGGCTGCAGCTGTCATGTTGAACATCTTTCCCATGGCAGGTGTAAACTTCATGCTATGTAGGTACAACAGGGACATCCTCGCACCTGAGGAAATATATTGGGGGAAATGTACATGTGTATGTCAATAAATTGCCCCCTGCCTTTTATTGGCCTAATGAGGTACTTCAGAACACTGAGGCTTTTTCACTAATGTGCATAGCTAATTCAACTCCTCTGGTGCAATGGAGAAATGTAGCTACAGATTTGAGATGGTATTGAGTGACTGACAGAGCTCTGAGTTTTGGGCTCACATCCTCTGATTCCTCATCATCATTAGCCACTAGTGAAGTTACCTTTTCCTTGTACTCAGTGTCCGTCTTAGAATTCGATCATCAAATCCATTGTGAAATTCCAGAATTATTTTTTTCCAGTGGTAGAGTACAGACAGACAGCAGATGATCTCTCAGACATTATGGAAAGTATAGTGTAGCAGAAATCACATGGAGGAAATCCAGCATTTGACTGATATGTGAGGGTTTTATATCAGCTGCCTTCCTACTTTTTTTACCAGATTCCTGCCTGTGACCTGATTTGCCTCAAAACTCTTAAAATTATCACTGCTTGTGTAATTTGGGATAGTTACAGACCTAAATCAAATGTCCTCATAAGCGGACCTATAGCAACTTTAAATATGGGCTGCTCTCATTTGAAATCATTTCAACTAATCAGAAGTCAGAAAGGAAAATCTCTGTCCATGTCTGAATACCAAAATTCAAAACAGACTCACTCCCCAGCTCTTGGGGTTCAAGTGAGGCTTTTGATACTGGATTACTTTGAATGGAAAACCTCAAACTGGCTGCTAATCTTTTCTAAGTCAAATGTTTCAAATCGTACAGTAACACTTACCTTTTTGAGATGCAAGTGCAATAAGGTGAAAGCCTTATAACTACAACTGATTTAATGAAAACTCTTTAATCCCATTAGTCAGTGAAGCACTATGAGAGCCCCTTCTGTCAAACCTGTGCTTCAGACATGCTGTGGCCTCAGGCTATGTTTTGGAATTGAAATTTTAGCTTCCTGAATTCCAACCTGATCGACAATTTAAGTGTTGTCGTTAGAGTGACAATTTTGAGCCTCTTTCTATTCGTGGGCACTGCAGATGTGTTCATTCCAGTGGTGGCATAGATCCGGGTATGGTCAATTAGGCCCCATTGATAAGAAACTTAATTCTCAAAGTCACCCTTCACAGATTCCCCCATGAAGAGTCTATACCAGGGCTCCAAGGATTGAGCTGAAAAGTTCTGTTAGACTATAGACAGAAGTAATATATTGTCTTTCTATTCTCCCTTTCCCATCTGGATGTTAAAGCTCCGCAACAAAAGGATCCATTCACTGTGGTGTGGATTGCCTTGATGTTTATAGGTCCCGTAGTGCTGGTCTTATCTCTTTTAGGCAGAAATGCAGCTTCTTGTTTATTTACCTGTCCCCAGTCCAGCTGCATCTCCCAACCTTTTAACACATCTCTTCATAGACAGCAAGTCAATAAATCTAGCCACAGAGCCATGTGTGCTGATGCCGCTCTGTATCCATATTGTCTACTTTGTCCAGGAGCAAGACTTGGTGCTTCAAATCACAACATGCCCATCCAGCTACTCATGTGAGAGTGGCATCCCTTACAGTTTGGTATTCACAGACCTGCTTCAGCTAGCCCTCTTCAAAGGAAAATACTCTGTGTAGCTCTTCAACTCCCATGTTATTAAACCAGAAGTGACGGTGTAAAAATGCCTTTTTGCTCTGATATGGTGCAGATATTAATATCAGGAGAGGGATTCTTAGATTGGGACTTCGCTTTCTTCTCTGCCTGAGGAACTGGGAAACTGATTTCTGGGAAACAGTGTGTCCCCGATGATTACACTTGCTTTATATGTCCTCACTGTGGACTTCCCTAGCTGTTTTGAGGGAACCAGGGGAAACTGGAAAGAGGAAGGCTAACAATATGCATTACTTATGTTAGAATGGAAGTAGTGAAGGTGCATTAAAGGTAACATAACTGATAAGGATTGAAGAGAACTAACAGATATGCCAAAACTGGTATGAATGAAGAAGCAATAGGAAGGTCTGGATGCGGAAAGACCAGAATGGCCAGGAGAAGGTGGGCTGTAAGAGTGGCATATGGTGCTGACACCTGGAGTAGCAGGTCATTCAGATCCCAGCCTACCTACTTCCAGCTTCCCAGGATGTCTAGGTCAAGAGAAGACAAAAATGAAAGCCTTCAAGTTATGAAGAGATGGTGGCAGGAAGGTAAGTGGACAAACTAACTCATGTCTTGGTGCCTGTATGCTGAACAGACTGCTTCTTCTCATGTACTTCAGTGCTTTGTGAGCAGGTAGCAAAGAGAGTGTGAGTGAAACCAGTTTCGGTTTTGAAACAGATGCTCTCTCCTCTGAGGTTTCATATTGCGGCTGTGATGTTGCAACTTCAGTTGCTACCCCACCATGCTCAAAGGCTAAGTCAACACTATGCTGTGCAGATTTATATCCTCAATGCCATCTCCAGCTAAGTAGCTTCGGTTTCCATCAATCCTTCCAGCAACAGAGCTTTCCCTAATGTTTAAATCAAATCTCTTTTACGGCAGTTATATCCTGGAGGTTCTTGCCTGGTCTACCACGCATATAGAGAACATATAATAACTCCAGGTTTTAACAAAGTTTTACATGTCATCTTGCCTCTGACTCTTCTCTCTTGCTGAACAAGCCCAACCCTTGATCTTTATTCATAGTTCTGTTTTTCAGACCTCCAGTCTTGCCTGTTCTCCACTGGAACATTTGTAGTTGATGTGTGTCTGTCTTGTGGCAGCATGTCACCAAACTAGGCACAATGCTGCAAATAACGATTTGAGAGCACTGAATATGGTGAAAGTTAGTACAAACTCGCTAATGAAGAGCCAGATCACTAGAGAAAACAGAAACTAGTGAGATGACATTTAATTGGTAAATACAAACCTTTGTAATTGATTAAGGCTGAATACAGAATTAGAGCTGAAAAAAAGGTCTGGGCTTTTCCTTTTTTTTAAAGAAATTATTGGTATTTTGAGAGAAGCTCATGAAAACTTCAAGGTTTTTTTGGAGGAGGCAGCACATTCTTTGCTTCTGAGTGGAATGATTTGTTTTGCTTTTAAAGTTCTGAGAAAATTTAGTAGAATTCTAAGTAAAAGTTTGTTTCAAAGCACATTACTCTGCTTTTAATACACTGAAGTGAGATGTGGTGAAATTTAAAAGTGCTTTTTAAATAGTACACTTGGGTGATCTGGACATTAGTTCCAGAAATGTTCTGCTCCAAATCACTTCTTTTCAAAGGTAGGAGGAACATATATATATGTGCATGCAGACATGTATGTAATATGTTTTTATATATACATATATATATGCATATAAAGTTTACATATCCCATCCAAGACATACATTTACTTTGCATAGAGCAAAAAAGCAGCATCTGGTGATGCTACAAGTGGCTATAACAGCTGCTAAGCAGAGAGTAAATCTAAGAGTGCTCCAATTTCAGACTTCGTGTGTGAAAGTGTCATGGCATAGAGGTGGGAGGAACATAGCTCTGGCGTAACCACTTTTAAAGTGCATCTTTGCAGTTTGGACACCTGACTTCCAGAATATCTGTCAGGCTGAATGGAGTACAGAGCAAGAATGTAATCAAGGTTTGGAGTGGACGGATTTAATTGTGCATTAAGGACGGATTTAAATACGTTAAACTTGGCTAAGTTATGAAGAAAGAATTTACACTAATCGTCTAGATATTTGGAGAACTGTAAAACCTGGAAAGCACAGGCCTGATTAAGACATCTTAATAACCACCTAAGCTAAAATTTCACAACAGGTGACAGAAAACTGCACAATGGTGAGATGTCTTAACTCCCTGACTGGTTGTCTTGGTGAGACAGAAGGTGTTCTGTGCCATGAGGCTCTTGTAATGTGCCTGAAAAAGAGCAGGAGCAAATGTGAGTGCACATCCCTCTCTCTGGAAACTCTCCTGCACTGGCCAAGGGTTCCAAGTGGGCCAATAATTCTTCTTCCAGTTAAACATGCTGCATAATGGCATAGCATAGGCAGAGCAGGCTTGGAATAGTTTCAGTGAGTCACTTTTCTGTTATTACACAAAATGTTCACAGAGAAGCTGTGGTGAAAGGGGTGAGTTTTGATGATTTCTTCAACTTGGAATCACACCAAATTTGTTGAGACATCTTATTTTTAGGTTAAATGAAAAATTATGGATTTCTAGTTCTCATCAGACTCTTCTGAAATTTGTCCATGTAAGGATAAGTACAGCACATAGCTCCAGGCTGTGTTCAGGTGGGTTTTGAAAAGCTCCCAGGCTGGAGACTCCACAGCCTCTCTGAAGAACTTAACCCAGGGTTTGAGCACCCTCGACGTGAAAAAGTTTTGGTTTTGTTATGTTTGAAGGGAATTTCCTGCATTTCCATTTGCACCCACTGCCTCTTGCTCTTTCACTGGATACCACTGACTAGGCTAGGGGACTCTGTCATCTTTACTGCCTGCCATCAAGTATTTATGTACATTGATGAGAGTCATCCTGAGCCTTGTCTTTTTGAAGCTAGACAATCACAACTCTGTCAGCCTCTCATATATCAGATGCTCCAAGTTCTTAATCGTTTTAGTTGACCATTGCTGGACTCACTTCAGTATGTTCCTGTCTTTATTGCACTGGGGATCCCAGATCAGGGCATAGCACACCAAACATGGTATCTCCAATGCTGCATAGAGGGGAAGGATCATCTCCCTTGACCTGCTGTCAATGCTCTTCCTCCAAGGAGGCTGTTGGCTGGCTTCACCACGAGGGCACATTTCTGGCTCTTCATCAGCTTGTTGTTCAACAGGACTCCCAGAGCCTCTTCTGCAGAAATGATTTCCAACCAGTCAGACCCTAGCAAGTACTGTTGTATGGGGTTATTTCTCCTTTGGGTGCAGGACTCTGCATTCGCCTTTGAACTTCTTGAGATTTGTGTCATCCCAATTCTTCAGCCTGGCAATGTCCCTCCGAATGACAGCAAAACTTTCTGGTGCATCAGCTACTCCTCCCAGTTTTGTATCACCTGCCAATTTGCTGAGAGTGCACTCTGCCCTGTTGTCCAGGTCATTAATGAAAATGTTAAATGGTATTGGACAGCCTGGGGTACAACACTAGTGACCACCCTCTGGCTGGGCTTTGTGCCACTGATCACAACCCTTCAAGCACTTCAGTCAGTTTGCAGCCTCACTCTCCACTTATCTCAGGAGTGTCAAACTCATTTTCACCAGGGGCCACATCAGCCTTGCGGTGGCCTTCAAAGGGCCAAATGTAATTTTAGGACTGTGTAAATATAACTACTCCTACATTTATACTGTCCTAAAATTACATTTGGCCCTTTGAAGGCATCCATGAGGCTGATGTGGCCCCTAGTGAAAATCAGTTTGACATCCTTGACTGATCTAGTCTGTAGTTCACCAGTTTGCTGTTGAGGTTGTTACATAAGACAGTTTTGAAAACCCCGTTAAAGTCAAGATAAACAATATCTACTGTCCTTCCCTCATCTTCAAAACTAGTAATTTTATTGTAGAAGGCTATCAGGTTGGTCAGGCACAATTTCACCTTCATAAATCCATGCTAACTACTCCCAATTTTTCTCTTTTTATCCTTAATATGTTTGGAAATGGTTTCCAGAAGCGTTTGCTCCATCACCTTCCCAGGGAGCCCAGTAAGGCTGATAAGCCTGTAAGTGTCTAAATCTCCTTCTTGCCTTTCTTGCAGATATGAGTGACATTTGCTGATCTGGAAAAGACCAGTGGGAACCAAGCACATCAATTCACTTCCTTTTGTCTTACTTGCTTTTTTCGGGAAAATTTGTGTTTTACCTGGAAAGAAATATGGAAAAGTTTTGAAAGCATTTCTTGGACTGGTAGAAACACTTCCATAGTGAAGCTTGGGCAAGTGTAAGCTGTAGTTGGGAGCAGATAAAACTTGTGCTCAAGAACTCGATGCTACTGAACTACAGAGAGTGCTTCACTACTTCTTCCCTCTCTCCTGCCCAAGTCAATTATCGTTGAGTAACTGGCCACCACAGCTCTCCCATACATCTGCAGGTCACCGCCTTGGAGTGACACCGAAGGGCTCCCTCTTTCAAACTGCTGGGCGGGAAGGGACCACAGGACCAGCCTCTCCTCTCCTTGTTTTCCCTGATGTTTTTGTTCTCTGCCTTAATTCCCTTCTGAAGGGCTGATATTTTATTCAGCAGCCTCCGCTGTGCTGGAGCCCGTGACAGAAGTTTCTCAAAAGCACTCCGTTGACAAAATGATAACAGCTGGTCTTTGAAACTCTGGGAGTGCTCAGCAGAGAGGTGAGGGTTGCAGGGAGCAATGTGGAGGGAGAGGGGAGAAGGGGCAGGAAATGCACTATTTGTTAAGAATAATGAGGCAAAAATATGACAGAGGTTTTTATTGCAAATAATAGACAGTGAACTTCAAACAACAGCAGAGAGTCATTTAAAAAAACACAGCAGCAGAGTTAAATAAATGCCTAATTAGCCAATGCCATGAAGGTGGAATTTACTGCTCCAGGGATTCTTAAGGGAGAGTCAATAAATTCACAGCTGTTTTTTTTTTTTATTCTTTCCCCTCAGGCACAGAAGAAAATGTGAATGAGCCGAGGGCTGTTCTCAAGGTTTTGGCGGGATTTCTCTCCTTGTTGGCACAAGCCACAGCCTCTGTCTCGGCTGAGACAGGGCTGCCAGATCCTCTCTCCCAAGGGAGCTGGGATGATTTGTGAGTGTCAGGAGTGAAGGCAATGTGTGTTTGGTATGAAACCAATGAGTAAGCATGTCTGGTCCTAAGACAATTCCAAGAATATATGGGGAAAGGTAATGTAAGTCCTGCATGCACGCTAGTGTGGCTGTATGTAAGACCATATATGTGTATATAGGATACCAGGATACTCCTGCTCTTGATTTTTGTGTAGGAGTCTGAATCCTGCAGATTTCCCTGTGGTGTGTGTTTGAGTTACTGCAACATGAGCTCTGACCCACGTGTCCATGTAGAAGCAGATTGTTGCACATGGATCCCTGCACAAGAGGTGACATGTGGATCCACTCTGCCATGCACAGCCACAGAGTGGGGCTGGTTTTTAAAGGTAACAAACTGTACACGTCATTACCATAGCAGTAGAATTCTGTAATGATATATCTACACGAGATGCTCCTCCTGTTCCCCTTTCCTCCCCACTGCCATCTGTACTAGACCTGTGTAAAAATGTTCCTCACAAATGCTTTTTAATTTTTTTTTTTTCCAGAAAGAATGCAGATTTGTTCTGAACTGATTCCAAGCTGTGTTTCTCTAGGGTGCACTGCTTTCACAGATTGCCTCTCCAACACCTCCTTCTCTGTGATGTGCTAGGTACAACTAGAAACCTCTAAACTCATAAGGCAATGCAGTGAGTTTTGCCTGGTAAGCTTGAGGCAGCAGCACTCTGTGTGGGTCCTGTGTCCCAGAGTGTGTTACGGGAGCTGTAATGAGGCCAGGAAGCCATTCCTGTAAGCAGCTGTGTTATAAGGACATTTAGTTTGTTGAAACCATTTAAAATAGAAGATTTCATGCTACTTCTGTAAAACTAAATGCTTTGATTTTGAGATTATCAAAAAGCTTTCTTTTGTTCAAAAATGTCAACATTCTGAATTGGGATTTCCATTCCATGGGAAATAAAAGCAATTTCAATTTTTCATCACCAGCTTATGATGAAAAAAAATCCTCAGGTTTCCTAAGAGATTAAAAAAATCTTACTAAGTTTTTCTCTGTATTACACAGCGACTCCCATAAAATTATCTGCAAAACTGAATTGTTTTCCTTCCTTACTTCTAACCAAAGTGCAGAAAAGGCTGCTGCACTTCATGTCACTTGATTTGAAGCAGCCAGCTCTGTTTAAAACTGAAATCGGATTGAAAGCAGTGTCTTCTCCTCTAGAGCTCTGCCTGCTTGCCTAACCACACTACTGGTGGAGCAGACAGCTCCACAGTTGGGGATGAGGGCATCTGACTGCCAACATCAAACTTGCCATGTGAAGGCAGATAGACTTAGTCCAACAGGCAGTTAGGGAGCCTGAACTAAGGAACGTGCCCCCTCTGCTGCTTCTCCTACACCCAAATTTTTTATGCTAGTCTACTATTTTTTTGGCTACACTTGCAAAAATACAGACCACAACTTAGAGCTGGATGGCCAGAGCTGAAGTACAGTAGTGTAAGAAAGAAGAAATCTGAAATGAGAGAAGAGACTGAAACTGTGAGATCCCTCCTACTCCCATGGCTAAAAGACAAATGATTTCAAGAAAGAGCTTTCTTTCAGATTATCTGCCATGATAACCACTTTTCAGCAAAATGTAATGAGAAAAAGCACAGCCTAACCCCAGGGGAAAGGAGAGAGACAACAGCGATGGCATCAAGCTATCCGTATGCCACCAAATCAGCAATTGATACTAACAACAAATGGACATGGGAGATAAAATCACAGCCGTGCATTGAAGCCTTGCACTGAGAAGCCTGTGCCTTCCTCTGATGGAGACCTGGAGCTCTGCTTTCTCTTTGCACCATAACAATGTATGTGCAGCTTATCTCTCCCAGTAAAACACTATTGAGCAGAGCTGCACGTGAGTGCTGCGTGGTATGGGAGTGTGAACGAGTCTGCATGTGGGAGAACATTTGTGTGCTTGCCTGTGAGGGTACAAGCACCCCATGAGCATCTCTGTACCTGTGGGAAGCATAGGACTGGGTGTGTCAAGCCCTTTGCACCTGCTGCTAGGAGTTAATAGGATTAGTCCAAGGTTTTAAAAGAGCTGCTGTTAAAGGCTTTCTGTGATATCTGAACATGTGAGTTATACATGGCACCTTGCTCTGCCGTGTAGGGGATTTGGTGGAAGAAATCGGAATGACTACGTGTGCTGAGGAGCTGCTACAGGGTATTATCTTCACCACAGATGGTATTATTCCTGCAAGTGAAGCAACGAAGGGGAACAGGAATTGGATATTGAGGTCACGGAAGGAAACAGCACGAGGCAGCATTTAGATGCTGGGAGCAAATATTAAGGGATACTAGGATTTGACTCATGAGGTTTTAAAGCAGTGCTCCGAAACCACCACACATCATCTATGCCTGGCAGGGATAGAGAGAGGAAGGGTTGTGGGAATTGGGGGACAATCACAGGTGCATTCTGTCTGTCATCACATAAGTCAAAGTGTCTACACGAGTGATGGGAATGACCAGACCACTCGAGTGGATGTTGCTCAGGGGCTGGGATGGGCTGGGAGATGTGCAGGTAAAGGACAGCATGCTGCACAGACAGGGCTGTCTCTCAGGGTGTACTGTGTGCAAGGTACATCCTACTGCAACGCCTGAGTGTCTTGAGGAAGGTTCCTCATATGGGAGGGTCCCTCATGGTCAGCAATGCACAAAAAAGGCAGCTGGAAGGGGCAGCCAGATTGACCACAGCATCCTTTCTCCTACAAGCATGCAGCAGGGGATGTTGGAGAGGCAGAACAAAGAAGACAGATGCGCCAGGTGGAGAAGTAATAAGAAAAAAAAAGGCAGCTGTAAAAATAAGTAACCCATAGTGTTTAATGTCTAGTATGGATGTTTTTAGGTGCTCTGGACTCTCAGTCCAGCCTGTTGCAGAGCAGCACAGTACAGTGGCCTCCACCAAGTCCTTGTGCTGTGCAAGGGTTCTAGTCCTGCTTCACTTGCCTTGGAGGCTCTCTGTCAGGTCTGTGCAGTCAAGTCCTGGGTGCAGCCATGCATTCTGCATACAGCACTGCTGCATCTCCCCTGGCACACTGTTTGGGGTAGACAGAACATTGCAAAGGTGGGACTACTGCACCCTTAAGCCATTGCATGCCTGGTAAAATGGCTTTTCCTGTGACAGGTCTACTCAGCCTGCCCTGACCTGGCCCCAGCAGGAATATACTGCTGTTTGTATCCTGCACTGATGCAGAGAGGCTGAATCCCTGCTCCTGCTGGCTAGCAAATGTCTCATTGGGGGACTATCAGAGAGAGTACCAGAAAAATAAAATAGGGCTTTCTTTCAGACCTTCTTCTGACTCAGAAAAGTTCAGAAGGTTTCAAAATAACCTTCTCCTTGCAGAAACTCTGAATTTCCCAATCAAGGCAGCATTGGTTGGGCATAAAGCCATAAATCAGGGTATGACTCCTTTTGAAAGCACTGGGTTTTTTTCATCCCTGAATTTCCATTTTGTGATAGAATTCAGGAGGCTTCTGCACAGCAAACCTGCATAATGCTGTGGAAAGTCAGTATATGCTCAAGAGCATGCTCCAGAAGAATGCCCCTGAGATGTTCTAAGTCAGCAGACCAGAACTGGCTCAAGGTTTGTTCAATGCTTAGATGATGTGGAGTGGCTTGGGGAACAGACTCACCCTGGAGCAGCCACAGGCTGTTTTCCCCACCCCCTGCTTTTGCCTTCCTGATTCCATTCGACCCCTGCTCAGGCTGCAAACTGCCCTGCACCACACCGATCACACTACCTCTTGCACCCCCCTGTCCTCATGGTGAGGCATGTGTAGGCATAGGAAAATGAGAAAATAAAGGGTGTGCCTTCCTAGGACTATTTGGCTGTTCTTGTATATGGACAAGGCGTGAAGATTTTAAACAATTCTTGCCCCCTGTGCTGCCATTCCTGCCATCTTGGAGCAGCTGTTAGTCAATTCATGTGGAAGGAAAGTAGATGGTAGACTGAAAGTTAGACTATACCATTCAGCCTGTGTAGTTAGTGGAGACAAACAGGCACATTTTGGGTACAGGTTTATTTTTAAGCTGGGTCTCCAGAAAAGGAACAGGTGAAACCCTACGTTTAAGTGGCTGCTTACACCAAGCCCTGTGACAACACTCTGGCAAAACCCAGTTCTTCCTAGAGCTCTTCAGGATCCCCCTTTATCTCCTTACTTTATCCACCACATTCCTGTGTGTTACCACTCGGTGCAATTTCATGGGCCTACTGAGGACTGTTTCGTATGTCCTCCCTGCACCGAGTTCAGGGAGAACGGCTCCAAAATGCACCTGTGCCATGAACTCAGCATTTGCACTGCAAGTTTGTTTTCAGTCTACTGCAAATATCCCAAAGCTGAAAATGTTTGGAGTTTGGCAGAAAACTGTGATGAATTCGTAAAGAGCAGTAGCCTTTCTCTAGCAAAGAAAAGTAGAAGAAACCAACATGCACGAAAATAGAGGTATATTAGTATGAACACATGGTCTAACCACAAAAAACTTTTTGAAATGGCTGCAGTGACCCAGCTGGTGTGGGTTTGAATCTATAATTGCAGCGGTTCTCATGACACTTTCTCTTTCCAAGAGATTTCTGGCAGAGACAACCTATCTGGCATGAACAACCATGTGAAATGAAGATAAATGAAGAATATGGGCACACAAATCCCTAGAAGCAGGCTGGGTTGGTCTTATTCAGATGAAAGTTTTCAGGTACTCTTTTGTACCATTTGTCCTCCTCTGTAACTAGAGCAGCAGCAATGTAAGTAGCAACTGAAGTAATCTGTGGAGGAAAACAACATCCCTGTGGCCGGTATGTCAGCCTAGGGTTCAAGAGAGCCAGTTCAGTCCTGCTTCTCCTGTAAAATAGTGTAACCACCATGAAAAAAGAGGAGACACCCTGTGCCTTCATTTAAAAAACCTTGACTTAAGTATATTGTCATGTGGCTCACAGCATGTGTGCCATTCTGGCCAGGACTAAAGCAGAAGCTGTAGCCTGGTGTCTCCCCTGTAAGTGTACAAGTGGCATTAGTGCAGAGTGTGGCTTTTCATGGCCCTACTGCTTCTGAAAGTCAGGGACCAACGCATGTCCAGAGGCACTGCGAAGGGACTTTTCTCTAGGAGGGCAGGTGGGTACGAAGCTTTGGAGGCCAGGTAAATAACTGAAAAGCAGATAATTATATAAACAATAGATGGATGTTCTGGGGGGCAGATCTTCTTATTTGCCTTTAGTCTTTTGACTGTCATTTTGTCACCTGTGATATGGTATGTGAGAGGGATGCTCATCACGTGGAATCCCCCATCTAAGCAGTCAAATATGCAAACAGCTGAAGTTCCTATACAGCTGAATTCCCTTGTTGTGATTAATGCCATCCAGGTGTACCCATTTGGATCATTTCAGGCAAAGGATGGAAGACCTGCACAGCAGGGATTTTCCCTCCATCCTCTCTCCTCCCCATGAGCTGCATGCAGAAATACAAAATCCCCATTTTCTAAGGACATAATTTGGTTCTGCTGTAGGTATTTTAACACCATCATGGGTCAGTCAGATCCTAATTGGCTTTAATTAGCACCTTACCTAAAAGGTGTCTAATTCTTTCCTCTCTTTGGAAAGCATAGAAAGAAATCACCTCTAATCTGGTCCAGCTGATGGCTCTGTAACCAACAGGGCAAAGACATCTGCCTGCACACAGAGACTATTTTTCAGAAGGTAAGTCAAGTTTCATCTCTTGAGTCAAATGATCCCTTCAAGGGATGTTCAGTAAAATAGAATTCCACTGTATTATCAAACTATAAGACACAGCAAGAGAAGAGACAAGTATAGTTGAGTCACAGGTCACTGATTCCCTTTTCTCCTGAACGAGGTTCTCTGAATGTATTAGAAATTTTTGAGAGTCTCCAACTTTTTGCAAGATCCATCTTGCTCCTTTAGTTGCCCCTAATTTTTCATTCTCTGCTCTGTGGTGGGTGTTAGTGTGTACAGTACTTTACATACTGGATAAAGATGTACAAAGTAACCCTTATGCTTGCTGATTACTGTCAGATTGATTTTTTTCCATGAGCTGATGGCAAAAATATTTTTTTGTTTTGGTGGGTTTTTTTTGGCCAGTGACAGAAAGCACAGTTTTCTGAAGAAGGAAAGCTAAACATTTAGTCTAAAACTACGGATGGTTTGATGCTACAGTGCTGCTGTAGTATAAAAGAAAGTTGTAGTTTGGGTATCAATGAAGGCTGGCTTCCTGAAATGAACTCTGTCCTTGAGATCGTGGGTGTTTTTTTTGCAGGCTGACAGCGTATCTCATGGGACGTGGAGGCTGAGCATCATATACCAAGACTTTAAACATCTACAGTATAGATGTCTAGGTCTGAAATCATCACCCTAGCCACGCCGTGGAGAGTTGCTGTGATTCTCATTGCCAAAGGGCAGTTCTCTTCAGCCAGCCTGCCTGATGAAAGGAGCTATAGGAGGCCTTCTGCTCCTGCGTCCTCCTCTTTGAGGAAAAGAGAGAGAGAAGTTCCTTCTGCCATGGATAGAAAAGTCTTTCTGCAGAGGTTAGTGGAGCTAGTAGTATGACAGGTGTTGGAAGCAAATTATTACTCTTCTTTCTCTCTGAAAAATGTTGTGATATTCATTAGAAGAGTTCTTAAGTGTTTATTTGGGGTTTTTTTGTATCAGAATACTTTTGCCACATTTTATTGCTTAAGAGAAAAGACTTTTACACTGGCTTCTTGGAAGACTACAAGAAGGAGTAGATTCTAAAGCCGGATTTGAAGAAAGTGGGTCAGTGGACCCCAAGAGAGAAGGTCTACGTGGCTAAAAGGAGCATGAAAATGGTTGGGTTGGTTTTACAGCCAACTGGTTGTTGAAAACATGCTTTGTGGTAAATTTTGGTACTGAAATAGGAAGCCCTGTCCATTTCCAGTGCTCCTACTGGAAGGGGAAGGGAAAACTAAATCCATGGGAATCAACTCTGATGGGTAGTGGTATCCACCTGAGTTTGGAAGAAGCCTGAAACATGTCTAGGGAGTACATGGAGGAGGCCTTGGTCATCTTAATTGACTTCATTTTTCTCTGAAACCTAACCTTGAATACATTTTGTAGAACCATTTCTCCAGCATGTTTATTTCTCTCTTCCTTTACCCACCATAGACAACTCTTTTCCCCTGCCTTGAGAGAGAACATCCACATCTTTGCTTCCCCTGGAGTCAACTATCTTTGGGAGGTTTCTGGTTTGCCTTTGTTTTTCACCATGCAGATTTCCTTTTCTTCCAACGCAGTGAATTTCAGGCTGGATTGATCGTGCTGCAGAGCAATGTTTTTCTTTGTGATAAATAACACAATGGCTCCCTGTACTGATCAAATGAAGCTGTGATTTCCAAGGTGACAGAGTCCATAGGTTTCTTGAAAGCTTCAGGTTTAGTGTGCTCTGAAAAATTATTGGTATTGTAACTGTAGCACACCAAAAGGGCTTGGCTAACTGTGGGGTTTTCTTTTTCCTCTTCTGAGGCTGGCATGGTTGTGGCACAGTGACAGTGTGCTGCAGTGGATGTTATCTCCTTTTCTTGTCCACCTGAACATCCCTGCTTTCTTCAAACAACCTTGAGCAACCTGACCTAGAGGAGGTTACTCCTGCCCATGGTAGGGAGGTTGGAAGTAGATGAGGTCCTTTCCAACCCAAGCCATTCTGTGATTTGGAGAGAGAGCTGACGGTCAAAACAGAGGCTTCTCTATTCACATTTTTCATTGTTTACACTCACTTTTGTGGATATTACTTTTCACCTTCCAGAGCTCAAGCACCCATGTGGTTACATGTATGCAAATTTGCAGGATGTCTAATGCTTTTCACCTTTCATTTCTGACCCTGCTCCACATCTGAAAATCATTATGATTTGATGGCTGATTAGTTGCCTATCATATGGGTAGATAAGATACAGCAAAGCTCTTCCCTTACCTCCTGAAAAAAAAAATAATCTGCTGATATAAATAGCCTTCCTGTTGGGCAGTTAGCCAGAAAGGTCTGGGACAGAATGGGACACAAAGACTGTAATTTTTTTTTCCTTCTGTGAATCACTTCTCAATTTAATTGCTGGCGGGGTTTTTTGTGTGTGGTTTTTTTCTGTTTGTTTGGGGTTTTGTTTGGTTATTGTTTGTTGTTGGTTTTTTTTTACAGTATGAAAGGAGTGAGGGAAAGAGAGATGAGGAAATGGATAGAGAAGCTAGTGATGATATTGCTTTTGCAGACCTAAATATGCAGGATCCCTTTATTCTGGAAGTTGGGCATTCTGGTACATTGTGCTACTACAAAATTAACTTAAAACATCCACAGACTTTCGGGAGAGAAAGCCTAGTCAAAGTAAGGTAGATTTGACAACAGAAAAAAATGTAAGGTCCGACTAATCAGATACCCTGAGATCCCAGTGTTGCTCAATCCTCTTTGCAAAAATTAAGCTGATGACTTTGACCTTTTCAGGGCCTTAATTTTACAGATGTAATGCCAACACTTAACAATTTCCATGTGTAAGATTCAAAGCAGCTTAAAAAATGAGGGAAGTTGCAGCAATCGTTTATTACAGACAGACTTGCTAAGAGAAATGATTTAGCAAAGTCATTAGCAGTCACAAGGCTTGCTCATTCTGTGTATGCACAAAGTTAGCATATCCTCCAGACTCATCTTACCTCATCCAAAGTTATCAAATAGCTCAGTGAAAGTGCTTTGTTAATGATGTTCTCCCTTCCAGCTTGCTGATGCTGTATTGCCTACCTGAAATCCTATGATACACAGTTTTTTCTCTGTCTCTTAAATGCATACCAGGTAATGCAGTCTGCATTTATCTGGTGGCCTTCTCTATAGTGCATGAGTTACCTTGGTCACTTGCTGCTCTCAAAAAAGTAAATGCACAAATATGCATAAATGCAAAAGAAGCATGTTTGGATCAGGTACCTGTTTGATTCATTACAGGGACAGGACCAGCTGCAAAGTTTAGTTATGACACTGCATCAAGTATCATCAGGGCTGACTCTGAGGTCCTAAGTTCAGGTCTGAGCCCAGGCTGCATTTTTTCAGTGAAGACCAGTTTTTTAGCTGCTCACCCAGCACCACGTGAAGTCCTGTGAGAAACAGGGCTGTTAGCTTTTGGGAGAAACTGATGGATACGGTCAGCAGTTTTGGCTTCTGTAATGTTTGTATTTTGCAGCCTGGTGAGACCTGACTTGGGCAGAGCAGTCAGTGATGAACCACAAGACCATTTCAGAGATGTAGGGAGCTGAGTGTGCTGGTTAGATGCTCATTACAGTGGCTACATGTAATGGTGGAGGAGCCCTGATAAATTGACTGCTGTTAACAGATCCCACTTTCTAGTTTTCCCTTCCCTGCATTCTGTATTTGGTTAGACAAGGTACGTAGGCACTTGAAGCAGTGGCTCATGTGGGGTTTGAACCAGCAGAGATCAGAGCTGCATTTCAAAGTCTTTTCAGATTCCCCATTGCTTCTTGTTCCATCTCCTCTCCACCTTCCTTTTGCCTGAAATGCTGGAATGAAGTGTTCTCTGAAACTCTGATCGCACGGTCTGTTTCCCCCAGTGGTGCCTTGTAGAAGAAATTTTGTCTCTTGGATATCAAATTCGAAAGCAAAAGTGAGAGAGAAAGTAACAGTTGCTTTAAATAATGAACAGAAGTACCAGGAGATTTATTTCCCTCCACCTTCTTCCCTCCCTCATGAAGATATTCTCTTCTTTAAAAACAGTTTTCCAAAGTGAGTTTCATGCTGGATCGACAGCCCTGCAAAGCAGCATCCTCTGTTTGCATACCAAAATTGAATAACTAATGCATTGGACTGTGGATTTTCACTCAGCAGTAGTAGCATGCCTTGGACTTAATATAGCTAGAAGGTTGTATATATGTGAAGGACTATGGTTATCTGCCTCATCCATTCACTGAGAAAATCCTGTGCTCTTCTGAACAGCAAGGATGAGAGCAGAGGTGGTGACTTACTATTGATTTCTAAAGGGGCAATAAATGATGTTAATGATTTCACTGAACTAAAAAGGGTTTACATGATAAAATGTATATGTGGTTGACCTGAAATTCATGAGTTTGAGGCAAAAACTGTAGATGTTGCTACAAATCTTCTTAAATCTGTTTTGCCTTTGAAATTGGCAGATTGAAATTGATTCCAAACTTGACATTGTTCAACTCATATTCTGTGTTTAGAAAACTCTGCTACTTTGCCTTTTTTTTTTTTTTTTCCCATCCACCTCATAGCTCTTTCTGTCTTCACTCAATCTGCAGTTGTGATTGATCATCTAACTCACAATATTGCATTTTCCTTAAGGGCAGCAAGCAGGTCAGAGGTCCTGGTGTAAATACTTGCCTACAGAAATTTAAAGTTAGTTGCTGAAATTTCTTGTGCCAGTAAAAGAAAAAATAATTTTGATATTTAAAGCAGTGTGCAAAAGTGGGTGTGAGGCCACTTGAATTGCAAACATTTAATTACTCAAGCAGTTGTTTCTGAGTATTTTCTTTGTGCTATTTTTCAGATGCCTTATAACTGTGAAATATAGTTAGGGATATTTTTAGTATGAACAGTGTTAATCAGCTACAATACAAACCAAATTTGAACTTTCTCCAGATCTCAAGCTGAACAACTTTTGAGGTTAAGGAAGTTTCAATTAACTTTTTTTTTTTTTAATTATCACTGTATTTCCAAATGTTCAGGTGTCAGCAGATACTAGACTCAGGGAGCCCTGATATGCTCGGATAGGGTGAATTCTTGTGTTATTTCTAAGCTAACTAGAAGCTGGATGAATTTGAAGTCTTCTCTTGAAAAAGTTTGCTCTGATGAGAGTTCTGTTCCTGCTTAGTAGAAGACTGGATATTTCAAATGAGGTCAGGAGTGGATCAAGCATCTTAAGTGGAAATGGTAATGAACAAAGTCCAGAGCCTGTCTTTTAATAGATGTTCACACATCTCTTATTTTTTCTGCCTACCAGCTGATATTCCTGAACAGATAAACAGATGAAGCTTTATCCTGAATTTATACATCCCTGAACTTAGGAATTTTGTCCACAAACTCGCCATTGAGGGGAAAAAAGTCATAGTATCCAGAAGGTGTTAAGTGACAAGCAAATTCAAACATTGCCTGGAAAGTTTTGACATCCTGGACTTCTTGTGATGGAAGTTCAGCCAAGGATGTGACACAGAGACAGCCCTAATAGTGGTGATGGATAGCAGAGATAAGACCGAGCCAAAGATCAAGTATTTCTCCAAGCATGTTATAGGACTTGCCTGTTAGTCAGAGCCTGCTTGCAGTAACCAAAACCAAGAAATTATATGCCCACATACAAACAAACTCTCAGAATTTAGCAAACAAAGCTGCCAAAAGGGTAAGAGAAATGAGAAGGAGACCCACACTGAAGCCTGCTGTGGAATCTTAATTGCAGTATGGTGCACTGAGACAGTGAAGATGGATGGATGCCTTAAAGAGATGAGTGGGTGGACAGAAAGGATGAAGGGTGCATGGGAACCCTCTGTGGGAAGGCACTCCAGAAGTCAGGAAAGTCAGTCTAATATTTTCCCCACCTTTTACTGGGGGTGGGAAAAGGCAGGGCTGCTTATTTTAGCAGTCCAGGAGATATTTCCTCATCTGTGTGCGTGATTTGGTGATTTATTTTCCTGGTGTTTTTTGCACTTTGCAAATGAAGAAAACATGTGAAGCTTGAAGTCCGGAGGGTGACCTTAGCAGGAACAATCTCCTGCTTGCCTTAAGTTCATGGGCGCACCAGAATGAGTGGGAATAGAGGCAGGATTTACAGCTTGAATATTGGAGGACAAGTTCATCATTTTCCCTCAACAGGAGTAAGGGATGCGCTGGAATTTCCCCCTGACAAAACCGAAACATCCATGTCCATCTTCACGAGGACACAGTCCTCTCTGTGGATTCTCTTCCCCTCATGCTGGCTCTAGCAGTCTGGATGCTTGTCAAATCCCCAGCATGCAGCTGCCTGCATCTTGCACTCCATTATTATTGCTGATGCTAATCTCTGACCGCTGAACACGGGTCAGAACCAGGAGATAATTGCAGCTCCGATCCGCCAGGCACGGTCCTTTGTGAGTAGTTAATGAGTGTTCAGGAAAATAAAGCAGAAAGAAGAAAAGGGGGACTGCGGTTTGCATACAGCGAGATAGAGAGTGAATAGGAGATGGAAGGAGGGGACAATTCACTGATGGGGGAAAAAGAAAGAATTAGGAAAAAAGAAATCATTTGCACTAAAGCTACCACTGCCTTATTTCTATTTCACCCAAGTGGATGTAGCTAACTCTAGTAAGAAGAGGACTAAGCAAGCAAGATGCAGTGACTCCCTGGTCTGCTTGCAGTGCTTTTGTTCCAGATGCCATGAACACAGATGTGGGGGTCATCGTCTCCCTGGCCAGTCGGAGGGTTACACCCACGTGACAACTATCCTTGTGCTCTTTGCTCTGAGTTATTTCCTCTCCTTTACTCTGCTTCACACAGCTTATGTGCATGAAGGTGCCCTGTAGAGATCAGCTATCTACTCCTAAAATTGACTTTAGCTCTCTCTTAGCTTGAGTGGCAGTGACCTGTATCTCTGTATCTGAATTATCAAACTTTATTCCCAGCTCTATCTTTAGATCACATACAGAGGGATCATTTTTGGTGTCTGAATGAAAAAGGTGACTTTTATAAAATCTTTGCCAGGCCCTTACTCCAAAGAAAAGATAGCTGCATCTAGTGATCCACGTGATATGAGTCCTTGTGAAGATCCCAGAGAGAGCATGTGTGTTCTCTTTTATGGAGGAGATGGCTCTACCTGCTCCTGTGGCACCTGTCACAGGGGATAAATGATGCAATATGGTGACAAAACAGCTTGGTGTTCTGGCCATGTCTGGGTTTCCAGAAAGCAGAAACCACCTCAATGGAAGGGAAGGAAAACTGCTTCCTGCAAATGAATTAGAGTCACTGGGGATGGAATCTGAGGGGGAAATAAATGATTGCGGTACGTGTTTGTGTCCATATGAGTCCCCTCTCCCTAACGACCGTGTTAATGTGCTCATAAAAAGATATGGCGCAGGGGGAACGTGACTGTTCAGGCTGATTAGCATTTTATGGCAGAACTAAGCTCCATGACAAATGGTTGACTGGGTGGGCTGTTTTTACAACCCAGAAAACTCTAGTCTAAGATGCTGAAAGTATGAGTTCTTTTTCCCTCTTTTGAGTGCTATAACAGTAATAATAATATTAGTTATTATTGATTTCTGAGGGGTCCTGCAACTTCCATAAGAACACAAGATGGTGAGGGAGTTTCAGGGTGACTGAGGTGAGTTCTAGACAGAAGTGCTTGTACTGGCACAACAGGAGAAGGAACTGAGCTGATGGAAGTGCCTACAACCAGCTGCAAGGTATGAATGATATCCTGGGGCCTCTTGGACCTACTGACCAGAAAAATAGGGATTGACTCCTAATGTCTCCCTCTGCATTTTGGTGTTCACTTTCAGTGAAATATTAACTTTGCATTATTTTCAGTCCAAGCTTACATGTACCATGGTTCTGTATTGCTTTGCAGTCTGGAAGCAGGTGTGTTATTCTGCTGTATTGAATGACCTATACCTCCTTTGTTTGGAAAGAGATGAGGGTTTCCTCATGGTGAGATACACCATGCATGCATTTCCAGGTTTAGATCAGTCTGTGGGGTCTTGCTCCAGTCCCAGAAGCCTCTGGGCCAGGTTTATGTCAAATAATAGTAGCTGAGAGACAAGGTATAAACTGATAAAATGGGATAGTGGGGAAAAAAAAAAAAAGGGCTTGAAACAGGCTGTGAACATGGTCTAGAAAGCACCAGCCTTTCCAGCACTAGGACTATCACAGAAGTCCAAATAGAGAGTTTGTTCCTTGGACCTGTGAAGGGGTCAAATAGCAGGGCTTTGGGAGGCAAGGAGCAGCTCCTTCTGCAAGGCAGTGAGCAGAGGAACTATGCGATAGCAAGCATTTATCCCATGTGCTCTGTGTTGTCTCCAGTGATGGAAGGGCTCCAACTAGTTAGAAGCCTCAGTATATAACGGCTTATCATATAATGTCACTCGGAAGTCAATTTTTTATGAGGAGGGGAAGTGACAGGTATTGAATAGCCTAATGTCAAAAGAATAACAGGTTTTACACCAAGAGATTTAGAAATGTGAGAGAAGTGGTTTTCAGAGTAGATCAATTCTGTGAGTGAATGTGGCATGTTGTGCTGGAGAAGGGATGCAAGACCAGCTGCAGTGACGACTCTCAAGGGAAAGCGTAGCAGAACAGGCAAGACATACCTATGCATCCTGCATATATGTATGTGTATGTACACATGCATACATTACTAATGAAGACCTGAATTCAGCACTCTGCCTTTATTCAGCCATGTGCATAAACATATGTATATTTATGCATACACTGAAGACTGTTATGACAGGACTTCCTGGAAAAGAAGGAAATAGCTTTATGAGCATTAGGAATGATTTTGAGTGCACTGAATGGGACTGGAGTTGTGTGAGATACTTGTAAGGAAACCTAAAAGTATGTAAGACTGCTTGCAGTTCTTATCTTGCTGTTGACTCCACCCTGGAGCTTGGCAAGCCATTAAGAAAAAATGTAGCTACAAAAATGTGTAACTATCTCCTCCAATGCACAAAATGGGCTCATTTGGAGTGTAGTTTCCTTCCTTTCCTCCAGACCCTTCTCCTTATAGTGTGCTGTCTGGGAACACAAGGGGTATTAGGTATTACTGAAACAAAGAAGTGAATTGCTAACTCACTTAACTCGAGGACTCATAGAAAGAGCTTGCAATCAAGAGAATTTATCTGAAAACCCCACAAGTAGGTTTTCACACTGGAAGTGCTCATCAGCTCACCCAAGGGATAAACAGGAAGTTACCAAGTGGCAAATGTGGCCAAATATGACTAGGTACTTCAGTTCACAAACTGAATATTTGGGATCACTCTACCCTGAAAATATATGATAAAATAGGAAGATTTCTCATATAAATTATGATAACAGAGGTATAAGGAAATTGCCATTTGCACAGGGATATTCCACAAGGTGGGACAGAGGGGACACAAAGATTCAAATTTCATTGAGTGAAATATTTGTTACTAATTCACTTCATTTGCCTTAGGTTGTCAAAGGTTGGATTAACACTTTGGTTAATTCAGGGGACTCCAGCCAGCTTTTGGTCTCCTTTCAAAGTCACACAAATGTTGCAGGCAGGGTAGAACCAAAAGGAATAAAAATGGGAATGCTTTTCCAAGCTTCGCCCATGAGCTGCAAACTCCACGCTGAGGTGCCAAGATGAAATCCACACTGTAGTTCTCGATATAGTGCCTTGCTTTCTCCTTTTATCAAGCAGCGGTGAAACAGTTAATGGTAGTGACCCTTCTACTGCCAGGGAGACACAGGAGTCCTTGAAAGGGACAGGAGGGTTCACCTCTCAGAGCTGTAGTTTTGATGTGTGCCTTTGCCACGCATTTCAGATGAGAAGCTTAAAATCTCACTCTTGCGTTTCTCCCTCATTCAGATTGTGACAGCTCCACAGCGCTGTAGTTACGGTTCCCTGAAACTCTGAAACAATTGCCCAGAGGGCACCCGCAAATGTTCTTGCATATTGTAATGGGCACCAAAGCCTTGGTAAAGCTGAATCCAACCTTCAGTCCTTGCCTTGTACATGACTGGTGTTCCATCATCTTTGTTGATGGGCTGTCTGAGGGTGTTAGTAAACACATCAGAGCCAGACTGAAGTTCAAGACAGCAGGAGATGTCCTTGCATCGGCGTGTTTACCATTAGCTACCAGGCCTGCTCCCAAATGAAAATTCTTGCATTGCAGAGCAGCATGCACAAAATGAGCCAGCAGCCTGCCCAGGATGCATATAGTGGCTGGAAATGGGGTACATTTGGTGAGAAACGGGGAAACTGTGATGACATGGAACAGTAGCAGCTATTTCTGCTGTCGGGTTGTTATGTCCTGAACACAGATGTGCTTTTAATGAGAGCACAATGAGTGGTAAGAAGTTCCAGTTTGTCGTACCTACAGCCTTCTTCACCTCTTGTGAACGAGTGCATGTAGTGCTATGTGTGTATCAATGGCTTGCTTCTGGGGAGAGGATGACTTTTAAATTCCATAGCAGAAACAATGAAGGATGTGCCTGAAAAGGAAGTCCCATAGAGAAGACCCAGCAGTGTCATCCTTCATGGCAGAGATATGATGAAAGTCAGTGGCTGTGACTTGGATCTTTCTTTCCGCACAAAATACAGCTGTCCTTTCTCCAGATGAAGAAAAGGCTACTGCTTAAGGCATGAGGCAAAAGTTATGAGGGCCAAGAGGTTTCCAGGGTAATAGCAGCAAAAGCAGAGGTCAAATGAAGGGAGGGAAGCAGTTGTGAATGTGGCACTGAGAGCAAGCAGGTAGATAGGATGTGTTGGACACAGAACTAACTGGAGAAGCAGACCTGAAAATAATGAGAGAGAAAACTGCTGTTCATTATGGTTTCTGCTACATTCAGGGAAATAGGGCTTGGCACTGGCATTCTTTGCTAATAATCAGGATTATGCCAGTGAGTTGACCTGATTCAACTCCAGGGCTGGAGTTCTCCATCTGTGAATACTGCTTAATTGCTCAATGCAGAGGAACAGCAGTGCCGAGGCCACCACTGAGGTCTCAGTCTCAATTCCACTGTCTTGATCTGTCTTCTCCTGACAGAGACTCATGGGACTGAAACAGCTGTGCTTGAGTTTTCTGTGTGAACCATATTCTGCTTTTTGCAGGCTTTTAGAAAAGCGTGCTTGGTACCCAGAATGGCAAGCATGATAAAAGGGGGCTCTGCCAACTAGCTTTTTCTTCTCCCTGTCAAGCTGCTTCTCTCTTCTCCTTCAAGAAAAATCTTGCTTTCTTCTTTCTTAGTGGCACAGGTTACACCATGCTGTAACCTCCTGAGACTGGGCTGTTCCAGGGCACTCTGCAAAGGAGCCTGGAGAATGAAATTTATGGGTTAAAGCAGTGTACTGAAGGCTTCTCACACAGGGAGAGATACATGCACTTGAGGGATTTTCCTGTTCTCTGAGGCCTCCATGAGTTCTTCCCAGGAGCCATGAAGCTCTCTGGTAAAAGCAGGTCCAAATCTTTGTAGTGAAGAAGGACCTCACTGATTCTTTGATACTGTGGATTAGTAAAGGAAAGCTGTTTCTTTAGTGCTGATCAGACTAGTCTTCCCGTTGCTTGTGCCTTCACTGCCAGTAGTCAGTTTATCACTGAACCAGGAGGTACTTTAGTGGCCCTATAAACCAGGGCACTTATTTAGACCTGTGTGTACAGGTGGGACATGAAGGACACATGTCTCTCAATCACCCTAAGAGCACAGGGTAGAGGCATGACCATGATTCTAGACAAAGACTATCTGAATTGGGACGAAATGTTTAGTGCTGCACAGAGCAATGTAGGAAATAACACACTTGGGGTTGACACAGGGCCCTGATGCAAGGAGTAAAATGAGATCCCTGGTCTAAGTGGGTCTCATTTTTATAGGCTCTTACCTGTTCTTGGTGGCCAGGAAGCCTCAATGGAGCTGCACAGAATGTGTGCCTAATATCTAACCTACTGTATATGGAAAGTTTGGGATAACAATATAGCTGAAAGATGGCCTTTCTGACATGGAATTGCCTGCCATGCAAACTCTTATCATAGAATCATTTTGGTTGGAATAGACCTTTAAGATCATACAGTCCAACCATTAACCTAGCACTGCCAAGTCCACCTCTAAACCATGTCCCTAAGAACCTCAGGTATGCATCTTTTGAATACCTCCAGGGATGGCGACTTGAAAGCTTGGCTAGGAAGCCAAGGCAGAGGAGGATGCCAAAGCATTGCAACATCCAGATTCGAGGCCAGGTCTAAGCTCATCCTTCCCCCTTTCCAGTGTGCAGCACTCAGTTTGTGGAGCAGGATTCATATGCTGCATGTGAGGAGGATGGAGCACTGCAGCAGAAACCAGAAGTAAGTTTATTACAGAGCAACCAACTGAGAGCTAGTATCTTAAATGCACTAACTCCAGCCTAGCCTGAACTAGCTTCTTCACTAACTTAAATGATTGCATCCTGCTAGTCTTTGATGCTAGAAAGAAAGGGACTGTCTCTTTAAATAGAGGAGAAAATGATGGGGGTGAGGTGATCTGATTAGTCTGTAAAATGAGCGGAAATTAGTTATTTTCATCCTTAATCACCCACGGGATGGGCCAATTATCGAGCTGTTAGAGACCTATTAGATGGTTGGGAACTCACCCTTCCTCACCTCCCTCCCATAACCCGGCATGAAATTATTGAAGTCACTCAATTTCACTCTCATTGAAACCCATGAAGGGAGATCTCACAGCTGAGCATGGGGTGGCTGCAGAGGCCTTTTTCTAATTACTAGCAGTACTCCAGCTTCCAGAAATTGGTTTATTGATTTCACTCAAACTGTCTCTCTGAAAATGCAACCTTCAGGTTTGCAGGAACAATTCTATCTATCTGTTTGTCTGTCGGCCTATCTGCTTGTCTATCTATCCTCTCGTTTGACTAATCTGGGAGAGACAAACAAACTTTTAACTGCTGCCTGTCTAATCAATGCAGCTTGTTTATGTGCTCTTGAACAAACACGTGTATTTGCTAACATATTCAATGAGTGCTGCTTATGAACAAATTGCAACCTGTAGATTCCCCACTAATTGGATTTCCTAAGTGTGTTTTTTAATTTGGTATTGCTGTGGTGAAAGATGATTGGTCAGATCCATTCCCATAGCATTGGCCTCCTCCTTCCCTGCCTCTCACTGGGTAAATGTAATTAACAAAATGAAAAAGACACATCTAAGCCATTGTGTTTTGGAGAGGGAAAGAATAATTTGGGAAGTAAGGAGGAGTTAAATTAGGGTTGATTTTTCTTTCTTGGGAATTGGATTAAAACTTAAGGCCCCACTACTACACAAAAAAATAGTTACATGCTGAGGTAAGAGTTGAAATAATTTTTTCCTGTTGCACCCACAGAAAGTAATCATCAGAGCTGATTGCATAGTATCAGTAGAAAAGCTATGGCTCAGTCCTTGCCTGGCTTGCCTGGCTGGATGTGTTTCATGACCTTTATCAGAGCGTTGCACAGCACCAGCTGCAGAGGATGAAGTTGTGTGCTCTTATCTGTTCTTCCGACTGCATTTGTGTCAGGTCTCTCCATCTGGGGGCTTGTAAACTCTTCTCCTGCTTGAAGTTCTGTATTGCTATTCAGTGTGAGGAGTGTGAGTTTTGAAAGGCAATGAAAGTATCTAACAGGACACTTGAAATTGCCTTGGTTCTGGTTGCAGTAGAGGTTATAATCCTGTATGCTGTCTGCTAAATACTTTTAAAAATCCCAGTATGTGTTTAGCTGCATCTTTTGGCCACTTGAATGCAGGCCTGCATTCCTCAAGTGTCCACATTGTTCTGCATAACAACACTTTCAAATGCCTTTCTTGAATACGGCCTGGCAATTTTCACCTCTGGCTGATACTTGCCATAACAATTGTCAGAAAAAAAACCCAAACCTGAATTTCTGACCTAATACCTCAGTTCTGCTGTGTAAATTTGGCTGCCCCTTCCTACTAAAAATGCTCCAGGGCAGGGGTGTAGCTACTCCTACGTTTATACAGTCCTAAAATTACATTTGGCCCTTTGAAGGCAACTGCGAGGCTGATGTGGCCACCAGTGAGAATGAGTTTGACACCCCTGATCTAGGGTATTTGGGACAGGTGTGGATTAACAAAGGCCTATAGAACATCTAAAGGGGTAGCTTGAGGTCTTGCAGGTATTGTCCCGTGGCTCTAGATGACTCTTTAAACAACTGAATCGATCCCCCCCCAGACTCTGTAGGGACAGACAGCACGCGATGTCCCATGTAGCTTCTGTGCCTTTCAGCACTGTGGCAGGCAAGGTGGAGGCCTCTCCTGCAAGCCTCCCTCTTCATTGCATGAGTGCATCACCACCCCTCTGAAAACTGGCAGCAGTATGTTCCAGGAGACAGAAAAGTAGCTGGAAATATGAAGGGATTGTGCCAAAATAAAGCTTCTGATTCTTTTTAGAAATGAGAAGATTAGCCCTGGTCTGATTCAGAGTGCATGTCCTTTTCTGGATCCAGCTGGAACAGTGGAAGAGGTTGCCTACCCTTTATGGCCAGCTATGCCACACAGATGTTATTGTGAGCGGTTTGCCAAAGCAGTGCCCATCAAAATGATCCCACTCAGCTCTAATCTGCTTTGTTTCAACTGCCGTGGGCTGGGGAATGATCACACAAGCAATTTCACTGGCAAGTCTGGGAAGGTGGCACCTTCCCTTGTGCACTTGGTAACAGGCAGCTCTGCAGAGCCTGCAGACAGTAGCATCTTCAAATAACCCCAGTAGACATCTGGTCTGTCTTACACCTTTGGTCAACAGATGACAGCTCACTGAGCTGCAGACCTTCTACTTATACCGTGCAAAGGCAGTAGCCTCTGTCTTTTGAGGACCTTAGGATAAATGCTCATATTATATGGAATGAAATTGAAATCAAAAGGAGTGTGTGAGGTTTGTTATTTGTAGTTGAAGGGGCAAAAAAGACCCTAGGCAAATTCTGTTGAATATTTGTGCAACAGATCTGCTTAGCTTAATACACAGTGTTAGAGCTACTGCTAAGGGTAGATTTGCTACAGGAATCTGGGTAATCCTGCACCCTCTATCTGAGACCATGGTTTTGCTGTTAACTGCAACTATTCTTTGAGAATTGGGATATTTAAGGAACAGAAGTTATTTTCACTTTTAGCAGCCTTTGGGCAGTTTTGATCACAATCATACCGATGCTCTCTGAAAGACCATTGACTGCCTTCAGGGTGGTGTCTGTATAACTGAGAGGAGAATTATCCTCTGTCTGCCTTCAGCTGCATCTTATCTGTGCAAGGGAGAAGGGGAGATCACTCTTGGCTACTTCTGCCATCTTTGCTTAGTCTTTAATTAATTTACAGCTTCTGCTCATTTGCAAAACATATTCTACTCTGGATTTGCAAGGTGCTGCATGGACACATGCAGAACCATGACAGCAGGTGTTTATGGACAGAAAAGGAAGGCTAGACTTCTTTTAATCAGTCTTCTGTTGCTGAGTATGTTTTCTAGCTGTTTGACCACCTCTGTCTTTTCTTTAATCATCTATATAGTGGGGTAGCTAACGTACTGTGGATAGTATCTTGGGCAAACAAGCATGGGGCTAACCATAATGATCCGCCACCATCTGTAGAAAGCATTTAGGTATTGCGGTTTTGGGTAGCCTGTAAAGCACCTGTTAAATACTGTTGCTGTGTGTTGGAAGTGATCTGACTGAACGGGCTTTTGCCATTATATTCAGTTCCTGAGCTGTTAGTTAATCTTTCTTCTTGTGGCATAGCCTTGGTTCATGGTTGGCCAGAGCTTCCTGCCCCTCTTCACTCCCATTCTCTGGGCAGGGTCCTGGGAGCCCCCATCTCCATGGTTACTTCAGTTGGCAGTTCCTCCTCATCCTCTCACCTGATCCCATCTGGACCAGACCCACAGGCACGAAAATTCAGTCCCTTCTGGCTTGCTGCTTCTGGCTTTAGCTCCCACCTCCCTCAGTTTCCTTGCTCAGAAGTGCCCTAATTGAAGGGCAGCATATCCTTGACCCAGACTAAACAGATGGCATCTCTCTATGGGACATTCAGGCATGAATTTACTGCACAGGCTGGAGGAGAGGTCTCAGACATGTCTGTTCCCCCTCATTAGCTTTGCCTGACATTGTGCTCCAAGTCATGGGGCACAGGAATGGTTTTGTGGCTGCAGAGAATTGTGCCCCTACCTGTTTCATGCCTGGATGTGGCCCTGGCAACACCCATGGCTGGCTTTGTCTGTGCTTTTATAAAGATCCCACGACGCTGGGCCTTCTAAGATCCACAATTTAATCACAGAGAGCTGACGTGATGCTGAAAGTGATTTGTCGTGCCCATTCTGGCAGTTAAGTCATTGCCAGCAATTGCATCCAAACACGATAAATTGCTAGAGTGTGGGCTGCTGATGGGCAAGTATCATGGCTGTCATTTTAGCACAGACGCAGACCTCATAGCTTTTCACCCCCACCAGGACTTTGAGCTGGATATCTAATGGGCTTCAAATCCTGTATGGCAAAATTTTCCACTAGTATCACTTCATTGGGTTATGCCTTGGGAAAATTTTGCCTCCTGTTCTTTATGAGAAAACAGCCTTAAAAGAAAGAGTCTAATGGGGGGAAAAGGTAGAATTGTGACACAGTGTATAAAAAGCAGATCATGGATGTCTTTCAAGACAATTCACTACTACAGGAAAGAAGAACTGGAAAAAAGGAATCTCCCTTCCTGCTTCCCTGCCCCAAAAAGGCTGAGAAGAAAATGTTCATGAGCCAGAGCCTGTGTTTGTTTACGAGTAGTCTGGGCTTTACGTGACTTATTACAGCTTTAGTGCACAGCAGCAGTATCAGCAGCAAGGGCATGAAAAACACTAGATCTAGGTGAACGGAATGTGTCAATCCAAAGTGGTAACAACTGTAAACCTTATCCATTTATTTTTTTTAGATCTAGCAGGGAAAAAAATATCTATTTTTGGCAAACACTCGCCTTCTTCCTCGGTAAACTATGACTTTGGACAGCACATGTTGTAGTGGCTTTGACAAGCAGAAATCTGGTACATGATGATTTCTGTGTAATGGGGGTATTTTGACACTGCTTTCAACCTTATCTCATTCAGTGATCATGGGCATTCAGACCTTGTTCCAAAGTCTGCTACAGATGACCTTGCAATTTGTGTCCATGAGATATGGATCAGGCCAGTATGTGATCAAGTATTTACACTCTGCTATACCAGGGATTTTACTTGAGAAAGATCTGCACTACCAGAGCTGTTCCTTCTAGAATAATTACATAAAAATGTTCTCTGTGAGGAAAATTGATCTCTGACTGTCACAGGAGATGATATTCTCTGAAGTAAACTGGAGAAAGATAGCTGCTTGGCTGGACATCAGCAAGATTTTTCAAGTGTGCCTGGTTTCAGGTGAATTTAGTGTGGTGGAACCAGCCATACTGAGGAATGTGAAGAGTGACGGACTCATATTACCACCCACTAAATTCTGTATAAGCAAACTTTCCTTTATCCAGACTCAGCCCTACCAATAGGCTGGTTTTGGGCTAAGGAAGACCTACTGTTCTTTCAGGTCTTTTTCATTTCTACAAAATGTATGACAGTGTAACACCACTGACTTCTGCAAGGTTGCTCATACCTGGCACTTGGATTTAGTGAGAAGCAATGTAGATTTCCTGAGCAGAGCAGGAGAACAAATGTCAGCAGACTTGGGCTGGATCCTTGATTTCACCACTGATCTGCAACGTGATCTTGGTTGGGGCCTGTGTCATCTATATGACTTACTTCCTACATCTGTAGCTAATGGTCTTTCCCATGGCCAAATAGCCCCTGAAGTGCCCTTGCACTGTCAGCCTACTAAATCTTATTTATCAAGCACCAAAGGGCACCTAACCCTATGGAGCTGTTTTATTAGCTGTGGAGGAATTTCTTCAACTTTTGTATCCATCACGGCGGTTCCTGCAAGCTGCCCAGTGCCTGAGCACTCTGCTTCCACTCTGGTGTTCAGAAAGAAGAAGCCAGCACCCCCTTTACATCCCACCTCTGGGGAGACCAGCCCTCCGCTGCCGCAGAGGGTCTCTCAGGCTAATGTTCCACCCTGTGGCTTCCCTGTCCCAAAAGAGAAGCACTTCAAATGCTTCAACAGTTTTTAGTATTCTCCCCATCTCTCAGCTTTTTTAGTTTTATAGAGCTTCCTTTTCTTAACATAGCATTAAAATGAGGAATAAAAAAAAAGAAGAAATGAAAAATGAGTCAGGGCAGAAAGAAGCCAGAAAGAGTTGTCTATCCCAACATGTGTGTCCTTTCCCTTCCCTGTGTGCTGAGAAGTTGATTTATTGGCAGCTAGTCTTTCTGGGTGACCTGTGGAGACCTTCCCAGCGACATATATCCTGTGGTATGCTTCTCTCTCCTCCATCTAGCTCAGCCAATGGGAGAGGAAAGAGTGGGATGATGTGGCTGGATCTACTGAAGACCACTCAAGCTGTAGGGAACCCAGCTTGGAAAAGGCAGTTGAAGAGCAGAAGCAGAAGCAGTCTCAGCTTGTAAATGAATGCCTTGCAACTAAGACAAACCAATTCTGAGGCTGCAGGTCACTACAGGGAGGGAAACCCCTGTATTACTGTGCAAGACAGGGCTTTGCTGGCCCTGTTGAGCAGTCTGATTTCATTCTTTATTGAATGGTCTAAACAGACACAGGCAAGCTAATGTTTCCTGCTTGTTTCTTAATCAGTGTTCATTACTTCAGCCCATTACTCTAAGTGGTGTCGTCTCTGCCATCCCTTCTCCTTCGCCTTTGCTTTCCCAGAGAAAAGCCTTAGGCCACTTGCATTTTCACCTTTCTGGGAAGCCCTCCCATCTCAAAACTCAAGCCTGGTAACCCTTTTAAGGTCCTTTTTAAGCTTCCTTACCTAATACTCCTAGCCAGATATTCCTCTTAAAAATCTCATACGTGTATATGCTGTCTTCTCCCACAGAGAGCCAAGCCCTTTCCAGTTCCTTCTGCCACCTGTTCACAGATGGTTTATTTATCGTAAAAAGCCACATTTCTGATGCCGGAAGCCTGGGGTTCCAATCTCTACTGTCCATAGACTTTGCAGTTTAGCTACTGGATTTTGAACAAGGCTACAACATGATGTTGCTCTCAGCAGTATAGTAATGATGTGGCCCTCCTTCATTCTAGAAAATGGGCTTACAAGGTAAATCACATTTAGGCCATTGCAGTTTCCACAGGGAACTTGGATCCTTAGCTTTATGTGGATATCAACAGAAGGACAGCTGCTAATTTTTTCTTATAAGTATGATCAGGGATGTGTGTGTGTGAGACAGGCAGGGGAAGCAGCTAAACAAAGGTTTACAAAAATAATTAGCTTTTTTGCCCTCTCTTGCCAGAGATGTCAACCCTCTCTATCACAGCTCAGCCACGTGAATAGTTGATTTCTCACCACAATGACAGAAGTGGAAACAAAGAGCAGGCTGGGGATAAGAAAGTGTAGATGAGGGCAGAGTAGGGCAGCAATATGGTTTTACAGTTCATCCAAGGTTTTGTTCCACCAGCAGCCTAGCTGCTTTGAGAGATTCCTGCCCTCTTTCCTTTCTTCTAGCCTCCCCTTTCTACACCTCTGCTCCTACCAGAAGCTTCTGCCCATCCTCACTGCATTCAGTCAACTGGCAGTACATCTGCAATAAATACAATCAAGGGAGCAGAAATCTCTGGTGTGGTAGTGAGACCTTTTAAAATGCTAATAGAAAGCTTTTAACTAGTTCCCACTTAACAGCCCTAATTAGCAAGGCTCGTACTTGATTTAGTAAAGCTGAGGACTGCTGAACCTTGCCCTGCACCCCAATGTAGGTGAGGAGACTGGAGTTTATTTTCTGTCTTGGGGTTGCTGCCTTGCACTGTGTCCTGTCAGATGAGCAAGCTCACCAGGCTACCAGGGACCATGGAGAAGAGTAAGTTGCTGCTCTGTGGCTTTTGCCAGCTCAGGCTCCTCTCCCGCTGAGGTGGAGTGTACAATTTGCTCAGCAGCCGAAGATTGAGCGTAGGGCTTTTTGAAAAGTCTCTGTGCATTAGTATGGCAATTTGGAGCCTCCCAGGAGGATACACAGCATCACGCTCACCAGCAACAAGATCTCAGCTCCTCAGTACAGAAGGAACCTCATTTAATGTATTAAATATTTAATTAATGGACTAAAGCTTTAATGAGGTGGTGATGAAGATGCCAAATGAGATACTGGGACAGGAATACCCCACCTCAGAGATAAGAAACAGTTAGCTATTATTCTTCCAGTAGGTTTTTTTGTCACTGGCAACACTGCTGCCTGGGGAAGCTTTCAGTACCTTTAGGTCTCATTCTGCCTAGTTGAAGGGAATTGCGCAGGTGGGATGCATCCCAGATGTGGGATGGAAAGCTCCTTTATTGCCTCTTTTATGGAGCTGGAATAGATGAAGAAGCTTTGGCTGGGGAGAGCAAGCGTGCTATAGTCTCTCTGCTTCATGTGGCATCGTAGGAATTGCTAACATAGAGAGAAACATAGGTGGCATGAAAAATCATGTGGGTAGGGATAGCACTGCTACATCCATGTAAGATCCAGTTTTCTCAGAGAAGGAGAGGTGAGGGGGAGGTGTTAAGTTGAAAAAGGGTCCTATTTTTTCCCTTGAATTGGATCCACCTGATGTCACTGATGTGAAGTTTGGTACAAGTACCAAAATGCTACTAGTCTGGGCCAGATGTCTCCCCAGAGGTGTTGAGAGTGGACCTCTCATGTTTGAGGTTATTCAGTGTGAGAGTGTTCATTTCTTCTCCTTCAGATGGGGTGCTGCTAAGATTGTACCTGAGCACTGTCCTTGGGGTGGGTCGGGCTCTCCTACCTGGAGGATGAGGGCCAAAGGGCTAAGAGGCACCAAGGGCCTCGAGTCTTCTTCAGGCAAGAGGTACTCAAAGAAAAGGCCACGGGGAATTCTGGTGATGTGACAGAAGGGTGTGAGAGCCAAGATAATTCTCATCGTTTCGTCTCTGTGCAAGAATTGCTTTAGCTGATCAGCCCCTGTTATGGGAACCTTGGGATTTGGAAAGGAATAATAAAAGATTAATCGAGAAACTCCTGAATGAATTCAATAAAAATGACATATGGAGCGTGCACTGTGATGTTTTTATGATTAGGCTGGTGGATAATTGGAATGTGCAGATTCTGCCCCATGCTTGGTCAGGTCTGGTGTCTCAGAGATCCTTCTGGTTTCAGTGTTGCCTCACAAAGGAAAAAAATATCGAGGAAAAGGGAAAGAAGGAAAAAGGAGGAGGTAGACCAAATGTTTCTCTGCTCACTTCAAGAGAAATCTCTAAGAAAGCTGCTGTTTAAAATGCATTTCTTTTTTCAGAATACAATCCTTCATGCCACAGATTTTGGCTTGACTCACACATTAGCACCGTTGAAAGCCAGAGCTGGGCTGCAGTAAGGGGGGAATAAATCCTCTGCATGTTCAGCTTTTCTCTCCTTGCTCCCAACCAGTGTTTGTGAGTAGCCAGACCCAGCAAAATGGTTAAAGGGGAAAATTTAACACCACCTCTCCTTCACACACACACACACACCCCAACCTCTACAGTTGCAGATCCTTTTTCAAGAGCAGCATCTCTAAGCCAGGGCTAAACCCCTGTTCCCCTGGGTGTCACAGCACATTTTGTTTGGACATTGACAAAGATTTTGCAGGACACTGTTGCAAAGGCTATCTTGGCCACTTCACTTCTACAACACTCTGTCCAGCTTTCCTCTGCCTCTCTCTAGTACAATGACCTTGCTTTTGATTCAAGGCCCATAATGACCTCCCTGCCCAGCCACAGTAGGTCAGCTCTGTCCCCTGGTCACCTCTCTGTGCTGGCATCTGTCACACACAGGTCAGGTTTGCAGAACAGCATCTTTCTACCTTCTTCTCTGCAGAGGAACTTCTGTGTTCTGCCCTCAAATCCATCTTTATTATTACATATATTCCTTGCCCCTTTCAGAGAAACCAAGCCAAAGTAACTCACCCCAAAATGAAAGCAAGAGAACTGTTAGGCACTCAGTGTACAGAGGTCTACCTGTTACGGTGACATGTATGGTCTCATTGCCTCCTTTTTCCCCATCTCTCTCCAGCCACCCGCTCTCTTGCCTTATATTTAGATTTTCCTTTAGGCAATGACCATCTTTTTGTTCTCTTCTTGTACAGCACCAAGTGGAATGGGACTTTGCTCCATACTTGATGGATCAGAGAATGTTGCGGCTTTTGTGATAATAAGCGGTAATAAAAAGTATTGACTGGCTCGCAGCATGAGGCTGTGATGAAATGATGGAAGGTTTTATTACACCTTTTATCCTAGAAAGACAAAAGAGAGGGAGAGAGATGCAAGAACATGTGGATTCAGTTTGTCTTTTTTTTTTCTTTTTTTTTTTCCTTTTTTTTTTTTTTTTCTGAGGTGGTTGGAGTTCTTCAGCTGTGTTATGGAGCTCTAGGATCCATACTCTCATTTCACCCTATTTTAGCATCCTGCCACCTCTTCTTTGAGGCCACATGTGGGGTAACTATTCTCAGGAAAATTCATCTGAAAGATCTCATTTCACCCATTTAGGATGTTCCTAGGTGCAGTGCCTTGTTCTTTATCACATACGGAGACAGCCTGTGCATGACATGTCCAGAGGTGTGATTTCAGGATGCATAGAAATAACTACCTTAGCTAAATTAAAGTAGTGGTGAACTTCATGAATGCTTGTGTGGGCTGTTTATTTACATAGCTTCTCAGCAGAACGTATGCAGGCTACTTGTAGCTTTATTGCTACTCATACCAATACCCTTTGAGATCAAGCTAGCTCATGCATGTCCATGCGTCCTGCAATTTAACTGCAGTGAATATGCACCCTGCATGAAAGAGGAGACTTTACCAAGTCTTTTAGCTTCCAGAACTTCCCCAGGCATGAGATTTTCCATGGAAATGATTGTCCAAGGGAAAACACATTTTTCTTTACTATCATAAATAAAATACAGCAACATTTGACAGCTTTAAAAATGTTAAAATCTGAACAGAATGTTTTGACTTGGGTTGGTTCCAAAATTTGCACTTGCTGAAATGAATCATAGCATTTCACTGCAAATTTATTCGACATCAAGTGGTACCTGCCCATGGGGCTGCGGTGCCTCATGGGAGTTGTAGTTTGGATGCCTTGTGCATACAGCTCTTGTGCAGACTGGTCTGCTTGTCTGAAATTCATTTCCAATAATATACTGCAGATCCACTCTGACTGAGCTGAACAGCGCAGGGTGAAAGTCAGAGAGCAGCCAGACATGGAAGATCAGTTACAGCACAGGCGAAGACAAGGCTGTGAAATGTTCAGTATAACGTCCCAAAATGAAATGTTTGGTTTCAATGAATGCCAAAAGACATTGTTTAGATTGGTGGTTAGATTGGTGAAGTGGAAAAATGACTGTATTTCCAGTTGTGTTTTTTTAAAAAAATGTTCCCTTGGAAAAGTAGGTATTAATTGAGCTTTTCATGCTGACAAATTGTGCTGTTTTTCATGGGCTGGACCACCCAGTTCTATTCTTAGCTAGCATAAGAGCTCAGTTTCACAGTAGGTGTAATAGGATTGATTCAGTCTCAGCCACCTCAGGGGTGGAGCTAACCCAATTATTAGTGACACAATTAATGAATTTTACCCTTGTTGCATGAAAAGATGTGTTTCTTCCTTTTTTTTTTTTTTTTTGCATTCTGAGAAGTAATTTTTTTTTCCTGGAATTTGAAAATTATTCATGATGGATAGAGAGCAGACCTACTTGCTTTACAAGCAGTGTAAGCCCAGCCTTCTCGTGTAGTTCATATTAACAAAATTAAGAAAAAGAAAGCATCTTCCTTTCAATAAAATGTCTTGGGGGGTGGAGAAAAACCTCTTTCCCTCCCTCTGTCTGCAATGCTGCCACCTCTAGGTTGGTGCACCTACTGTTAAGCAACAGAGTGTGGCAGAGCATCGTGTTAGTAGAGAAGTGAAAAGTGGTGTCTTCCTCAGCTGACATTACAGGAGAGGCTTAGAGAAAGATGAATTATTACCCCTGGAATTTGCCCGGGATGTGTAGGCTAACATCTGGGGAGGGAAACAAGCCAGGAGATCATAAATGACAGCAGGCGGGTAAGGCCTAAGTTATGTTTTTCATCTGAAGTGAGATACCTTTCCCGGGATCCCTTAGAGACGCGGTCACATACAGGGGCAGCTCTGCGCATACTGAGCGAGGCTGCTCTGAGCCTGTGATTAGAATGCACCTATTTAATCCTCTGAAGCTGGTGGATTAGGGTACGGTGCTCTGATTTATTTTGTCTGTTTGGGCTGTGTACACACTGCGTAGAGGAATTTGGATCTAATCTTTGCCATCATTATAATTAATTAGATGCTATTCTCCAGCATGTAATGGTGGTGATACAGCTCTTACATGGATCTGTGTGTTCCTCACATACTCGGCCGCAAGAAGAGATTTGCTGGGGAGATATTTGTTAATTAATTGTTTAGTTCATCAAAACACCACACTGGGCCAAGTTCAGCCCTGGTGTTATGCTATTGATTTTAGCTGCCTGGCACCCAACGAGAGATTTACCCCTGAAGTTTTTCTCCCTTTCATTTACCAACTAATGTGGTTTTTAGATTGTGCTGCAACTGGCAGCTAGATGTGTATTTGTCCACGTGGGCAAGTGTCAGGCGTGAAGGGAAGGCCATGAGACAGCTATGAGCTAGGTTGTTACTTCAGCTGTGTTATTCTTCGCTGAAGTGAGCTTCAGAAGGAAGGAGGGATGGAGGGATGGAAAGAGCTTTTGCAGACACAGAAAAACAATATGCTGACGAAGAGGCTGAACCTCAGGGCAGGATTCAGCTTCTGGGAACTAGGCAGACCTTCACCAATGAGGCTGTGATTCCTGGCCATACATGTCACTCACTGTAGTAGTCTGGTAAGCAAGTATTCCTATGCTTATGACCAATCTGCATCCCGCTGGACAAGTGTCTTGATTTGCCTGTGCATGCTTGGGTTGTGACCAGGGATACCTGCAGATGTGGATTAGTTGTTCAATGATGTGCATGGATATTTATTACTGAGCCTGTGTGGAAACCTATCTGGAACGGGAGATTTGTGCTGATGTGTAAATCAGTCGCTATACGTAAATGCATTGGGAAGAGGAACAAGTGCACGTTGCTGAGAGCATGTGATGGTGGTCTGTCATACAGAGTGTGGGTGGCTTGTATCATGCGTGTGGCTGCAGACCTGCACGCCTGGAATTGTCTGTGCCCATGGAAATGACTTCACAAACACAGAAGTTTTTATTCACACTCGAGTTTCTCATAACAGCTGTCACTGTGCAAGTCTGGGTTTTGATAATTTCCATTTAGGGTGTCCCTTAGAATGTCTCTAGTCACCTGTGTGCCCATGTAAGCTGTGTGTACGTGGGTGCAGGTGTACCACAGGGGGGACCTTTGTTACTGGATACATGTGGTAGGTGTGTTGTGCTCTGTACTCCTGTGACTACACAGTATGTGGAAGAGATATAATCTTTCTTTCCGTGGCAAACAAGCTCTTCAATTCCCCTTCCCTTCTCCTCTGCTGCCTGTTTGCTGTGGCTCACATACTAGTGACTTCTAGTTACTTGTCTGTAGCCAGTTCTGACCGGATTTTCGTCTAAGCATATGAACCTTTGCGGTAGACTGACAAGAAAACACAGTGTACATATCAACAGATCAGTTTGCCTCGCCCGGGTTCAAATCTAAGTGGACCATCAGTGGACAGCAGATACCAGCTCCCAGGAGAACTCAAACATATACTGCTGACCATTTCATGCCTGCATAGCTATGAAGCTTTTGAATAGAGGTAGTAACCTGTGTCAGCAAACATCCATCTGCACTAGGGCATTTGTCTTAGACATCAGTGGGTTTAGGCTAAGAATTCAGTGGGTTTAGGCTACAGTTGTGCCCAGCCCCTGAATCCTTTCTGCCTCTGCTCCTGAGAATACTGTGGAGGCAGTTTTTTTAATGATGAGTCTCACACAGCTGTAGTCTCCATTCAAATTTCCTGTCAGGTCAGGGGCAGTGGTACTTGGCACTTGTATTATGAAGGTCTAACTGAGGGAGAACTGTATCTTTCCAAGACAAGGCAGCACAATTACCTGTTTCTACAAAGAAATCTGAGAGACGGAAAAAAGGAAAGAAAAGGAAAGACACAGAAGTCTCGTTCCTTTATGCTCTGGGTTCTTTGTAGTTTTCTTTGAAAAGGTCAAAGAGTTGTCTCAAGGAATGGGAAATTCTCAGAATCCTTTAAACTCTAGTCCCTTTTCTTCTTAAAGTGGCCTAATTCCAGGGAGCTTTAAGTCTAACAAGGGATTTGATCCTACCTCAATCTCTCTCTCTCTTTCTCTGTCACAGCAGGTTTGATGACATTCAGATTGCTCATTTGTATTTTCTTTTGTGAGACAAAGCACTTTAGTTTCTCTGAGCTCTTCCAGCTGTCATATGTGTTCTTTCCTCTGCCTGTCTGGAAGACAACATTCCTAGAGAGGTAGCTAGCAGGAGAAATCTTTTCACTTTAATTATAAGAAAAGAGGTCAGCAAAATGTACCAAGTTAAGCTTTGTTTGAACATCCCTGAGATGTGAAGATCTGATGTTTGAGGACGCTGACCAATCCAGCCTCTGTTACTGCATGGGATACTGCAGCCCTTCTCCCCATGATAGCCATAGCTCTCTTGGTAGGGCTTTTACTGCACTTCAGCAGGGGCAACTATTTTTCTTTTATGCATGAGGTTTATGCATTCCTCCAGTAAAGATCCCTGACTTAATGGGACTCATTCCTGCCTTTCCATTGATCATTTACTTCCATATAGTTGATGTCCTTCTTTACCCATGGTCATAACCAAGCTAGCAAGATGCTAGATGGCAGAGATGTTCGATTTCCTGGGGTCCTTCCCAGATGCTTGGGAAGAGAAAGTGTGAAACATTTTTTCTCTTATCTTTACACTGGGTCTGTCCACAGAGCCATGAGAAGGCAAACAGAGATAGGCAAAACTCTCTAATAAGCAAAAAAATAGGTGGGGCAGGGTCTGAGGTGAGAAGTGAAGAGCCAAAATTGTGGATATATTTGGCCCAAATCTGTTAAAGAGTTTTAGCAAAATAACCCACCACACCAAATGCCCAAAAAAAACTGGGGGAGAAGAGAGATAAGAAGAATTATTATGAATGTCAAAGCATCTTGGTTTTGACTGTAGTATTTCATTTTTGAAACCCTTGAATGTTTAATTTTTATGTTCTTTTCACAGAAATAGCTTTGTTTTTTGAAATGGCATTAACGCTGATCTAAATTAAAAAGAAAAGATTAGGCAGCAGCTTGAATAACCCTGAGAAGAAATAAAACATTGTATTTGGATTGACCAGATTTGGGATTGGCCAGAGATGAAATGGTTGTGATTTACTTTTATGTTGCTGAAAACCTTCGCAAAGTTTCGTTTCTGTTTGAATCAAACCCATTGTTTTTCTTACCGGGTTTTCACTGAGACACTGCAACAGACAAGCCAAATCCTGCTTTGGTCCATTTGACCCCTGGCTGCTCCAGCTTTTCCTCATTCCAGCAAAAAGAGATGGCCAAATTAGAGTATCCTAAAAGCATCAGACTTGAGAGATACCAGCTCCCAAGTCCAAATTTCCTTGGCTCATTCCTGGGGTATGTATGTCCCTGATGATGTAGGGCCTATGAAGAAAAGACCATATCCTCAAGACATCTTTTCCTTAAGTGACACACTGTCTCCAGTATTTTTATAGGACAGCACTAATTTTTCATAATGAGACACAGTAGGCTCCAGTACTTTAATAGACTTGTCAAGTCTCATGTATTCAGGATGAAATTAGCTCATTTGGTTCCTGTCTCTCACCCCCTGTTATGGTGCTGCTAAGATGCAGGTGTGCAGCGCCATGACCCTCTGCTGCTCCAGAATGACATGCCCAAATGTAGCCAGGAGGTCTGGTGCTGCCAGGAAGCCAAGCAGCATATGCAGCTGCCAGGGGTCCTGCAACCAGCAGCGTCTGTGCAGTGGCTGTTGCAGAATGACCCAGGATCCCCTGTCCATGTCACTCGTGCTCCCTTGTTGTGTCACTCAGTGTGTGCATGTCCATGGGGAGCCCCGTGTGCTGGCTCATAACAGGGATGGAAGGGGAGGCCCCTGAGCCTGGGACCTTGCTCTTCTTTGTTCAGTGTTAGAGAGGGTGTCTCAGTGTTTCTCTCTCCTATGGATGGTCTCTCCAGAAGTGACTGCTCCCACAACCTCTCCCTGAGGCAGAAACTTCCCAGCACAACCTGGTGGGGCAGCCCCAGCTCAGGATTTACAACAAGCACTTTGAGTGGGGTTTCACAGCTCACCTCCTCTGCTGGGGTGGACTCGCTCCTACCAACGAGGGCTCAATGACCGCTAGTCTGTGAGGCCTTGTTAACCTGGAGACTAGGATCTAATGATTTGCAGGCAGGCAGATTGCTTGAAGGAAAGGTGCAAGGTTGGTGGTGGGAAGTGTTGCAGGCTCTGGAGTGTCCCCACACCAAGCAGCTGAGGGTGGCAGCGCTATGGCTGAGAAACCGGTTACTCCCCTGATGCCGAGAGGCTTACTGTGATCAAATCCCACCTCTTTTAGAAGGAATAATTCGAAAAGAAAAATTATTTCCAGTATGTCACCAACACACTGGAGGCTGGCGTGAGAGTGGCATTCCTCGGCAGAGTCCGTGACACCTGCTATTAGTAATTCACAGCAGCAATGCTCCTGAGAGACCCAAGCCCGAGCAGGCGAGAGGTAGGCAAGGTAAGTTTGTCCTTCCCGGCTCTGCTGAGATTTGCAGTGTGTGCCTTCAGGTCACTTCACCTCTGGGGAGCTGGTGAGAGATACTCATAGCATATTCCAAGACTGAGGAAGAAAGGAGGGATTGAAAAAAGAAAAGATAAAAATGGCTTTGGTTAGGGCTTGGGTGTGCTAAGTCCTGCTGTTTTTCAGCTTTCTTCCATGTGCTGGTAAGCAGTCCCCTGACACTCAACACTGCTTTCTTTTGGCTTTCCTTGGTTCTTGCACAAGCATGTATCCTGTCGTGTAGCAGCAGAGCACTGCAGAGCGTGTGGACACGAGCATGTGTCACCTCTGTGTGTGTGGGGTGAGGGAAGGCGTGGGCAACGGTGTCTGTGCTGTGGGCACACTCGCACCCGCTCCTGTGTAAATGCCAGTCAAAAAAGTGTGCCGGTCCCCACTCTTAACAGCTGGCACAGCTGAAGAGCTTGCCTGCCTTATTAACAGTCCACTTATCCGGAATCTGCTCACTGAGCAGAAACTGCTCCATAAATCCTCCCGCAATTTGCATTCCTCTTTGCTGTCGCTCATTACCGCTGACCTCACTTCTTCTGCTGGAGCTGATCAGCCTCCCACTGTCCTGCCTGCGAGACACCTCTCCATTACCGCAACCTATTAGCAGTGGCAGCAGCAGAGCCTCCTCGAACGAACGTGCTGCTGCTGAGTCAGGAAACGTTCCAAACTCAACTCCTCTCTCTTTGCCCCCTCCCCAGCCCCCGAAAGGGAGACAGTGACAATGAGCGCAGCTCAGTTGCTCTCCCTTGCGTGTTTCAAGGCCAGGCTCTGCATCCTGAGGAGCTCAGCGGGGTTGTTACCGGACTTGCACTCTTGCAGGCATGGGTGGGAAATGAGGTGCATCATCTGGAAGTATCTGATACCAGAATACTTGCTAATCAGCCATGGGGTCTCTCAATTAGCAGCTCACCCACTCGGTGCATGTGTATGCAGGTTTCTAGTTGAATACCTGGCTCCTCAGCCTGTGGGAAGCACATCTCTTCCACTTCCTTCCTCAGGAGTAGAGGAGAAGCAAATACAGACAGACATGCACATCTCACCGCAGTCGCAGGCTGAGGCGGTGCGTGAGGAGGCTGAAGCAGCTCAGCCTGCTTCTCTGGGTTCACCCCCATCAGACCCAAGCGGTCACCTGTGCTAGGGGCTTGCGATGGGCAGGTTAGGTAAAAAGAAAGCTGGGATCCACATTAGTGCTCTCCTTCCTGTGTGCCAGGGCAGCTGGAACCTTGAGGGCTCACGCTGCCTCCTCTTTCCTTGCCAAGTGGCAGCACCAGCTGAGCGCTAGCCTGGCAGGCAGAGGAGGCAAAGGCACGGAGGTGATACAGTCCTTCGGTCCTGCTCAGTGCTGCAGTGAAGGGCTGAAAAGGGGCTTATGCTGTATATTAAACCTGTTACACTGTCCCATCTGCAGCATGTAGGGGCTCTTATAGCAAAGCACCACACCAGGTGTTTCCCATAGCCTCAAAATAGTCATGTAATACTCTTGTTTTCCAGTTCCTCGGTCAGGGTTGAAATCATAAGCAGCCGGAGTGGCTGGAGGTATGAGCTGACTCAAGTGCCTCAGTTCTGAGCATGCTAGAGGAGAGGAACCGGCTGCTTTGTTTAAATTCAGCAGTGATTCCATAAGTTTTAGAAACCAAAACATGATTTTCTGGAGAGTCCCCGGGTCTCTGATTTCCTGTAGAGGTCCAAATGCCTTGTAAGTTGTATGGAAATAGCTTATATTGCCTTTACTCTGTGAACAAGCCTCCATTCTGTAATGTAAGGAAGAGTTTTATTTTAGTGGGAATGGAGGAAGGGGTCTGGGCAGAGAAAAAGCCTCCTAGTATTCCCCAAGCTTTTTTCCCTTTAGCCCAGGCAAGCAAAGCCTTTCTTTGCAGGAGGAGAAACGTGTTTACTTAGTATAGCAGAGGGACCAAGATGCAGACTCATTAAAATACAGCTCACGTATAGCCGGGGGTTTCATATATAGCTTTTTTTTTTTTTAACCTTCCCTGTCTTGATGGAAACAAAAGGAGGAGAAGAGTCAAAAAAAAAAAAAAAAAGAAAGAAAAGGAAGGAAGGATGGAAGTGAATTGCTTAATGGAGGTGCTCTGCCTGCATATTTAATACACTGATTTTTATTGAATAGAAGGTGAAAAAGTGCACCTTGTTTGTTGCTTGCCTGTCAACCCATGGCAAGAAGGCATCCTTTCCCCTGGCTGGTGCCTTTTATTAGTCAATGGTTTCCAGAGTGTAATTATACTCTAGATCTGAGATGCATTATACACACAATTACAATTCCCCAGCCAAGCCTGTTATTTATTAACCAGGGACGTATTTGTTCAATTGTTTTGGAGGTCTGAGGTTTTCTTTTGTTTCTCTTTGTTTTTCTTCCCTCTCCTTTAAACTGTAACACAGATTCTTGTAAAAGGCCTGTCCTTTGCGCCTTAGCAGGAGCAGGGTGAATGGCCCATTCTCTGTCACCTAAGAGCCTTGGCAAGAGGAGCTGCAGTGTGGGGCTGCATTTGCAGGAGCTGAGTGTAAAGTGCTCAGAGCTCACATGGGAAGTTTCCTTCGCTGGGATCCTGGTTTGCTTTCACGCAGTGGAAGTGACCTCTGGGCTTTACACAGCTGCTGTCGGGGAGACTGTCTGTAGCTAAAAGACAAGCACAGCCTTGCCAAATCTATTCCCTCCTGTGCATTTGTGTGAATTGGAGAGTCCTGTGTTTGTGTTCAACTCACTCAGCTTTACCAAACCTGGATACCCACCCAAAGCCTATTTTGATTTCTTGTGCATTAAAGCTACTTGAGAGCATCTCTTATTAAGTTAGAAACTCCAGCTTGGCCTAACGGTTGAAAACCGGATTTTAGGAGTCCTTCAGGGCAAACGGCATCTCTTTGTAGCTTTTGTGTGCCAGTCTGGACACGCAGAAAGAACATTTGGCTCGCATTATTTTAACAGCTTGTGTTCCTTATCTTAGTAAGAACCCAAAGGGCAAAGGAGATTGGCAAAAAAAATTATAAAGGCAAGGTTACTGGTTTAGCCAAGCGTTTTAGGGCTGCAGAGCACAACATAATTGGCCACCAGTCAGTCAGAGCAAGGGTCCACCTTGTCTCATCCTGTCCTGTCTTTGACAGCAGCTGGTAGCAGCAGAGTTAGGAAAGAAACATTAAAACTTTGCAGCCATTCTCCCCTCAGAAATATGTTTCCTGAAATGTAGTGAGCCCTGTTAAAAATGCATCCCATCCATCTATCATCCCAGGTGCTGTCCTGCTGGGATTTTTCCATTTCCACAATATCCTCACTTTAATAAGGTGACCAGAACAGGGCGAGAATCATTTCCTTGTTATTAATTATTACCATGACTGCTGTATGGCAGTGTGCTCAAGGGTGTAGAGCTATAATCCATAAGAACCGCCTCCTGAAGGGCATTTTATCTTCCCTCACACTCCTAATCACTGGTATGTCAGACCTGTCCCCCTTGGCTTTCCTCTCAAGCTGTGCTTCAGTCCTTCTCCCTTGACTCTGTGTAACCAGCCACTGTGTCCGCAGCTTCCCCCAAAATGTATTTTATCCCTCCTTTAGTCTCTGTATGAATGGGAACATCCTTCTAATATGAATGCAGAGGTAGATTTAAACTGATAAGGTGTACAGGTATAACCCTCATGCAGGGTGTAATTTTTTGGCTTTTAGAGGAACCTACTTCAGGTTAGCTGATGTCACTTGGGAAGGTGCTTGCAAAACCCCAGCCCTCTGCCCCTAAGCCCCCTTTTCTCATATGGGGATAAAAGTGTTCATGCTGGGATTCATTCTGCTAAGTTGTACATCTGTGTCACCGCTAACATGACTACTGGAGCTTTCCTTTGCAGGTAAGACCTCAGATGGCACCTCGGGTTCTAGTTTCAGTGTGGCTAGCAGCGAATGCTTCTGGCAGCTCTAGTGTTTGGTGTATGGCAGATACTACCGTCACTACAGCCACCCCTGGTGCCTGCCCTACTCTTCTGCTGGATGTATCTGCCTTTAGAACCAAAAAAGCAGAGAGATGGCATATCTGCTCTCCAGCCCCTGCAGCTGGCACCCCAAGATGCCAACAGGATCTGCTGGTGAAGGTAGGTTTGGACTGCTGCTGTGTATGGCAGCAGCTTAAGCCCAGGCAAATTCTTCTGCTTGGGTAATGACAGGACAAGGGGTAATGATTTTAAACTAAAAGAGGGGATATTCAAGCTAGGAAGGAGTCTTTTACAATGAGGGTGGGGAAACACTGGCACAGGTTGCCCAGAGAGGTGGCGGATGCCCCATCCCTGGAGACATTCCATGCCAGGCTGGACGGGGCTCTGAGCAACCTGATCTAGTTGAAGATGTCCCTGCTCATTGCAGGGGAGTTGGACTAGATGAGCTTTGAAGGTGCCTTCCAACCCAAACCATTCTATGATTCCTGCAGGCAGCGGTGGCAGGCAGACTGACTTGTGAGCAGGCAGCTCAGAGAAGGTGGCTTCTGAGACCACCACAGCTGTTTGCTTATGTGCACCCAAGTCAGATTCCCACAGCACTTTCTGCTGTTGGTTTACAGACATCCTGGCAGCATTTTCTCCTGACAAGGAAGGACAGCGGCTAACCTGAGAGAAAATCTTAGGAGAAACAAAGCAGTTTTCACTTTAATAAGGAGCTGGGATCCAGTCCTAGTTTGCACTTTTTGGAAGTGGCTCCATCTTCATAAGCCTTTTGCACCTATGCAGTTACGATGAGTTAAGAGCCTAATTTTTTTTTTCTTAACAAAGACATGATCCACTTGGTGTTGGGTTTTGTTTGTTTCCATTTACACTGACAATATGCTTGAAAGGGAAGCAAGAGGACACCCTGCTATTTGGAAACAGCATCTGTATTTTACTCCCTTTCATTAAGCGAAATGCGACGTCCATAAACTACATCGTGCACAAAGGTGTCTTTCACACCTTGATGCATAGCAGAGCATGGTGTTGATGACAGCCCTCACATCTATTGGTTTTCTCTGCCAGGCTAAATCCAGTTGCAAAAAATGATAGAAATAACTTTTAAAGGTCTTCGTTTCAAGTCCCAATACCTGCCCTATGTCTGAAAGATTGTAAAGATGAGATACTGGGTGAAATGTGAAGTGTGCACAGCATATATGATTTAAGATAGTGAAACCCAAAGAAATATGAGAAAATAGGCCTGAATTTCAATGGGCATCTTTAAATATCTACATTGTGAGAGTTTCTAAATCTTCAACTGAAGCAATTACTTAATAAATCCATTTGTCCCTGGTGCCAAATTTGAAAATTGAATTCGGTAATCATACATCAGCCTGTGGAAATCTCCTTATGTAACCTTAACTATGGAGCAATTCTGATGCCCGTATACTAGATCCCACGAAACCTTAGGTCTGGAATTAAGACTTGGGACTAAAATTAAGACTTCTAGTCAGTACATTCCACCAGAACATTCCACCAGTACATTCCACCAGAACAAGGAAAGAACTGATTAAATTAGTAAATATTTAGGTTTGCGTTTTCTTTTGCCAGTCTCTGTCACTTTCTGTCTGTCACCTGCAGCAGATGCAGTTCATATCTCAGCTGAACACACAAATTGTGCAAATTCATTTTGGATATGGTTATTTGTTAGACATCCATTTGTTTGCATGAGTTATATGGCTTCCATCAATTACACCCTACGTGGTTCATTATGTGAGATCATTTTGCAGTAGCATAAGAGCATGAACTGTAGTGTGATTCCTAATGGTAGCTGGGGGATATGTTGCCACCGCTATTCAGAGAAAATAATGGGAGTGGGGAAACCTGCACCAGTATTGTTTTTGTAATTGTTGGTTTACATGATAGTAGTTCCAGTGGAGAAATTACAAGAAGTAATAAGATGTTTTAGGGCTGGAGTCTGAGTTTTAGATCGGAGTCTGCACCTCTCAGGATATAATGCAAAGTTCTTCCACGAACAGGGGGGCTTTGGTTTCCATGGAAGACATTTTGCTTTCATTACAAAAATGCTGCTGCTCATTTCCTTTTGGAGGCTCGCTATTAGAATGACTCCCTGAATAGCAATTACAGGAGAGCTAGAAAAGTTTATAATTTTTGATTCAGTGCAACCACTTCACTAGTATTAAACATTCTTATAGAAATGCCACTACATACTGCATATACAATGATTAATTTGTCCATGACCAGATCAGCAACAATATTCTTAGACACATATATCTTAGGAAGAGGAAGGTGATGACTAATTAGCACTAGGAGTATGATCAAGGGTTTATATCTTGTAGTGTCTTAGATCAAAGATGATATGGGCTTGGTGTTCTCAGCCTGGATCCCTATGGGCATGTGTCTACGTTAGGAAGCCACATTAAAATCTGACATAATTCAATATGATTAGCAGGTTCTGTTCAATCAAGAGCTGGTTTAATAGCCAGGGGTCTCAGAAAAGTGGAGACAGAGGCTTCCAAATTCAGGATAAGAGGCAGAACTGTGGGAGTGGAGCTCAGGGCTGGAATAACAGGGGAAAAAAAGGAAAATAGGCATAGCTGTGAATGGGGACCCCAGGTCTGGGGTAGGAGAGGGAGCTGCAAGGCAGGAATGAAGGGTACCAGGAGCAGGGTGGGTACAGGGACAGAGGGCTGCAAATGTGGTGGAGAGAACGGGGCCTGCAAATCAGGGGAGAGCTGACTGCACTCTAATTAATGGTGTGAGTTTTAAGGAGCATGAAATCACCTCAGCACCAGCTCACTAGATGTATGGGATAAGGTTGTATAAAAATGAAAGGGTAATAACTGGTATTTAATTGATATGGTGGGTGAACTAGCTGACCCTTCAGCCCAGTGGGCATTTAGATAATGTCAGAATCGCATTGAGCCTAGCTACTTCTTTATTGGGGTCAGGGAGAGGGAAGAAGGGGGAAGAGGAGTGGGATGGTGGCAAGAACATTTAATGAAAAGCAAAATGTAGTAATTACATGCTGCATTCTCTAGTTTCCCCTGACGTTTTACATCAGGAGTGCGGACTTTGGCATCCAGTACTATCTTTCTGCATCAGACCAACACTGTGTCCAGTTTGGCATCTTGCCTTGTGACAGGTTCCAGTATCAGTTGTCTGAGGAGGTACAAGAAATCCCACAGAGCACAGGTCCCTTTGCCTTAATTCAGACAGCCTTTATCCACTGCCTAAAGACACCCTTAGACAGGTAAGCAGTTCTGTAGCCACTCCAGATTACTCTCTGGAAGGGCAGAGCTCTCCTGTGGATTGCTTGTCACATCCACTCATTCTGTGCGGACATCTCAGCAATACTGGGACATCTCAGTACTACGGTCTGATGTTTGTACACTTGAATCATTCTCTAGATGTCTGCAGGGTTTGTTCATGTTCTTCCAGGTCCAGAAAAATATCTAGTGTCTCTACTCCTCTGTTGTATTTCCTAGCTCCCCTTGGACCAGCTGAGGTCTTCAAAGCCTTCTAGGATTGGGGCAATAGGGAACAAATGTCCCAAGTGGCATGCCTTCTCGAGCCTTCTCCCTAGCTGATAGTTCTCCTTCAGCACAGTGTCCCTGTGCGAACCATGACTCCCTGTGATGGTGCACCCATGAGGGCAGCACTGCTCAGGCAATGGTGCCCACCTGGCTGTGTAGTCCTGAAGGACCCATCCATGGAAAGTGCCAGAGTCCCAAGCGATTTCTTCACATCTTAGACAAAATCTGTCGGAATTGGTAGGAATCTTTTTTTTTTTTTTTTCCTGACTAAAAAAAGGGATGTTCTACCTGTCTTGCAGGAGAAACTGGAATCTGACATTGGGAAGGTGTTTTTTTCTTCAGTCCTTTGCATTTTTGACATTACCTTGATGTGGCTAGTTGAGATCAGCAGAAGAAGCAAACTAAGAGAGCCTTCAAAACTTTCCGTGGAGATAAAACCTGTCAGTGCCTCTGCTCTGCTTGGGACTGACATTGGAATACTCTCTTCAATTAGCCATTTTATTCTAAAACATACCTATGTCAACTCTTGTCACTCTTAGTAGTGCTTTGGTGCTTGGCCCACAGAGTACAGTGGTGCTATGTACAGCAAAGTCTTACTCATTGAGTGGACTTTCTGGAAGCAGCTAAGGGGATCTGAAAGACCAATTGTAATGAAACCTGAAGGAAGGGGAAGACTGAATCTCCTAGGTCACTTAGGCTCCTTTGAACCTCCTGTCCCACCAGGGCAAGGCTAGTAGGACTGGTCCTTGTAGAAGGGTGCCAAGTTGTAAATGTTCCTACAACAGCATTCAGGTTCCACTATCAACATTTTAGCAGGTGCCTGCAAACATTTCTGTCTGTGTTGGCATGTGCACACAGAGAAGAGAAATTTGCTATTAAAATATTAATATAAGGAATAATAATCTTTATGATTATAGGACTAGATGACCCATGTTGTAACAGCCATTACCTGGCCTTGGCTACAGTGATTCCCTGTTGCTGGCAGCACCATTTGTGAAGGCTCTGGTACTACTTGAGTAGCTTCAGGGAGCCGAGTCTGTGACCCTAGCTAGTTTCTGAATGGAAATTCTTAGGAAAACTGCCAGGAAACAGCTCATTCTGGGAGAACACTGAGTTTTCCATCTATTGAAACCTTGATACTCTGTGGGAAGATAGCAGATGCTGTGAATTTCTGAAGGAAGGCTTGACTGGAAATGGTCTGCAGCATGGGCATCTGTAGCGCCAGGGACCTTGGTGTTTTCAGCAGCAGCTGCACAGCTGGCATCACTAGGGCAGCAGTCTGGAGCTTAGACCACAAGTGATCTGCAGGGAGGAGTGAAAAGATTTGTGGGTGTCCCATGCCATGCAGGGGGCCTGGCTGGCTGAGAGGAAACTGCTGTTCAAAGGGATTTGTTTGGCAGGAGGTCAGGCAGCCAGAACTCCTGTCATGCTGGAGAACAGTGATGTAGAGCTAGAGAGGTGACAAAAGACACTGAGCCTTCTGCATAGAGTGTCTTGAGGGCAACAGACTGCCACAAGTGGAAATCTCAACTTCTGAGCACCTCTTTCATGCTGGACTTTCTATTGCCTCATCAGCAGCTGTACAGAGGAAGAGGAAGGGCTGATGTGTCTTGTTGGGAAGTGATTGCTACAGCACCTTTTGACTGAGCGTTGCATTGTGTTGAATTGAGGACATTATTATTCATGAAAAGGCATCCTAGAAAGCTTCAAAGAGAGACAGAAAAAAAACTTCAGATTTTAATACTAATTAGAGGAGCCTGTCTCCCAGGTGTGAGGTGTTTATCTGTGAAAAGCAGGAGATAGTGTAGCAAAGAAGAAATGCACACTAGAGAATAGAAGATCCAATAAATGGTTGAATGGATTAAAAAAAAAAAAAAAAAAAAAAGGAGGAGGAAGAAAGAAAACCAACGACAAAAAGGCAGATGATAAAATAAGATGTTTGCACTGAATATGAAAGGTTTGCAAAACATCTCAGAGTTTATTTCCAAACCTGCAAAAAATCAGTCCCAAAAATAATACGGTAATATGGAACAATAAGGAGAAGGTTCTTTTTTTCTTCCTCTTCCTATTAGAAATGTTTGTCAACTCCATATTTCTCTTGCACACCAAACAGCACTTGTGTCATGGCAGCTTGGAGCTAGCTTCAAGTATAGCTAAAACGGGCTGTTCCTGGTGTAATTGCACTGCTCTAAACAAGCTCTGACCTCAGTCATGCTGCTTACTTCACCTGTGCGTTTTCCTGGAAGGTGTAGGGCTTGTCTTTCTCAGCAACAGCATCTGCTTCGACTTGCACATCACCCAACAACGGAGAGCAGAGGTGGACATCATGGTGACAGTCCATCCTAGCACATGTTCTTGCTGCCAGCCTTCCCCTGGCAGTGTCAAGAGCATCACTCTGGCTCCGAGACATCCCCCACTGCACCTTCTCTTTTGTCCCACAGGGCTGGGCTGATCCTTGTCCTGACCTCAGATGTGGTTTACTGAGGGGAGAAGGGGAACATGGGACCAGAGAGGCTGCTTTTCTGTGTGGTGCTGTAGCTTTCTGCTGCGTTGTATTCTCAGGCATGCAATATACACATAGCCATGTGGCTGCAGTGCTGAGACAGGTTTTTCTGTACATGTACCTTACAGTTTTCCTGCTGCTTTCTCCCCGCTCTCGTGTGAGTTAAGGAATCATTACAGGTGCAGAAACCTTGGGAGAATGGATGTGCTTTCATAGCTGACTGAGTGACAGCTGACCAGCTTTAATTGCCCTTTGGTGTGCTCCTAGTAGGTAGTTTAAGTGAAGAGATTTTATTTTACTATCTCCATGGACATGAAATGTGGACATCTTCGCTTCTACAGTTCAGCTGATGAACAGTAACTACTTAAGCATCAGAAATTTGACCACTTGTCATTGCCTATCCATAGCCTCTGCTAGTGACAAGATCACATGAGGGAGCAGAAGGGAGAGCCAAGCAGGGGTTTGACTCTTTCTACCATAGTGCTTTGCACCAGTCATATCACTCAGGCAATACTTCCCCTCTGAACATCGCTTCAGAGCAGAATTTAACAGAGAAAAAAAAAAAAAACAGTGTTTTTTTCCTTGTGGAGCATTCCCTTAGATGACTACAGAGAAATGCATTCAAACAGAACATTAAAGTTAAACGAGGCGGTACAAGGCTGTATTTAAGAATAACGGAAAAAATGTTTCAAGTTCTTGTTTGATAGGAATTGGGCAGCTGTATAACCCTAGCAGGTCGCCATTCTAATGACAATCCCCAACAAGAAACACTGCCTGATAACATGCACGAAGACAGAAGATGAGAGCTGTATTCACAGGCAGGAGGAACAGCAGGAGATAGCTGTTGCACCAAGATGCTTATCTAGAGAAGTTAGAACCCCCCATCTTTCCTTGAACTTAGCATAACTAGATGCACAGCAAAAATATCTACAGCGTAGGACAGAAATTAGCATTAAAGATATAATACCATCATAGACTTGCTGATAAACCCTCACCTTTCATACTTAGCTAATTTCTCATCAGCTTCTCTTAAAAAAAAAAAAGAGAGAGAATGTAGCAGGACTTGGAGATAGATGGTGAAAATTATTTGGAGGACTGGAAGGGTTTTCAGATAAGGAGAGTCTGAAAAAGATGAAGGAAGATATTGCTCAGAGAAGAGATGAATAAGAAGGGGTATGTTAGAAGTATATAAATAATATTTTAAAAGGTTCTCAATACTGGGACAAAAGGGTATCCTTTGAAATTAAAAGCAACACAGATCTGGAAGTGTTGGGAATATTTTTTTATGATACCCTATTAAGCTGTGGAACTCCCTGCTGCAGGATGTTACCTACCGAACTCACAAGCTTAGTAAAAAAAAGAGGAAAAAAAAGAGGCTATTTCTGTGGATAGTGCAAACATTTGCAGTTACATTAGAGAAAATAAAAAATTTATAAGAAATATCAGCCCTTGAGATTCAGGGCATAAATCCAACCACTAACTGCCTGGGGTTATAAAGAAACTTCCCCAATGGACATATTAGTTAGTTATTTCCCATTTTAAGTGTTTTACATCTATCCTTGATACTAGCCATGGCCTGAGACAAGGTGTTAGAGTAGTTGGACAATTAGTTTGATTGGCTATGAAGGTTGCTATATCCTTGAAAAGTGTTGCAGCTTCCTCCTTCCCTTCCTCACCATCTCCAGCTGTGCCTCTGAACTGCCCTATCTTGGCATGCAGCAAACAGCTGACAACAAGTCATGACTTTTCATTTACTCTCTGGCAATTGTCTAGCTGAAGATGTCCCTTCTCATTGCAGGGGGGTTGGACTAGATGACCTTTGAAGGTGCCTTCCAGCCCAAACTATTCTATGATTCTATACTCTGAAATGTGGGTAACCCAGGGGCAGACACAGTCCGGACATGAGCGTGAGAGACCTGCACATCTGGAGACCAGGCTGCCCACCACCATCCTGGTCACAGCGGGCTGGTGCCAAACTATTCTGGTGGAGGCCTAGCCAGTGTCATACTGCTTTTCTGAGAACTGTCTCACTGCTTCGGCCCCAAGGAGAACCTGTATTTTCCCATTGGTACCCATTTCCAGCTCCCCTGCTGCAGCTTTTACATTGCTTGTCTTCCCTGTGCAGCTCTGAGGTTTCTCTGGTCCACAGCAAAGTGGCAGCACTCATGCTACAGCAAACAACAGGGGATACAGGCCAGCAAGGGAAGGCAAGGCAGAGTACCTGGCTTGCCTTTTCTTCTCCTTGCCTGCTTAAATTTGCTCCTTATCTAATCTCTGCCAGATGATGTGAGATAATCAGTGTGGTTTTTTCTGCTGTTGTTCATCTATCTCAATCTTTCTTTCTTTTCTTTTTTTTTTTTTTTTTTGCAAACAGTGCCCCTTCTCATTTGCCTCATTTCTCTTTGTGTGATACCTTTAATGGAGAAAAGCTCAGCTGCTGCAAGGCTGAAGAGTGAGAACTGGTTGTAATCACTCTGTCAACATTCACTGGCCTGTGGTGGAGAAGCTGGGCTGCTGCCAGTATTTAAAGATATTTAGCAGTTCCCTGGTTAGAGTAATCACTTGGGGGAAGTAATTTCAACTTATTCTCATCCTGGAAGGAAGGTGCTATGTTGTTTTTGACCTCAGGAACAGTTGTGACTGGTACACTAAGAAACATCAGTCTATAACAGCAAAGTCCTCATGTGAATGGCTCAGTGGTCTTTTGCAATGGGTCAGCTGCCACTGCTCTGGGAAATGTTCTCACCTCTAGGACATCTCTTTGCACTGATTCAGAGACTGGCATGTGCCAGCTGCATCGCTGCACAGGGCAATGAATTGCCATACATGTGCCCTCAGCAGCTGAAGTGATGAGGCTAGGAGGAGAAGCAATAAATAAAGTACACTGTTCCTTTCCAGAAGCACTGGAAGAGGTAAAAGGGGAGAGATTCTCGAGAGGTAGAAAATGGGAGATTATGCTTTCCCTACAGATGAGTTGTGTCACATCATCCTAATCACCTGATTTCACAGCCTCATGGGAGGAATGTTTGCTACTCATGCAGATACTCTCACCCAGAAGGACTGAGCTACAGGAAGCTGGTGAGTTACTCTGGTGGGTTAATTTACTTTTCAGCCCTCTTTACTACGAAACTGTCTTAGTTCTTCACATATTTTTTGCTATCACAGCATGATACTGGTCATTGCTGGGAAGGGCTGCAGGGATGCACAGGCCCTCCAACCTCCACCATAATCATCTCCAGGTAAGATTCTGCTTTGATCCTCCTTCTATATACCATTTGAGGTGGGGGTGGAAGAAAAGTGGGAGAAAGGTTTTTTGTTTTTAAACTGTGCATTGATTCCCTGGTTCCCCTCTCGGTTTGGTCAGGTCTCCTGGCTTTGCACATTCACTTACGCATTCAGTTCATCCCCTTCTTGCTGAAGCCTTCCTGACCTTGAATGTAACCCAGCATGTTACAGCCTCACTCAGATAAACACCTAGACCTTGGCTGAATAGCTAAGCAACTGGGCTTCAGATTTGGGAAGCACAGACTGGCACCTAGATTTCCTTGCAGCTTTTGCCCTGCATGACCAACAGCAGCCAGACTATACCCAACATTGTCTGTCTCAGTGTGGGCAGCTGGGCTCCCTCCACCATGCCTGACTGCATCCTCACAGAAGAGGACTAAGAAAGTCCCTGTTTTCCTGCCTTTTCCTGTCTCCCCAAATCATCTAGTGTCTGAACACTTTGTGAATGTTTCCATGTCCTTTATGCTTCTTCTGAAGGAGTTTATTTGCATTATTGCTCTCTCTTACAATTAAGGAAATCAAGATTTAGAACAAGGTGGACTGAATGTGCCCAAGTCATTCATAAAAACTGTGCCAGGGCTGAAAATATATCTCAGCTCTCCAGCTTCTTTACATAGTGTTTTTACTGCAGGACTGGGTTAGCTGTAGAATTTCTCATTGCCTGTCTTACTATGCTTGGATGTATGAACTTAAATTCTCTGTTTAGCTCTTTGCACTCTATTTGCCTTCTTTCATACCACGGCTTTCTGTTGGCATCACTGTAGTGGAAGATATTGGAAGATATTGCTTAAGTTACCTCCCTTTGAATTGAATGAACTATTGCACTCTTCCACTCCAACTCTTTCAGAGTTTCCTTACATTTGGGTTTGTTTTTAAAGTCCACAAATGGGGGTGGGTTTGTTTTGCTATGGTGCGAATTCTTTCTAAAGACAGTGTTTGTCTGGGAGTCAGCTTTACATGACAAGTTAGGATGAGCCTGAGCTCTTCAGTTTGTTTCCGTTTCTGATGTTTCCCCCACAACAAAGGTGTCTGGATGATGGGGCTATTATTCATTACACTGCAGATACAGGAGCATGGTGTGACGCTATGATTTGAATGAGAACTTTCTCATTGTCTCAGGCTGTTCACAGTCTCAATTTTGCCCCAGCAATTACCAGAATAACCCAGTACTGAGCTCCAACCATCCACCCTTTACTCTTTTTATGCTGCAGAAGAGTGGAGTTCACCTCAGTATAAAGAAGGAAGCCTGAACACAGTGCAAAGGAGCAAGCTCCCAAGCAGGGCAGAAAAAATCAGCTTTGGCAGAGTGCCCTTACTTGGCACCAGTCAAAACACATATGGAAAAAGCATATGGAAAAGGAAAGTGAATGAGGAATGTTCTGTCTGGGAGGATCAGTACATGGTGTGGAGTCCTGCAAGATGGGCTTTTAGACAAGAGTTCACCACTGTTCAATATGCCCTGTGCAAACCTGAGTTCCACACTTCTGAACTTTCCTCTGGACAGCATTTATCAGGAACACAGAGCAGGGAGCATCCTCTTTTCCCACCCTTCTTTCCACCTCTTTTTACTTCCTCTCTGTTTTATTCTCAGCCAAGTAGAATCTGCAGGGTTTGGCAAATTTAGCTGCCTTGTTTTGCTTTTTTTTCCCTCTCCCATGTTTGCCAGTTGTCTGTGCTCAGCCAGTTTTACGCTGTGGGTTTGCACTGACTGACCTGCAGCCTTGGTTTATGTGTATTTTGGTCTGGGAGCTACCTGCAAAGTCTTTGCTCTGAGTAGTCAATATTCATGATTCAATATTCGCGTGGCATGATTGGTCAATGAGGTGACAGAGCTGTGCCTTTGTTCCCTGATTAGATGGCTGAACCTTTGTTAATTACTTCTGCCAGAAATGAAGTCTGTTGTGTGATTAAGTGATTCTAAGCTACAGGCCTGAGATTTACTGCCTGTGAACTCTTGTTCCAACGGGGCTTTGCACATGTGAGGGCTCTCTAAAGCAAGCATAAACAGAGCATAAAAATGGACAGTCATATTCTGTTTCTAAGTTATTAAAAATGGTTGACCTGTATGTCTTTGCGATACATTTGGCTCCAGTAATGAGATCCTGCCTTTGCAGAACACAAGCTCTCTTTTGGGACAGGTCATTCCAGGATGTCTGCAGTTACCAAAGGCCTATCAGGCACCACAGTGTGAAACAGACTGGCTAAAGTCCCTGTACCGACACAGTAGCAGCACATAATCTTGCACTGACAAGCAGATGGGGTGAGCTGGGGAGGAAACAGCATCTCTCGATTCTGAGGCCATGTGCCCTGCTGCATCAGTCCCCGTTGCATTTTTTATGTGTGCAAAAAAGTACCTGTCTGTAGAACTAGCAAGAGCAGAAGCTACAGAGTCTAAGGTGGCTTTTAAAGGCTTTTTATATGCTGGCTTAATGCCACAGAGTGGAGGACAGATGGTATGTGATACCATATACAGTCCTTTGGAGCAAAGTTAAACCACCAAAATGTTCTGGACAAATTTTAACCAGTTGAATTAATTAATACCAAATTGGTTCTTTGTGTCATGTAGCCACAGAATTTTCAACCCATTGGGAAAATAATAGATGCTATGTATTATTAACTGTGTGCGCAGAGCCTTATTATCATACCAGAGGAGTAACTGGAAACTGAATTATTTGGGTGAGATATATATTATCAGTCATGCCAGTTGCATCCACTTACTTTACTACGTCAGAAGGCATGTACAGATAGGCAGTTGGCCCGAGCCAAAAAAAATCCCACCAAATCCAACTGCTACACTTGACCTGATGGAACAAGAAGCAGTGATTTCAGCTTTTTGTGTGTGTGTGTGAATTTCAGTAGTTTTCATTGCAGTGGATAAGAATAAAACTATTGCAAAAAACCAGTTTTGCCTAGTGTGTGTAAAAGTTGGGTGATGGGTGTTTTATAAATTCTCCGGAGACGCAGACAGAAAGCTGCTTTTTATTTAGCTCCCCTGCTCAACCTTTTTACTGATCTAATGGAAAAAGGCCAGAGTTAAGATTCAGAGCAACTATATGTAGAAGAGCTGCCTTAATTTGAATGTCCTGTTGAATACAATGCGATCTTAAAATGATGCATGATGGAAATTCCTCTCAGACTGGTGCAGTGCATTAGCATTAGTCATTGCAGCGGGACTGGGTGGAGCACATTAGAAGTTGTCACTGTGATGGGAGCATGGCACGCATCAAAATGAGAATCATTAAAATGGACCAAGCAGAAAACATGGAGAATTAGAGTTTCTCTGATGGACTCTGTGAAACACATCAGAATTTGAGTCACTGTGAGTCACAAAAGGCACAAGGACCTGAGCATGCCTCATCCTTGCGCAGGCACTTTCAAAGGGATGAATGACTTGGCTAGCTGTAATATCATTTACTTGCAGCACTGTGGATAGCCTCATGGATGGAGTAAATTATGAGTCAGGATTCCTTGGTTCTGCTGCCAGCTCTGCTGCTGACTCATTTTGTACCCTTCAGTGATAAACTTCCCTCTCTCTTCCCCATCATGTGCATGACACTGTATTTATCCTTCCTTATAAAGTATTGAGACCTGTTTCTGCCACAACTTTCACATATGCCTAATATTATGCATTAGAAATAGTACCAATGCCTTTATGAATGAGTCTTCAGAAGGTGGAAGCTGTAGAATATACAGATGAAAGGTGCCAAATACAGTTATATCTCATCAGACTTGTGAAATTTTTATTTTTGTTGCTTGATGATGTTTCTCATTTTCAGCAACTGTTTATTCTTCTGAAAAGTCCATGTAAGACTGACCAGATATTAAGGAAATTTTTCTGTTACTTTCTGATGAACTCTAGCTTAGGTCCTGAAGATGAATGCTCCATTTCATGACTTTATCCACCTATCTACAGTATGTTCCCGAGCTAGTTAAAATTAAACTTAGCTATCAAAATGCTAAACTTGATAGCTCATTTATCTTTCTGTCTCGCAACTCTACATTACAATACAGCAGTGATTGATCTTGCGTCTTCAAGGTACTATATAGTATAAAAACTAAGAGAAGATTAATTAAAAGCCGTCACATCCAGACAGGTTTTTAAATAAGTTTTAGATTTAGACAATATATCAGCTGAAGCAGAAAGATTCGGAGACCATAAGCCTGTAACTCCAAGTGAGTGTTGCTTCCCTTCGGGACATAGAAAACCCCATCTCACCGTGGACTAACATCAAAGTCTGATTTGGCCAGGCAGGCCCGTGGCAGGAGGCTGTCAAATTCACGAGCTCACTCTCCGGCAGTGGTGAACACGACATCCTTGAAGACTTCTGCTGGTGCAGGGCAGAATGTCAGGCTCATGGCTGGATGCTGAGTTGGAGACAGTGCTGATGCAATTTTTTTAAAGTAGTAACCCAGATCCCACAGGCAGGGAGTAACTTGTCTGGGGAGCATTTAGAAACTGTGCAGATGATAAATCCCTGAGTGTTTAGCCTGAAACAGAACATCCCAGTGTGGCGCAGGCATTTAACCTTCTCATCATCATTGGACTTTCCTGGAATTTTCTGGAAAAGTTTTTAAACAAAGGGCCAAATTTTCGTCTGGAGTGTCTGCTTTCGTGTTGGCAGTTCTCAGTGTCACCCAAAGTCAGACCTTTTAGAAGATCTAAATATTTGATTTTCAGGCACAATCAAGTAGTTACACATCTAAATCACTTAAATTGAGCCCAAATTCAGTGGCAGCTGCATCACTTAGCTGTCAGAGTTTGAGTGTGGGATCTGCAGAGCAACATTATACAATCTAGGTTTATGGTATTTTTGGCTAAAGAAAGACACACGGTTACTGGTCAGCATAAGCTTTCTGGCACAACTGCTTACCTAAGTACTTCAGCTATGTAAAGTCCTCAAGCTGTCAGCACTTGCAGTTCTCGTGCATTGAGGTTTGGAAGCATCCAATCTGGCTGCCTCCTGCCATGGCCTTTAACATGGGCTGAGTCCTTTGGAAAGACACTTAGTGGGTCACTCACTGGCTGCTGGACCCCTGAATACTTGGCCTTTAGGTCATTGGGTGTTTAATGAGTCCAAATGGCATAAACTTGTTGTTTCTTGCCCACCTTTAGCCTGAGACAGCAAACTCATCTTGAGAAAGACGAAATGGTGAGGCTCTTACATTTTCATGAGTTTGCTTAAAGGGCAATATTTAATCCACCTGACAGCTGAAATATACTAGTGGGATGTGGGATGGCTGCCATGAGAACGTTCAAGAGCTCCCCATTTTGCTTGTACAGTGGCAAAATGCCTCGATCACATCTGGCTGATTCAGGGATTTTGCCTTGAGGGAGGGCAAGGGAGGAGAAAACAAAATGAGTACAAGGTGATAGCTGCAACTCCACTTTACAAGGGGTCGGCAAAAATCCGTGTGGCATCAGTTGGGCCCAGCTCTGTCCTCTGTTACACATTGGTGTAACCCTTGGCAGCATAGGGCTCTTTATCTCTAGTTTAGATCATGCCTTTCATTATCAGGTGTTAATATATGTATAGTTTCTCTCTCTCTCACTCTTTCTTTGTTTTCTTTCCACTTCTGTTAATTTCAATGAGTAGACAGTTCCCATACTGTTTGGTCTGCTCCCTGACACTGGTAATGAACTATTTGTGTGAAATCAGAGGATCCTTTTGAATTTGCACTGGTTTCATTTTTATGTCTTTAAACATTAGTTGTCTAGGACATATCAGGTTCCTATATATTTTTCTTCCATGTTTTGTAAATGGGATACATTTTACTTTCAGTATTGAAAAGCAATTTGAATCAGGACAGATACCAAAAAATACATCTCCTTTCAGTCTCCCAGAACTTGATTATGTGGACTTTTTTATCAATCCCAAATTCATTTAATTTCCCTTAACTGAGCTGATCGTACCATGTACTTCCTCTTCAAGAAAATCCTGCTGCTAGAAAGGTGGTAGGTAAAAGGCTAATTGCTAGGGATATGGCAAACTTCTCATGCCTCATGTCAAGCTCTTGCATGCATCAGATGTGCACACATTTTAATTCAGATATTTCCCAGTCCATGCTCCCCTTAGTAAAGAGAAAAACAGAGAGACTGGTGAGAAAGAGAAAACAGCTATTGGAAAAAAACAAATGAGGTGAAAAGGCAGTTGAGAATAAGGTAGAGTGAAAAACAAATAGAGTGAATGTGAAATACAGGATAGAAATGAGGAGAGGCAAAATAAAAAGAAAAAATAGACAATGCATCTGCAGACTGTGGGCAATATATCTGCAGAAAGTTAGAGACCTATGGCACGCTAACATAAGAAAACAGGTTTTATTAGTTGCCCATGGATATATTTCTTGTTCCCCTATAGCACGAAGGAGGGTCTCTGTCTGAGGACTGAGTATCTCTTGATTTCTCTGCTAAGCTTCATTTGGGACTTACCACTTGGTCAATGCTCTCAGTCTTTTGATCTCTTTTCCTGTGACTGTCTGTAGTTGTTGGTGTCGTTTCATCTTTGGTATGGCTGATGTCCTGTTTATTTAGTATAGACTTCTGGAGAGTTTGGAGGCTATTGGTGTAGAAGGAGTGGAAAAGCAGTAGGATGACAGGAGGCTGGAGTACATACATCTTGTCTGGAGCTACCCATACTTGCTGCTTCTCACATGCTTTGCAGTGAGTGCAGGAACTTTTTCAGTGGTTTAGGTGCCCCTTTTCACTCTTGTGTGCCTATTTGCTTGTGCCTCCTCTAGGAACTTTGCAAAATTTGCTACTGTAAAAAAGCCTGCCCCAGCCCATTTAGGGTATATCTCTAGCCTTTACTTTTCTTGCCAGTTCTCTGCCCTTCTCCCTCATCTCCTCTTTCATAGAATCATAGAATGTTGTGAGTTGGAAGGGACCCACAAGGATCATCGAGTCCAACTCCTGTCCCTGCGTATGACAACTCCACAGTATGCACCATGTGTCTGAGGATGTTCTTGAACACTGTCAGGCTTGGTGCCCTGATTGCCTCCCTGGGGAGCCTGTTCCAGTGCTCCACCACCCTCTGGGTGAAGAACCTTTTCCTAATGTCCACCCTGAACCTCCCCTGGCACATCTTCCTGCCATTCCCTCAGGTTCTGTCATTGGTCATCAAAGAGAAGAGATAGGTGCCTACCCTTCCTCCTCTTTCACCTCCTCTTTCTGCCTTTGCCCTAGTTTCTAGGCTTCCAAATGGCAGTAGACATGAACAAGGTCCATACAAAAACTGGAGACACATAGGTGCATCTGGGGAGCTGGGTTAGTTTAGGTCTTGCATGCTGTGTTCGTCAGATGCCTCAGAGATCTCTTTTTGCCTACCAAGCTACTGAGCCTATGGTTGGCTTTGGCCTTGACCCTCCAGGTGCAACTCTAATGAGGTGTGAGTGTGCTTTTCAGAAGAGGTTGACGCTCTTTTTCCAGCTCACCAGAGGAGGTTGCTATAGACTGACACAAAGGGCATTGTATGGATGAAGCTTCGTAACAGCTGTGTCTGATGAGTTAATATGATTGCACTTTATAGCCAAATAGTCTCAAGCCCTGGGTCTGCACTAAGCAGTGATGATTCCAGCTTTCTTTTATGAATTATATATCTTACTTCTGCCACAAATATGTCATAGAAGCATAGAATACTAGGTTGGAAGGGACCTTGAGGATCATCTGCTCCAATCTTTCTTGGCAAAAGCACGGTCTAGACAAGATGGCCCAGCACCGTGTCCAGGTGAATCTTAAAATTGTCCAACGATGGGGAATCCACCACTTCCCTGGGGAGATTATTCTAATGGCTGATTGTTTTTACTGTGAAAAATTTTCCTCTTGTCTCAAATCGGAATCTCTCCAGGAGTAACTTTTACCCATTACCTCTCATCTTGCCTTGTAAAAAAGAAGTCTTCAACTTCCTTGTAGCAGCCAGGTTGCGGCTTAAAGGATCCATCAGAAATAACAGCTCCTGAAGTGAAGTGCTTCTATAGGTTCAGAGCTACTTTTTGGGAAGCATAGGGGGCGTTAACCCCATAACAATAATTCTTAAGTGTTCTTCTCAGACAGCTGAATCCCCAAATATTCAGAGTTTTGATGGTCATCATTACTACAAGGTAGGTGCAGACAACAGGCAGTGGGAGGCAAGGAAATGCATTATTCACTGGCTGCAGGATCATTTAGAAAGTTTTGGACCTGGGATCCCAGGAGCAGTGGTAAATCCACATGACTGCTGATACAGAGGACGTGAGGAAATGGGATCATGCCAGCTGATGGAGGCACAAATCCCTCCCTCTGTTTATGAAATCATCCATCTGCAAACAAGTACCAGCTCCTTGTTAAATAGTGCACAACTGGATGGGACCTCCTCTCCTGGTGCCCAATGGACATAAAGGACCATGTACCTTGTTGTCCAAGGCTGCAGGCCACATGGTTTCATTAAGATGTTAACATAGGTCCTCCTACTAAAACCTTACTGGTTCCCCCAATGGATTTGGTGCTTGCTGATTAAAAACTGATAGAGACATGGAACCTCCCAGAGGAGAGTGGGGATTTGGACTAATGGCTATGGGTAAGTGATATACCATAACATGGTACAGTAAAAGACCTGTGTGCTACCTCAAAACCTTGGGTAATGGAAAGAACTTGCCATGTCACTGGCTCATTTATTCCAATCACAACCATGGTTAGACTTGTTTTTCTAACCTAAAGCAGTTCCTTTCAGGCTGCTCTGTATAGGTCTGCATTGTTATATGTTGTAGACATATTCATGGTACTAATACATCATTTGTGTATGGTCCTGAGTGGTGGAAGGGATTTGGGCCCTCAGAAAATGAAGAATGGAGAGAATTGGGCAGTACTGCAAGCAGACACATGCTTTTTATTTAGTATTTTTGACATACAAAACTGAAAATGCCATTGAAAGCCAGCGAGCTTTTACTAAGGATTGGTGTGCAGAACAGAAAGGAGGCAGAGAGATGCAGTCAGCACCTTCTGCAAGGCTGGATCTCTTCTCAGTGTCAAGAACTGCTTGTGGAACCCAGCTCACCCCTCTATTGTTTTGGGGCATTATCCAGATCATATCTGCTCCTAATGACACACAGCAGACAAGACAATTGTACTTTATAGTCAAATGCATCTGAAACAGAAATCAGATTCGGTAATATCAACCTGAATATTTTGTGCCTGCCAATAGTTTGAAAGAGAGCATGAGCTGTTGATATCAGAGGTACAAGTCTCAAAGGCTGCGAGATTTCTTTAATAGCTTTGTTCATCAGCAAGAGACTACCTTTTACTTGGTCACCGAAGTTTTATGCCACAAATAACAGGTTGTGAATCAGTTCTGTGAATGTGAACACAAGACAAATAGTGTGGAACATAACTCATTTCTAAGGCAGTTTGCATACAACCTCCAATATACTTTGGGAAACAGTCACAAAATATCTATATAATAATAATAATAATAATAAAATTCTTGTGGGTTTTCAAAGGCATTGTAAAATCAAGCACACATGCAAATAAATGCATGCGCACAGAGGAACAGCAACTGTCAGAGATGGAGGGACCAACAGTGATGGAAAAGCCCTTTGCCTACTCTACTATGCCAGGTTCTGATCACAGGCAGTAAATTTTAGCTAGAGAACATCTGATAATTCTTGCTTTCAGTCAAAATTTTTCCACACATTCATAAATGGTTCCAGCTGGAAGCAAGTAGCAAAGTGGAAAAGGTGAAGAGGTCAAAGACTTTTCCCACTCCCAGACTTTCAAAGCTTTCTAAAATTATTTTAGGTGGAGCAGTAAGAGTTTTAGACAAAGGTTTAGTCTTATTTGAGAATTTGATTGTAGTTCTAAAATCAGTTTAATATGGCCTTATGTCACTCCTGGCATATTTGAAGACATGCTGTTCATTTCAAGATGGGATAGCTCTCTGTGAAATATAAGTTTATTTATAAAACTATTCAAGGTGCTTACATCTTACTGCAGGTACATGTAATGATCTTGAGGGATTATACCAACATCACCTGCTCATAAGGAGGAACATGAGAAGAAAGCAAGGGAAGAAACTAAGCAATGAAGAAAACTGACATGTGGCTGTCAATCTGGTCACAGAAAGTCATGTACTTGCAGATTTATCCTGGTTACAAATTGCTGTGAGTCTGCTGTAAGTTTAGAACCAGATCTGGGTCCAAGTTATGGTGCAGCAAACATTTTTCTGGGTAGAATGTCGAAATTTTTAGTGCTCAGTGTTGCCTTAAACCTTGGCATCTAGTAGGAGACATCCAATAAAAGTGCTTTTGAGCAGGTATTACAGTACTGAGAGACCAGCATGTCTGCCTCCAGACTTCTGGGAAATGGGCCTTATATATAAGTTTTTTTTTCCTGATCAGGAAAAAAAAAAACAAACCAAAACAAAACACATACCCCCACTCAGCACACGAAGAAGGCAGGGATGACAGTGTGTGGGAATGGCTGCTGGAAAAAAAAAGCCACAGTTACAGGAAATTACCTTAATAGAGTGAAAATTAAGAAACGACCGACAACGCAGTCTGTCTCCAGGATACGAGCAGTACTTTCACGCCTTGCTAATTATTCTGTTTGCATCAATTTTGATTTATTTTTATTAAGTTTCATGTTTCTTTTTTTTTTTTTTTTTAAGAGGTGGTATAATGAAGACAAAAAAAGGATGAAAGATTAGAAAATATTTAATTTTTGTTTTAATAAGGAAATAATTATTCTTTTTATTCCATGAGCAGGAAAGGAACCAACCAGTTGGGTTTTTCCATCTTTTTCATGCTGTTTTGTGCCTGTAGAAAGGTTGGAAACTCTATTTAAGAGGATTATCTTGCCACTGAAAGGAAAGTTGGAAATGAGTTAGAGAGGTAGGGTTAACTTCTTTCACAAATATCTAAATATGTGCATACATATATTTGCTGTGTGCTATTTGAGAAATGCACTTATTTAGCTTTACAATGTCACCTTAGCCTTAAGAATTAATGGAACAGACCATTACCTATGAGAAGTTATAGAAATAAAGTCCCCAACAAATTGTGCACAAATAATGCAAGCCTATTACCTGCTGGCCCACCAGGGCCCCATTTACAGCTCAGAAAGGAAGACAGGGGAGGACTTGTCTCACTTAGCAATGGGTACCTACAATGCAGGTGTCTATGTCCTAGATACACCCCTGCTAGACGTCTCTATGCCATTACTGTTAATAGATACTGAGGAGAGTGCTTCAGCAGATAAAACATAGGTGTTTATTTTAGGACATGATGAACTGCATCCTAAAAAGCATTACTTGTATTGATTAGAGCTTTACTGACTTACAAGGGAAGCTTAGGATGGCTTCCCCAGATGCTAATTTCTACAGTGCATGTCCCTATATTTACTCGGGCAAATCCCACTGTCCATACTGTAACTATTAATAATCCTTCTCCTGGCCAGAATGATCAGCAAAGTGCAAATTGTAGTGATTTCTCCGATGGTCCACTCATTAGTTACTAGATAGTGACCAATTTTTTGTCCTACTCACTCTTCACTGATACTAGACCACTACTTGACCTGAAATGAAAAACTTCTCTCCGAAGATGAGCGATGTGACTTTGCTGCCACAGAATGAAGCAAGAAAGTTCTCGGTGACAAAAATGAAGAGTGGATTAGATTCTTCAAGAACTTTTCCTAGGTCAAACGTGATCTGTTGAGCAGGGAAGATAGATCTGATGCATCAACAGCCAAAATGTTTTAGCCAGGTGATAACTATTCAATACAATTGCTGTGTTTCATAGTCCTTCATCTGCTGCATAACAGCAGCTAGGATTTGTAGAGTTTGATCTTCTGAATTTGCAGGTTTCCTGATTTCCATGTTTGATAGGCAGAGAGCTGCATTTGTTAACACGTTTAGCACTCTCCAGAAATGTGGGTGAGAGTAACTGCACAACAGAGAAGGATGAGTAAAGAAATGCAAGGGAAGAGTAATATCAGACACACATTGGAGATCATCCAAGAAAGACAAAGAGAGGAATCACCCCAGATCTGTGCTTGTCCTGGAGACAGAGGGAAGAGAGTGGCTTTCAAAGGAAGCTGCAGCTGTCATCTTGCTCCTTCAGAAAGATTTCCTCTTCCTCAGACGGGGTTTTCTCTGGGGCTGTTGCATGGCTGGCCAGTATGTTTTCCTCTGCTCCTGCAGCAGGGCAAGGCTTGGTGCAGTGAGTCTTTATCCTTTGCTGCCCTAAAATCAGAAACAACCAAACATTTCCAGTGGAAATTGCACCTCTTACAGCAAGTTCAAAGACACGGTGTTTCATAGGTATCTTACACCGGCTCTTACAGACAGGTTGTGGACCTGCAGCAGTCTGTAGGTCACGAGTGTGAAACCACATGAATTTGAATGTGCTCTCTCAAGTGGCTGGCCAGAGAAACTGCTGAGATTGTTGCCGCACACACCTAGAAGGCTGTTTAGTAACACAAGTGGCTATGATTGTACTTCCAGTGTTGAAGGTTAGAAACTCGATAGGAGACATACTTGATTTTTTTTTTTGAGTATAGCAATTTTCCATCTGTAAAGGCTGACTTTATGAAAGCTTCAGGGTCTGTAGAAATGTGCCCCTTTTGATGAAATTTCAGTCAGAAAACACATCAACACCTCTAGGAGATTGAAATGTTTAATTTCATTTAGGCTTTTTTTATAACTTTTGGCTTAGATTCCTGTTTTATCTTTGAAAGTATAGTATAATGTAATGTTAAAGTCAAGATACAGACAAAGCATTCTGATTGACCTAAAATGAACAATTTTTCATTAAGAATTCTCACTTCTTTTTTTTTTTTAACAAAGGCAAATTTGAAATTGCAGAACTTGTCTTGCCATAGAGATACCAAATTTCGTTCAGGTCTATTAAATCACAGGATTAGACATGTACACAGATGATATTTGTTGTACTCACACCTTACATGAAAAAGTTGCCACCCCAGCATGGTAGAGATTCACAATTGCCTCATGAAATGGAAAAGATCATGGGAGCTGCAGACATGTAGCAAGTCAAGTCTGTGTAATTTCCCACTAGGTATGGTATCTGGAAATCTCCCTTTGAGGTAGTATAATTGACTTCTGCGTCTGCTATTCCTTGGAGACTCAGAGATTCTAAATAAAATTTTAATAGCACATCCCTGGGGCCCTGTCTCCCTATTTTCTTTCACCTACTCTCACTCTTCTTCCTTTTTTTTTTGGTGGGAAGGGGTTGGTTAGGGGTGTCATGATCCAGGTGCTGTAGGACTATAACTCGGTTTCCTTACTGAACTACATTTCAAGAGATCTTGTGTCATTTTTCTCTGACTTGTAATAGTATCTTCTTCTAATAATTTGTGAAGCTAGGCATTTTGAGAGAAAAGTTCTTCTCCTTTAATTTTCTCAAGAATATTTATAATTGCTCTTAAAAAAATCTTGAAGTCCTAAATCTCCAACCTTTTTTAGAAGCTCTTCGGGTGACTGCATAATTTGCTCTCCACATTATCAGAGACTTCTCTCCAGACCAGTTCCCCTGCTACCACAGGGCTTCACTTCAGTGAAGATTTCTCCACGAGGGTCAGATACAGTTACATGACAGTGTTCCATATCTTTGATACATCCAGTAGTGAATTTCACCATGAAGATCTGAGGGACTGAACCCAAAGACCATCCTGTGAAAAATCTGGCGGTTGATCTTCATGCTGGGACAAGTGTTACTGCCAGAATCCCACCAGAGAAGGTAAAAAATATCTGTGCCATGCTAAGGAAAGTGCTCAGAGCATAAAGTGAAGCTCAGGTGGACTACAGTGGGATTTCTTGTGTGCACAAAAACAGTAAGAAAGACTGTCACAGGGCTGGTGTTATTGGGAAAGTTTTCAGACAGCCTAACTCCTGAAAGGCATGCCCAAAAGGAGATTCATCCTCCAGAGGGAGATGACTCCTGTATGTCTGAGAGACTGATTTCTACCATTGAGGCAGCACAATTAATAAGATCTTAGTCTCAGAAACAGAGTGGTGGTTTGGGAAAGGCTTGTATAATATTTTTCCCTATGTTTATTTGTTTAATACATAAAGGAGCAACACTAGGTAAAAGGGTGCCTAGCAATAGGTGGATGTGTAGCAAGTAATAAAACAAAAAGGGAAAGAAAATAAGAGTACAAAGTTTGACTGGAACAGTAATGAAACTAGTGATACTCTTTGGGTAAAGGTTGTACACAATTACATAGAAAACTGGGCAAGGTTAGACTGAAACAGTCAAGGTGCATTAGCATTAGTCCAACTAACATGAAAAAATACCTATTTGTTATCAACTGGTTAGCATACAAACATCAGAAACATATTAGAGTAGCTGTCATGACTGGAATACAGGTATTGAAGACTTTACGATTTTCAGGAAAGACAGAAACAAAGATAAAGGTAGCTGGGATTATGCACATTAAGGGTGTGATGGGCAAATAAGTAGTAGCAAAGCTACAAGAGAATTAACTTGGGTTCAAATCATTTTGGGGAGGAACAGGGAAAAATGTTACCTCTGTGTATCTGCTCTAGCCCATGGGATCATGAAGCGCTTCAACATGTATGAGAGAGAGAAAAATAATACAACTAGGAATTGAGTCAGTTTAGAAGTCTGTATTTTCGGAAATGTAGATTGTAAAATAAGTGCTATTAATAAAAGTAGGGCCTGGTTATTCTTGAATGTGATAGCTAAAAGACTTCATCACCAAATAATCACTGAACCCCATCAAAAGTGCTGCTATTCTAGCCTTGATTTCAGTTAGCAGAGAGAAATTTACAGGAGAGCTTTATGTGGGACTTAACAATAGATTGATCATGAGTTGGATAGCAACACGGTAAATAACAAGCAATTTGATTTTGTCAGGAACAAATTGTATAAAGCCTACCTGATTTCCTACTCTGACAGGTAACAAGCCTTGTAGATAACGACAAAGCACCTTGACTTGTTAGGTTTTTGACACTGCCTCATGTGAGACTTCCATTAGCAGGCTAGAGCTATGCAGCCTGGATAAAATTACTATGATACAGATTCAAAACTGTTTGGAAAACCATACTTGTAAAACAGTTATCAGAGACTTACTGGGTGACTAGAAGGCTGCCTCAAATTGGGTACCATGGTCACTGATAACAGGTTATGGAGTAATGCGTGCCCTTAATAAATGATAGGATACCCTGTTGAAAAGCATGTATGCAGTACAGGGAACAGGATTCAAATTCAAAATTATCTAGATGGCTTGAAGAAATAATCTGAAAAAAATGGGATACAGCTCAGTGAAGACGAGTATGAGGTGCTGAACTGAGGAATAATCAATAGCACCAACACAAAATGGGAGTGGCCAGGTTTAGTTCTGCTGAGAAGGATATAGAGGGTTACAGTGGATCACAAACTGCCTGTGAGTCAATAATAGTAAATCAACTGTTGCAAAGAAAGCAAACATCATGCTGGGATGTATAAATAGGAGTGTCATGTGTAAGATATGTGAAGTAATCCTTTTTCAATTCAGCCTCAAGTGCATCAGGTTTTAGACACTACATTTTATGAAAAATGCAAGTTTCCTGGACTTGGTCCAGAAAAGAAAAACAGGAATGCCCAGAGATGTAGAAACTACAAGCAGTGAGGAAAGATTGAATGAGCTGGGAGCTGCTTAGCCTGGGACGATTGAAAGGGATTATGAGGAAGGAGGAAGCTGCCATGAAGACAATAACCTTTTCTTTACATCCGTGGCAGAGAGGACAAGCAATAATGGTCTTAAATTGCAGGAAAAGAGATTCAGAAGAGACATTGGGGAACACTTTTTGAGGGCAAGGAGAGTAATACAAGGAACAGATTGCTTGGGGAGGTTATGGAGTCTCTGACAGTGGAAGTTTAAAAGAGCAGGTTAAAGACACGCCTGTCAGGAGTGATGGAGGTCTGGACAGCTGATCATCCCTTGGGGCAGAGATGGACTACATGAGCTCTCAAGGTCCTTTTGAGTCCTACAGCTATATGGTTCAGTTCAAACTGAGTGGTTTGATAAACAAGAATGAATCATAACTGAGAGTTTCCTTTTATTTCCAAAGTGCAAACTTTGCGCAAGCAAGGAAATCAGTAAGTCAGCTCGACTTGGGAACTCAGAGACTTTAAAGGAGGAGGAGCAGGGGAATACATTTAAGTGGGTAGTGCAAAATGATTTGGAATTTGTACCCAAGAAAAGGGAGCAAACTTGGAGCAGATGAATGACAAACTTCTGCTAAAAGCTTAACTTTAAAAACATTTCAGCCACAAGCAGAGAGCCTAGAAGGAACAGAGGAGGGCAGAAGCAGCACATGGTCTACTGTATTAACAAATTTCTGAATACTGCTATCCCTAAATATGAAGATCAAAGAAGTAATTTGTGGTGGCAGTGCAGAGCAGATGTGAGGTGAGTGAAAACAAGATGAGCTGGGAGGCTGCAAAGGAGTTGTGGGAGGTTTTGGGGAGCTGTAGTTTAGAGAAAGGAGTCTTCCTCTACCACTCTATACCCTTGTAGCCACTGGCATCTCAAAATGCAAATTTGCCTCCAAAGGAGCTATAAAAGTCCCGTGTTACTGCTCTGAACCCAAAGCAGCTACCCATCTGTGCCTCTTGGGCTACCGCTTGTGTTGATGTGTGAAAGCAACATTCATGCCTCTGGGAGCGGAAGTGAAGAGTCAGGGCTGGGAGGGGGATGTGAGAGGAAGGTCTCACTTCTCTGACTGCCATCCAAAGGAGCCAAGGGTAGGAGTGGCAGGTCCCATTGCTTGGAGGACATATTCCAGCAGCAGTAGCATCCACCCTGACTCTGCCTATGTTGGCAGTCGCAGCAAGGCTGACCCTGCAGCACTTGGCGTAGGGTGTGCAAGCCATAGGTCTGTGGCCCTTTTATTAACCCCCACAGCATTCTGCTGCACTTGATAACCACCTAGTCCACCTGCACACCAAGGCTACCTTGGAAAGGAGATTAAGCAACAAAGAAAGGTATGTCTTGGGAGGTCAGGAAGTGCAGGGATGAAGTGAGAATTGCCAGAAGTCAAGCTGAGTTTTTCCCTGCAAAGGAAATGAAACAACAGAAGGATCCTTAGCACTGTAAATGAAAAAAAAAAAGAAAAAATGGAGCCTCTGTAGATAGTGAGAAAAATTTGCACAGCTCTACACTAGAAGGATACTTTGCCCCTAAGAGCAAAAATGTAGAGTGTGGAGGCAAAGTCAGGTGTACTAATGGGAAGAACTGTACTGAAAGGGCAATGATTGCATGCAAAATGGAAGCAATTCAGAGAGCTTACTGTGTTCAAACTGGGGAGGCTAGGAAAGCATGCTAAAAGAACTGGCCCATGAAATCGCAGGTTTGATAGATGGGATTTTTAATAAATCTCTCCAATCACTGGGGGTTCCTCTGCCTGGATACCAGCAAATGTAGTGCCCATATTTAAGAAAGGGAGGGAAAGAGATCTAGGCAGCTGCGGGCTTGTTATTTTGGCCTCAAGGGCATGGATGGATTCAGAGCAAATTATGTCAGAAAGAATAATTGAAGACATGGAATAGAAAATGGGATATAGTGCAATATGCCATTATCAAAAAGAGATTGTGCCAGACTAACTCAATATCTGTCTTTGATAAGGTAACTGATGTTCTAGACAAGGGAAAAGTAGTAGATCTCCTCTATCTGTACTTCATTAAAATGTGGTATGGTGCCACCTGGGAAATTACTAGTTAAATGAGAGAAGATGAAGATTAGTACAAGAATTCTGAAGTGAGTAAAGAACTGGTGAAAGAGAGGAAAGAGGTGGCTGTACTGGAAGGAAGTTGCTGGGGAAGTTCTTAACTCTTGGTCTTGGGATTAATGTTTTCAGTGATGAGTTTTTGAGAGTGAGTTAACTTTAACAGGTAGCACCATCAGTGCTTAGAATCACCAGAATATCACACAAGGTTTTGTGGGAACTGGGCTAACAGGGGTGTGAGGGAATGCGGCAGCATTAAATGCGATGCCACAGATTTGGCTACTGTGAACAGGAGTTTCTCCTGCACACTGAAGACTTATCAGTTTGAAACAAGACAACAGAAGACAGAGCTGCTTTTAGCAGTCAATCACAGTACAACTATGATCTCACAGCTTTAAACGGCCATGCAAGACGTAAATGAGATCTTAGGATGTGCTAGGAGAGGGGCACACACTAGACACAAGGGAGTACCATGGTGACTGTATGAAGGAAGTGTAGACATCACCTGGAACAGTCAGTGTCATTCTTGTCAATAATTTCCAAGAGAGAAGAACTAAAATGAGCAAATGCCAACATGGGAAACATGTACAATCAGGGGAAGCCCTGCATGTCAAAGGGAATAGGCCTGCTCCGTTCAGTCTAATCAAATGGAGACTGGAGGTGGACAATTATTCTTTGTAAACACATAATTGGGTCAAACACAAGGGAAGGTGAAAAGCTACTTTAATTGAAGTTCACTGTTCTCACAAAAGCGGTCAACTAAACTTGTACTGGGAATTAGACAGGTTCTGTCCATCAGAGGACAGCAGTCCAAGCATAGCTTTTTAAGGGTTACAATAGGGGCAGACAGTATAAGGTGCTACGAGCAGGCTGTGTTGAGGGCTGAGACCATATGACATGGCTCTCTGTGAAGCCAAGAGGCAGAGCTCATTGCCTTGGGAGGTCACTTTCTGCTATCATATCCTAAATAGGTTGGCGAGCAATTTCAGGGCATTTGTAATTAATGCGTGAATCCCAGGGAGCTGTACCACTGCCAGTACTATATCTAGTGGCATATACAAAGGTTCTGTATCCATGTCCCCTCTCCTCAGGATGTGGTGTATGTACAGTATGGATTTGTAGGAAGAGCAGGGTGGATGGTGGTCTGACGCAGATCCAGCAGGGTGGGCGCAACAAAGCAGACATGACAGACAAACTCAGAGACCCTTCTTATCATACCAAGGGGAAGAGGTAGCAGGATCTACCTCCTTTCCCTTGCTCCTGGGATCTATGGTCACTAACAGGTAGTCATGACACCTCTTCCTCATCCCAGCCATGAAAGGAATTGCTTCCTAATGGGAGTGGAGAGGAAGGTGAAATTTCAGCCCTCCCAGATGATCCAATAAATTCTCCTGAAAACTGTGCTGGTTCCCTGGGGTGTGTTATGCTCAAGATGCTGCACACACATTATGGTACCACAGGCTGCATAGGGATTGGGCTGGTATAAGGAAGCCAGATTTCTAAAAAGTACTAGGAACAGAGATTTATACCTCCTTCTCTCCCGAAATCAGGCTCTGTGTGTGTGTGAAACAGAGTTATGGTGATAAGACGAGTGTTGATGGAAAGAGATCCACCACGCCTCGTGGGGATAGCAGGGAAAATATCCACCCCATTGCCTTGTGCACTCAGAGGGAAATCCCACCTCAGAAAACCTGCCACTATCAATAGTGACTGATGGCTCTCCGGTACTGGTCGGTGGCTCTTTGTTGAAACTAGTGTAAACATCAGAGGTGGAATCACTAAGAACAGTCTCTCCTTCTATCCTTCATCCCCCAGGGATTTGCTCCTGTCATCCCCTTGTTTTAAGCTGGTAAAGAGAGTATCACAGCCGCTCTTAGTCAAAAGAGGAGGGGGTGGAGGCCCATCTGGGCCCTTGGTTTGATTTCATATTTATGAAACAGCTTAAATGTCAGCTTGAGTGAAAAATGACACCTTCCCAAGCTTCTCATATTAATGCCCGTGGCTGCCACTGGTTTCTTTAGGAAGGCAGCTTGTGGTTTTTCTTCTCTCTCTCCCCCAAAGGCTGCAGGGAAAGATGAATTGGACTGATAGATGAGACTGCAACTGCCGATAAACTGCTTTGCTGACAGGAGAAGGAGATGGGGTGGGGGCAGCCTATACTGAGGAGAGTGGGAGGGAAGAAGAGATGGAGGGAGGAAGGGAGAAAGGGAGGGAGATGGAGGGAAGAAGGAGAGATAGGGTAGGATGGCCTATATTGCAGAGAGGTGGAAGAGTGGTCTAAACTGCAGGGGGAGAGAGATGGGGAGGTACGATGGTTGACTGTGAGGAGGAAAATAAGAAAATAAGAAATATGCACATGCTAAGGTGATGGAGATGTGATAGGAAAAAATAAAAATCACACGCAAGATCAAAAACACACTGTGGAAGCATTAATTTTACATGACAATGTATATACGCAAAAAGGAATAAATAAAAATACATGCAACATCAGCAGAGGAACCTCCTCTTGGGTCTGCACTGAGCTCTGCGCTGGGTTACTGGAGGCTGTGGATCATCAGAGGGCCTTCTTCAGATGTGTTTGCATGACACATTGCTGAATCCTCAAGAGATGCCCAAGGCAGAGGCAAGCAGGCAGTTCTGGAAGATGACAAGCCGAAGATGACAAGCCACCTGGGTACGCACTGCAAGCATGGTTGGCTAGCCAGGGCCAGATTCCTAAAAGTGCCTCCCTACATGGCTCCTCACTGATACAGGTACTTGAACTTGCTTGGATATAACTTGGATATCTGCACATTTCGTGATGCAGTTCTGAGGAAGGTGGTTTGCCTTCTGCTCCATCTGCCTGAAGAAGCTGGAACAGAAAATGCCCCCATCAGGACTAGTTTAGGAGGCTTCTGCTTGGTGCCATCTGGACAAACAGGTTATATTGGCAAGCAAAACATGGAGGCTGAACCTCTCCAGAAAGTTAAGCTGAGAATTAGAAAAGAGCCCTGAGTTCCTTGGAAAAATAAAATTACCTGTTATTCTCACTGGGAGGAGCCTGATACACATTTCTTTCAATTACAACCCCAGAGCCTGTTAGGTTGAGTCTGAAAAATGTTGTTGGAAATGATGAGGATGCTGGAGCAGAGAAACAGTGGAAAAGCAGAGGAGGGAAAATACTCTGCCTCTTGGACAGATGTGAGGTGCCAGGAAGTAAAAGGGATTTTTTTTTTGGCCCTTCTGGGCTAGTTCTTGAGGGTCATAATTTGTTCTAGATACAAATAATGAAAGGTGAGGGCTCCCTGTGAATATGCTGAGGTAAGGACAGACTCCTTACAGCCTAAGGACAGACTGCGTTTCTATTCCAGCGGACAGATGGACCTGTCTTTTTCACCGAGAGTCGCTGATGGTGTTCTCCGAAGTTGCCTGTGGAGTCTAGTGCTGTTGGCACCAACATCTGCTCTCTTTTCAGCTGCTGAAGCTTTTGGTTAATTTGGTGTATGTTTTTTCCTTTAAATGAGTGTCATGGTTTAACCCGAGCTAGCAATACAACCACGATAGCTGCTCACTCACCCCCCTTCTGACTCCCCAAAAAGGAGAGATAATCGAAAGGGAAGGGAGAAACTTAGATTGAGATAAACACAGTTTAATAAAATAACAAAATACTAATACACTACTAGTAAATATATATATATGTAATAGAAATAGAATATAAAATAAAAGATACTCAATGCAATTCCTCATGAACTCTGTCCACACCAAGCAGCCAGTCCCAGGAAGCAGCACCTGATCCCAAACAACTGATCCTGAAGAGAGAAAAAAGGAAAAAAAGGCAGAAAAGCACAGAGGCCTCTGCAAAATGGCAAAAGGCTGAACTAAACATCCCAAACAGAACTCCCCCAGCTCTGACAAAAAGAGCAAAGAAGGCAAAGCAGCAAGAGAGAGAGAACACAAGAGAGCAACTGGAAGGCCTCAACTCTCCTTAAATATGAAGCGTGACACTAATGGCATGGAATACTCTTATTGATCAGTCTGGATGTCAGTCAAGCTCTGCCCCATCCATTGCCCCCCTTCCTCGATGCCTCACACCTGTGGGCAGAGTGCTCAGAGCGTCCTTGGCTCTCAGATCAGAGCAATTAAAAACATTAACTCTGTCCTGTGGTGTTCTCTCTTGTTCTCAAACTAAGTCCAAATAATGACCATGCTAGCTATGAAAAAGAAAGGTTTCTAACTGCATGAAGAAAATTAACTCATTTTCAGTCAAACCAGCACAATGAGAGATGTCTCTGGAGTCTTATTCTGTCTAGGTTTACAACACTCAATACCTCTATCAGCTGTTATGGTGTTTGGAGCATTATTCTTGGCAATAGCATATCACTCACTTTTCAGCATCTCAGTCAGTTCTTGTCACTTTTTTCTCCCTGATTGAGAGAGTAAAAAAGTCTGCTTCCATTTCATCTTTATCCTCCATGGTCAGCTCTGTTTACAGATTCACTTCTTGCTTTTTTCCCTTGGCAAAGCTTTTTGCTGTGGTCTAAAGTCCCTGTCCTGCTGGGGATCTGAGTTCCTCTGTGCTGACTCTTCTGTGACATTCCTCAGCTCTGTTTCATTTCCCTGTTTAATCATCCTCTTTCTTGCCTTGGGTCGTGCTAGATTGGTTCCTGACATCACATTTATATACCATCTGCTGGCTAATAACGTGCAAGGGCTGGGTTTCCACTAATAAGAAACCAATCTAGTTTTAGACTATTTAGAGATACAGAACCTTGCTTGTCAGATACGGGGATGCAAACTGGAGCTGCACACTTCTCTTGTGACCTCTGTTCTTGCTACCCAAGCTCTACAGCACCCACTTTTTAACAGCATAAAGGATTTTTTTTTTCTCCATATCCTAGATTCTTTGTTCAGTTGCTAAACTCAACTAGATCTATTTATTTCCACCCCACTTGAAAGGCCTTATCCAAGTTCAAGGGAAAGTCTCACACCTTTTTGGGGTTCAGTCCAGTTGGGCAAAGCCTGCCTGGGAAGGGGATTGCCTTTCTCTCTCTTGAGTGGTCCTGAGCAGGGTTTCAGTGAAAAAGCCTACTGCTATACCAGGTGATTAGATATTTCTCAGAAAAGTTCTCTGATACTGAGGCTGCTTGGCCTGCAGTGCCCTGTTTCCACATAACAAATCTCTCTTTCCCTCCAGAGCAAGGCAGCTGTGTGCAAGCTGCCTACGGTAAAGGATCCCTGGGCCATGCTAAATCATAGGCTGTGCCCAGGAGCCCTCTAGGATGCTGCTGTCTGGCCTGGGTCAAAACCACACCAGGGTCCGTGCCAACAATTTGACAATGTGCACGGCTGAGCTCCAGTCACTGGGAGCACTCCCTATGCCTGTTTAACTCACTAGCCAGAAAGAAGAGGAATCATTTGCTTCACAGCACCCAGAACCCCGAGTCTTAATATTGGTTTACGTCTCAGTCGTCATACTGAACCAGTGTAAATTTCTACTCAGGATCAAGATTTCAAAATCCATCTCAGACAAGGACAGGTGAGTGATTCTCAGGAGCTGTCTTGCCTCCTTTTTCATCCTGCTGTACCAGTGACCTCAGCAGCTTTCTTGAGAAACCAGTCAGTTGAGACGATCCAAAATAGACAGAGGGTTTGGAAAAGGAGCCTCATACCAAAGCAGAGAATCACATCTGATTTTATTTTCTCAGAAAAGCCTCATGCAACTGCAGGGAAGACTGGGATGACAGTCATGTTGGCTACTAGTAGGCTGCAGCACGCTGGAAGGGCGCACTGTGCAAGGGGCTGGCTGCCTAATCCCGTGACATTGGGTAACCAGCAGCTAGGCCGCGTGTGGTACAGAACAAAACATCGCTCGGAGGCACCAACCTTCTCCCACGGAAGGTAGCCAGGGGGTGGCAGGAGGTTTTGGCTCAAGATTCCCTTCTTCCCTTAGCCTGCCTCTCTTCCATAACCCTGCTGCAGACCTGCAATTACTGTTCCCACACAGCATGTGCCTGGCTCCCAATGGGACCAGGGAATTAGAGGTGCTAAGTGCTGGGAGGGAGAGATGTGCCAGGACTGCAGCCGGGGAGCAAGCGAGGAGCTAATTCAGGGGATGAGCATTCCTCAGCCCCCTGCTCTCACAGCAAATCCTCGCCGGTTGCATCCACTGCGAGCAGACAGGGAAGCAGGCAGGCTCCCGCTGTCTCCAGGTGGAGCTTTTACTCCAGCTCCCGCAAGGCGCTGGCTGAGCTTGGGGGAAGACGCAGCAAAGAACAATGTGAAATTACCTCGGCGCTTGAGCACACATGAGCCCTAAACAAACCCCAGCCTAATGCTCAATCCCCATCGCTCAAATCCTAATTAAACATCCACCAGTATTTCTTCTGTTAACCCTCTACAGTTACAGCCGAATCAGGAGCTTTTGAATTGGGCCTTTGGGCTCTTTAGGCTTCTGCTCTGGATCCCCTACCTACAGGATTTAATTAAAGTGACCCAGTTTATGGCCGGGAATGCAACAAAGAGTAACCCTCTGCTCCTTCCCACATCAGCCCTTCTAATAATGTTTGACAGCATTGGTGATATTGCTCTGCACTTTGGGGATGTGGGGAAAGGTGGACCTTTTGCATATTCCTCTTTAAAAAAAACCCACAAACAAAACCAAACAAAAACCCAAACCAAACCAAAACAAAAAACCAACAAAACCCCACAACCAAACAAAAAACAAACAAAAAACCCCCCAAACAAACAAAGAAACCCCAGTGATTTATGGCTTCTTACTCCCGGGGCAAGTTGGCACTGGCACGGGAACTCATGGGCCAGCACCTACTGTCCAAAAATTGGTTTACAGGTGGTGAAGACCCCAGGGTATCAGCTGCCTCCTGTTTCCTCTGAGTAAGCAAAAGAACACAGGTGCCTTCTGATGAGAAACAGGTCAGATATTTTTGTTACAATAGCCTTCTGTCAGAAATGATCTTTCATGTGTTTCCTGGAAATTAGAATGTCATCACTGATGTTTTTATTTTGTTGGTTGGAGGAAGGAAAATGGATAAAAGTGCAAACGAAACAGAACCAGGATGGAGGAAAGAAGTTAGACAATGTTTATGCAGTGTACATGATTGGTTTCCTTTTTTAAATGACACATTGAAAAATAAATATTTTTTCATAAAAATAAAGATTCAAAATGAAATATAGTTATAATTTCATTATAACTAGTGTTCTTATTGACCAAAAATGTTATGTCAGAATTTTTCTGCTCTACTTAAAAACAGACTAACAAGGTTATGTTTTTACCCAACTCCAGTCAACCTCTTTTTGGTGAACCTTCTTTTGTGGCGTTCATTCCTCCTCCTCTTTCTGTGCCACTTGGCTTTAAAACTGTTTGTTGTAAGAAGCCATTCCCCTGCTGTAGAGAAGAGACAATGTTTAAAAATGTGTATGTTAGGATATTTGCACCAGTTAGAGATGACACATAAATTAGCCAGGATGTTATACTAAAGCCTGGGTTGCATTAGCCCCTTGCAAGCACAGGGAAGAGAAAAATGCAGTCATGTTGGGAAAGAAGCAAAGAAACAGCCTATTATTTTGTGAGCAGTAGAAAAGACTCAGGAACACCCAGGCTCTGACAGAGGGATTCAGTGGTCTTTTGTGACCACTGTGAGCCCTGGTTATAGGTCTAGCTTGGATCCAGCTTTGCAAGACCCTCTGCATGTTTGCTAGGTTGAGAGTCTCACGTCTCCCAGCCTCTGCACTGCTTTCCTTGCACACAGGGATAGGGCTGCAGGGGTGTGTAATTTCATGTGACTTACTCTAGTATTAATATCTCCATGTGCAGCAGTCATTGAAGTGAGAATAAACAGTTATTTTTTATTTTAAATGGTTAATATTCATCAAATGTTTATGAAAATACTTAACCCATAATGATGACAAACACAGTGCCTAATAAAGATGGAAGTGAAGATCCTCTTTGTGAATATGTAATCAGAAGAGTAAAGAAAATTACATTAAAAAGACTTCATTATGCCATTAAATGTGTGAAATGACTTTTTCTTCTCCATTTTAATTTCAGCATATTTCTTTTTTTTTTTTTTTTTCTTTTTAAATATCTCTGACACTTTCATAAGATGGGTACATAAAGAAGCATTGGTTGCTGTAACAAGAACTCTGACTGGTGGCATCCATCATTCTCATTTGAATTTTCATTTCATTTATCATTAAGAAAAATCAACACTGTTTCTACCAATGATTGTCATTTTTTTCATTTATTTTCCTTAGAGAAAGAGAGATCCTTATTACTGCTCCGAATGCAACACATTGTTTCAAAACCCTCTGTAGAGCTGCAGGCCCAGAGCCATTCCCCCCAAAGCAGGGGCTTACTGGTGTGCAAGTACATGTGCACCTATTTTTGTCTGACATCCTGGGGCTTGTAACTGGCACCTCTGGAACTAATAGGGTGAATCTCTGCTGTTTGGAATAAGAAAAGTAAGGGCTTTTGATAGGCTCCTTTAGGGCTGTGTACTGATACATGCAGGCAAAACCAGGTCAGACCATAGGTGACATGTTTCACCACCTAGGAAGCTACGCAAAACTTCACAGTACCAGATCAGTCCTGAATCATAGAATCATTCCGGTTGGAAGAGACCCTCAAGATCATTGAGTCAAACCATTAACCTAACACTGCCACTAAACCATGTCCCTAAGAACCTCATCTACATGCCTTTTAAACACCTCCAGGGATGGTGACTCAAACGCTTCCCTGGGCAGCCTGTTTCAGTGCTTGACAACCCTCTCCATGAAGAAATTTTTCCTAATATACAGTCTAAACCTCTCCTGGTGCAACTTGAGGCCATTATTCTTTTCCTATCAATGATACACAAGCTCCCATCATGCTGATGCCCATCTTGCTGAATTGCACTTTGGTGGTAAATCCTTACAACTTAAAGGAGGGAACATGGTTATCCAGATAGGGGCTGTGACACACTTCTCTGGGGAGAAGGCAAAAATTATGCCGCTGAGCACAACCCTGGTGACAAAAAGGGGGTGACGAGAATGCACGAAGCCAGGTGCACCCAAAGGCCTGGAAGCCTCCTGAACCTGCTCTGCCCAGCCTTGCCGACCAGCCAGGGAGAAGAGGCTGCACAGTTCCATTTGCAAGGGTAGCACAGCACATGTGCTCTCAGGGGAGGCCTGTGAAGCAATCAGTTACGGCTTTCTTTCAAGAAACAAGTAAAAGAAAAAGGAAAGTATTTATCTCAGTTGCATGTTAATTTAATGTTAGCTTTTGGCAAGAAACTCTAGTGGCTCTGTATTTAACATACACCTTTATTGCAACAGTGCTCCCAAAGAAAACATGCTCTCTTCTATTTAGGCTCTTCTGTTGTACTCATCTCCATGGGAGCCAAATTACATACACATCTGCTGCATCACCTGAGGCATGTCCCATATGCAGATGTCTGGGTAGTAGGTATGTCTGCTTTTACCATTACTTTTTCTGAGAGGTATTAAAACCGACTCTGGACTCCTCCCCCTTGGCAGAAGATATGTCTCCTTGGTAAACTAGGCTTTACCAAATGTCAAGTCTGATGGCTCCTGGTTTGTGAAAGATTTGAAGATCACTGCAGTTTTTGTCAGCTCTATATTTTCAGAAATGTGTCCTCTAGTTGTGGGGGGATGTTGTGTCCTTTCACAGCTTGTCTTGCCAGCTCTCCCTCCAAAGCTCAGGAGGGACTTTGATAGGAAGCGAGTCAAGCTCAGGTATTCTTTGGATAAACAGCTTATGAAGAAGGCTTGAAGAGTTATGAAAGAGAGGAGGGTCCACAAACTAAACCTGTAATGAAAAGGCTTCCCAAGCAGAATGTGATCAAAGAGGCTGCCGCTTTCTTTCAGCCTACTCCTTTCCATCTGAAACAGCTGACAAATGGTTATGTTGTGTTTGCAATTACAGTTCTCTGAAAGTGATAAATTATTGCGATTATTCCTAAATACAGGACTTTTACGTGTATAATTAATACACAGAAGAGAATATCTGATAAGTAGTAGGCCACATTCCAGTTCCACTTACACCATAATATATTTGGAGTAGCTCCAGCTGTCCCTCTTCATGGAAAGCTGCTGCTAAATTGGGCTTGCACACTTGGAGTACCTTGCAGAAGTCTTCCCTGTCAGAGCAATGAAGAACATAGTATGGCTCATACATTTTAGTCCCCACATCTAAAAATCTCAGTTCTCAGGTTTCTCCCAATGATCTGCCGACAACCTTCTGCAGCAATAGGAGGGGATTTTTCTCTTATATACCGCACTGATATGTCCAATAGCAAGCCCTAACCTGCTAGCTTCATGCCCTGAGTGCAATCTAGCCCTGAAGTCACCTTATTGCAGGTGAAAACAGGGGTGTGGAGCATGTACCAAATCACCTGTTGATTGTGCCAAAGGATAAGATGCACAGCCTCTGTCACGAGAACCTGCCTGCTCTTGTGTTGTCTGTCAGTGGTGAGGAAAAGCCGGTCCTACATTTCTTCCAGTTGAATTCTTCCCTAGAGCACGAGTACTGTGCTCAGGGCTCAAAGTCTATGATGTAAGACTGGCACTATCAGCAAAAAATACTCTAAATACAGAGCCAGCACATGAATAGGAAAAGGAAATCGTACAGTAATATAGTCTCCTGACACGGTTACCCATTAATGCCAGCTTTAAAGGTTAATGCAATTTAACTCGCTCTCAGCTATTACTCTGAAATAACACAGCAAAGCCTCCCCTATAAGCAGATAACAGATAAGGATGCTTTATGATAAACAACCACAATAAACCAGCAGAACTTTACAGTGTTACACTTGCAGAAGTGGCAGATTTGCTTTTATTATTGCATGCATGTGTGTGGAGGAAAGCAGAGAGGAGAGGAGAGAACTGGAAGAAGAATTCTTGGCTTCTAGACTATCAGATAACTTGATAAATCTGTCTTGTGTGTGTTGCTTCTTGCCAATACAAGGTAAATGAATTGACATATCGTGTGTCTGCTACAAGTTGAGTTTCCTTCTGCACTGGCAGAAGCAAAGGTGCTGCTCTACAAACTACCTGTGAAAAAATTTGTTTGGTTTTATTTATTTATTTGTTTGTTTGTTTGTCTTTTGACAAGGCAAACCCCATCAGCTCTACTGTACAACAGCAAAATGTAGAGCTTTCTCCCCCTTCCCCATTTTGTTTTGAATTTCTGCAAAATGTTTCAGTGTTGAAGTTTTTCTTCAAAATAATAACCAAAACAAGCATAATTGTATTTCACTATGGAAAGGGTGAGCCAACTTAGTGGAGGACTTACTTGGGCTTCGTGTGGAATACACAGAAGATACATACGCATACACTGCCTGGGGATTACTGTAACATCTCATTAATATTCTTAAAGCACTTTGAGATCTCCCATTATATTCTTTCACAGGTTAAAGGACAATATTTGCATGTCTATGGGACAGTGAAATATTTTTATTAAGAAATATTAGCCTTAAAATTTTAGGGCTAAAGAAAGACACTGTATGTTTTGTACGTCAAACATACACACACATAAAACACACACGTGCACACATAAGCAATGCAAGGAGTGCTAATTCTTAAATTACTAAGCAAAAAGCATTGCACCCTGGAGAGACAATCTACGAGCTCTGCTGCAGAGGGCCTGTTCAGGACTCGTGAGGCAGATCCACTAGCCCTGTCGTCTTTGCACTCGGAGTCCCCCCCTGCCACCAATGTGTCACTCTCGGCCCTGCTTTTGCCAAAACGCTGACATTAGGAAGCAGTGTCAGAGACTTGGCATGAAGCTGAGAGGTCGTGCGAAGCTAGCACACTGTGATTTTTGTACAGATGTGCCTTGCCTCAGCTTTCTGACTTTCCATTATTCCTCTGAATTACCTTTTGTACCAAGCTGATTATGTCTTTACATTCACAGGGCAACCGTGTGGGTTTTTTTATCCCTACAGAGTTGTCTGTTGTTCCTCAGGATGCTTTCATTTTTCTGTTCAGCATCTCCCTTTTCTGCTTCACATTTTCTTTGCCTTTTTACTGTAACATGACATTTCCTTGAAAAGGATTAATGCAATTCTGGGATGTATAAGGCAAAGGTATTTTCAGAAAGGGAAGTATTTTAGTAGTACACTGATAGGAAGGACTGAGGAAGCCTCGCTTAAAATATTGTGGCCAATTTGGGTCACTTCTGATCAAAAAATGGAAAGTGATGTATAGGAAAGACTTCTGAGAATGTTTAGGGGAAGGGACAGACCTTTAAAAAGTGTGTGTGGGAGACTCAGACTAGCAAAAGAAAGACGAGGGGTATAGTTTTTCTTCATAAATACACTCTTTGTAAATACTAAGATGGGGAAATGTTTCAGCTGAAGAAAAGCAGTGCTAAAAGATCAGATGGGTATAAATTAGCTTGGAAATCAGGATAAGGTTTCTAAACTTCAAAGAAATGAAGTTCTGGCCTTCCATACAGGATAGCAAGGGCAAAGAACTTAAATAATTAAAAACTAGAGCTTGCTGAGTTCATAGAAGGAATTACACTGCGTTTATATTTTAATTAATTAATTTCATGCTTCAGAGCTCCCACTGACCACTATTGGGGTAAAGAAGGAAGTCTCTTCATTTCCTAGCCCTTTATTCTCTTGGATGTGTATGTAAGGGTGGGAGGAATGAGGAGTAGGGAGAGGGCAAATTGATCTTCTTTTGAAGCATTAAATTACTCAAACAAGAAACTGGCCAAAGCTAAAGACAGGATAGTAGGTGGGTTATGCTGGTGCTTCTAGTAGTACTGCCTGAGTGATGTGTCTTGAATTAAAATCATTGATTGGATGTGGGATTGGGAAAAAAAAATCCTTCTGGTCTGAAAAGGGAGGACTACTTCTATAGCCACGTGGAGAACGATCCACTCTCAAGAAATATCTAATTGTGCTCACCTGAATGCAATTGCATGAGTCTAAGATCTTGACAAGGCTTTTCATCCATCCTATTGTCTTGGTTGGACATGTTATAGTCACTGTAGTATTTGCTCTTTTGCATCAAGTATTGTAAAATTGTGGTGTTTTCTGACTAGGAACTGGAATGGGGGTTGAAGAAGAGATTATGAATGTTTCTCAACTTAATGCCTATTCCATTGCTGTCTGTAGTATTTGGAGGCTGGAATTGATAATCTATATGATTGCCTTTGGTTCTATGTCTGTTCAGTGAATATTTTATCTTCTCTTTATTTTTGCCAATACATTTGAATTATTTGTGCTATTTCCCTCTGTCTTTACTCTTTCTCCCTTTCTTTCTTGATTTGTTGATCTTCCTCTTTTGATTTTTTTGCCCATTCTCTTCAGGTTAATCTTGTCTTGTCCTGCTGTTCCTGTAACCCTCCTTCTGCCTGTCAGCCTCTTTCTCTAAAGTTGTCTCAGTTGCAGCTAAAACACAGCTGCTGGCACCAGATAGAAAGAAAAAAAGACATAGTTTTCATTTCCTTTTTTTCCCATCCCTATGGAATAAGCCTTTTAATGTGTGCACACTGAGTGGAGGCATGCCACACCACTGCCATGTCATTTGTTTGACCTTCACATCTGTCTTTGCAGTTATGAAATGGGGAAACAAGAAGTCATCCTGTGCATGTGTCCTGGCTAATGACAGGCATCAGACAGAGAAGACTCTGGATCTCCTTCTTGACGTTCCTATGCCAAGGAGTTCTGCTGACTAGCAGCAGGTTGGTATACTATTTATCCATCTTGCATGCCTGCCAAGGTGGTGGAGCTGTGGGCTTAGCTATACTAGGCTTCTGATGAAGCCCATGAACTCTGCTTTTCCACACTAGCCTTTTGGGGGTGGGGGGGTGGCATAAATTCTTCTGCTCTAGCGCTTTCTCTGGTGATCAGCAATGCAAGAATTATCCAAAGGACCTGCTGGCTATCTTGGCATCATATTGCAAATACCTTATCAGTAGAACCAGTTCTGAATTATTCCACAAAAATCTTCTTATTATATTCCATAGGAAGCCTTGAGTTTGTAGACACCAGATGTTTCTCTTGTAATGAACAAGGTTCAATGAAACTTCTGTTTAGAAAATTTTCTCAGGAAATGAAAGAGCTCTGCTGCAGAATATCTATTAACCAAATGGTCATTTTATGAGAGAAACAACTTCAAATCCCTGTTCTTCCTGATTCAGATCAAGGACTCAAACCCTATGTGAACTAATCTCACGTAAGTTCCCTAGTTACAGTGTTATCTGTGAGTAGCTAAACTTTTACTCAGAATGACAAAACATATCATATAGCAAGAAACTAAAGTTGTCATAAAACACAGACATCTACTTTAACCAGAGGTCTGTATATGTTGTGTCAGAATCAGTACTGGGAAAGAATGAATGGGACACATACTACTCCAACAAGAGGGAAAAGGAAAAAGAGAAAAAATACCATTTTAGCTCAGACAATGCCAAGGTCTAGCAGCATAACAACCAGGAAAAGGGCATGAAAATGCACAATAGCTGTTTGATGGGAATCCAGGCTACGAGAGATAGTGAAGGTAGACAAGTAAGAGATGCTGAAACAAAGTAGAGACTTCGTTCTTTGATGGATAATACATCCTTTCACCATAGAAATCTGAATGAAAAAGGCAGGGAAAATATAGACTTCAGCAGTACCTGAAGTAAATTGAGTCCTATGCCTGATCTCACCACTCCATCCCTTCTTTCCTTTCAAAAGATAGTTTCAGTCTTGCAAGAGACTGGCTGCTTCAGGAAATCTGTCTCCGTAGTTCTTATCTGACTTTAATAAAGGAATCAGGGGAGAAATGCCCTGCAAGATCCCACACTGCAAGCAACAGAAGCCTTGGAGTTGCTCAGATGGAACAGTTCAATCCAGCAGCCGAAGAACTGGAGGAGAATCTTACACTATCCTACAGGGTGATGATTCATAAGGGGATTTTTGAGACATCCCAACTTTACATGCGCAAATAAACGATGAGTGAGTCTATGTGTGATTTCTCGGTGCTCCTGCACAGTCTGCGCCAACTCGGGCTATGGAGAGCTGAGTGAGAAACGTCCTCTGGCTCTTTGTATTGCTGAGAGGCAGCATATTCTCAGAGGGACTCCGAACCTAACAAGACAGCCCAAAGCAATGTCTGGGGAAAAGACAAGTGCAGGCAGTGCACTAAGCTCTGTAGTCAACTAGAGAAGGGACGAAATCACATAATTTCTGTCCCTTCTCTGAAACGTTTATGCCTTCGAATGTCAATGTGGCTGCTGAGCCTTCAACTTGCACATCCCTCAGGCTACAGCATCCACCTATCCAGAGACTTTTTAAAGATTTGAGTGATTTCTTAGAGCTGTTCTGAAGAAAATTGATTTAACTCCTTTGTGCCTGAAACTGAAACCCCCTTAACTGATGAAGCAGCAGGAAAAATGTCAGGTCAACAGAAAATTCTGACATTCTCTGGCTGCCCAATGCCAAAAGAGCAACAACAATGACAAGAAAATAAATACCAGGCACATAACCCATCCTACCATATTTCTATTCCTTCTTCAGGTCCTTTTCCTGTGTAATGTCGTGAATGAGAAAACACTCTGGAGGAGCTAAGGCACAAAGAATAAGAGGAGAGCGAACATAACTGGCAGATGAGGGCCATGACAGACAGCCTCTTAGAGATTCTCTTTTTTATATTTTTGAAAGACCCTGGCTTGCTTTACCTTTACTCTTTGTGACAATTTCATAACTGTTCTGTGATGACTGCTTTCTCTGTCCTCTAAATCCCGTTGATGACAGGACACCACATATTGCATTTCCACTGCAAATCAAGAGCTTAATGCCCTGGTGAATGAACTTGGGAATTGTTCTCTCTATATAACTTTTCTTCTCTTGCATGGCCTCAGGTGAATTCAATTTTTTTTTCAAGTCCTAGAAATTGCCTGCTTACAGACTTGTAGCTTCCAACTACCAAAGTCCCGTGTGGCTCTTCTTAATTGTCCATATAAATTGCTTTCTATTTTGGACACCATGAATATCTCAACAGCATCTGTTTCTCCCTTCTGGGCACCACCAACTGTGCATGAAATTCTCCCCAAAGAGGCCAGGTAAGAGCTCTTTCCCATTGTTGAAAAAATAAAGAAATAAAGGAAGTTACACAGAGGACGAGCTGACTTCCCAGCACGCTAAGCAGGTGAAAATGCACTTGGGTCTGGTATTAAGCCAAAAGAAAGATGCCAAAAAGGAGTAATATGTCTGTTCATAGCCAGCTTCCAGACAGAATGAGGACCATTGTGCTCAGATTTCTTCACCAGGAGCTATTTTGGCACATTGCTTAACAGCAGCAACTCTGTACAAGACCTAGACAGGAGATGAATGGCTGTCTAGGCTGAAACTGTGAGAGGACTCCAAAGGATGGCTAGGGGACTTACTTCTTCTACAACTCTTGTTTAGTACCTTCCACTCTGCAATATGAAAGCACATTTACAATTGACATTGACTAGTCTAGGCTCTGCTGCCTGGGAGAGTTGGGTATTATTCACTTTATTTTACTGATGAAGAAAATGAAGCAGAGAGAGGGAGATTAAGTGATGGCTTTGTTTTCTCACAGCAAGTCAGAGGCAAAGCCAGCAATACTACCGATATGTCTCAACTTTCTAAATGAAGCACTAGACCACCTTTCTTAATGGAAAGTCTGCCAGAGTATCTTGAACAGACAATACATCTGTTTTTAAAGTGGTTGAAAATGGCCTTCTGAGCATGCTTGCCACCATCAGGCACTCAAATGCACCATAGGACTAGGTCTACACTGGAAGAGGTCTAACTTACCAGTGGGCTTATATGAACCAGAGACTTCTGCTCCAAGCAAGAGTGAAGACAGAACAATTTGGATTAGCAAACACAGAGTGAAAAACATGTCTTGTTTTTTTTTTCTTCAGCATAAACTTCTCTTTGAGAAAGTATCTCTCCCACATCCCTTTCCGGAGATTTCTGGGTATCTCAGAAGGTGTCCTACTCCAGCACTACTTTTCCTCCAGTCCTCCCCTTCTGTATGCCTGCCTGACCTTTTTTTAGGAGATATGGCAAAATCCTTGTCCAACTGATACGGCTGCAGGCATGAAAATGAAGTGTGAAAAACTGCCAGACACAGTGCCAATCTTATTATTATGAGTCAAAGCTGCATTTTCTGCTCGGCATATAATTGTGCTCTGGACTAGATGGGTATAAATTGAAGATTGGCTACAACATAAATGTTCATTAGATTGAAACTAAAACAAAGCTAAATTATCAGAGTCAGGGAGGGAATGTGTTTTCCTATGCACTATGTTGGCAGTGCCATCTGGGTGCCTCTGCATTATGCTGTTTTCATGTCTCAGTTTGGAAGGAAAGGAAAAAAAAAGATGTGATATGAAGGAAAGAGGTGGTCAAAAGAAGGTGTTGATTTTTTTTTCATTGGTCACACTGAGTATTTGCACTCTGACTTGCTATCTGTTCAAGCTCCAAGTGTTAAAGAAATTGTTGAGGCTGAGTTTGGGAGAGGTGGACCACAAGCACCAGAAGAGGGGAAATCAGGTGATTTGCTGAGACCAATGGAGAGAGGTTGTGTTTGCTGTTCTTCTGCTAAGAGCCCTTCAATGCCACTTTTTTCCAGTATAGCTTGGTTATTAGCAAAGGATGTCCTCTTAGATTCCCTTACTGCCCCTTGTTATGACATGGACAGCTTTTCTTGCTGTATTTCTGACCAGATAGTCTTCTTCTCACAATTACCTAACTTACATTAAATCTCAACATACAGTACAGATACCCTTTCTCCCTACTTTTGATAACTTTTTGTTTTTTCATGTGGCACAAGGTGCAGTGCTTTGGATCCCTTTACTGTACTACATCTGTTGTTCAGTGTGCTGAGCACCTTATTCCTGTACCCTTTGCCCTCTCTGTCATCCATCCCGTTGTCTGGCTTGCTTCAGTCCAGCAGCTGACAGTAGGCCACATTCGGAAAAAAACATGTTTCTTTCCTCTGTCTCCCTTACAGCTTGAAGGTCCACATCCTGGGTGGTGAGCGATGGTGTAAGGCTCTTTTGGAGGCTGTGTTTTTGAAAGTATGATGTGCTATGGCTGTCGTGCTCAGCCAGGCGTTCAACTAAACATTAATTGGGGTTGGAATGGGGCTATACTTTCTTTTCTTTCATTGGATACTGCGAGTCAGAGGAGCTTTTATGAAGGGTTGGACGTGGTGAGTCATTTCAACTTCTCTGTCTGTAAGTATTATTTTATAGCATCTAGTTACTTTCGTTATAGGTATTATGAGAGAATAAATAAATAAAATATTATGACTTAGTGACTGCAATGCTGATCCTGTTAACAGGCTTATTCTCCCTCTGTTACCTATATTTGTTTAAAGTGGCCTCATTTAACATTTATGTAGGCTTTGGTGCAGAGAAAATGTGCTACAACAGGAGTTTGTCCTAAGGGATCCTTAGAGTACTAACAGCTACATCATCTGCAGAGGCAGATATTGCTAAGCACTGATATGAAAAGACATCATCTAGGTCACTTACAATCATTTTTTACACACCTATTTTGCAACAAAACCCTGTGACAGTTAATCTGAGCTTATCTTTTTGCCTTTCTGTTGAAGGTAAAGAGGAACAGGAATTACCTGGGCACTGGGTGGAAGATGAATGCCACCACACGGCTCTGACACAGCTCCAGCAGAACAGATTGCGTTACTCTGGTCATGGTATATGGAGAAAATTCACTTTCTTTGCTCATCTGACTTCTCTGCCCTGCTCCATCAGTGGATTCCAGTCTGAACCTCAGCTTAATCATCTTCTCCTAAGGTCAGAAAAAAATTCAGTGCCAGAGTCTGCAGTCAGGGGAGAAAATAAAAAAAGGAAAACCAGAAAATATTTTCTGGTCTGCCTTATGTTTATTTCTCATTATGTGGTTTTGGGCATCATCTCATTATTTCTTTGTACTGTGCTTTTCCCATCTGATAAGTAGGGTTGATGCTAATAATAACCTCCTGCATCCTGCATAATGCTAAGAGCCCACAACATGTCCACATGAAAATTGAAATTCTTATTACTACAAAGTATTTATTTTCTGCTAGATGCCTCAGCACTGTTCCACTTAATGGAACCCTGCCTTAGTCTGCTGTAACTACCTTATCTTGGGATCAAAAGAAAATTCCCAAAGAGAAAAGTATGTGTATTCACCTCAAGTTGGGGTTCCAACATGCTGTTGTGCTCTAGAGATATTAATTGGAGACAAGAAAGGTCACTGGTTCTTGAAAGAGTTCAATCAGTCTCTATGATCACTCTGGTTTTGGAACATGCTCCATATTCCATACTGGTGAGTAGTTCTTTGGGATATCAAGCAAAATTCAGAACAAGTACAGTCTAAAAGACAGCAACAGAAATAAGTAAGAATGCATAAAAGTCAGATTCAGAAATAGCCTAGAGAAAAAAGACCAGTGAGATAGTTACAGGAGAAGTGGGATTGTTTAACCTAAAAAAGGGAAATCTGAGACGATAACAGCAGTTCTCAAGGACATCAAAGATTGTGGAAAAGACAAAGAGAGGAAATGATTCCTCATAGCCGTGATGGATAGGACAAATAAGTAATGGGTGTAAATCACAGTAAGAAAGGTTCAGGTAAGACAAAGATTGCTTCAGGAAGTCATACAGCCTGTTATTAGAAGTCTTTAAGAACACATTAGATAAATAAGTCTCAGGAATGACATAGGTGTACTTGATTCTGATCTGAAGTCAGAAAGATGGACTAGATGACCTGTCAGGGTCCATTCCAGCTCTCTGATTAAGACAAAAGAATTTGATACCCTACATGTAATAAGAATGTTGTTGTAGCTGTGATCGCCTAAGGATATGAGCAAGGCAAAGTTTTATCAGATAAAATGAACAGGTCTTTTGTTAGACTGATTTTAGATCTAAGAGAGACAATATAGCTTGACATTTTCTGCTTCAAACCTGAAAAAAGAACTCTTATGTCTCTTTTTCTCCCCATTTTTCTCTGTTTGCCTACTAAGAGATGGTACCTTTCCCTACAAATTTCACCTTGCTTAGTCCATGCCTTGAAAAGACCTAAGGATAGCTGGGAAAAGCTTTGCAGTTTCTACAGTGTCTTTATTCTTCAGAATGAATTGTAGGAATTCTTTTTGTATGCTATTCTGAACAACAGCTACTGGTAGAAATACTCTTTTCAGAATATTCGTTTTTCTTTTAAGCTTTGATTATTTGCAGTTGTTCCAATGAAGTATGTAATATTTCCTCTGTTTCCAGTTTGCACAGATATACAGGTATGTCCCTCATGATGTGAAAGACTTTGAAAGGCATTGAAATACACTTGGTCTTTTAAGTAGTTGGAGAAAAAAAAAAGAAACAAACAAATAAAAACAACAAAGAACTGATCACACCAGCATTCTTGGAAAGTGTGTTTGAAAAGTGTCTATGTTGAAAGGCAGAGTTTGTAAGAAAAAAATCAGGTATCTATCAGTGGCTATCTTTTTCTACAGCATTATCCAAGCTTTAAGGATCTGCTTAACTGTGTCATTCCTGTTCTGGGGACAACACTTTTCTCTGTACTGGAAGAGGACCTCACTTGTCATTTTTATTCGAGGCCATTCTGTCAGGATATATTCCCTTCCTGCGGTGCAAAGATCCATCTCTCTTAGAGTTCCTCAATGCCCAGCATTGCTATGAACACTTATTTCTACCTACAGAATATATATCTTTTAGCTCTCCAGAAAGACCTCTCATAATACAGGAGTGGAAAAAGAGAATAAGCTGTCACTGGAAGGAGTCAGACATAGTTTATTGTTTTCTACCAGTTTCCCAAATCCTAAGACTGGAAGGTCATCAGATTGGCCTAAGTTGCATCTAGTTCCATGCCCCCAAAACAACGATTTTGTGCTCTTATGAAACTATCTGATATGCCTGGAAACCTGGTACTGCGTTGACATCATTCAAAACAGTCTGTGGCCAGAAAAGCTAGGATCGGAGAGAGAAGATCAGGACAAAAGGACAATTTGCACTGCTCAGAAATACAGATTCCTTCAAGCAAAAGTATATCTCATTCCCCTCAGAACTTTAAATTTTAAGAAAGCGAGAGGACATGTTACTGAAAAAGTGGAAGAAAAACCTCTGTATGTTATATTAAAAGTGGCTTTGGGCCCGAGCAAACTATATGTGTTATAAGAAGGGACTGTTTGTGAAGTTGCAGATGTCCGTGGCCTTCCCTAGAAAATCATTAGACATCGGCTTAACAAGTTGTGCTTATTAATTGCATCATGATAACTAACTATGTTCTCTGATGTGCAACAAATGCTAGGTAAAGCATAAGTCTTAAACCTTTGTCAAAGAGGAATTAACTTATGTGTTTTCCTTGCACTAGTGAGCTACCAGTCAAGAAGAGATACTGTGGAAACACAGGTGTGCATCTGAGCACTTAAAAGAAATATTAGACTAATATCCAAGCATCTTTTCTATGCTGGTCTTCTGCTTCTGTCTTCATTGCAGGATTTAGGCACTTTCCAGAAGAGCTTGCACTGGCACTATTAAGGCAGAGCTTATTCCTGTGGACAAAACAGTGCATTCAATAAAATTCCATCTGATTTTGGGACTTTAAAACATAAAGGTGTTTTTCGCTTTTCTTATTTTTTCCCTCTCTTTTAATACATACAGGCAGCAAAATCACATTTGTGCTAAAGATTAGCGCTGTTGAAGAAATAAACCTAGTACCAGGAATGAAAAGTCATAAGACTTGGGGTAGTCTGTGGAAGAACCACCCCTAGAAATCATAATGTCAACACTTGGCACCATATCAACACTTGGGAGCAAGAAAACTCCATCACTTGACCAGGGAAGCACTCACTTGATGATAGACTCTCACTATGGTGAAGAACGGCATTTGCAACCAAGAGCTTTCTGCAGTGTTTTTAATATCTTGGGCCCAGATTATGAGTGTAAAGAACAAGATCATGAATTTTGCTATGAGTTCTGTGGAGAGCCAGCATGAACAGCAGCGGACAAGTAAGATGTGCTGAGAGTTGTTCATGTTGCTGCAGGGAGCTTTATCAGCTGGACTCTTCAAAGGGTCATCACGGTCCGGTAATCCAAACAGAAGGTGACAAAAGCTTGGCTACCCAAGTCCAGGATGTGATGTGCCAGGTTTGAGTGGAGTTTTCTAGCCAAATGGGAATGGCAGAGAGCTCTGCTTCGGCATGCTCTGTTCATGACTAAAGCACTGCCTGAACAGACTGTTTGTGGCTGTTCACAATATGTAAAGGCTGCCACAGAGGGACCATAAACTATTCAAAGTGCTTTCTTTTGCCTGCCAGCATAATCTCCATCTTCCCTGGGTTCAGCTTGCACAATCTGTTCTTCATCCACAGAGCCCGTCATGTGTAAGAGATGAAGCCACCCCAATCTAATGGGCTCATCATAAGCAGTGAAATCAAAGCATACTTCTCCAGGTCTAAAACTGAGGTACCTTGGTTCACATTCTGCCATCAGATGTAAGACAGATGTGGACTGAGAACTGCTCCAATGGGTCTCTATGCATGGAGCCCTGAAGGCTGGAAACATGATGATACTGCCAGGAATTTTGATATAGATCAATAGGCTACTTATCTGTGCTTTGTTAAGGCTACACATTGAACAAAATAGGTTATTCCCAAGCTGAATACTCAATTTTCTGATACTCTGTCCATTTTGATACTACTCCATTTCTTTCTTTTTAGCTATAGGCTTCTTCTCCTATAACTTCTGCTATAAGACCTTGAATTAATGTGATTGTATTTGTTGTGTAAGTCTTGGTGGCTTTCTTAGAAGAAAAGGTTGGGATTCAGAAGCAGGTATAGGACCGGCACACTGCTGCATTTCACAAGCTGCAACAAGCAGATCCATCAGGACTGAAATAATGTGCCTCCACCACCTTTGAGGTGCAGCAATCCAGAGATTTCAGATCCAGATATGAACTGTCAATAGAATTTTAGGACAACGAGTTGAATATAAGCTTCAGTTTAACTGCCATGAAGAAAGAGACTTCCTATGAAATGTATGGACATGGCTGGACAATGTTTGAAAGAGTTTAAAAGAAGTCAAGTGAGTGAAAAGTAATTTTTTTTCTGGTTTGGTGGCCAAGCCAGAAGTGCAGGAAAAAAAAAAGATCTGATTTGGATCAAGACAAAAAAATTGGCATGGATCAAGCAATAAGCTGTTTATTTCACTTTAGCTTGAGAAACTAAATTTAGGGGGCTAGTGTTTCCTTTGAATGTCAATGTCATGTTTTGTTTTGAGATATTTAGTTCCCTTCTGAAATATATACATATATTTTCTTGTTTTCTCTACAGGGTTGATCAATTCTTAAAAGAGTATGAAAAGGTTAAGGTTTTTTTAGGAAATGTCAAAGTGAAGCATTTCGGTGTATTAAAAACATTTTTATGAAAATATCTCATTAGAACTCCTCCATTGCCTGGTTTTTCTGTTTGTTTATTGCAAGAATTTTGCCCTAGAGACAGGGAAGAATACTAAAGGTGGGTTAGTCACAACTATTTGCTAAATCAGGATGAAACAGGAAAGTATTCTGCTCCCCCTCATCTCCGTTTTTGGAAGTCATTTTACCATGCTTCACAATGTTCTTTTCCTCTTTTCAGGCAGAGTATCAGTTTGTTATTTGGGCCATCACTTTTAAAGCACTAAATCCTAGTTATGTTTCTGCCATGTACACCACAATTTAGTCCAGCCTGAGGCTTCCTCTGTGTAGGTCTTTTGTAGATCTAGGCAGTCAGGTGAAACCTGACTGTAGTTTGTAATGTCTTCAAAAAACAGTTGGCAGTACTTATGAATTTTGCTTTGGCCCAGAGTCTTTTTTTTCAGGAAAAAAAAAAAAAAAAATGGTAGACCTACAAGATTTTGAAGCTTTGCCACAAGCTTCTTGAGTGACCTTAGGGAAAGCACTGGAAGTTTTTTTACACTGGTTCCCCATCTGTAAAATAGAGACAAATGACACTGAACCACACTACTAGGGGATATTTTGAGGTCAAATTAATTAATGTTTCCAAGGTTCTGAAAACCTATAGCGATGAGCTCAGTAGAAAAGGCTACGTGTTTCATAAACCCATTACACAGGCCTATGCAGTTAGAAGTGAAAATAAACTTTATTCATGTTCAGGAGACAGTTTTAAAATATTAATAATATGGGGGTTTTGTTGATGATTTTGTTTTTTCTGAATGCCAGATATGCTGCCTCTGCCTCCAAAATGAAGAAGGGCAGTGGGAGTTCATCCGAAAAAGCAAAGCCACTCAAATATTTACATGTTACATCAGTACAGGGAGAACTTCAGCTCACCATGAGTGGAGCCAGCAACCCCCATTATCAACTTTGTAAAGACAAAGCAGTCGTTAACCCGTACTGGTTTTTGGAGGTCCCAAACATTGTTTTTCACATGTGAGATACTTTGTTACCAAACTGAACAAGGAAAATCCAAGAATGAGTTTTCCTGGAGACAAATGCCACATCTCAGTATGATGTTCAGTCTCTCCAAGGCTCTTCTCTCTCCAAGAGATTTTATTTTCTGTCAGACCACAAAACTGCAGCCAGTAGTTTGGCTGCCAGCAGCATCCCTTCCTCCCCGGGATGCTGCTGTGTACTTCACAATGGAAAGCCACAGCCAGAAACTCAGATGGCTCAATCCAAGGTTACCCTCTCCATAGATTTCTGTTGTGTCCTCTTCCTGCATCCATGGCCAAACCTTTGAATCACTGCAGCCAAGTGCATTTTTGCTCATGGACTTTACATGAGTGTGTTGTTATGCAAATTGGGGATGGATAATACTGGTGGACGCTCAGGAGGACAATGGCATAGGGAAAGAAGCGGTGCAGTATGCACATGCAGCAGCGAATCATTTGGCTGCAGACTGGGGAACTCAGTCATCATGCAGAAATGGAGCTACACATTTCATGTTTAGCCACCTCATATGGGCACAGAACAATGAACTTGCTTCACTGGCCATGTCCTCTCCGTTGGTCAGCCATTAGAGGAAAAAATACCTTCCAAGTGTGCTGAACAGTTGCCCAGAAGGTCTAAAGACTGCAGGATTGCAAAGGTGGTGCAGTCTTCAGTCTGTAATGAATCCACTGTCAAGTCCTCACAGGCAATGTGGACTCTGCCTGGACTAAAACTCAGGCTGAGTACTTGATCAGATGTCTACTAAAGTCAATGGCTGTTCTTCCAAGGACTAGAGCAAGAGCGTCCTTTATGACAACACTGTAGAATGGTAAGTAGGAATGGGAAGTGCACTATTTCCCTCACGGCATCCATTTGCAAGAGAATGAGGCAATCACAGGCAGTCAAATTATTGCACTTGTTTTTCAGAAGCTGGTGAACATGAGCAGACCATGTCTGCTATGGTTCAGTGGAGCTGATGGCTAATCCTCTTCCAATTTCAATCCGTGGAAGTGCTCACACCGATTTCAAAATGACTAGAGGTTTTGCTCAGAGTCACTACTGACCATCACAAGGTGCAGCTTTAGTCTATCTTAAGTGAGGGTGTAGAGAGCAGAAAAGAAAGGGGTGGTGATAGGGGACAAAAGGACAAAGCTTCAAGTCAGCTCCTGCTGAAAGGACCTGTGATGGCCGCACTTGGATGAGGTTTTCCAAAGCACAGGAACAAAATCTCCACCTTGCCCAAACAATGTGAGCTATGCACATCCTGTAAATAGCAAGGCAGAACAAGCAGGCTCTAATTGTCTTGCAATGGCTCTCCCCAAAGCTGCAGCACTCTTTACGTGTAAGCAAGCAGCTCCTGTAAAAACCTCAGCTCTTTCCCACATTTGCGCTCATCAAAGAAATGACTCCCAGTATGATCCTTGCAAACAAAGCATCCTAATGATCAATGCAGGAGAATGGCAAATGCACTCCGCACCAGTATGTGAAGTCACTTTTGATCCATGGAGCCATTTAAACCAGCGCTGGCGATTAGTAAACCATATTCTGCAGTGCGTGACATAAGCTTTCTCCAGTTGAGGAAAGAACTTCATCATGTCTCTGGAACAAATGCCTCCATGAATTCTACAGGCCATCCATAAACCAGATTCTGTGATGAAATTTTTGCCTTCATTCCAGCCTTTGTGGGAATATGAAAAGGGTATAGTGATGTGTGTTAAACCTGTGCATATCTTTCTTTGCTCCTGCATCCAAGGTTTTTATAGGCTGTGCCATACAGTCTGTACCTTCTAACACAGCAAGGCTGTCAATACAGATTCCAGGAGAGTTGTCGGCAGCCCAGTTTTGATCTAATAAAGCCATATCTTTCATCTGGCATTCTGCAAGGGTCTGGAGCATATTTTAAAGGCACTGAAAGAGGCTGCAAGTGGTCCCAGCCAAACTTTATAGAAGATAATTGCCAAATCACTATCATAATTAATTAGTGTAATGAAAGATTAATTTTAATAGTCAATGGATATATCAATAAAATAAAGGTATAATAGGCTGGGTAACCTGAAATATTTACAAGGTTAATAACTGGACATGGATCCTGCAATAAGACACTAGTCTTGTCTTCCAAAAGAAGTTCCCAGCATAGCTGTTCTAGGATGAAGATCTGCACTGTAGGTGTAGTCTCCACAGCCTGAGCCCACAGGCCTTTTTTTATTTTTCCTGAGGGAACTTGGGCTTTTCAGCCCAGCTTGCCCTTGACTGGTTTGTGACAGAGTGAACGGCCAACCTATAGACAGGGGAAGGAGCTCAAGCAGCCTGCTGCAGTGGATCCTGAATCCACACGGAGACAACTGAGGGGGGGAGTGTGGAGGGGTATAGGGGAGTTCCTCTTCATCTGAGGAGCTTAGTGGGTCTGGGGCTGCTTTGCAGGAAGGCAGCATGTGCAGCTCCCACTGAACTATAGAAGGAAAATAGTAATGAGGCTATGACGTTAGTTTGGGGCTGGCCTCTTCAGGAAACTTTCTCCTGCTTGTAGGGTCAGTGGGGCAGAGGGAGGAGAGAGCTTTTCAGAAAAGGATGAGAAATAAGCTTAGCAGATATGTATTTTCTCTCTAAATATCACCACATTTAATCTTCCTTAATTCTTTTTTTTCTCATGGTCATCTTTCTGGTTTAGCAGGCAGAAATCGCCAAGAATATACATGGGCTCTGTCAGTAGCTGCTGTCCCAGCTGTGTTGTTTTCCTATGGGGACTGACAAAAGGAGCTCACAGAGAAGAAGGGTGCTTTGGGCTTGTACTTTTCTGGGTTATATTTCTCTCTCTGTGGGTGTTTGGCATGGCCTTGAGGTTGGGGAAGGGCAGTCTATCAGGAATACTATACAGTATGATCTTTCACCTGCAAGATATAAACGAGAAAGTGAATGGCAAGAACCTCAAAAGTTATTTATGGCAAGAGTCTAAAAGGTTATTTATGATCAAGGCTGTGATTCCAGTCTCTGTGTTCTGGCATGGCTCTTCATGGAGATGTGATGGATAAAAAAGGCAAGAGGATTTTGAACTTTGTGAGTGATTCCCTCTCAAACCTTTTCTAAGGCTGTGCCTTCCTTCCAGATACTAGTCTTTAGTGACTTTCAGCCACTTCTATACCAAGTGTGGATTGTACCCAGGCTATGAAAGGCTCTACTATCCCATTAGCAATCCCCTAAACTATCATTAAAAAATAATAACAATAATAGAGCTCAATACCTTCAGTTACAGGCTATGCATAGGAAATATCTGTGAATTAGCACCAAATCAAGATGGAGCTGTAGTATTGGGGGTTTAATGCTTTAGCTATGCTTTAAGTATGCTTAGATCTTGTCTGAGGATTTAGTTCTACCTTCAAGTATTGCCAACACTTCTAGAGGAAAATATGAAAAAAGATAACTCAAAACCAGAAAAATCTTCATGGTGTATCTCAGAAGGGATATTAGGATGATGTTTTGATTTTTTTAATTATTATTTGTAAGTTGGATAGGCAAAATAAAGGAGGAACAAAGAGTCCTCTCTGACATCATCTGGTATGTCAAGGACAGCTTTCCTGCGGAGTAGGGTGACTGCTTCCAACCTGGTGCTTGAGGATGGTTCCCAGCCTGAGCATTCCCCCAAAAAGGCAGTCCCAGAGTATACCGACAGTTCAGCACCATCAGCCACTGCATGCCCTGGGCTATGAGCTTTGTAGCTCACTAGCATAACTGTGAACTCTTAGCCAGTATGAAATGGTCTTTTTGCTTCTGTGGTCTAGCAAACATTTGCAGAACCAAGCAACATGGAGATTCTGCTCAAGGTCACCTCTTGTCAACTTTCTGGCTGCTGTAGCTGCACTAGGCCTTAACTGGTTTCAAAGGGTTTATAATGAAGGTCCTGATTTTAACAATTAGTCTGATTTTATTGGGAGTGACTGCCTGGCTCAGTGATATAAGCCAGACACATTTTCGAAAGTTGGCTCAGGACTCTGGTCAGGTTTGAACTTAACGAGAAGTATGCCTTGACAAGTTACTTTTCTCCTTGCCTCTGTTCCCAGAGCATCTTGTCTGTATCCAGAGTCAATGTGAAATCTCACCTCAGAGCATGATAGCATTTTGTGGATTTGAAATCAGCTTTAGATAACTCAGAGTCTTGTAAATGGTCCTTGTGATCAATGAACTGAACAGAAAAACCTCTAATCAACAGAAAAATGTCTCTGAGACTTGGGCTTCTAAAAATAGAGAATGTATGGAACCTCAGCTATTTCACTGTGGATTTTGACACATTCATGAAAATAATTGTGACAGCACACATGTAAACCTGGAGTTAAAACTAGTGATGTGAAGACTGCAGCGTCAGATATGCTAATTTCTGGAAGGGGTCTGAAGGGAGGCTTTGCCTAACTGTACTTACTGCATTTAATCTATGCTTCTGAAAAATAAAAGTGTGAGGAGTTGGTTGGTTTGTTTGTTTTGCTTTTTGTTTTCTCTTTTTCTCCTTGGCTTCTGAGTTATCTTTGAGGTTTCATGGCTTATTTGAAGCACATGACTGTTGCAGGAAAAAAGATCTTTGGTTCTTACAGTCTTGCTTCAGAACTGGAGTAATAATTAGAGACTGAAAGAAAGATTTAATCCAACTCACTGACAGGGCCTCAGGGCTTTTTTTCACCCCTTTTCTCTTTTTGCCATGTTGGGTGAGATGAATTTTTAGGTTGATGCCTTGGAGAGGTGCCTTGGGAGATTTTGACTTGAAAACTTTAGTGGCGGAGATCTGTGGACTATGTTTGAAAGATTTGCAAAAAGTGACTGAGAAATGAAAACCTGTATCAATAGAGTTGCCACACACTGGTCACACTTTTACTGCAAAATATTGAAAATGTCGGTTGGAGACCTCTACACTTTATGTGTCTAGCTGTTGCAAAGGTCCAAGGTGCTGGACCCTCCCATTTGAGGGGAATGAGAGTTATAGTTCAGGTCTATTAGTGCATACTAATTCTTGTGGATGTTTCTAAGTTTGGTATCTGGTTCCTGGTTGTCTTTGTTTGCAGGGCTTAAAGGACTTGGAGTCCTTCTGCAGCATATAATCCTGTACTATTCACTGTCTTGCACTGACAGTGTCCCAAAATATCACACATATAGAAGATGCCTAGTGCTGTAAAGCGGTAGTAAAGATTTGGACTTGGGACAGTCATCTGTGCTTGAGAGCATCCCATTTCATCTGAGAAGAAAATTCTATAAGCATAATTTTTCACTGAAGGTGGCTGGAAGATGTGCAGGCTGGCATGATGGTAACTAATAGCTGAAGAGTTAATGCTTTGCTAGTGAAAGCAGATACTCCTTAAATTCATCTGCATGGTTGGGAGCAAGCCTGGACTATTCATATGAAATTACTCAAGCTTTTGACTTCTCGCTCTTATCTGTTCCACCAGACTTTCTCTCATGACCCCATCTTTTCCTACTTATTTGAGTTTCCTGCCAAAAGGAGTGTGTGTGAGAGAATGCTGTCTGCTGCTTCTTGTGCTCTTCCTCCTTGATGAAACAAAGTTTTGCCTTCAGGCTGTAGACTAGCAGTAAACCGACACAGGAATGGTATCAGGCTTTTTGTTCCTTACGTTGTCCAGACTCATGATGTCCCCTTGATGACAGCAACAGTGAGAACTCTAAAACAGACAAGAATCCTCAAGCTGGGGAGTATGCTTTGAAGTGGCTGGTGGCCTTGGCTGAATTGACTGCGGTTAAGCTCCTAATGTTGCCATGGATGCAGGAGTGGGAAGAATATGGGAGCAGGGAGAATAGATCTCTGGTCCAAAGTAGCTTAATATTGTAGGCAAAAGCCAGCAGCAGCAGAGGGGAGTCGATTCAATTTATCTGAGCTGGGAACAGAGCTGCTTAGCTCTGCCGCCTGTCCTTGATAGCAGAGGACAGTTGGTGTACTTGCTAGATGCACGTAGGGTCATGTCTGCCTCCCCCGCCTAAGGGCAGATGGAGTGGCAATACACTTGACAACACACAAGGTGTCATATCATTAGCCTGTAATCTGCAGTGACTTACTGTGTGGCTTCTGTGCTGTAACGAGTGACACTACCCGAGTGGTATAGGCAAAGTGAGAGTGCTTTCAGGGCAGCTGGGTCTTTCATCACTGTCTCCTGGTGATCTTAAATCAGCACAAATTCGTTGCATGTTGTAAACAGGGCAATTGCGGCAGGTTGGCCACTACCTTCCTCCTCATTACCACATGCAACTGTGTGAATCAACGAGTGTCATCCACAGTTCTCCTCTCTGGGAGGGTCAAAGGTATATTAGATGCGAAAGCTGTTGGTGGTCTTTTCCCTCATCCACCCTGACCTACCAGTGTGCCCCATGAAGAGGCAGGGAGGGAGGGTGCAACTCAAATGTCTTGTGCCACGTCCCTTCTCTCATGTCAGAGAAGTTCTGCAGAGCCCAGCCACTGCTCCTCACGTACTGCACAGACCTTCCTTTGCCCTCCCACCCACAGCTCCCTGCGGCAGGACTCAGGAGTGGCGAAGATGCAGGAGAGGGCTTCTGCAGCACACAATCTGCACCATAAGGAAACAGCGGCTCTTTGGAAAGTACTCAGAGAGAGTTGGTGCCTCTGAGTTTCCACAGCAAAGAGAAGAAATCCATGCAGGTATATCCTCAGCTCTTTTCCATCTCCTCTGTACTGTAAGAATGTGGGCCTGCCTAATGACAGCCCAGCATGGACCACAGCCAAAGCTCCAGCTCTCTGAGAACTGTCCAGTAAGCAAGGCTTTGCTGAAGTCCTCTAAATCTAGTGAGAGGCCTCTTTAGTCACACTGCTTCTCTCTCCTCCACTGCGAGGAGAGAGATTTTGCAGCTGACACAGAAAATACTATTATTTCCTGGTGGCATGGTGTGGGGCTGTTCACTGATGTTCTAGTCCTTTGACTTCTGTACTCTGCACCCACTTGGGAAAATTGGGATGTACCAATTTCCCTGGAGGAATGAGATCTCTAGCAAGACACTAAACAGTATTTCCAATTCTTGCTAGTGTTCACTGCTGTATGGGAAGAACAGCAAACAATGGGAGCAAGGATGCTGAATTTCCATGTCTGCACTAAGTGGATGGTTTCAGAACATGTTGTTCGTGAGTTATTGCATCAAAGACTTCAAACTATCTGCAGCACAAACACACCCACTTTAGGCAAATGAGACTTTTGTTCACTCAAAACTAAGCACTTCATTCAAGTATCAGCACTTCCACATTCTACAGTCCCTGAAGCTATGGATGTAAAAAATAATCCTGCAATGAATACAGAAAAGGCCTCAGACAAGTGCTCTTTGGAGCAATGTCTTAACACAGGTGGAATGGCTTTGTTTGTTGCAACCTCAGATGCTCAGATCTGGAATTCGAGGATAGAAAAAAAACCCGAGGTGTCCAGATTTGTTGGACCAGGGGCTGGCTCCAAAACTGTTATACACCGAGCAGCTTTCTGGACTTGCTTATACTGAAGAGGCTTGAACAATCTAACTTTTGACAGTAGCCCAGCAGCTGCTCACACAAATACTGCCATACTTAAAGGTAAGAGCACAGCTTATGAGAAGAGCCATAGGGTTTGTGATAATCAAGATCTACTAGTCTGGAGAACTGGGAGGAAATTTACCTGGGTTTCTGAGATAAGAATCGGGTGTTACAGAGCGAGCTTTGCACACAACAGGCTGGATGGCTGCATCTGTCCCTTTGAGATCTCCCCAGACTTGAAATCTTTCATACTAGGAAAGTGAGAGGCATGTGCTAAGCAGAGACCTATTGACATAATCTTGTGGCTGCAGAGAGCTAACTGCTTTGCAATCTCTTATTTCCATCTCCCTTCAAACTTAATCTGAAAACACCTGCTCAGATAACCCTCTCTTCCCCCCTGCTCTTGTTTGCTTGATATATGAAGGCTTCAAGTAATTCTTTGTATGAGGTTTCAACAGCACTGTCTTGCTGCTTTCTGTCACTTGCTTAACACTGGTTGTAGTACAACACCAGGCCACCTACAGGAGACCCATCATTCAGTGTAGTACGAAATTGAACTGTGCTGCAGTGTGTTTTGTTTACAGATATTGTGAATGAGTCATGCCAGGTCAGATACAGAGAGCAGAGAAAGAAAGGAAAACCCAATTATTGCAGTCTGAAGTAACTGTGCCTGCTCACACCAAGAGTTTGCAGGTACTTCTTGGAGAAAGTGAGTCTGATGACAGGTAACCATCCAGGTGGTGGGCTTGGACTTTTCACCATGGACACGCACTGTTTTGTGGCAGAAGGGGAGGCACCCTTGGAACAAGCACCCCTGCCAAACGCGGGCTCCAGGGCCAGCCAGTCCCCATCCCCAGGGAACTGCTGTCTGCAGGTGAGTGAGCCAGCCCCTCTGTGTGCCCATGCAGGCTTGCTTCTGGCGCTCTGTCTTCTTCTTTTTAGTGGCACTGACAACTCTGGAAACAAAATCCTATCCCCTGATAACAAGCCAATTCAGCTGCAGATTCCTTTGTGCCTCTGCCAGCAGCACACACCAAATGCAGAGCTTGAAAGAGTTGCAGCGTCCAAGCCTCTGCTTCCATTTCCTCTGAACTCTCCCAGTGTTGCTTCTTTCAGGATGAAATTGCTCATGCTTAGTCTAAGCCCAAAGGATTTATTTAGGACTTGTTGGATTTTTTTTGACAAAATTGGTCTGGCTATTTCTGATTTACACAAGGAGAGAAATATTTTTTTAAAGGAAGTGGAATATTTTTTAAAGGAATATTTTAAAAATCAAGCTTTCCACAGAACTACGAAATTAGATTTTATTTTCATATATGTCTGAATCTACCAGTAGCCATGTTTTCCAGAAGTGTTGACTGCCCTTAACTAGTGAACTCAAAATGAACTGCAAGCACCAGCATCTCAGGAAAGCTGTTTTTTGTTTCACAAACACCAGGGGAGTGAGGAATTGCAAACAGGAATCTAGCCATACAGCTGCAAGCTGTATCTCAGAAGCATTTCCCGCTAGCCATAATTTCATAAGCATCATTTTCAGCTTAGCTTCACTCACCCTGTCCACCAGCCCACACGTGTGTATGACCTGCTCAACCACGCTTCTTCCCCAAGCACGCTCTGCCCTTTCCTGCCCTCACACTCCCCCATCAACACGCTCACTGAAACCGTGCAGCTCAGCAGCAGTGAAAAGATAAAGGAACACCTTCTTTTCAAGTGCAGTCTACTCTGGTGTTCAGCCACAGGCTGTGAAAAAGCCAGTGCTCATCAGGCCTGGGTTAGTGATTTCCAAAGTGAGCTAATTCACCCACGACATGGCTAAAAGTATTCAGTCAGGCTAGAAACTTTATTAATGTAATATTAAAATGGGAATCTTTTTCCACTGGAAAATGCCACCTTGGAAAAAAAACTTTGCCTGAGGGATTGGTTTAGTAAGTTTAACAATTTCAATGCAAAAGTATTTTCAAAGACTTTTAGAAGCTTTTTGTCAAAGTGAAAATACACGCTAACTACAGCAAAGGACTGATTTTTTCATATAGGTTTTCAAAGTGATTAAAATAAAATGTGTTCAGTAAAACTTATTTTGGATTTTTAAATTCGCCAATTTAATTTGAGAATTAAATTCCTATTCATTTTGGGCTGAGGAAAAAAATTAATCAGCATAACATTTATCTTGCATGCTTAGAATATAAGACAAACGGAGCATGTTCTGTCTGCAGAACCTTTTCTTGTTCACCAAGAACTTTTGAACCAGTCCAATTTCAGTGAAACAGTATGGAGAGAAAAAAAAGTTTTCCTTTCTGTTGATACAAAGGCTGCAATGTGAAGCACCTGTTACTAAAAGTCGGAGAAGCTGCTTGCTGCTGAGCATAGCCCAGAGGAAACCAGACTTTGCTGATCTTCATGAACTGTGTCAACATGGTGTTCTGGGGCCTCAAGAAAGACTTTGTACCCAGCTCTGATGTCACATGTTCAAATTAGGATGGAGTCTAGGAGTTATAGGTAAGGATGATACCGCTGAAGGGATTCATCAGGAGTAACGGAGTAACCGGGAAATACATCTCTGGTTGACACTAGCAGCAAAAGGGGAGTGCCTTTCTCTGAAGGCGTGCATTTGTAAAGAAGTTATCACCTCAGTAAATATGTGTCTTCCATAAACAAAGTAGTAAATGTGACTCAGGAGTCTGTGCTATTTTCTGTCTCTGTTTTGCTTCATGATCTTGGACAAGCTGTTTCATTTCTTTTCTTTCGGATATCTTTGTTAGGTGGTGTGGACTTCTCACTTGCATGTTTATTCAGCATCTCTCACAGTAGGAGGCCCTGGATGTGACTGTAATACAAACAACACTGACAAATCCGTGTTTCCATGGTAGGCTAAAAATCTCTTCCTTCTGTACCAAATAATGGCAAGGGTAAAAAGTACTTACTTTACATCCATAGATCAAAAGCCTTCCTGAGCACTTCCTGTAAAAGCTTTCCTGTAAAGTGGCACCGACTTAAATTGTGCTATGTGAACTGGCAGCCGGTTGTGGTCTGAACTTTTATCTCCTGGATGCTAATTTTGTGAACACTGTCAGTTTCTGTGGGAGGAAAGACAGTAAATCTTCTGTACACTTTTCCAAAAAAATAAGGATACATCTGTCAGTTGCTATGTCCAAAGATAAATAGTTGCAGTGATTTTTACCCAGTCCGGATTACCAAAATCCAGCTTCTTCATCCCAAAATTCAGAGGAGCTATTCCACAGTGGAAGACCAATCCTTTGTAGTACATAACGAGTCAATGTTTGCTAAGAAAAAGGGAGGGTACCCTCCTCCTTGCAAACACAAAATGGCTTTTCCTTTCCCTGCATTTTAGAACAGTGCAAATACATACTGCATGTCCAAACCTTCTGTACTTAACTGGAAAAACATGGATACAGCTCATGTTATGCCTCTAAATCTGATTCCCTGGTGTTCTCGAGAGTGACTCCAGACCATGGCGTGGATCTGCTTCCACTCAACACATAAAGATGGCTTCCAGAAGGGCTGCCCCCCAGTGCTGGGCTCCACGTACACATGCTCTGGACTTCACGCAATACCTGCCTCTTCCTCTGGATTGAATTTTTCTCTGAGAAAAATCTTCTGCAGCTTTTTCCTCATCAAAGTCTAAGGGTTTTGATTCCTAAATAAAAAGTAAGAAGTCCCAAGAGAGTCCTTAGGCATGAATACCAACAGGGCAGGTAGATCTTTGCAAGACCAGCGAGAAAGCTGTTAAGTCTCACCTTTCCTTGGCCTGGTTAAGAGCAATTTATTTCTCTGCTGTGATGTTTGTTTGGGGCACATAGTGCTTTTTAAGCACTGCCATCAAGTTTTCTCTGTTTGAAGTACCTGAGTCTTGAGGGAAACATCAGTCTTCCAGGACTGCTACTGTCTGTCTTCCACACACAGTTCAGAAAATGGATTTTTTTCATGACAATTTTCCGTACTGTTGGAATGAAAATACTGCAGCAGCCTTTAAGCATAAACTTCGGCCTCATCTTCTTTTCATCAAATTGAAACTATCTTCACGTGCACTATCACCTCTATATTACTTCTTGATCTTGATGCTGTTGCCTCTAGGCTGGATGTCTTCTTAGACCCAACCAAGCGTCTCAGCCACCTAACTCCATCCTTCCTCAACACCAGGACTTTCCTTGGTTCAAGACCAATGTAAGATAATACTGTATTTTTACAGGACTTGACTACCACCATGCCACAATCACAGAGCACATCGTCTTTCCAAAAGTATTGTTATCTCCATTCCCCAGTTCCACATCTGAAGACTTCACACACGCTGACTCTGCCCCATGCATTGTTCTAGACCTTCAGATACAAGATGGCAGTTCTTAAAACTCTGTGTGTCCATAAAAGAGGTAGTGTTCCCTCTGGACTCAGGAAGAACTTGTATCACTCTCCATGCTTTCTCTTCCTAAATGTCACAGCTCAAGCACATCTCTGATCTTCCCAAGGACCATGGGATGACCCCTCTTGCATGCTCTACTTTCTCTTAGGATGACCTGTGGCTGTAGATGTCACTACAATGTCTCCCTGCAATGTTCCTGAGAAGGAAACTGCCTGCTACTTTGACACTTAGATTCTAGCTTAGAGTTGCAGGAAAGGGCTGAAAGATCCATCTCCCTCTTGAAGCTGGATGGATGAACTGAAGCAGCAGACAGAGCCTGGAGGGAGAAAGGAAAGAACTGGTATGAATATTAATACATATAAAATATATACTGTGTGATGCATCTCTCTTCTCACACATCCAATGATCATCTATCCTCTCTCACTCCCCTCCCCTCTGCTCTGCCTCACTCTGTCTATGGAGTAAATGTTGGATTTACATTTTCAGTCTATTTAAATCTCTCATTTTTGCTGCAGTGTAGCGGGGGAAAAGCCTTAACTCTCTGTTTGCTGTGCTGCATCTGTCAAACAGTGGAAGAGAGCAGACTTTTTTCCAAAGCCATCTAATTGTTTCTGCAATCTTTTGGTCTTTATTCCTTATAATCCTGGCTGGGCAGAGGTCACTGAATCTATCTGAAAATGTAATGTACTTTTATGAATCCAAGACCTCTTTTCTACCCCTTTAGGTCTTTAAAATCAGATGTTTTAAATACTGCACAGTTATGAGTTACCAGTTCTTATCTGCATCTATTGGGCTTCAGCAATGCTGAAGAGAGTGTATATACTCAATCATACATTTAAAGTAAAGAGGTTCAGTGCTGCGGTTGCTAGGTTTGCCACCTCCTTGTCTGGGAGATCCCGAGTGGAAAAAAATGCAAATGTGTTTCGTATTGAGCCTTCTTACACGAGTTGCCAGGGCTAGGGTGCATGAACTTGTAGACCTGCACCTACTCTATAACTGTTCATGCACCTATAAGTTCTGGATAAACGCACAAAACCTTCAAATTCTGCTGAATAGAATTTTTGAGGCAAAAATGCCGATATGTCTGAATGGAGAGATGCATCATAAATCTGACAGTTATCTTGTTCTGTGTGGGTGTGCAGTAGACCTCTTCTTTGTCTTGCAGCAGGGCATTTGTGAGTTCTCAGGAACAGCTAAAGGAACCAGGAGCAAGGAAGAAGGCTGGGGCTAAAATAATCTGCAGTATTCAGGTTATCTTGAATTTGAGGCCCCTTCTAGATTTGACGAAGCAAAAGATGAATCTAGCGAAAACTTTGACATTGACTATCCTTGCTCTTCCATTTGTAACCTTCTTTACAAACAACTGCATGCAAAAAGAGAGATAACATGGGTGCTGTTAGGCTGAGGTGTCTCTGAGGCCACACTGAAACCTCTTACTGAGGTCTGGGGGGACATTCTAGATAGAAATCAACAAGAGATATGACAGCTTAAATTATCAAGCGTGCAAGTGTTGAATAGAGCACACATCATATAACACTGGAAAGCATCTCATGGGCCTGAAAGATGTGGTCAGCCACCAACACCAAACTTTGACTCAAAAGTCAACAGTGATGCTTCAAGCATAGGTAATCTGCCATTTGTCTCTTGGTATAGAAACAGGAGCAACTAAACCAGCCCTGTGTTCCCAGCCTGGCAGGTAGTTGTGCTGCCAAGGAAAGGACCGATGAGTGACTAATACTCTGACAACCACAACTTCCACAGTATTGTGTGACATGGTCACAACTGGTTATACAGCTCAGTAGGGGTGGGTGGCAGGGGCATGAGAGGAAAACAGGGACCTTGTGATGCTACTAGGCAGATCCTGCAGGCCTCTTCACTGTTGCATTTCCCCACAAATCAAGCCAACTGCCTTGTCTCTGCGTCTCAGTTTAGGACCTCAGAGGAGCTAAGGGTCTGAAAGGCTGCTCCTCTCTCCATGGCACAGGGTCAGAGGAGGAGCAGGGTACCGCTGCCTCCCCTGCCAGACAGGGTGCAGACAGTGCAGTCCTTCCTGAGCAATTCCCTGGGCCATCTCCAATCCCTAGTGGCCTAAAGGTAGAAGAAGGTGGAGATGAAGTATAAGGGCTGCTGTCTGATCACCTGGGATGTAGGATCTCTGGTCTGAAGGGAAACAGGGGAAGCTCCTAAATTTGTCTCAGACCTCCACCTTCCCCTTCTGCCAGCATTTGCACTGAACACTTCCAGCAGTCGCTGGTTTTTTAATGTGTGATTTTGGTGTGCTTGGTTACATTTCACTGCGATTCTTGTATTGTGGTTGTACCCAGCCTATGTGTGCTGCATTGCAATAATCTCTTTTGCAGACATGCAATAACAGGTAGATGGCAGGTAAAGTTCTGAGGCAACCCAGTGTACAGCTGAAACGTAAAATAGCGACTAGCTCATAGATCCTCATATATCACTGCCCGATAAGTGTGCTGACTGTGGAATGGGCTCTCTGTACACTGCTGTAGGATAGGGTTATTAAAGGCCTTGGTAAAATACACACGCGAGGTGAATTGTGGGGATGTAGGAAGAGGGTGAATTAAAGTTCCCCAAACAAGCTTAGGTCTAAGTGTTTGCTAATAAGCAAGCGCTTGACTTGGCAACATTAATAATATTATTTTATGGTAGGTTCATATATAAGCAAGAGGGAAGATGAATCACGTTACAGAAATAAATTCAAGCACTCACAATGTTGAGAATTGGCTTGGCTGGTTAGGGAAATAAAGGACCCTTCAATCAGGGAGCAGAGAGCTAATTGTCTCATTAGCTTATCTGCCTGGGTTGTATTCCCCTGAGAAGAGGGTGGGAGATGGAAAGGAGACAAATGAAATAGATGAAGCAGTCCTCTGGGAGGAGGATTTTCCCTGAGAAGAACAAGGGGCTAGTGGCCGTACAACAGCATGCTTTTGCTGCAGCGGCTCCAGCACTTGGCTGCTTAAAGATGAACCTTGGAAAGCGGTGGGAAATACCCTAGAACAAAAGGGCTGGGGAGGGGTAAAAGAGTATGACTGGAGAGATCTCTGCTCTCTCTCTGTTCAGAGTCCCCTGCCCCACTCGCTCTTCATGTGGTTTTAGCATCTTAACATCATGGTACTATGGTTTTCATATTGAAAAGTAATTAGCAGACTTGAGAGACCAAGCTAAAAGTAATACCTCTGGAATAATCCCAGAACCTCTTGGCAAAGCCACTGGGGATCAGCTTGCACAGCTACATTGTCATTTCTCCCCCAAAATATAGCATCCTGTGAAGAATATTACCAGTGTGGTTTTCCCATGCTTATATATGTAGCTCCAGGATTTACCATTCATATTGTGTTTGATCCTGCAAGGTGTTCTAACACCACTTTAATGCAAGGGAGCAATGTAACACAAGGGGTCTTTCCATCAACTTTAGACTAAAATCTTTGAACCAGCAGGTTTATATTCAGCAAGACATATCCTCTGTATTTTTTTCAGATCCACAAATCTACTTGCATGTTTGAAATGCCTTCTTGCCCTTTTTTTTTTCTTTTGTCTTTTTGGTTTTTTTTTAGAAAGGGACTATTTCTAAAGTTGCTTCAGAGCTTCCAGAGAAGGTGTTGAATGCTGAATCACAAGATCTATTCTGCTGCCACCAGAACTAACAGCAGTGTCTTTTGGAATAGTTGCTCTTGTGAAGCTTCCTCGCAGACGCTCTGTTAAACTGGAAGCAAGTGAATTTCAAGGGATATGGTGCTCAGCCCGCAAGCCCTGGGACTGCGTGCAGAGGAGCTGTCAGGAGGTGCATTCTAATCCAGACCTTCACCCAGCTTTGGTGGTCTGCTGAATACCAGCCTGCTGAAGTTAAGCTTGTTCCTGAGATACTATGGCATTGGTCCCTGTGGGTATCAATTTAGGAGCTTATACGGAGAGAGAAAAATAAAAGGAACTTTTGTAGATACCATTTAACATGAATGTCTGTGAGTCAGGTTTCCTATGAGTCAGTGGATGCTGACTGCTGAGATAATTCTCTGAGCTATGTGCTTGCTGTGGAACCTGGAACTGCATCTAACTAAGCAATTCCAGAGAGCTTCCTCGTATTATCCTCCACCATCATTAAATAGCCCAGGATCATCCAGAAATGAATGAAGATGTGGTTTCCTAAACCCTGGACTCAGTGACATCTAGCAGTGTTGCATTTCTGAAATATCACCTGGAGGAAGATTGCCTTTGAAAAATGACCTGACTGAAAAAAAAAATAGAGATAATTTAAACTGTCCATTTCTGTCTTGAAATGCTTTCCTGTTTTGTCTTCTAAAAAGCTAAGAAATCAACCAATTTCCCTTGACAAAGCTTGATAAACTGCTTCTTTGATGGGAAATTTGAGATTTACTGTTCTATTTTGGGATGGGAGGGATAAGGTGGGAGTCCATTCAAATCTGACGCTGCTCACAGCAGGACGTAATTTGCTGTCTGATTCCACTGATTTCATCAAGTCTGGAAAAGGCTTCCAGCCTTTTAACAGCTGGTTGCAAAAAATCCAGTCAGAAGATCACTCTAACTAGTATCGGCCAGTGTTTAAAAACGTGACTGTGATCTCAAAGATGGATCCTTCAAGACAAGAGCTTCTTAGGAGATTTTCTCAGAGATGCCATCCTTGGTGATTTTGCTTACTTGGATGAGGTTCCTATGAAAGTTACATTTTGAAAACCAAGGTGTCCCATCCTGCAGGCATCCATGGACTGGCAGGGATATTCACGAAGGAAGCTAGTGAGCAGTAGCTTCTCCACCCTCTCTTCCCATGCTGAGAGCCCCTCAGAGGAATACATACCTGTTTCTATGCCATCTGTCATTTTCTCTGGTTTCTCCTTGCCCATGTATGTGTCTGTGTCTGTCTCTAAATCTCTTTGCCTTCTGCAAAGAGGAAAATGTCATGATAACAGGGTGTGTGGGGGTAATACAGGCTTTTGGAGTCTGCAACCATATCGGGCTGTCATCCAGCCCACCACTGATCTCAGAGGGAATGAATTCACCATCTGTAGAGAGTCCATGTCTCACTGCAGCCATCTGTTTAGCTCCTCAGCCCACTTGCACTCTGAACAATGGCAGTGCCTTCCAGAAATCCTGTAGGAGAGCATTCCTCCCTCCCTCCCTCCTTTGGGTGACACTTAGCACACAGTGCTGCCTCTGAACACAAGTGTCTGTGGTTCTGCCAGTGAGACAGCTTTTCAAGGCAAAACTATTTGTGCTCCTAATCTGAGCAACGTAAAGAGCATGAAGACTTGGGAATAGCTGCCTTGAGGTTCCTGTGACTCTGGGACTTCTAACTTTCTTATTATCTTTGGAAAATGGAGGATCTTCTAAGCTGCTGATCTTACCATATGTAGATGGTTCTTCTCAATCCTCTGAGCAGAACAAAATAACATGAATACCACCAGCATCAGCAAAGGTCATGCTCTCCTTTACATGGGGAAGACACTGCAGAAGAAATCTTGGCAGCACGAGACTGTTTACTTCAAAGTAAATCTGATACACAGGCCGTCCCTGCCAGCCCTCTTATATTCTAGTCCATGCTTCAATGGGAGTCATCTATTAATCAATGTCTTCATTCCTGCAAGTGCTCCTATTTACCACTCGTGCTGTAAACTTCCAGGCACCGGCAGGGCAGGGTTTAAGCACTCAATGATTTCCAATGTCACAAAGGCAATCTAGATATTGTTCTTATTAAAAGGCTTCGGCTACCACAAGCTCATGAAACCAGGTTGTTGTTTCAGAGAGTCTTTAGGGATGACTTAATTCAGACATCTCTCTTCAAATTTGTTACTGCACTGACCAGTCAGCCACATCGTCTTGATAGAGCAAAGTCAGAAACTGATCTAATGAACTAATGATGGCTTTTCTCCAAAGGCAAGGACTACAGCTGGACCTGACACCAGAAAGCTGAAACAGCATCAGACAGGGCTGGCTAATTCCCCTACTCCCACATGTCATCTTGGATTAATTCAGCTGTCTCCTGAGAGCTGCTGCCACTTCCAAATCTCTGTGGTCCCTGGGATTGCAGGGTGTTCCCAGATATTGTTAGGTAATTCTTGTCTTCCAACTCCACAAACATCACTTTCCAGACTGTGAAGAAAGGAAGACTTCTCAATTAACATTTAAGAGAGACACTTTCCCATATTTCATTAGAATGGGGATTTGCTCTTTTTGTTGTTAGTCCATCACCTCCATCCTTTGGTGCAGCCAAATTGGGAAGAACCTCTCTTTTTTACTGTCTCACTGGCTCCTGCCTAACCTTTGCAACCTGTGTACGAGACCCAGGGCAGCTGTCTCACCAAATTCTGGCTTGGGAAATGAGACCCTCACAGAAGATGACACATGGGGCAAAACTCAGACATGAACTGAAACAGGGAAGGAAGATCTGTTGCCAGTTGGGAATAAGGCTTTGCTTGCAAAGAAGAGAGTGCCCTGGTAGAAATGTCTTCTGCATTGACTTTGTACTGTAAACAAGGGAGTGGATGCTCTGTCAAAAAGCTGTCAGGGAGTCAGACAAACATTTAAAGAAGCAGATTTCCTCCTAAGGGTGAAGAAATACTGCTCAGCACTTGGCAGTACAGCCTGGTAGCTCCCAGCCCCAGGGACAAATACGCTTGCAGCCCCTCTATCCAAAGGACAGTGAGAGAGGGCAAGGAGATGAAAACAGAAGGAAAACAGACAAGTAGTTCCTACTTAAAATCATGCATAAACAAGGGTCCTATAACTATGGTGTGTCTACACAGAAATACACCTTTCTCTCTGCAGTCTTCCTGGGGGAATCGGGATGTGTATCTAAAAAGCCCATCCCCTCTGCCAGCCACCATCTGTAGGGAGGCACGGTTATATGCAGAGATGAATCGGATGGCTGTTGGACACACACCACTATCTAGGGAAGTACACAAGGATGTTCCCATCAAATTACATGCAGATTTTTCCCAAGCCAGACACAGAAAGTAGCTCATACACATGAACATGCACTCTGAATTGGTATCTTCCTGTAGAGGAAGGAACTGTATATAAGCAAAAGGGCAGCATTTAATAGAAATGGGTTTCTAAACTTATCTGGGCAAACAGGACAAAACAATTGGTCTCAACCAACCTGCCAGGTAAGTAAATTGCTCTGTATTTGATAAGCAGCTCGTGCAGCCTGAGTGGCTGAAATCCAGGTCAAAGCTATACCTATGGCCCTTGCTCAGAGATGCTGGTCTAGCTCTTGCCTACCTGGGAAAGTGTGTGTGAGCTGGCCAACTAGCTATCCAGAGAGGCAAAGAAAGCATGCTCACACACTCTGCAAATTATTTTCTGCATGAGATTTCCCTTCTCTCAGACACTTGACTGAGCCTCATGCTTCCCCCAGTGCTTGCAAGAGAAATACAGTTGCAAGCCCAGGCTCTCTCTCCTCTGCGAGCATCCACTGTGAGAAATTTAAATATTGTCCCCTTTGGCTATGCTGTCTGTGGAGATTAGTAATCTCCTCCCTTCCCCGCCTCCCCCCATGTGGGAGCCCAGCACCCCGGCTCCTTCCAAGCCACTGACCTAGTTCTCTCTGTCCTCAGGGACGGGCTCTGCATCCAGGTCCATCCCATGCCGAAGGCTGGGCCAGCGCAGGGGCAGGGTGGATGCTGCCCATGGATTGGTAATGTGGGCAGCAGCAGAAGCACGGTGCACACAGATTGAAAGTGGATTTGAATATGGGCTCTTGAAAAATATGAGATAGCGCACAATATGTTTTCCTTGGTGCTGTAATGTACTTCAAATAGCTCACTTCCATCTCCTGCACTTTAATTAGCATGAAAATTGGCTAGTTCCACAATCCCTTTAAATACATTCGGTGTGTTACCAAATATATTTCAAAAGCAGTTACACCCAGGGAGGCCAGGGCCTGGGGGTGGGATACAAAGCACTCCCCATTTTGATCCAGCTCATTACTAACCTGTCTTGTGGCCTCTGTGAAAGGAGGTTGGTGGATTTGGGTTCAGTTTTTAGTGGGCAAATGTTACCAGGGGAAACCTAAGCACATCAAACACCCTTTGGCTGTTGGAATGAGGGGCTGCAATGAGAAGGCAGGGAAAAAATAAAACACTCAGCTCCTCATGTCCTGCTCTGTTCCTAACCTGAGGGAGGACTGTGGAAGAAGCTGTCTGTTCAGGATGCTCTCTGGTCCTGGGGATATGTTATTCCATGATGCCCTAGCTGCTTGACCAGCCAGCAGGACAGTCTCTAGAATATATCTTTCTGCTAGAAACACAACTGTAGACACTTGCAGGAAGGAATTGCTCATCAAACTTACCCTTGGTCTTCGTTAAATGGTGAAAAACAATATATCCTGGCTAACCCCAGACTCACGCTGGCTCTAAGGCTGAAGTTTCCAGTTGCACTAAGATTCCTGGCAGGTGGTTCCCACCTCTCCCCTGGCACACTTGGCCCACAACCTTGCTGGCTCCCTCAGTGTGGGGACCACAATGTGAACTGAGTTTCCTGGGCTCACCCCACCAATATAGCTGTGCTGACACAACTGAGGGGAGCAGCACAGATCTCAGGGTACAGGAAAGTATGTCAGCCATCACAGTAGCTGGGAAGTCCTGTGCTTAAATGCCTTGGGATGGCAGTCGTTCAATCAGATAATTTGTACCTAGAACCTTAGAATCATAGAATCACAGAATCATACGATCATACAATCATAGAATGTTCTGAGTTGGAAGGGATCAACAAGGATCATTGAGTCCAACTACTGTCACTGCATCTGACAGCTTCACAGTTCACACCATGTGTCTGAGGGTGTTGTCCTGTCTCTTCTGAACACTGTCAAGCTTGGTGCTTTGACTGCCTCCCTGAGGAGCCTGTTCCAGTGCTCCACCAGCCTCTGGGTGAAGAACCTTTTCCTAATGTCCAACCTAAACCACCCCTGGGATATCTCCCTGCCATTCCCTTGGGTTCTATCATTGGTCACCAGAGAGAAGAGGTCAGCACCTGCCCCTCCTCCTCCCCTTGTGAGGAAGCTGTAGCCGCCATGAGGTCTCCCCTCAGTCTACTCCAGACTGAAAAAACCCAATGAATTTAGCTGCTCCTCACACGGCTTCCTCTCCAAACTCTTCAACAACTTCTCTCCTCTGGACACTCTTCAGTAGCTTTTTATCCTTTTTATCCTGTGTCTCCCAGAGCTGCACACAGTGCTCCAGGTGAGGCCGCACCAGCACAGAGCAGAGCAGGACAATCACCTCCCTGCCCGGCTGGCGATGCTGTGCTGGATGCACCCAGGGCACGGGTGGCCCTCTGGGCTGCCAGGGACACTGCTGGCTCATGTTCAACTTGACATTGACCAGAACCCCCAGATCCCTCTCCACAGAGCTGCTCTCCAGCCTCTCATCTCCCAGTCTGTATGTACAGCCAGGGTTGCTGTGTCCCAGGTGAAAAATCAAGCACTGGCCTTTAAACTCCACGTGGCTGGTGATTGCCCAGTTCTCCAATTTGCCCAGATCCCTCTGCAGGGCCTCTCTGCCCTTGAGAGTGTCAACAGCTCCTCTCAATTTTGTGTCATGAGCGAACTTACTTAGTATTCCCTGAAGTCCTGTGTCCAAGTCATTTATGAAGATATTGAAGAGTGCTGGCCCTAAGATGGATCCCTGCAGAACTGGTCACCAGCCCAACATAACCCCATTTACTAGAACCCTTTGAGCCTGGCCCGTCAGCCAACTGCTCCCCCACTGCGTTGTGTGTTTATCCAACTGTATGCTGGCCATCTTGTCCAGGAGGATGCTGTGAGAGACAGTAGCAAAGGCTTTACTGAAATCCAAAATGATTCTCTTCCCTTGGTCAACTAGGTGGGTAACCTTGTCATAGAAAGAAATTAAGTTGGTCAAGCGAGATTTTCTCCTCATGAACCTGTGCTGGCTGGGAACAATGACCGTGTTGTCATTAATGTGTTTTTCAATAACTCCCAGAATAATATTCTCCATAATTTTGCCAGACACAGAAGTGACACTGACAGGCTTGTAGTTGATGGGGTTGCCCTTCTTGAAGTTGATGTTGCCCTTCTTGAAGACTGAGACAACGTTTGCCAGCTTCTAGTCAACTGGCACCTCTCCAGATTCCCAGGAGCATTGAAAAGTCATGGAGAGAGGTCTCGCTATGAATTCAGACAGCTCTTTAGGAAGCCTTGGATGAATCCCATCAGGCTCCATCGACTTGTAGGGATCCAGCTGAAGTAGCAAATCCCATACAAGTTCCGGATCGATTGGGAGTTTATTGTTCTTGCAGCCATGGTTCTCTAGCCCAGGGCCCTAGGATTCCCCTTTCTTTATGATACTCTAGTGACACTTCTGCCTGACAACAAAAGCCAGTATTGCCCATAATTTTTCAAGCTTGCTCTCAGCTCTAGATTCAGGCACTACCCATCTCTGGGCCAGCCTTTTCCCCTTCCATGCACTCCGGAAACCCACAGGGCTGATCAATTTTACCACCAGACCCTATTTCACTCTTTGCCCAACACATCATGTTGCACAGGCTGTAAGCAGGTTACTTTGCCCCAGCCTGTGAGGGGCTGAGAGGGATCCCTGATCCTCCCAAGTATCAGAGCCAACACCTAGCTGGTGGTGCTATAGTCACCATCCTCTTGTTGCCTGTGGTGAAGAACTGGAACAGGAAGAAGGACAGACTTTCTTCTACCTGGTAGAAGTTATCCTCCCCAGCCTCCTCCTGGGAGTGCCAAGGAGTGGAGGAAGAGGTAGGGTGGGAGAAAGGGAGATAGGTCTCAGGGAGACTCACAGAAGCTGCTGGCCCATGTTCCTGGTCAGACAGGAATTTCCACTGGATGAGGAAATGCCCCAGCAATTCCCTTCTGAATTTTCCCAGTGCCTAAGAGCCGAATTAATGGCAGAATTAATGCACAGCTGGGCCGGTGGGAGAAGACAGGATTTGGGGAGTCTTGGGGAGGAGCTGCAAATCCCTTGTATCATCAAGCATCACTATATGCAAATGCAGGTAATTTCATGGAAATGTATGTAATTTTATGCAGACTTAAAAGCTATTGACTTTCTGTCACAAGATGTTGGCAGCTATGGTATTTGTTTGAGTCTTTTTCTTTCCCTAGTTAAGCCTTTTTTTTCCTTTTGGAACCTAAAAAAATTAAATATTCATGGAAACATTTCTATGAGTCACAGGGAGAGACTACATCAAGCTGAAAAGTTCAGATATGTAACCAAACTTCCTCAAAGTGCTTTGGGATAGGAAGTGGGCTTTGAGAGTGGGCAGTTTTCAGATGCAGTTTGGAGAAAAGCCTTTTCCACCAGAACTTAAATATGGGCTTATGGGTGACCCAGCAACTTTTCTAAGAATAAATGAGGCTTGTTCTTGTTTAGTGAGAAAGCATCAGAGAAACTCTAAGTGGAAAAACAGAGGAGAGATTATTCCAGCTCTTAGCACAGAAGTCAGTCCCAGGCAGCAAGTGTTTCGCTGTTGCTTTCTGCAGCTATCTTTGTATTTACTGGAGCTGGAGGTGCTTGTTATTGAGACATAGCACAATGAATAAAGGAACAGAAAGGATTTGATCACCCACGAAATGGGTCTCAAAGCAGAAGCTTCATTCCTTATTTATTTTATACCGTGATGTATTTGGAGGAGTATGTGCCTTTCTCTGGAAGCTGTTGGGTGGGACCTGGGACAAGCTGCTTTGTGCCGTTTCAGATGACCTATAAAACTATGATAGTGGCTTGCCGGATCACCACTCACCCAATGCCACCTCTGTAGCAGGGACAGGTGGACTAGATGGTCCCCTTACTTGCAGGGCATTCTCCAAGAAAACACGGGGAGCCTGGGAGGTGTCCTTCTTACTGTGGTGCAAGGGCCTGAATTTTATGGCCTTACAGACTTGATGCAAAAGTCAGGTATTTTTAAGAGGTGATTTGGACATGGTTGAAATATTTTTTTCTTAAATGGCAGTAATAGAAAGGAAGTCTTTGTAGCTGGCTGAATTGAGATGAGTTAATTTGTTCTCATCTGAATGTTTGTTTTTAATGATGCTGGAGATATTATTCTGTTGTAAGACTGAAGTATTAAGCACGGCAAGAACTCTTGCCCAAATTACTATTTAGCTGCTAACTAAATATAATGAAAAGTAAATCATGTACACCCGCACCTTAATAAAGCCTGGGTTCACTATATCCTTCTCCCTTTGGTTAGAATATCATGTACTGTCTGGCATAAACCTTGAGCTTAAATAACAGGAAAGACTGGCTAATGAAGTTGTGTTTCTTTTTTTACCCTCTTGATTCAAGAGGTGTCTAAGCCCACATATTGTAACATTTGTCCTCTTTTGACTTCCTAACTGGTAAGACTTTTTAAAAAGTTAGGGAATTTGCATCTGGATCTGAACTTGAGACACTCTGATGCTTGAGGTAGAGAGGTCTCTGGTGAATGGTGTTGGAGGTGAAATGAACTGCTAAGTTCGAACTGAAATTTTGCCTTATATTTCAAACATTCCAAGTCCAGAGTGATGCAGCTTCTGCTTTCCGATTGAGAAAATTCCTTATTTTTAAACTTTATAATACATAGAAAATGTCCTAGCCATAAAAAAGATATCTTTTATAAAAGCTCTTAGTGTTTTATTTTTTGCCTCCAGTGCTACGGAACTTGCCACAGAATTAACCTCCTTTCTCTGAATTGTTCTTTGTTTCAATTCCATTTTTTCTAAAGAGTTTTTCTGACATCAAAAAAGCTAGAAACAACTATCAGAATATTAGTTGGAGAATAACTCTCCGCTTCAGTATTTTCCAGAATACAACTCAAAGATGGTAGTTCTGTCCGGTATGAATCTCATTACCTACCCTAATAAAGAGCTAATTCTGAAACCTACTGATGTCATTTTCAACAGCTAGTTTGCTTCTGCTTTTTTGTTGCTATAAATGTAATTAAATTCTTTCTTTTCTGTTTGAGGTTGGCTGCAGCTGCCCATTTCCATCTGCTGAAACTCCTCAGTTTCTATCATCCTGTCACACAATTTAAAAAAATAAAATAAATCCAGTGTCATATTGAAAATGTAAGGGCTACATGTACCGATTACCTAGCCAGTCCATCAAAGTGCACCTTATATATCCTAAAGGCTTTGTGAGGTGTTTTCCTACATATGATTAACAAACAGAATCTCTCATATACTAAATTAATTTGAATGCAAATGCCATCCCCTTGAAAAATCTTCTCTTTTTTTTTTTAATCAAAACATTTATAAGTTGTCATAGTTCTATATAGGCAGCGGCAAGACAGGCATCTCTGCCCTGTCTTCCTGATATAAGTCAAATTCAAGACCTCTTGCCAGAGCTCTGCTGTGGACACAGAATGCCTTCCAGGAACAGAAACACTTTTACATCTTTATGGCTGGTCATTGCTTGGGGTATGCTAACACAGAATATATCTGCAAGAGACAGGATCCCCTAACACCATGGAGTACATGTGGGGAAGTGGAGAAATGTCTGTTTGAGAAATGATTCAGAAGAGACTATCAAAAAGATAGGTAACAGCCAAAATAAAAACCGCATGCTCTGTGATAAAGGCTGCTTGAAGCAGACATGTCAGGGTTTTTGTTGGGTTTTTTTAACCACTGTTCCTCTTGTCTGTATTTGAATACGTTAGTGGATGTGGATTATTTGTTTTAAAGTCCCTTTCTTCCTTATCAAAGGCTGTCTTCTGACTTCACTCTGTTTTTGCTGGAAAGCTGCGTTTAGTAATGTAAATGTGATTCTTCCCTGAAGCAGCTGCAAAGAGTGGCACAATTCTGTCTGTGCTTGCATCAGTAGCACACGTCAGCACAGAAAGAGAGTGATTGCACAGAAAGAGAGTGATCGCACAGAAAGAGAGTGATCGATGGAAAGAAAGGATGGCTCAGAGGATTTGGACCAGATTGTGGCCCCATCCCTTCAGCTCTAGGACATCAGCTTTCACCCAGCCCTGAATGAATTCCAGTGTCCCAGATAGAGGAGCAGAGCAGGAAAACGCAGAGCTAGTGAGAGTGGGTGAAAAGAACATGAGGACAGAATAAGAAGCTGGTGGGTCTACTGTAGCCTTAACTAGCCTGCAAGTAAATAGGACTCCTCCTTCTAGAACTTGGTGTGAATGCAGCTAAATGCAATACCTAGTTCCTCCCTTACATGTAGTTCCTTGGCGTGCAAGCAGATAATGGAATTTAAATGATGGACCCAGCCTATCAATCAATTTTTGAAGCCTTATTTATTTGTCCTCTGGCGTTATTCTTTAGAAAAACAGGCCTGTTGGGTCTCACAAGTTTGAAGAAGACTCCTCTGTCCATCACCATTCCTGTGCTCTCTCCAGCTCATCCCATATTTCATGCGCTTCCAGCTCAGCATCCTGCAACCTCTCCATCTGCTAGGAGTGCTTTCTTGCCCTAGTCTGGGGTGAGCCGATTTCACTGCACAGGCCCAAGGAGTGTGAGGGTGTGTTACTCATAGTGTTGTGCCACTAGGATGCACGCTCCCAAACACATCGCCCTGCTGCATCATCACAAGACCTTGTGTGGAGGCCCCATGAAACTGGAACAGTAGATGTTACGAAAGATCTGGGAAAGCCTGGGAGAACCAGAAACTAAAAGGGTTAAAATTCCCTAGACTAATTTACCCACTCCTTTTTCCCAAGATAAATCAATGCCTCAGGGGTTTTTCAAGTCCTGCACCTGACTATAAGAATTACAGCAGTTTGTTTTCCCTCCAGTGGTGGAATGGAAACCATACTATGAACCTATGATTAATCACAACAAACCAGTAGCTCATGGCTAGAATACTAACTATGGAATACAGAAGCAATGCTTTTGTGATCAATCTGCAGGGGTTGGGTTTTTTTGTGGTTTGTGGTTTGTTGGTTTTTTTTTTTTAAGGCGGAGAAAAAGAGAAAAAAAAAGCCCTGCCAAAAATGTGTTGAGTATTTTCAAATAATGAGTATATTCGAGGAAATTTTGATTTTGCTCAGGGACCATCTGCGAGCAGAGAAAGGAACTAAATTCTTTCAGCAAATTACTGGCTACAAATTATTTTCTCAGCACTAGATATGAATGTTGGAACTGCACAGCTGAAAATGTGTTATTAAGCTGAGAACTTGGGATTTAGGGACCATAGATTGTAAATTCTTTTCTTTTCAGTGTTTTTTTTAAGTGTCCCATGACACATGAAACACCTTCAATTGGAAATGTCAGAAGGTTCAAAAGGAGCACCTACAAGCTAAAGTACCCCGATATGATGGACAAGGTTAAATTTTAGAGCATACTCATGTGGGATCATCTGAAGACGTGCAAGGAGCAGATTTTGGTTACGAAAATGACCTATCCTGGCTGCTGGCGTAGAAAGATATTGTAAATAAAATCTGCGTAATGGAAGCAAGACAATTTGATGTTTAGGAGCTGAGATGGTTATTCATCTCTGGGACTGCCATGGCTAGCAAAGCTCTGAGATGGGCACTTGATCGGGGACTGGTCCAAAGTTACAGAGTGAAGTGGAATTTTCCTATCTGGACCCTATGGAGAGCAATAATTTCATTTCACTAAGCGGGGGGAGTGAGACGGATGGTAGAATTTAAAAATGTGCCTCATGGACTATTGGTGCGTTGGAAGCCACTTCCAGGCTAGATGTAGCTGTATCTCACAGGTGCGTACCTGATGCCAACCCTGCTCCTGCCGTTGGTGCTGGACATCATTGCCAGAGGCAGTATCTAGCGAAATACAACACACAATCCTTGGCACGCAGGATTCAGATTTTTGAAATACGGGCTTGTCATGGAACTGGAATTAAAGCCCTAATTTTTGAAAGACGTTTCCTGTTAGGCAATATTCTGATGAAAGTATTTGGGATGTGTGTGTATGCAACACTTGCTTCAATGTGTATTTCATTTTCATTAAAATGACGTGTCTTTTTTTTTTAACTGTTCCTTCTTGTGTTATATCATGTGCCACAGAATATATTTTCTAGAATTATCTTATAAAAGAAAACCAGAGATATTTCCCCCCACCCCTACTTTGCCCCAAGAAATTCTGGCTAAATTGACCTAATTTCATGTCACTTTTTGATTCCAGTGAAACAACAAGGCCTGCTGTATTAAGCTTTATAATCACCACTCACTCACTTTATGATAACAAAATAAAAAATCAGATTGCATGTTGTGAAATAATCCCATTATATTTCGGTTAATTGAATCCAGGAATACTTTAATCAAGCTGAGTGTAGACCAAAATGCCTGCTTGGAGACCTCAGAGATATTCAGATCTCAACACAAATTTTGCAGATTAGTTTGAGCCTTGGAACATCTTTTCCAACTTTTGAAGCTTTGGCTGAGCCCTAACATGTAAGGAAGTGTAGGCAAAATTATGTCACCTGTCTCAGATGTGATTCTTATGCCTTTCTCTAATGTGTGTGATCTCTTTACTATGAGGGACAAGAGCCTGGGCTTGCCGTAAGGAATCAGACTCAAGACCCATTTCCTAACGTAAACAGGCTTGAACTGGTCTCCTTCCCAATTTGGACCAATAGCTGGTTGCAGAGTGAAATACTAAAACGTGAGCCCAAATCCAAAATGGGGATGAATTTGTAGTCCTATGCAGGTCATGGAAAGATTTACCAGAGAGATTCCAAGGATCGCTAGTTCAGCCTGAGATGTTAGAATTATTTAAGGATTATGTTAAAATGGAATTCAAGAATGTTACTTTTTTTTTTTTCTATTTGAACTGCTTCTATTTACTGGCTATTATCCTCATCCTCCCCAAAAGTCCAAAATATCTCCTTTCTCTTCTCTTTGCCTCTTTTTTTCTTCCTTTCTTCCCTTCCTTCCTTGCTTGCAGGAATGGACCTCTGAGTTTGTTTCTTCCTTATGTTGGATTTTAAGTGATGAGAGGCTTCTGATCCCTGAAAGACTTCATGGTAGGAGGTAATTTATTGATTCAAGGCACATGGATAAAGATAATATTGATACTAGTAATAGTCTACACATGAAGCTGAAGCAATCAAGTAAACCAGTGTGAAAACACCAGAAAGAATAGGAAGAGAGAGGAGGAAGGAAAGAGAGCAGTCATGAAGACAGAGGAACTTCAGAGGCAAGGAGGAAAGGGAGAAAAGTGATGGCAAAAATCAAGAAAAGAGGGGTGAAATGTGACAGTTTGTAGGCACAGGAAACGAATGTACAGGATGAAGAGAAAGAAAAGGGATGTGTGTATGTGTGGAGGGAGAGATTAAAAAAGGCAGTAACAGAAAGAAGTGAAGTTGTCTAACACATAGAGATGGGAAGTGACATGTTTGTTTGAATTCTGGAGCTGCTCAGCCTGGCTGCACTCTGGTTTCTGCCTTTGATCAGCTGCATGGCAGGCTGGTGTCAGATCAGAAAGCAAATGAGATGATAAAGCAGGAGGAGCTGCAGTGAGTTTAACAGCAGCAGAGTGGCAGGGGTGGGAGGGAGGAACTGTTGATCGATGTGAATGCTCCCTGTGCTTTAATTCATAGAGTCCTGGCAGTGAATGTGGCTGCCTCCCCTGCTGAGAGGTTGAGAATGGCTAGAGCAAGAAGCTCCATTGCACTGGTCACATACAGAAAAAGGACCCATGTCTGCATGTCAGTATTGTTGTCAGCAATGCCCTTGCCAACTGTAAGCCTGGATGAAGCATCGAAGAGGGTTGGTGGACTAATGGAGTGATTAAAAATATCGATGCCTGCTTTAGCTCTGCTTGCTTTCCAGCTTTGGGGTTTGCTGTGGTTAGCAGAAATTAAGAGAACTGTACAAAACTTTCTTGTGGCTGGCACTTATCAGCTACGGCTTAGAGGTAAATGGATGGAAAAGGGAAGCTTTACTCAGGGGAGAAATAGTGACTATCTCATCAGCCACCTCAGACAGTCACTGAGGTTGGCACTGTCTTGGGAAACCCTTGTTGTCTTGGAGGAGAGAGGAGTGGGAATGATTGATCTGTAGGTGGAAATTCAGGACTGTGAAAGGAAGATTGAAAGAACAAGGATACCCAGCAGCCAGCTTGATTCAGCCACATGCTGATCACGTTGCCATTTTCAGTAACTTCCGGTGCAGTGTCCAAGCAGAAGCCTTGGAGTCAAGGCCCAGGTCTGGGATGGAGCTGGTGGAATTAATGGGAATTGCATGGAGCTGGAGGTGGTAATTTCTTCAAGGTGAAGCAGAGAGGTTTATTGATCAGCGTCCTCAGCACTCTCACTTGACAAAGTGTAGGGTACCCAGAAGGCATTACCATACTGATCTGTACAAACCCCTTCCCTCCAGTGTTAAGCTACTCTGCCTTTTCCGTTCAGTGACCTTGGACTGAGTACCTAAAGGTGATCCATGAGAATATGAGCTCCGTTGCAATGAGACTCACAAAGTCCTCCTCACAGCTGGCACAGGGATGCACGGCTGTGAAAAGAAGATGCTACGAATTAGGACTGCTTGTCCCAGAAGATTCCTCCTCACCTTGGAAAAACCTTGTCTCCTCCCAGCAGGGGAGAGGAGGTGGCTGTCCTGGCATGGATACTGATACACCAGACAGATGCTTTGAGTGCAGGTAGCTTCATATGTCTGCCTCATATGTCCCACCTTTTAAAATGAGGTTAAGATGTCCTATCTTTGTTCCACTGCAGAGCATTACAGTGCTTCTTTTTCCTGGTAGCAGAGTATATTCAAGGCAAGTCATGTCCCGATTCAGGAATCCAAGAGCTCTAAACACTTCCTGGCACAGATGCTGGGTTTTTGACAGCTCCATCATGCCATTCCTGGAGTGAGGATTTCTACAGCGATGTTCTGGGGGCGGAGGTTGAAAGAAGTTTAGGATATCACAGAACTAATTAAATGCAAACTAGGCTGCCTGCAGAAAGCCGTGCGTGCTGGTTGCTATGTTTCTGGCAGGAACAGACCAGGAGAAGGGGGGCTGAGGGGGTGCTGTTTGTTTTTTCAGTTTAAAATGAAGATGCCGACAAAGTTCTGGTTACTCACCAGCCTTTGAAATGTGGATGAAACGTGAATTCTTGCAGCCATAAAAATAAGAGAAGTGAGAAAAGGAGGTAGAGTTAGAATGGATGAATGGATGGATAGATTAGATGGAAAAGGGGAGTAGGGGATTGCTTGTGTTTGTATTCATACGTTGTTATCTCTGAGTTGACATATGCTTTGCCTTATAGATCATCTCAAATTAATATGGAGGTTTTGTGCTTTCCTTTCACAACAGTTCATTGTAAATTACCTTGAATTAGAAAACTTCAGAGCACTTGAGGCTTGACAGAAACATACGCTGTGCCCATGTCAGCTCCCCAAGAGCAGTGGAGAAGTTCACCAGGGAACAGCAAGATTTGGTTTCCTTTGTGAGGGGAAAACTAAAAGAACAAAATGAGCATGCAAACACGTGCATCCAGACTCACTAAATCTTGTCCTTATTTCATTAGTCCTCTGCGGGTAATCAGAGGACACGTTAAGCACAGCTTTCAGCTGCTTCACCTGAGCAACACTTGGGGGGATAATTAAGGACTTGCCTGAGAGAGTAAAGAGAGAGGCAGAAGAAAGAATGAAGGACTTTGAAAAGGGAATGAATAAGCTAACTGGGATCACTTCAAGAGTGAAGTTGGCTTTGAAGAACACCCACTGAAGGTATTCAACCTGCTGGAATGAATGCATTTCTCAAACACCCATGTGGAAATCAATATTGAACTACCTGGGACTGCTTTCATGTAAATCCCTAGGAAAAACAGAATAGGATAGTTCAAAGCACGGGGCTTTAGTGATGCTGTGATACACTTTAATCATTGTTCCGGATCTTGCCACAACCTGGCCAGTGACAGAGGCCAGAGAGAATAACAACCATCAGAGGCAGCATGGCACAGGGAAGGAGTGGCAGGCACCACTCAGTCAAGTATTATGCTCAGGAAATCCCATCAGGCACAGGACAAACTCGAACTGTACCAGATAGTTTGAGATCTACGAGAGTGGCAGCTATAAATGTGGGGACAGGATGCCAGGTGCACTGAATGGGGATAGCCAGGGTGACTTAGAGACAACGTGCCACCTGTCACAAGCAAGGGGTGTCCAGCCAGCTGGCAACCTCTGCCGTGTCATCCCAATGCATGCGCGTTAGAGGGCGAGGACTTTGTGCCGGCGGTGGGGCAGGATGGCATGCCAGCAGGCAGGGTTGCCTGCAGGCTAGTCCAAGCACAAGCAGGGGGTACTGGCACACCACAGCTGACCACGCAGCTTCCTCACAGTGCAGAGGAGATGTTTGCATTGACACACTTAGGAGACACGTGGAGAGGGCAGGGCGACAGTTGAGGACTTCACCCTGGAAGAGAGCTTTTCTGGCTCCCCTTGTTCCTTTTGCTGCACAGCTGGCTCTGATAGAGTTCCAAGGACCCAGTCACAGCTCCTCACTTCCCCCGTCCGTCCCTGACTGCAGCCCTTTGCGACAATGTGAGGGGTGGCAGTGTCCCAGCAGGGAGAATAGGATGGTTTCAACTCACTTTTGGCATGTCCAAATAGCCCAGGGCATACACAGCTGCAAGGGGCTTCTTGCCACATGGAGAAAATGTTATTCTGGCACAAGGCATTACAGAGGGTGGGAACATTTCAGAACTAGCAGATAAGGAAGCTACTACACTCTCCATCACTCACCATCTTGCACAGGCTGTACCCATCGCACAGCCTGGAGCCAGCACCTTCCTGCAGGAAACCTCTTCCCTTAATGATTGCACCCTGCAAACGAACGACAATTTCTGTGACAGCACAAAATAAATGGGGAACACTCTCAATCTGAAGTTTGTATTGAATTAAATATTACAGCATTGATTGGGTTATTCATTTAGCATCTCACTCAATAAACATCTCTTGCAGCACATGTTTCTCCATTTATCTTACCTTGTTGTGGAACCTGCACTTGCCCACCATGCTCGGCACTGCTGCCCAGCTGAGGTGGGGAGGAAGGAGGATGCATGGCCCAGGAAACCTGTGTGCAGCATTTGTTCTATAGGAGTGAGAGCTCTGCTTGGGCATCACAAAACAGACCAAGGCTCTGGTCTGTGGAGGAGACATACTTGCACCTCTCAGAGCTGCTTAAAGACAGCCCAGACTTTCAGGCTCTGAGCTCTGATTCAAGATCAAAACTCAGGAAAACAGAGACATGGGGAGAGCAATGATGAAGGAAAACTAATGCAGTGCTGAGGGCTTATCAATAGCTTGGGCACGTGTTTCTCCAGGGTCTCTTGTTTTAATGGCCCCAGTAAGTAATTTCTCTGGCTGAAAAAATGCAAAATCTAGTCTGATCCTGTTACTTCACCAGGAATATTATGAGAGGACCAAAGCTATTTTAAATTTTACCCCTTAGAAAACACTTGCAAAGCTAGAAAGCCCCATAAAAATGTCAATGCAAATGCAAATGCTCAGTGATTTGAGTGTAGGCAGCATATCCACTCTTGTAGGCAAAGAATGGACATTGCCTGTAAAATGCTTGGCAGGCTTTTGGGCTCCATAAGTAATCTAGGAGCCATTCTGGGAGATGGAATGCAATTACTAAGACTAGTTGATACCAATTTATTTAGTGAATTTGCTTTATTTTGCTCAAGATCTGATCGCGGCTGCCCAAATTTGTTTGCTGTTTGTATTTGTTCATTGAATTATTTGTGCAGGTAAATTATAGCCTATTAATCATGTTTATTATGACAGTACCTAGGGAATGACCAAGAATGCACCCCCTCTGCCTGTTTTCTGGGTAGTGTGCAAAGACAGAATAATAGGCAATCTCTGGCCTCATTTATGTGTGAATTGAGTGCTTTGATTATTTGCTATTTGTCAGTTGTTGGCCGTTTAAGTTGTTTAGCATTCTTTGTTTTCCTTAAACGCGGTAACATAAGCTCTTCAAATAAGAATTAAATGTTACAAACAAATTGCAGGAGCTTTGGTTTTCTAGGAAGGTGGGTGGTGGGTTGGGACAGTGGAGGTGAGAAAATTCACTAAGAAGAAAGAACAGTTGGACCCCATTTTTTCCAAATAGCTGTGTACCTTGCAAACTAGGGGAGTGGGAGAGCTGTATGCAGTAATGACCTTGTGTTCCTTTTTCTCCCATCATGCTGTTTTGTTGCACGTACCTGTACAAGAACAATCTAGTATTTTGTAGCTTAAGCTGAATTCTTCCTTATTTGGTTGTTTAAATAAAGGGACTCAAAGCTAGTGTCTCATCCTCTGCTCAGCTCTCATGGTTTCAGCTATGACACTCTGCTCTCCAGTGATCAACATCACTCCTTGGTGGTACACATTTTCTGGAACACTCTTTGCTGCAAAAGCTAAGGTTGCTGTATGGGTCCGAAAATGTGCCTTTCCCAGCTGTTAAGACACATGTTCCTACAGCATCTGAAGGTCCGATATAGCCACTCCTTTGTCTCTTGATTTCCCTGCTTCCAACATGGGTTGCAACTGATTCTTTGCCCATAGTCTGCTCTTTGAAGTGAACTTCCACCTTTGCATTATGTTAGACTCTTTGCCTTCTCTGTTGTCTGCCTCTCTTCCTTGTTTTCATCCTTTTACATGCCTTGTCTTCTATTCAATTCTCAGCACCTTCGAACATGGACATGTACATGTGTGCCTGAAACTTGGTTAAAGGTCCTGTTCTTTTTTTTTTTTTTTTCCACTCGGTAATTTTATCTCATTTCCTCTTGTTCAGGTGAAAATTCTTAACAGAATTCTCTTGAATGTTAAAGGAGCCCAAACAAGTTAAACCAAAATCATGTCGAGATTTCATACCAAAAAAGGATAAAAAAGAAAAATTATTGGCTTAAAATTTTAAACTGTATCTCCATTTTCCACTTAGAACACTGCGTTTAAAATATTTTACTTCAACCTTGCAAAGTTAGATCGTAATATGGTGCCACAGTGGCAACAGCAGGTCTTCAGACCTTCATCTTAGGACTCATATCTAAGCAAGACCCTCTACCAGAGGAAAATGGATGAAAACTCAGCCCTCATAAGGCTCTGCAGCAGCTTCCAAGGCCTAACGCTTCTTTTTGGCTCCTTTTCCTTCTTAAATTTTAGTTAGTAAAAATCCCAGTGTTCAGTTCAAGGAAAACGTAAACAATCCTAATGGGTGTTTTTTGACCCAACTGTTATTAAGACCTTTGACAACCTCTTGTATTCAACACTAGAATTCTGCTAGGTATAGAGGTCAGATCCTTAAAACTTGTGTTGTCCTTAGCTTTCATTCTTCTCTTCCTCTCTTTTTCTCTTTCTCTGACATACAGTTGACCACAGTGAAGCTTTCATTGACAGTTCACTCATACTTGTTATTTATCTCCCCTCCCATGCCTTTCAGCACCCCGTTTCTTTTCCAGATAAACACTGATTCTCAGGGAAAGCAGAAAGTTGGAGTTGAGAGAAGCAGAGGGAGGATTAGTCCCAGAGGATGCCATGATCAGCTGAGTTCTCAATTTGAAGTTTGGAGCTTCTGGAGCTGTAGGACTGTATTCCCTGGTGGACTAGAAATAACTGCAGGTGTGAAACTTGACATTAATGCATTGTGGTTTAAATCCTTTTGTGTTCACAAACCGGGAGTCACCTTAGCTACATGGCACAATGAAGTGTGCACGCTGAAACAAGTAAGCACTCTTTGTCTGGAGAGGGAATAGAAGCATTTCAAATTATCCCTTTGAAGAATAGTTCTTCCTGGTGCTTATTTGATTTTGTTATACATATACAAAGTATTCAAGCTAAATGACTTTGCTAGCTCAATTACTGCAGTTTACTTACCAAGGCTCTGTTAAATGCTTTCAAGCACAAGTCCCTTCTGTACCATTAAAGAAGCTTTCCATTTCTGTGATACTGTATTAAGCTTCACACTTTCACTCCCTGGTGGACTTTGGCTTGTAACTGGATTCTAATACATCCTATTATACATACCAAAGTGACGGGGCAGGGCTGTGCTACAGAAGGACTTTAAGGATCCGCTGTTTTAAACTTCTTAAAGCAGTCAATTTTGTGCCAGTCCTCATTTCCCAAATTTTACAAAGTCAGCCATAAGCCTGGTTATTTTACCTGACACCACATCTTCCACTTGTTCACTCCGTCTCTCTTAACATGGTGGCTGGGATGAGGAGAACGAAAGCACAGTGTCCTCTAAGGATACTCTCTGACCCACTTACTGTGCAAGCTTTTGATCCTTCAGTCTTAGGCGATACCACAGGCAGCCAAGTGGTTGTGAGGGAACATTGTTACTGACAGTAGGAGGAAAGGGGAACTCCACATTCTTCCATCAAATCTGTGACAGAGAGACCTCCCACAACATCTGTGGCCAGTTCTCCCCTGAGTAAAGAGGAATAAAGTTGTATCCCCAGCTGCCCAGCAACTCTCTGTTTTAGTTTCTCTAGTGCCACAAGACCTGCTTTTCTGTCGGCTGATGCGTCAGAGTGTTAGCTGCTTGCAAACATGCTGCTACCCACATGTTTACTCACAACCATCTCAAAGGCATATCTGCATATCCCACAGGCACTTCATGTTTTAGGTTAAAAAAAAATCACATGGAAATTTATGCAGGTAAAGACACTAGTCACTGTGCAGTGTTTTAAAAAAATCCATTGATGAGCACTGGGCTGCAATATGACTTTAATGACTAACCACAATGGAGTTAAACCAATAGAGATGGTACGGGGGAAATGCTCAGTCTGTGTTTCCTAAAATAAAGAGTCCTGTGTGGGGATCCTCAACATTTTCTAAAGCTTGGGCCACATTCTCTTTGAGAACCTGCTTTACAGATGCCTCCTTGTCCATCCAGAACCAGGAGGGATGCATTTCTTCTGCTTGGCGATTTAATAATACGCCTGTGACAGCCCTAGTGATCACTTGCACAGAGAAGTCATATGCTGAGGATATTTTGTGTATTGTTAACATCTTTCAATGTGATTTAGCAGCTGGAAACAAGGAGGAGAAGCTGGAACCACAAGACCATCAGATCTGCATCACCCGTGTTTAACATCTATGAGCTCAGAAATGGAGGGAAGATTCTCAGAGATTCTCATTGCTAAAATCTGCCAGAAGATAAATGAGGGGCTGCAGTAGGCCTGCTTGGATGAAGTTGCCTTTTCCTGCATGCAACTGAATCCTGCCTACCTGTGCGGAGGTATCCCCATGACACCAAATAAATAAAAAAGTAAGTAAACAAGATAATCTCTGCTTGGAAAGAGAAATATGTCCTGTTTATAATGCAGACTAGATGCATTTGCCATGTAAGTTCCTCTGAAACATTTCCTGAGGCAAAGAGACTCTAACTGAACAACAAACTCTGGACTGCACCTCAGACAATATCAGGCAGATCAAGGTTTCCTTTTCAGGGAGGTCCAGGGGCAAAATATAAATCTTCCCTGAAAAGTCCAGGCAAAAAAAGTCCAATTTGACCAGAAAATCATCCATTCTATCAGGGGACAAGCAGAAAAGTTCTTGATACGTAATTCAGGCCACCTTAAAAATTTCCTCTGTTGTGTGTGTCCTATAACACTGGGATAATCCAGTGGCTGGAGAATAAATTAGAGTCATAGAATCATAGAATAGTTTAGGTTGGAAGAGACCTTCAAAGGTCATCTAGTATAACCTCCCTACAATGAGCAGGGACATCTTCAACTAGATCAGGTTGCTCAGAGCCCTGTCCAGCCTGGCCTTGAATGTCTCCGGGGATGGGGCATCTACCATCTCTCTGGGAAACCTCTTCCAGTATTTTACTACCCTCTTCTTCATGTCTAGCCTGAATTTCCCCTCCTTTAGTTTAAAACCATTATACCTTGTCCTATCACAACAGGCCCTGCTAAAAAGTCTGCCCCGTCTTTCTCATAGGCCACTTTTAAGTACTTATAGGCTGCAATAAGGTCTCCCCGGAGCTTTGTCTTCTCCAGGCTGAACAACCCCAACTCTCCCATTCCTCTGATCATTCTTTTGGCCTCCTCTGGACCCTCTGCAACAGGCCCATGTCTTTCCTGTATGGAGGGCCCCAAAGCTGGATGCAGAACTCCAGGTGGGGTCTCACCAGAGCAGAGTAGAGGGGCAGAATCACCTCCCTTGACCTGCTGGCCAAGCTCCTTTCGATGCAGCCCAAGATGTGATTGGTCTTCTGGGCTGCAAGTGCACATTGCCGGCTCATGTCAAATCTTTCATCCACCAGTACCCCAAAGTTCTCTGCAGAGCTGGTCTCCATCCCTTCATCCCCCAGCCTGTATCGATACCAGGGGTTGCCCTGACCCACGTGCAGTACCTTGCACTTGGCCTCATTGAACCTCATGAGGTTCATATGGGCCCACTTCTTGAGCTTGTCCAGGTCCCTCTGGATGGCATCCTGTCTCTCAGGCAAGTCAACCGCACCACTCAGCTTGGTGTTGTCTGCAAACTTGTTGAGGGCACACTCAATCCCACTGTTTATGTAATTGATGAAGGTATGAAATAGTACTGAGGGACACTACTTGTCACCAGCGTCCATCCAGACATTGAGCCATTGACCACTACTCTCTGGATGCAACCATCCAGCCAGTTCCTCATCCACCAAATAGTCCACCCATCAAATGCATATCTCTCCAACCTAGAAAGAAGGATTTTGTGGGGGACCGTGTCGAAGGCTTTACAGAATTCCAGATAGACAACATTCATAGCCCTTCCCTTGTCCAGTTAGGTAGTTGCTCCTAGAAGGCCACTAGGTTTGTCAGGCAGGACTTGCCATTGCTGGTAGCAGTCTCCTGATGTCTGAGATCTTCCTGCCTCTACTACATGTGCTCCACCACAGTGTGATCCAGCTGCCTTCAGGAGGGAGGCACAACTACCCATCTGCTGTCCTGCTTTGATGCAGCAACTGAGGAATGAACATCACTAAGTACCACTCTGGAAACTGCAGCCCTCAGCTTCAAACAGTCTAAAACACAGAACGCTGTACGACAGGGCTGGGAAAACTCCAGCTTTGTCCAACAGTAGGCTGAACCTGCATTTGGGATCTTTGTACCTGAATGGCAAAAATGCCAATCACGCAGTGGCAAGCTGCTGATATAGCACAAGCTCACAAGAATAATCAGAGCATGTTTACTGGAAAACTGTTTCTGTAGGCTTTGCACTGGAACGAGGATTGCCTGTGCATATTCTTTTAATGTTAAACCAGATCATTTGGTGTCCTGTTTTCTCAAAACTAGAGTAAGGCAGCTGTGCACTCCTAATTGGAGTTTGGAGAAGAGGAGACTGAGGGGAGACCTCATTAATGTTTATAAATATATAAAGGGTGAGTGTCATGAGGATGGAGCCAGGCTCTTCTCAGTGACAACTAATGATAGGACAAGGGGTAATGGGTTCAAACTGGAACACAAGAGGTTCCACTTAAATTTGAGAAGAAACTTCTTCTCAATGAGGGTAACACAACACTGGAACAGGCTGCCCAGGGAGGTTGTGGAGTCTCCTTCTCTGGAGCCACTCAAAACCCTCCTGGACACCTTCCTGTGTAACCTCATCTGGGTGTTCCTGCTCTGGCAGGGGGATTGGACTAGATGATCTTTTGAGGTCCCTTCCAATCCCTAACATTCTGTGATTCTGTGAATTGCATGCCCAAGAGATGTGGCATCATGTGCCAGTGCTTGAGTCAGGTCACACTTAGGCAACTGGAATCACTGGTACTGTACAGATATGGTACTGAAAGGCTCGCAGGTGCACAATCTGAAATACGGCATTATTATCCCTGCTCTCTTCTGACACCACATTCTGCAAACTCTAATTCTGAGGGACAGAGAGAGAAGTTTCATTTTTACTGGTATAGCAACATGAAGCCATGAGTGATGGTGGGAAATCCATGCCTTGGTTATGCTATGGCTTTATGGCATCGCATTGGTAGAATAAGCCAACACTCAAGTATGAACACTCACAGAAAGGCATAAATTCATCTCCAGCCTGAGGGGTTTCTCCTGCAGCAGGAAGGCAGGTGGAAGTGAGGATGGCAGGTGATGAGGGGGGCAGGGAGGCAGCAGGTCCGCGTGAGGTCCGGTGCCCAAGCCCTCCCCTCCCAGCTAGGAGACCATACATAAAGAGACTGTTTAGCCAACACATATTTTCCTCTTTAGTACATAATGGTAACCTAAATAAAAGGGTTGAATTATAAAGCAGGCTCACCCAGCACATTCTCTGAGCAATGACTGCCATTTGTGTCAAGAAAATAAAGAAGGAGAGAGCGGGCTGGTGCACGTGGGCAGGAGTAACTGAGCGTAAGGCAGAGGAGATCGAGGCAGTAAGCTGGAAGTGAGAGGCTCACCCTGCCGAAACAAAATTAAAGAAAGCCACAACGACAAAGGAAATTTGATTAAAAAAAAAAAAAAAAAAGTAGATTGTTATTATTGGAAAGTCGAGTGGTTTGTTCCAGCAACAAAGCAATACTGTTCACAAAAGGCTAATAACGATTGCTTCTCTTCCCCTTTCCTGAGGCTTCTCACCTGCCTTGCCATTCCCCGCAGCCAGCTGGTGAGCCAGGGCCAGCAGAGGTGCGGGGAGCACAGGAGCCCCGCATGTGTGGCAGCCCAGGCTGTGGGGCAGGACAGCTGTGGGGCTGAGGCAGCCAGCACCCCTCTGTGACTGACTGAGGACCTCATCCTTCCTTTCCCACCACCTCTCCTCTCGCATGTCTTGCTCAGCCCCTTTGCCTTCCTCTTTCCCTGCTCTGCACGTGCCCTTCTCTCCCTCCCTGTCCCTCACTCCATCCTTCCCTCCCTCCTTCCCTTTGTCCTATTGCCTCGCCCTATGTTTCCTTTTCTCTGACCCCTTCATTTCCTCTCCCTTTTTCCTCTTCCCTGTCACTCAGCTGTGCCTCTCCTTTTCCCACTCCCCTCTCCCCCTCTCTCCCTAGCTGTGCTGTGTTACTAATGTGCAGTAATGGTATGGCTGGAAAGTCATTTGCGCTCCCCTTTTCTTTATTCTTTTCCTGCAGTATTATTAAAACTGCTCCATCACTGGCTGTAATGGGAGCGTCTGTATTTTCTCCCTCGCCCGTATCCCTGACATGACATAATGCCTGCCCTCACCAAGACGCTATAACACCAAGGTAATTGAAACATAACTCACTGTAAATTACAGGCCGTTGTTCCAGGCAGGGCCACGGCCATGCTTCCTGGAGCTCATTCCAACTGGAAGCTAAACATTGCTTTAAAAGGGATGCTTAAGCAAAACAAAGCCATTTAAAGAGCAACACAAACATGGAGAGGGAGGGGAGCAGGGGGGTTGGCCTCTCCTGGAGATGTGGGCTCCCACCTGCCTGGCAGACAATGGGACTGAGCCACCAATGAGCACTTCTGGTGACTTTTCTGTGGTCTGTGTGTGCTGAGCTGGGGGGTCTGGGGCTGAGATGTCCTTGTGGAAGCATGTGCCAGCATAAAATAAGCATCTCTGCTAGCAGAAAAGGCTGAGGACAGAGCAGACCATGCAAAAAGAAGTTCTTAGCTAAAATGTGCGTTTGGCAGGTCATAGGTCTGAGGTCTTGGTGAGACGCTTGCAGAGTCGATGTTCCCTAACGCCCAATGAAGATGTGGTAACCTGAGGGATCTGAGTTCTTTCTTCTTGTTGAAAGTGATGAGGCTGCAGCCTCCATGAGATCCAAATCAATGTGGACTGCAGAGTCCTAAATGCTGCAAGAGACATATATGCCCCCCTTCATAAAATCAGCAACAGAAGGAAGGAGCTGAATATTTGCTGACCCTGGGACTTGAAAGACCTTGGCCTCATGAAGGTTCATGGTTTTAGTCCCAGGTGTGCCACTTGTCTGCTGAATAGCCTCAGGTAAGTCACTTTACTTTCCTCTGTGCCTCAGTTTCCCCTTCCACAACACAGGGGACAAAACACCAGCTTTGTTTGTCAAGCAGCTAGTGACCTTGTGGTATAACAAAAGTATAAGAGGGTGAGGCAAGTACCCCCCTGCTGATGACAGGAATGTGAGCTGCTAGGAAACATAATTTTGCAGTCAGAACACAGCCCTGGAAATCAAGACCCCTGGGTTTTGGTTTTGACTCTCACTTTGCCTGGTTCTGCACCCGTCAGCAAGCCCCTCCAGCACCCCAAGGAACAACTGCCTCCTGCTCTGTAGCATTGCCCAGAGAACTGTCTGGTTTGGGGTTTGGTCTGTCATCCTTTGAAATCTGGGATATTTTGAGCAAAACTCACAAATCCTGAAGTGTGCAGTGACTTTTCTTTGGTAATGGAAGTATTTGGAAACTTTGGAAAGGTCAAGATAGACAGAACAGCCTGTCTCTCACAAGTAAAAATTGGAATCTGTCCAGGCCCTTTCCATTTATTGTCAGTGGACAGTGTGGCCCAAATCTGTGCTTTGGTGTCATGTGGCTGGTGTTATAGGAATAAAAGGGTCTTGTAAGAAACAGGCCTTGGTGCAGTGCTTCACAAAATACCAAGGGCTTTATTTTAGGGAATGAGATTTACTATTTGTGCAGGTTGAAATGGCAAAATCTCAAGGAACTATGACCCTGTGACTACTCTGGTTTTCCCTAGAGTCCTTCGCAGTAAAAACTATTACAGCCAGCAACCTAGCAAGCTCTGTAAACCACCCTGGAAGGGCCTGTGGACCCCTTGGCTTTCTGTCAGCTAGAGAAAAGTCCCCTCCATGTGATGCCCTGTGGTGGGTGGCTCCACCAGGGCTGCATGCTCTGGGTAGATGCATGGGATTGTAATTGATTACTGCAGAGCCAGGGGTGACAGGGGATGCAGCTCCAGAAATGAAGCCTTGGTAGCAGCTGCTTTCACAGAATCACAGAATCACAGAGTGTTAGGGATTGGAATGGACCTCGAAAGATCATCTAGTCCAATCCCCCTGCCAGAGCAGGAACACCTAGGTGAGGTTACACAGGAAGGCGTCCAGGCGGGTTTTGAATGTCTCCAGAGAAGGAGACTCCACAACCTCCCTGGGCAGCCTGTTCCAGTGCAGCAATAAACGATGCAAGTCAGAAACAGTTCAGGTAACAGAGGGCAACTTGCTCCTGAGGCCACAAGACTGCTCCATGGGTGGTCCTTGCTCCTGCCCAACAGTGCCTGCCCTTCTGATCTTCACACCTATGTGGGAGAAGGAGAAACCAAGTTGTAGTGCAGGGCAATGAAATATTGTGTGAAGAATACTGCAAGAGGCTAGGCTCTCTGTTTTCTGGCATGCCATGGGTTAGCACTTGAAGCAGGTCGATGCAGCATCCCCTGCCCCCGCTGCTTGGGCAGCTGCAGCGTGAAGGTGCCACAGGTGTGTGCTCTCCCACCCCTTGCTCTCCCTGGTGCCTGGTTGGAGTTGATTGCTTTCTGTGAGGCCTGCCACATGCTCCTTGAAAGCGTTTCCATCAACCCTCTTACCGTAGCTGAGGTTTCAGCAATCTCACCCCTCCTCTCCTTGACATTATTAGTTTATCTTTGTCCACTGGCAAAGTTCCCAAGCAATTCAACAATAACAGTTGTTTCTCTGTGGCTGAAAAAGTCATCTCTGGCACTGGCTGTTATTGATCATTTTAAAGGAACCAGACATTTTCTTTTCCTTTCTCATTTTTTTAAATACATATTTTGAGTGAGTTTCAGTCAATTTTAGTGCTCATGAAAGTGAAAGAGTGATGGCGTTGACTAGAGCTAAACGTAGCTCTATATGGCTTCCCCTATGCACACATCTCTACTAATGCATCACATTATCAACTTGCAGTAATTTCTGACCCTCTCAGCCTGGGGCTTCCTCCACCAGTTTTGCCAGTGCCCCCTCCTGCCTCGCAGCCCCCCAGCTCCTCCAGCCTGGGGGTCCTCACATCAGCCCTTCACTGCTGTCCTGTGCAGTGTTGATCTGCTTGCTCCTGGTTAGGTGGAGGTATTGGGTTGGAGTAGCTGCTGTGCCCCAGCTGATGGTGGGAGATGCTGTCAGACTTGAAAGAGCAGAGTGAAAGCATGGGCATTTCACTGCCGAGAGTGACAGGTCATGAACCAGGCTTTGTCTTAAAGTGGTTAAGTCAGTCTTTTCCAGACCCATGTTCCTACAGCCCATGTGCTCTTCAAGGATTTAAAAAAAAAAAGAACACACTCTGGCATCCCTCTCTGCTGTCAGACTGAGGTGTGCTCTGTCTGGTTAAACCTGACAGAACTGGCATGGGACAATGAGACAAGGTAGGACAGGTAATGAGTATATGCTTTTCCCGCTGCACTCTTCTTCCAGTATCTCCAGGCTTACACCAAAATCAGGCTGAGCCCTTGTTCATCTCATGGCACCTGTTTCCTGCTCTCTCAGCTTCTGCAATTCTGTTCTTCTCTGAGGGTAGCCAGTGTGAAGCAAACTGTGTCTAGGATGCCTGCTGTCCTTTTTCCCCACCATGGGGACAAGTGGCCATCTAGCTACAAGCTGTGCAAGCAAAAGGAGTGGCAGAGCCAAATGACCCACTTCTTGAAAAGCCCTGGTACTTCAGTTTCCTCTCTTTCCATCTACCCTCTACAAATCAGGTGCTTACCCCACTAGGAAAGTACTGAATTGTAACTCTCATTTCAAATTGACGTTTCTAAATTAAATGCTAAAAAGTCTTAACATGTTATTTCATTTTCAGGGTATTGTTCCTTTTAAAAAAAAAAAGTCTGAACATACATTGTAGCCTGTTCGATGGGGGGGAAAAAGACATTTGAAGCTAAAACAAAAATTGAGTTTTTGATTTTGAAGTATTGATTCAAAATAGAGGGGATGAATTAATTTTGAATCAACTCAGAATTTCTGGTGAGAACATTTTTCCCTTGTCTTCTTTCTCCTTTCCTCCCTCCCGCTACTGTAGTCTATCAAGTAAATTAGTTAAGGAAAAATAACAGCAAGAAAGGACACACATCAGCGATGCCAGGGTGTTCACTAAAATGTTTTAAGTTGGGGCAAGGGCTCTATTCATCTTCCACCCTCCACAGGAAAAGGTAGCATGCATGCCTTTCCTGTAGTGAGCCTGAGAACAAAACGTCTGTTGTCTCAGCAAACCAACCAAGATCCTAAATATTTAGTGGACAGAAAGGTCTCCCTTTGATACTTGCATGGACGGACAGATGTGTGCGGTGCTACCACTACCACCGTGCCCTCTCTCTGCTCTGCAGGGAGCTTCGCCACCTGTACACCACCTGTTGGTTCTGAAGGGTCCGAGTTCCTGACTACAGGCTGCCCCAGGATCCCTGTCCTCCAGACACCCTGCCCTGGGGTACTGGAGCCCAGCTGCCTTGCATTTGATTGTTTTGCCTTCCTCAACTTGTTTTCAGCCCAGATCCTTTTTGTCCTGGATCCCTGAGGAGAGCTCTGGGCTGCTCAGTTAATTGGAAGTGGCTAAAGCCATGGAAGGCAGCTATGGAAGTGGAGGGGGCATTGTTGAGTTCAATTTGCGGAGAGTGTTGAAAATCTCTTGCTTAGTTAAACAGTCATTTGCTATTAGGGTGAGATGCTTGTCTGGGTACCTGTGGGAGATTTCTGAGATGTCCCAGGGGACTGTGGAAGTGATGGCAATTATCTTCATCTGTGCTGTGTTTTATTAAATAATGCTGAGGACCATGAGAACTGGAAATGAGGCAAGAGGGTAAAGCTGAGTGAGAGAATGTGGGAACAAGGTGTTTGTTGGAAAATGAAGGGGTAAAGAGGATGCTCATGTGGCCGGGTATATAGAAGAGTGAATGATTAAAGGGAATGGAGGGGGAAGAATAATGAGCGTGCTGGCATAGTCTGTAACAGGCAGAGGGTAATGACTGAAGAGGCTGGGGTTAAAAGGAAAGAGGAGATGAGGTAGCAGTGGAATTGGGACTCAGTGCTAAGTCCCTTGCAGGAGAAAGACAGAGAGGAAAAAGGCACAACAGAAAAGTGCATATGTGTGTGTGTGCTGTGTGCATGTGTAACACAGGGGAAGAGGAGAAAAGGGGGCATGCGTAATGACGAGTCCGTGGTAATTGGCTCTGCTGGGAGGAGGGAAGGGCCTGAAACCGCCAAAAGGCATATGTGCTGGTGAGGCAGTTCCCAGTCCTGGAGTCCAGGAAGGCTGCAGCATTTAGGTTTATGCTGATGACACATCTTTCCACTTGGGCAAATGGACGGATTCCCTCTCTAAATCACTCCAACGTGATTTTAATAGCAGGCAGAGGTGGCTTTTGGATAATAAATGGGTACTAAACCCTAAAGAGATGCAGGCTGTGTCATACAGAACAGATGGTAAATTAAAAAGAATGGAAGCCTGTGACTTCGCTTAGCTCTGCTCCAAGCTGGGGAGCTCTCACTCTTGTTATGCTAAGTATTTACTATTTACACTGCAAGGTTGCTTCCTTGCCTACCCTGACTTGGAAGATCACAATTATGTATAATAGCAGTGAGATCACACTGATTAGAGAGGTGGCAGGAATGGCAAGTCTGGATGATGGTGATGATAATCATCATTCTTATTAGCGATCATCAATAATTAATAATTGCATTGTTTATTCTTCATCAGCAGCAGTAAAGACACTCAGACATGCCAAGAGGTTTAAAAATCGGCTTGCTTTGTTTTGTTTACTGACAGAAGAAGACTTCTTTTGCATTTGCTTTTTATTTGGGGTTGCCAGGGCCCTGGGTCCCTGTTCACCTTCCAGAGGTTATTTAAGCCAGTGCCTAGAACCCTTTGGCTTCAATGGGATGAAAGCATCTGTAAAGGGCTAAGCACATACTTAAGCACAATGCAAGGCAGCGACAGACGCGAGCTTGCCTTCGGAGTCATCGGGCCCAGAAAATGTATTAGTAAGCAGCAGATGACCAGAAGTGAAGCAGCAGTACTTGCTGTGAATGCCACAGGGAGCGACGTGGTCCTCTGAGAATGCCCAGGCAGTTTGGATCCAGCTATTACTGCCCACTTGCCCCATCCTTCTCCCCTCTACTGGAGCAAGGCTGACCCCTCAAGGTGTCCCAAGCTGAGGTGCTGCAGTGGCAGCACAGGAGGGTCAGCAGAGACCCCCCCCAGCTGGGACGTGCACCCTGATGGCAGCTGGTCCCTCTGGAGGAGGACAGCAAACAGGCTATTGGAGTCGCTCTAGCTTTGGCAGTGGTACTGCAGAGGCTGTAATGAGATTGTCACAGTGTCAGTGCGAACGAGTGCATATTCATAAGCGAAATAGGTGTCATGGTACTTTTTGGGGTATTTCACGGCCCTGTGAGCTCGGATTACTGGGATTACATGATAAAATCTAGCAAGAGGTTTCAGTAAGAAAGCACGGAAATGCATGAGCCCAAGAAATCATTGCTTTAAACACAAAAGCAACCAGTTAAGGCAACACCGTTATTTCTTCACTGTCTGATATACATGAGAGGGAGCAAATCCTAAAAGCAGCTGAAGCCATAACAGCAATCGCTTACCAAGGCCATAAAATATTGATCTTCTCCCATCTGAGCCCTGTCAAGCTGGCATACTGGAAGATGTTAGTACCTTTTAAACAGGTATACAATGAAGGAGGAGTGAAGACAGCACTATTAACCTAGAACGTTGCTTGGAAGATTTAAAAAAAAATCCTTCATCTTCTGGGACCTGAGTTCTGTTACAGCCTTGCTGGAAAGGAGCTTTAAAGCCAAGTACTCCTGGTTCTGCTGAGCTCTCAGAGCGGGAGGAAAAGGAGGAAGATGAGTGCATTTATGTTTTGATTTCAGCTCCACAGAGAAGGCATTCTGGACCCTAACTTCCCTCTTGTGCAGGCTCCCAATCCACACCAATTTAGGTCAGTATCCTTGAATCTGCCCACCTAGTGGCAGACACATAAACGCAGATATAGTTAAATTATCAGAGAAGCCCATGAATACCAGAAGGATGACCTGGAAAAAAGAATTATTATTTAGTTTTGGCTAAATGTCTTTTTAAAGAAGTATTTTTAATTCTTTCCCCTTCAATTTATGCACTTCTTTTAAACTTTAGTGATCGTACAATACATGTATCTTTTTTAAAAAAATCTTCATAAAACATAATTTCCTTTAATATTTTGAGGGGGGAATAATGAAAAACAACAACAACAAACACAAAACATTCAAAACCCGCCTGGACAGCTTCCTGTGTAAGCTCACCTAGGTGTTCCTGCTCTGGCGGGGGGATTGGACTAGATGATCTTTCAAGGTTCCTTCCAATCCCTAACATTCTGTGATTCTGTGTGATTCTGTGAAAACAAAACAAAAAGCCCAAACACCAATAGGTGAAGAAATCCCTGCTGCTTCAGCTCAGTTATTACTTTCTATTATTAATGATGAAGATTGTAGCCACTTGTAGTGGTCAACTAAGAGATCTTCAGTTAATTCTGCACCACACAAATGTGGAGAGCAGATGTTCCCTTCCCCTGTAAGCTCATAATCCGAACAGACAAGACATTCAGAGTGTGAAATGGATCAGTCACACACATTACACTGAAGTGGGAGATTCAGGCACTCTTCTAGGAAGCTGAGCATCCAGCTAACCTGTTAATGGAATAGTACAATCTTATAGAATGTTTGATGAAATTGGAATATAAATACATGTTTGTTTATTATATAACAACAATGATCACTGTACAAAGACCAGGCTTTTAAACAGGGAAAAAAAAAGTCCAATGAGTGGAAAATAAAGTATGGTAACAAACAGGAAAAATAAAAACAACTAAAACTGACAACAAACACCCTGAAAGTAAGAACATTTGTTTCTTGCGTGGGCTTATTTTGTGAGGAAGTCGATAGGAACTCAAAGACACAAAATTAGTTTGATTTGCCAGTGTTTACATTCATAATTTTTCACTGTTTAGATTTACCAGTTTTCATGAAAGCAATTAAAGCAAAACAAGACTCTCTCACCAAAAAACAACTTCAGTAGGTTTTCTTCTAGTAGGAAATTATAGGTTCAACAGTGAAAACAGATTCAACAAATAGATGAGAAGGCTCTGAAGAAAAGGGAGTATACAAATATAAAAAATAAAATAGAATAAAGACCAAAACTGGAAAACAAGACAAAGTTTAATCTTCAACTTCAAATTTTCCACAACTCCTGACTAATTGGGTAAGCTGTTCGTACCAGCTCTGACATTTAGGCCTTCAGGAAAGTACCCTTTGGTCATACTGAAGTAGCCAGCAGGTAGTATTCAGCATCTCAGAAGGGCAAACTAATACCATGGGTTTCAATCCCATTTGTGGACCTCTAAAAATGGTCTAGCAGTGGTACAGGTTCCTTTACCATGGCCTCAGGTTTGGAGATATTGGAGTGGCTTTTCTTTACCTTTTGTGTTTCACTTCAACATAGCCCATAAGCCATTGCAGGGCTGAATAAGTTGAAAACCACTGTGTTATATAACTGTGCTTGAACAGAGCCCTTTGAGGCCGGTTCTGCACAGGAGTGACCACTTCCAGCTTTAGCAGTACTCGCATTGCCCGTGAGGTTACGTCCCAGGGTCGGTTTCTAGAGACAGACTGCTGTGTTGGTGGAGCAAGATGTTAGTCAAAACCAGAGAGAGAGCTAGAGTTAGCTGAGAAGGTTAAAAAAGCAATGCCTTTAATGATTAGAAATATTTTTGGGTTGTAACAGCACTCAAGCTTTTCTGAACTTCCCTAACATGTTTTTTTCCCCTGAGACTGTTAAAAAAACATGTCTCCTTTTAAGATTATGACAGAGGTGTACAGATAGCTCTGTGAAGATTTTTTTTTTCAAATTTTCAACTTTCAGTGTCATTTCAAATTTCAGAAAATAAGTGTGGAAAACAGCCTGATGACAGCTTTGTGACATCCACCCCTCTACCTCCATGTGCCTTTTATTCAGCAGGAAAGAAAACATTCAGTTAAGGAAGACTGAAAAAATTAAAATGTGTGATCACCCTTTTCCCTCCATCTACTTCTAAACCACCTACATTTGTGACTTGTGTACTGACTGGTATTTTGTCACCTTTTCCTCACTCTGTATAGTTCTTAATCTTCGACTGTTTTCTTGTCCCCTGCTGTGTGTGTGACCCTGTAAGCCAGGATGTGTGGTGGAGGGGATGGGAGTGCTGGTGACATGCGACACAAGAAGGAAAAGGCTATTGCATGAAGCTGCGGGAGGATACGGCTGGAGGCCATTCAAGGAGATGAGTGCTCTGCACAGCACTCACTCACCTGTGCCACAAACCCACCCAAGCCCTTAGATGGATCTGTTGCTTTGTGGTGGGGAAGTGGTCATGGTCCTGCACTGTAAAGAAATCTTTTGGCATTTCTTTGGGGAAAGCCTGAAGTAGAAGTCAGTTGAATAAGGTCTGGATGTTATAGATGATAGTTTATCTCACAAACTCCATCTCATCTCCTACCTGTTTCCTGCAGAGTATTGAAACCCGAACACCAGGCCCATTAAAACAGGGATGAGTGCCTGTTACATTACAAGCAGCCTTGATTAGTGACAATAACGTTTTTGTATCAGCAACAACAAGTTCAAGGCAAATGCTGTTCACGTTGAAGTGAACACAGCTTTGCAGCAGTGTTCAGGAGCACAGAAAGCATGCTACCCTCCATGCTTAATTACATTTATATGGGGTCTCGCTCTTCAAGTCATTTTGGAGAGTCCGGTACTATTGATTTCATAAAAGTTACATAAATCTGACTGCCATTGCTGTTATTAAATTTCACTAGCCGTTTCACTGTGGGGACCTTGAGATCTCTCTCTTCCTGTGTGCTGGTACTGGAATACACAGGGACATTTCTGTGATTTTATTTGAGGTACACCTCAGCAGGCCCTTTTTAGGCTCTAGTTAGAGTGACTGCAAGGCAATTAGGATAGACAAGCATAGCTGCTCTCAGCACATGCAGAAGAAGGGAATGAATCTCAGTCAAAATAAAGGAGAATTTTGCTGTCTGAAAGCATATTTGAGAGAAAGAAGATGTGCCCAAGCTTTGCTGAATTGCATCAGGCATCCCAGATGTATTGCTCTGGAGAGATGGCTGCCTTGTGCTTCAACTGGTAAACTATTAGATCTCTGTACAAATGGCTGCTGTGGCTATGACACAGAATTGCTACACGTGCAGTTGATATGTGCAGATCAGTCTAGGTATGCACAGGAGAACTGGTGTGCAATGGATGGGACCTAATGATTTTGTATTTGCTGGTATTTAATCTGTCAGCATGCCTGGTCACTGGCTATCCTGATCGATTAACGATGTCATTCTGAAAAGGAGATCAGAACATGAGACTGTGTAGTGGTGGTTTGCTTCTTTTTTGGCTGGTTCGTGAAGACTGGAAACCTGGCTGTCTTAAAACACTCAATGTTCCTCTGGTCACAGAAGGTTTGTTCAGCAGTGGTGAGTTAGATGTAGTGTCCTGGACTCTGGTGCCAACAACAGCGCACAACCTTCGTCGTCATCTACTGGTGTTTGTTCTTGCACATTCAGTGGCCATGGACAGATTTATAACAAAAGAAATACTGGGGGCTTTTTACACTCTACTTCTGGTTTGCATGCTTTGTCGATGATCCTGAATTGCTTTCTGAAGCTTTTTCTCATAACCTCATCAGCTAATAACCTTTAATTTTTCCATATGTGTCTGTTGCAGGCAAAAGAATCTCTGTTCAGGGAATTTTACTGAATTTGATTTATTTCCAATTAACATAAACTTTTGTTTATTGATTTGAGTGTTGGAAAACAAAGACTTAGATAATTAAACACTGAGGGAAGCCCCTTTCCTCCCTGTTCCCCAGGCTCAGCTTCACTCCAGCATCTCCCCTGCCAGCACCGCCTCCCCCCATCCCCTTGTTTTCACTGCATTTTACACTCAGTCCCTGTCTGTCCCTTGGGTGAGGCTATGGGCAATGCAGGAGATCGGTGTCTTGCTGTCACTCCTTTTTTTTTTCCTCCTTACTTCCCCTGCTCCTTCCTTCTCACTCATTCCCGGCTCCAGCCTGGGTCATCTACAGGCTACAGTCCCTTTGGTAGTGTCCCTGCTCCAGTGTGGGTCCCTCACAAGTACAGTCCTTTCCCAAGGAACCCTTCAACATGGAATCTCTGACTCCAAGAGCCCTTCCCAGCCATTTTCTCTTCCATACGCCTCCTCCTGTATCTTCAGGAAGAGAAGAAATCTCACATTATATGTTGTGAGGCTTTGGGTACTCTCCTGAGGGTGGCCATGGGAGTCAGAGTCACTGCTGTTTTCTTCACAGGAATGCCAGTGAGAAGGAGTCACAGGCAGACTCCTGAAAGATGTGTTCCCCCCTCACCCTCAACGTACCTTTTATGCTCTAGCTGTGTGCATCCTGGCCTTTCTGCACACAAGGTTATTCAGACAGAGGGATCAGAGGCAATTTCCAGCTTGTAAAATGTCTCACCCATTTTCTTCCCCAAAAGAAGTCAAAGTTGCCAAGTTTTCAGTACTGGAGTTGTCTAAGTGGGAAGAGTCTTAGATTGGAAGTCTCTATGAGCTGAAGTCCGCTTCCAGCTCTGCCGCTGGCTTGCTGGTTCCAGAACGTCAACTTCCAAATGCTTTTTTTTTGTAGGCACCCTACACCATGCCTGTTATGGTGTGTTTAGTCTGGAAGCTCTGCAGAACAGGATCTGCCTCTCACTGCATATGCGACACCCGGCACAAGGGGATCCGGTCCCTGGTGAATCTTTGAGGCATGACAGTAACACAAATAATAAATAATAATACCATTAGTGAGTATTTTATACATATTTATAAGAAATAATAAGAAATATATAAATACATATTTATAAGAACATTTACTGATGCAAAGCACCATTGATTGACAGCAGTGCTCCACACACATACAGTGATGGGATTACATTGCATCTGTGGCCATAGCTTTATATACAAAGCGCAGTCCATACATTAAACTGGAGATCATCTCTGCCGATGGCACTGGCATCCTCACACATAACCCTCACAGACTGTCACACCAATAACTTCTCACCATCACATGGCTTCAGACACAATTGGCCTGAGTGAGGGAGAGGTAGGAGAAAAGTCAAGAGAAGAGTTTATCTCTCCAATGCATCTGACTTCACTATGCAAGGTCCGGGACTGGCCCCCTCATGTGTTGCCTAAATATATATGACACCTCAGTGGGGAACAGCCCTTTCTCTCCCCTCCTTTCTCCTCCTTTCCTCACCTCTTCTTCTCCCATCGTCAATCTATGCAGCTGCCCAAGCAGACAAGGCAATGCTCCGCTCCAGACTCAGGGGAAATGCAGCATGGTGTGCTTTCCCATGGCATCTGAATTGTGTGCAAATGTGTTCCCCACCCATTTAAATCCTCTTGCTTTAGCTGGGTATCCCCTGACTCAGGACCAGAGACCTAGGCACCAGCACAGAGGAAGCTCTGAAGAACACACACGTGGTGGGTTGACCCTGGCTGGGCACCAGGTCCCCACCAAAGCTGCTTTATCACTCCCCTCCTCAATGGGACAGGGGAGAGAAAATACAACAAAAGGCTCGTGGGTCAAGAAAAGGACAGGGAGAGACCACTCAGCTATTACTGTTATGGGCAAAATGGACTTAACTTGGGGAAATTAGTATAATTTATTACCAATCAAATAAGAGTAGGATAATGAGAAATAAACCCAAATCTTAAAAACACTTTCCCCTCACCTCTCCCTTCTTCCCAGGTTCAACTTTACTCCCCAATTCTCTACCTCCTCCCCCACAGCATTGCAGGTGGACAGGGTATGGGGGTTCTGGTCAGTTCATCACACAACATCTCTGCAGCTCCTTTCCCTCAGAGGGAGGACTCTTCACACTCTTCCCCTGCTCCAGAGTGGGGTCCCTTCCAGAGGACACAGTCCTCCAAGGTGAGTCCTTCCCATGGGCTGAAGTTCTTCAGGAACTGCTCCAGCATGGGTCCCCTCCACAGGGTGCAGTCCTTCAGGAGGAGATTGCTCCAGTCTGGATCCCCCACAGGGTCACAAATCCTGTCAGCAAACCTGTTCCAGCCTTGGCTACTCTCTCCATAGGTCCACATGTCCTACCAGAAGCCTGCTCCAGTGACATCTTTCCATATGGTCACAGCATTCTTCAGGTATCCACCTGCTCCCTGGGCTGAAGGTGGATCTCTTCTCCACCATGGACCTCCATGGTCTGCAGGGGAATCCCTGCTCTGGCGCCTGGAGCATCTCCTTCCCCTCCTTCCTCACTGACTTTGGTTTCTATAGAGTTGTTTCTCTCACATATTTTCACTACTCTCTTCATCTGCAATTGTGTATTTTTTCCCCCTTTTTAAATATGTTATCACTGACATGCTGCCACCGTCACTGATGGGCTCAGCCTTGTCCAGTGGTGGGTCCATCTTGGAGCTGACTGGCATCAGCTCTATCGGACATGGGGGAAACTTCTAGCAGCTTCTCACAGAAGCCACTCCTGCATCCTCCCCTTTATCAAAACTTTGCCACTCAAGCCCAACACAGCACAGCAGCACCTGGCCTTGCTGACAGATCTTCTATGCCAGTGCTAGTATGTCCCTGAGTCATTGGCATGGAGCATGCTTCAGGCAGCTCCACGTAAGTATCGCCTTCAGATCATGAAAGGAAGTATTTTAACTCACCCACATCCCATAAATGTGATTACAGATCTCTTGATGGCAGCAACAGAACTGTCAACACCCTTGATAAATATACAGGGTGTCACTTGTTTTTCCCTTATTTCTACTCCATAGCTATCTTCCATGTGGCATGGGGGTATGTCAGGTAAATTTGTAACTTTTTCCCCCTCTCTGGGAAACGTGTATACATGGTGTGGGAGGCAGTCCGCCCGTGCACAGACATCTCCATGGCTTCTGTTGGCTCCTAAGGGAGATTCACACAGGCAAGGGAGCATTTGAGTCCCAGATGCTCAAGAGAAAATGGCAGAGTAATTCTCCACTGCTGCTTCCATGTGCTTCAAAAACACATTAAAAAAAGAAAAATGCATAACTGAAAGGTGCTGAATAATTTGAGAAAATGAGGTCACGCCCACCCACTCATTTGTAGAGCTTAGAGATCTGTATAAAGATGCAAATGAATACATCTGTTGTGTCATTAAATGCAACGGCAGCAACCTAGATGAAAGGGAAAGGGAGTGAGGGAGTAAAAGTGCTGACTGGTAACAGCACCACAAAGTTGTCTTCTGTGATGAGGATCTGCCAAGTGCAAAGCCCCAGGCTAGTACTCCAGGTCCCAGTTCAGCACCCGTTTTATTCTCTCTCTCCTTCCCTGCTGCTTTTCGTAGTCTCATGGTCTGGCACGCAGCACTGTACAGCAACCAGAGTCCCTTGTGCGTTTTCTGCAAAGGTTGTGGAGCCAGCAGTTTAATCCCCTCTTTCACCTCCCTGTGAAGCCTGGCTACCTCGGCTGGTATTTCACAGTAAGGAGGAGAGGGTGGAGGCACCTGTGTCTCTGACAGACAGCAGCCCTCCACTGCTGGAAGCACCTCTGCCTCTGGGAGGGGACGGGGGATGAGGTCAAGTGACAATGTGTGTGCACAGGCCACTGTGAGTAATTGAATGTGGGAGTGATCCTGACAGCATCTCTGGCCTCGCTGCCTGGGCATGTGTCAGCTGTGGTGCCAGGGTCTGAAAAGACACTTCAGAAATATCATGGCCAGAAAGACCTGTTAATATGACACCCAGCATCGGGCTGGTGCTGCTGCCTAGCCACACTGGCTCCGCAAGGGGAGGGAGCAGAATCTTCCCCCACTCCCTCAGCGAAAGAGAGAGAACTCTCCTGACCACCCTCTTCCTCTCCTCACCATCCTCACCTCACATCCCTGCCAGGGAGCAGAGGTCTTCCCACTGCAAGTGCTCTAGGCTCCCTGTGTCCTGCTGGTGTTCCCTGGCCAAGGACACACCATGGGGACAGGTGACCACAGCCCCACTCCGGCTCCTGCAGTTCTTGCTGTTCTCCTTTGTGGCTTTGTACAGCCCTGGCATTATAATCCGTCTGCTCTCCCTGAGAGGCTTGCTACGGTGGGCAGAGCCTCTGAGACCCATTCACCTGGCTTGCTGGGGCTGGAGCTTTTGTCAGTAAGTTCAGATCTGGTGTCTGATTTCCCCAAGTAACTATGCTTGGTAGTGGAAAACTGACTGGGCAGTTGCACATGTCCTCAGATTCCCTCATTGTGAGCCTGCTTGCTCATTTGCTTTTCCTTTTCAGGGCTGTCTAACAACATAAACGAGGAATGCCCCAGCTCCGATGAAATGACTTTATGTAAACAAGTTTCCTCCTGGGGCAAGTGCAGAAGGAAAAACAGAGATCCATAAAAACCAGTAAAAAACAAAAACTACACACGACATTCATGTCTTCAGTGTAAGTGCTGCTGTAGAAAGCAATTTGCATTTGCTCAGGCTACTTGCAGGTCCTTCTTGTCCAGCCTGGGCTTCAGCTAGCTGAAAGAGACACAGAGAGTGCAATCCTAGTCCTTTTATGACTTCAACTGTTCTCTTTATTGTCTACACAAAGGCAAGTGGATTAAACATAGAGTGAGCTTTACGTTCTCGTGTAACTGTTTTGAACTTCAGTCTTCTAGTTAATAATAGTTGTTTTTATTTTCCCCAGCATGGTACATAAGCACTCTGATTTTCACACTACCTGTCCACTGTTCAGTTTTAGTGAGTTTTATTCCCTAGACATCTTCTATGTGACTGTGTCACTTGGCCTCTGATACTTCTGATAAAATTTGCTGAAGGAGCTCCCAATTCTCCTTCATACATAAATGGGTATTTATACAAACATATATATATGTTGTATGCTCTCTCCTAGTAAGTTTTACTTTTGACATTTGGGAAGTTAGCCTTTTCAGAGGGCTAAGTATATATATCTATATATATTATTGTTTGGCACCGTACTCCCTGTGCTCATATTCAGTGTAATCAAATCATGATCATTGGCCCCTGTAGCTGCTTCCAGGGTTTGACAGCTCCTGCTGCAACAGGCCTGAGTGAGCACCCAGTGAGTATACCCTTCTATCAATTCAGTCAGCCAGGTGATCAGATGGACAGGCGCGACCGAGCCCTTTTGTGGGTGTTTATATGTGTGTGCAGGTGCAGGGACACTCACAAAGGTAAAGGCAAAAGTAATCCTTTTTTTCTAGCATTTTTGTACCTGTGTATACTGTTAATATTTTCCAAAAGCTTATGCAGGTGCATATGTCTGCTTTTCCCAGTGACATTTCTCCACACTGTTATTAGCAAGTCATACAGTAATCATGCTGTTAAGCATGGATCATTGAATAGTTTCTCAAGCTAATTTGCAGTCCAGGAACTTATAATTCTTTTAAAGTTATTTATAAATGTCCTCAATGTTTATTTATGGCTCTCAGGCTGCTTCCTATCAAGCCTGCACATATCAGTGCAATGTTTTCTTGAATACATTCAGTAAGTCTGAATTTTTTTACTTTTTACCAATTTCCTACATCTGTGTATCTCAGCCTGCATCCTAACTGACTTGAGACCTACCCTCCAGAAGCAACCAACAGCTTCCAGACCAGCATTTAATTCTTTGTTCTTCCTAATGAGAACTACAGCAGACTTTTACTTCAACCTGAATGTAATGTTTTCACAGTAGAAAATTACCATCTCTGCACTTCAGGAGCATCAATGATGTTTCCTGATGACTGCATAAAACCTCTAGCATCTTTTCAAATTGAAATCCTTTCATAATAACTGTGTTTTGTATTTCCATATGCTACAGACATGAGCAGAATCATCATTAAATCGTTAATTTAGTGATGTCTGAAAGACCCCAGTAGTCACCTCCTGAAAGGTTTTACCAGTAAACATAAGGATCAGTCTCTGCTCTGAAGAACTGAGTAACTGAAAAAACACAGTGGCATCTTTAATGCAGAGCATCACCTCTATGCCTTTACTCACTCTGTTTTTCCTTAAATGTTTGTAACCACACTGTTAAAAATTCCAAGTAATGTGACAAATCCCTGCAGGTTTCAGCAATGACAATAATATCAAGTATCTTGTCATCGATGGGAATTTTGATTTCCAGCTTGCTTGTTCCCTGATGTCTAGGACTGCTGTATAAGTAATAGGAAAATCTCTTTTCTTCACAACTTCAGCACAGCAGCTCAATTTGTTTGCAGCATGCTGAGCTTGAGTTCGTATTGCATTTGCCTTCTTAGCACCTTCCCTTTGTGTCATCAGTCAAGCAACCGCCTGGCTGCTCCAGCTTGTTTCTGACAGAACGGAGTAGCTTTGAGATGGAGGCCATTCTGTTCACATGTGGTTGCATATATATATATATATATATATATATATATATAAAAAGACTGAAGGCAGCATTATGAAACCTCCAGCAACTTGACTACACACTGCAGCCACTTTTTTTCCACTGACACTAGAACACTCTTTTTTTCCTACTCACCAGCTGGTGAGAAGTGTCAAGTGATAATGCCAGCAGATCACAGGAGAAATCACTGCCTTCAAACACCAGACTTCATCAGCAGGAGGACAACTGCATCAACCCTGCTGCTGCTGGTCCTTGAAGGTGCTTACTCCCAGAGTACCCCTGTTTTCCTCTGTTCATTCCTCAGTAGTCAGTGGGAGATGAGAGAAAGGGTGTGCATAAACTTCTGAGTAATCAGCATCGCAACACAGGATCTGCCGAATCAGATATCATCTGGGAACTTCTTCCTCAGCAGTAACACCTGGTGTGCCAAGGAACTGTACAGACCGACTAGCACTATTCGTCCTCTTCCTCTGTCACACTCACAGCCACTGTGCTGATCTGGCTGTTTGTCACCTGTTGTGTTGACACAGTGCTGGGACAAATCAGCAGCATGGGAAATTCTGCCACCTGATCTGGTCAGCTGAGAAAGTTTATATCCTTTTTACAGGAGACTGACATAAACTGAAATTTGATGGCCACAGGGGAAAAAAAAAACCTCTTGGTAGCTCTGAACTGGAAGTGGGTGATTATCAAACAGAAGGCAATTCAATAAAGCCTCAATTTAAGAAAGTACTTGACAGTGTAGTTTCCTCTAGTCATGTCTCTGAAATGTTTTTCATCTGGCAAAGAATGTAAATACAGGCAGTCTCCAGTATGCGTTGAGGTACTCTGAGGTAGCGACCTCAACTGTGTAAAAAAAATGGTTGCCATACTGTAGAGGAAAATGACTACATAAAGCATTTCTCCAGGGCTGCCTGGCACTAATGACTTTAATACAGCAAGTTGAACAAACTGATGTGGCAGCAGTGACTGTGAAGGAGGACTTTTAACTTGCCTACAATAACTACCTTGCTAGGAGCTGAGTGTTTCAGTCAGTGTGATGGATGGTGAATAGGAGCCATAGGAAGGCCAGTGCAGGGAGGCAGTGCGGGGAGTGGATCTAGATGGGGCAGGATGCAGGACACGGCTGTAGGAGAGCATCTCTGGTGGCACTACGGTGATGTGCACTTAATTCCTAAAGCTTGCGTCAGAAATCTTGTCTGCACAGGGAAGGATCTGCCAAATCAGGACTTGGAATGCAGAAGTAATACAGATAAAGGTGTGTGCATGAGTTGTCGCTTTCCCCAAGAATTGTACACATGGGTAATGGCTGGGGGAGCGCTGACAAGGGGCCCATGACCTCACACGAATCCAGAGCAGATTCAAGCTGTACAGGAGTGTAAGTGTGAAATACTGTGATGATAGTATGGGTGGGTATCCTAACACTGCTTATACCACAGTTGTTCTTGTGCATTAACACAGTGACAGAAGAAGTAGCAGAGTGACAAGAAGCAGCACTTACAGAGCTAATGGAGGGCTGAATGCAGAAACTCTCTATTTGTGCCTCTGCATCCATCCCAGGCTGATGTTCCAGTGCCTGTAGGTCTCCTTCTGCAATCAGTCTCAGTACTGTTCACCAGACTGAGCTGTACTTCCAATTATATTTATGGACCTATTAGCAAAACTGGTGATCTATTCATAGACAAGCCGTGAACACAAGAAGAGAGTCAAACGCAGCCAATAAATTGCCTGCAAGAAGTAAACTGTGCCATCAGCAAAATTTTGTATCTCTGTTGTTCTCCTCTTTCTCTTAGATCGTTAATAAACATATTGAACATCTCTGGTCCTGATGCTGATCCCCGGAGCATCTTGCTATTAACCTCCTTTCATGCAGAGAATTGGACGTTTATTCCTTTCCTTTGTTTCTTACCTCTTATCTAGGTTTTAATCCATGTCAGGACTTCGCCTCCCACCCTACGGGTAACAAATTTCTTTAATAGCCTCTTGTGAAAGACTTTATCAAAAAGCTTTTGAAAAGTTTAAATAAATTATATCCCTCACACACCCCTTCTCCTCAGTTCAGTATTTCATTAACTCTTCCCCAGGATCCTAATAGGCTAGAGAAGCCCAGGTTACACTTAACAGAAACTGTCAGACAGGTTTATCTCTATCACGTTAGACTCGTCTAGAAGCTTTCTAACTCTATCTTTAATGATTTCTTTTCAGTGTTTTCTCCTTGTTCCGAGGAGAGGTGTTCACTTTTATAACTGGATCATCTTTACCTTCATAAAACATGGTTACAATAATTGCTCCCCTCTCAGCCCCTTAGTCCCCACAGGGGTTTGTACTGTTTGAATGAGCCACTGCCTGCTTTGCTTATTAGCTCAGACACTCTGAAGTCCCATTCCTTGGGCATTTGCAGATGCTTGCCATCCACTTGAAAGTTCACATATTTATCTGTTGTTCTGTCTTCTCATGATTCTGACCCTTCTCAGCCTGGAACTTTCACAAACATCCAAGGCTTTGTCTCTCATCTCACTCTTTTCCTCACCTCCTCAGGTGAAAAAGCCCAGAGGAGAGAAATTAATTGTTTTCCATGTGGCTGGTCCTACTCTAGCCATGGATGAAGTAGCAAGTGGCCTAAGGCAGCAAGTGGTTGGGTTTGGTGAACTGGTATTGGCTCCTCTACCTTTTCAGCTACCAAAGCAGTTTGTGCAGTTGGCACCTCAGCCCTCCCGCTTCAGCCTTTTTGGTTAGCCAGGCGGTCCTAAAGACAATACTGATGGCCATTATCTACTTGTCTGTCTTTGCAAGGCAGCAACTTTCAGCCACCTCATTTGAGACCTGGTGGGCAGAGCTCTGTTGGTGCTGGGCACAAGAAACAACACACATACAGAGGGAGAGCTGATTTCCACCAGCGTGACAGAAGTCGACATCCCCAGAGTAACTTTTTGCAGGGCAGGGGGATGTTTTGCTTCTCCCCACATACAGGCATGTCTCCTGCTGCAATGAGGTATTTTCAGTTCCAAAGTGCAAGCAATTCGCCTGGCCCCCAGACAGAAAAACATGTGGTCAAGCTGTGGCTGTCACGAGAGAGGAAAATCAGGCCTGCAGAATGTCCATTTGGTGTGACAGACACAAAGGTCTTTCTGCTGACCCTCACATCTGCTGCACACATGCCCAGCAGCAGCTTAACATACTGCTCTGTAGCGTTAGGCCCAAAGGTTGGCTTCTGCAATGAATGACATCTACAGCTCTCAGTTGTGTGCAGGGACTGAATTAAAGCCTGGAGGACACTACAAGTTATGGCAGGCCCTGGAACAGGCCCAGGAATTAAGAGTACTTGCAAGGATAGCTAAGCATCTTGAGCCTGCCTGCATCTCACCAAACGAGGGCCCCTCTCTGTCCCTCCCCCAGCCCTGCAGTCTGCTAGTCACCTGGCACCTCCCAGGTGCCGTGTCTTCTATCTCAGAAGGCTGGTCTCCTACTGGGATCTCATGTCTAAGCTGCTTTGGACTGGCAGCTGTATGTTGCCACAGTGCAGATGTCCAATTTGCTGCACATCAGCTGGTGCAAGACAATGCCCTCCTTGTGGGGGGCGTTGGCTCCTGGTTCATATCCTTGATCATTTTCTTTCTACACAAGTTACCTCTAACGAGCTTTTTCCACAACACTAAAATGTTATGCAGTCTAAAAAAAATGTTGATACTTTTGGAAAGTAGGCAACGTTTGGCCTCCTCTTGGGCTGCCTAACCACAGTCAGTAGCCCTACCATATCATTTCCATCTCATTCATAGGCAGAAACCATCATTCTAAGCAGAAGCTGGAGTCACAAAGGAGACCAAGGAGTTTTGTGACAGGAATCTCCTCACGTCTTCACTCCTATGGAGCTGCAGTGTTGTCAGTCTGAGGAGGGTATTTTACTTGAATGGCTGAGGAAACTTTTAATGTACCCCGAATGCTTCCCCGGGGTGAGCCAGCTGACAGCTCACCATGCTTACGTCCTGTGCATTGTTATGAAGGCTGTCTCTGCGGGATGGCTCCTGTGCTGTGGGAGAGATGGCTCCCTACCCTGAGCTCTCCTTTCTAACCACCTCTTGTCTTCTTACTCAGCAGAACTGCACCGTTTTTCTCCCAGGGGGAAGTCAGGTGCCCACAGAGTTTGGTCATGGATTTGCCACAGTACGATTTGTTCAGCAAAGCTCCTTATACCCTCCTTAATCTCCATTTTATATCTCCCCTGCTGCACTTTACAATCTCTTATATTACTATAATTTGGGCTGGATTTCCATATTTTACAAAATGCCTCACTAAATGGCTGTATCTTTCCCTTTATCCATGGTGTTACTTCTCAGCATTACTTCCCACCTATAGGGAGAATGTATATGCATCATATGGAAGTATGTTATGGCTGTAGTAAATGACCTCATATCATCTGGATGTTCCCCACTCTCCTATGCACGTCGAGTATAAATTTGTTTTAGACATGCATCTACAGTGTTTCTTCCTGCAAGCCCTGAGGCCACTCTCAAACCAGACTAGCTTGTTGTACCTACAGGGAGCTCTTGCACATGTTCTAATGAGGCCAGAGCACGGCCTCCAGGCCTTGGGTGCTTGAGCACATCCATCACCATGTCGCCAGGCTTTGTTGCACCATAGGCGCTGTGTGAAGCAGCCAGGGAGTACAGACACCACAGGCAGTGCTCACGGATTCCCTGGAGGCTGCTCTTCCGTTATGATCACGAATCCCTGGGATCCAGGACTCAGATCTTGTGCTGCTCCTGTGTTTTTTACGCCTTGAAATTTCACATATTTCCTGTTCCATATGAGTCATTAGGAAGAGTTATTGACAAACAGGAGCTGTTCAAAGGAGAGCAACTGAAATGATCAAGGGAGTGGAGGAATCGATTTAGAAAGAAAGATTAAAAGGATAAAGTCTGGGGAGATCGGTTAAACAGCAACTACTGTGAGCACGATAACCTACACATACTTAAAAAGTGTTTCAGAAACAGGAAAATACTAGTAGCATGATACATGGGGAGACAAGTGGAAACAGGCAGAAATTGAGAGTAACTTGAATTTTCCCTTTGAGATTAGCTTTCAGACAATAAGAAAGAAAATGTTCACTGTCACTACTCTAACCTGATGGAAGCATGTAATAAACCCAAACACTTTCAATTTTATAAACCCTGGGACAAAAAATACTAGTAAATACAATATAATGCGAGATGTCCAGAGATGGCACTGGGTCAGGGAATAGTGCGGGCATCCTGGTGAGGAAGGAGATTTGGGAGAAACTGTGGACAAAGCATCAATTTTTCCAGAGTCCTGCACAACCCAGGGGAGCTCACCTTAGACAGCAGAACTTGCCACGTACCTCTCCGTGAGTCTGCTCTCCTCGCTTCACAAGTGGAATGGCTTATGGATGAAAACAAGACTTCTCCTGTCAGGGCCATGTGCATGGGTGAGGTTCCTGCAATCCCCACTCACCATCTGGTCCATGAGCTCTGATGTGCTACAGTCATTTGTCAGTTTTAAACTTGACTGCATTGCATGCCAGTGTGCGCAGCTGAGCAAGCCTGACCAGATGCTTATCAAGTGTAAATTGGTGCAAATGTCTATTTATATCAGCTGAGGCTGTGCACCACTCTTTATAACGGACCCTGTGCCCATTGTACATTCAGGGACTCACAGAGTTGAAGGCTAAGGGTCCTACTAGATCATCTGTTTTGACCTTCCAAGTATCACAGGCCGTTAATTTTCACCCAGTTACCTCTGGATTGAGCCCAATAACTTAAATTTGACTAAACCATAATATGTGTTCAGCTAACAAGTAACTCTCTGAATTAGGTCTGTTGTTGATTTCAAGACATTCAAACATGGTTAATCCTTTCCTTCAGGTGGGAGTTTCTTGCTGTGGCTAATCACTTTTGCTCTTTCATAAAAGGCATGCAGTTTCCATTTGAACCTGACCTGCTGCTCCATCAGATGTTTTCTGCTACTGAAGTCACAGTTTGTTCATGCCAAAGCTACAATGTCCAATAATTTGTAATAATTTTTATGTTTGGTCAGAGTTTTTAGATAGAAAGATTTTGCAGTGTGCGTTGAAAACAGTTTATTGCGAGAGTCACACAGAGTGCTCGATAGTCTCCATGAAAATCCTTGTATGTTAAAAGCATGCGTATATTCCTTGACTTAGATAAGAGCAACTAATCAATCTACCTGTTTGTCTGATCATAGTATCACATTTACCTTAATATTTGAACATCTCCCTGTGATACCAGTAGCAACAGCAATGTCCCTCATGTGGTTCTACTGTGGCATGCTAGTCTTTGGGAAAGTATAATAGTTGCTTTGTTCACATATTTCCTTGAATTTCTTGTGGTTGTTGCAGGAGACAGCATATTGTGGCAGATGGACCTGTGGTCTGAACCAGCACAGCTGCTTCTATAAGAAAAACTATGCTTAAGAAAACTTGTGGAAGGGTCTTGCTTGCTATCAGTTTTCTCCTTTCAGCTACTAGGGGTTTTGGGGTACAAACCTAAGACTGCATTTTGAGTTTCATTCTTCCAGTGGAAATGGGTTTTGATGGAGATGGTGAAAAGACCTGTAATAACACATACAAAATGCACTTTCTGCAAATAGCATGCAACACTAACTTAAAATTTGCCGTGTCTACAAACATCTCTGCCAGTAAACTGATTTGTGAGGTTGTTCATGGAAACACAGCAAAAAACAGGGGTGAACTCAGCAGAAAGGAATTAATTAAAATTCGAAGGAAGATTTGTGGGTCATTCCTCAGTACCTGCTAACAGATTTAAGGCAGCTTAGCAGAGAGCTGGTTTGGCTGTACAGTTTCACAACCCCAAGCAGTGCTATGCAAAGGTATCTTTGCTTGTGTGGCTGAGGGTAGCGAGAGCATCTGTCCCAGTGCTCACCGGAATACCTTGGGTGACTTATGGGCCAGAGACCATTTAATGCTTCTGATTACAACACTTTTCTTGTTTGTTCAGGCAATTCCAGAGAAACACTGTTTCAGAGTGATCCAGGAACTGGAAAACAGCAACAAAACCAACAAGCTTTCTGTCTTTTTCCTCCTCTACTGTGCAGGGGGGAAAGCCTGATTAGTTTATAGAGTGATTCGTCTGTTTAGACTTTTCTGTGTGCTAATGAGCAGGTGTACGTATGTGTTGTTGTGTTTTGCACCCACGTGGGTGAATGCAAAAAGTTTATTGATGGAGGTCTATGTTTGAAAACTGAGTTCTCTGTGGAGAGGGCAGGAGCTACTACAACAGTTCTCACTATCCTTGGGAGGAATTCAATGCACTCAAACCCCAGGGAAATCCTGTCTCCAGCATACACAGATCTCGTCCTCAGAGTCAACGGTTTGCTTGTTCCTGCATGGCGTAGTTGCTGTGGGTCAGTGCAGAAAGGTGAATTTCTTCAGTGACTGAGAGAAAACCTGTGTCAGGCACGGAGTATTGGGGCAGAGACCTTGAAGGTGACTCTATCTTCACTGGTGGCCAGTACAAACGAGGGAGCAGCAGGGTGATGTTCTCACAGTAATCAGTGTTGCTAGGGAGACCAGAGACTGTGTTTTGTCAACTGGAGCTTTTCCAGGATCCCTGGCTTCTTCACTAGATATTAGCTGCAATAATCAGTCACGAATGCCTGGATAACTGTGCTGAGACCTGTGTCTGATAGGATAGGACACCATCTTCTGGCAGGTTGCAAGTGGAAGTGGGAGTGTTTTAATAATGTGGTTGTCTGGGAGTTACACAGCAGTAAGGCATTCAAGGGGACTTCAAAGCTACAGAAGGACTTAACAATCCGGGGCTGATGTCCTCAGTGCCAGGTGGTACTATGGAAATACATAAGTGCTTTGAAAAGTTTCAGTTCTTTTTGCAAGCATCAATTTGCTTTCCACTTTCTGCTTTCTCCTGCATCAAAGGTTCGTTTAATGGAGACACAGTGTGCAGCACCTCATAACAAAATATACCATTCCCTGTCTATGGAGGCATATCCCCAAGAATAGCTGTTCTTGCAGTATAGCCCCAAAGCTGTTTGTGCTACTTAGGTTTGTTTAACTAATCAGGGACCTCTTCTTCCCTGAATTTAGGCCTTCCCTCAAAATGAGTGCACTTCGATTAAAAAAAAAAAAAGAAAAAAAAAAAAAAAGGAGGGATTCATCCCAACAGTAGCATTTACTTCCCAAACAACTAACAGAAAACCTGAAACACATGAACTGCAAACTGAAATTCCATATAAAAACATGGATCTAAGGCTGCAAAGGAAGATTAATAGAATCCAGGTAAACAAAAATAATCACAAAAAAATATCTTTCCAGAATGTTATGCTTCTCTAAAAAAAACTTCCAAATCCATCAGTTACTAAAAGCATAGGAAATTCAAATTGAGTGTGAAGATATGAGAATCTCTAATAACAGTAAATACAGAATTGCATGGTGAAGCCACCTTAAGTCTGATTCCAGCAATGATTTGAGAAAAATCAGACATTCTGAGACTAACCTTGTCCATCCATTACCCACAGTGTCATCAGATCAATGGCCACAAAACTAGAATGCTTTATTCTCCATCACTCTGAGGTTGTGCTGACTCTGGCCCTTCTTTACAGCCATGCACACTCTACAGAAAAACACATATTTCACAAATTCCTCACCAGACAAATAACACATCGAAGCCATCACTCTACACTTGTCATTCTGATTCTATTTACTCCAATTAAAAAAAAAAAAAAAAAAGGACTGTGAAACACAGGGTTAGCAGAAATTATTCTCCTCGGCTCCATTCCCTGCCTACGCTCTCCATGCAAAGACCTTCATCAGAAAGACAGAGCCTGGCACTTTGGGAGGTGCTGGGCAGGGTGATGACTCCCATTGCATGGCATTTGCCCAGTGCAGACAGCTGCCTGCCAGCAGAGATGCCCGCCCCAGTCCCCAGCTCGCCTATCCCTGCCTCAGCTCCAGCAGTCCCCACACTGCCGAACTGCCCTTCACACTCCCTGCTGGCCCAGGGAACCTCTGCCTCACGTCGCAGTGTGTTCTGCTGATGCTGTGTGAGTTTTACAGTGGAGAGGATGCTTAAAGTAGGCACTGGTGCTGCTTTGAAACTTGTTTCTCTTAACAGATTGCTATTAAAGAATACATGAGTACCAGGACAACAGCACTTTTACACATTCATTGTGTCTGAACCTAACTTACTGCTAAGCACCATTTATGCTGATATTTTTAGTGCCACGCAATAACTACAGCTTCTCTCTCTCATGTACAGGCACTGCAACAGAGGGGTGGATGGCCAGAAGCTGGGAACATGGGCTTTGAGGCACCCAGAAGGTGCCTTGGGGTCAGAGGGATCTGACATCTCCTTCAAAGCAGCTGTGTTTTGGAATGGCACGTAACAGAGAACTCCCTGCTACAGACCTGAGCCAGCTCTGCAGGTGTCAGTGAGCAGCTAGAAACAGAGAACCAAGTCCAACATTGGACTTGACACATAAGACTGTGGTTGGATCCAAAAGACACAAAGCATTATTTCTTGGAGATCTCAAGCCAAACAGAGCTGGAGTATCTGTTGGTTTAAAGAACCCTCGGCCAAAGGAAGGCTGCAACACGTCACAAATACAAAAGCACTAGCCTGTAGTTTGCTGTGAACAACATTTCATAGTAGAAAACACTTTTCTAATATCACTGTCTTTCTAACTGAGTCCGATGATGTCACTGGTTGTTTTCTTCACAGCTCAGAAAGACTGTCATCAAAAAATAGACAACTTTTCCCTCCTTTCTTTTGAAAGTCTCCGTAACCTTGGTGTGAATTTATAGTCTGTCATTGCCTTTTGAGGTGCCATATGTGCAAGAGAATAAGAGAGAGGGAGACACTTTTTTTCTGAAAATGCTGCCACACTTAGCACTATTACAGCCCTGTGGACAATGTATATTATTTAAAGTAGTAAGAAGAGGTCTGGGGTGAAGGAAGACCTTGTGGCAAATATAAATGTCTCCTGTCCTTGGGGGCAAAGAAAAAAAATCCAAACCAACCACCCACCCTCCACTAATTAATGTAATGTAATCCATTCCAAGAAGAAGAAAGTTCTGAATTGTCTTTTATTTATTTCCCACGGATAAATCTTCTCTGACAAGAAAGATTCAGCAGTAGCCAGTGAAGGGCAACTATTTCTAAGAGTAGGAATTCAATGCAATCTTCTATTCAGGCTGAGGGTGACATTCTAGGCGGGAGATTTATAGAGAAACTACCATCACATATGAGTTTTTTGAGTTGCTTTACTTTGGTTGACCCTAATGATTTGGTGTCACCTTGTGGATTTTGCTAGTCCTATCTTCTCTTTCTCAGAAAACGAAGTCCAAAAGAACCTGCAAACACCTCTGCATCAGCTTATGCTCTTCCTCTGGCTATTAACTGTTGTTATTATTATTACTAGTATTAAAATAGAAGCCCCTTAGAAGCTCCTGTCAGGGACTGAAAAGGACAATGGCTCAAACATTGTGGCAAAAACAGTTTATCCAGCCTCAGAAGACGGGACACTCAGGATAAGGTGATAAGGTAAATTGTGATTTACATACCAACAACAAGTTAAGGGGCCACAGACACAGGCTGCTGTCTGACAGCAGGAGGCAGGGGACGTGCCGGAGGGCACAGAGCTCCATCTTCTGATAAGCCCAGCATGGCAGAAAGGGAAAAGCTGAGACCCTTCAAGATGGTCCAAGACTTGTCAATCTTTTGCAATCCCGCCCGCTCCCTCTCCCCCCACCCCCGACTTTTCTATCTTTTGCAGTAACACCTCCACAAAAGACCAAAAATTATACAAACAGGCAATCCAGAGGGCTATAAAGGCCCACCTTGTGCAAGCACTGGTGGTGCCCACCCACCATCCTGAGGACCACTCTGCCCACCAGTCTCACCACATGAACTGAACAAGGCACCAGAGGATGGCGCACATTGCTGGATCTGAGACTACGAACTCCATCACACATAAAACTGAGCCATTTCTCTCTCTTTTTTTTCTTTCCTATACTTTTGCTCTTTTTGCTTTCCTTTTTATAAGTAACATAGCAACATAAGATTTACTTCTGCCACCAAATTATATGCTAATTGGGCCAAGCTGCAAAATAAAAGCCTTTTGTTTATGGACCTTAAGTACTGTGTGTACTGTTTTCCAACCAAGGGGACCCACGAACCTCAGTCACCTCTCCCCTCATTCACACCTCTGGGTGGGATGTGACAACTCCTGAACTAGAACTCCACTGAACAAACAAAAGAAAAAGACAAGTTTCTTGACCTGTAAATTTAGGATTTATTTGCTAGCATCATTTGGACAAACAGCCCATGGCAAAGTGTCTCAGCCTTCACAGCTGCTGAAGCTGGATTGCACTCCTGAGATCCATTGTTTTATGCCTGCAAATTGCACTACCCTGTGAGGAGTATCTGGCTGTGAGTGCTTGGGTGTGTGTGTGCTGGTGATGTGCCTCCTACCTCACCACCACTTCACACAGAATCAGTGGTGACGCTGACACATGCTGATGGCTATATGCCAGGCTGTGTTGGTGCCAGAAGAGTCTTCAGCCATTAGCCAAACTCACTTATTAGGAAAAGGCTGAGGACCATGTGGACACATCTGGAAATCTAAACCTGGGTCATGATGGAAAGAATCAGGATATGTTGAACACTGCTGGTCCAGGCAGTCAAGCAAGCTATTGTAGTTGTACTCAGCTCCTGAACTACAGGATACATACTGCTTCCCATGCTCCTTGATCCAGGAGCTCTGAACTGACTGAAAGCAGCATTTGTGTGTGCATGGGATGCATGGCCAAGTCACAGATCCCTGCTGTGTGACAGGGCAGATGAGCTCTGAATCTGTGCTGTGATGATGCTACCGGTTCTGGGTTAGCTTGTTTGTTTTCTGTCTATCCCACTCATGGTACAGCACACAGGTACATGATTAGGTGATCAGACCTTCAGTGTAGCGTGAAAATGGATGAAAAAAATAAAAATGAAACCAAAATAAAAAATCATGACATGATGGTAAGTGTCTAATGGAAAATAACAGTGATCAGTAAGGGTAAGAATAATATCTAGCTCCTCTCACAATTCCCTGAAATGTTCTCAACTATCAACATGCTGGCAATACTTTACCTTGGTATTAGCATTACCAGCAAAATGCAGCTTTGAAAGAACATATTTTTCCAAGAATCTGAATGCTAATATAAACGGTCAAGTTACTATGACTCTTCTTCAGAGTCTTGGCAAGCAAGTATAGGTCAATTTTGACATTATTATTATCATTATTATTAATCATGGTAGCATGTACTGTAGCAAAACTATTGTGGATTTTCTCCCCAAAGTTTTATGATTTTTGTTCCTCTTTGTCTCTTTTTTTTAATTAATATTTTTAATTTTCCTCTCAAAGAGATGCAAGTCCTCTAAAGAGAATCTAACCTACCAGTTTGTGACTTACTTTTAGACACTTTTGACAGAACCCATAAAAATAGTGCCTGGACAAACTGCTGAAAGCTACTGGAATAAAACCCAAAATACCTCCAGAAACAGTCACCCTTGTCTACTTGTAAATATGAATATCTTTGTGTTTTGTATTGTGCTCAGTGCAGTAGGAAGTTAGTCCCAGTCCAGGGCTTTGAGGCGTTATCATAAAGACAGTAATGCACAAACAAGTAAAATTAAGATGTGGGGGGAAAAGAAGCAGTTGCAAGCAAAAAGAGGAAGCAAAAAGTAACAGCAAGATGATTAATTCATTAAAAACTCAATAAGCACCCAGTTCATCTCCACTGCTAGGCTATTAGAAAATGAGATCATCAGTAGTGGTTCATTTTTTTAGGGTACTCTACTGTGAAGTCATCCTCTCTTTGTGATGGCAATTGACCAGTGACTTGCATTTAAATACAGAATATATAGAGAGCAATGGACATTCTTCCAAATGGGTGCATGTATAAAGTGTAAATCAATCCCTCCGGCTAAATAATAAATAAACATAACCAAGTCTGAAACAAACAGACCTGAGAAGGTTTCGCTGCCTGTATGAACACGGTTTGCATCATAGAATCATACAGAACCATAGAATAGTTTGGGTTGGAAAGGACCTTCAAAGGTCATCTAGTCCAACCCCCTGCAATGAGCAGGGACATCTTCAACTAGATCAGGTTGCTCAGAGCCCTGTCCAGCCTAGCCTTGAATGGGCATCTCCCACCTCTCTGGGCAACCCGTTCCAGTGTTTCACCATCCTCATTGTAAAAGTTTTCCTCATGTCCAGCCTGAATATCCCCTCCTTTAGTTTAAAACCATTACCCCTTGTCCTATTGCAACAGGCTCTGCTAAAAAGTCTGCTCTCATCTTTCTTATAGACCTCTTTTAAGTACTGAAAGGCCACAATAAGGTCTCCCCGGAGCCTTCTCTTCTCCAGGCTGAACAACCCCAACTCTCTCAGCCTGTCCTCATAGGAGACATGTTCTGTCCCTCTGATCATTTTTGTGGTCTTCTCTGGCCCCTCTCCAACAGGTCCATGTCTTTCCTGTGCTGAAGGCTCCAGAGCTGTACACAGAACTCCAGGTGGGGTCTCACCAGAGCAGAGCAGAGGGGCAGAATCACCTCCCTTGACCTGCTGGCCAAGCTCCTTTTGATGCAGCCCAAGATGCGATTGGCCTTCTGGGCTGCAAGCACTCATTGCCAGGTCATGTCAAATCTTTCATCCACCAGTACCCCAAAGTTTTTCTCTGCAGGGCTGGTCTCCATCCCTTCATCCCCCAGCCTGTATTGATACCGGAGATTGCCCTGACCCAGGTGCAGGACCTTGCACTTGGCCTTGTTGAACCTCATGAGGTTCATATGGGCCCACTTCTTGAACTTGTCCAGGTGCCTCTGGATGGCATCCTGTCTCTCAAGACACTAACTAGGCAATACCACAATTCTTTGCAGGATCATAATGCAGTGGGCTGAGGCTGCGATTCCTACATAGATAGTACTAGGTAGGCTTTTGTGATAGCTTTTCACTTACCTTTAAGTAAGCAAAACACTTCATTAATTGCAGGTGTGGTAGGACTTCTTCCCAATGTGCTAAAAGCTGCAGGAGCCCTTGTAAACCTACAAGGAAGATGTTGGGTCTCATCTTCATCAGGTGGCTTTGCCTAGAGCATGGGGTCAAAGTGACTCAGCTGGCAGGCCTCAGAACCCCAAAAGGCCTAACAGGGACAGTCAGTTGGGTTTGCTTGATTTTGATACCTGTAGGAAGGTTTGTGGTGAGCTGCAAGGGTGGGTAAGTGATTGAGCTGGTTAGTGTGCTGATGCCTCCTGCCCTTTGATCTTAAGAGCTAGCACAGTGTTTGGTTGTTATCTTAAGGGGGTGGAAAGAACCAGCTTATCTTTCCTTGGCTGCAGTGATCTACAGAAATACGAAGGATCTAGCTTACAGCAGCTGTGTCAGATGCTTTCAGAAGTGCTTACAGGCTGGATTCTATAAATCAGTTAGGGAAACAAAAGGGAAAGACACAAAAACATAGACTTCAGGTGCCAGGCTTGTGGAGCATAAGCAAGGCATTTCAGGTCTCTGTGTCCCCTGTGGAATAAATCAGGTGCTTCAGAAGAATAACAACCTGCATCTTTCTGCCAGTCTCCCCAGAGAAAGAAGGCAATCACCTCCCAAAGGTAGCATGTGGGGTGGGAAAGTCCTCTTGATGATCTGTGTGAAGAAATTGTGAGCCTGGTGTGAAAAATGCCAGTTTGCCTCCCTGGTCACAGGGGATGTGTATGTGTGCACATGCAAGTACAGTAAAGGTCATGAATTGTTGAGACCTGGAGGTGGTGGGGACAACCCCTATGTTACAGCTGGCTTTGCCGAACAGTTGGAAGGAAGGTATTTTTAGCTCATCACACACATGCAATATGTAACTACTGCTTCAGCCCTGTGGAAGAGGAATGAGGGGTGGACCCTGCATACCGTTGCTGTAGCCTGAGATATGTGTATTGATTGAGAGAGCAGGTTTCTTCCATATATTCATAGAGGCTGCTTTAGCCTGAGCTGGGACTGAGAGACTGTGTCTCTCTTTCTCTGGTTATGATTTATGACTTCAATCCAATTTATGGCCATTTACAAGAATGCTGAACTGGCTGTAAATCAGTAAAAGACCATAAAATACTCATGAGAACTGCTGAAATCCATCTGGGTGAGCTTCCTTCCCTCCTAAGAGCAGCTAGCTGAGGGCAGGAAGATGTAGCCCTCCCATCAAGCCCTCTAGCAGTGGAAGTGAGAAGCAGTGCTCACTTGGAGGAAAAAGTGAAGGCGAAGGAGGCTTTGCTTTCTGAGAGCATACAGGAGTCAGATAAGCCATTGCCTGAGGAGCACAATGGTGATAGCAAGAGCTCTGTAGGGCTTCCTCAGAAGAGCTTCACTGGAGCACAAGGCTGAGGTGAAATCTATGTCTTCAGCTACCCAAGGGGATGCAGTGAATGAAGTCACCTTCACTGATCTACAATTGTTTTCCAGTGGGTTAATGTTTTATTAAGTTAGTGATTTTTGTGGGTAGTTCATGAGGAATAAACTTCCTGGCTGTTTGTTTTTTCTTACCAACTACTCCAATGACATATTTGTGTGGCATGTTGGTTTGGCTGTCACAAGTTAGAATCACGGTCCTCAAGGATTTCATAAGGTAAGCCTTTACCTGCTTATTTCACCTGAATATCTTCTCTTGCTCCTCAGCAAGAAGATCAGGTCATGCTCAGAGTGTAAAGAAGCCCTCTAAGGAAGGGGCCAGATTGTGCCAAATTGCGTGCTTACCCCAGCAGCAAGGGATGCTGCAGTGTGCTACAGAGCCACTGCCATATATCTTTTTGGATTCAAATTGTATCTTTGCCTTGTTTGTGGTGCAGATTTACCCACCACCACCCTGAAAATACCTTAATTGCCAGGCAGCAGGTGGAATTCCATGAGAAAATTTGCAAGTCTCCTTCCATTTTACCCTACTGTAACATGACGATCAAGCAACACTGGAACACCAGGCTAGAAGGCACTAGAGGGGTCAGCAGGTCCCATTCTACTTTTGATCCCTCCAGTAGCAATGGCATTGTAGAGCAGGATCAGCAGAAAATAACCGTAGCGTCCAGAAGTATCCCCCAAACTCTGACTCTGTAGCAGAGCACTTCCCAGTGCATGGCGATGTTCAGTTCTGTAACAAATGATCAAAAGCCAGAAACTCCAGAGTGCTAGAAGGAGACTAAACAATTCCCAGACTTGACTGTTCTAAATTTCAAAGAAAGGAAAGCTACTGTTAGATCTTCCACCTGCCCAGTGGGGATACCAGATTTTTGGGTGGAAGGGAAGCTGTGATGGTGCTCTGCTTCTCTTTCCTCCTGTGTCTTGGTGAAAGACTAAGTGAATTCAGGTGCTTAAGAAGTGAAACTCAGAAGGGGGTATAATCTTGCTATTCCTGAGCAGTGGGGTTTAAGCCATCAGGTTCACAGAATCACAGAATGTTAGGGATTGGAAGGGACCTCGAAAGATCATCTAGTCCAGTGCCCCTGCCAGAGCAGGAACACCTAGATGAGGTTACACAGGAAGGCGTCCAGGCGGGTTTTGAATGTCTCCAGAGAAGGAGAATCCACAACCTCCCTGGGCAGCTTGTTCCAGTGCTCTGTTACCCTCACTGAGAAGAAGTTTCATCTCATATTTAAGTGGAACCTCCTGTGTTCCAGTTTGTATCCATTACCCCGTGTCCTCATGACACTCACCCTTTACATATTTATAAACATTAATGAGGTCACCCCTTAGTCTCATCTTCTCCAAGCTAAAGAGACCCAGCTCCCTCAGCCTTTCCTCGTAAGGGAGATGCTCCACTCCATCATCTTTGTGGCCCTGCGCTGGACTCTCTCCAGCAGTTCCATGTCCTTCTTGAACTGAGGGGCCAAGAACTGGACACAATATTCCAGATGAGGTCTCACCAGGGCAGAGTAGAGAGGGAGGAGAACCTCTCTCGACCTATAACAGCCCCCCTTCTAATACAGCCCAGGATGCCATTGGCCTTCTTGGCCACAAGGGCACAGTGCTGGCTCATGGTCATCCTGCTGTCCAACAGGACCCCCAGGTCCCTTTCCCCTACACTGCTCTCTAATAGATCATTCCCCAACTTACATTGGAACGTGGGGTTGTTCCTGCCCAGATGCAAGACAACAGTTGCCCCTGTTATACTTCATTAAATTTTTCCCCGCCAACTCTCCAGCCAGCTCCCTCAGCACCCACGAATGCATTCCATCTGGACCCATGGATTTGTGGATGTCCAGATTGCTTAACTGGTCCCTAACCCAGTCCTCATCAACTGAGGCAAACTCCTCCATTGCCCTGCCTTCCTCTGGGGCCTCAGGGGTACGGGGCTCCTCAGGACAGCCTCTGGCAGAGTAGACAGAGACAAAGAAGGCATTCAGTAACTCTGCCTTCTCTGTATCTTCTGTCACCAGGGCACCCACCCCATTCATCAGTGGGCCTACATTGCCTCTGGTGTTAGTTTTATCTGCCATGTATTTGAAGAAGCTCTTTCTGTTGTCCTTGACCCCTCTCACCAGGTTTAATTCTAAGGAGGCCTTAGCTTTCCTAGTTGCCTCCCTACATCCTCTGACAACAGCCTTATATTCTTCTCAAGTGGCCAGCCCCTCCTTCCATGATCTGTAAACTCTCCTCTTCCACTTGAGTTTGCCCAGCAGTTCCCTGTTTAACCACACAGGTCTCCTGGCTCCCTTCTTTGACTTCCTATGTGTTGGGATGCTCTGATCTTGAGCTTGGTAGAAGCAGTCTCTGAATGCTAACCAACTATCTTGGGCCCCTTTACTTTGAAGTATCCTTGCCCATGGGATTTCCCCTAGCAATTGTTTGAAAAGGCCAAAGTTCGCCCTGCTGAAGTCCAGGGTTGCGATTCTGCTAGGTATTCTGCTCCCACCACAGGAGATCCTGAACTCCACCATCTCATGGTCGCTGCAACCAAGGCAGCTCTCAACTTTTACTGCTTCAACCAGACCCTCCTTGTTAGCGAGGACGAGATCCAGCAGCGCTCCTCTCCTAGTTGGCTCATCCACCATTTGCATCAGAAAATTATCATCAATGCACTGGAGGAACCTCCTGGACTGAGGCTGGCTGGCTGAGTAGTCCTTCCAGCAAGCATCAGGGTAGTTAAAATCCCCCATAACAACCAGGGCCTGTGACTGCAAGGCTGAGTTCACCTAGTCAATGTTTGAGAAGTCTCAGTGTGGTAGCCAGCTGTGATAGGTTGTTTTGCTCTGGTTTCTGTAACACTGGAAGACAATAGAGAGGGTATGAGTGCCTAAGATGCTCTGCTGGCTCAAATACAGAGGAAAAATATAGGAAGGCCTCATCAAATGCATAGTGGACATAGTCCTGCATATTCATCACCCACCCTCCTGAACTTTATTCACACCATGATAACTGTGTGATGAGGATCTCCAGATCAGCAGACTATCTAACACAAGACGCTTGGTAGGAAGGGCTAAGGAAGACAGTATGCTTGTCAGTCCCAGTGCTCTGTATGACACAGTACTATGGGGTAGCTCTGCAATAATTCCTGCCTCAAGTCCTGGGTGCTGCGTTTGGACCACAGCTCAGAATAATCTAGGTTTGATTTAAAGAAATCCCTGCAAGAAAGCCTCCCCACAAGCCTTGGCACACTGTCCCAAAAGGTAATTACCCTTGCTGTTAAACTTTGCTAGCCTGAATCTGCCTAGCAGCAGATTTGCTGCTGTCTTGCCCATCGTGCATGTGCCAAAGTGCTTCACCTCTGAGCTGGTGTTTCCAACCAGGCTGGCTCGGGAAGCTGCTCACCTCTGGCATGATGCTGCAGTTTGCCAAGAGCAATGAACCCTGGCCAGTGCTGTGTGTCTCTTTTCTTTCTTCTATGCAATGCCTTGGGGAGAGATAAGCGATTGTGCTGTCTACGTACCGCCTGTGACCCTGTAGCGGCCTGAGAATGAAATCCAGGCTCCGCTCTACTTCACATTCAAAACAACAGCAGAAAATAACTTCCACTTTCTTCACTTCTGTAGGCTTGGGCTTATGGACAATGATAACAAGAAATTGCTACGGCTGAGTGGTGAGTGAACAAGCCTGAAGAATGTCTCCCTTATCCCTCTGGCCAACACAGGCTTAAAAAGCAGTGCTGATCACCTGGCTGCTTTAACGGGGTTAAATCCACACCAGAAGTTCTGCTAAGAGTAAGAGAAGGAGAGAGAGAGAAGATAACTTCCAATAAGCTGTTGAAAAGTTGGGAGGAACATACACATCTATCCTTTGCCCATCTAATGTAGGATGCAGGCCGTGGGTTGGTGCCCACTGTCCTGCACATCACTAACTGCTATGGGTGCAGAACTCCTGGGAAGGGAGAGGCAAGTTAGGTCAACCTCTCTGAGATGTGCAGATTCTTTACTTTTGTGATTTTGACCGGGCTCAGAGCCTCACAAGTGGAATTTTTGTCCTGAAAAAAATGCTATGTGCAGCCTCTCCTGATGGTTTCAGTTTTGTGATGAGGCAGTTCCAGTGAGTTTGCAGGGTTCCACATTTTTTTCCATCTGGTATTATGAGAAGGAATATTCTCCACTTGAGGGAAATGCAGTTCCTAACAAGTTCTGCAGTGCTTAACTGTAGTTTCAAAGTCAAGCCTCACATAAAATAGAAGTTTCTGCAAGCCAAAATGAGGTACACTGGTATGCTGAAAGCTTCCTTGCTTCAGCTGCTTTACACAGATGTAGCTGATTCAAACATAATAAATAATTTGTTGTACAGGAAGGTATAAACACCTCTTTCTTCTCCCAGAGCTGAGCTGGCTGTGTAGGACAAGAAAAGTTACTTTGGTAAGTGAATGCACCAAGTGTGATTGTGATGCATACACAGGAAACAGATTTGTTGAATGTGAAGAGGCAAACCTGCCATCTGATAGTAGTTGGGCAGGTGGTGATTTGTGATTACTGTTCCTGAGTAGCTGAGAATTATGCACATCCTATTATGTTTGTTAACCCATCTGTCCTGCTTTCCCCCCACATACTTTCTTCTTGTTCTCATCTTTAAAGCTGTTAGCTCTTTCTGTAAGAGCTTGCCATTTAGTCTGCATTTGTACAACTAATACTGCTGAATTATGTCACCAGTGTGTCCCCAGGTATGTCCTATCTTTATGTATGTCCTTCTTGGACCTGACTGACTGTGAGCAAATATTCAGTCTTTGGAAGAGATTACATTGCTGTCATGTTGGTTATACTGATTTGAGGAAGCAAGGATTGTTGTTGAGATGAAGACAATTTTGGGGTCACAGTTGCTCCTTGGGAGCCAGGCTTTGGGGTTCGATGGAGATTTTTAAAGAGTAGATGGTTTGCACACTGTTGGTGATGGGTGTAAAATGTGGGGGGGGATGTGTGTGGGGAGCCATTTGTTTGAGATACACTCAGGTAACCAGTTTTAGTTCTACTGAAACCCAATGTTTAAGGTAAAATATACTGATTATTTGTGGGCAACAGTAGCAGTATATGCTTATTCCAGTCTTTAGTGATTTCCAACAAGGCTATGGCAGCAGACCTGTCAGAAAAATATGGAGGTAGCCTTTTACCCCTCATTCTCTGGACACCTGAGGTGGTCAGTCAGGTCGATGTGGATATGGAGGCCCAGGAGCGAATAAGGTCAAGGCTTATTCAAAATGAAAGGGAAACAACCATGTAAGATACAGGAAACTGCAAGGCTGAGGATCCAGCCAGAATCAAACAGGCCACCTCTGTGCACAGTGCCTAAGCCATTAGTGACCAGCAGGGAAGATCTCCTGAGGTTGGTTCAGACCTGGCATGGAGCAGATCACAATTGGCTCAGCTGTGTACTGGTGCAGAAGGCAGCAGCTGCTGTTGTATGAGGTTTCCCCAGACCACTGTTATTACCTGTTGCCAAATAGATGGGGGAGGTTGGGGGAAGAAGGGCAGAAAGTGGAGTGGCTTTTCTAAACCCTGGCCTTAATCCAAATTCACCCATTCATGATGTTGAAATTGGGAAATGGCACTCAGGGCAGTGCATGCAAATTGTCTGAAACAGGATCAGCTCTTTTCCATCCTGTTCTTTTGCTTTGATTTCCATGTTAGCTCTCATTTTTTTACTTGCCTGTGTTTTCCCTCAGTGTTTGACCTTTCCTCCCCAGCCCCCTGGCCTTTTCTATTTGAGGCTGATAAGAGGGAACTCAGAGTTGATATGCAGGAATCCCTGGACACAGCTATTTTTTTTCATCAGTAGTTAATTTTCCACTTCTTTTATTTCCTTTGAGATTCAATACATCTACTTTCATGCTTCTGTGATTCAGTTTGTGGAGGAGACAGACAAGGAAATGCTGAATAAATCTCTTGCCTTCTCTCCCTCTCTCTCTCGATCCTTTACTCGCATTTTTGCATTGCTCCCTCTCCCTTTCTTCCTTCATACACCAGTCTTCACACTGCACTTGGCTTTTTTGGTCCCTAGGACTCTGGCTTAGGACAATTACAGATGCTGAGAGGTAAGACAGAGATAGTCATGTTTCGTTGACTAGAAGCTGTTGTGGCTCCAGCCCTCCCATACTTTCACTGCGTGCGCTTTAGAAAGCTGCTTCTGGTTTCACTCAGAAGCTTTGTTGGTCCTGCACCGTGCAAATTCCTGAGGAATAAGCAGCGAAGGTTAGTGTGTTCTGCATAAATACCATCCATTTCAAGGCTTTAATCTTGATAACAGAAGAAGAAGTTTATTAGAGAGGAAAGGCTGTGTGCTGTGGAAACAAAACTCCACCAGTAGGAAAATAGGAGGAGGGAGATGGGAGTGAAAGGGAGGGGCAGAAAAAGAGAAAATGATCAAAATGTCTCTCCTGCAACATTAAGCTCAACCCTTTATGTCTAATTCATAGCCTCCTCATATGCCCCGTAACTGAGTAAATAAAGCTCCTTGGACTACTATGTCCCTACTATGTTCCTTGCTGTTGTTTTACTTGGTGCAGAGGCAAGCATTTTATATTAGGAAATAGTCAGCTTAGTCTATTATCCAGCATAGTGAACTGCCATCTCATTACTGATAGAGGGCTGCTAGCTAGCTTAATGCTGTTTTATACTAGTCTCGTGTTTGTAGCATCTGACTATGTTAAAATAGCTGAAGTCACAGACTAACGGTACCTGTCATGTCTGAGGGGAACACGTGGTGATTTCTGAGCAACTGTCTAGTTGTGTGATTTTTAGGAGGCATGTCTGAGGGAGCACATATGGGCAAAGGACTGCCAAATGAGTTTCAAACTCGTCTGGGAGGAGAAGTCTGCTCAGCAGCCAGACAGGACTCAGTCACTGCATCCAAATAAAATAAAGCAAATATAATTCAGATTATTAACAGAGCACAAGAGCATGTAGGATTTCTTCACACATGCACTAGAAAGTTTTTTGGATACAATAGTCCAAATGTCTCTCTTCATATAACGAAGCCAATGTTGGCGAAGTCCACAGGGACAGTACAATATGACGAGGATTGGCATTTGGGCTGTTTAAGGGCTAAAAACTTTCCTCACATTTCTCTGATTTTTCTGGTGGTCAGATGGGCTAAAAGGTCAAAATGTAGTTGTTCAAGTGTTTGTCTCAAGCTAATACAAACTTTGTTGCTCTTTTAAAACCTTAGAACAGAAACCAGTCTCAGCCACCAACTAAACATTGGTAGGAATATTCACAGCAGTTTCCAATCAACTCTAGTGGGATACAAATACTGTGTATTACTGCATAAAATTGTCTCTGATCTGTAGATTTCATCCTTAAACAACTGTTTTCCCCTAACTCAGGAGATAAAGCCTCCCCTCGGGATCATCTCTCTCTAATAAGAAAAAAAATATTTCCCCAGTCTTGATTCTTTTATGAACCAAACCAACTACAAAGAATAAGTCTGTACAGCTGATGTGATGCACAGGTGCCTTGCAGTGTTTAATGCCATGCCTGTATCAGGGAGGCGTCTCATTACCCAACATCATGAGTCATTATTGGCTTGGCTTGACTGCAGGAGCTCCCTGTTCCTAAAAAGAAAGAATCTTCAATGTGGGTTGGTGAACAACCTTGCTAAGTCAGAGGACTATACTGACAGCAAAAGGAGTAGCATAATGTCCAGCAATGAGCTAAGTAGTTGCTTAAGCAAGCCCCAGGAGGAATTAATTCCCCGTTGCTTTCTACTGCTGAAAAGTAGGAGATTTATGGCATTTTTATTCAACTATGCAAACGTGATCTGAGCTCCAGGGAAAGGCGTGTTCTATAAATCCAGGAAAAGATCAGTCAATGAAACAAAATGTGTATATGTCTCAGAGGGGAGTCCTTGCTACGTGGTAAAGTGTCAGTTATCTTGAGCTGAGGATCTTCTGATGCAAGCTTGAGCCAAGAAACAAGTAATTCACTTTGGCCTCCAAACAGACCTGGCAGAGTAAGGGATTATTTAGTGTTGTGACTGGGCCAAAAAGTTAGTGGAAACAGTTGGGTTTTAGCCAGAACAGAAATTTTTGTAATAGTGTTGCCCAAGCAAGGCATCTATGCCTTCCCCTTTGGTATAATCTCAGTCAAATCCAAAATGCCTTCTTTAATTCGCCTCAAAATGTCAGCTGCATTTTCCAGATAATGGCTATTAAAATGTTTTTGCAATATAGAGCATCAGGAATTTTTACAGCATCAGAACGCAAAGATCCTTACTTAAAGGAAGTGGGACCTAAATATCTGCTGAGCTTTCCCAAACAACATCTGTGTATGTTAGGGTGGTTTTAAATCAGATAGTTTGGCAGGAGATCAGTCATGATGGATGCCCCCAAGATGACTTATGGTGTTGAAAGCATCTTATTGTACTAGATGATCTCAGGAGATCTCTTCTAATCTCAAAGATCCTGTAGTTCTGTAACGAAGCCGCTATTGATGGCAGCTCAAACTGACTAGCCAGTTTGGCATCTTGCAAACGAATCCTTTTTACCCTCGGAGGGAAAGTGGGATAAAACCCACCTTTGAGTTAAAAGAGTCCAAATAAATGGGTGCAAAGCTGGGCCATGCTTTATGGTTGTCCTGTTGCCAGAAAGTGGGCAAGATTCTGTCTGCAATATAGACAGCACCAAAATAAGAGAGCCACTTATAGCTACATTTATTTTTCTAGCAGAGAGAAGATTTGGTAATCTCAACTATCTCTAGACTAGACAGGGGTCTTAGATGTGTCCAAAGCTTTGGCATGTCTAAAATCCCATCTGCAATACCAGCTACACTGGTCTCGTACCCTTGTATATGCTTCTGCCTGAAGTACAGATGGGAGTCTAAGATTTATTGATTTTGCTCTAGATTAAATACAAAAAATAAAAAAAAAATCCAGAATTCAGTTGATAAGATACTTTTGTTCTATAGCTGAAGAAGATGTTTGTCCTACTGCATGCTTGCTTCTCCTGTAGCTAATGCCAGTCATTGAGAACTTAGGTTATTTGAATTTTCCATCTCTCCTTGCTGCATTTACTCTGAAGATGAGTTCATCTCTGGTTTGGGTGAAATTTAGCTCTTATTGCATTTGCAGGACAAAATCAATTTATATATATCTAATGGAAATTGATATCACTTGAGATTATGTGAGCTTCTTGAGAAGAGGTAGCAAATCCTGGACTGGCAAGATGGGGACCGCTATGATTGGAATTAATGATGCCTCCGTTCAGACAGATCTGGGATATCTCAATATGAAATGAATCCCAGAGATGAAAGAAATGCGAAAAATCAACTGCAAGATATCATTGACAGTGACATATGGAAACTGAAAGTAAGCAAGTATAAGCTGACCAACCCTCCTAGGGTGTTAGAATCCTTTAAAAGCATTTAAAGGATTTGACACATTAAAGAAATGTGCAGGCTTGCTTAAGAGTGTAGGAGTAACAAAGGGATGTTAGTTAGGTTGGTTTAAGGATGTTAGAATAATGGGATGTAATTTCTGTTGCTTAAGGATGTAGAAGAAAAAAAGATTTACATAGTGTGGTTTAAGTCTATAAAAGAAATAGGATGAAATTAACCACATGAAAAAATTAGGTGGTAGGAAAAGTTTCCCTTAACAAGTGTTGCAGGATGGTTTTCCAGAGGAAAAAATTATAGTAGCACCAGACCAATTGTGTCTGCACTGGATAAGTGATCAGGGAAGTTGTTTTAAGCTCCTGTGGCATCTTGCATACAAAGATGGAAACAGGAAAAGAATGATAATTAATAGACTTTGATTGGTTTATCCAGTATATATTTTCTACTTTAGTTTCTGACCTTTAAGAGTCTCCTGTGTGTAATGTTTTTTGTCACTAAATATAGTATGTAGTTATGTGTAATGTTATGGGTGAGAAATCAAGCATACAAAAGCCTAGAAAGTTAAAGTGATGATTTCTCTTGCAACTTTAACTTAACTGTGTTTCAAATCTATCGAAGACCTGTTGACAAATTGGAAAGGATTCAGATAAGAGCCCACTGGAATGATGCAAAGTTTGGAAATCTGCCTCAGAATGAAAGACCTAGGAAATCCAATCTATTTGGAGAAGACTAAGAAGGATCATCACCACAGGCCCTGCTTACCTACTTAGGAAGAAGATTCCAGCAATTCTGGCAGAGAAAAGTCTGACAAGACCCAGTAGTCGTAAGCTGAATTACACAAAAATAAGAGTGGTGCAGGGAGACAAATAAGGCATTTTTAATGGTGAGGATAACTTTCCATTGGGATGAAATAACTGAATAAATGTACACTACCCCATATATCAGATTTTCAAATCGAGGCTGGCCTGCTGTCTAAAAGAGAGATTCTAGTTCAAACACAGTCGCTTTGATACAGGAATTTTTGGTTGAAATTCAATGGTGAATGCTAGAAAATGACGCAAAATAATAATCTTCCCTTCTGGCCTTGATATATGAATTTCTACTGCATATTGGGTACATCAGGAATAATATGGCTAGCTATAAAATTGGATTGTTTTCCATTTTCTTGCAGAGGTTTGTTCCTATTTTGTTCTCAGGGATTACACAGAGACTACGCACAAAAATGTGCTCTTCCCTGGAGTGCTCTTTCTAGCACACCACCACTTCCAGAACCTGACCTGAGCATTTTTCCCACTAAAAAACATCTGTTTGGTCTGCGTGCAAGGATGGACATCATCCTTGCTGGAACTGGAAGCCCATACTTGCAGGAATCCCAAGAAGATGCCTGGAAATGGAAGTGGTGATACAGATAAAGTCTGGGCTTTGAAGACTCTTCCACTGGGGACAGAGCAGCAGAACAAAACAAAGATGTCATGATGTTTGGGAGGTGCTGTGCCTCAAGCACAAGGGAGAGAGTTTTTACAAACAGGCTGCTGCATGTCCACAGAATGGCTGCTGCAGAGGGTAGGAAGGAAAGATGGTAAGAAAATGGGGGGTTTTGTGTGAGAGTAAGCACAAGCACACTTGTGCTGCTGCCCAGGTGAGCAAAGTCAGACAAGCGGAGTTGGAGTTGAGTTAGGGTACTGCAAAGGAAGGATGTAGACTTTGAGTGGTTGAGAAGTGATGCTGAAATACATTTTACATGAAGAAATACAAGGTTAAATGAATGAGTGGGGGAAAGTAGGAGGCTGTAGAAGAGTGTTAAGAGAGTCATGTTTTTCTACACAGAACTTGTCACTGAATTTAAAACAGACTAGTCTCTCATTTCTCTCCCTAGATGTCCTCTGTGCTACAAAGGTCTCTAACACCTCAGCATTCCAAATGCAGCTCATGCACTAGGCCTTCAGAGGAAAGTGGTACTTTGCAAAATGATCCTCTGGTATTAAGGACCTGGCTTTCCTTTAGGTCTTTTACCTAGAGATTCCTTTTTTTTTTTTTCTTTTTTTTCTTTTCACAGTACTTATCTTCCATCCCCCACTCATATCAGATTATGAAGTTGACCTGCACTGGAAAAAGGCAGTTTGAGAAAAGACATCCAGCAGCAGAGCGAAAGTGAGAAGTCTGGACATGTGCCTATCAACAGGAGAAGTGGAAGACCACTTGTGAATGGAAGGCAAGTGCTTTCAACAAAGGTTGTGTTGCTTAAAAAATAAGCTGAATGGGACACATGGTCCTTGCAGTCTTCCTCGGGGGCTAAAGTCTCAGGCTAAGAGAAAATAGAAATTACCTTTCCCTGTTTTGGATATGTCTCTATTCTGTGTTGGAATAAAAGTTTGAAATACCGTTTTCGCAGCAGCAGCCTGAGGCACTACAGGGGTTCGTGGGAACTGTAATTGGGGCGTCATTTTTATTTCCTGCCTGTCATTCTTTCTGTTGATGCCTGCCCCATAACTCCAAAGGCCAGCTCTTGGTGTTGCTCTTGAGCTGGAGTCTGATCAGTCTCTTTGCTCTAATGGATAAGTCCTGGACCCATTTAGACTAGTTACAGCTAATGCTTTCGACCTATTCTCCGTATGCACAGTGATTTGGAGAAGCTTCTATCATCCTGTGCGTTTTTTGGGGTTTTTTTGGTTTTTTTTTAAACAGCAGAATCCTTAATTTCCTAATAGAAACCAGAACTATTTACCATGTTTATCCTTTTTGGCAGTGTTTTTAGCCCCTGGCCTGTAAGTTAATTCATAAGGATATGATCTCTTCATCCCAAGGCCATTTATACCTTCCTTACAAGCTCTGTCTGCCTCAGAGGGACAGAATATGCCCGGCAGAAGCAGTTGAGCCAAGAAGAGTGCTATGATTCCCTCTCCCGCTTAGGAAAGAAATGAAAGACGAATGGTAGGGGTCCAGAGGAGGAGGGGGAAGGCTCTTTTTTGCTAGCACAGAAGGACTGGGGTGTAGAACTAAGCTGAAAGTGCAAAAGCTGCTGCTTCTGGGTGATAAGACACCTAGTCAAAGTCAGCTGGGAGAGGCGTCCTGGAGAACAAAGGCTTTTCTGATTTGATGTGCTGAGAATCATGGTGATGAAACAGCTGGCAGAGTTAATAATGAGCCCATGCCATCCCCAACCAGAACCAACAGAGCTGTAAGAAGGGGATACTAGTGTGTGTGAGAAGTATAGGCCAGGGGTGTCAAACTCATTTTCACCGGGGGCCACATCAGCCTCACGGTTGCCTTCAAAGGGCCAGATGTAATTTTAAGACTATGTAAATGTAGGAGTAGTTACATTTACACAGTCCTAAAATTACATTTGGCCCTTTGAAGGAAACTGCGAGGCTGATGTGGCCGCTGGTGAAAATGAGTTTGACACCCCTGATATAGGCACTTGTGGAGGGAAAATAGGTCTGGGAAGAGACTGGGTAGGACCTGATGGAGTAGAGAGCTGAGGGCAGGGAAAGTGAACTGAATACAGCTGGGTGTACTAAAGGGGAGGTGAGTGGGAAAGGAAGTATGTGGTAAGACAGGGTAAAACTTTACCGAAAGTGCAGGTGATGTCATTGTAAAGGAAAAAAAATGAAATGTTCCTTTAGCTGGGACTAAATATTCTCAATAAGGTATGGAGTTTCATTCCCTGCTTCCTTAGCTACTCATTGGTACGACCTCCACATGACTCTGTTTGGCTCATAGGGCTCCTTTCCCTATTGGTAAGGATGCAAAGGAGGATCTCTGTTTCTTCCTGCCCTTGTACTGTTGTCACCTTTCCTAGCTGGATCTCATTTGAGCACATATAAAACAGACCCTGAAAACGCAAATACTGCTCAGATACTCAGCCATAGGCTTTCCTGCAGTGTAAAGTTCCCACCTTGGAAAGGAACAAGTGTTTCATGCCAAGTCTTTCCAATGTGGAAACAAGACTGGGAAAGGCTGAAATATGGAAGAATAAAAAGACAAACCCTCAGAGTCTGATCAAAGAGGTAAATGTTCAGTCATTTCACTTCTGCTCCTCAGCCACTGGCTGCCATCCTACTCTCAGGAAGGCAGCCAGTGACAGATTGCTGCTGGTATGATGTGTGACTGGACTATAAGAGCATCCTGTGTTGCAACCCCTTGTCAGGAGAGACTCATGTTCCTTAAGGTGTCTGTTCCAAAATTACTACCATTGGACCAAATCCTAAAGCCTTTATTCATTCAAAATTTTCAGCATCTTGCAATGATGTTTTGCTTGAGTAACAACTGCAGGATTTTGCCCATTCATCAGTTTAAGTAATTCTACAGAAATGACATTATTTTAGAGTTCTCGGCCCTGGCTTCCATACATCCCTACTAGGGCTGTGATTTTAGCCACTCTTACAGAGGAGTCCTATCAGAGGCTAGTAAACTTGTGGAGGGGAAATCTCCATGGGAAAACAAGCTGCAGAGAATGGTGATGCTTTTTGCTCCCTTCCAGTGGGCAGGTAATCTATGAGGCAGTCAGGTAAATAGCAACTTGAACATAAATTTGAATGCATTTTTTCTTCTTCGCTTTTGACAGGAGTCCTTGTATTTACAGTATTAGATGAGTTTTCTGAATGCAGTTAGGTTGGAAGGAATCTGCAGTGCTTTCCTTAGCTGAATGGATGTGTAGCTTAAGTTCCTGAGTCAGATGGAGAATTACCAAAGGAAGTGAGACAAGGACTTTGATAGCTCTGTATCTTGCCTTGAACAGAGGGCAACACTGACTATTTCAGCAGAAATTGCAAAGTGCAAGAACATGGAATAATCTACCAAAGAGACGGTTGCTGCTTGACTGGTGAAAGAGTTATGTGAATGAGTAAAAATGTCATATCCTCTCTAACCTGAATGAGGGTGCTTCTACTGGTAGCATCTAATGCCCTTGTAGTTTACTTGGTCTGCGGCTTTGTCTGCCTCAGCAGTGACTTCCACAGATAATACACTGAGAACTGTTGGGGGGGGTGCTGTTTGGTTTGGCTTTTTCTGCTGGTGTTTTTTTTTTTTTTTTTAATCAACTTAAAATCTTTTTGTAGTTGCAGACTACTCAGAGTGGAACAGAATTTGTGGAAGATGAAGGCTGCAAAACACTACTTTTCTATAACTGTATTTTTTTAGTGGGTAGCCCCCAGAAAAATTGAGAGGTGGCTAGTTATTTCTTTAGCTCTAATGGTTTAAGGTTTAGGGTAGAAGGTTGAGCCTCTGGCAGGGAAACGTTACCACTGTGGTGCAGTTGCATCCCACAATAGCTGAACTTGTGCAAGTAAGGAGTCTGGCAGCTCTCTACCTGTGCTGCAGCAAGAGAGCTGCCAACTGGGGAGGCCCGGTAAAGGAGGATCTTTCATATTATACTGATTTACTGCAAACTACCAGGATGCAACAGTAAACTCTTCCACTCTCTTCACATTACTCTTATTTATACTTAACATCCAATACTTTGGCTGTCATTCTTTAATCAAGATTTCTTTTAAACCTGTCTGAAGTGCTCGGGGGAAACCCTGGGTAAATATTGTTATTAGTTAAGTAATAAGACACAACAGGGTGTGAAATATTACCCTATAACTCATGCCTGCTCTATAACAGTATGTTGAGTGGCACAAGGCCAAATGGCTTTGTGTGTTATTTTTTTAGTTAAATTAAAAAGACACCAGCAAAGTGTCTGTGGCTGTTAAAACATGGCCATGGTGATAGGGGGAAGAAAGGAGAAGTGTCATTTAATAAGGTGTGCTGTCAGCTGCTCACTTTTTAATTTAGTGAACGGTGAAAAGTACTAAGCGGAGAGCCGTGGAGATAGGTGTCCTTCACTTATCTAAAGGACAGATTGGAAAGAAGCAGCAGCAGCATGAGCTCCACCATCACTCTGTGGCAGCAGGCCTGCAAGTTCCACCTCTGGTGGGTTAAATGGGTCTGTTTGCGAAATCCCATTCAAACTTTTGTTACTTGATGTGAGCTGCCATTAACTGTGGCTTAATAGGTGCTTCCAGGACAATGAGTTGCCTTGGGGGCATCTGTCAAATTGCAAGACCGATTGAGGCTACCACTTAGGAAAATCACTAGATAGGTTTTTAGTGATGACTCGAGATTCCAACCAGTTCCTTGGGACCAAACTCAGCCTCTGCATAAGTCAGATGGTGCTGTTTCATTTGTGCTCAACTGGCAGGGACAAGGCAGCCTTAATGAGTAAGCATGGAAGTTAATGTCACACACTAAAAGACCTGTCTTAACTGCTTTCTAACTTGTTGAGCATTAGGAGTTACATCTACAACTCTCTTTTCTAATTCAGCTTTATGTACCACAGCATGTGATCTTGGCCGCACAGGATGGGTGCTTTGGCTGGGATTGTCAGGGCTGTGCTTTGGCTGCAGAGACGAACTGGCCTCCTCTGAGCTCTCACTTATGTTTTAGTTTAGAATGACCTTTTTATGAGGAAATGAGTCCTGATCTCTTGCTCTATTTAATAGCCCATTTGCTAGTGGCAGGAGTCTGTGTGTGTTTCTAGGTAGGGGCAAGTGCCTCTTGGGTTGGCTAAATTGGGTTGGCTTTTCAGGAACAAACTCCTTGCACTGCAAGGAAAATGTTAATTTTTCATATGATCGTTTTTTATTTGCTTTGTACAGACAGCCGCTGTTGTGTCCCTTACCCAAGGCCCGTTAGCTACCCAGCAGCTTCTGATTCAGACAGGCTAGAGATGTACAGAACCATATACAAAGATGCTCATTAATCCTTATTTGCTTTCTCCCATAGGCATTTTCTTTACATGCCCAGCGTTTCTCACATGCTGGACTCCCTGTGCAACAGGAGGCTTCCATTTGCTTTAAAGATCCAACCAGTTTATTTGTGAAGCTTGCTGTGCTGCTTATTGTCTGATGAAGGCTGAGGTGGGAGGGTGGCGATGGGGGAGGGGAAAGGAAATCCAGTGTAGTAGGACTAGGGAAGGGGAGAATCCTCTACTTTCCCTGTGCCCACAGAAAAATACTGCCTCTCTGGAAAAAAAAAGCACATGAAGGCTGACAAAGTGCTTTCTCACTGTGGTTTGAGGCTGGGACAATTCCCAGAGCAACACCATGTCCTTTGCATGTGTTCACGTGTGTCTGTTGGCTTGCAGTTAGCACAGAGATATATCAATATTCCTGATGACAATAAATACAGCTATTAGGATGAGTCGAGAGCTTATCTTAATTGAGTAACAGATGAGCAGGCGTATGTTGCTGTTGAATCCATCAGCATTAACTGGGCAGAGGTAAGTTTGATCAATACTGACACTTGAGTGCATGGGTAGCCACTGGAAAATATTAATTTACAATCATGACCGGCACCTCTCATTAACCAGAAATGTGTTAACCCTAATTGGTTGAACAGGGCCCTGCTGTACTTCACTGTGCTGCTCACAGTTTTTCTTCCCGTGCCTGAGCCAGAGTTTTCTACTGATGGGAACTCGATGGTGCTCAAGTTTGTTCTTTGGGTGGCCAGGCTGGCAGCCATACTGCAGCATCCATCAGGCCAGGAAGGTGTGCAATTCACATCCACTTGCATATACAGCAGTTATGGCTGTGTAGACATGGAGATCTACATGTTTGTCTGTTCATACCTTATGGCCAACTCGAATAGGAGTTAAGCTGAGTAGGAGCGACAGTGATTTATACCATCTGCAAGTCTGTGCCACAGATTCATAAGCATTCATGCGCCTTTGTGTCTGTGTGTGCACTTGGGTGCTTGCATGCAGATATGGACTGAGTACACTTGTGGATAGCATCAGGTTGCCCTCAGAACTGTCAGGGTATGTAAACAACACTGCTCTTAATGGAAAAACTGTATAAATGTGTGCGTGTATGGAATACTTACTAATGAGGGTGCATGAAAAATGTTTCTTGTGCTATAATGTCAGTAATGGCAATTTGTTCTCTCTACCACAACAAAATCCTCACAGCAACCCATTCAAAGCAGCAGTCTTTGCTATGTTCCATAAATATCCATAGTATATATATACAAATATGAGCTGTGAGGGTTGGAATCATATTGTAATTAAGGTCCACACCGGACAGTAAGGGAAGCTGAATTTGCTGTCAGACTTTCAGTATCTGTGGAGATAAGACTGCTATCCACATCCACTGAGGAAAGAATGAGAAGTGATGAGCTTAAATTGCAGCAAGAAGGTTTAGATTACACTTTAGGTATAACTTTCTAGCAGTAAGACCAGTCAAATACTAAAATGGATTGCCTGGGAGGGTATTGCATCTCCTTTTTGAAGTTTTCTTTAAAAAAAGAAAAAAAAAAAAAAAAGGACAAAAATTGTTGGATAAATACCTGTAGGGACTACTTAAAAGCAGAAAAGGTTTTCATGTCTTTTGGAATGCTCTGCACCTATGTTTTCTTAGGACTTTAAGTGCACAGATGTGTCTGTGTTTCTTCACCTGAACATGGTTGGGTGTCAGTGCTGCTTATGCTTACCCCAGCCTAAGTTGCTACAAATTTACCTATAATCTCAGCTGGCCTTAATCTCTTTCCTGTATTTTAATGGCCAAGATTAAATAATAGCCTTTGTCATTCATCATAACTTCTCTGCCCTTCTTTGATATCCTGGGAGCTGCAAGGAAAGATGCTGGGCAGAAGGAAGCAATTCCTGAGTCAAACGAGTTTCAAGATCAAGAAAGCTTTTTCTCTGTAAAACTTTCTGGTACTTGTGACTTCTCAACTACTTAATCTTTCTTTCTTGTTTTCTCTTAGTAGTGAGAGGTGTCATGAAGCTTTTAGTAAAAATTCAATCCAAATATATTAACAGATGAAAACATTCAATTCTTCCCCTGCTACCTCAACTATTCTCCTGATGCTTTATTTTAGTGTGTTTCTGCTAATTTCCCAGTCCCTTCAGAATCCTCAGCATTTTTTCAGTCTTATTGGCCCTCCCATAAGCCCAATTATTTCATTTTGACACTCAGATATCTATACCATAATTACGTGATTTCCAAAGCATTTACCTTTAAAAGAAAGAAGCTATTACTTCTATATGATTTCACAGAATAGTAAACAATTCTCTTCTCCCTTGTGTGTATCAAAAGCTCTATGCCCTCACCTGAAGTAAAAAAGCTGATTTAGCCTTTCTCTATATCATCAAGGAGGACACTATGAAGGAGTGCCTAAAACCCAGGGAATATGAAGAAGTGCAACAACCAGTAAAGCAACATATTCCAGGAGCTGATCGTTTGTGTGTATGAATAATTCCAGTGAGACTGTCTGAAAGATTTATTATTTGGCAAAAAGATTAAATGAAAAGGAACAACTGTTGGCTTGTTTGAATGCTTCCATACTGAATGAGTATGGCATATGGAGATTGAGAAACAAGGTCAGACTCTTTTATATCTAACTCTTATTGACCTGTACTCTAGATACTTGGTATTTATAATATTTGTACCAACCCTGTTCCTTGGAGCATCTTTCATAGAAGATCAAAGGGGAATTTTATGACAGCTTTGTGTCAGAGACTTTCGGTTTGTTGAAATATGAGAATGAATTGGTTGGTTTTAAATGTAACTTCTGTTTGGAAGGAATTTTTGGTCTCAGCTGGGATTTTTAATGAAAGAGGCCAACTGGACCCGAGTACCAAACAGCATGGTGGCCAAAGGTTTAACTAAGGAAGCTGGAAGTCACATAAAAGCCCCATTCTGCCTTTTACCAATAACCATGGCTTTTCTCAGGTGTTTTATTTTTTTGCCCAGTTGAAACTCTTTCTTAGTCTTGCTTGAGGGAGCCATTACACTTTGTATTAGCTGTCCCCATAGTTGTCAAGTGCAGAGGAAGTTGGTTGTGTAGGATTGCTGGAGCAGTCACCTGGGATGTGGGAGATGGGAAATACAGAAACAAGAACTAGGACCATGCCAATCCAGCCCAATGCCTACCTATTTGTTATGCTTGAATCTTTTTCTTGTTTTTGAAAAGGAACATTGACAGGTCTTGTTTTTTTCACCCGAGTGGCAATGACTCATTGATGACTGACTGACTCAGAAGGCAAGCAATCTTATATATGCCTGCTGGGGAATTTATTCTAAGGTGTCTTCCCTGGTTGGTTCTTGTGGCTCTGGAAGTGAAGACTTTCCCAGAATGTGCAAAAGCCATAAAGCCTGCTAAGAGAATTTGCTCAGCCTCACTCCACCAGCACCCTACTGACCATATCTGGATGCCTTATGCTGTCCTAAGAGGTTTTGGTGGACAGTGTACGTGAGACAGCAGTGGTGGGAGGCAAGGTGTGAGTGTGATGATGTGGATCTTCTGCAACTTTCTGGTATATGTTCTCACAAAATTGGATTTCTATAGCAGAAATGTATAAATAACCTGCAACAAGGACTGTCCACACTCTTTCAGAGGCACTCAAGAGGTGCTGAAGGGTCTGGGAGTGATGCATGATATTTCTGGTGTGTTGATGGGGCCACTCTCATGTCCCACACATGTTCTAAGACAAGCTAGGCAGCCTGAGTATTTGACCTAAGAGGTGCTGGCAGAAAGGACTAAGAAGAATATTTATGTAGACACTGTGGCTTTGTCCTGAGCCTGCCCTGCCTCCAGCTATATTATACGTGGTGTGAAATGAAAATTTTTTGGCAATCTGAGAAAATAGTGTAGAAATAGATTTTCTGGCCAATTCTAGCCTGCTGACCTATTTTTCAGAACAACATTTAGTTCAGAGAGAGTTAAAGCAGACAAGGCATTGGTATTGGGGATAGTGAGAAGGAAAGAGATAAAATCTCATGCAAACAAGTGTTGGCAGTCAATGGAATTGTACTTCCTTTTCCAAGGGCTGGATCTGGCATCATGTCTTACAAGCTTTAAGAGATTTATTACCCTTTGACTTGGTCTGTGGCACAAGATTTATGGCCAGGCTGAAACTGCCCAGAAATAGTACTTCTCTCACTTTGTAACAGCACTCAATCTACCCAACAGAGAAATGCCCACTAAGTCAGGAATGTTCTAATGGTGGGCATCAGTCAAACCAGGGAGCTCAACTATTTCTTGGTGGTGGTATAATCCTCAAAAGGAGATCCCACGTCCATAGAAGACGCCCAGCGAATGGGTCCCTGAAGGAGCTTCAGAGTGGGAGGACTCAGAGCCAGACTGAAGCATGGCAAGGATGTTCACACCTTTCTCTCCCAAGGAAGGGCCATGGGATGGCAGGCCTCAGGAGGCAGGGGGTTTACCTTTCTGGCTCTTCCTATACTCTTATTAACTGGTCATCTGAAAGGATTTACGCTGGAAACATCTGAGCTGCTCTTCCATTGGTCATACAGAGAACTGAAAGCTCTTCTCCAGTGAATACCACTCCTTTTTTTCTAATCTTCACTCCAGTTCCTCTCTACACAGGCTCAAAACTTTAATTCAGATATGATTCTCCCTATAACTGGCATTTCTGTATTTTACAATGCTTTTATTAGTGCTAGAGACAGAGAATTATGGGCATTGTATTGATCAAGACCAGAAGTCCTTGTACACATCAACCTTTCCAAAATAAACAGACCACTCTCCTCTGTGATGCCCAGCCTTCTGTTCAAGGCAAAAATTGCCTTAATATGTATGGTAAGAATCTAATGTGATTGACCTATTCTTTCTAATCTCTCCCCTGGGACTGGAGATGCTCTTCTAAAACCATGTAGTCACAGATGCAGACCCGTGACCATTTCTCCAAGCCAAGGAGGTAAGTCATTTCCTCTAAACCAGACAGTGTGAGATATGGGATCACGTTTTTTTTTTTTAACTGGTTTAGTCAGCTGCAGGATGTTGTTTGATGAGAGGGTAGGAACCACGGCAGGTAAAGGACAGTGGAGCAGTTCTTCAGCTCATGATGGTGTATAAAGGCTGTCTGATTTGGATTTTCTGAGCTGCTGTACTCTAAGTCCACCTGAGCTGAAGGCTGCATTTCCACTCACAATGTGGCTTAACTGAGTGGAATTTGATTTCCTGAGTGCACAATAAAAAGCACAAAGGTTACCACATTTGTTAAATCCCAGGAAGAAGGGAGAGGATGGAGTAGGGTGTGAGAGAAAGAAGCTCCAATGCACACAGTTCATCTCCAGGGTGAGAGAGAATAGGGAAAGGATCACAGAGGGCTTCAAAGCAATTTATTGCCTCTTCTTCATCGTTACTGATATTTCTGAGTACACAAGCAACAACTGCAACCAATCCAGCCACAATGCTTTCCTTTTGTTGTTTTTCTGTTGGCTTCACCACTTCTTTCATTTGCCTCTTGGGTGATTTTTTTTTTTTTTCCACTATATTATTTTTTGTCACTTCGGATTGCCAGAGACCCCCTGGATGCTATACAGGGTGACAGTTCCTGAGCAGCTAAGAAGAAGAGTCAAATAGAATGACAGAAGCACAAAAAAGGAGGGCAGAGAAGCCCTCCAGAGCTGTAATTTCACTTTATTTTTGCCGGGTTGCAGGGGCAATATGAACAGGAGAAAAATGACAATAGACTGCTCCACATCTAATGGCATCAAATGGTTTGAATCTGACATTGATGGGGTACCTTGAGAAACTATCATCAGTTCTCTCAGTTCTTCCTCTCCCTCTGCCTTCTCTCTGGACGCCAAGCACAGGTCTGAATATGCCACAGCAGGTAACTATTGCCCAGGAATGAAGCAGCAAATTCTTCATCTCCATATATAGTCCTGAAATACCATCTGACAAGCACTAGAAAAATATGAGGTGAGTTAAAATTTCTGCCATATTGAATAACTAGCATAAGAACTCAAGTTTTTTGAGGTTACATACTCCGCACGACCTCCAGCAAGTGTGTAAACCTTTTGGAGAGTTCCCATATTTTCCAAGGTCAACTGAAGCACTGACTACATCGAGGAAGTTGGCACCAATGCAATTACATCAATACAGAGCACGTTTTCTTAATGTAGAAAGGGCCTTGCTGTCCTTTCAGGAATTAATCTTGCATATAGATCTTCCTGAAGGGAAAACAATGAATAAGACAAATGTGGAGTTTACAGACATAGTTTGTTTTCTTCTGTTTTGTAGAGAAACCTTTGAAGGTTTTGAAGAAACTAGAAAAGTAATTTTTTTTTCCACTCTTACGAGACTTCTATTTCTAAAAAGTGTTTTCCAAATGACATATAATTTTCCCCCAGAAGCATTTTCTTCTGACAAGTAATCTAGTCATGCTGAATTTCAGGAAGAAAAGATGTTTATTGAGAAATTTAGACACAATTAAAAACAGAGATGTGAATGGAAATTCGCTGTTCTACCTTGAATGTTCTGACTCACCAGATGTGTAGGTTTTCCATATTACCTGCTGTGTACAGAATATCTTGCTTGATGATTTTTGCAGAGGTCATAAGGGAGGAGAGGATTCAGAAACAGGAAGCGTTAGCGTCCGAGGGTGCTCTTTTTATAAATTTCAGCTTCACTTCTTCCCCAGGATTTACTGTCCAAATGGGAAGTGCAGCCAAGCCGTGGAACTGCCAAGGATCTGCTGTCTCTTATAGTAGTGGATGAGGAGTTGTCCTTCTCCTTTACCCACTTCAAACTTTTTTACCTCACAAGCAGGATTCGTCTCCATATTCAGCTACTTGAATGAGACTAATGCCTAAATTGACAAGAAGGACTAGCTAGGCTTTTGTTAAGTGACTATATTTTTGCTAATCCTTAAATCACAATGTACTTGCATTCAGACAGTGTGAACCAGAGGATGATGAAACATGTTACCATAGTCATTCTCTTGTAGGCAGGGTAGCACTGGCAATGAAACAGTAGTAATGATATTACTCTATGTCCAAGTGGAGACCAGTGAAGAGTGGCATCCCTCAGGGTTCAGTATTGGGACCAGTGCTGTTTAACATCTTTGTCGGTGACATGGACAGTGGGATTGAGTGCACTCTCGGCAAGTTTGCTGACAATGCTGCGTGGTGTGGTCAACATGCTGGAGGGAAGGGATGCCATCCAGAGGGACCTTGACAGGCTTGAGAGGTGAGCCCATGTAAAACTCTTGAAGTTCAAAAAGGCCAAGTGCAAGGTCCTGCACATGGGCTGGGGCAATCCCAAGCACAAATACAGGCTGGGTGGAGAATGGATTGAAAGCAGCACTAAAGAGAAGGAGTTGGAGGTGTTGGTAGATGAGAAGCTCAACATGACCTGGCAATGTGCACTTGCAGCCCAGAAAGCCAACCTTATCCTGAGCTGCATCAAAAGAAGTGTGACCAGCAGGTCGAGTGACATGATTCTCCCCTTCTACTCCACTCTCATGAGACCCTACCTGGAGTTCTGTGCTCTGCTTTAGGGCCACCAGCTTAAGAAGGACATGGACCTGTTGAAGCCAGTCCAGAGGAGAGCCAAGAAGATGATCAGAGGTCTGGAGCACCTCTCCTATGAGGACAGGCTGAAAGAGCTGTGGTCGTTCAGCCTGCAGAAGAGAAGGCTCCAGGGTGACCTTATAGCAGCCTTCCAGTACCTTAAGGGGGCCTACAGGAAAGCTGAAGAGGGACTCTTTACAAGGACATGTAGTGATAGGACAAGGGGTAATGGCCTTAAACTGAAAGAGGGTAGATTTAGATTAGATATAAGGAAGAAATTCTTCACCATGAGGGTGGTGAGGCACTGGAACAGGCTGCCCAGAGAGGCTGTGGGTGCCCCATCCCTGGAAGTGTTCAAGTCTAGGTTGGATGGGGCTCTGAGCAACTTGGTCTAGTGGAAGGTTTCCCTGCCCATGGCAGGAGGCTTGGAACTAGATGATCTTTAAGGTTCCTTCCAACCCAAACCATTGTATGATTCTATGATAACTGGAATTTAAATATCAAGAGGCTGGAGGGTGTTTTTTCAACAATTCTAACAAGTGGTGTTGACTAAGGTGAAAACAACATGATGAACTGTAATTGCAGTTCCTAGAAAGTCTTCTCATGCACCTCTTGTTCATCTCCCATCTTGCAGCATACTATAAGCTCATCTTCACTTTGAGATGAGTTAATGAATGTTATATTCTTCCAAAAGAGTCTATTCTCAGTTGCATTCAAGTTGTTTGATGATCTCTTGCTGCTTTTCTCAATAGCAACAGAACTAACTGAACACCATACTCCTAAATCTAATGACAATGACAGCTTCAGCTGAAGTTTTCTTTATGTGCCTGGGTAGACTCTATGATGGTCATTCATATCTGTCAACTTGAATAACAGTACCAAAATATTCTCAAATAGTCTATTTGATTGGAGCAACCGAAGAGTACTATGTGCTAGGTGTTAGTCCAGGAGAGAGATCCACTGTGATTCTTGCTTTCCTTAGCTGATCCCTGACTTTGTGCCCCTTGAAACTATCAAGCCTATCCTGAGCTCAGTGATACCTCGATAAACATCCTTGCTCTACAGAGTCAGTCGTGAGACTGGACTGTCATTCATTTAGCTCATCTAAATGGCCATCACAATAACTGTCTTTTTAGGAAAGGCTTTATTTTCTGTTGTATACTGCATATAAAGGGAACCTGAACCCACCTAAAGCAACTGTGCCGTCACTACTTTGTTCCCCTTGTGTATATAACATTATGATATTTTTCCCTGCCTAATGTGGAATTTTCTGGGCCAACAAACCAACGAAGGATTTGGTTGATGTTAGTGTTAGCAAATTTCTGCCATGACAATGCTAGATTGTCCCTCCACTCATGAAAACACTACCATTATCCGTCATGTTCCTAATAATCCCTCTGTTCCTCCAAGTTCGGTAGATGATACAAAAAGATAACCAAGAATCTCTTTAGTGGAGGTATATAAGCTAGTTCCTGGCTAGCTAGAGGCTGTTCGAGGTTTGCTTGCTTCCTCTGTGGTGATTCTGAAATTAGAGTGACTGAGTACCTTCTTCCTATCTCTGTGATCTCAGTGTGTAGGAGGGTGCCAAAGAAGATGATCTTCTGCAATATAGTTTATCTCCTGCTAAAGCAGACTATGTGCCAGCCAATCAGTTGTGTTGACACTGTGATGTCACCTTTGTGACAGCTACTTCACAGAGATAATGGAATGCTGGTAACCAATTAGATTTCACTGATAGTGATACCACAGAGTCTGTCCAAGAGGGAGATGGCACACACCCACAGCTTGACAATAATGATGTAATTGAAATGGCAAAGCTCATAGAGGTTACCGTAGTGTTGTATTACAGGTAGCTGCCCTATAAGAGGGTACTGACAATCTTTGAAGGTCCCTGCCAAGCCAAGCCATTCTACATACGAAATTTGCAAAGAGTTAATCTGGTCACAAACTATTTTCAGAAAATTAGGCAAGAAAAACAGATTGCACAGCTGACATCTCTTCCCTCACAGGAGATAGAGGAGCAGCTATTCTGTCCACACTGTACTTGCCTTTACTGTGACAGAGAAGCCTGATCTATGCCATGTCCCCGTATGGCGAGCTGGTAACTTTCTCTTGTGTGCTTCTCATAAAGATAGCAGGGCAATGAAAGAGGCTGCAAGCAGCACAATTTTTCTGGCCACTGAGAGAGCCCTGTGTGCAGAGTCACCTCACACGTACTCAGAGAACAGCCAAGCGTGACCGCTCAGACTGGGTGTTCTAAATCATTCTAACCTTTCGCAATGTTTTAAGTTTGCTACTTTAAAAAAAGAAAAAAAACCCCTATTTCGTCTCTACTTCTGAATTTCTGTCTTTGCACACTGGTGCGCTCTTCACAGAAGCAGGGAGTATACCTGCGCACTCTGGGGACAGGTAATTTTCTCTAGAATAAAATGAAAAGTATTTTCCATAATTTCTCTGGAACAAGGATGCAAAAATGCTGGTCTTCTGCCCTTGCTATTCTCTTCTCATCTGTTTCTCTACAATGAGGAATGCCCCTTATCTTGCGATTAATCTTCATGATTCCAATGCTAGGGGAAGGTATTTCCAGTTATTTGTTCTTGGCTTGAGAAAGCCTGGAATTAACTGTTCAAATCGGGTCATCTGTCTAGAAATGCTTTTCTAAACTGTACTTGTGTTAAGTGCTTCGTATCCATCAACCAACATGGAAAAAGTTTCATATACTTCCTCATGTGCACATACACCACCTTTGCACTCTTCAGTGCTTCTGCACGCACAGTTGACAAGGGTGTAGCTGCACACAGGAATATGGATGATATAGGTGGTTGTCCCTCCCCCAGACTTGCCCAAGCAAGTCTTTATCCTGGCTTCTGAAGGGGCACCAAATCTGTTTTGTCTTCATCCGTCCTGGCAGGTAAATCATATTCACAGTGGTACAGCTGCACACACGGCTGACAATGGGGGATATTTTTCATAGTGTGGTGAAGGCAGGAGGCCTCCTGCTTCCCTGTAAATTGAATAGTACGTCTGTTTCAAATGATGAGACAAGCAAGTAGACACAGTGAAGTGGGGCATGTGCTAGATGGAGATGCTGTTTGTGCTCAAGGTAGCCTGTGTGATGCTTCTACCTGCAAAGTGTCTCTTTTTGCTCTTTGCTGTCTGAAAGACTTGTGACTCCAAGCCCACCACTTCTAGACCCTTGCCCTATAATATGTTTCTCCTGTGTGATATTTTGAAGTTTTATATTTAAACTCAAAATCAAATCAATATTCTTTCCCCCACTGGTGGGGAAAGCATGACTTCTGGGTTTGTATGGAGGTTTTGAAGGCTTTGCTGGTTGTTCTGGGGACAAGAGCAAGCGAGTCCTGCCTCCTATTTTCATTTTGGGGCTGGAGTGACTAAGGGCACAGGCCCATGAGGCCATATATAGAACGGCTCAGCACAGAGTTGTGGTTACAGTCACCTTGCAGCCACACAGCATCAGCTTTAACGTCACAGTTGCTTCACTCTTTCCCCAAACAGCGCCTTGTGTTTTGCAGGGCATGTGCCTATCAGGTAGAGCTGAGTGAAGGGACATGTTCTCCTGGCTTTAACTGTGTCTCAGAATTTCACTGGAAAGTAGGTTTTTGAGCTGTAAACTCACAAATGAGTGAGAGGCTGCCAGAGTCCCATTATCCGAGCAGAAAGGATGAGTGGCCTTGAGCTGCACTTTGCTCAGTCCTTGCAGATGCTGCAGTGCCTCCCAGCTACCTCTCACCTGTGCCATATCTGTGCTCCCTATACCAAGCCCTTCTATATTAGATAAACCCGGTAGGCACACAGAAGGCTTGTGCAGGGCTGCTTACAACACAAGAGGCTCATGAGCTCAAACAAATCCTGTAAAGTAATGTATGCTTTTCCAGGCATATAATAAATGCAAGAAGAGATGAAGCACTGTCAACGAATGGCCCATACTACTATACTGTTGTCAGACACAGGGCACTGGGGTCAGCACACAGGGGTGACTGTGTGAGATCCTGCTTTGGATGTGAAGGCAGAATCGAGATTACAGTGGTTCCTGTTGGGGTGTTGAGCCCTCTGAGATGCTACTGAGCTGTTGTTTCCATCACTGTGTATGGGGAAGTTGGAGGCAGACTCAGATCCAGTCTGTCCTCAGTGAGGGGCAGAGAGATGCAGAGATAGCTGGTCTCAAAGTGGGCAGAGGCAAGGGGGAAAAGGGAAGAAGCAAGAGTGGGGAAGGGAGAGAAGCTGCCCTCTCCACCCAAATTGGGGATGGAGGATAGCTGAGCAAAAGAAATTGTCAAGATAGTTACTGATAACAATTAATAATTTATTGTACATCAAATAGCTCTTTTCCTCATGGTTTCCAAAAGCTCTTTACAGACTATATATAGTGACTGCATTACAGTGTGGTATGCACTTTTCAGCAGCATGGTTTAGGAACAGCCCTGCTGCTGAGGTACAGTGGAACCCGGTCAGCCCAGAAGAACACTAGCAAAAGATTTGCACCCTCTTAGTCCTGCCTGCATGTTTCACTGTTAGGAGAAAAAAAAAAAAAGTAAAAAAAAAGAAAAAAAAAAAGAGTGCACTGGAACAATCATTTGAGGAGTAGTTAGAAGGCAGAGCATTGTATGGGAGTTATTTCTTCCTGCTTATTAAGACAGGCTGTCCCAGTTAATTCAATTGCATAGACCTTGAGAGAAGGAGGATGGGGGCTGGAAGGAAACAAATGCATTTTAGAAAGCCTGTGATAATGACTTAAAATTGCTTTTCCTCATAATTGCGATTTTAAGAGCTGACATCTAGTGATAAGCCAAGTGATAGATGCTGGTGGCTCATAGAACATGGGGTCTTAAACAGTGACTGTTACACACTAATTCTTGCCTATCCTTGGACTTGTTTAATTCAGAAAGGAGATGATGCTGCTGCTTATGAAGCAGTTGGAGGAAGGTGAATTAGTGGAAGCAGCAAATGTGAGCATCGCAAAAGAACAAGTCAGCTGACAGACACGCTACAGTGCAATGTACCCTTTTCCCATTGCATCTGGATCTGAGCATCTCTGCCCCAAAATACCACCTTCACCTCCTGGAGGGGATGCACACAGCAGGCATCCGAGGGCCCAGCTCAGCATTACAGGACAGGAGGTGGAGAAGCATCTGCCTCACTGAGAAGACTGCAGGGAGCGTAATGCTAGTAAGAAAGCAACTAAAAGAGCTGAGCAAACAAAAGATAAATAATGTAGTAGGAGTTGGTGTAATGAACCTCCTTAGGAAAGCTGGCCCATAGGCCAGCCTCAAGTTCCCCGAACCTGAGCAGGAGAAACCCCACCTCATACAACCACCCAGGGTATAAAGTCATTTTGGAGGAGCAATTAGGGAAGAAGCTGCTTACACTGTTGCTCTTCGATCATATGCTGTTAAATCTAGGAGGAGATGGGAAAACCCCAGTAGATTGACTGAGGCTGCTTTTTGTAAGTGAAAGCTTACTTATGTAAATGTGTTTAAGAGGTGCCTTTTAGTGAAACTGTTTGCTACATTTCCTGCAAAGAGCTAATGGAAAACCTCCCCTTAGAGATTATGCAGTTAGGGCTACATTATAGATTTCACCTGTGGATGCCTGAAACTCAGGTGGCCAGCTACAGAGATTATCTGCTTAGGGTACGGCCCTGCTTTTCCTGTTGATGGATACAAATGCTCAATGTCAGGGGACCTCCTATTTTCTGCTTGTTTTAATAGGTGTTGATAGACACGTAGTGCTTTGAATGCATTTTGGGTTGTATTTCTTACCAAAGACAGTTGCAATGCTGAGGTCTTGGGATTTTCTTGTTTTTCTTTTCCTGCCTATCCTTATATTTGTAATTATAATGTATTTCCATTCATAAGAAGGGCCTGACTTTGACATGGAGGCTGCAGTTACCATTAGCAATAAATGGTCCCCACGGCTTTGTGCCAAAGGGAGTGAGGATCAACTGTTGGTGGGGAAAGATGCCTGAAAAATATGGCCTGCCTTGGAAACCTCATTTCAACTCTTGTTCAATTTGTGTTTCGGAGAGGGATGAGGAAATTTAAACTCCAGGCTGCAGTCCTCACAACAGCCTTGAGATTTTACAAAGAAGGCACTGATTTCTCCATGTCCTTGAGGAACATGAAGCCAACCGGAGTGGTTTGCTCCAGGTTTTCCTGGCAGGACTTGTGCCTGAGGAAGGGATGGGAAACATCTCTGGGTATTGGAAGGGAGGCTCTGGGATGCTGCAGTGAGGTCAAACAGCAGCTTCTGTGTGATCCAGCTAGTGAAAAGGATAACAGAAAATCAGCTCATTCTCAGGACACTGTCCTCCTGGACAACTAGTGCCAGCTCTGTGCTTTTGAGAAGCTGCCCTGTGGAACTGGGCGGTCCCTTCTTCACATGTTTCCCTAGTTTAATTACCTTTTGTTGTTGTTGTTTTGTTTTGATTTAGTTTGTTTTTCTCAGCACATTCAAACAGGTTTAAACTATCAGCTCGGGTGTGTATTGAGATTTCTTGTACTGTGTAGCCAAAAAATCCCCAAATAAATTAAGGGGGTCTTTTTTTCAATAGGCACTACTGTTTGACTCTTTCATTGTGCTGATACTTCCCCCCAGATACTGATATATTCTAACACTCAGTGATGATAGGTTTCAGTGGGGTATGCAGGTTAGGGTGGGGGTTCTCTGTCTTGCTCTACCCTCACTTTATTCCTGCTGTCCCTCTTGGTCCCACTGTGGGGCTGAAATCTGTTCCTTTGTGAATTCATACCTCAGTGGAGGCAGCATCCCTTAGGCTGTGGTCTTCTATACCACTTCACGGCACCACCCTCACTCACCTGTAGTCTGCAGGACCCCATTGACACATCTTGTGGCATCTGCTATCTGCTCCCTTCCCAGTTAAGGGAATGTCTTTCAGAGGAGTGCCTTTCTCCTCCAATGGAGCAGACAGTGCCCATAGGGTGGGGAGGGAGGGAAGTAGGGGCAGACAAGAAGGAGGTTGTTTCAGTGGGGTAGGCAGTGCAAAGTAAGCTACCAGATGGATAGAGCAGATGCTGTAACACTGCACTATGGCTGGTCTGGTGGTAGTGTTGGTGTCTACTGTGGCTGCATACAGTGACAAGGGGCATGTGGCTGTGATGTCCAGATATTGGCTGCTGGTTCTTGAGCTTCTCTGTGTCTTGCATGTGACGTGGGGATAAGGTTATGCTCTGAGCAAACACAGAAGGGCTGTGAAACTTGTAGTGGGCTTAGATTCCCCGTGAGGACCATCACAGGAAAACCCTGTTAAGTGGAACCTTGACAGCAAACCCCATTACTGGATTTTCTTTCCCCTTGTGGTGCTCAGCATTTTCCATTGCTGATGCTCCTGAGACTCTGCTCCTTGCCTCAGAGCCTCTGCTACCAGTTCCATTGCTTGTTCCAGGCCTGCCTCTGGTCCTAGCTCTTGCCCTTCTCCTAGCACCCTGCCTTGATGGTCAGGTTGTCCTCCCCATGGTCCTTCTCAGGGGTCTGGCTTTCCTCCAAGCAGTTGGACTGTTTAAGATAGTCTAAAGCTCTGGACACTGGGCTTATTCTCACTCTGTCTCTCCTTGGCCCCTGGGATCAGCTTGTCCCTTAATTTTCTTGTAACTGACAGAGATCTGACCCAGGCAGCAGCAATCCTGGGTATTTCTGTCTGCTCTCTAACAGCCCCGCCTGGTATATTGTTTGCCAGTCACCCATGGCTTCTTATGCTTCTGCATACTTGGGGGTCAAACAGGCATTTTCTCAGTTGAACAGTGTCAATTCCTAACTTTTGAGTGTTTGACCCTGTGACTTTGAACACTTCGTCATCAAATGTCTTGCTATATCTTAAATCAACAAACAGAAAAATGAAAACGTCACCATGTTGCCATCTAAACTTTTGTTTAGCAGAGCTTTAACCACTTAACAGACCTCTTCTTCTTAAGTAGTTCCAGTCTGACAGCATTCACAGTCTGTGGCTCAGCACTGCAGGATTTGGGAACTTAGCTACAGACTTGTATAGGTAACTGTGACCAGGAATCTGTGTCACTTGGAAGCTGCTTCAGGCTCTAGAGGAGTGTTCTGTAATGAGTGAAGACTCTTCTAGTGTTAGCTCTTCCTTAAATAAGATCTGTTTAGTCTTAAATCTTCTCTACCATGTTTTTGCCCATCCATCTTTCCCTCACCAACTGTTTCTTTGTACCACTGCCATGCTCTTTATCCCATCAGTCCTTGTCCCTGTTGGACTTCTCATCCAAGCCCTAGACTCCTTGGTCAGCAGGAGTAAATTGTGCTTTTTCTGCCCCTTATGCTCATGTACTTACATTGTACCAATTCTCTTGCCTATTTCCATTTCTGTCTTTTGACTATTCATCTCACCCTCCAGTCTCACACACTTCCTCCACACCAGTTTACAGCCCCAGTATCCCCTCACACTCTACATCCAATATGACTCTTCATGCGCAACCTGTGGATTTTTATTTCATAGGCTACCATCATGGTAAATCTATCTGCATTTTTCCTGGTTGTATCAATGACACATTTCTGGCATGAAGCTCATTATTTTGCCACATTTCATGTTCTTGCTCCCCATTTGAGACCAGTAGAACTTTTCCAGAAGTTGCAACTTTCCCGTTTCCCTACTGTTTTTCTCAAATAGTAGTTAAACTCTTGCAGATTAAATTGAAGATGAAGGGAAAAAAACCAAACCAAAACAAAAACCCCAACAAACAAATAAAAAACCCCAAACAAACAACAACAAAAAAACACCAAACCACAAACACACAACTCCCATCCCTCCCAAAAAACCAACCGACCAACCAAAAGCAAACAAAAAACCCCCACACAACAAACCAAATATTCACTGCAAATATCCATTCCTGTAGTTAAAGTATGGAAAGGTTCTAAGGAACTGAAGAAATTATGCATCAGACACTACATATACAGGCCTATCAGTAATAATTTTGCCACTGACTTTTTTTTTTTTTTGAGTGCATGATCTTTACAAGAGGCTGTGGTGGGACTGATTCTGTCCTAGAAGCAGAGAATTCCAAAAACTTTGAGATCCTTCTGGCCCATTGTCCTGACAACAGAAACATGTTTCCCTGCAGTGATAAGGATTTGAGATACTGAGAGGGAAAATCCAGAATTTTGGGGAAGTGGGAGTACTGGGTGGAAAGCATCCATTCAGAGATTTCGGTCTCTTTGCTCTAGCCTTGTCTTTGCCTCAAATCCCTGGCTTTTACTCTTGTGTCTCCAAAGAAGACTTTATTTCTTGGTCCCCTATTCCTCCTGCCGATCCCTGTGAAACAGCCTGTGAGGGGCTGCAAGCAGCAGGCAAGGATGGGTCAGCATCTCAGGTTCTCCATATGGACCAGCCTCTTCTCCTTCATCCCTGCTCTTCACAGCTACACCACCTGCTTTCTCCAGAGGTTTGCTGCTTTCACACGCTCCTTTTATGTAACCCTGGGCAGGGAGCTGGAAGGATGGGATGGCAAAGGTGGTCGTGGCAGGAGGGGAGGGGGGAATGAGGAAGGAGGGATAAATGGTGGGGACCTGAAGAGAAAGGATCATTGCCTCTGATCTATTATGAATCCTCCAGAGAGACAGGCAGTGGGCTGGAAAGTGAGTGATAGCCAAACCAGGTGAAGAATTGTTCTGTGTCCCTGATGTATTTTATCCTCGACAGGGATTTAGTTTCTTTAACTATCAAACTATTTCTCATATATATATTACATAAGCTGTTAAAGATAAAGCACACACAGCATCAATCATATCTCTTGTCAGAATCTCTTTACCTCTTACCTTCTCTTTGTTTTTTCTTTTTATGCCTTCTACTCTTCTTTAAATTCTACTCAATACAAAAGTATTCTTGTAGGAAGTTAACCAAAATGTAATTTAAAGACCATTTGATCTCTCCACAATTCAGGAAAAATATTGAAATGGCAGACTGTGGTATTGTTTCGGAACTGAATACTGAAAAGAATGGAGCACTGGTGTATGCTTTTTTTTCCCCCCTTGTTTGAGAGAATTCCTTGTGTATGAAACAGGTTTGTCTGGGATCCTCAGAAATCCAGCACAGGGAAGGTAGAGTACTAGTTCTTCAGGGTTACAACAACTGCTAATTCTCCAATAAACCTTCTTCAACTTTGAACAGAGTGTTGGTTTGTTGTTGGTTTTCACATTCACCAACATACACAACTTCTGGAGCCACAGGCAGGATAGAATTAGGGTCCTGATGTGATCTTGCCTTAGCCCTACCTCTCCAATGAGGTAACCCAGTGAAGGAAATGGTTGGATCCCTCTTTGTTAATGCTGCTGCCTTTGTGGTTCACAGATTAAAGACGAAAGGAAAAAAGAAAAAAAAAAAGGCAACAAGACTTGTGAATAACCTTTTAATCTCTAAATGCATTTGCATTCGCTACTTAGTACATGTGCCAGTGAGAATGTATGCAACACAGGGTGCAACCATGGTGTTGTTCCCTGTACACCTTTGAACCAACTCCAGTGTAATTGCAGATCACTTGAGATTCAATATGGCACTTCTAATGTGGTGAGAAGGAACAATACAGCCCCATTCAATTTTTGGATCTCAATTTCAGAGATGCTGAGTATCCAGTGTACCATCTAAAATCAGCAAGAGCAATGATGCTCTGAGAACCAGGAAGGCCCTTGTATTTTTTCTTTTCTGATTTCACCTTAAATTAACCAGACATTTTTTTCTGTGATTCTTAACTCAGCCTTTTATTATGTTTGATAGAGTGAAAGAATGTTTTTTCCTCCCCTTGTATCTTGCACAATGGAGAACATAATGCCTTTGCTTTGAAGTCTTTGCTGTTATCCTGCCTACAAAGTCAGGCCTCTCTTTTGGTTTCCAGTTTAATTAAATGCATCTACATCGAACAAGAAAGCTGTCATGGAGAGCCTGAAATGGCCTCTTCCTCTTGTGATAGTGTGCAGCCTCAGACCATTTTAGAATAAGTTCACCTTGAACCAGTGCTTGCTAGATCCATCCTGTAGCATGCCTAGCCTGTTTTAAAAAGTGAGGAAGGATTGCAGCTATTTTCTGGATTAAGGTCCTTTGCTGTCAGTCTGATGTGACTGCCAGGTTGGTGCAGCAACTCTTTGGTTTCCTGTCTACACTAGAAGAACTAGCTGACTGTCGTGGTTTGATTGCGGGGTGACAATAAAACCGTGGCAGATGTATTGTTAACCCTCTCTTCCCCCACTCCCCCCTTCAGCCCCTCCCTCTCCCCTCTTCCCACTAAGGGCAGGCGATTGGGAGGGAAAGAAGGACAGAGGGAAGAGAGTTGGAAAAATTAAAAATATTTTACTAATGCTACCAATAAAAATAGAGAAACTAATACAAAATACACAAAACCAATCTTGAAAGTCCCGGCAACTGCTCCGGCAGATGTAGGGCCAGCACCCGAAGTCCTGGACTGGACTCTGCAGCCAACCGGAGCTGGATTCAGTCTGTCACTAGGCCTCAGTTTGCAGGGACAACTCGCAAGGTCCTCTCCCAATGTCGGCCATAAGGAAAAGGGACGAGATCCTCGTGATCCCCCACTTTTCTATGAAGTATGACATGAATGGGATGGAGTACTTTAGTTGGTCAATTTTCAGTTCTCCTCCTCCTTGCACATCTTGCGAGATGCATCATTATCAATGACCTTGCATTCCATTGCTATGTCTACCAAAACATGTACCTAACTTTCAGGAAAACTGCAGTTAGTAAGAAGACTTTAGCTGACAGGGAAATTCACTGAAAGAGAAACTTGTTTTTAACAAAACCAGGACACTGACCCTAACCAACGTTAGCTGAAAGTGTTTTCTTCAGTCAGGTCTTGCAAGTGATAGTTGAGCATACGTAGGTTGCTCTGGACTAGATGTTATTTGAAATTATGCTGGAGCTGTAGAAACTGAAGTCTTTTAAAGTCTTCTAAATAACAGGATGTTGTAATGGTTTTCTTCATCCACTTAGTTAAAGCAGCCATTTGTGTCTCCAGTATTTCTCAATGGAGTATTTTCTGTGGCCACTTGCTGGACAGTGCCCAGGTGGCATAAAAAGGCTAATAAAGTGGAAGTACACTGGATCTTCCACAGGTTTGTGGTAGAAGCTATTTGGTGTTTAACTCTGAAAGAAATATTTGTCTCACTAGAAAATGTTGGGTTTGTCCCATTCGATCTTGCATTATGCATGTGGAGTGGCACGAGACATCAACCAAGGTCCACTTGGCAGCAATTTGCTGGAGGATATCTACTTGAATGATGCTTGTCAATAGAGCTACCTTGGAATTAATTTTAGCCCACAGTATATCTACTAGCATTGCATATTCTTAACAACTTATATTGATTACTAAACCCTAGTTTTCACTTCCTTGTAGTTAGAAATGGGCCCAATTAGGCACATCCAGAGTTGGACCTTTAGTGCTCACTGTTAAGATGTCAAAGATGGCTTCCAGCCATTGATTTCATCACAACCTCTTGAAGATGCATGTCACATCATCCCTCTTAAAGAGCTTGTTGCAAGGTTTTGAGAATTACAACTTGGATCCAACGCATGAGACAGTCCTTATCAACGCTCAGTCTATGTGAGCCCTGAAAGAAAGGTTTAACATCACTAGAACAATGACCTTTGCCCCAAGAAGCATGGCTAATTTAAAACTGACTCTTTACAGCTTTCCGTTGCCAATTGTGCATTTGTTAGGACACCAAGCCTGGCATAGACTGAATACTCTTATTCCTCTTATTTAGGGTAAACTGTTCCATGTGTGCCATGGCAGGCAGGAAAATCACTCGTCAGTATTATGCCAGCCAATAAGTCTGTGGTAATATGCCGATAAAGTGCTGACAAGGACCTTGTTCCCCCAATTTTCTGTGTTGCTATGAGATGTCTTGCTTTGGAAGTAGGAAGAGAGTGGCTGTCCCATACTGTTTTAGCCATTAGGAGCATAAGGTCTCATGTGTGAAGGTCTTACTTTGTTACACCAGCTTTAGTGCTTCCCAGGCAGCAAGGCCATAGTGAGTTTTGTCTTGCACAAAGCCTCTTTGATTAATAAACAACAGACAATCCATTGCCATCAGTCATTGTAAAAAGGATAACGGTATGAGTCTCACATGTGTTGATATCACAGGTCATTCATTCCTACTGGTAATTTTCATTTAAATTGCACTAGAATATCTGTCAGTGCCAATATATAGAAGACTCTGCTATGTACAACTTGTAAATATTAAACTTCGGAAACACATTGAAGCTTTTTCTAGTACTTGCTTTCTTTATCTTGGGACATATCTTCAGATGTGCCCAGTCAATATCAAGCAGCTTTTATTTAGGTTAAAATCTGAATAGGGGTCAGTACCTTTGAAAGAATTATCTGCTTATTTTGAAGTGTATCTGGATGCCAAGTTCCTCTGAAAACCTGGGTCACAGTGACCTTGACTTTGCTTGGTCCAGCTGGATACGATGTCCAAAGGAAGGAGTTCCTCCAGATTCCTCACAGTTAGTTGCCATATGCCCTTTGACCATCACTCTTACTTTGACAGTGCCCTGGAGTTTCTCTTTTGTCTGTATGCCACTATTGCAACCCTATGTCTGGCCAATTTGCATTTGCTTTGGAAGTACTAAATAAAGGCCTTGAGCAGCAATGGAGGCCTTGGATCTTGCTGTAAATTGTCAGGAAATTCTGGGCTTGTCGCTCTGGTCTCCGTTAGGTCCCTGTTTGTCCAGCTTTATGATGCATTTTCAGCAGAACTCATGTCAGCTGCTACAGTATAAAATCTATATAACAAAAAGAGTTCTGTCACTGGAGATGGACCCAAAATTATGAACTCTTCATTTCCTTTCCCCATCCCCATTTGCCATGATTCTTCTACAAATTCAGTTCCATGAAATTTGTCAAGTACTCACTATATAGCTAGTGATCTTAACCTCCAAATCAGGGAGCCACATCCAAACCACCAACTGGGAATAGTCCCTGGACCCTGTGAGTTCCCGCCCTGTGCCCAAGAATTGTTTAGGAGAAAGCTACTTGGGTTGGGTCCAAACCATGCCAGGAATTGCTCTAACAATTGAAAAACACAGGTTATGAGGTTCAAGTGCCTGGGAATGTTTCCTGACACTGTCGTTTATTCAAATAGATGAAGCCATGATGTTCACATATCTTTTGATGTTGCCCTTGTGTTTATAGGAGCCCTTCAAGCAGAATGAGGTCTCTCTTATAATGATTTACCTTAGTGCTCATTAAGCATGGTCAGTACTTAATGTATTACACTCAGATTCTCCTTAACATCTTTAGCTGCTATTTTCATTGGCACAGTAATACCAACTGCTTTCTGAAAGGTCAGAGCTTTTTCAGACAACAGTATCATTTGGATGCTTTCCTTATGTAACTGATATACTAGCTGGTCCTTTTAATGAATACTTAAATTTACTCGAAGATCGTAAACCTTGGTGAGCATCTTCAGTTTGGGTACATAATGACCAGTGTATTCAGTGGGATTTTGATCACAGTTATTAAATCAAAATCTTTCCATGCTAATGAACAACTTAGTACTGAGAAAGGCTCTCATAGCATCACCACGGTCTTAGGCAATGCAGTCGTGTGCCTTTCACTTGTAATATAATCTGCAATATAACAGAGTTTGTTCTAGTGCAATAACTTTCCCCTCTCCTCTTCATTTTCATTTCCTTCTGTCATGTGGCCCAGTGTTGCCATAATGGCAGTTACTGAGAAGGCTGTTAATGACAAACAAAAGATGAGGAAAAAAATCGCGTATTTCCAAGACTCACTGTTTTGTCTAATGGTTTTGTAACACACATTTTCTCTGTGCCTGACTCAAGAGGTTAAGGAAGAGAAGAATAACCTAAACCATGGTAGGGACTGTAGTTGGAAAATGAACCCTATTTATTCATGAGCTGTCCCATAATTCACCTGTGGAACAGTACTTCTACATTCTCTAACCAGCATTATGCAGATCCAAGTGATCCCAGGAAAAGTTACGAAGAAAAGATTATTTCATGAAGCTTAGGCTCACTCTTCTGTGGTGCACACCTGCATTGTGAAATGTATAGGAAACTTTTAGGTGCCACAAAACTGAAAAGGTTGAAAATCACTTTTCCATAACTGATAGCAGTTACCAAGTAGACAAGCCCCACAGGCACAATGGATATTGTATAAGATCTCATCTTCCAGGGTTTGGAGCTAGAATTTAGATTAAGGCCCATCATGTTTTTCAGTAGTATCAGCCCAATTAGTCTAATGAGGAATTTTATTGTTTGTTTTACTGTTGAATCAAAGGATTGGTATCTGGATTTTATTTATTTATTTTTTTTTTTTAATGGGGTAGGAGAGCTTGAAGGCTTTTTCTGATGGGATTTTTATAACCACCATGGAGATGAATGGTCAAGTGCCATGGAGCATTACGCTGATCATACGCTGTTTCCAAGGAAACTCAGGATGGAGTTTCTAGAAGCTCATTGTGGAGAACAACAAAGCTACAGCCTGTCTCTGCCAGAAGGAAAGTCCCAGGTTAGGTTCGTGACTCAGCTGAAGAACTGCATGCATTATCTAAAAGCAGGGATGCAGGGCTAACTAAGTGGGGAACATCACGTATTTGGCGTTTTGGGCCAAGCTGTGAGGAGCAAACAGCTATATGTCGCCTAGATTAGAAATGGAAGTTACCGCCCCTTAATTTTCTGGAGCAGAGATTTGCCGAGTGATGCAGGTTGCTTCAGAAGAGCGGAGATCCACGGCAGACTGCTGCCGTCAGGATGGAGGCAGCCGGAGATGCTGCTCCTGTGAGCTGGGCGTGTGGCCTCTGTGGAGAGTGGTAGTCAACAGCACGGTCTGTGGATCCCGGCCAAGAGAATGAAAAGCTGATTTAGCTGTATATTTGACTGCGTGGGCTACTGAAGGACAGCATTTAGCATTGTTTAAGGGGAGGCTGGGAAAAGGTTAGGCAGGATGCTTGTTGCTGCTGGTTTTTTATAATTTGAATAACACAAACACGCACACACAGAAGTACTGTTCTAAGCAAAAACGTAGCATTTTCTCAATTCTTTCCCCTTCCCCCACAAAATTAATGGCTTTACCAGTAGCTTCAATGAGAAATCTTTCAATCTGTCCTACAACATATTGGAATAATTACTGCAGTATTACTTCCCTTAGCATAGACACAGCAAAATCAGTGGAAAGGTATTTTATATTGTACAGGAACAAGGAATAAACTGTCATAGTATAAGATGGGTTTAAACAGGCATTAGCATCTCAATAGAAAGATAGAGATGATCCATGAATAATACTCTATAAATAAAACTGGTTTAGAGGATATTTGCCTGAAGGTCAAAGATACTGGTAGGATTACTATTTTTTGGTTTTTTACATGGCAAACTTCAGTCCAGAGGCCATCTTGTAAAATGTGTTACTGCTAGTCCCTAAGCTTTAGGTGACTCAGCATCACTGGTGGTAATTGTTGGACAATAGCAATAAAAATCATATCTTCTTCGGAAATAATGCAAAAAACATTTCGGGAATCACTTCAGAGCTGATGGAAAAAATCGAGGGCTAAGCACAGAATTTTGAAACTTCAAAAGCCAAAATTTTTTTCAAAAAATAAGTATTTTTTTACCAGAAAAGAAGTATCATTTTTCAGTCAAGATTTTTAATAAAAATTCTTATTGATATAGAATTTTCTAGGTAACAAAAAATGGGTTTAGTACTCTTTAATTTATACTTTAAAAAAAAAGAAATTCATTGACCGTTTTGATTAAAGTCATAGACAGAAAATGTTAGCGGGAAGACAAAAAATGAACAGATTTTTCAATGACCTTTCCAGTTTAAAACAAACCAAACCTTTCCCATGTCTTATTTAAGAAACCAAACAACAAAGAAAAACCCTTTAAAGATCTACCTACTTCGAGATCACAAACCGATACAGTAAAACTCATCCTTAAAATCCCGGCTTAGTGCCATTTACAGAGCACAGGTGTCATATGCTGCTAATGGAAAAATACACATTTCTTGAGAAAGCTGCTATGTTTTCATTGTATAGCTTCTGGGCAGATTTAAGGTCCAGCTGTTCCTGAAATATTTCAGTGCTGCAGTATAAAAGCCTGTCTAGATCCCATTAATAAGATCTCTATCTGGAATCTTGAGTTGCATGTTGGTTTTTTTTTCGCTAGTGGAAAGGTGCTTCTTGGTCTTGGCTGCTTTTGTGCCAGCTAAAAGCAACTGAGGATCCAAGCGTATCCCTGGGCTGCAAATGCAGGATACAAGTCACAGGACGTGCTTTATGTATGTCTGTCTCAACCTAGAAGCACAACACCCATCTAATTGGAGCCTCAGCCAGTCAATTCTGGGCATAGGCAGCCTCTGTTTGCTCTGCTGGTTAACTGAAGCATTGAACTCTCAGGAAATGACTTACAGTTTATCTCAAATTTATCTCCCTGCTCCTCGTTGTGCATGTTTGTGTTTTGTTTCTTCAGACCTGTTTTAATGAGTATGTTTTCTAACTTCGCATCCTTGGAACAGGCCCAACAATCATATTAAATGGTCTCTCCCTGCCTGTAAAAAGGGATTAGTGCCAAAAAGCACTCCTTGAACTTTAAAACAACAACAAAAAAATAAACAACCACAACAAACAAACAAACCATAAACACCACGGTGAGAGTCAGGTCTCGTACTCCAGTTGGTTGCCAGCTCCTTGCATTCTGCTTCATCTTTTCTCTAAACTTTTATAGCCCCTAATTGTCTGTAAAGCATTGCATACCCCTATGGTGCTATATAAATGAAATAACCATTATGTTCTTGAATTAATTGGGTGTGTTTGCATACAGTAGTCTTACAAAATCCTTTCCTCTTTATAAGACCCTCTCATATGAGGCCGCAGGTCCAATTGCCACAGATAATTCAGTGTTAGATTGAAGATGTATATGAGGAAACTTATTTTTTCCCTTATGAGCTCTTTACAGGGAGAACATGTTTTACTTCATTAAAGGCATACATTAGGCAAATACTTTATCTTCTTCTCTCTCAATCCTTCTTCCTTTTTACTCATCAGTTTTACAGGTCTCTTTACAAAACCCAAAACAATATGGAGGTTTACACATTTCCATAAATAAGTCTTCTTTTTTTTTTTTTTTAAATAGAGGAAAAAGAAACTTCTCTCCTCGAGATATGACAGGCATTTTTTGCTCTCCTCAAGGGACTGTAGCACAGCATCCTTATCTGTTAATTTCTGGATAAAACAGATATTTGTTCATTCAGCATTGTTGTTTGCCATGGTCAAGGCAGAAGTCAAGCAGCCATATCAAACAAATTGCACAGTCCTGGACTGCAATGAGTGCCAGCCGCTGAATTCCTCCCCTTCTGAAGAATATTCTGTTTATGGGAGGAAAGATCCCTCACGCCCATAGAAATGACTACAAACTGTGGCATGATTAGTCAGGTGTCCATGAGAAGGAACTTGCTGCAGAGTCCCAGGGAATGGTTAGAATTGCTTTTTCCAAGAACTGGTTCAAATCCTTCACCCAACCAGCCCAGTGAAGACACAGAGTTCATTTAGATATGTAGGGCAGTTTTAGATGAAGGGCACCAGGATAATTCAGCCAGTAGCCCTCTCTGACTTTCCTTCCTTTGTGGGGAATGAAGCAGTGCTGGGTGCAAGCTCAACTGCTGCAAGCAGTCCTAGCTGCAGGTGGAGGCACCCGCTCAGCAAGTGTCTGGAGAAATCACTTCTCAACTTTCTGGGCAAATCTTTAGGTATGGTTTCCCACACCAAGAAGGCAATAGTGTTTGTGCCCTAGCACTTGGACTCCTGACCTGAAAAATTTTCTTTTGTCCTAGTAAGAAGCTGTAGCTTTTATGACTTTGGGAGTCATGACTCCTAAAGCAAACAACTATGGATGGGTTTGCAAGAGAGCTCAGCACACTTCTGCGCGTGTTTCTTTTTGCCCTTCTCTCGGTGATGTATTGATCTATGGCCCAAAGCTCATGCCAATAATGCACTAGTGGCAACACTCATAAGCCAAGAGTGACAAGGCAGATGTGCAGATGCCCTTGTGTTGCTTATTCAATTGTTGGCACAAGGACTTTATCCTCATTTTGAGGATTTGACTCATGAGGAGAGCAGGCATCAGAAGTGCCCCTGCTGGTTTGCTACTGGGGCTCCGATAACATGGGTTCTGCTGCTGACTCTGTCAATCACCATGGGCAAGCTGCACTATTTCCTTGTACCTAGATCTTGAGTTTTGCCAGCTGTTTATTTCAGCCTTAGTAAATAAGAGGTTAATCTGGCCATGGGTCCTTTCTGCCACTAGGGCATGATAAAAGCTGAAGGGAAATGGGAGTGATCCCTTGTAACCAGGCTTCTTACAGGTCCCTTATGACACCTAATGATGACTATGATAAATAGCTTACAAGTGACTTTGACCATCTACAATTAATCAACACGTCCCATGATGTAAGATTACTGCTTGCTGGGGTGCACGGTCATGGGTTTGCTCCTGACAGCATTTCTGAATGAGCCTAATCCTGTTCTTACCACTTGGTTTCAAGAGTTCAGATGAGAAAAGAGTCACCCGTGAACTGGGAGCTCTCTTTCACCCAAAGCAAGTGAGACTGACTTCCATGGGGGATGTAGCATCCTGGGAATGCCAGGTGGTTGGAGCTACCAGCATGGCAATGATGTGAGTGTAGGCATCAACCAAACTCAGCTGAGCTGTGGGGCCAGAGGAGCTACTCATTCAGCTGGGACAGGCAGAGCAGCATGAGGAAACCCCAGACCACAGCCCTGCAGAGTCCACTGGAAAGATGTCAGGGAGGTTTCAGCTCATGATCTCTAGAAAGGAACCAGAGGAAAGGAAATGTGGGAGTCCTCAACTAAGCTCAGAATCCACTTGAAGCACAACCATAGACACCCAAGGTGAAGACCACCATAAGAGGGCACTGAGGTTGGTTACTCAGATCCTTCTCCTTTTCTTTTGAAGTTATGGATGGTTTTCTATTTTTTTTTTCTATTTCCATTGTACAATTTTCCATCTCCAAGTTCCCCACTCATCTGCCACTTGTCTGGGCAGCTGTCATCTAAATCTCTCCCTTCCCTGTCCCTGTCTTCACCAGCCTGACAGCTGAAGCTGCAGATGGCCTCTTTTCCTTGCCTTTCTCTGCAAGACTATTTTCAGATAACACCCCTGCAAAATGTAAACAAGAAAGCCACAGAATAAGGGGCTGATGTGCTGCTACCTTTCCCAAGATACCTGTGAACATAGAAACAAACCAAGCTGATCAGTGCAGAGGACAGAAGAAAGGCTGACCATATCTTCTGAATGTCTTTTTTCTAGCGTTAGAGGACCAGTTTCCCTTTACCTGTACCCATAGTGTAACAAAGATGCCGTAAGACACACGTTAGTGCCTGTTCTAGGACATAGCATCCCTCATACACTGAAGTCAGGCTGCAAAGTCTGCATGTGCCACCTAGGTTCTGGAGGGTCAGGGAAACCTTAAATGGTTCATTTGTTCTTAGCACCTTCATTAGAATCTCTGTGATACCGATTACAGTCCTAGACAGATCTTTGTGAAAAACAACAGAGGTTTTCATTTGCAGAGGTGTACACTAACTGCATAACTCTATCCAGGAGCTGTCTATGAAGAGTCAGACTTCTCCATTCAGACAGGTTCTGTTTGCCAAAATAAAAGCATCTGGGAAGGAGGAAAAAGGGACCCTAAATCAGTTTCTAATGTCACTCAGAGCATTCTTTTCTCTTTTTAAAATTCATCTTAAGCTCAATTGATACCGAAGCAAAGTCCAGCACAATGTAATTTCCAGGTCTACTTTTCTGACAATAGCCTGATAAAAAACGTTCTTATTATTAGGAACAGGAAACAAACATCCTGGAAGCAGGAGAGATGCACAAGTTAAACTGAAGCTATGCCTCTGCTGCTATGAAACTAGTCTTGAAACCAAAGACCATGCACCACATTTGTGTCCTGTCCCTGTGGCTTCCATTCAGAGGCCCAGCTGGATACCTGCATAAACACGCTTATTGACTCAGTGACACACCAAGCGTGTTCAGGCAAATAGAATGCTGGGGACTCTGAAATATGTGCCTGGTCAACACCTGAGCTTGCATTTATAAGCTTGCAGTCTGCACCATAGACAAGTTCGACCTTGGGGTAACTTCAGTCTATCTAAACGGAGTTTGAGTATTGAATAAATTTAGTAGCTAACTATGAAAATCTCTGCTGTGACCTTCTTATGATTGTGACCACTGACAGCTTCATGGAAACACAGACACTTTCTGCATTTAGTAGCAAATCTATTCTGTTTAAGATAGAGGATGAACCTTGGAGATTTTTGTGTTCTAAGTGTCAAAGTACAAGGAACCTTCTTCCCATACTGCCCCAAAATATGCCATTTTTTTCTTCATTGATTTCTCAAGTGAAGCTATTGTGGAGGTGGAATCACACACAGCCAGATGTGGAGTCATTATTCAGTCTATTTGCCCCAGGATCCACTGGGAATGCGATGCAGCAGTCCCAGTTTTACAAGATACTGGCAAGGGATAGCCTCTCCAGGGCACATACTGAAATAAGATTCTGCACTGATATGGAAAAGTTCTACAGATTAAATGTGTGTTTATACACTTTTCAATTCCTTACTCACCATGAAGATTTTAGTGTTTTTTCAGGATACTACTCAGTGTGCTCTATTTTCCCCATTTCAACCAATGAGAAAATAAAGCTCGATCCAAGCTCCCTTAGTGTCTAAACTGACCCATGAACCTTGTGACAGAGAAAGGACTTGGAATCTAGTTTCCGGAATTTCTATGACCTCATGGGATTTCCACATTAGATGTAACACTGTTTTGAATGTTTGGGCCCACCAACAGTGTAGTAAAAGTCAAGTTTTCTAAGTCAGTGGAAGTTGCATTTACCACTGGATTGCTCTCCCTCTCTAAGATGTTAACCTCTGAGATTACCTACAGTAGAAACATCTGCTAGCCTAATTAGGTCACAATGTTTATTGGCTTTGCTGTTGGTGGGAAACACTGTGGCACAGATGCTGTTCTTTTGGCAATAAAGTGCTTCTACTGGTGGAGGACACTGCTTGGAGAATAAATGGAACCACTCTGGGACAAGTACACCTTAAAGATCTGTTTTAGGGTTCTTTGTCAATACAAAAGTAGGTGATCTTAGGGAAAGCTATTGTGCTATCACATGCCTCACTTTTGCCTTTCGTGAAATAGCAATGCAATGAGCTCTTCATCTACAGGTGGACAGACATGTACGAAACCTGGTTATTTCCATAATTCTGGATGCTGCCACTTGTGTATTATTAGCATGGGCTTGGGCTATAGATTAATATGTTGCTGAGAAGGATGGAGGGCAGAGAGAAACACCACAGAACCCCTTGGTATGGTAGAAAGTGGTGCTGTAGAGAAAACCCCATTTTCTGGCTGAGGCAGCAGGCCCCAGGAGACAGTATCTTGCCCAAGCTACAGAAAAGGTTTATGTTTAATACAGTTGTCCTCCTTCTTCCCTGTTCTCCTCTCCTACTATTGATACATGGTCTGCAACTTCTCATCATAAGTAAGATTGGTGAGCTCTTTGGGGAAATGGAATCTCTCTTCCCCTATACTTGTGCAACTTGTACAGGGGTATAAATAATAATGGTCATTAATGCTAATAATGTATTTTTTAACCTCCTGATCATCCTCTGTCTGATAAAATAGCTGCAGGAGAGAAATTCTGCCTTGAAAAGGAAGCTACTGGCAGAAACTATTAACATTGCAAAGGCTAGCAGAAGTCAGGTAATACTAAACTTAAAGCTGTCTCCTCTTGTTTTTCATTAAGTTAGAGTCTGCAGTTGCATTATAGTCTTATTTTTTTAAAATAGTAGGTGGGCTGCAGGCTCTTCTCTGGTCAGTGTGCTAAGTGTTTGTCTTTCTTAGCATGTGGCGCCAATGGCTTGAAATAATTTCTCACCATCCTTGTGTAGAGCATCTGGCCCAAGAGGCTTTGGTTTCAGTGAGGGCTCTGTACACACCTGCAGCACAACTGATAAACAGTGGCAGGGGAAGCTACACATACACTCAATACAGAGCAAATAAGGGAAAGGGCTGCCTTAGTGATTTTGCTGTTGAGGGGACCTGCATTAGGGGCCACTAAGTTTGGCGAGAGTCTTCCAGCTGCTTTTATGGGACTTGAGAGCAGGTCTTCAGTGATGTGTAAAAACATACGGAGCTCTGCCTACATGAAGATTACTCTCTGCAGAGTGTTGAAGCACAAACATTTTCATGTCACACAAAGCAAGTAGTATTTTCCAGAACCTGTGATTTGGCCTAACAAAGACCAACTCAATGCAACCATGTTTGCATGTTTTCTACACTCTGGGTCATGTCTTCACCACCATAGACTTGACTTCCTTCCAAGATGCAGTGATATTGTTGCTAGGATGGGCCAAAGGCATAAATGAGGGCAGATTTGTAGGGAGAAGTACAGTTATCAGACATCATATAGTTAAAAGACTGGATACACTTTTGGGCATGCAAGCCCATATGCCTGGAAAGCTGGGTTTGTTTTGTTATTTCAGCTATATTCTTTAGTTTAATAAGAGATATTGCCTCTTCCTACAAATCTTGCCTCACATTATTTGCCTTTCAACTCTATCCACAGTAATTTCTGCACTGGAACTGTTGAAAAAAGGCACAAATTGTTTCTTCCACTAATCATAAAGCACTCCCCCAATCCCAAGTATCTAAGACAGCTGAATTCTTGCTTGCTGAAGCTTTCAAAAATAAAAACAAAATCATAAAAATCCATCCTTGGGTAAGAGAACAGGTCTGAAAAGCATCAGCCTGGAAATTCATAATTTCAGGATGTTGTGAACCACTGCAAGGAGACACTTGCAATGGGAATGCTCACATGACCCGAGTTCCAGCAGCTTTCCAGCCTGCTAAGCATGGACACCCCAGCACAAAAATACATCTCTGGAGATCTTGCCGCTCTTCTGTTTTTCTGTCCAGGAAATGTCAGGCTACCCATATACGTGCAGGTCAGCTCTCATTGCAGACAGTGAGACTGATGTCATTTGCCACCTATATCTCATTTGGGTAATAAGTACAGACTCGGCAGTTATTTGTTTGGGACTTTCTTGTGTCAGGGAGATCGGCTGGAGCTCAGTCAGCCAGATACAGTGGGCAAATGGCCACACTTCCCTTTCCTGCTTTGCCTGAAGAACAGAGGATACGTAGAGGGGAGCCTATAGCAGTCCTGTCTTGAAAGTCAACCCACAATATATCTAGCAAAGCCAATGAGCCTTAGCCTAAAGGTGGAAGTACCAACTGGGGAGCATGAGGCTTGACTTGTTTGGACCGTGGGTCAGGAAGCTGGGCTGCAGCGTGCAGCAGAGGGTTAATGGAGGGAAGCACAAGGCCCTCAGCTGTGACTAAAGACCCAAAAAGCAACAGCTTGGATAAAGGACTGCTTCTGGGCAGAGGAAGGTATGTGTCAGGGGAGCTGGGTGCTATTTTGAGGACATGCCTTTGGTAGAGTGCTGCCTGGGGAACAAGCCCTGAATCCCAGGAGGAGGTAAGAAAGGTCTGTGCTGCCAAGCTCTGGTGGAGATTTAAAGACCAGGGGGCTGCAAAAACACTGTCTTAAGAGGTGCTCTGTAGTGTTGAGGGATTGCTTGTGCCTCTGCAGAGGCTAGTTAATGCTGGATGTGCCAAGAGTTTTGTGGTATAAACAACTCTTCCTATGGTCTGTGAATTCCGTGCTGTTCACACGAGCTGATCAAAATTATTTTCTTTTTTCCCAGCTTGAAAGAGCTGACTCTTTTCCCACAGAAAACATGACGACTCAAAAAATTATCTGCCAAATTTTGTTTGGGTACTAGCCAATATTCTTTTTTGTGTTGTTGTTCACACTTGCAGATTTCCAACAAAATCTTGCAAATGTTCAAAGAGTGGAGGCCCTTTCAGCAGAACTTTGTATGTGTGTTTCCCCAGAGGCTGGGTTCTGCATGCCCGTCTTTCAGGCTTTCTCAGCATGGACTGGGTGAGGCTCCCTTTGGAGAAGGAGTTGGCACCAAGGATACAGCATGGGTAGACGTGCTGGTAGCGTCTGCTGTTCCATTTATTTTATATTCTAATTATGCTATAATGCCAATGTGTGTATGTATACTGCTGGCAAATGCTTTTTGTAAGATACCCTTTATGTGACCCAACTTGGAGAGGATGTGGGTCTGCTACAGCTAATGTTAGAGAAACTTTCTCAGTGGTTCATGCTGTACCAGTTCATGCAACACATTTTTCTCCAAGGGCTCTCAGTTCAGTCCCCACTGTGTCATCACACCGTTGTTGAAACTAAATGAGGACTGTTTCCATCTCTTCCCTCCTTCCACCACTCTTCAAGTGTTGCTGCTATCTCATTAGCTGGCTATTTCTGTGGATTTTTATCCTATGGAATTTGTCTATAGCCACATGCTACCTTCCTCAGTTGCTGGCTTGGGATTTATTTGTTCAAAAAAGCCACTTTGAGCTTGGAGTCTTGCAGAAACTCTGTTGGAAAAAAACATCACTTGAAGCATCAAAAAGACACTCTGCCATCTTTGATGGGTTTCACAGCAAGATTGTAGAAAGGAAGAGAGCTGGAATAAGGTGGGGGGCAGTAGGATGAAAAAAGAAGCTGAGAGAAGGAAAAGGGGGGAATATAGATGAAGAGTATGAAGTGGCAGAAAGGAAAGGGCTGGTGAGAAGTGTGATTTGAGTGGGGCTGGCTTCTCTTCACATCAGGCTGAAGGCAAGTGAGAAGCATGAACGCTGTTTCCTCAGCATACATAAAGGAGCCTAATCAGGTGTAAGACTATTTATCATGGTCTTGATGCACAGTGCATCCCTTCTATGAGAATGCACATTTCTGGACACTGTGCAGTCCTTGACCTTGGATAGTGGTGGGTTTCACAGAACCATATGACAAATTAGTATTTCTTGCTGAGAGAACGTCTCCTTCCACTCCCTTTCCCAAGATCACACGCAGCACATGCCACAACACTCTTCTAAATCACGCTGAAATGTGCTATTCATCAGAGATGCACTAGTCTCAAAGACATGCCATGAAACCCACAGATACAACACTCAATAAAACAAGTAGTAATACACGTATGTCAGAGACAGACATGCAGGACAGGACACTAAAACATCTAGAGAAAAAAAAAAAACACTTCTGGGTAATGTATGGCTCTTGTCTCCTGCTGACTCTACCAAGCTCTCTCAGCTTTAAATTTCAGGACCACTCATTCTCTTATGTAAACCCTGCAAAATTTGCATGGCCAGCTGTGTTTCCAATACTACTTCTATTAAAGTAAAAAACCCACTAAGCCTTTTGCTAATGCAACATGACATTTGCACAGTTAAATAACAGTAATTTGAAAAAATTTGTAATGGAAAAGCTAAAAGTTCCTCCAACAACTTTAACATGCCTGCTTGAGAAGTATTTTATGGTAGGTTCAGTATAAAAACTTGGAAGATAAAATATTATTTGTGTGCTGCACAATCAACTTAATACTGATATTGTGTGAAGTGACTAAAGCTAAGATGAAATAGAAATGAAAGTGTGAGCACTTAAATAGTTAATAGCACAAAGCACATTTATTTATTAAAAAATGGACAAGCATCCATGCACAGTGCATCTAAATGCATCCACTTAGCCCTAATGAAATACTTCTACTATGCATTAAATTAGCCTGCTTTCAATCATTCAGAGCTCTAGCAGAATCCAACCTTTTTTTTCTTTTCTTTTTACATATATATATGTACATGGTTGTAGATGTACTCTTCAACAGCTAATATTTCGATGGTTTGTCTGGCTTTTGAATCCTGGGGTAAGTGGAAGAACTGCAATAATTTAAAACAAAAGGATTGAAGAACAAACACTATTGCATATTTTGCGTTTTCATTGGTTGTTGGATTGTTTTGTTTTGGTTTTGTTTGTTTGGGGTTTTTTTGGTTGTTGTTGGTTTTGGTTTGGTTTGGTTTTTTTAATGTTTAGGGAGAGTCGGGTGTAATTCTTGACTCAGTTTTTGCCCTCAAAATATGTAGGTAGATGAGGGATTTGACCACATGAAAAGTGGACTCACCTTTGCTGGAGAGCAATCCCAGACAGTTTCAGCCCACAGAATCTGATACTCCTGCTCATATTTAGTCACTGAATGTCCCGAGTAACCCTGTTGGTATGACTCAGCATGAGCAAGGGAGCCAAAATCCAATCCCAAATGTTTTTGAAGGTTAGGAGTATGTCAAATAGGTTGTAAGAAGTAGCTGTTTCTGTTTTTAGTCATGCTGGCTTCTCCAGAGAAGCAGAAGATGCTGCTACGTGAGAGTTCTCCTTCCTTTGCATCTTCCCTCCAAACTTGTAGCTACCACTGCCCATCTTAGATGGGAGCAGTACTGGGTTCAGCGTCATCTCACACAATGTTTATCCCTATGCAATTTATGGAGCAGAGATACAATTCTGATGATGATATTATTATTGTTTTTGTTATTGCAATTATTATTGCAATACAATTTCTATTACATAAATGCTCAAATACTCCAAAGAAGACTAGACCAAACAGGTGACAGGATATTCAGTATCCTAAGTGTGAGTTGGCCATGCAGTTGAGAGCTGTGGATTATGGGATCATGCATAGGGTTGTGAGCAGGTGCCTGTAGGTAAAGTAGACTTCCAATGGTTGCAGAATGATCTGATGTAAGTGGTAAGGCTATGGCATCCTGTAGGATTGTGTGTAAGGTAGGTGAGAGATGAGGTTATACATGTGACTGTGGGTAGCTGGAGTGTTGGGATAGGTGTTTGATACCAGATGAGCTTTGGGGCCATGTATGGGGCTGGGAAGAAGATTCGTGAAAGAGTATGCATGGATATAATGCTGTATAATATATCATATGTATATGTTGGGCACTGAGGTAATGGATGATGAAGGTATAGGACGAATGAAAGGAGGGATGCTGAGCAAAGGGGCAGTCATAAGAGTCAGAAGTGTATAGACCTGGTGTGGTACTAAGGTGCTGGCCTAGCTGGTCCCTGAACCTGTGCCGGAGCTTGGTGTGGATTCCTGCAACAAAAATCAAAATCTGTCTCCCACTCCAAGCCCACAAACTGATTGTCACCACCTGATTTTGGCACGCTAACTTCCAAACACATCCTGAGTGGCAGGTTAGTTTTTGCTTGTGTTCTCTTTCAGACCATGCTCTGTTGGTATCAGAGGATGAAAAGCATTTAAAAGGGAAACCATGAAAAAGAAGCATGGTCCGCCAGTTGACTGGAGTTGGTTGACTTTAACACACTAATATTTTTTGTTTGATTTCCTTGGGAAATGAAGCCTAGCTGATTGTACATGTGTATCTGTTTGTCCATATGTTCTTCCTCTCAATAATTTTTCAGTACAACCATTTTCAACCATATTTGAAAGAGGGTGAAAGGCTGAAAAGTAACTTGTTTCTGTATGTATCTTAAAAACTGATGGTTAGATAATGCCCCACAACCTCCATAGGGGAAAAAGCATGAATAATGCAGGTGGTACCTGGCAGCAGCCACCCAGAGCAAATGGTGACTACATTTTGTGTTGCATCACAGTGTTAATTTTGTTCCACTAGGAAACGAGCACGTGTTTCTGGGCTAGCCACAGCATGCTGTTTCTTTTTCCGACAGGGAATGTCACAGGGGATATGATGGGATCTGGCTTTCATTACAGCAGGCTGAGGGGGGATTTTGGAGACACCACACAAGAACTCACAGGGAGGCAGGCTTCGTGCATTCTGTTCACAGAACAGCTTGTTGTACAGCAGTCTAATAAGAAATACTTCTGGAGGGGCATCATTACTGATGAGAATCCTGCATGCTCACGTTAGTGTTCTGCATCCTCAATGCTTAAATTGGAGGTTGGAACCCTTTAGCAGTGGCATCCTCATGGGCTGCCATGGTGACAACAGTGAGGGGCCATGGGCTGGGTGGGCAACCCACCTGGGCTGCAACACTGCATCCCAGGTACTGGTCTCTCAAAAGTTGCGCAGTTTCTTTGCCTCCATGTCCCCAGCTGCAAAAGGACACCCTTTCGTGAAATGCCTGGGGAGTGACTGATTAAAAGCCCTGTGTGAATGTTAAGTAGTACTTTATTACTGCTGTTTCTCTCACCAGAAGCAATGATTTTAGGGGGCAATAGAGCTGCAGGAGATAATTACTCCTTGGGAAAAAATGGCTCATGTTATGTATGGCAGGAGGAATCCGTATTTGAAAGGAGTGGGGTAGTGAGAGAAGCATTCTGTGAGCAAACAGTGGCTTTGAAAGCTGGATTTCCTGCACAGAAGGATTCCTTCTGGTCCCTCTGAAATTTCACGGAAGTCATGGGAGATCCAGCAAAGATGTTTGCTATTTATCCTGGAGGCCTGGGCAGCTCTGTAATTACAGTCAGTGTGTCTGAATCTCCCTCCAGCTCCTGTGTACTTCCCAGCAGTGACACGAGTACCAGAGAGACCCTTGCTTCAGAATTTGTCAAGCATAACTCTGCTGAGAAATCAGACCTGCCCCACCACGATGAGGAATATTCATTTGCTGAATAACCTCCCCATGTCAGCTGGACCTGGAGCTTTAGAGGCTCCTGAGCCCAGCATGGCTCATAGACCTGTGTTCCAAGAGATACATTTGCAGAGGAATGAGAGAACCATATTTCTATAGCATAACACGTATATATATATATATAAAAAAATAAATGAGCTGGCTTGCAACACTAGGTGGCAGAGGTGGGATCTTTTCTGCTCTGAGCGCTGTCCTATAAGGCATTGCTTGTTTAAGTACAGTCGCATTTAGTTGAAGCTGCAGGAGAGAGACAGAGATTCTCTGTGTTTACAGCCAGCACGGGCTACGGCGAGCATCTAACCTGCCCCCCCTTTCTCCAGCACTTGAAGGGGAGAGTGCGAGGTTATTTGGGAATCTGGCCACCCTGGGTCAGCTTTTGCTGCGACTGGATTGTCAGAGCTGGCAAAGCAGAACCCAGGGGGACTGAAGGAGACATTAAATCCCATTTAATTTGAGAGAAGAAAAGAAAAAAAAAAAAAAAGAGAGAAGCGAAGAGACGGAGAAAAGGGCAGAGGAAGCGGAGCGAGTGAGAGAGAAGCATGAGGACCTACTGGCTGCACAGTATCTGGGTGCTGGGATTCTTCCTGTCCCTCTTCTCCTTGCAAGGTATGTGATGAGTTCTTTCTTGCAACCTCCTCAAACCCCTTCTGCTTGAATTGAGGCTGATGGACTGAGGACGGCCTGAAACATGGAGCTGGAAGCTGGAGCTTCCTCTTCCCCCACTTCCCCTTCAAACCTTCCCCCCTCCTCAGGAAATAAGCAAAGGAAAGATCGCTGCTGGTGAATCCTATGGTTAGAGGGCACTGCATGTGACTGCTGCTGTATTTATGCTTTTGCAGAGGGGAGTTAGGGGGGGCACAGTAAGATATGCAAAGGAAAAGAGGGTAAAGGTGGGTGTCCCCTCCATCCAAAGCCACTGCTTCTCAGCACTTTTGAGTCACAAGTACTGATGCTCCTGGATTCTTTACCTTCCTGAGGAGATCAGTGTTAAGTTTCTTTTTTTTTTTTTTCCTGAATTAATTTTATTTTGGTTTTGCCCCAGAGAGGGGGATGTTAGAGGAACCTCTGTGCCTCTGGTCTGTCTGTGAAAACCCTATGTCCTTTCCCTCTACCAGGGAGGAAAAAAAAAAAAAAAAAAAAAGAGAATGACAGAGGAAAGACAGGAGAAGGAAATTTGTTGGGTATGGGGTTTTGTTCAGTTGAGAATTGCCAGCTGGGTTTCTTGCTTTAAGAGCCAAGTGTGAGTATAGAATTTAGTTTGAAGTGATGACAGGCATGCTAGCTGTTTTTGAGATGCTTTCTGTAAACAGGAGTTAAGGGTTAATGCCTCTCATGCTGTATGTATAAATACATGTCACACATGCACATATGATCATAGCCCTCCAAATCACAGCTTGTACATGATCCACACGCACTCATACACACCAGTGGTCCTACACACACACACACACATATATATATACACACTCATGAATATAGCATGAAAGATGAATAAACTCACTCTGGAACATACAGTTCTAGCTCCTTAGCACATGCAATTCCTGGAGTGCCAGCCTGCCTCTCTCGCTCTCACGTTCTCTCTTCCTCTCCCCCCCCGACCTCCTTCAAGCCTTTTCTTGTGTTCTCTCTCCATCCTGCACACTAGCATTCATGGTTGCTTGCATATAAAAGTCGCTCGCCTACCCTACTGCACCAGCCTTGTAAGCCTGCATGCGTGTGCACATATACACGCACGTAGGTGAATAAATAAGTGAAGAACATATATGCATTCTACCTGGCCTACTCTGTGCCTCACGGTCTTGCGTTCACAGTGAGCTGTACACTTAAAGGGTGTCTTGCTCTGGCTGTTTTCCACACACTCAGAGCTTTTTTTTCTCACTCTCTTGTGCATACTGTAGTGTATGAGTGCTGTGTACGGGGATATGCCCAGTCACAGCAACTTCATTTCCCCTTTTCTCCTGCTTTATACACTCTCTTGCATACACTCTCCTCTTCTATTTTGTGTCTACTAAGCGAATTCCTATATTCCCCCTGACATACACATGCTTTCTTTCACAGTCTCACACTTACCTGTCACCACTGCCTGCACTCACTGCAAAATACCTTGTTTTTTGCCACCTTCTCACATTTACTGAATGCTCCTTTTAGTACAGTCTCACTTCTTCTGTCTCTGGGTTGCGTACACACGCTTTTCGCTGTCACGTATTTTCACTCAAACTTGCGTTCTCTGAACTCTGGATTGTGAATCTGGCACCAGCACCTTCCAGCTGACTTCCTTGCTGTGAAGTGGCTATTTCTGACAGGGAAGGAGGATTTTTTCAGCACACAGGATGTATGTGGGGTGAGAAGAGAACCAGTACTTGTGTAGCGAATGTCAGCAATGAAGTTGTGTTGCTTAATGTGAACTTTGCTCTGGAGGAGTAGTTACAGACCCATCAAAGGAGATGGACACTGGCAAATCACAAAGACTCTAACATTGCCTGTCTCTCTGATGCATGTTTCCTAGCCTGTAGTCGATGGTGCTTGTTCCGCACAGTGTTTCCAAGCCGCAAGCCTTCCCTGAGTTGTGACCAGAGCATCCTGATGCTGGTACAACCAGGAGCTCTTTCAGTCCTTTCTTATAGCTGTAGCTACCAGCATTTCACCTTCTGTTTTACTGAGCTACTACTGCCACAGCCGCATCTATTCTGATTTTGAAAGCATCACAGAAGGTCTTTTGAGGGCTGTCTTACCAGGTACCCTCTAATAAGGCAGAGGCAACACCGTTGCCCTCCCTGGGTTTTGGGATGGGATGTGGCAGGGAGTGGGGAGCGTTGCAAACCTGGAGCTGCTTTTTCTACTGCTTCCAAACTTCAGATGTGGTATAAACCAGACCCAGTCCACTGCTGGATCTGGTTTTTTAGCAAGCAGTAATTTCCTTTCACTGATCTGGAGGGTGAGAGAATGGGGAAGCAGGAATATTTGGGCCACATAGGAGGAGCAGGGCACTTTACAAGCAAGCCTGAAAATACCCAAGGGAGTTAAAAAGATGTAGGAAAGTATTGTGCCCTTAAAAAAAAAAAAAAAAGAGAGAACCACAAAATGCTACCAACCACGTATTTCCAATTAATTGTTATTCACTGAAAGCTGTGGTAACAAGCCTTAAACACTTCTGTAACCCTGCTGAGCATGATTCTGTGGAGCTCTTACCCCAGGAAACTGCAGTAGTGGCTCTGACAGGCAGTGGCCCCAGTCGGACCGGCTTCCAAGTGCTTTCAGAGCACATCCCTCCAGAGCCAGCCAGCTGAGCCTGCACCTCTGTGAGCTATCCAAAACTTGTCCGTGCCTTCTCTCCCCCTTTTCCTTGCTGTCCACTTGGGGGTGTACCAGTGACCGCAGAAACGGCTCATCATCTTTTTCTCTTCTCGCAAAGCCACCAAACATGGGGGTGAAAGGGAGCGATGCCAGCACTGCTGGGCATGGCCAAGCTGGGGCTGAATAGCAGGTGATGGGGGTGAAGGGGAGGGAGTGCAGCTGAGGCTGTGGCAGGAGACCTACAGGCTCCTGGTGCCAAGTGCCCAACATGGGCGGCATCCTCCAGCACCCGGGCCAGGGGATATGCAATGGGTTGCCGGTCCTCTCCCTGCCTGGGCTCGAGGGCTTTGGCTCCTTATTCCCTACTTTAGAGGCCCTGAGTCCTGCCCAGAGGATATTTGTTGTTTGTTTTTTTTTTTTTTTTTCCTGATCACTTTGTTTCCTTAATTTCATGGTTCAGTATTCTTGTGTTTCCCTGCTGCTGCGCTTCCAGTCCTCGTCCAGAGGCAGGTGGCTCGGAGGCGGGATGGATGTTCTTCCTGCATGGTACTCCGGCCTTCCTGCCCTGAGGGAGGGCTGGAGGAATAAAAGTACCTACACACCCCAGCACTGCTGGTGGGTGGGATTTTTCTAGTGGCATGCTGCAGCTTTTCCCTCAAATGGATGTGTGTCTTAGTACGGTGTGCCTCGTAGCTTCTGATAAAGATCAGACTTGTGATTTGGACTCAAAAGCTGAATTTTTCTTTTTCTTTTCCTTTTTTTTTTTTTTTTCCCCCCAAGTGAAAAAGTGAATGTATGGGAATGGGGAGGAGAAGCAAATTATTTGGGTCTGAAAAATTGCATTTTGATAATTAGAAGAATTTTGTGTTGATGTTTTCACTTTTGCCTACTATTACTCTAACTTAACTGTCAATTCGAAAAGTAATTTTCATTTTCCCCCCTGAGCATTTTATTTAAAAAATGAATGCCTTGACAAATTATACATTTTCTTCACCATTGCTTTACATTGAAAATTCTTCTAAACAAACTCTTTTCCTTGAGAAATAACAGCTGTTTCAAACCAGCAATTTGCTAAAAAATCCCAGCTTGCTTTAACAAACCTCCTCTACATCCCCACCTCATTGGTTAATTGCAGGAGATTTTGTGATTTAAAAAAAACCAACAAAACCCACCAAACCTCTAGAGCCAATTTAGTGAAGTAGCTGCTTTAGGAAAGAAAATGCAGAATGGGTCTGCATAGTACTGGCAGCATTTATTTATAATGTATTTTTTGAGCTGCTCAAAGGTGTTCAGAAATGGAGAATGAGTTTGATGAAAGAAATCACAGAAACACTTGGATAAGTGGAGTAGGATGCTTTAGGCTGGTATGCAGTACAAATGCTATCTGTAAAGTCTCATGTTTTATAACATTACTAGGAAACGTGAGTGTGAAAAAGGTTGGGATTGTTAATGTGTGAGGTTTGTGCAGTCTGTATGGATGGAAGCGTGTACTCGAGTGTTTCTTCACTGATAATGCGTACGTAACAGATGAGGAGAACAGAGGGAAGAGCAGGAATGTATGTGCATGCGAGTGGTGGCATTGTAGTGTATGGGTAACAGTGTGGGGTGATTCTGATGCACTTGGCTAACATTTAGATGCTACTGACTGGATAGAAGAAAAAAAAGACTTTTCCTGCTCTCCTGAATATACTTTTCTTTCTTTCTGTTTTCAGCTCTTTCTGTCAAATAAGGCAGGGGAAGCTCTCACAGGCTGGACTGTATTGATGATGTAAACAACTCACTTGGCTTCCTTGCATTCCCCTAAATGATGAAGAGGTTCAATACCTACAACGAAACACTTTCATTGTAGGCTTAAGACAGGGAAGAGGCAGAGAAGGTTCTTTATCTGCAAGCAGGGAGCATTAAAAAGATATCCCAAGCGTTTCTTCTACTCCTATCCCAGGGATCACAGACCATTTGAGTCAATAACTAGCACACCAGTAAGGCCCCATTTCCCATAGCTGTTAAAATCCCAGCACTCAGCTACCTACTCAAAGGATTTGATTATAAGTAGAAATTCACTTCATCTTTTAGTCTTGGTGACCCCCTCTCACGCAGGAGTTTTACTAGTCTCGTGACAAATACCCTATTCCAAATGTTTGTGGGTGCTCCTTTTCAGCCTGCAAACACCCCTGTGTGTGTTAGTGGTTTGAGGAGGAGACGAAGTCTTTAAGAATTAGTCTTCGCACCTCTTTTTTCACATACAAGCAATAGATCTCCTTCCAGTCGGGGTGAGGAATATGGCTGCTGTCATCCTGGCCTGATGGAGAGCCAATGCTTTAGAAGTTCATATCTTTAACTGTGTACCAGCAGTGCCTTCTGTCAGCTTTCGGGTACACCAAGGCCCTTGCCTTGCTGGTGGAGATTGTCCCCTTCCCTCAACAGTTTTACCTTGTGCAAGACTGTTTTGCCTAGGAATGGGTTAAAGTAGTGATGTTAACACATGAGTCTAAATATGATGTAGCCCCTGCAGCAGCAGCTGGGTGCTCTGCGTGGTTCTGTGGACAGGCTGGTGTGGCTGGGCAAGGCTGGTGGTGAGGAGCTGTAGCCCTGCTTGCTGATCTGCATGCTATGAAGTGGAAACAGGTGGCAAAAGGTGATTACGAGTGAATGCAAGGGAAACCTCCTTTTCTGGGCAGATCTGAATACCTGATGGGCTTCCGTGTGGAAGAGAGCCAGCTGAGGTCATTGGCTGACAGAGGCTGTTAAAGGATGGAATAATCTGAGTGAAATCCATAGTAGTACCAGATGAAGGCATCCAGGAAGAGTCTGGGGAAAATCTTTCACGTGTCCCTTTGAATATATGGGCACGTGCTTTCCAAAAGATTGTCTCCTTTGCATGCAGGGTGGCTGCCAGGAGGTTGCAGAGTGTTGCTGTATGCAGTCCCTGTAGGAAGCATGAATCTTTGCCTTTTCAGTATCTCCTTTTCCTTAAAGAAATGTATGCCATAGTTTTATGTACTGTTCAGACTCAATCAGCAACGACTTTGATAGCTGATGTGCTTTTTCTGCGTCATTTTATTTGGGATAAAATCAAAATACCAAGCACAGCACAGACCATCTTGTCCCACTCTGAGAAAGAGCAGATAAGGGCAAGATGGAGATTTGTGTGGGTGAGCATCTGAGACACAGCCTTCTCCTGGTGTCAGGGAAGGGCAGAGATCTCTGCAGACAGCATGGAAAGGAAGAAGAAATGCTGGGAAATCATGCGCAGGAAAAAAAGAGAAATTCAGGCTAGATTCTGTGCTATGCCATGGCACTGTGGCACTTTGGTTGATGCTGGGTATCCCGTGAGCTCCCTCCAGCAGGTTGCCTGCCAGTGGGGCAGCATTGCCCTGCTCACCTGCATGGAAGGAGAGGGAATAGCATGGCAGGGGCTGCTGCTTTAATTTCTCTCAGCCAAAGGAGTATTCTTCCTAGCTAAGATTTGCAAGGCCTCAGAGTGAAGTGTCTTGCTGGCCATATCTGTTGTCTTAAAGTTCATGAAAAAATTTTGCATTACTGCTCCCCGGGGGTAAAGGACCCTTTACGCTAGACCTGCCTAGTGTTCACTCATGAACACAGAACAGGATTTTGCTCTAGTTGTCAGCTGTAGAGATACTGGACTTCGAAAGATGTCTCTGGAAGATTGCTTTGGGGGCAATGCAAGGATATACATATTGAATTAAAGCAGGCTGGTGTGTGTTTTTTGAGGGACAGTTTTGTTTTTTTTAAAAAATAGCATCAGAAAGGTAGGCTTCAGAAGAAGAGTTCTGGCGTAAAGCAAAGATGAGTGTAATTCGAGCTTTGAGCTCACAGTCTGGGCTTTAGCAGTTCCTAAGTTATATAAAACATCCAAAAGAAACTCCTCTGAAGATGGTTTGTTCTTGAAACCTGCTCCCTTCCCTAAGGTCTGCTGCTGTGTGACCTCACGGATACAGATTTCTTCATTTCTTTCAGGTTTGACAGAGCTCTCCCACAAAGTGGGTGGTCCTCTCCCTTTTCTGATGGTGTGTTCTTGGCTTTTGGGAGGGGGAATGTGTGGCAAGCAGGTCATGAGCAATGGGATGAGGGAGGGAGCAAGCAAGGAGACAATTGGAAGGCTGTGGATTTTTCCAGCCGGGAAATCAATAGCATATCAGCATGCAGCCACTGGGATATGAGTATGAAATATAAGTGTGTAATCACAGGTCCCTCCCCTCTGCCCCTTAGCACTTATATTGATGGTGAGTTACAGGCTGGAACCAATTAATCCTTACAACCTTCTAGGACAATAACTATTAATATTCTCCTGCATGCCCCCTGGCTGCTGCACCTGCGTGGAGCCTGGCTGTGCTTGGCCCTCAGCAGCTGACCCAAAGCTACGTTGAAAGTGAGAGCAAGGGTCTTTCTGACTGTGAACCTTGTAGCCCGTCCACTTGTGCAAGTGTCGATGAAGCTGGCTGTGTGGATATATACTTGAGTGTCTGATAACGGAGGGATTTGCAGGTGAGGGTTTGCCTGCAGGAAGAAGGAGTTGTTTCAAGGGGCATCCATGGGGTTTTTGATGTGTAAACATGTTTAGGCTTGTGCCACTGTGGGTCCATCTGTTTGTGTGAGTACCTACTCTTTGCCGTATAAAGCTACTTTCTTGTACAATGGGTTCACATATATCACAACGTCCAGTTTTATTTATGCCTGTATAAATGGTCTGTGCATGAAGGTGTGACCAGAGGCCTTTTAATAGCTATTCCTTGGCTTTTGAGAAGACGCACACGCAAAACAGAAGGTGATAGTGGAGATATATACATATGTGCGTGCATGTATTTACATGTAACAAAATGTGCAAGCTGTGTGGTAAAGATACTTGTGCTGTGTTAACATATCTGGTTCGGAGTTGTATTTTGTGCAGGGGAGATATTACAAAATCTTAGTTCAGTAGGTGAATGCAGCATGATTACTGATAGGAATATCTGTATATGCTTTTAGAGTGACCATTACTCATAGCAGATTTGCATCCTATCTTGACATGGCAAGCAATTGTTGCAGTGAAACAGAATTGTTGCTGTGGCTTGGCTACCCCTCCTCATCTTTCTGTGATAGCCTCAGTGTAAGGTGACAACTTAGTCATGCTTCAGTCACCTGGGCATGAAATACAGTGTAGAGAGTGGAAAGGACATGTTTGACTCCTGCACTTTCATGGCAGAGTTTCTGGGAATAGAAGAAGAAAGAAGATAAAAGGAGGCTTTCTTGCACGTACAAGCTGCACCGTTTTAATTAGACTGATATATTCAAAAATAGTACAACCTGTCTGAGCCAACCTTTCTTACGTAGTTCTGCTATTGTGTACTGCATGAGCAAAGGGTTCCTAGGCTGGATGCAATCTGAACCGGCAAACCAGCAAGTATGCACTTTAGCTCTACTTGCATTAACACGGCCTTGCTCGTTCAGCTATCTCAACAGCACAGATTCTGTCCAGCATAGCTGTGTTTCGTCAAGTCTCAGGTTTAGCTGGCTGAGTAAAAGCAGGATAGGCCTGACTGCAAGCATGCTTCTGTGGGATGTTCTTCACCACTTCTAGATCTTCTGTAGAGGGAAGAAAACTATTTGTATGGAAGAGTCTTCGTGCTGTACCAGGGTTAGGGCTTTTACTAAAAAATTTCTCAGTGATTCAAAGAAAAAGAAATCTTAATCGTACTAGCTGAAGTGATGTGAGAGCTGCCTGTAGTCTAGGCCTGCTAAGAGAGGGAAGATAGGAAATGGCAAGAGAGCTAAAGTGAGGATACAGAACATCTCCTCCATTTCCACGTATTCTAGGCCCCTATTGGTGACTGGTTTCTGTATTATCTACTAGCTACAGAGCTGCAACAGATTGGACTGCTAATAAAAAAAATAATAAAAAAAAAGAAAACAGGCTGCAGCATGAGTTAAATGAGCTGTGGCATTGCCCCAGAGGGACCTAGAGCTAAGGTCAGCTGTAAAGAGTCTTCCTCCTCTTCTGGTCTGCTGTGTACATAGAGAAAAGGGAGAAAAGGCCATTCTGGCTGGCCTTGCTCTATCTGTCCTGATATAACACTTTGTAGCAGCAGGTTTTTCTTCAGGCTTCAAGAGACCTTGTGAGGCCCCTGCTTGTAGCCTCTCCTCTTCCCCTGGTCAAGCTGAAGAGTTTCTGGTGTCTTTCCCCCAAGTGCTGCTCCAAACAACCCAAGTGACCACAAAAAGTGAAACAAGATATTCCAAGGTGTCCTTGGTGCTGCAGTGTTGCTTGAGCTGCTGTGAAGGAGGAATGGCAGTGGGAAAGGTACGGGGGACACCGGAGACTTCAAGCCCTTGCTTTCTTTGCCACATAGCAGGGATCCTTAGAGTGCCAGCTTTGAAGTCCGTGCAGACCTGAGGATGCTATGTGAGAAAAGGCTTTGAAATTGTAACAGGGCGAGACTTAGGAGGACCTTGATCTAGAGGAACCCTTCCTATGGAGCTGCCACCTTTTCTTGGTGCCTTGGCCACCCCATGGATGTCCTGAGAGCTGGCAGAAACCTTGACAGGTTTCTTACTGAACCCTGCCTGATGTTCCCCAGAAGTTTGTGGAAGCAAACCAAAAAGTTTTGCAAAGCATTTCTGCCTTACTGAATTGGCATTTTTCTAAGAAGGAAAAAAAAGGTGTTTTGTTGGAAAAATTCCAACTTGGGTTTCAAGAACAGATTAAGGCACAAATGTTTAAAGGCTTTTCTGGGATGTGTTATCTTCTGTCCTAAGATTACATCAAAGTCTCAACAGTCATCTAGAACAAAAAAGTTCTGAAAATTGTGGTCTTTATAGATGTGAAGAAAAACTTGAAAATATAACCTGAGTGCAGCCAGTAGCTGGTGTCTGTCTTGAGTCTGCCAACAACTGAAAGAACATTCTCAGGGATATATCATCCCATTTATTTCCCTGAGGTACTATGTCTGACCTTCTCCTGCTAATGTCTCTTTGCTGGCTGTGTTGAAAACACTTTCTCAAAGAGTGTGGTGTTCCTGGTCCTCTTGACCAAGGGTTAGGTGCAGTTTCCCTGAGGTAAAATGCTCTGGGAAACCAATGTTGCCGTGCTTGCCTCAGGGGCTCAAAAATAAGAGCAGACCTTTTTTGACAGGATCTGCCACTGCTTGATGGGATTGGAACCTGAGGGGTGTGCACCATGTAGCAGGTTTTTAGGTTACGTTGTGGATTGTGTTTCTGCTGGATAATGAATATGTTTGTTCAGTTCTACTTGTGACCATTCCTGGACAGACTGGGAACTATAAAACTGGAGAAAACAGTGGAACAAATTCAGAAGAAGACTCATTTAAACAAAAGTTGTAAAGGCTCTACCGAAGATCTACCCCTAGTTCTGTTTGGAACTGGATTTCCTTCAAAGAGGCCCAGTCGATGTCACTGGGGAGGAGGGAGTGTCCGTCTTGAGAGATGCTCATCCCATAGTGATGCCGTATCTGAACCGGAGGATGAGCGTGCGCATGTGCCTGTGTGTGCATGGCATGTGCGGGGCCTGTGCTGTGATCACCAGAATTACTGTCTAGCCACATAACAAGCTGTTGTTGTTTACAGCGCTTGGTTCCGGGCACTTCAATTCCAGAAAGACGTAAACAAAATTAGAGGGAATTCAGAGGATTGCAAGGAGAATGATTAAGGGGCTGGAGGGACTGACTTATGAGGAATGCTTTTGAGAGCTAAATATATAGCTGTTTTGGCTAAATGACTAAAGAGGAGCTATGCTAATGATCTAGGCATACTGAGAAGGCATGAAGAATTGTCTAGTGTGGACTGAGAGCTAGAAGTCTCTCACATGGTATAAAATTTGGAGGAGAGAAGGGAAAAAGAACTGGCAGGAGAGAAAAATACTTAATGGAAGAGAGAGATTAGGTGGTGAAATAGCTTTGTTAAGAATTGTGGCGGAATTGCTGTCATTTGGGATGTCTGAAGTTTGGCTGGGCAGAGCCCTGGAGAATAATCCATGCACTACAAGCTTGAAAAGGTCCCTTGAGAGACAGTCTAGATGCCTTAATAGATTTTTATGCTGTCATTAATTTCTGAATCACAGCTAATACTTCTAGTCTGACAAAGAACTATATTCGTTAAAGTATTTTTCTTTCTTGCCTTATATTATTTCTGCTGTGATGCAGATACTGGTGCAAGACAGGCTCATGAGGAAGTCTTCTGCTATATTAACAAATAAAATCCTGATTATCAACTGCTTAGCTCAAAGACTTTTTTTCCTCTTTCATTTAGTAGGGTATTCATTCAGATTTGTCTGATAGGTGGGCTAAGGCAGCCTGCTGGACACTCAATAAGATGAAATCCCAATATCTATAACTTTGTCCTATAAGGCGTGCTAGGCTTTAAGAAGTTTCCCATTGCCATGTGTAATACATACATACCCTCTGCTCTTTCTTTGTCTCGCACATTTTCAAAATGGTAACCAAACAGTGGGCTAGTCCCTTCAGGCTCAGAAGCTCATGTGGTTGAGGTGGTAGCATTCCTGGTATGTCACAAGAGCTGAGCCCTCCCAGGGCCATCTGTGAACTGTGGGGAGGAGGACCTATGAAGGCGGCAGAGGTAGAACAGGATGGCAGGAGGTGATCAAGTTGATCAGTGGTGAGTGGGAATAAGCCAGCTGGCTTGCTCTTATCTTGCTTACAACAGGAACTGAATAGTGAAAGCTGAATGGGTAATGTTGGCTGCTCAGTTTAACACTTTTTGGGGAAAAGAACAGACTGAATTGACAGCAAGTGTTGTAGTGGCTGCTGTGCTGGCTGGCACCCTGGACTTCCAGAGGCAAAAGGTACTGCGGCTTGAGAGAAAGAGCCAGGATACATAATGGGGATTATCCAGACTGAAGATTATTTGTGCCATGGATGCAGACCCAGAAAGAGTTCATCACAGTTTATTAGCTCAGGTGCAGGACTACGCAAATTGCAATCTGTTTCCTGAGCAGGAAGCAAGGAGCACTGTTTTGCATTGCATGCAGGCCAGACTGGTAAGTATTGCTGGATCTTTCTCAGTCTGTGCAGGTCCAGTTTGAGGATCTTAGCAGCCCAGCCCAGCAGTGCCAGGGAACAAGGTGTAGAGACAGGTGATTCTGGATGGAAATCAGTGCTGCTTAGATTGGACTTGCAACTAGCCTTGGTGGCTGTTGGCAATGGCATCTTTACCCCATGCTCCCTAGTGGAATGGGAGAGCTCATTAGCTCAGATTTGGTGCAATGGGAGTACAGTTGGGCTCTGGCTCTGAACTGGAGACAAGGAACATTGTAGCCTTGAGTTATCTCCACGGAACTTCCTGACTTTTCATGTTATAATCTCCTATTTAAGAAACATGTAAATCCTGGAAATAATACCAAATCCTCCCTTTAATTTAGGTAGAGTTAGTTGGCTCTATTTGTGCCAGAATGGGAAAACTCTGAGATGTGAGAAATTCAGTAAAGGATGAAGAAAGGGAGAAGACTGGAGACTCCAAAGGTGGCAATCTGTATTGGCAGAGATGGGTTGCTGTTGGATGGTAGGATGCATGGTCATGAAGATGGAGAGCTTGAAATACAGGCCTGAAGACCAATGGACCAACTGTTTTCTAGGTGTTATTTAGGCAACCTGTGTGCCCTCTAGTGGCCTAACTTATGGAGGGACATAGATACTGCTGCTATATTAGTTGAAGGCAGTATTGCTTAAAAAGCTGGACTGTATGTTTGGAGCTCGAAGCATGAGGGTTCTCAGTCCTGGCTCACTGCAGAGAGAGGAGTGAGGTGAGAGATAATTTGTCTAGTAATTGCGTTTGTTGCGTGCAGCAAATGGATTCGTTACAGCACCTTTTAATCATTGTTCTGTGGGATTTTGCTAATCTCATTCTAACCCCAGCAAAACATTTGTCGCTTCGCACCCAGCAGTTGAATCAATGCACGATGCTGCCGCCTCATTTAGATATGGGTGCAAAGGCGTAGCTGCAGGAGGTCTCGAAACAGATTCCTGTAACTGGTTGTATAGGATAGAGCCGTGGGGTCAAACTAACTCTGAAAGGAGAGGAGAGACCCAGAACGCTACAAGGAAGAGGGCAGCTGGTGGCAAATTTGTGCTTGTATGTGCTGAACATTTGAAGAAAAATCTAAGCATTTAAAAGACAAAATATAAAATAACCTGGGCTTCCATTCTCTAAAATTCCTGGTCTAGGTATCTAACAGCAGCACTATTCAATAGCAACCTTCACAGGAAGGGAGACTCTTCTCAAACAAGAAGTGAAGTTTTTGGGTTTTTTTGGTTTACTGTTATTCACATGTTTGAACAAAGTTTAAAAAATGGATTGACACTCATTAGTAACTACTTTTCTTAGAGTTGGTCCTTTAAAAATGATCATGCAAATACACTAAAACAGAAACTTCTTGGAAAAATGTGGATGTTTAATGAAAACTGGTATAAGGAGTGATTTCTCATGGGTAGGATGGCATTTCTGAATGAAGCAGAGACAAATTCTAAGCCAGTGCAATATAAAAAATCCAGGTCTATGTTTCTTCTCCAAAATAGAGCAGGATCTGGAATTTGGTTATCCCACAGTTCAGAGAGCACATTAATCCCTGGGCTCTCATCTGCATTGGAGAGGCCTCATTTTTCACTCCAAGTCACAATTTTAGCCACCATACATGTCAGAGTTAGAGCTCTGTGACTTCTGTTATTCAGTGTGGAGCTTGCATTAATTGCTAGATAGGGTGCGAGTGAAATGGTCTACACCTGCCACACAGACACAGGAAAAAAGCTCACGCTGCCAAAGGTACATGAGCTCCAGGTCTCTCTGCTTTTTTTCACAGCATGGAAAGGCAGGCTGTGGGACAGCCCCTGTTTGTCTCAGGGGATGGCTGGGAAGAGCTTGTTGGCTCTGTGAGCGAAGGTGGCAGCAGCAGGACACAGCCCTTGCAGGTTATTTCAGCAGGCAATAGTGGGGATGGTGCTGTGGCTCTAAAACAGAGCTCTCCGAATTCCCAACCAAATCCCTGTGTATTGCCCTTGGCGGATTTGGAGGCAGGCAGCTCTGTTACATTTGTAAAACCTGCAGTGTGGTGTTTGCCCTGCAGCCTCAGTCAGTGTGGCCAATTCCTTTTTGTTCCTGATGTTGGCTCACTGGAGCTGCAAGGAAAGGAGAGGCATGGATCTTTTCCTTCATCCCCCTCAGTTAAACTTGAACCAAATGTCCCAGTTTGTTTCCTGCTGCTCAGCTTTATGACTAAAACAAGGGACCAAATATGTGTTTGTAGCAAAGTGGAGTAACCCAACAGCTTCTATGATATTTACCTCCTGCACCAAGGTCATATGGAGAATGAATGACCTCATGTTTGTCAGAAACCATTAATTCTGCATTGAAGTTAACATTCTGGTCTGTGGCCTTAGTTATTCTTGTGGGGTAGAAGGTTGCCTAACACCTCTTGAAGGTTTTTTTGGTTTTGTTGTTGTTGTTGGGTTTTTTTGTGTGTGGCTTTTTTGTTTTTTTTGTTTTTCTTTTGGGGATGTTTTTGTGTAGAAAAACAAGGAAGAAAGAAAAACAGCTGTGAAGGCTATTTGTCTGTTTTGGGTAGACCCAATATGGAGTCCCTAATCCAATTTCAGGGAGCAAAGGCTTCGGGCTGGGTTTACACTGTGTTTCTTTAGGAGGCTGAAGATGTGCTGTTTGATTTAGCTGTCCTCTGCAGTACTTATTCCAACTTGAGTCTAAGAAAATTCTAAGCTGGTACATTTCTGTGAGGGGAATAAAAAGTGGAATGAGTTGTAATGCACATATCTTTTGATCAAAGACCATTCTGTCTTTCTGACTGAGGATAACTTTACCCTCCGCTTTTTGCCAGTGCTGTGAAATGCAGTTTGTTCCTGTCCAGTTTGTTCCCTTTGTCAAGGGTACTCCAAATAGAGGATGTTCAGTCTTCCTCATGATGATAGCAAATTTCTTATGGGATCTGATCTGGGGTTTAAGGGTTGCATCTGGATAGCTAGGCACAATATTTACCTTGCAGAAACTATAGAACTGATAATGTGAGTGCAAGAAGCAAAGCATTTTTCCCGATTTTTCAGATTCAATAGTGTCTTGCAGTGCAGGCTGGCAGTTAGAAGAAACATTTTCTCATGTATAAACTTGGGCACCTTTGTGTTGCAAATGACTAAGAGACAATAAAACACACATTGCCACTTTCATGGGGACTCTTTAAAAGCTAGAACTGCACTTTCAATTAACTCTACCATATATGGCCAAAGTCGACACTGCATAAAACTTTGATAATTTCACATTTTAAAAATGTATCAGAAAGTCTCATTCGTACATCTTCACTGAAAATTTCATGAATTGCACATTTCCTGGTGTTAGATGTTCAATAAACTTAAATAATGCAGCAATTTACATCTAGAAGCTTTGCTTTAAAAATGAAGACGGGCTACTTATCTACTGGATTGAGAATAGTTCTTTCTTTTTATGCCTTCACCAATTAGAATAGACATTTTTGTTCTTCTGAAGTTGTTGGAGATCTGTGCTGGCCCATTAGTAGCCAAACTCTGACATCAGAAAGATATGTGAGGTATCAGCATATAGCTGGACATAACAATATCCCTTTTGTTTGAGCTTGACATTGTTTGTTTCATGGACATCATTGTTGAATTTATTCAGAAATTTTCCAGCAAAACTTTTCTGTATTTTAGTGTCTTCTCAGCTAATTGGGGAACTTGAGGGTAGAAGGCAGAGGAAGCTTGAATGAAGCCAGTTTGTGAAATCCAGAATGGAAGTTGTTAGGACAGAGTGCTTCCTCTACAGGAGTAGTCGAGTTGCTGGAAATGTCTTCCTAGATGTTAAAGACCCAAGATAAGCTCCTAGTTTAAGAGGATGAAATTATCAGATCTGTCTGTTGATGCAGGTGGTTTCCTGGAGTACCCTACTCATCTCAAGCGGTGTACTATTTCCATGCCCTGTCCTCAATTTGGTAAATGATGGGTTTTGTCTTTTTCTGACTGACCTTAGTGAAATAACCTGGTGTGTGAAGAGGGAGACTTTAAACAAAGCTCTCTGGAGTTTTTCTCCCTTTCAGTAATCTTACTTCAAAGTTTTTCATTGTCACACCTAGTCTTCTCATCTTCCTACTCATGTCCCTACTGCAACCAAGCTGTGGGTGTAAGCATGCTTGACCACACTCCTGCTTTTCCATAAATTATCTTTACGCTCAATTATAGATGAACATTAAGGAGGAAAAAATGGAGCCAAAGGTACCTGTGGCAGTCCTGGGACAGCACTTCTGCAGACAAGCATCTCTTCTTAAGGTGATCTGCTGGCCGTGACCATGATGGTTAGTGAGAGGAAAATCTTTAAACCGTTTCAAACATCCCAAGCAGTGCTTCTTATCAGGAGATAGCTTCCACTTCCTCCTGTGATGCTGCTCAGTGACCTCCATCATCAGTCACACTTAAGGGTATAAAAAAATATGGTGCATACTATACCTTCATCTGCCAGCATCTTAACAAAAATAGGCTGAGCCCTGTTAATCCCAGCTGACTACGTGCAAACCAAAGGCTAAGATATTTGCCTGAGGTGATGAGCTAGGCCTGTGGCAGAGCAGAACCTGGAGGACCATTTCTCTGTCTGGCCCCTTGCACCAGCGCTCCTGCGCCTAGGGCAGGACTTCTGTAGTCCGGGTCTCCTTGGGCACTGAAATGGACTATACTGGTTACAGGAAAGGTGAAGCAGAAAGATATAAGGTGCAGAGAAGTGGTCAAGTAGAGGGAGGTTCCCTTGTGTCTGTAAAGAGATGTGCGGAAGATGTCTGGAGGAAGGAACAGGGGTGCATTTGACAGCAATGTGGGAGGAGAGAAACAGGAGTGCATCTGACAAGCTTTTGAAGCCCTATTTGCTTAATAGGAACTCCTGCAAAGGCACAGGCTACACATAAGCCATCAAGAGAAGGTAACTTCTCCCAGAGCCCTTGCAGCTGCACCAGGCTATGATAACAAAAATTAACTTCATCTCCTTTTTCTTGCAATCCGAGTGCCCCAGAATAGTAGTTAAGAAAACAGTGCTGTTTAATATTGTCTTTGATCGAGCAATCCGACGGGAGCCCTGGGCTTGTTCTGCTCGGCTTTGTTAGTTTCAGACCCTAAGGCAACAAGCCGTTGTCTTCAAAGCCTAGGCAGGGCTGCATTAAGTGTGATGTGTGCAGCAGAAATCCCAGTTTGTCAATTCAAATGGCACTCACCTAGCAGCAATGCCTGCATATTTAAATCTGCAGCAAAGTGTGGGAAGCAGGGCACACACAGCTATCCTTTCTGGAAAGAGCATGTCTTGGGAGATCGCAAACAAGGCAGCACCCTCAAAAGACACAAACAGAAACATTGCAGGGTGGATTTTTCCCATTATTATCCATTATTAATATGCTGGCTTTTTTTGCATTTGCTGTTAGCTGGCCATCCAGTTCATTTACAGCCAGGCAGTCTTCAAAGTATGTGCTGTAGGAGCACAGTAATGCTGGAGAAAGAGGCACTGCATGTACACCTTGGCCAAGGCTTCCATTCTAGTCAGGCACAAGCACTGGAAGTCACCAAATCTCTGACTGACATAGCTAACGAGTCAGCTCTTGGAGATGCTCACTCGCTTCTTCACAGCAAATGGTATGAAGGCGGTTACTGAAAAAGATGAACACTGGTGGGGGGCACTCTGAGAACCACAAGGTTAGAAATAGCTCATCTGTTTCTAGATGAGTGGTTACCTGAATGCACTATAACCCATATGGACCCAAATGCAGAGACTAATGGTCTCTTTGCAGGCAATGTTGGGAGATGGGACTACGTGCTAAGCCAAGGACTGGTGCATGTCTTTTGTTTAGTCTCTTTCATTGCTTAATTATGAGATTCACTCTACATTCTTGTCATGTCCTGCCCAGAGGTCTGAATGGGGGGAGAGGTGACTCAAGTTTGTGGGTCCCCTTGGTTGGAAAACAGTACACGCAATACTTAAGGTCCATAAACAAGAAAAGCAACACCTTTTGTTTTGTAGCTCAGCCCAGTTAGCAGATGATTCGTCAGCAAAGAGATTTACATTACTTAAGCCTAATTGGTGAACAGTTTAACAGCAGAAGGATTTCTATAAAGGGGTTTGTGGCACGTGTGGCGTTGTAAGCCTTATGTTGTTATACTACTCATAGAAGGAGAGGCAAAGAAATGAGGATATAAGAAACGAGAAGGAAAGAAAGAACAAAAAAGAAAGGAAGAAAGTGAGGGATCCCACCACCCTTACAGCTCCGCAGTGTGGATGATGGGACTTGTAGTCTGGGTCCGGTGACGTGTGGCCTCGTGTGTCCCACGACGAGGCTGCCGGGGTTTGTAGTCTGGAAGTGCAGCATCCTCAGGTGTCTGGTTCGGTTCCTGCAACGAGGCCGGTGGGCAGAGTGCTCCTCAGGATGGTGGGCTCCCTGCCAGTGCTGGTTTAGGTGAGCCTTTTTGTAGCCCTCTGGGTTGCCTGCTTGCGTAATTTTTGGTCTTTTGTGGAAGTGGTATTGCAAAAGATGGACAAGTCTGGGGGTGACTGAGAAAGAGAGACGAGTCTCGGGCCATCTTGAAGGGTCTCAGCCTTTCCCTTTCTGCCATGCTGGGCCTATCAGAAGATGGAGCTCCGCGCCCTCCGGCACGTCCCCCGCCTCCTGCTGTCAGACAGCGGCCTGTGTCTGTGGCTCCTCAGCTTGTTGTTGGTATGTAAATCACAGTTCACCTAATCCTGAGTGTCCTATCTCCTGCTACCAGGCCACAATGTTTGACGCTTGATTCTTTTCAGACTTTGACGCTTGTTTCCCCCTGTCTGTAAAACAGGGATGTGATCAGCTTTCACTGGGTGATTGGATGGGGCTCATGGAAGTTGTAAATAGGGCACTGACTGTTCTCAGCCCACTTCTCAGTTTACTTGGGACTGGTGACCATGGTGCTTAACCTAAATCTTTACATCTGTATAAACTACGCATAGGGTAGGCTTGTTTATTAAATGTTCTGGAACCTGGTTTGTTACTTTCCCCTTATTATGGAAATTGTGTGGTCCTATTGAAATAAAGGGGTACCATACGTATAATGCTTTAGATATACAATTTATTGTAATAAAATTTGGGAAGTTGGAGGAGGTGTGGAAGCAAGTAAGTTAGTGATAATATTTCATATGACAAGGATAACACCTGCCATTACTGTAGTCAGGGTAAGATTTAGACAGGCTGCATAAACACCTCCAGGTATATGTTCTCTCAAATCTGACAGAAGCCAATTCATGTTTCAGTTTCCAGGACCAGGTGTTCCTGAACATTGTCAGAGAGAAAAATAGAACAAAGATCTCTCTTCTGTCTCAGCAGTACTTGTCTGGAGGAGGTCTTGTCATGTGCAGCGATGCTCGACGCTTCTTTCAAGCTTAGCATGCAACCAAAGTGACCAACTTTATCACGTGCTCTCCCATATATGTTCTGAAGGATCAGGAAAAACTTTGGACAGCAGCTGGAGCTCTTCTGAGAGACTCTGGTTCATTGGTTGCCTCTTGATGTGATTGCTATTTCTCTGTGTTCCAGTAAGACTTGTATTTTCTTCTCTGTACCATGCAAGGCAATGCAGGGATGGTGAGAAAACTCTCTTGATCAAACAAGCAAGAGGAATAAAAATGATGGCAAAAAGCCGTGTTGGTTAAAAGTAACTGAGAATTGCAGAGGAGGAAGTTGCTTTGCTGTGATGAAATAACTTATGTTCTCTCTCTGATCCTGCTCAAAAAGGCAACCACAGTTTAAAAAAAGCTCTAGTGACCCAGGGCTTAGTGTTAAGAGACAAGACTTCAGGGTCCCCATCTAGTTTTGTCCTTGATAGGAACTAGTCCTGTCTCAGCACTTCAGTGCCTTCCTCTGTTAAAGGAACTCAGGGATTTTTGGAAAATTTTAAGAAGATGTTTCAGATAGTCAGATGCCGAAGAAGTACAAAGAAGTTCAGATTATGAGTAATAGGAGAAAAGATTCAGTGTGTAACTTCTAGCTTCAGATATCAGAAAGAGCTCCTGAATGCAAAAGAGGTGGATAGGGGTCAAGGGAGGCTGGAAATTAAAATAAGCCAATATACTAAACTATATTTTAATTGAATTTTCAATATCTTCACCTTGGATATTATCATACCAGACATTAAACCTATACACATTATTCTGTAACCATATACTATCTATAATAAAAGCACCAACTATTAAAATAGAGTATAAAAAGCTCCTTCAGTATGCCTTCAGAACTGTTCAGTACTGTTGCTTATGCAATATTTTCTATTTCTGAAAGCTTAGAAGCCTGGAATTAAGTAAAGGAAAAGCCTCTTTAGGTTGGCAAGGCAATTCCTCCCCACTTGACCAGTGCAAGCTCTTTCAGTACAATGACAGTTAAAATCAACCCCCTCAAATCCATGCTGTTTAATTACAAAGGAAAGCCACCGTATTTCAGAACTGAAAGATATGGGTTTGTTAAGATACTGGACTGATCCTCAGGGGACCTGAGCTTAATTCCTGCCTTTGCCACAGGCTTTCTTTAAGTCAGTCCATTAATCAGTTTATGCCTTAGCTTACCTGTCTATGCAATCAAAATGAAGACAAAGGAAGTTCCAGCCCAAATTTCCCCCATGCATAAAAGACGCTCTGTGTGTGATGGGTCTCAGTCTTCTCTCTGCCTTTTTATTATTGCTTGTTATAGAGGTGTCTTCATTCTAGAAGGGAAGTTCAGCTGATCCAGGCTAGATTTTTTTCAGTGTTTCTCAAGCTCCACAGATAAATGTGGTACTACACTGATTTAAGCTGAGACAAAGTCTTTGCCATAAAAACTTGCAGAAGTTAAACCTATTGGATCATTCAATCCATCTTGTCAATTATCCTCACTTGTACCTTGTGGAGCAGAATGGTAGTCTATGAATAGTTAAGGATGTGATTGAATTTTCATTATGAGGCTAATCTTTGTTCCTTGATACTCAACATAGACAATAAAGAACTGGTCAGTTTTAAGGATGGCTTTGCATTTTTTTATTGAATTTGAAGTCAACTGGATGATATTTTTCCTGGCTTTTATGTGTAAAAAATACATATGTCATATGCAATTTTAACTGTAAAAGTATTGCTGGAAGTGTTAAGAATCTCTCCTACCTCTACTTGTAGTAACAAGGAAAAGGAGAGGGAAGGAGAGGCATGTTGTTTTCCTGGAATTGTTGACTCAGGATCGACACAGGTGGACCAAAGATGAGTTGACTAGGCTTTAATTTTAAAAGTTAGAATCCTAAATAATGAGATCAAAATGGTTCATTGACTTGTTCCAGTGAGCAACTTCTAGAGGTGTAGGCTTTCATTAAAAAACACATGTAATGCTGTCTCTGTAGCACTGTCTCTATCCCTTTTGCCACATCAAGAGGGAACGCGTTCTAATCACAGATCCCTGGAGAGATCTGTCATTGGTGGAAGGGGAAAAGTTTCCACTAAACGTTAATTAGAGAGCTGATTAGAAATTGCCACTTTTGTAAATTGGCATTTTTCAAAGTTCCACAAGCCATGGATCCTTGCTTCAGGGGAGGCAAAAGGTGAGACAATTACCCTTCTGTTCGAACTTGCTATGGCCAGTAGATGAGCAAGAAGGATGGTAACTTCTCTCGTTTTGCTCTTCTGTCGTCAAACAGGGTGACTGGACCATTCCTCTAGGGCTCTCCTGAAGCATTTACAACCTGCAGCAATGTTGGAGCTGCAGATTGACTGGGTCATAAGAGAGCAGAGATTGTGATGTGTTTTTAAAGTGAGGCCACATATTGAACAACAGAGGAAAAGGATGTAGGGAGAAGATCATAAGGAAGGCTGAGGAGCTGGGCCCATTAGTGCCTGTTCCCTGGCTGGCTAGGGCTACATCTGTGGCCTACTGAATGCATTGAAGTTTATTGCAATAACCTTTTAAAAGCTTTGTTTTGCTCCATTCTTCCTTCTCTCACCTCTTACCTTTTTTTAGCTTTTGCATGATGCCTTTGTGAAACGAGGGTCCTTCAAAAAAACCACCCTCAACTAGAGTTGGCGTTTTCTTGTGTTTGCAATAGCCTGATGACACAACGCAGGAGTGAGGTTGCCACGTTTCTCCTGTATTTTCTAAGAAGCAGCAAAAATCTTCAGTGACAAACTATTCTTCTTATGTGTTGTGACAAAGACTGGAAGCAATTCTGTTTAGTCACTGAACTCACCTTGACTTGTCTCATGCAAATGCCATAATTCAGAAGTTCTTAAACAGTGGTCTGCAATACCGGCATTGCCACTCGACCTATATCATCTGTGGTGTTTTCAGCTAACTGATGGCAAAGGTGCAGAGTATTCCTAGGGGAACAAAAGGCAGGCTCCAAATTATCAATTCAATAGTTCTGGAGCTATGGTTTCTTTGCCAAGAACAAGGCTTCTGTATTACTCGTCTAATGTTCCATTTGTGACTAATGGAACAACAACCACCAGTACATTAATTGCGATTGTAGTTGTATACAGAGCATTGTTCTCTCTGTGACAGACATATAAATTGTGTGCAACTATATTGTCCCTTCCAGACTAGCTCTCTCTAGAGTTAGGTGTCAATAATGAAATGCAGCTGTTCCTTGAGGATGGATAATGTTATCTCTAAGGGCTTGTCTAGGCAGGAGCGCACAGGAAAGTTGATCTGAATTAAGTAACAAGGTGGGTTTCAAGTGGATTATGTAAACTGTATTAAACTGATGCATGCACACACACACTTGTTCAGAATTAAAAATGGCCTTCATTTGATTTCATTTAATTTACTTTTAAAAGGAATTAAACTAAATCGAATTAAAGCCACTTTAATGCTGGCTGAAAGTGTGACCATTAATTCTGCTGTGACCCATAGTAAAAGTTCAGTGTGTAATTTTCCAAAGAATAGGACAAAGGTTCTCGTGGCTTTCCTGGACATTGTGTTAAGTAAATGTGAAAGTTGCCTTAACTATCCATTTTAACACTCTGAAAGTTACTGAGAGTTTCATCCTTTCATTTTTTTTCCCCATCTGAATCCCCTGTGTAACTAGCATGGGAGGCTACTGAAAAGTGTATTTTTAGAAAAATATTTTTACTTAATTGGTGTAATGTGGGAAGGGTTATGTTCCCACACTTGACCCATTCCCCCACCTGGAGAATTAACTCTTCCATACAGTGAAATGGGAGCACAGAAAGTATAAGGAATTTCCCCCACAGAAACCCATCTCAACCTTCCTGTAGAATCCAGCCTGAGATTTGCTGTGGCTGGCACCAGTGCCTGGCTGCTGGGTGTCATCATGCAGATCCTCTCTGTATGAGGCTGGGAATTTGTGTGTTCACATTCTCTCATTTGGATCCTCTTTCAGAGAGGAAATTTAGTTCTTACAGCTGTAGAAGAAACCTTTTACTCTTACCAATATTATTAAATGAGAGAGGATGGCCCATCTGATATAACTGTTGTTAGACATCTTTTTGGAAGCCTTACTGAGAACTGATGTTCTGCATTGGTGAAGATCTTCTCTTCGGACCTCCTGTCTTGGCTGCCCACTGGGTCGTGCAGGCAGATGGTGACTGTGAGACTCTCATTGCTGTGCAATGTGCCTGAACTGGGAGAACATGAGAAGAGTGGTTTGAAGGGTGGGGAGGAGGAAAACCAAGCCCCGAGAACCCTTTTTAATGCATAGAGCTTTTCATGAAGTCATATTAAAATGAGAAGGCAGGCCATGATTTTAAATGAAATAAACCTTTGGAGGCCTGGAGTTTTAATGTATAGTTGATAAATGGATTCTGTTCTTATTCATCCCACACTTGCATGATGAAGAAAGAGACCTTTTCTGTGAATTGACCTGTGTTTCTTTCAACTCTACCTTTCTAGATAGAGCTGCAGTGAACTCTCAATTTCATGACTAGTTAATCCTGGCCAGGAGTTAGGAAGACCATTGGTATTGACAGCCAGGATTGCATTAATGAAGGAGAACTGTATTCAGCAAATTCAGTGAAGATTTCCCTTTATATTTATTGTAACATAGTTCTGCATTTCCTGAATGCAACACACTACACTTGTCTAAGTACTTAAATCTGCATGGCCTCTCTTCTGTTTATTAGAAATAGCAGGGCCAATTTTTATACGCATCATGAACAGTATGTCAGAGGCTAATGAGAGCATGTATTTTCATTTTTTTGCTTTCATGAGAAAGCCAATGTTTTCTTGAACACTAACAGATGCATTTTTCAATGCTTTGCAATAGAACCTCAGCTTAAAAAGTCCAGGCATTGTTCAAGTTCCACTGGCAGCTGGAGGAACGTACCTAGAATACAAGAGCCACCAGTGTGCAAGTACAAAAAAACTGTGCTGCAGCCTCAGCAGAGCACCTCATGTGTTGGTTCCATATCTATGGGCTTGAACCTTTTTTTTCCAGAATTCACAGTTGAGGAGGTTTTAGATCAACCCCCTCTCAGCATGTCTGTATTTCTGGCATCTCCTGTCTTCCAAGTATTAATTCTCTTAATGGTGTCACTGGTTGGTTTGTCATGTGGTTTGGATCTAGTGTTTAGAGAACTGAGGAGGAAAAATGTAATCAACTGTCTGACACCCAAATATAGCAATAATGTTCTGTCATTTCGTGCTTGGGCATCTTCAGTGAATGCCTATGGAAAACTGTGCTTGAGAAGTTTTCTCATGCCATATTAGTATGTTTTCACTCTGTCCAGGCATAGCTTTAGTTCTTAAAAAATGTTGAAGTTAACGTTATGTTGCTCTGAGTGTTGGTGTGCTGCTTTTGTGGTTTTATTTGTTGGCATGGAGGTCATTATTAAAAAGGCACCTTCTTACAGCAACTGACATCTTCCCATATACCCTATATGGTACAGTAAAGATTATCAACTTGTTTTAAACCAGGTATTGCTGTGAGGTGCTGCAATAAATATTGGCTTTTTCACGAGAATAATTTCATATCCTGATAAATGTGAGGCCAAATTTCTCTGCTTGTTCTCCAGCTGTAAAAGTCCTGGAAATGTCCACTGTGATCCTATACTAGTTAATCTCTTACCCTACTCTGGCACACACAGCAAGTACTTATTGTTTTAGGTAGACATCTGGGGCACAGGCACCCTGACTCATGAAGAGGAGGACACGCTAACACAAACACAATGCCAATGGTTGCACAAAGCTTATAGGATATAATTTGCTGCAGTCTGACGTACTCATGGAAATCACCAAGCACGTAGTCTTTTGTTTCCTGTTCTGTAGTCCTGGGCCTTGAAACTCTCAGTTCTACTACAACGAATATCCTGTTACACAGATTGAATCATACTGACTAATGCAGAGATTGTCTTTAGAAGAGACACTCTATTTAGCCAGGGCAGAAGACATTCTGGTGAGTGAAATATGGAAGACTTCATCTTCCAAAGTGATTTAGGTATACACAGATACAAATATAATGAGATTCAATTTTTCTATATCCATTTAGCTTCACTTGTGGATATTTATTTATATTGCTTTAAACTTGGCTTTTTGTGCACTAGGTTTGTAAGCTACTATTTAGGCATTTAACTAGGCTTTAGAAATCTGGGCTTTGGTCACTCAGGAGGGCGAAGCCCATCAGCTATCAATGAAAGTTGAGCTCTGCATCTAAGTCATTTCTGAAAATGAGTCATCGGTCTGTGAAATGCATAGGCCATTATGCATGCGGTGAGAACTAGCTTGCAGAGACCACTGAGACAAAAGAGAGGAACACAAGGCAAACAAGAGATGACAAGATGATGGAACCACTGACTTCTGGTTCACTGGCTTGAGTCTTGATCTGAACTTTTCTAGAAAACAATTAAGAAAAAACATCTTCGCCTATAGCTTCCTCACTTCAGAGGAGCTCATGGCAAGGAGTTGTGCTTGCCTTGCAGCATCCGTGTGATGAGTGTGGACAGATATCGCAATGAAGCTGTAGTGACAGATTTAGCATGGTTATGACTAGTAGTGCTTTCTTGGTAATCTTTGTTTTGTGTTCATACATCCATAATTACAGTTCAAGTAAACCAACAGAACCTAAAATTTGCTAGGCTAGAGTGTCAACTTCCATTACTAAGAAGGAAAGACTCGTATACTGACCTTTTTGGTGCTTGTTAAAGGTATAAGTGGAGGTAATAATTATGTATGTTTCTACAGGGCCTTTTCTTCTGTGAGGATCTGATTTCCCCTGACACCCCCAGGGATATTTCTCATCTTTTTCATACCGCTTCCTATGTGTTCTCCCACACAGGACTAGACGCTCAAAAAAATTGTGAGTTTGCAAGTTCTGACAGGTTGTGGAAGGAAACAACTGAGGTCCTGGCTATTTTAATGCTTGGCTTCTATTGCATGTGAAGCAGTCTTGAATACTGCAACTCACTTTACCTGCCTCTCTTTCTTAGCCTATTATGTCTGGAAGCAGATAAGTCCTAGGAAGTGGCTACTACATGAATGAAGAAGATGAATTTTGTTCTATAGGTTGATCACAAGTGATTGTGACAAATAAAACTGGATATTTGGCATTTGAGCTTCAATGACTTCTTGTACTTGGTGGCATGACTCACGTGTTATTTGATGTCCTGACTGGGTAGGGACAGCTCTTGCAGTGAGTGTGATGAAACAGCCCTGTGGATGGGGCAGTAGCTGGACTGAGAGAGAACAAGAAAGGAGAACCAGAGAGCTCACTGAACTGAGACCTTTCTCTTTGTAGGTCACACCAGCCTTGCCTGCAGCGTCATTCCTAGAAAAATCAGGCTACTGTAGGATTGATTGGCTGAGGCCACAGCTCAGATGTAATTTTCTCCTGTCGCATTCAGAAGAGCCCAAAGTAATTGATTTTGTGTGTACGCATGCAGCTTGCATAGCCCAGCCATGGAGGGTGTGGCTGTGCCCTGCTCTGGCTCATTTAACTTGCATCTGACCCAGGGCTACGGCAAATTGGGGTTTGTCCCTTCACAATGGAAAGCAGCTCCCATTTACAATATGCTGACTGCGTTACCAATCATCAGCATGCAATGGAGAGTCCTCACAGAAAACAGTCTTCCAAACGGACTTTATTAGATGGCAGGGAGAGGCAAACAGCAAACCCAGAACATCATGCCAGTGCAGGTTGTATTAATCTGCTTGTTTCTCTCTCTGACAAATATTTGGGTTCTCTCCACCCACATGTTTTCACTACTAAAACTTTGGTAAATATCCATACGTATGCCCTGGGCTCAAGCAGATTATTTTGGTTTGGTTTGAATCTAGCAGCTATGAACTGCATTGAATTGATAGTGGTAGAAAATGCAAAAAGAGCAGCCACTCCAGTGCGCAGACACAGAATCACACACAGAATCACAGAATGTTAGGGATTGGAAGGGACCTTGAAAGATCATCTAGTCCAATCTCCTTTCTGGAGCAGGAACACCCAGATGAGGTTACGCAGGAAGGCGTCCAGGTGGGTTTTGAATGTCTCCAGAGAAGGAGACTCCACAACCTCCCTGGGCAGCCTGTTCCAGTGTTCTGCCACCCTGACTGAGAAGAAGTTTCTTCTCAAATTTAAGTGGAACCTCTTGTGTTCCAGCTTGAATCTATTACCCCTTGTCTTACTGTTGGTTGTCACCGAGAAGAGCCTGGCTCCATCCTCATGACACTCACCTTTTATATATTTATAAACACTAAAACATTAAAACACCCCTCAGTCTTCTCTTCTCCAAGCTAAAGAGACCCAGCTCCCTCAGCCTTTCCTCATACAGGAGATGCTCCACTCCCTTAATCATCTTCATTGCCCTAAGATTTGAAAGTCAGATTGCTATGGCTTAACATGCTACCGCTCATCAGCTGGGCTGCAGTAACTCCTCACTTTTAACCCATTCCATCACTCTCCTGACACATCTGCCAGAGAGGAAGGGTGTTTGGCTTGGAGTCAAAAGGTTCAGTTCCACCTCGTTCATCTACCACATGCTTCCTTGCAACCTTGGGTAGGCTGCTTTGCGTTTTCCTGACTTCTACCATTTCATTACTAATGGGAAGATAATACCCAAGCATTTGTTCCACAAATACTAGATTCTTTATATATTGTGTGATCTCTCTAAATGCATTATGCCTATTAATAATTGTTAATGGAGAGAAGATCAATCCTAAGATCAACAGTCCTTCATGTTTTGACTAGCCCTTACATAAACTGGAAGCATAAATTCTCTGATCCATTTGCAGGATCAAAACTCAGCTGGGAGCACCAATTGTAGCAAAAGCAATGCATTATACATAGGGGAAAATTTTTGTAGCCATACCATCTTGATTACAAGATCACCCATTTTTATCTTGCTGTGTCTCTTTGTCTTTGCAAATTATGGATCCTTATGTAGCAATTGTCTCTTATTATGTATATGTATAACACTTAGTTCAGCTGAGATATTTAGCTGCAGATTTGCACATCCTCCCAAAGAAGGATGAGCAAACCTCAGCTTCTGTCTGTAATTGGAGTTCTAAGGATAGTATCCTCCTCTACAGTGGTGATTTTATACTATAGCCTATCCATGGCAGTACTCAAGCACTTATCTGTGTGACTATAGTGGTAGTGAAATGTGGCACAAGCTCTCACAGGCTGGTGGATGCAAGTGTTATTTTTTTATTATTAATTTAGGGATTTCTTGTTGTTCAGTGTGATCTGTTTCAGAGTCACTTCTATTTTTTATTACTCTTTGATTGGCAAGATGAGTGTGTCAGTGTTATGAGTTTTTCAATTTTTGCAATAGGAAGACCTTTAATCCAGCCTTCCAGCAGGGAAATCAGTTGAAATTCCCAATGACATGTGAGTTCTGTCTGAAAGAAGGCCTTGTAGAACTGGGGCCCAATTATATTACTTGACATTTTACATAGTGGTATCAGAATGCTTGTCTAACAAATACAAGACAAAGCCTGACCAGAGACAGCTTGCAACTCAATAAAATAATAACATACACTGCAAGCCAATTACTTTACTGTTAAATAGCAGAGAGCAACAATGCACCATCTACTGGCTCTTGGTTTTGGGGTTTAGTTTTGCGAGGGTTTTTTTTTTTTCCATTGGTCAATTCTAGCCCAAAAGGTCCACTTTCCTGAAGAAAACCAATCAGTTCATGTTTCCAAATGTCTCTTTCAATTTAATTAGATTTGGCATGGGAAGCTTTTAGAGGTAATTGCCATTTGTGGGAAGTTACATGGGTCAGATGTAGCTTCTGCTACTTCTCTCAGGCTAGCATTTAAATAATAGTATTAATGGTGGTTTCAAATCTATATTTCAGGCTTGCTCTTCATAGAAATCCCAAGCTAGCAAAAAACAGAAAAGAGAGTTGATGTTGTTCTCAATGTTTTCTTCATTTGATTTCCTTTTTTTTTCATCTCCAGTGCAATGTTTAGTGACTGTACATTTAAAATGGGAATCTGGGGGAGATTGCAGAACTCTGCTCTTTGAAGGAGAGATGTTCATTATGTTATGTCCACAAAATTGTCCTGTTTTTTCGGATTTTTTTTCAGCATCTCTGCTGCAGTGTTTAGAGAATTACATTTTGTCGTGAAGAACATGGATGTCTCTAATGGTACCATGTCCCCTAATTGTTGTGCTGAAGGTCTGACAAGTGGGTGCATTCATACCTTCACACTTGATGGCAATTTCCTGCCTCTCGAGTAAGTTCACAGCATGAGAGACACTGGTGGGGTGAATCCTCTTTCAACCCCTCGCCGACCAACAGGACCTATGCAAAGCAGTACATAGGTTGCATCTTCTGCAGGCAGTTGGGGGAAAAGAAAGTACAGAAAAACAAGCAAGCCATTTCCTGCCAGTGCTGGTAGCACTGTGCACTGTGGGCAGACGCCTTCATCTTTAGGCTGGAGAATCCACTTGCTGTTTTCCTGGCTCTTGGCATCCCCTGCAAAACGCAGACTTCAATTCCTGGCATGGGCAAAGCGGGGGCCTGCGAGGAGCCCCTCGGTCCACAACCTGCCACGGAGCGGGTTGGCACAGCAGCCAGTATCGATCTGCGCCTGAGAAATCGGCGACCGTTGTATTATATAATTATTGATGTAGCTGGAAAATGCCACAGGCGAAGTGCAACTCGCTATTTGTTATGCTGTATTGTCTCTCTTGTCTGCATCGGGCCTCTGTGTTTTGCCTCTTGTGTTCCCATTGCATGTTTATTTATACTGTGTGCCTTTTAGCTTTCATATTTCTCATGCGAATCCAAGTTGGAAAAACCAGCTCTAGTTTTTGTTCTGGAGAAGAAGGGGTGGGCTGTGAAGGAAATGAATTCCTCCAGACGCTCCTGGAGGCCCTAGGCTGAATACAAAAACCAGGGAGAAGGCGTAAGCCAGGGAAAAGGGGTTTTGGGAAGCAGAAGGCCCTATTTATCTCGGCAGGGCCCACAGGGACTGCCAATCTTTTGATTAAAAACGTAGACTTTAGAAGGCACCGTAACATACAGCCTCATCCATCAAGCAGTTGGGACAAATGGGTTGAGACCTAACTTGCAGTAGCAATTAACTGAAGTCCAGCTGAGTCCTCTCAAAGTCCTTTGGGATTATAGGTACTTGATTCTTGTGCATCCCTGGGAAGGGGTGAGGATGGCCCATCGCAAGCTTCAGTCAAGGGCTGAAGCACTGCGTGGTGAAGCAGCATGTTCCCCAAAAGGCCAGGACTGAGCAGAGCAACCACATCAGCCCCAGGGAGGTGTCACATACTGAGCCTCACTAATGAACGTCCCTTGACAAAATCACAAGGAGACACAGGTTACAGGATGGGTCTGAGGTGTCTTGGCAAAGGTGGAATTAGGAACGTGGAAATGGGAAAGTGGAGAGTAAAAGAGGGTGGCAGAGCCAGGTGTGGGGATGCCCAGCTGGGGACTTACGGGGCAAGAAGTAGGGGGGCATCAGTAGAGCTGGTGTTGAAGAGTCTGCAGCTGGAGTGATCTGTGTATGTGAGCACAAATGTGTTTTTAGGTGGAAGGTTTCCAGGGCAGGAGCGAAGAGTTAGACTTTTCCAGGCAGATGTGAGGTGAGTATCTGAAGGCAAATCCCCCGTTGTGCTGTGGTGTGTGTGCAGCATCAGCTCCCTCCTTGCCCGGTGCCAGCATAAGCTAGTACTCACTCACTTCCACTGGAGCAGAAAGTTATTAGTCGAAATGTAAAGATAAAAGATTACAGCGTGCACGTTTAAATAACTGTACAGACTCCAGGCATCTGCAGGGCATAGTCCTATACCAGTCAAGGGAAGATGAACCAGCTGAGGATGTTGGGATAACGGGGCTTTTTCATTATGAAGGCTTGATTCATTTCCAGCATGTGCGATGAGTCACCAGTCTGTGCGTGTGTGGGACTGCCCTCTCCTGGAGGAAATATGCTCCACTCACCTCTTCCTCCCTGTTTGGCCTCCTCGGCCCTGCACTGCTTGCGCTGGTGGTGAGAGCGCAGTGTGGTGTAGTGTGTGTCCAGGTACCTATTACAGGGAGTGTGTGCAGGAGGCTTTAAAAAAAATAAAATAAACCTTTTGGGACACCCGTCGACCCTCTGCTTTTGCCATCAATGAAAAGCTTTGTATTTTCTTAGTGTAGATAAGATACAGATTGAATCGGTGGTCTCTGTGCTCTGCAGGAGCGGTCTTGACCCAATGCACTGTGTGCCAGAATCATTGCATAGCCAAGAGCCGCGGGATGGCAGCTATCAGTAGTGGTATTTGTGCTGTACCTCAGTATGCTGGGGGGAAGCTGAGCTTTGGGAACAAGTTACTGCTGGGATAGGAAGGATTCCTGCTGCAAAACTGACTGTGTATGGTCTGCTTCTGAGTAGTGCATGGGTCTGAGCTTCAGCAGAGCCTCTTGTTTAGCCAGTGGCAAAATATAAGCACATGCAGCCTCATACTGGAGCAAAGTGCAAACTCTGTTTAGCTCAAAAGCAGCGGGCTGGCACAAAGGTGAGCCTAAGCTTAATTTCCCAACCAGAGGTGGCTGATGAAGAAAGGCAGAGGGACAGGGCCTGGCTAACACTTGTGCTTTACAAGGTGCAACTGCTGGAACTGCCTGGGTCTACAGACTTCTGCTACAAGTGCTCTGCCTCCAAAGGTGATACAGCCATCACCTTGGGAGAGCAGTCAGACACAGCCAGAAATCCCTTTTTGGTGCTGGTAGGTGCCCTCCAAGCACAGAAAGAACCTCGTTTATTCCCCAACCTGCAGCTACCATTGGGGTGATATTTTAAGTCAGTGCTTTTATTGCTGCTCAGAGGGGGCCTATTTTTACGTGACATAGCACCACAGTGCTCTTCTACCTCCAGCTACAGGATAAAACACAGTTCCACCCCACACCTTCAAGCAGAGTGCTCCTGTAGGGAGGCAGCAAGCAATCAGCAGAGATTCACCGAGGACAGCGATGCTGTAAAATAGCCTCTTGGCACAAGATACAGGGAGGCTCTTACCAAGGCGACAGGGAAACTATACATTTCTTTTTTCCAATCCATTAATCAAAGTGCCTGCAGTTCCCATTCCAGTGAGGCAGGTGAGACTCTAATAAATATTGAGCAGCGAAACTTGATCCATATCCAGGCTCTCAGAGCATTTTCATAAATAAGAAGTTGCAAAACAATAAAATAAAACAGTTCACTTCCCAGCCGCTCCTCTGTGAGCTCTTATTTGTGGTTGCAAGGCTGCACAGCTGGCAAGGCTGACTGGGCTTTGGCTGGGGATGAAGAGTGGGATAGCTGAGAATGGCTCTCTGGGAAGAGGGAGGTTTAACTCCTTCCTCCTCTATTGATAGATCATGTGTGACAAGGCTTGCAGCTGGATTATTCCCTGACGCTGCAGCTGTGGCAAGCCATTTTCTCCACGCCCCCCTTGTACTGGCTTGATCTTATTACTGGTGATGGCCTTGAAGTCAGTACAGAGTTGGTTTCACATCTCAACAGAAGGCAAGTGGTGGAAGCTGTTCCCCAGTCCTGATGCTGCAGTCCTTGTTTACTGAGTAGCTCCATCAGTTTATGCAGGACTATTCAGATAAAGAAAAGCTCTGTGTTATATTGCCTTTTTTTTTTTCCTCTCCAAGTAAACCTTTCAACTAACGTGACTTTTAGTTTTTATTTTCCCCTATTTTTTAGCCTGGTTGCATATAGAAGCATAGCTTCTAATGAGCAGAGTGTCTGGCTGTCTTTCAGTCTTCTGTAATTACTGAACATCTTGCCTGATTTCAGCTAAATTGAAATCTCAAAGACATTTGCTCCTTATAGGTTTTTTTTTTGGTGAAAACAGGAGGAAAATGACCTTGTTAGTTCTGTAGCTGCATGAACTCAGCTGTATGTTTGGACAACAGAGACTCCATCCAGAAGAAAAGTTAACAGTGTCCAGGTAGTGAGAAAAGCCTCACTCAGAGATGTTATTCCCCCCATAAATCCCTAAAAAATCAAAACCACCCGCTCCCTCCAAGAGAAACAAACAAATAAATAAAAAAACACTCTAAATAATCCCCCACACAACACATACCAACCCTCTGAAAAACAACTGTCTCTAATTCCAGTGCTTACAGAAGAACTTGCTAGTGCTGTTTGGGCTGCACTCCGCTTCTTGCCAAGATGCCATTTACCATGTTGGGCCACTAGTCCACCTGGGCCCATGTCATTCTTTACATTTTTGACCTTATGATTTAGAGAAAAGTGAAGAAAATCCTACAGCACTTCTGTCCAAAGGTTCACTGGTGTGTATTGGGGTGGGAAAGTTGGGAGCAAGGCAGAACAGTCCTTTGAAAATCCACTTTGGTTCATGGAATCTTAGGATTTGATGGTTACTATTATCCCACTCTGCTAATCAATAAGCAAGCAAGCAAGGTCTTGATAAGGCAAGGGAGTCAGGGCTCTCGAGTATTGCAAGCGGACAGTGACACTAAAACTGTTTGTGCTGCATTTTTTTCAGTAGTAAATGGGGCAGAGTGATGCTTATTTGGCTTTTTATAAAGTACTTTGAGACTCCAGGATAAAACATGCTCTAGGAATCCAAAGTAGCGTTGTTGTTACTACTACTCTAGTAATAACATTAGCAGGCATAGTGCTTTCTGTTCCTTTTTAAAGACATCAATTATGATACTCTCTTTTTTTGTGGCAGATTCAACTTAACAGGTTGGTTTGTGTTCTCTCCTGCATTGGTTCAAATTTACCATCTATTTTGCTTGCTTTTAGTTCAGGCGTGTGGTTGGGGAGATAGAGGATGAAAAGCTTTTTGTTGGTGGTTTGGTTGTTTTTTTTTTTTTTCCTCTTTCTGCAGTATTGTTTTCAATATGACCAGAAGCAATGATTTTTGGCCAATCTCTGAGAAACTCCTACCCTTGCAGGCTCACTAATGTGCAGGGAATTAAAGATGTGTTTCTGAAACTTCCTGAGCGTTTTAAGATCTTTTCCTGAACCTCTTGAGTTTCACCTTTTTAATATAGTACTTTCGAGATCCGTTACCAGGAGCCAGACTCGAGGAGAAATTTGTGTGACTCTTTCCTTCAGGCTTCTACACTGCCATTGGTGTCAGTGGAATTAGGTGCCTGGTAACACTTGCATCTCTGGTTCTAGATGCCTTACTGTGCTGCAGAGGGTTTGGTGTGAGAGAGGATAAATACACACGGTAAACCTGGGTTGAATGAAACTGTTGGTTCTCTCTGCTTTTACATACATGAGTCAAGGAGCCAGCCACCAGTGCTTGCTGAAGTGCCATGGTCCAATTTGCTTTTGGGTAGCCTACAGCAATGTACATAATTGAGGATTTTCCCCGGCTTGCTTTAGTACAGGCTACATTTTCATACATTGTGCATTTGTAATAAGCATGTGTTGTTTGTTTAAGAACTTAAATCCTATGCCAAAATTTCCTTTCCTTGGCTTTAAATGCGTGGCCTAAGGGTAGTTTTATTCCAGCTGTTGGTGAATAGGAGCACGTTTGTGTTTCCAGTGACCAGAGTTTTGGACTAGATCCAAGATACATCTTCAGCTCATGCTATGTCACGTTAAGTACAGCCAGAGGTAAGGAAGCCCAGATGCTTTAAGCCACCTTGCACTTTGCTGTGTCAAGAACTGGACTGTGATTAGTGCAATTGAAGTGTCAGTAAATCAAATTGTTGTCATTCTGGCCACTGGTCATGCCCTGCTAAAGGTGTAAGGGAGTAGACTGGTAGAGGATTTGCTCTGTGGACTTCTGAAGTGAGAAAAGGATACTCAGCAGGTAGAAAGAAGGCTTTCATGGTTTTCCTTGCTTCAGCTTGTCCCAGAGGAATGTTTCTTTCTAACTTGAAATGGAGAGCAATTCTGCATCTAGAAACTTCAGCAGCTTGGAAAGCTGGAACGTGATTACCCACTGTGGAGTCTGCCTGGATGGAGTGACTTGTGGCTCTGTGGATTGCTGCCTGCAGGGGAAATGAGTACCAAATCCCCTCTGGGGTGCTTCACTTCAGAGGACTTGCAGTGTTGCACTTTTCCTTTTGGAAAATGAAAGAGCAATCTCAGTTGCATGCTCCCCTCAGCAGTCTAGGTTTCCCTTGGTGGTATCTTGTCCAAGTATTGACTAGGGCGAACGTTGCTTATCTTGGGAAATCAATGAGATGACAGCCCAAGGTACTGCAGTAAGAAGACAGGCAAGGAGATATGTATCTACCTCTGACTTTTTTCTACTTCAATAAATATGTTTCCCTAATCCAATGGCATTGTAACAATATGCAGTAATTACTGTGGCTGCATCCATCTGCTTTGATTTAATCAGACAGATATTATATGTTAAGTATCAATTGATTATTAAAAGCATATTTGCTGATGCTTCCAAATCCACGTAATGATGCATAAACAGTTATTTACTGCACAGCTATTAAAACTCAGCAACTTGACTTGCTTTTTATAATCAGTATTTATTTAACATTCAATGACCACCCTATCCCATTAAAACTAAATATGTTAACTGTGTTTTGGGCATTTAATTTTAAAGCTTTTCTTACCATAATATCAAGTGATTACAAAAAGCTGTTGTCTTAGTAGGCTTTCGATGCTAGGCAAACATATTTCAGAAGTCACATTTTGATAACCTGCCATGTTACTCTGGGTTATGATAGACAAATCATTATGATGCCTTTAGTAAAGTAGAACTTTTTGATAAAGTAGGGGTGTTTGAATTTTAAAATCGCTCTGTGACCTTGTGTACTCTGAGAGGTTGAACACCCCAATTTATGTCCAGATCTTCTGGCACACAGGATATTGAGGTTTCCTTAACCGAGAAGAGTCCAGCTTTCCTGTTAAAGGAAAGCAGATCTGCTCTTTACCACAGGTCTTAGGATGTTTAATGCCATAGGTAGAGTCTTAAGATGGACAATTCTCTTGACTTCATATTAGCCTGCGGAAAAACTAGACTACTTAGGAAGTAGTTCACAAACAAACTGTCTCTTCTTATCTTCCTTCCTTTCTCATTGCAGGCTTCAGAGCTCCAGCAAATGAGTTCTTACTAGTCCCCTTGCTGCTAGGATAGCAGGGGCAGAGAATTCTATAGAGGCTTGGTGCTTTTCTGTAAAGTAACGGTGAGCTTTGCAATATGTGGTGGTTGGCTGGGCACAGGTGCTGTGTTGTGCAGTAGTTGTGGCTGGTGTTCATGGCTGGTTGTGAAGCCATTGGGATGTTTCTCCATTCAGTTCCTGAAAGCCTCTTCCCTCTCTTTTCTTCACTCCCAGGCCTGGAGGAGCTCAGGATATATTTTCTTTCTTGCCAGAAGATGGTTGAAGTCTCCATGATTGGGCATGTGTTCCATCTGCCTGCCCTTTCTGGAGTCTACAGAGCTTTCTCGAAATTCCCTTATGCTTCGAAGCAACTAAATAAATATTTGCAGAATTATTAAAGATTTATTGAAAACGTCATATATTTAAACCATCTTGCAAAAAAATAGATGACTGAATATTTATTATTTACATGTTAGGCATCCTCTACATATTTATTTATTCCTCCTTAATCCAATCTGTGTTTTATAAATATTGCAAAAGACCCGTCAATAATATAACATGCTTTCATTAATCTGGAGGAATAATTAGAAGACATTTAGGATAATATTGCTCTGTACAAATATTACACTAGCCTGGGAAGAGAGATGTCTTGAACAGCAGCTGTCATCTGCGTAGCTGGGGCATATACGAACAAACCTCACTGTGTCAGGGAGGGGCTGGCAAATCCCGTGGATTCCTTCTGTGTTCTATGGTGTCTCCTCTGCTCCCAGGGGCAAGCCCTTGCCTTGCAAAGAGATCCTTGGAGTGACAAGCCTACTTCTCCAGGGGAGGACTGCAGCATTTAATCATTCTCTCATGAAGCAAGACAGTGTCCCACTTGGGATCACTCTATATTTGCATTTGGCGTAGCAGCATGGGGAGGCAATGTAGCTGTGCAGCTGTCCTTGCAGGTTTCATAGAGCCCTCGCCCCATGCTGACAAGTCTACTGATCAGTGTTAAATTTTGCCCACGGCACAGCTAATAATCTTAACAATCTTGTTAGTGAGTGATCAATTATTGTGTTTTCAAAAATAACAACTTTCTATTTGTACTAATATTTCAAGAGCACGAGGAACTATCATCCATAGCTGCTCTTTCCTTACTCTTTCCCTACTGTTGCCCCTGTTCAGAAGTTTCTGTCTCCAGTTATTGTGCTTGGAATCATAGTTTTCTAAAAAAAGGAAAAAGGGTTGTACTCGGCTTTGTTCCTTCCCTAGTCCTTTTGAAACTATGGTTACAAGGCAAAACTAGCAGTCTTATTCCCTACACGGTATTCATTAAGCCTTTGACCTTGTCAATGCTAAACTTTCACTGGAAGAGGCTCTTCTGGCTTCCTCACTGTCCTGTAGCACAGTCTCTGCAATGTCAGAAGTGCAGAAATATTTGAGCCCAAGTCTCATCTAGTCCAACCACCTGTGTCTGACACCTTGAAAGAAAATTTTAGTTGGGTGAAAAATGCTCACACTTCCACTATAAGACCATACACCTAGTTGAAAAGAGAACCTAATCCTTAGTGCAGATCAAGCTATGAAGTAAATGAGTTTTGGAGGAGCTGTTAATTGATTATTTTCGCCATGTTGGTTTGGGTTTTTTAAGTGAATAACCTGTGTGTAGCTAGATGTAAACAACCACTCTTGTGGAAAGACTGAATGTCAGTATGCCTTTAATCTCAAAAAAGACAAGATGGGCTCTCTTCACACGTGCCTTATTGTCTTGTGCAAGATCACCCCAGCTATTTTGGGAGCAGAATAACCGTATGTGGAAAGACGCCCCATCAGATTACTTAGCTCCCCAGAGAAGCAGAGCACAGTAACCTGATCAGCACCCTGTACTAATGCGTCCACACTTTTCCTAGGACCTCCGTTAAATCATTCTGCATGGCACAGACATCTTCTTTGCTGTCCAGAGCCTAGGGCCAAGCAGCTCTTGCCTTTAGACAGTGCAGACTACAAATCTTAATGAACCTGGTCTGAGCTCCAGCCCTTATACAGAAATACTACTTAGCCTTATGTTCCTAAGCCTGTAGCAGACAAACCACAGCATCCTTTGTAATTTTCAATGGTCCTGTGCAGGATGCAATTAGATTGTTGTTTGGTAGGGGGCAGAGGGTTGTGTGGTTCACTGGAATTTTTGGGCGACTTAGTTGTCTAATGCAAAAGAAGACAGACCCAAAGATTAGGGCTGAAAGAATTGACTGTAACATTTGGCTAGCGTAAGCAGCCAGCCTGTCTTTTGCCTGAGGAAACAGAGTGAGACAGGGAGCATACAGACTTTATGTAAAACCCTAATAGGAATAGGACTTAGGGACATCTTATTCCCCTGGCACTGTTAAGCTCATTATTTCACCTCTCTATCTGTTATCCCCACAGCAGTTTTTCCTACCTCCTTATTCAGAACCTTTAGAAGAACACCAACTCTAATTTTCAGTCATTATTTGCTATACATTATCTCATGGTCCCTGCTGAAGTCAGGGCTGGACTATTTTGAGCATTCTAACTATGTAAAGAAGGAGCTAAGACACAGTGATTTGACCAATATCACATGTGATGTCTCTAGCAGAGCTAGTAGTTCAACCTCAGTCTCCTAAGTATCTCCTGAGTTGCCAGGCAGAACTCCATCTTCCTTTGCTCTTTCACTTCAGTTTTAATAGATTGACAGCACTGAATCTGTTTCCCTCCAAAGTGTGACTGCACAAATGTATAGTCAGAGAAGAAAGAACTAGGTGTACCTCCTTGTGCTTGCTTTCAAAGTCTCTGTCTATTGATTACCATTTGAACTGCTTGTCAAATCTTTTGCCTGTGTGACTTGGGAAGTAACACCCAGCTGTCTTGTGTTTTCACGTCATCTTGCCTGGTAAGGTGCAGTCCCAGTTGGCCAGTATCTGGTCCTTTTTGTGGTTTCCCCTGCACGCTTGTTATGGCAGATCAGACAGACGTAAAAAGGGAGCCATTAACTGGATTGAAGGAGAATCCCAAAGAGTCAGAAGGTTTGTGATGATAAGCTTAAAAGCACAATGAACTTTTCTCAAAGGAATGACAGGAAGTTTTGAGCTTGTACAGGAGTAAGTTAGGATTTAGCCTAGCTTAAGTGGGATGGAAGACAAACTGTGATTGCAGCAGGAGATGAACAAGGTTTGGAATACAGAATGGGAGAGTTTGATCTGAAGCTTGTGGTGGAAATGTATTAGGCATACAAAAGAGCAGTGGGCAAATGAGGACAACCTCTACAGAAGGACTGTAGAGAGATGGAATGGGAAAATATGTGACTTCCTCCAAGGACAAAAGGCCAAACTACAGTTGCTAGTTCGGAAACAGTAAAGACTGTGGGTTGGTATCATAGTCCTAAAAGGTGCTTAGTGCTCTAATACAGCTCACAAAAGGCTTTTGCACTGTATGTCATCAGTCTGATGGATAGAAGGGCGGCTACTCCATTAGATGAGAACATGGCCCAACAGCATAGTCCCTTATCAAGCTGAAAGCCCTTGGATCACACTCTCAAACTGGCACAATAAGAGTAGGAAGAGCAGCCGAGTAGGCTGTCTTATTCCAGGAAATCGTGTCAATCCATCAGCCAGGGCATGGAAAAACTGTACTGACTCTGGATGCTCTTAGAACATCCATCTTATCTTTTAAGCCTGGTCCCACACAAACCTCTCCATCATTCTTGTTCCTCTCCTCTGGCCATGTTGCAGCAGGCTGATTCAAGTACTCAGTGATGTCTACATTTCAGCCCACCCTGTGAGAAAATTGAGATGGGTGCATCACGAGAGGTGGTGAATGACAGCAGGGCAGCAGTGGAAGGATAAGAAAGGAAGGACATACAGGGTGTTTCAAAAAGATGGACCCAATTTCAAAGATACAGTGATTTCAGACGGGGTCCATCTTTTTGAAACACCCTGTATATGTGTGTGTGTACGTGTGTGTGTATATATATATATATATATATAAAAATAAATATTTTTTTCAGGAGTAGTTTGCCGCTGTCCAGTGTCTTTCCATGTGGTCTGCGTATAGGAAAAATAGAAATTTTGGCAGTAGGAACATGTTAATGAAAAATTTTATTTTTTTCTTTTCCCTTCCCTTCCTGTTCAAAATCACTGTGCAAAAGAAGGTTGCAGAGAGCCCTGGCCATCTCTCTGGCATGGTGGAGGGGCAAGCAGTAAAGCAGGAGAAGCTCTGCGTAGAAAATGCATACCAGCATGAGGCAGAGGGGACTCTGTGGGCAGAGGTACATCGGCATTAGAAGCTGGAGAGAACACACATTGGCATATTCAATGCATTGGCTTTTTTGGCAAACAGCTGAGCCTGGATTAATAAAATGTTCAGATAAAAATCGGAGTTTTATTAAAGTGTGCTCACACAGCGGCAGTGCCCGGCCGTGCTCCTGGAACGTGAGCTGGAAGCTTGCCAGCCGTGCTCAGGAGTGCTGCTTATCATACCTGATAAGAAGGTCCTGCTGTGCGCAAGAGTGCGAAAGAGAGCACGAGCGGACGAGAGGAGGAGGAGGGAAAGCTAGCAGCAGCCCGTCTGCTTCTTGGCCCAAGACTTGCTTTGAGCACACTGGCCCGCAAGGCTTTGCCCCCTATATAAATCCAGAGCACGTTGGAGGAAAAGCACACAGAAGCTTCCAGGAGAGCAAACAAGGCCAAATGCTCTCGCATCACCTCCTCTCTCCTTCCTTTGCTCCCCCTCGTTCTCTCCCCACTTGCTGTTCCACAGCAAACTCCCCGCCGTATTTTAGACAAGACCTTCTCTTTACTTTGTCTCTTCTGTGTCAGCTCGCTCGGTGCCAGATCTCAGAGCTAATTAAAAGGGGCACGGATGGACAGAGCTTACATTTTTTTCTTCAGTACTGGGCTCTTGGCAGAGTTTCTGAGCTGCCAGGAGTGGGGACTGTGAAAAGCGAGTTGGTACCAACCAGGGAATGGGAAGCCAAAATCTACCGTAGCTCTTCTGAGACGAGGCATGAACAAAGCAAAACTGTGAGTCCTTCAACAGATAACACACAGGCCTGCAAGTGCAGTGTGTATCTCAGACCTTCCTTACACACTCTGCTCAAACTTTGCATTGCACTTAACTGTTTCAGCCCATTCCTACTGCTTCGTAGTCACAGAATGTGCCTGTGATCCTCATCTTCTCTACCATGTTGCACTCTCTTATACCCTATGTGGGGAAATATGGTAGGGTCTGCTTTCTAAGACTACCAGGCTCCTCCAGTTTCCTAGCAAAAATGCAAACAGTGGATTCCAAGCCAAGGCTAGAGAAGAGCTGGGTAAAATAAATGTTGGGCTTGCTGTGTCACTAGCTTATCTCTATGAATTGCCCTTGATCACCCCTGGAACAGAAACTATAGAATATGACTTGGCAGGTTGGTCACTAAGCACTGGCACTTGATTTTTCAGGCAAGGAGGAGAAAGTTATTGTTGGGTTAACTCGGGAATTCAGGAAAATTGTAGATGATGGCCCTGATATTGGTATGAGCATGCTACTCTGCAATAATTTTCCTGGCGAGCTTCCAGCAATTCTTCTTAATGTGGTGTGGAGAAGAATAGTAGCCTTCAGACATCTTACTTGGGCTGCCCTTTTTGGTACAGTATTTTCCATTTTTAAAAACATAAAGTGCTGTTGATCCCTAGTTTGTCTTTAAACTTAAGGCCTGTTGTGTCCCTGATTTCAAAGAACCTTAAACTAATATGCTTCGATTTAGTCTGAATTAAAAGAGCTTCCAGCTTTGTTGAATGCCTCCAGCATGGCATAATGGCCACCTGGTACTAATTAACGATTCCCAGCTGTGTCTCCATCCTAGTACTGCATCTTGTGAGTCACCTGCACTGGATTATCTGGGAAGCTGTTCCTTCTGCATCACTAATTCAAGTGTCCCAGCTAGGGGTAAGGCATGAGGAAGACAGCATGGAAAGAGGCACAGGCTTTGCCTCATCACCGAAACTGCTTTTAGCTCATCTGTTTAACATTAGCAAGGGCTGCACCCTCTGGGATAAATGATGCTGGTATTATTCTCCTTCCTCTTATCCTGCACCACTGTAAAATTCCAGGTGAATCGCTGACTTTTCTGTCTCTGCCCTCTAGCATTCATGTTGTGTGTGTGTGCAAACAGGGTGACAGCTGTTAACATGCTTGGGATTACCATGTACCTACATCACTGCTCAGAGATTCTCCTCAAAGCTAGGCAACTTTCCAGTGCCTCATCTGCCTGACTGCTGCATCTAGCCCCTTACCTCCCACTCTCTCCCCTCTGCTGCCCACCCCCTAAATGCATTTGTGCTGACGGGGCCATCTTTCCTCATCCACAGACAGGAGATGTGATTAGAGGGAATCTAATTTGTTTGGAGTGCTCTGGCGACAGAAGAAAATTATTCTGCAGCAATATTTGCAAATGCATTCATCATGGAGTCCCTGGCAATTCGTCACCATGAGCTGATGACTTTGTGATCTTCATGAAGGTCTGATTAGAAGTGCTTTCTAATGATCAGCCCAGCTTCCTATCCCACTCCTCCTGTTGTGCACCTAGATAAAAGGAAGGAATAGGACAGAGACCAGTCATACATTGTCCATCCTTTGTGTCCCCTGAATCCAGGTGAGACATAGACCTTGTCAGATGACATTGAACTGCTACCACAGTCTGAGGTCCTTCAGTTCTCTGGTTTCCTACATGTCCAACTGCCTCATAAAGAATCAGGTTTTTTGTGCTCAATATATTTGAATCTTCTGCCTTGCCCAGGGTGAGGAGCAGATTTGCATACAGTCTGGAATGCCCTCTGCACCAGAAGTATGATCTCGGATACTTTCTGAACTTGACGGTCTTGAAGACAGTAAAATTACATGTACAGGTCCTTCCCAACACCAGAGCTTGGTCCCAATCAAGAAATGCAATGGAGAAGGATCAGGATCTAGTGAAAGGGAATAACAGTTTAGGTGGGGCTTGCATGGTGTAGCAGGCCCTGCCTGGCAGCACAATCCTGAATGTGGCATGGCCTTGTGGCTACTCTTGTATCCTGTAATCCATTGTACCAGTTCACAGACCTCCTTAGCCAGCTGTATTTGGGACAGGGATTACACAGTAGGAGAGAAGCTGGTATCATGCACTGCAAAGACAGAGGTCCAAGGCCAGCCACAGGAGAGCAAAGAGAACGGGGCAGTTACATAAATTGTACCTTGGACATGCGAGACTTGACAGATTAATCTGGTGTTTGCAAGGGTTGAGGCTGTGGCATGCCCGTGTAGACCCTACCTCTGCATCCATAACAAATTGCAAGTGTGTACTTCTTGTTTTGTGTGTGGCATTTCTTTTGGTTAGTTTTGGTTTTTTTTTAAACTGGCTTCATTATCTGGTGAAGTCATGTGGAAATGGCAGCCCAAACAAAGCAGGTATGAACACCAGGACAGGGTAGAGCTAAGAAACTGTCAGCTTTTCTTCTGGTGTACTGAGTAGCATACCCAGCATACATGAGCCCGGGCTTCCACTCATGGCTATGTCTGTGGCTTGAAAAACTTGGGTATCCAGTTGTCTCTCAGATTTGTATTTTTGATCTGATGAACCCATAACAGACACCCTGCTGTAGCCTCATGTAATACTTTTCTATCAAGTCTGTATTTTGATGGGAAGGTGTTCCATTCCTAGGTGGTGAAGTGAGTCCCATGCAGCAGGAGGGCTGCATTATTCCCATGCTTCTACTGGCTTTGGGTACAGGTCATTGTGTTGGGGCACTTGTCTTACTCTTCCTCTGCTCACCTGCACCATAGCAGCAGCTGATCTGGATTTATTAGATACGTAGCAAAATTATCGACAATGGTGTGCCCTTCTCCAGACTTGCAAAATACAGCTTTCCACCATTTTGTGATCTGCTTCCCTTTTCCTCTTGTGGGTGCCCTTTGGCTTGGGAGGTCTGTGTGACATTTGCTTCCTCTACTGTCTTCCACTATGACTTGGCACTGTGATTATCTTCCTCCATCTGGCTCACGAATGTGACTCAGGCTCCCTATTGTACTAATATGTGCCAGTGTATGATTAGCGTAGCAGTGCACTCATAGGCTCTGCTGCCAGACTGACTTGGTGTCACCCAATGTCCTCACTACTGCATCTTGTGCAGCCCCTGCGGAGTTATCTTTGAAGGCTGCTGTCTCTGCTTTACTGCTGTACATTGCTAAACCAGTTCAGTTTGGTTTAGTCTAACCTATAAAAGTAAGTCTCTAATAAAAGTTTACCTTACTGTGTATTTCTTATGTCAGGGACATAGGAGGAAAATTGGAGTCCACCATAAGAAAGTGTGTGGATGTCATCCTGCTTAGGCAACTGTTGTGCCCACCTGGAGGGAGGCAGGTCTGTCAAAGAAGCCACATTTTTGTGCTTGTACTGAGGACTTTTGCTCCACCTAGGGTTTTTTTGGCTTTTAGCAGTATGGTGCAGCTAGGTATGGCTACCAAGGCCCATTGAGCTCAGCAGGTCCAGTGTCGTATGTGAGAATGGTTCTTCTGTCTAACCTGATTACTACATACATACTTTGGGCCTGACTAGCTCAGAGTCCCAAGTACTAGGGAATTGTTGAGTATAAATATAAGTAAAAGCAGTTTATCTGGCTATTATTTGGGGTAATAAAGAGTTTATTAGTGTTGCAGGGTCATGTTGACTGATGGGAAAGAAATAAGATTTAGAAGGGAGTTGATGCCAAACCAGAGAGAAAGGGTTAGGCACTGCAGTAAACCAGGTGGCCAGTAGGAGCTCTACCCTCTCTTTTCGCTAAACTCACTATCTGGATGAAATGCTCCTTAGGTGTGTGGATTTGCAGTGGATTCAGTAGCAGCAACATCCCCACAGCAACATTTACTGGCTTCTCCATGTTGCAGATTTGAGTTCAGCATTGTAGGTGCCACTTCTATTGTCAGAAGCTCTGTTTTAAAACATAAAAATGAAGATGCAATGAGGAAAGCTGCCAACTTATTTGGACCATTAGGCAACCTTGAAGTTCCCAGGGACACCCCAGTGGGCATTTTCTAATGCTTTACATGTTGCATATGCAGTCTTTTAGTGAAGTTATTATGCAAGGCATATCCTTATTAAAGTTCTTCTAACAGAAGTATTAGTGCTTGATTTACTCTGTGCTGCCTCCACATGCCTTCCAGGGAAAGGGAGCTAAGTACTAATCAGTTTTTCTCAGTGGAGATGGATAGAATGCTTTTGGGTGGTGTATGTGCAATCAGGGCATGGATTTTGGAAATGTCCTTCAAGAGACAGAACTTCATGAACATAAGCAGTGTGGTACACTGAACAGAAGAAACAAACTAAAAAACCATGCTTGATCAGGACCATTCTAGGTAAGGTGTGAAGCCTGGAGTGACAAAGTGTGTAGAAGCAGGGCTAAGCATACATATCTAAAGTAAAAATTAAATAGTCTAGCAATAATTCAGCAAACCCGTTTTCCACCCACTCAGTCCTTTGCTGGCAAATATTTCTAGCCTTGTTATCATCACTCTGTTGATTTAATATAAAGAGGGATTGTGCAGTGGAGTTAATTTTCCTAAGAAGTTTGCAAGTTAGATGTTTCCCTAAGTCCCGAAGAGAAAGCTGGAGCAGAGATGCTAATATTGCCGTAGGCCTGGCAATGAAGTAAATATATTTTAGGTTGGGGTGTGGATCTTTGCTCTTGAACAAATAGGACTTTTACCTCTCCTATGAAAAATGGCATTAGAGCACTGGGTTGCAACGCAAGATTTGGTAGCCAGGTCCTCAGGCCTGAGGCAGGGAGGAAGAGAAGGGTCTCTCCCTGTGCCTTAAGCATATTGTTTATTTGTGAAAGTACAGTTTGCTAGAGAGCTGTAAGGACTATCAAAGCCACATGTGTTAGATTACAAACTCTGGAAGAAAAAAGGTTTGTTCTCACCACCATCAAAGGGCTGAGATTCTGCTTGTATGCAGTTACTGACACTTCCAATAAATTTTGCAACCTCCCTTGTACCTTGATATACACTGTGGGAGAAGTGTGGTCAGAGGCAGTGAGTCCCATCCTCGTTGACTAGGGGGAGACTGCAGCCCCTCTTCAGTTCCTTGACAGAAATTAAAGAGAGGATTTCCCAGTACCCTTCCTGAAGCTCATGTCTGCCCAATTAACAGCCAAGGCAGAGAAATGAATTTGTATATGTTGAAGTTTTTATGTGCAGAAAGTATTCCTGTAGGGCAAGAAATATAAGTATGTTGAAAATGATCTTTTCTGGGAGGGAGAACATCAGTTCTGCTGGGAAAAAAAATGGGTTTTCCAAGGGGAAATTTGAAACAAACATTTTCGTTCAAAAATGAACGTTTTGATTGAAAATATTCCATTTCTGTTTCTCAGCTTAAAAAAAGGAGAAACAAAATGATAGCTCAAGTGGAAATGTCACTTTGTCACCTATGCTTTTATTCCATTCCAAAAAAAAAAAAAAGGTAGGAATATGACATTTTAAAGCAAAACAGAAGAAAAAAATGTCACTTTGAATCTTTTCCAAACTTCAGTGGGAAAACTGACAGCCTTTTGACAGAAAAGACTATCTGAAAAGATTTTTCAGCTGAATTTTTATGAAATAATTTTTTTTTTTTCCCCCAAAGACTTTCTGGAAAAAGGAGGCACTGCAACTTGGGAATTGGGTGTGGTATAGGGACTGCACTGAGCTCTTTTAATATGATATTCTTCTGCAGATGAGGTTTTCTGCCACTCTTTTACAAGAAAAAGGTTGTGTGTACAGTGGTATTCCTACTGAAATACTCTGGGTCTCTATAAAGATAGCAATGGGCTACTGCCTGCCCACCCATCCCTGGCGCAGGAAGACAAGGAAGCAAATGCAAAGAAAGCTAAATGTGCTTTTCCCATGCTAAGGAAAGCTCATGGATCGAATTCAAGAGCAAATTCATAATTCCTGCTGAAACACTGTTCAAGTTTTCCCTTTGAAAGCACCATTTCCTTACTACTGAAATTGTTTGTGAGTAAGGCTTGGTGAAATGCTAGGTTCATGTAGACTGGTGTGTTTTGTTTTGATTTGCATTTCACAGAACTATAGACATGCTGGCTTGAAGGGACCAATAGAGGTCACAAAGTGTGGTCTCCTCTTCAAATACAGCTACTGCCCACACCAGATCAGGTCACCATGGCTTTATCTAGCTGAGCCTTGACAAGGTTGCAGGTCCGACAGCCTCTTTGGGTGCCTGCTACACCCTCCCAGCTACAGAAATTTTTGCATGTATCGAGTCTGAATCTCTGCATTTCAAACAAAAAGGCCTAGTGGTAACAGCAGAAGCCTCATTGGAGCAAAAGATTCTCACACCTCCTAAACAAAATGTTTTTCCCAATATTTTTATTTCCTAGGAAAGCCTCTCATCCGAGCATGTTTCTTTTCTGGCAAAAACTGTGAACTTGTGAAATTTTTCCTGAAAAGAAAGAAAGGTTTTGACAAGCTCTGACAATATGATGATTTTAGGCATAAGCATAATGGTATATACCAATCAGAAGCTGAAGGCGGACAAATTTGTACTAGAAATGAGGCAGAAGTTAAAAAGGATGATACCAGCTGGTCTGGCTGGGTTTATGGTAGACAGTTCTTCAGCTGGAGTCTTTTAGTCAAAGCTGGGTACCTTTCTGAGAGATGATGTAATGCCAACAACTTACCCCACCAAGTGCTGAAATTGCTGAGTGAGTTGCTTTCCAGCCCATGTTACCCTGGAGGTTATATTAGCCCAAATGACCCCTTCTGGCTTCAGACATGGTTCCTGTAGCAATAACAAAAGACTTTAAGTGATGATCAGTACACTGTAAGTGCATACAGCAGTCCCTGCCCCCAAGGGTCAGCAATTTGGGATTGAATAACAGCTAATTTCAAACCTGCTTCTTGCTATCAAGGCCTGTGAAAAAAAAAAAGCCTCAGATGGGGACAGAGTTAAGGGGTGAGGGTCACTGGAGAAAAATGAAAATGGTGAATTTGAAAGAGAGGAGGAAAGGCAGGGAGGCATGGTGCTGCATGTGTCTGAGGGAACCGGGGAAGGAGACATGAGGGGACCAAAGCAGGAGGTGGGGGGAGTGGAGAGTGGTCCCTCAGAGGCTACATGGGGAGTGATGTTAATCAAAGCAAACACCAAAAGCACAGCTGTGTTGTCCCTTTGACTTTTTTAGCTTCCTTGTGGGGTCTGGGATTTTTTTTTCTCTTTATCTCATTCATTTCCTTTTTTTTTTCCCCTTTTCTCTGTCACCTGCTTTTTTTTATTTTTCTGCAAGCAAGTTACAAAAGCCCAATGTGGTTTAACATGAGCTTAAGTGCCTTTGATTCATTGTCTGAAGCCAGGTTTGTGAGGGCCAGGGCTGTTTGCTTTATTGTGGTTGTTTGCTTCCAATGAGCAAGTTCAGCAGTCTGTAGATATTTCTTTTCTATTTCTGCATAGATGATGTGTATCTCTGTCCTTACAAGATAAGAGAGAGGCAAAAAGGAGACCCTGGGAAAGTGGACAAAGAGCAAATAAGCAAAAGGAAGAGGAGTCAGCAGAGAGACCTGGAGGATGGGCATGAGAAGGGTTGTAGGTAATGTGTTGGCTCATTGCTGTAGCAGATATATCCACAGCTACCTTGCAGGTCTCTCAGAAAGCTGGAATATAGGAGCCACACTCAGACTACATACGAGGGAGGATGAAACTCTAGCCTGGGACTTGGGAGCTGGAGGTTGAGCTTCCTGCTCTTCTATGGGTCTTCTTGTGTTATCTTGAAAGAATTCCTTAATTTTGCTGTGCTTTAATCCCCACTCTGGCAATGAAAATGCTAAGATAGAAGGGTATTTCAGAAGGATAAACACTACAGGATATAAAGTGCTATGGTATCGCTGTAGGGCTGAGATACATGAACCTTCTTTTCTTCAGATATCAACCCTGGTGTCTGGAGTGAGATGGCCACCAGATGGAACTTGAGATCCTGCTGATCTTAGATGTTAAAGGTACTTTGACCACACACGGGAAGCCTGTGACCCAGTGGCTAGCTGTGACTTGATAGAGCCTCAAAACAAATTTATGGCTTGTGCTACCAAACAGAAAGAGACAGAGTGATGCCCCCTTGGGCTGGATGTGGGCACAGCTAATTATCTGAGAACCACTAAAATTTGCTAGTGACTCCTCCTACAAAGCTCCTTCTTCTTCCCCCAAAACCTTTTCTGGACCTGCTTCCAAATCCTGCCCTGCTCCAAAGTCCAGCCTGCTGGAGGGTAATCAGACACAAGATTTCCCTCTTGGCCCATCCTGAACTCAGAACCCATTTCTGAAGTAAACTTGGATTTACCATGTCCTGTGGCTTCCTCTTCTTTTTCATAGAAGAGCAAGTGTCAAAACAGGTTAGCTAATAAGGGTTCTGGTATCTGCTATCAGAAGTAGGCCACAAGCATCAGAACTACTTTATTTGAAATGAGGGGATTCTATGTTACCAAAATTAGTCCAAAACATTTGTGAGCAGGCAAGAGAATCAAGTTAGTAATATTTTTTCCTAGCAACCAATGACATAGTAAGCCTAGCAGTCTTATATTTTTTCCTGCCTGCTCATTTGCTCTCTCTGTGGTTCAAGCCTGTGTTGCATTTATTCAGGCTTAAGGACTGCAGGCATTCATGGTGCAGTTGAACAAACCATGCTGTTACAGTATCCAACAAGCACTTATATTGCCATTTCAGGAGCATCCAACCTCCTCTGTTGCAGCCTGTGTTAGGTTTATAGACATACCCACCAGTGGGTGCCCAGTATATAAAGGCCACATAAGTTAGAGAAGCAGTTTAACGTATTTGCCAAGGTTGTACTGTTTCGTTTTGGCAGGGGTGGATTTATCCTTCCCTTTACTGCTCATCCACAAATAGAAGCTGTTGCATGTAAGCCAGTGTAATATTTTCTTTTAAGGTGGTGAAATACATGTGCGGGTGCATGGGAAGAGGAGTGCACAGTAAGACATTAAGCCTGTAGGGTGGATGCCCCACTTAGTGTGAACAGGTAAGCAATTGGCTTGGTCCAGCGGGCAAGGACAACGTACACTGTAGAGGATGGCCAGAGCTCATGGTGCTGTCTGGTCTGTGCCAAAATTGTTTCATGTGTTCTTTGAAAGAAACCCTGCATACGTGACCTCTCAGGCCAGCAGGATTTGTTGGCTGGCAGACATGGTATGACGGAGACAAGCATGTCACCATGCAGTTCACTGGTGGAATTTTAATGATGGCTTCAAGGGTGCTACCCAGGGGTAGCCTGTTATCTTCTTTTCTCTATGTCTTTTACATGATGGCTAAAGCTGGATACTTTTGCTAAAGTAGTCTCTTTTTCAGTACTGCCCATGCTTGCTAACATGGGTGCTCCTGAGCTATGAGATAACAAAACAACAAGTTTGTTGAGCTCCCTCAGTGCCATACTGGCAAGCTGAAAGCTTTGCTTGCGATAGAGGCATATGATTATTTTTCAAGGAGGGGTTTAGAAACAGTGCACTAACCAAAGCTTCTTGTAAAATGACATTTCTCATAGAATAATAATGCAAGGTAATGCACCTTCAGCTTCTTCCTGGGTCACAGATGAACCAACTGACTTTAAATATTAGGAGAAAGGCCAACTTGAAGTCTGTGTTAGCATATGCTAGCTGAACTCAACCAGAGCTAGACCATTTGCCCTGACCGTCAACAGCCAATAATGTGCTACTATGTGCACAACATGGGACCAGCAGCCCCTCTGTGATCCTTAGGTAATGATGTGTGTGTTATGTCTCTTCTCCAGCATCTTATTTTGCTACTTGCAGAGCAGAAAAAAAAAAAGCTTACCAATTTTCTTAGTGCAGACAAGGCCTAAGAGACCAAGCATTGTTTGGGAAAGGCTGTTCTCTGTAGAAGCTGTATCGATTCCTGGGGCAGAGGGAAGGGGAAGAAACAAAGCTTTTCCCTCTGAGAGTGAAATGACAATTGCCATTGAGAAATCCAGCAAATCTTGTCAGAACTCTGAACACAGGGGGCCAATTCATCCATCTCTTGTCTCCACCGAGCCCTGCAGATTGTATGAGCTTTTAGCCTCATCTGCCATCTGAGAAAAGCCCCTTCCTGGGCTGGGACAATGCGACCCTGGGCAATCATTACTGAGAGCACCTCATACTGTCAGGAGAGCGGGAGGTCTGCAGAGAAATTGGAGGATGCAAAAATATCGGGGAAGAAGGGACATTGATATAGCTCCCTCCAGAACACTTGTAGGATGGGGAGAGGCCCAAAGACAGTGTTTTCATTTCCCACTTCCCAAGAGCTCCTTTCTGCGTGGAACTCCGAGATCTATTCCCCCATCAGGTAAAGGCAAGCAGCCATTGATTGGCAGCCAGATGGAGAAATGAAGGTGGATCAATGTGAATTGGATTTTTTTAACTTTAAATAAAATTTGTATCGGCATGAAGTTAATTAATAGAGAGCTGTCAGAGGGCTCCTTGGCACATCAGTATGTTAGGAGGCAGTGATACCCTTCGGGGAGGTGGTGGGAGGAGGCTGCAGGAGAAGGGATTCAGCTAGCAGCAAGCTGAAATTAAAAAAGCAGGCCAGTCTTTCTCTTGGCCCTGTTTCAACATTTTTTTTCCTATCCTTCCTTCCTTCGAGATTGCTTTGTCTTTACTGATGTGCCTTACCTTTTTTGGCCTTTTGTTGTTTGCCATCTGAAATCTTCCCTTCCTAATGGAAATGTTGCTCTACTGACTTCATGTCTTGGCACATGTCTAGTTAAGCAACTGCCTTGGTCCAGCGGGCAAGGACAACGTATGCTGTAGAGAATGGCACATGTCTAGTTTTGGTTACCTACTCCACTCACACTCTTTTCCAGTGAGAGAGGTGATGAGAAATTGAACAGCAGCAGTAAGGCATGAAAGAGGGTGGTGCAGGTGCATTGGCTATGAGGGGTCTTGTGTATCCTACAGCCCTAGGCTTGCCTCTGCATGTGGTCTAACACAAGGCTCAGCAGCCTCAGGATGGGGCGGGGAAGGTGATGGAGTACAGGTTACATTTTGAAGAGAAACAGCACATTAGTGACTCCAACGCTTTTCTGTAAATAGCTGGTGGTAGACTTCAATGTGTACAGGGACATGGGAATAACCCCAGCATCTCCTGACAGAGCTACATAAGGGCATGAGGTGTGTGTGTATGGGGACATTTCTGTTGACTTGCCAACGAAAGAGTGGTGCCGTAAAGGGCCTGGTCCCATCTGATTTTTAATTCAACTTGCCCCACAGTAGTAAAATTTGGCCCTTCTCTATGAAGCAGGTGGTGATCGGGAGCCCCGAGATGACGTACTCTGTGTTGCAGGCCAGCCTGGTTCCTGCGGGGCTGGCTCATTACATCACTGATCAATGTCTCTCCAATGCTGCCTCTAAGCAGAAACATGACGGAAAGGGAGAAAATGGAAACCAGATGCAGTTTCCATGGCAACATCCAAAAAAAGAGGGAGAGTGACTGGGGGTGGAGAGAATTTAAAAAAAAAAAAACAAAACAGGAGGAGACTCGCACGTCAGTGAATGATCTTTGACGCTGACTTGCCCAGTGCAGGAAGACGCTGCTTTATTTACTATGCGCTACCTCCCATGTGAGGAGTAGTGTGCAGGAGACTCTCTGAGATCCTGTTCCAGTCTCAGCACCTCTCTTTAGGCAGCAGAGGCAGGATCAGTACGATGGTGTTCTCCAGCACACTCCAGCTTCAGGGCCTGAGCGTCCCAGACAGGATGGAGCAGGTTGAGACCTCCCAGTTACTCCAGTCCTTGCCTCTCCCTGTGAAGAGTGTGTTAGGAAATGAGGTGGCAGAGGCAGCTGGGGGACATCTCGGGCTGCTCCAGGTCTGGCTGCTTGCAGAGGTGGGCAGATCAGGGCTTGGGGCATGCTCCTGGGCATAGGAGAGCTCCCAGCTGCTCCTGCGGGCTGTGGAGGGCTGTACGCCCAGCCTTTCCCAGCAGGAGGCACAGGGGAAAATGGTATAATGGAGCTGGCTTTGTGAAAGGCTTTCATCTCCTCAGAAATTCTTCTTTCTCTGATTTCCATGCATGCCCACTTATCCCATTATCTGTGTCAGGAGGAAAACAGAATCATCAGCAGTCGTGATTTGTATCTCTAAAGATTTTCTTCTCTGTGCTTAGGCAAAATCCTCTCTTAACCACTTCTTGTCCTTGCCTTCATGGGTTAAAGCGTTTCGGTTCATGATTTTTCTTACATTCTTTCCTTACTTTAGAGCTCAATCCTGTTGTGCCTCTTACGGCTGCTTTTCTTAGGCTCCCAGATATGACCTAACATGGGGTCCAGTAATATGGTATACTTAGACCTGAATCAATAAAGCTTTTAGATGCCTAACTCCTTGCTTTGGTCCTTTACTCCTTCACATCTTCCCCGTGGAGCTGTAAAATTCCCATTTTCCAGAGTGGCACACTCAAGTAGGAGTTTGCTGATGCTAGCAGAGGAAGCTGTGAAAGAGCTGCAAATACTGTTCAGCAGCTACTATGTCTGTTTTGAGAGCCTTGAACTGTCTCCCTGTGTGCCACAGGATACTAACCATTGCTGTGTAGGGATCTCACAGGACCTCCCTGTTACCCCATAGCAGTAGCTCTGATCCCTGCTGCTGGAGCTCACTCCTGCTCAAGCAGGACCTTCTGAGAAAAGTCCCACTTTACATACAGTGATGACTTCAAATACAAAATCTAGGCCATGTTACTCTCACATTTGAGGGGAATTCAAACCTAAGTCAGGTTTTACAGCTCAGCCATGGTCTGTAATGGCTTCCTTTGATGATGTCAGATGTCTGCTCCAAATCTGGGAGTTTGGGCCACCTGCCTCCCCTTTCATCCTCTGATAGGGTTGGGTAATAGTGTTCACTGTAGCATGAAGCATGTGGTGTGTGACCTGAGATGTAATGAACTTGTAAAGATATTGCAGAAAGGTGGGGCTCTTCTATTTATGATGTTGTAGTGAGGTTCTTGCTTTGAAATGTGCAAGTTAAGAATAGGGAGGTGTAAATAAAATGTATGCTGCGATAATAGGATATGAATGTATTTGCAAAGATTAGATCAAAATCCAAGGTACCTGTAAGCCTGTTGTCTCTAAGTCTATTCCTATTGGAAATAGGCTTTGCTTATAAAACTGATGCACTCAAGGACAGCAGCAAAGCACCAGCTTAGTATTTATTCTCAACAAACTATACCTTGGTAAGTTTTCTTTTCCTTCTTCTTTTATTTTTTTTAAAGCCTTCACCTCATGTTTAGAAGAGACAAGATCCTTATCACTTCTTACTTGTAAGTGTCCCTGGTGTTACCCGTAGCAGAAGTGGTCTCATTCAAAATTGTGCTGTCTACCTGGGAAAGGGCTGTCCCTGTGGCTGGAGGTGTAGTTTGCTAGATGGTGCTACCATGCAATTATGCATTTCTTTTCTAATGAGATCGTTAGGAGTGCAGTGCTTGTCGCTGATTAGAAGTTCCTAGAATAGAACTTGCTATTTTCTCCTAATTACATTATATAACAGTGTAATTCACAAGGATAGTAGTTAAGACAAAGTATATGGATTTAGGAGATTGGTTTCTGGTACTGTTTTTTTTAAGGCACTACCACAACCTTTTTGTATGACATTTGGGTAAGTCGCTTAATATTCTCTGCAGCCAAGATCCTCAAAAAGTAAATAGACATGTAGATCATTAAGTATCTAATTATCTTAGCGGATATGGACTTCTGTTCCCTAGACGCCAAATGGGGGGATAACTTCAGAGATGCATGTAAAACCCTTTTGGATACCACAGTAAATATTAGAAAAGCCAGTAAATAATACTGCATATATTATAAATCTATTTTACAGGAGCTCGATCTGTTGCCATAATACTGATGGTCCATCAAAAATGTTAAGTTCTTTATTGTTTAGAAAGGGCCAGTTCTAAGTTACAATCGAGTGGTCAGTTTGTTGAGTTTGGGGGATGCAAAGACTACATAAAATGGGATGAAGCTGCAACCAAGTTCACACCTTTTTTTGTGTTGTAGCTGGAAATGATGTTTCCTATCTAAGCCTATGCATTTGAAGAACCTGGGTCATCATCTCTTGTAGCTGGCTTTTCTAATGAACCAGAGAGGTCTTGGGAGAAGTAGACTGTGAAAGACTCAAAACATGGAACAAGTGGGTAAAAAAGTAAAATAAAAGAGAAACAGTATGAGCTGGGAAGCACTGATTCTATATACTGATATATATCAGACATATATATACATATTTTTATATAAGGGGTTTATATGTATATATATATAAAAAATCAATGTTACATTTCTCTATGTTCATGTATTTTTATATACAGATATATATAAAGAATGCTGGGCAATCTTTTGATACTAGCTGAAGTATTTGTTACAATAGAAAATGTGCCCAGTTAGTATGATAACATCAAGGTCGTTTGTTAATTACATGGCTTTATCAAAAATCTTGTTGAAAGTACTGACCTTCCAATGACATCCAGTTTAACCTGTATCCCCCTTAAGAGGAAATCATAGCAGTCTAAGGCCTTTGGTCAAAACTGTATTGCTTATTTAGGATGTAATAATTTTGCAACCAGAGCTGCTGTAACCTTGAACTTAAAGCAAGCTAGTAGAATTTACCTTCATCTGCTCAAAGAAGTAAACAATAAGTTAAGACCAATAGTAATGGTAAAAGCAACACACTAGTGATTAGGAGTATAGGGCTCTAAAGGACCTCTTCGGGTCATCAAATCCAGTCTTCTGGTATTACTGGCAGTCACATTGTAATCCTTTTCATAAGCTTTGAGACCATGGAGGAATGTTGGCACACACTTATAATAATCAACACTCCCTGCTCTGAAGGGCTTAACACCTGAACCCCCCTGTTGTAAACAGATGGATGACACCAAGAGGGGCCCAAGGACTAAAAAGGACAAAGTGATGATAGGTAGGTCTGCTTAGCTGTGGTAATTGTGAGATGGAGGAGGTTACTTGCTAGCAACATTATTCATAACCTACATATTGTGTCTTATGTGGCAGGTTTCTGAGAACAGGTTTTAGCAAATAAACTAGAAGGACAATATGGTGGCAACGTGATCCATGGACTTCTATGGGTAGACAGGGACTGGTGAAAAACCTCTTGGCTTGGTAATGCATTGTGCATTTTTTTTCCAGAGCAAAATTATGACACCAAAGCTGCATCCTACCATTTAATTATCTGATGTAGGACACTCCAGCATTGAATTATAATTGCACATTTCAAAGATGTTTTCTTGACTGCTATCCACTTAGTGGCCTCTTGGGTGCCAGCTAACAATGTACTGTAATCAGTCCTACTTTCACGGTGGTTTTGCTTCAGTGGGAGTGGATCGGACCCATAAGGTATATTCACCATCTCCAGACTGGATCATGTCTCAGGATGCATGTCTGCAGCATTCCCACTAAAGTCTACAGATCCTTGCTGAATACATCTTAGGGAAAAGTTTAGTCCAGAGTACCTTGATTTCTCTCGCTTGAAGCCCTGACCCTCAGAACTCCATTGCTATGCTGTATTTTCATTTTGCAAGCTAGTTGTTCCTCACTGAGCTTTCCTCATCTTGACTGGCCTGACCTGCTCTCTCTTCCCTTCAAAGGGTGTTAAATAATTAAATAAATGCCAGCAACACTTCTACCTAACTATTGTTCTTAAGCACTAAATCACTCACACACTAATTGAAACTTCCTCTTCCTTCTCTTTTCCTCCCAACCCCCAGCATGGTTTTTGCCTTCATTTGCTTTCATGAGTCTTTTTTTCCCTGCCTTTTCTTTCACTTCAGGCATTCTCAGAGGGCACCTAAAGTTCTTTGGCTATGCAGTTTTGAAATGTGCAATTTGGCAGCAGCATGAGCCTAGGATTGAATTAAATTAACTTGAGGCACTCTGAATTTTTTTATTAAATTACTTCTTTCAAAGTTACTACAGAACATTCTACTTATTAATTTTTTTATTATTATTAAATGAAAGGAAGAAAGGGGAAAAAAAAGGAAATAAAACTCGTGAAAAGTCTGGAGTCAGGACTTGTTTAGGTTTTAGGGTTTTGATCTTCCAGACTTCACTGTGGTTTTATAACAAGTTTCTCCATTTAGAGAGGATATGGAACCTCATGGATCTCCTCCACTTCTGGCATGTAGTCAATAGCACACTAGTTTAATGCTTGCAAAAATAGCCAAAGCTTATTTGAGCATCACTATTATCTATTAAGGATTCCTCAAATTCACATGCTTGATTGTCATGGAAAGTACATATACCAGTTAGCCAGGTATTTGTATTGTCGAAGAACCCAGAGGCACTACGAGTGCAGATGAGGCAGACCATAGCAGGTGTGTAGTCTTTAGTGCTATAGGTCAAAACACAATTCTTAGAAAGGACTAACGGGGCTAAAGTGAAAGTGTTGGGGAAGAGCTTTCTGCTAGTGATTCTGTTATGGGAAGCCCATGTCGATTGTCAGTACCTGGGTGGTGGCAGAGAAAGGTATGATTTGGTGGTTTTTTTCTCAGGTTGTGCATTTCCCAGGGCTCTGAATGGTCACAGGAGATGCACTTTCGAAAGTATTTTTGTAGGTCACTCCTACTTAACATGGTTTTGGTCTTGGGTCCCCACTGGCCTTTGTAATTGCAGAAGGGAATTGGGCTGTGGAGCAGTCCTGCCTTCTCCTTACTGCCTTTCACAAAGGTGTCCAGATCCTGCATGTGAATTACATTTTGAAACAAGTATTCGTAATCATCTTTAACAACCTTCTTAAGGCTGAAGATCTAACGTCTCAGCCCTGCTGTGATTGTGTTGAGATGTTGTGACGTTTCACTCGTGATGGCACCAGCATTCCCAGAGCTGTGAAGAGGGGCTTGTCCTAAATACAATTGGGCAGTGGCTTTCCCTTGTGGTCAGGGAGAAGGTAGAAGATGGCTTGACCCAGAAAAAGGTGTTTGTAATGTTGTTTGCTCTAGAAGCCAGTAGCACAGAGGTAGAATATAACATTATTACGCTGCAGCAGAGAAAGTGCCAGAGATGCAACAGCTCACTGTGATTGTAAGTCATTGTTGGTCATTTAAAAAGGTGAGAGGAGACCCCTTCCCCCGGAGATGCATGTGTCTGTTGGCAGGAGGAGGGGACAGCATGGGCCCACCTTTGGTTCTCACAGGGCCACAGTCAACTGAGGGTTCCCACGTGAGAAGCACCCTGTGCCCACACTGTTAGCCCTGGGCAAAAACAAGGCATTGGTGCTGCTGGCAGCATGATCACAGCACTGGGTGCCTTGTGCCACCCATCTGCAGTAGTTCATGCACTGGTGCAGTGCTGTCTGGAGGGGAGGGGCGGTGACCCCTCTGCTGAACGGGATGGGGAACACCAGTGGAAAAAAATCATATGAAGATGGCTGGAGCTATTGGGAGTTGCTGAGGGAAAAGGCTGTGCTGTAAGTAGCTAAGGAAAGACAAAAGACAAGCTAAGGAAAGACAAAAGAAGACTGGGGAGTAGTGCTTTATTGTCTTTCTTGTTCTCTTTTCCATTCTGCACCACCCCTTCTTTTCAGCTATTTCCTTATAGTCATTTTGGAAGCCAATCTCTGTGCCATTCGCTTTTGGATTAAAAAGTTCTCATCAGCTTGATTTGATTTTCTTTCCCTAACCCACTAATGCTTTCTCCTGAAATGAACCAAAACTTCTGAACAAAAATAAATATGAGTTGCCAGAAATTGGTGGATTTAGATTTTGTATCTGTAACCCTATCTGTTTGTATCAATACCTGGTATTCTTTCTCATCAAGAGACGTTGTCTTTTGTAGGAGTTATTAAATTGGAGAAATGTGACTGTGGTTGTCTTTAAAGAGAAAATAATAAATGACCTGTTTCAGCTCCTGTTTCCCTTGGAAGTAGAAGGACATCTGTGTGTGCCTGTGTGAGAGAAGGAAAGGAGACTGACTGGCTTGAAAACACGTTCCTGGTTTGTTTACTATAATTGATGAGGAACAGTTTGACCCAGAGAATCAATCTTGTGTCTTACTCTTGATAACTCCAAAGGACAGGAGAAATCAGAAATAAGCCACTGAAGCAGATGGAGGGAGAAATAAAAAAGGGGCAAGAGTAGGAGAGGCAGGGGAGCAACAAGCATATACAGATTGTTCCAGCTCATTGCATTCCAGAAAATATGCAACAGTGCAAAACTACTGGATTTCCAAGAATATAATGTGAGAATTGACCCTTGGATTTTAATCTAAACTTATTTCAGAAAGCAAATGGGTTTCATTAACCAGAGCTTATGTGTGTTTTCTTTGTCCTTCTTAATTTTCTACTTTTTACTGGAATATTTTGAAGTGGTGAAGGTTTTAGTTGTGTTGGCTTTTGTTTTCTTACTACTCTTATGATTCTAGAAAAGAGAATGAATTATTGAATGTTTATTTCTTCAGTACAGATACACTTCTGGTGGCATTATTTTGCTATATCTTTCCTTTTTAGTCAGGCCAAGCTTTTCAAAACTGCCTGCTCAGAAGGTTTTATAAGGACGAGGATAACATGGTCAGAACTCTGCAGATGGTGGGAAAACCAATATAATCTTGGTATCAGGGACAGCTCTTGTCTTGGGGATAGCCATCCCCCGCAGAACTTCATAACCTTCAGTAAAATCCTCAGACACATTTCCCTCTTGTGCTAAGCATGGACAGCGTGAATACTATCACCAAGCGTGGCACCACAACACACCAGAACAGAAAGCACGCTGCACCTGTCCAGTAGCCATCAGGGGTACTACAGTGCCTATCCCCAATTTTGCAGAGACAGGCATGCGGCAACTCATGCTGAGGGCAAAATGGAGAATGTTAGGAGAAAGGTGTAAAGTCTTTATGAGGTAATAGTCACTTTTTCTGTTTTCCAACATATAATGCCTAAGTAGTCTCTTTTTAGTAGTAGCGTCTTGATAAAAAATAGCCCATACTGTTCTTGTTTGTTATGATGTTCTCTGAAATCTGTTGTGTTACATACTTGCCTGTGCACACAGGTCCTCCGCTAAATTTTATATTGAGATCCTCACAAGCTAAGAAAAAATGGAGCTGCCACTCTGTCACATTGCATCATCCCCCTGTAGTTTTTCTGTGGCCCATGTAAGAAACACTATTTTATAAATGTTTTAGGTGGAGTATTAAGTTTTGCTTTTCTGTGTCTGTGGGTTCAAACAGACTGCAAAATGTGGAGTGGCTACATCTCTAATGGAGTGTCTGTTAGATCAGAAGGCAGAGTTAGTTCCTTCAAATGAAGTGAAATAGATTTGGGCTGGGACAAAGATTGATTGGGTAGGGGAAGTTGAGAAACGCCAGTGGAATATATTTATAAAGGTTTCCAGGGAACAGTAAAGAACAAAACAAAATCTACTTGAAGTAATGTTTTGGAACCAGTCCTAGGAAAAGCAGGTTCGTGGGCAGAGTGCAGGGGAAGCAGTCAAAGACATATAATGAAACATGCATTTGTTCTGTGTTGAGATTTTTTACTTTGTCGCTTCAGTATCCCTTCTGGAACATGCTGTGTGGGAATATGCTGTTGCTTTCTACTAATTAAAACATCTGGTACTACTTTATAGAACGCTGGCCTTTAAAATAGTGGGACGCAGGGTAGTGCATTCAGTCTTGAGTAGCTTGATTTGTTATCTGGTTTAAGTGTAGGAGCCTCCATCCAGATTACTTGCTGCCCAGATTGATTCACAAAAAGAGATGGGTGAAAATGTTTCACACGTAAAGAGCTTATCAGGGCGAATGTACTGGGAACCTGACCTTGGGTTAAAAAAAAAAAAAAAAAAAAGAACACTTTTTCAGATCCCTTTGCCATTCAGTGGAGTTGAAATTTTTGTTGTTTCTTCTTGCTAACTTAAGCAACCTTCAGACTGGTCGATTCAGAGAATGGCAGACCTTCAAAATCAGGGTGCTGTAGGAACTGGCATGCGTGCTTCCTCTGGATTGGTGTTGAATAAGTAATCCAGTGTAGTGTAAGAGGGTGCTGTAGTAGTGCTTTGAGCACAGTACTTTCTGTTGAGAAATAAAGCCAGGTAGGAAGTGGTTCCTTGCAAGTCTGTCCTGAACTTCTGCCCCATCTTAATAATAAGTTGGGTCTAGAGTAAAACCTTCCCCTGAGGAGGTGTGTTGTGGTATGCGGCAGCTGAGGAACTGAAGGGGCATTTATCTCCATAGTGGCAGCATTTGACTCTTTGTGGTTTCCACAAATCTCCTTTAAAGGCATTGATCGCCCCTGTCGGCACGATTAGTGGAAGCGGTCATGCAGAACGTGTTTGTAAAAATGATTTTAAAAAATTCTTCCTGAACGTACCAAATCTTGTAAGGAATCTAACTATGCTGGGGAAAGGGAAAGGTCAGCTTTAAAGAACAAGGGATGACTTTCAGCTGCTTTATTAGAGCAGAGTTTGGGTTTTTATTGAAGTGGGGACTTGTATCGGTGACTGCATCCAGCTTGTTCTGTATAAAGGATGTGCAAACAGCTTTGCCTGTCTGGACCAGTCTGCCAGTGCCTCCCCGCATCTGCCCTGCAGCCCTCCTGGTATTTCAGTTCAGAGCTCCTCTGACATGGCTCTGTCAGCGCCTCAACTTGTGACCAGCAATGCTCCTCCTGCCTCTTCTCTATTCCAGTGCTGGTGTCAAACCCCACCTCAAGCCTGACCTTTTGAGCTTCAAAGCAGGAGGTAGATTTACTTGAAAACTTAAAGCACTTTCTGCGTTGTGCTTGTGTGTGTATTACAGAACACAGCAGGAAAACAGACCTTTTGCCTGCATGGCTAGAGCTAAGTAAAGTTGACCTTAATACAGAACTGTGCCAGATATCCTAAATTTAGTTCACTACAGATGCCCCCAGAGTGCTGTATAAGACTGGCTTCCAGTACTGGGGGAGAGAGCTCTGCACTGATTACAAGGACCTGCAGGGTATGTCCAAAACACATGATGCTATGTGATATCAAAGATCTTTTAGCTGGCTCCAAGTGAGTGGCTATACCCATATGGCTGAGTGCAGTGCTGGTCTTGGGTCCTACAAATGAAAAACAAAAAAAGAAAAAGAGGGGGAAAACCAAAACAACCCCCACCACCAAAACTGTTATCAGGGAGACTGACTGTGTACAGTACTGTTGCTAACACAGCTTCGCTCTTAACTAGTTTACAGATCCATCCAGGATTGCATGCTGTGTGTTTACATACTGAGTATCGAAGGGTCTACAGTTTTACAAGGAGCCATAGCATAGAGAATTGGGGATGTTCTTGGGTATAGCATTGCCATGTCTTCATGCTCTTCCTGCAGGGCAAGTGCCAATAGGTGGCAGTGATAAACTTCACTCCCCCTTTCTGTAAATGGACAGGGAGGAAGATATTGGATAATGGAAAAGGGTGGTGCAGACAGGTGGTGTGATGGAAGATTAATTATCTTCCTTCAGTGTCACACGACACCTTAGTTCGAGCAGAGCCCCCATGGGCCGTGGGGATATGTTTGCTTTTTGCAAGCCGCATCTCTTGTAAATAGCAGTGCTAGCTCCGGCTGCTGCCCTGCATAACACCAGGCTAATTCTGTTTGTCATTTTCAGACAGTCCTCCTCTGCCTTGTTGTTTGGGCCTCTAAAAAGTTGTGATGTGTCTGGGCCCACTGGGGAAATGGCTCTTGCAGTGTTGTGAGGGAAAGGAGATGTGCTGCAAGGATAAGGACAGCAAGGTGGTGGGAGTGCTGGGAAGCAGGACACAGGCAGCTGCTTGGGAAGGTTTGCAACGGCCCCTCTGTGCTATGTGTGTGCCTTCTTCCACTCTCCTTGCCCCTTTCCACTGCAAAATGGGTGCTCCTTATTCATTACTTTGAAGATGAATGGAGTTCAAAATTTCATAGGCATATCATGGTTTTCTAGTGCTGTGTTTCAGTAGGGTAAACTGGCCCAACCTGACCACCATGCTGCTGGGGTTAGACTGATTCCAGTATTTGAGGTAGCTCATTTACAGCCGATTTACCTGGGTCTCTACTCCATGCAGCAGTGATTTTTGTGTAGCATCAGGACAGAGTTGGTGGTACCCTGCATTGGCTGCTATGAGAAACTGTGCATTTATGTGGGAGGAAGGGGAGAAAAATCTGGTTTCCACTGGTTTCCTCTTGCCTTTTTGGCCAAGCCTTGCTGCAGTCTTGCGTAGGACTTTCCAAGGACCTGGACCCTCTCTGCTTCAAGGAATGCACCAGTGATTTTATCTTTCTCTAGTAGTATCCCCAGCAACCATGCATGAGAAGGAGCAACTCCATTAGCCTATGTATTTGTGGCTGAAAAATGTGTGATTCTTTTCCTGATCATCTGTTGCATGTCTTTACAAAATGCCATGTACTTGTCATGTGCCATCTGCAGGATGGCCCTTCTGGGAATACTTTGAAACTCCAGTTGCTGAGCTATGGTGGAATATAATGTGTTTTTCTAGTTGACATGGCAGACTTGAACAAAGAGAGTATGTACATCTAGGGCTGCTAAATTTAGTACTAATCTTTGCATAGGTTGAAGCACCGTCCTACTAAGGACTTCATTTTTTTCTGTGAATGGATCTACCCCAGCTCCTGTGACTCCTTGTAGGATGACTCTCCTGTTTGTATCAATTTGCTTTAACTGCAGTCTGGTAAAACTGACTTGGCTATCTTTAAACTCAGCACTACTAGTGATTTAAATGTGCTCACTGGGATTTGGCTAAAGGCCACAAAACTTACTTCACACAGAAACCACTGCAGAGTGGTCAGATGGCAATGGTGATGATTTTAATGTGCCGCCAGAATGCATGGGATTCAGTCTCATAACCTGGTGGCAAAAGGTTTTGTAAAGTAATGTCTTTATAGTAATGACTTTACAGCTCTATCCAAGCTAACCTCCTTTTTCAACACTGTGAGGCTCATCCAAACCCCTTCTGCAAAGCCAAGCCCCAGTCCTTTGTTGTTGCCACATGAAAAAGCCCCTCGGTTCAGTTTTGGTTTCTGTTAAGTTCTGTTCAAGTAGGAGGTTGCACTCCTGCTTTTGATACAAAGTGGACCTGGAACATATTCCTGCTTGCCACAGACAGAGGTTCACACCATGCTATCCATGCTGAAAAAGGACTCCACCATATTCTTGTCCATCTGCTAACTCTGCATACCCAGCTAGTGGCCTAATCCATCAAATAATTTGTTCCCATTTTGGTTAATGTTCCTTCCACATAAGACTTTCAGGCCCAGCTATATTTCTCAAATGCTTTTTGAACTGCTGTTTGCACCCTTTCCAAGAATCCCCTGAGAGAGCTGAAGCCCTACAGAAAAAGAGTGAGAAACCTTCAAGGAGGTGCAGTTCTGGCATTTTACATGCACTCCATGCCCTCAGCCAAGGGGAAAGTATAGGATTGTTAGCTAGAAATACATGAGTAACAAAAAATATCCCAGCATTGGCAGCAAAATTTCTGCTGAGCACCCACATAGCAGAACTAAAATAAAAGCTTTTTGAACAGAGCTTTCTACGTCTCTCTGCCTCATTTCCTACTAGCTCAGTTTTCTACCTCTTGCCTTCCTCTATGTCCAGTCTCTCTTCTTGTTTTCCCCACTATCCCCCCCATATGCCTTTAAATAAATGAATAAAATTTTGCACTAGATTTTTCTTTTTTTTTTTTTTTTTGTTTTTTCCTCTCGTTTCTTGCTTCCTACCTCTACTATTTGGGCAGGATAAAGGCAGTGCTTACTAGCATTAAAACCATGGGCAAGTGAATGCAACAAAATTCTTACCACCTATCTGGTTCCTCTCCTTACCTTTCTGCTCAATATCCAGGTAAACCTCACTTAACATGAGCCCTGTTTTACCTCCATGCAGTGGGCCAGCAGAGGTGACTAGTATTAATTGGTGATGCTATGTTAGGATCCCTTGCGCTGGTCTTCTCCTCTACAGATTTCTTGCAAGGCAGTCATGTGGCAGAGGTTGACAGTTTTATGTTGTTATTTTGCACTGAGACAAAGTTTATGCTTCTCTTCCTTAGTCCTGCCTAAACTTGGGTGTTTATCTGGAGATCTTAACTTGACCACAAAAGGTGATTTATTTCAGAAGGGTTCAGTGTTCATTAAATGCTAGTTAGGCAGCATGTTGGTGGCTGGAGAGTTAAGAGGCCTGGGGAGCTCAGCTGAGGTCCAGGAAAAAACCCATGTTTCCTGTCTTTTTGGGGCAAGAGGACGTTGCAAGCCAAGATGTGCTGCTCAGTCATCACTCAGAGGTGATGCCTCTGCCAGTGGTGGGCCTTGTTGAGTGCCCAGGCTCACTGTGAAGGCTGCGCTGTGTTTGCACTGCATCACAGCTCGCCCTTGCAAAAGCTTTTTTAAGGGTCGGCTCCCACAGGGGGTACCTTAGCATGAAAAGAACGGGAATAAAGCTGGAGTGCTGAAGTCAAGGTTTCCTAATGTTACAAATCCCCACAGGGTGATTCAGAAAAGTAGGTGTTCAATACCAGCCTCAATACTGAGAAAAAGGGGGAGAGATTTTAAATTTCCAGCCAATCTCTAAAGTCTTCCACTTTAACCTTGAGTGTGTGAGTGCTTTTACAAGTATGGACACTATATCAGTTTGGGTCAGTTAGCATCTCTGTCCTCTATATTTTAATGACAGGTAAATTGAGGTGCAGCGTGTCTTGCTAATAGTATCTCAGTGCATGCATGCCATATCTAGGAATATAACCCACGTCTCCTGAGCCTTTCCTTTTAATCTGACTCAGAGACAAAACTTTATTAGCGGATTAGGATCTGTGGTCTTTATATCTGATAGATTTGAGCTGAAGGCCTTTTGGAGTCCAGGTTTTTCTTCAGTCTTTGCTCATGAAAACAACACAGCGAAATGTTATTTGCATACAGTGTCCTTGATCTGGGACTTATGTGAGGAGGGAGCGGCAGCAGTAGTAGATGAGCAAAAGAAGGCAACATGAGAAAAAGGTATTGGAAAGAGAAGTAGAATCTGGAATGGAGGGTGCTGGAGCAAGAGGCAAGGGGAGAAAGCAGGAGAAAGCAATCTGATGGAATGGGGAGAGGTTACAGGCCAGGGTGGCGGGGGCAGAAAGAGGTTGGGAAGTGAAGAACAGCGAGATATTTAATCTCCGAGCGGCTGCAGCTCTTTAGCCAGGTGGCTGGTGGGATAACTGTCAGGAAGCTGGCATTTACCTGGATGCTAATTCTTCTCTTCCTGCCAGTCTGGCAGGATGAGTGCCTGCTCTCCAGGTGAGATGAGATCATTTGAAAAGCCCCCCTGGCTGCTATTATGAGGAGCGACTGAATGCCGGCTCCCGTGTTGTGGCATGTGATAAAGCATGGTAGCTGCGAGGGAAGAGGGGGCTGGTGGCGGTGGGAGCGCTGGAGACAGGCTGCTCATTTAGCGCTGCCAAGCTCTGCATCTGATTAATTATGGCGCAGTTGATAAATAACATTGCGGAGATGCGTAAATCAGCAGGAAAGACGCAGGGAGCCGAGCAGGGCTGAGGGACTGGCACGGCTCGGGCAGCTCCGCTGGGAGACTGGTTGTTCTTGGCACCGGCGGTGCCGCGTTGGGTGGTGGCAGCTGGTGAGGGTGGCAGGCACAGGGGGTGGCAGCAAGAGGCGCGGGAACAGAGGGGCAGGCGTGCTGCTCCGGCCCACATCACGGCTTTCCAGGGAACCGTCCAAGATACGTAGGTGGTCCCTGCTAATACCTCAAGGGAGAAAAAAACCTCTTTGTAGTCTCTGAGACATTCATCTGCCCAGTCCCTATAGAAAAGGAGGAATGCTGCCCTCCCTGCTGCACAGGCAAGATTTGGGGAGGCCAAAGGTTCTGCAGAGAAGGGCACTGAACCCAGCTGCCTTCTCCTCTCCCTTCTCTTTCCCAGTTGCAGGCTTGTGCTTTAATCCCTGCACTCTCTCTTTCTTCCAGATCAGAAGGGAACCCATTTTTTTGGACGATGTCTGTGTAGTGCCCTGCAGCACACTCTTTTACCACTGAACACAAGGCTGCAACAGCTCATGGGTGCGTGCCCAGTGGGATGCACCTTTGGGCAAAGTTTGTCCTGAGGGACATGTGTCCTGAGTTTGCCCACATTTGGCCATCTCATTGTTATGTCCTTCACTCTAAACTTTTGCTGTCACCTGGTTTTATCTCTGCTTTCCCTTGTCCTTTGCTGGTACATGTGAAGTAACTCATGTGAAAACAGGAGGAAGAATGTAAACATCTAACAGCTAGTTCTGGGTCAGTGAATGCATCTGTAGATATTAGTTGAAACCTACCCAAGGACTGTTTCATGTCTCAGGCCTAAAGATCAGGATATAGTAAGGCACCAATGGTTACACTGGAGAGCAAACATCTGGGTGGTGTACATACACCAATATTTTTATGTATATGAGTAAAATGAAACCAGTGGTTAATTAGAGACTAAAGCAGGGCAGGAATGTAGCTGAGGTGATCATCCTGACCTCTGAGCAAGAAGTCCTTATCAAAGAGGGCTAGAAAGAGGCAAATATTAACTTCATATCAAATTGTATAGTCTCTGCCAAGGTCTATATCTGAGGTGCAAGGAAGCAGTCAGATGATGTCCTGATGAAGTCAGCTGATGGTCTAATCCTATAAAGTAGGCCCATAACTTAATGCAGATCTTCCGTTTCAAGCAGGGAAAGAGCTTGGAAAGGTTGGTGTGATGAAATAACATTTTTGAGAGGTGAGCATGGAACGAATCCTGCAGTTTTCTTCTACAGAGTAACTCGCTTCACAACCAAGATCTGTTTGCTAGAGGTCTACATACAAGTGTACGTTTGTGCCTATATATGTAAATGAGTGGGTACAGCCAGTGAAATCCCAGGATTATTGAAAGGTGAAGCCATGCTGGAGTCACCACAGTGTAACAGCAGAGTTTCAGGGTACTGGACCAAAGAAGAGGCAGAACTGAAGTGGGATGCAGAGACCTCTTTCACCCTCAGCAGAAAGTGAGGCAGTATTTTGAACTGAATGAACGGTGTAGAAGTAAACTGGCTTGAAAAGTTTATAAAACGTTAAATTACTGTTCCCACAGGGAAATTCAGTTTCATGGTACTGTGAAGAGCAGGAGAATACCGGTGGGAAGAAAATACACTTAGTTCTTCCACATATGCTCTTTATCTGCTTCAGGAAAGTGTGGACACAGGATGCTAAACAGAAGATGTCATGAACTGTGAAACAGCAGCTGCCTTTTTTTTTTTTTTCAGTGCAGATAATTAAGTAGTTGGAAGAGCCTCAAAACAAGCAGATATCTTTCAGGAAAAGCAACCACATGATTTTGGGTCTCCCTATCTTCTTCTTCTACATATTTTCAAATTTCCATTGATTGAATCCTTGAGCTATCCCTGGAACATGTGAAAGAAAAACTGGATTTCTAATTCAAAGAGGAACCAATTCCATTCTTGGTGCCAAGCTCAGTGCCAAAGATTTTGTAACAAAGCTGCATCATGAATTTTAGAGCTTGGCTGGAAGTAAAGCATCTGATTAGGACTATCCAATGCTCCAGATCCTTCTTTCATCCTGCCTTTCCCTCATTATAGTGGGGCAAATCTGAGTGCATCCAAAGTTAGGGAAAGTTGCCATTATAAGTCTAACTCAAGACTCCAACTCGGGGACTCGAAGTATTAGTAGCTTCAATACTCTGACAAACAGGAAAAAGAACAAAAAAATGACCCCTATGAATACCTATATTGTTATTACATTGCCCCTTTAAAGCCAACTTAAAAAAAATAATCCATTGCTTATATTTACAACAAAATATTCCAAAATCAGGATCCGTCAATTAAGATTTTTCTGTTTAGGATTGAGCAGTGTCACAAGAGGTCTAACCACCCAACTATGCCAGCTTTGTATGAGTATCTTAAATCTGGAAATGAAAAAAATATTCTGGCCAATCTAGTCTGAAAATCCCAGATGAATAAAAAGTAAAAGAAATAACTCAGGTAAGACAAAAGCCACAAGAAATTTAAATTCGTGAAGTACGGTCTTCCCAATAATCTGTTTTAAAGAGCTAATAGCACAGTGCAGAAAAAATGTTATAACAATCTAATGAGGTCCCATTAAGTTTCCCTTCCATTAAGTTCTTTTGGGTCCTATCTAGGCTAAGTAAAATAGGTAATTTAAAACAAAACCTGCTTCTTTAGTCTAAACATGCACTTTGTTAAGAAGGAGACTTGAGAGTTGATGTAGCCCAGGTTCTCTTACCTGCTCTGCCGTTAAACTCTGAGCCTTTGACTACAAAACTGCTCTCCTCTGTTCCATGACTTCCCACGCTGTAACACTCAGGTAATTATTTTCACGCATCTGAGTGGGTAGTGGAAAGCACTATTCCTAGGGGAGAGCTTGGGATGCTCTGAAAACATAGGGGTGTTTGGGGATCTTAAGGCTTTGGAGATACGTATACATATATATTTATGTATACACACTTGTGTGTGTGTGTATTTGACCCTCAAAACTGTACCTAGGACACTTGGAGCTTGTAAGGGTTTGTTCCATGCTGGATGTCAAGTTATTAGATATTTATTTTTAGTTTTCTTTCACTGGAGCAAATGGAAGCACCAGGCCTCGCGATTTTATTCACCAGCCATGTTACAGTCCTGGAGCATCCTGAACGGCAGCAGCTTTGACCTGTGCAGGCTTTCAGTCAGGGGAGGCTCATGGCTGGGGGAAGATGAACAGATGGGCCTGCCTTCCCATGAGCCTGGTTGCCTTCCACCAGTTTTAATTACCAGCCTTTGCAAAGGTTCCTCTGGGAAAAAATTAGCCATCAGCTGCAACAGCAGCAGGTAAGACACCAGTTCACTCAAGATCTGTCAGCTAACTTTAGCCCCTGTCTTGCTGAGCCATCCTTTATTTAATCAGGGTCGGAGGAGCATCCGTGCCCGGCACTCCGCTCTGCAGGTGGGGAATGATTTACTGCCCTGCTATCAGAGAGCTCTTTAATCTTGTCTTTATGAACACTTAGCACCTACAAATCACCTGTTTGGCTTGAAATACGTCGCCTGCTTCATGCCCTGGTGCCCCGAAGGGGAGGATGTCAAAGGTACATCTTGTTTACATGACAGGCTGCTTTATGGAAATGGTCCTACTGCCTGCATGGCAAACCCCACCCCAGCCCTCACCTCCCTCTCTCTCTTGCAGTGCTTGAAGAGCATGGTTTCATCTGCTGGAGACCCTCTTGAAGGTCTTCAGCCTGCTCAGCCCAGGTCTTCACCTCTTCCATTCCTTTACCTAGTAAGGCAAGCAGGGAGTTTAATTTCTGTTCTGCGACCTTAACTCTCTGGGAGTTTTCCTGGTTCAAACCATGTTCCTCTAGATGCAAAAGGAAGACGAGAATAGCTCACGATCAACATTTGACATTTCTACAGATGCATTTTATCCCAGGTGGCTTCAAACTGCTTTCTATTCAGCCATCCCACTAGGACAGAGCAGGCAGCTTTGGGGTAGAGCAGGATAACCATGACTGTTAGCTGTGCTGTATGTCAGTTTGGGACAAGAATTAAGGAGTTTAATTGAAGTGAGATGTGTAATTGAAACTGCAGGGGAAACTTTAGCATAGATGGCAATTATACAAATTAGGATGTCATGACACTGTAGCTCTGCTTTAAGAAATAAAATACCTCTGATTTTAAAAAAGAACAACCAAAAAGAAAATCCCCAGGCTCTTAAATGACTAGACATGAGCGGCATTAGAAATCTTACTGGAAAGGCACATCTCCAGTGGCCTGGAGCCCCTCAGTACCACAAAGGGGCAAGCTTTCTTATAAGCTCAGAGGGCAGATATCTGCCGCTTGATTCAGCAGAAAAAATTCCTTGTACATACCTTTGCTAAAGCTCCTTTCTTCCCTGCAAGCATGTGCTCACTGTCTGGAAAGGAAGAGCTGCCAGTCAGGCTTTCAAACGGAGGTGGACCATGCACATCAGGGATGTCTGAGAACTGATGTTAACCTCATGAGGCCTTAAAATGAAGGTGCAGAAATCTTTCTTTTGGAAGATCTTCTGTGGCCTTTCTTGCATAAGCCACCTATTGAACCCTCTCATCAGCCCTTGCTCATGCCACAGAGAAGATAGGAGCCTGGAATGCTCAAAAGCTTCCCACCTATCTCTCGACCTGCATTGCTGAAAATACTTTGATATGGATATTGGACAATCTCCTCAAGTTTGGAACTTTTTCCCTTACTTTTGAGAGTTGGGAATGAAGTTCCTCGAATAGAATTGATCCAGGCTTGCGGTAGGCAATAAGTATGGTTATGAGTCCTCTAGTCAGCGAGTTTTCCTCTCTCTGGCACCCATCTCTTCCATAGACATGAATCTTGATGTTATTTTTAGTATGAACAGATCAAATGGAGTTGGGGGAGGAGGGAGTGAAAGTGACGCTGACAGTATAATGTGAGCCAACATGCAGGCACTCTGCATCGCAAAGAGATGAAGGATGGCATGTCGTACATCAGCAGGAACAATAAAGCATGATAGATTTCTTAACCTCAGCATCAATCCCAGATGAGCTTGTCCAGTTCCTCCTGAAAGAGCCAGGCTGAGGTAGCCTCGAAAGTTGCTAGGTGTTTCTAGAGCCAGAAGCTTCTATCTCACAGATCTGTCAGGTTCAGAGATGCCCTTCACACTGTACCAGGACACTGACAGCGCAAGATGAGAAACTACAGCCCAGGCCAGGATCATAGTTTCAGGTTCTTCCTCTGCCAAGAAAGCAGCTAGAGACTATAATTTCTAAACCTGAAAGGGTCCAAAGTTAGCTGGCAGCACTTATTTGAAGCCTAAACCCCACAATTTCTATTTGTTTAAAAGCCCAGGAAATCTTCAAGTTCATATTAGCCTTGGGACAAACTGCTGAGTGTTCCAAATTTATGAAAACCATTTAAAAAGGATTCTTAAAGTGTTTGGTATTTTAGGATTAGGTAGACTTGAAAGATCCCAGGCAGATCTGAATTTAGAATAAAACAAGCTTTCAAGTGAGGTTCGTTTCATCAACAGAAGAATAAGCCTTTTAAAAAAAAAAAAATCCAAATATTAGATGTGTTAATGAAAAAAAAATGCTGAGGAACTGTGTAATGCTGCGATGCAGAGTATGAGTCAGAGGTACACCCCTAGACTGAGAGGGCATTTGGGAATGAGGGAAGCTTTAATGTTTATTCTGTTCTGGTCACTGTCAAAGATAGGATAATGACTGGGCCATTATGCAGTTGGACCCTACACAGCAGCAGTGGTTCCATCTTTATCTGGATCTCTATTTATCTGGAGATGAATAAAAATAGTGCTTGAATGTCTAGACTAGCTTCAATAAAAATAACCATAATGGAACTTAATAGGTGTCTTTATTGTGGAAAGAGCAGTTTGTTGTCTGGATTTCTTTGAAAAATGTTCTTCCCATCAACTTCAGTAGACCTTTCAGAAAGTCTTCACAATGGAAATGCCTCTTCCAACCAGCCAGCATCTGTACGGCCGTCTGATCACTGCAGGCTTTTCTTTAGTTCTGCTCTGAACGTTCCATCTACGAGGTGGCAGAGGACACTTTATTCCATGCAGCTCCTCCTTTCCCTCTCTCAAAACAGAGTAATTTTTCTTGTCTTTTTTCCAGTTGTCAGTGAGCCACTGTTCCTCTGTGGAGCATCTTCTGGTCTAGCGGTGAATGGAGCATGTATTGATATTTCACACAGCTCTTGTCAGCTGAGAACTAAGAAACATTTTCCACTTGCTTTCAGAAACATAAGTACTTCCTTGTACCCTGCATAGGTGCTTTGTGTCTTTCTTTTTGCAACTTTTTAGTGTGAATTAAATTATAGCCCAGTTTGAGTAAGAAAGTTCTGAAGAAAACTAACCTGTAAGGTGGTAGGAAAGGATTTGGACTGGTGAGAAAGTCAACGAGCTTGAGAGGATATATGGTGGTGGTGAACACTGAGAAAGGTTTTAAAAACCTTTGCAACTGGCCTATGTGTGCTCACACTGAAGTCAAAGATAAGCTAGCTCTGTGTGCTCTTGAATATCCTACATGTAAGACTCTACATCTCAGGCAAGGAAAGAGAGCATGGATTAAAAAGAGAGGATTTCAAGAGGACACCAAGGGGCTGATATGATGACCCAGTCCTGGGAATTAACATGTGCTGTTAGAAGCACATTTGTCTTGTTCTTTGAATTTGATTCAATTTTTAGTGCCTCTGCAGTTCTTGTTTCCACTCAACTGGAGAAGCTGATTCAAAATGAGTTTATGCAGTGGTACTCAGTTTTGTTTGTACATTGCAGTTTGCTACAAATGGGGGATATGACTGTTTATTTTCTGTTGATAAGTGTGGAAAGGTTGTTGACTGCCTATGAAAATGAGTCCTAAAAGCTTATACACGTCTTTGGCCAAACTGCTTACTCATTAAAAAAACACCCACAATCGTATAACAAAACAGCTTGATATTTGCTGTTTTGTTTAAACCATCAGTTATCCAGTAAGGGGGCAGTGCAAATACCATGCACCTTACATGACTAATGATCTACTGCATAAGATGGCATCATAAAAATGATAGGCTTGAAAGGATGTCAGGTTTTAGACCAGTCCAGCAACAGCGCTGAGTCAGCCTGCCATTTTGTGAACAGCTTCAGACCCTTGCAGAGAGAGTGGGCAAGTGAAAGAGAGGAACAGATAAATGCTGCTGCGTTTGTGGGACTTTTACTTCCTAGTGACATTTTACCTTTATAGTTTAAAAAAAAAAATCTAAAAAGCTTGGCAGATTTTCTTTTGCCTATACGAAAAAGCCCTAACCATAATAGAAGCAAACTGTCTTTATGCATGTCATAGATCAAAATGTGTTCACAGTAGGCTACCCGGTAAATAAATGATTGTGTGATCCTTTGAGAAATATGTTCGTATTTGTAAGCAGCATAAAAATGAGGAAATGGCTAGGGTCCTGCTTACTTTTTCTGCTGATGATGTTGGCAGACTCTTGCACTGGGGCAGTGAAAAAATTAAGCTGTCCTGCAGTTTTTTAGCTGGCTGCAGGATGTTTTTCCAAGGAAGACATCAGGGTGAAGCCAGTGGTGGCTGCAGGCAGAGTGGTTGGGAAGTCACTGTGCTGATGGAGGAGGCACACCGAGCCAGTCAGGCAGAACAATATTGATGGGGAAGCGAAACTAAGGTGGGAGCACCCTTTTCATGTTTAGCTTCTCCTGTCCTCTTGAAACTTAGTACTTTCTGTGTTCAGTTTTGCTGCGAACATGTTAGGAGCTCTGGCTAGCTCAGCAGCTTGTGACATCTGTATGATTCTATTGGCCTTCTACTTTCTTGAGTTTGTGTTTCATTTCCAGAGTACAACTTGGTATGCTTCATGGCTCTGCTGAGAGGAGGACTAGGAGGATACCTTATATTGAAGAGCTGGTTTTTGTTTGTCAAGTCATGTACATTTTAAAAGATAATGTGAGTTGAGTAGCTCTAAAACAGTGAAGATGCTGCTTTGAGCATACTATGACTTCTTGTCCCTCCTACTCTGACCCTTTTTGTGGTCACAGTTTTATGGATGAGCTCAGCTAGCTGTGACCAACTGCTGAAACATCTCTCAGACGGACTTGCTTTTGCGTTTTTTTAGTAAGAAGGAAGCTACAGTGATTGTTTCCTTTCTTCTAGAAAATTATGTCCACTTAAAATTATACGCATTCTCTTTGCTTAAAATGGAGAAGTCCTGAGGGGACAAATCAACGTGTGCTAAGTAAATAACGTGCAATCAAAACTAGTAAATGAAGCTAGGAGCTGGCAGCAGTGGAGGAAACAGGGAATAGAAAATAAAAGATGAATCTGAAAAGCAGGCATTGGAGAGGGAAGCACTGTGGAAGGCATGAGAAGCAGAAAAACGGCATTCAAGCGAGTTATTTATATTATCATTTGGGACTTCCAGCAAAAATTCTTGCTTCCATCCAGTGCTTTTTTCCAGTAATCATGCATGAGTGGTGCAAAGAGATGGAAGCAGAGAGCATGTGGGGAATCTGCAGACTCCTTTCCCTACTTAAGTAACAACTGTGTCTTGCCTTTCATTCTCAGAGCACAGCGCTAGCTTTTTACCTGTCCTTTGCTGGGAAAATATTCCAGAAACCCTCTCCTGAGCCTGCTTCTGGGAAGGGCAAGGGTCCAGCAGGCATCAGCAGAAGGAAGAAAGGACTCCTTTGTCCTTGCTCCCAACAATGTCTAAGAAGAACCCTGTGTCACTCCCCCAGCTTGCTGTTTGGAAGCAGTGTTAGGTGCTCGAGTCACTTGCTTTAGTAGCTTTCTGTTGTCATGCCTGGCTTCTTGCCACTGGTACAGATGGGCACAGGTTTCCTGTAGTCCCATGTCATATCTGCCATTTCTGTGCAGATGCCTTGGGCACCCCAGGGCATCCCAAATGTCACCGAACACCTACATTTAGGCAAGTGAAGAGAGCCGCAGGGAAATGTCCTCCTTGGCAGAATGTGGCCACAGATGCACTCAGTAAAAGGAGCAAAGCCATCTGGGCTGGTGGTTTAATGGGGCCCTTTGCAGGATGTTGCTGCTGGTGTGGAGGAAGGAAGGTGGCGAATGTCTGATGGGAAGGTGTGTTGAGGAGGAGGGAAGGGACAGATGTGGCAGCCAGGTTCCACATGGTGATTGTGTTGTTTGAGGATCAAGATAATACAGACTTCCAAGGACTATGTCAATGCCGTGGCAGAGTTAATACTCTCTTAACTCTGCCTGTGAAAGCTCCCACGTGCTGCCACGTAACACAACCAAGGCCACCTCAGCGCAAGCTGCTGGGCTACATCTTCATAGTTGTGGTGTGGAGCACAGCTAATGGTGTCGTCGTTGTAGCACTCCAGAATAATTGGCACCACCAACCGGTCATTACTGAACCAGCCTGCTGTCTTATTGATGTCCTGTAGCAGTGGCTTGACAGCTGGGATATAACAGTATGTGTGCGTTGGGAAAGACGGGTGTCAGAAAAGTTTTCTGTTAAAGAGATGAGGAAATAGAGAGAAAAAGAAGGTCAGGACATTGATAGTAATGAAATTAGTGTGTGGCAACAAGAGACCTTTAAATCCAAGTGTTGAAAAAGATAGAGGTGGAGAGCTGTGCTTTACTGGTGGTTGTTTTGTGAAACCATTGTGTCCTGTTAGGTCTTCGATATCTGGATTTGCATGGCCAAGACACATCTCACAAATGTCAGGAGCATTTTCTATTTTTGTTCTTTGGAAAGGAGATGTACAGATCAAGCATGCTTTTAAATTCTGAGTATACAGCAGACAAGTCTGGTCCTGTAGCCCTGTCAGTGTCCCTGACTCCAGTCTTCAGCACTATCTGTTATCCTGTGCCGAGCTCCCTGCAGAGAGCTCTGCCAGTGCCTCCCATCGTAGCTCCACAGCCTTCCTATCCTGTGAGCCTCCAAGGAGCCCAGTGCCCACCTTGCTGAAAGGTGAGCCAGATTAAAGATGGGAACTGGGAGCATTCCCTGCTGGAAGCATATCTTCCAGATACAGAAAAAGGAAATCTGTCCCATATCTAATCAAGATTTTTTTTTCTCTCTCTCTAAATGGTAGAGCAAGGGGTTTTTGATGATGATGGACTTCCTTTTGCCATGTATTTCAATGAATAATCTTTCATAACTTTTCCTATTCCATTTCTATGTTCTTCCTAAAGGCTCCAGATGACTTTTCAAAGCCTCTATGATTGAGGAAGTAGTTTAAAGGAGGGTGGCGGCAAGGGGGAAAGTTAAATCTGTTCATGAAAGATGGGATTCTGTGGTTAATGAAGCAAGTTTTAAAGAATTTTTTTCTATAAGCAAGCAATTAGAATGAAAGATTTCTGAGAAAATGATGATTTTTTTTTAATAAAGCTTATTTCTAAATTAATGTAGAAAGTATACATTTTCTGCCCTCTCTTTTTCTGTACGGATTTTTTTTTTTCTTTTCCAGTTAAGCTGCAACAGATAGTGACACTTTCTCACTTTCAGAAAGATTTGCAGGCCATCTGTCCTTTTCTTTGGCACAGCCTCAAGGGGACAGCAGGGAAGGTGGGCTGAGGGACCAGGCGTGTCCTGAAGGGACCATGCCTCCAGCCTCCTTGGTTTTCCATGGGCCTGGGCACAGAAGTGGTCTGAAATGAGCAGCCAAAACAATCCTTCTTCCCTAAGCCACAGTCCTTCCCCAGGGCACTGCTGCTCTCAGCTGATCAATTCCCCCCAGGATCCCTTCCCAGCATGAATGCTAATGGGAAGGGTACAGGCAACTGATTTATAATATTCTTGAAAATCCAAATAGATTGTTGTACTGATCAGAATTAATTACTCTCTTCAAGATTTTATGTTTCCAAGCTTCCTTTTTCCTCCATCCTCCCTCCCCTCCCTGCCAGCCAAGTCGTCCTCTTTTCCCTCTGGAGTCCTTCCACCTTGGCTCCCATCCAGCTCTCTACAATAAAGTCACATGCTAATCAATAACACTTTTATTGAGAGTGACAGACAGGAGCTAACTGCACCAAAACAGTAACAAGCTCAGCCAGTAGTAAATGCGTTCTCCTCAAATCCCAGCCCATGTCCTTTTCTTGCTACCTCTTCAGATTCCCTTCAATATCTGTCTCAGGCTTCTACCCCTCCTTTCAGACCTCAAGACACAGTGTTTTTTTGACGACCCTGCCTAAAGTGACAGTCACCTCCGGGCCTGCTGACAGAAGGCATTTGGTCCCAGTTTCTTTGGCTCTATCTGTGCTGCTTTAGTAAACTGGCATAGAGGGGCATGTGGCTATTCTTATTTTGGCTGAATGCAAGCCTTCTTCTGGGGAGTAAGGCTGAACCATTGTGCCTGCTGAGTCAGTCCCAAATCAGGTGTATCCCACAGCAGCATGTTGATTTCCCAGCACCTGGTATTCTTGTGCTAACCCCAGATGCATCTGACACTAAGGGTCCATGCAGAGTTCTGAACCGATGCAACTAAATGAGTCTATAACTGTACTTGAACTGAGATCATTGTGGGTGAAAGTGAGCCCACCTCATGGCAGGGCTCTGAAGCTCACCGCTTTGGCCAGGATAAGTGCTAGTGCTTCCTCGCTGAGCTTAAATAGGACCCTCACTTGCTTGGCTTCTGATTTGGTCCTGAACCTACTCATGGGCAGGAGTGCTGGTCTGGGAAATGGCTGACTTTCCTGCATCTGGAGATGCTCTGGCAGGGCAGAGGAGCAGAGTGCTGAGAAGTAGCCTCTAATGTGTATTTCCAGTGCAACTGACTCTCTCTCACTCCCCAGGGCAAGCCCTTGCTGCTCCAGCGTGCGTCTACACAGGCATAGTTCCTGTTGTTTGCCACGACTCATCCAAGAGTACATTAAAGCAGGTCTAAGACAAACTGAGAGGCTAATGATTCCCAGAGGGTGAGAAGATGGAAGCTATCATTAAAAAAAAAAACAAAAACAAAACATTGCTTGCCAATGTTATAGCTGCTTTCTTGATCCAGGCAAAGCTTAGTCAGAGCAGAGGACCAGAGTAACGGGACATAGGGGCAGGTGTCAAACTTTTTGATGTGCCTGCAAGAATGACACGTTATCCTCTTCCATGACACCTACACAGCCCCTTGCTTTTCCAGAGATGTGGTCAGCTGGCTCTGTGCCTCATCACTATCACTGTTTCTGCTGAGCAGGGAGAGAAGTTTCACCTTCTGGTGCAAACTGTCCTCATCCACCTGGGCATGGCAGTCACCCCCTACTTCTTGCCTTGCTCACTCACAAGCATTACTTTTGCCTTATCTCAAGTGAATGTTGGTCCCCACCTTCCATTACGTGCTGCCTGATATACCATCATAGTCCAGTGTGGGCATGCCAGTAGATCTGAAGTGTTATGCTTGCCTACTGTAATATAAAAACCGAAACAGAGTGAAAGTTAGCACAGACAGCTTTGCATGCTTAGTAAACTGCATGCCCGCTCCCTAACGCCTGCTTACAGTGCATTTGACCTATGAACAGTCCTGCAAATCCTGGCTCAGGTGTGTCTTGAAGGAAGCAGGATTATCTGAGCGCTCCCAAAGGAAACCTCCAAGGCTGCAAAAGAATTCTAAGAACAGTAATAATAATTCTAATTCTTTTTAGTAATTATTTCTTCTGTCAGAAATATGAAAATCAAATATGTGTGATGTTAAAAAATTGTTTTTCATTAGAAAGTTGTAATTTCTTTTATGGATGACTTCTCAAATGTTCTCTGTGACTTTCACAAGAGTTGCTTCATTTCTGGCAGGACACTACACTATAACAATTGGAGAAAAAAAAAAAAAAAAGAAAAAAAAAAGCCAGAAAAAACCAACAGTACAAAAGTTAAAAGAGACAGGACTGATAAGTTGGGTTTTTTTCAGTTTTAAAATGCATCACCGTATTTGGGGTGTTGTAACAAACACAGATCAGGATCTTTGGCCTTCTAAAGGATGAGCTGATTTTTCTGGATCCTTTACTGAGTTGGTGAATCATTTATTGTGATGTTCTGTTGTACAAAACACAGCAATAGAGCTTCATAAAATATGAATAGTACAAAATATTTTGGTTCTATTAACAACCTGTAACTGATGCACTTGAACTCTTTCTCATTTTCCTTTTTAATTTCTTTGTCTTGTAAAGTGAAGCTTGGTTTATGATTGCAAATAAAAATGAATTTGGTAGATCTCATCTTAATTTTATCATCTTGAAACCATAGTTTCAGCTTCTGGCTTGTATTTTATAGGCTCAGTGCAAGGAAGGCTGAGGGCAGGAGGGAGAGGAACTGGGAGAGCTGCAGGGGGCTGAGGTGGCGGAGAGGGCACTGGCTGAAGAGTAGCAGGGAAAGCCAGCTCCTGACTTGGGGTGGGGGGGCTTGATTGGGGTAAGGACTGAGGTATGCTGTCAATCACAGAATCATGTGACCAGTCTTGCTCTGAGCTGTTCTTGGCTCATGCTAGGGATATTGATCCCTGACTTCCACAGATCACTAAATCCTCTTTCAAATTAAAATAAGTGAATAAATAAGCAGAGGTGGGAATGCAGGAAGCAGTCCATTTCAAATTACTTTGCAGATCAGGAGCCAAGTGAGAAATGTGTGAGCCACTGAGATTAACCAGCAGGACCTAAAGGGCTTCCTTCCAATGAAAGTGGACCCAGCCCTCTGGTGACCTCCTATTGTGGAAGGCTTGCTACGCTTACCCATTGAATTCCTTCTGTGATCGATATTCAGAAATCCATTGTGCTGAATGTGGCTGCTGGCAAACGCCCAAACCATTTCTTCTGCTTTTCACTTTCTTCCCCATGATGAAGGGAAGCCTCAACTCTTTCTTTCTCTCTTGTATATGCTTGACTGGCTTCCCAGGGCCTGGGCCATCTCAAACCAGGGAATAATTTTTTTGTTCTATATATGGACCATGGAGACATAAGATGGTGCAATGGTGGGGAAGACGGTGATCACTTGATCTTTCAAACTAAACTTAAAATTTGTGGAGATTCCTTCAGCAGGCTTTACTTTGAAGGTCTCCCTCTGAAGTACAGTCCCTTATGGGTTAGGATGTGACATCTTTTTGTAAGCATTCTCTGCAGAGAACTTGTAGTGCCTGTTGTTAGGCTGAACTTCAGATGCAGCCTGAGAGGGATTTTTCAAGGGTTATCTCTGAGTTTCAGCTATTTTTTTTCCAAAGCACCCGGCTAAGAAAGGGAAGGTAGGTCATCGTGGGGTAGAAAAATAGAACTAAGAGTAAATAGCCTTTTTTTTTGTTCCCCCATTCCTGTTTTCCTTCAGTTTACCTACCAGGGAGTGGAGGACTGAAGCCAAATCATCCTAGCTTCTCTTCAGATTATCTCCACCATGTACAGCTATTCCTTGTCAATTGCCTGCATTGACTGCTTTAATTCTTAGAGGCTTAAGAAAATGGCTTTATGGATGGAAGAATAAAGTGGTGCTTTCCTTCTGCTCTTACTAAAATAAAATGCAAACAGATGCTCCAGGATGATGTGTGTCCCTCTGTACTTTCAATCCCAAGACATCCTTTCCCCAAGAAACTGAGTGGACACAGTCTGCAAGAAAAAGTACCAGGCTGAGCCCAGCCAGCAAATTTGCCTCTCAGTGGTGCATATGGGAACAAATTGATGGGAGGGGATATACCAATGGCACTGTGGGAATGGGAGGGAACAGATAAGTTACAACCCAGCATCACAGAGAAGCGCAATTACCATTGAGCTGCAACCTGCTGATCCCACTGCTTTACCTCTCCCTTAGCTTTCTGGACTGGAGGAAGAGTAAAATGATTCTCAGTCACCCATAAGTGTGCTGATACACCAGCCCTACCTTAGCTCTTGCCCCTCAAGAACTATACACTTGCACCTCCAGTTCTTCAGATGATCACTCTTCTACTGTGCTTCTTCCCTCCTCCTTGTCTTTACATGAATTTTGTTTTGTTGTCCTGGAGGATCTGTGAGCAATTCTCTAACCTTCTCCCTCAACAACTGAGTGATAGGCAGTTTTGTGGATCACTGAAAGCCCTTTGTCATGGAATTTATTAGTCAAATCGCTCAAATTTTAATATTCTCCCACCAGCTCTAGCAGGGTATGTGTGCACACATGCATGCGTGTGCATGTGAAAATCCTTGCCAACATGTCATCCCTTATTGAGCAAAATATTGACAGGTTTGGAGATGGAGAGAAGACAGGAAAGAACACTGTGTCTTTCTTGAGAATTAAAAAGCCTCTGCTTTCTGCATTTAGAGCCTTGCTTCATCTTATGCGTGCAGGCATGCACCAACACCCTCCACTACCCCTACAATCACTTCCTTGCATAGAGCCAGAGCCAAGGAGAGTATGTATTTCCTCATCATGGAACAAAATCTTTTTTAGAAAAATAATAAAACTTCATTAGAGTATTAATTCAAGGCTTTTATTTTTTATAGTCCCCCTTTTATCATTTTTATCGCTAGGTTTAAAAGGAGGAGATTCCCTACATTAGGGAGGCAGTGAGCTGTTTTACATGGAGTATCCAAGTGCCGTTTACTAGCGTCAACTTTGGGATGGTGGCTGGTTGCTTTTCTGCCTGACTTGCTCTCAGTACCAAGTACCACTTTGTGCTTTGCTTTAGTGTCGTCTGAGGCTGCTTGTGTGCTGTGCATTAGCCCTGTATGTATCCTGTCTGTTGTGAGAAACTGCAAGTGGAGTATTTGTGAATTCCCACCTGTGCAATGCTTGTTAATTGTTTCCTTCTGCACTTTCTACAGTGGAGGCTGAAGCTTGGAGTAGTTGTGAGCCAGCATTTCCCCACCCTTCCCTGTGCAGTGACTCTTGTAAGGTAGAAGTTACACATGTCAACATCTACCTAATAACAACATGTGAATTGTGCAGAGCCGTGAGCTCTCTGTGAGGGAGACATGACCTTCATTATAATGATACAGTTGACATTTTCCCTGTGACACTTATTGTAACATCATTGCTTCCTGTTGGCATCTGTGGGCTTATCAGGCAGCTTGTTCAAGCAATCTGGAGCTGTGATGAAACCAGGCAGGAGGGAGGGGGCTGAGATTTGAGGGAAAAGGATGGGGGTGGGAAAGAGGATTCTTGAGGTATCAAAACACACAGAATACTTATCAATGTAAGCTAATCTAATCTTCTCCCCCATGCGCCTGTCTTCCTGTCTGTGGATTCACAAGCGCCCCATGCTGCAGAACCCAGCATCCTTACAGCTCACTGCTTGCTATTGGCATTCCTGGTAGTGGTGGCAGTGGCACTCTCAGAAGTAGGAGCCCAGGCTTTCTGGGCAGTCAAACCCACCAGAGAAGGAGGTCTGGGGGCCCTTGTTTCATTTTTCAAACCCCTTGGAAGCAAGGCTGACTCGGATACCCTGCATCTATCCTGAGGCCAATGTTCCAGCACACTGAGTGGTTTTTATATTTGGTTAATCCTGACGATCAAGTCCACTTGTGAATGTTTGTGGAGTCTTCTGCTGAGATGTTGTAGCTGGCTGGGATTTGATTCATCTTGAGGGAAAATCAGGCCTCAGTGGGGTCAAAATGTAGAATCAAGTGTGCTGACCTAGCTCCATCAGTCTTTCCTCTTTTTCCTTCCTCAACCCCCTGCCCCGTGCTTTTTTTCCTGTCTTTTAACAGAAGTCTTAAATTTATCCTCAGTGAGGAAGTCAATTAATGATCACAATAGCAGGGTTTTGGGGTTGGTATCTATGCGGAAAACAACTACCTATGGGCTACATAATGCCTGCCCACATTAAGGCTCTGCATGTTAAGAGCTTCTGGTCACCTTTGGTGGGGGTTGGTAACAGCCAGCTTACTGTACAAAAGAAAAGCTTTGTATCCTATTATGAATTCCCTGAGCATTTCAGTTTCTTGTTGAAACTCCTGAACTTAAGCCTTGGGTCCAAACCCTGTGTCTACACGTAGTGAGGCCATTGCAAAGTCATGCACTTTTGCTCCTAATCTGCAGTCTGTAAACATCAAATGCACCACCAACTCATTACGACTTAACTGATGCTACAATTTTTGTGTCAGGGCTGATGAGAGGCCTAAAATTAAAATTCTCAGCAGTTTCAGTGGGCAAGTAGGCACATGTATCTCCTGCCCTTTTTCTCTTCTCCAATCCACTCCTTCGTGTCACTTTCGGGTACATCTGTTGCCAGGGCAAAACAAGCCCTCCACATTGCGTTTTACTTGTGACAGCATCCTTGACTGGTTAGCTGTGAGAAGAGCAAAGTGGCTCCTTCATTTTTCATGGAAGTATAGAATTTGACATACAAGATCAGACTCTGCCTTCCCTAATGGACAAATATGTGATATTTCAGAGAAGCGCAATATCCTGCCAATGGAAAACATATTTATTGGCGCAGCCTGCTGCCAAGGGTTTTGGATTGAGCTGCCTCATGGGCAAGACGTGGGGTGAGAGCTGAAACAACAAGGCAGGTCATAGTCTCAACACACCTTGGGATAACACTGCGGATGGGGGACTGCCTTCCTGAGCTCCGTGGAAAGCACTCTGCTTCCTGAGGCATGAGATTCGTTTGTTTCAGTAATTATTGTGACTCCCACAGGTACATATGTTATGAGCAGGCATCATATATTTCAGGCATAAAATGGATTTTTGGGGAAAAAAAAAAAAATCTTAGTCATTGTTCACCTGGCTTGACCACCTCCTGTGAGAGGGAATCTCCTGAGTTGCTAATATGTAGCTTTACAGGCTATGGTATTTGTGTGTAGTGGAGGTGATGGGATCTATCTTTCATTTCATCTGGAGGCCAAATAGTTCAGGATTATGAGAGATAAGTAGAGGTAAAACTCTCTGTTATTTTAGCATTAGATGGCACTTCGGGCCTTTTAGCTTTAGTAGCACTGTATTCTGCCTTCATGGGAAAGGACACTTTGTTCCCTCATACACAAAGAAAATCCAGAGGTTTTCCCCGTGAATGTCTTTAATGAGGAGAGGAGAACAGCATGACAGAATTCAAGTATAGCACAATAAAGCATTATCCATTTCAAATACACCATTGCCACAGGTTCAACATTTGGACAGGGATTTTGGAAATTTTGCACTGTTGACGCTTTTAGGAGAAGTCCTTAGTCCTTCTTAGTCCTTCCATATTTAATTTCAAGTTCAGCCACGTTGTAGGTGTGTAAGCAAGATGACAAATTTTCTTCTTTCATTGTTTTTTGGGGGGGAAGGGAAGTGAGGAGGGCTTGAAGAAGGTTTTTTACTATAATGCTGTGATGAAAAGCCTGAAAATATAACCTAAATATAACAAGATGATTTGAAACTGAGAAATCTAGAAAACTCATTTTCCTGGTTTTGGGAGGCTAGACTGAGGATTTCTGATTGCTTGAACTGCCAGTACAGGGAAACAAAGACAGAGTATTTAGAAACAAAGATGCCTTGATTTCAGAGCTGTTTTATACAATTGAAATAAGACTTCACTCACCTTTCACTGTTCCCTTGAAGACTCACGGCAAGTATGTTTCTCACAGCTAGTGAAGGCTGTACGTATCTTCCTTCATAGAGTGGTAGTACCTACGCAACTATCAGCATGTTATATGACAGCCACATGCCTGATACTCCATGCTCAGCCCCTGGGTCTTAAATTTGTGACCGCTTCACCCCAGGCTTTCAGGACACATGTCTAAGGTGACCTCTCCATCTCTTCCTGGCCCAAGTGCAGCCTGCAGCGATATTGCAGTGATGGGGTCAGGGAAGCAGACTGGCCTTCATGCTCCCAGAGGCATTGGCTCTAGGAGTTTTGCTTCCTCCTAGGGTTCATGGAGAGGAGGACGATGGGCCAGGGTGGGAGAAAGGTTTGGTTTTTTTCTCGTGCTCATTAGAGAGCAAGATTAAGCATTATTAGTAATTATTCCTAGATTATGGCTGCTGGTTACCTATAGTATTTCAGAAGTGAGATTGCCAGCAGCACTTCATGCCACTGCTGATTCCATGTTATCAGTCCGTAGCCTTGCAGACATTTCATATATTACATAGTCAGAGTATCCCTTAATAATCGCCTTGCAAAAGTAGGGCATTAGTGTTTTCTAAGTGAAAAGCCTGCCTGGAAATGCAGTCATGACTTTAGCTATAATGCTATGGGAGTGATAGCAGAGTCATACTTTGGGCAGAAAGTGGCTACAAATTAACCATATAATTGCAAATGGGCAAAGCAATTAAGGCAACCCATCCTACAGGCTGCATGGGCCTTAGTGCTTGTCACTGGTGGAGACACATCTACCCCGGGGAGCTCTCTTGGCCGAATGCATATTAACAGTTTCTCTGTCCCTCTGTCCTCTTCCTCGGCATCCACGGACAATTCTTCCTAGGCAAAGTGCTATCCGCTGAGCTCTTTCCTGGCTCTTAAAACAATGTCTGAGAGCAGATCAGGACCCTTCCTCTCATTACAGAAGAAAAAGTGGCACTGAGAAGCATTCAGACAAAGCATTCAGGCAAAGCATTTAGACAAAGCAGTGGAGAAACCTCCAAGCTCGCATTAAAAAGGGTCGTTTTTCAACCAGGACCTGGGCACATTATCCTGGGCCTAGTGCTGTACCAAGCCAGCTGTCTTGCTTTGGGAGGTGAGCTCACAGCTCCATGCGCAGCAGGGACCCCAGCCTGCATGGAGCCAGCTCTGAGACCTCCGATACTGCATTGGCTGTACTGCTCCATGTAGGTGTGTGGAGTTTAGAGGGGCTGCAGAAAACACACTGCACATCCCTTTGAACCTTTGTCCTGGGCTTTGAATGCAAAAGCCATCTGTTCTTCCTCCCCTCTTACTGAGAAGACCATTAGGGAAAGATGACTCCTCTCAGTGTAAGATCCTCTTTGATGGCTGGTGCTTTTTTCCAAACTTTGGCATCCCCTTGCCCAGCTTGGCCAGGGGATAATTTCCTCTGTGGTTCAGCTGGCTTGGTGTCTTCTTGCAGGACTTGGACATGGTGCTCTGAGCCTCAGTCATGGAAACACACAGGCCATGCACACATAGAAACCTGGTCTACCAGGCTGAAGGAGTGTGGCCAGTTGGTCACATCCACTGTAGCGTCTGGCCACCAGCTGGGAGACATGACACCCAGAATGTTGCTCCATATGCTAAATGAATTGTGAATGATTATAAAACCTGTTTCTGTAAAGGCTTCGCCTTGCTTTTTGGAATAGCTGCTTGCTGTGTCCCTCTCAGAGCTGACAAAGCTTTGTTTAGATAAGGCTAGTGATATGCAAAGGACAGCTTATTATCAAATTAACTATGCTCTCTCCATATTTTTTTTTTTTAGTGAAGCATAGGAGAGGCTTTACATTTCTTAGTCTCTACAGTTACTCTGAGGATGGGGCAGCAGAAGATGCTTCATCTCTAGTGAGCAAGTTTGTCCTGTGGTGACAAGCTGGGGGCAGGCCTTGGTGTAATTTGGCTTATCAGCTGACAAATGTTTAGCATGCCATAGACTCTGCTATATGTATGTGTAGGTACGAAATTAAACTTGCATAAGATCAAGGAGAGAAGAAATAGGTATTTCAGAGTACTTGTAGACAGTTATCTGTACATGTCTTTGATTTTATCTAGCAATTTCTTAAGGAAGAGCAATAATCAACAGACTGTGTCTTTGATGGGATCTGTAGTACCTTGAAACCCCTCTGAAACTGCCAGAACTAGGATTTTGGTTATGTGTGCAAATCACAGGCCCATATGGTGACAGTGGATAGTCTCTGTCCTGATGCTGAGCTGAGCAAAGGTTGCAGGAGTGTTTGAGTGCTCTAGTTGCATTCCCTAGCTCTCTTCTTGATTCACTGGGCAACATTGCATGTGTCAGCCTCCCTGCTTGGCATCTCTGTGGAAATGAGTGTAATGTTATCTATCGATTAAAGATCTTTACGCTTCACAAGTAAAAATGCCAGAGAGGTGCTAAATATTATGGATCTTTATTTAAAGTTTAGGGTCAGGATGATTTCTAATGAGGATTTTGTGCATTTATAAGCTTAAGCCATGTAAAATGTACTTAGTGACAGAAAAAATGGTTGTTAAAATGCAATCATTGTATGGCCCAGATCTGACACTTCTGAATCCAAATCCACTGTGACACAAGATCCAGTCCAGGTTTCATGTGCCCATGTAGACTTTTCTTGGAATAAAATACATAATGGATCAAGCTGCCATATTAAATTTAGTTGTTCGCTGTCACATCACCCAGTACACAGCCTGCTCCCTAAATCCCATACTAATCCAGTTGTCTGTATCTTCTTTGGTATAAAAGCATATTAGCCTCAAAAGAAGCAGCAGAGCCAGTATTCATAGAAAAAAACAGTAACAACAGGGTTAATATCAAGCTCCAGTCCTAACCTGATATAGCTTTTATATGTCCTCAGCACATCACCCTCAATACATATACTCTTGATGCTTCACTGGTAAGATGATGATTTGTGATTTGTCTTTATCCTCTCTCACACTCATTTTCTTTCATTTGTTTATGGTAACCCTGATGTGTAGTGTAGTTTTAGCAGTGTTGATAATGTACCTTTTACCTGGAGTGAGTTTAATAGGATTTGACAGCGACAGGGGATGAGAAAATTCTGTGATTCTATTATTCATCCCATATCTGCAGCAGTCTGAGTAGATTGTATACTATTAGGAGAAAACATATGTCTTCGAGGTTTCCTTTCTCTCTCTTGCTCTCCATCTTCATCCCCCCTTATCGTGTGCTCTCATCATCAGGCTATGGGTATCTCTTGTCATTATAACCCTTTACAGGAGGAGAGGGGAAGGAGGAAGACTGAGGAACCACTCGGATACCAAGCACAGTAAATCCATCTGTTAAAGGACAGACCTTCTCCCAGAATGTTTATGGGCAACACTGCAAGCAAAACCAGAGTCCCGATCATTTGTCACTCGTGTGACTTGTGAGTTTACTGTGTCTGACAGTTGGATCTGTGTCCTGAAAGGACAGCAAAGACCCATTGATGTTTTCACAACATCTGTCTATGTCCAGGCAAGGCTTTTCTATACTGCCCTCATATGATCCCTTGCCAGGCTGCTGTTACAGGGCCTGAGCTTTTGGCCTATTTGAACTATACTTATTTCAGTTTTTTCCTGACCTCGGTTTGCTCCCTGACCATAGCTCTTCTTCCTGATCTCTGGGGTTCTTGCTCACACAGTGCTGGGCACCACTGAAAGAGCTGGGGAGGCAAAGTCTCAGCATGATGCTGGCCTCTTGGCTCTGATTCCATCATCATTGCAGTGCAGAAATATATAACTGATCCCTCCAGTTAGGAAAGGTAAAATATCCTTTCTGAAGTCCTTCTCAAAAAGGTTAAGAAATTAATTTTGGATGAACATCCTTGCCCTCTGAGTAAGTCTTTGTATTAATGATCTCATGACGGATTGCTCCTTAAACTGGCCCTAGCGCAGGTCAGGACAGAGTGAGAATATTCTCTATTTAATGAGGCAGAGATCAGAGCCTCTAATATTTCATCATTTGTGCTCAAGGGAGGACGGGAGTTATGAGCTTGGAGAGCTGATGGCAGAAGGGGTCCTCGTGAGGAGCTGCATTGGCAGCTCACTCACTGCATGGCCCTTGGCCCCCAATACCAAACGGCAGAGGTTTCCAGCTTCCTCTTGGAAAAACTAACCTTTGTCGTTAAACTCATCTAAATGATTGAATTCAATGTTGGCAAAAGATCCAAGGCTGATAATCCTCGGGACAGAAGAGACTTCTTTAGCCTGCAGACAGGTGTAGCATGAAGAGCATGAATGCCAGTGGACAACCACAATCTACAGGGCCGTGTGGAGCATTTAGCTTTGTTCCTTCCAGCAGCTTTTGCTGAGGAAGGGTGGGCAACCTCATACTCAGACACTAGTAAATTAGAAAGCCAACTTGCAGATCCAGTGGTTTACAAGTATCTTAATTTATTAATGAGTGGAGGCCATCTCAGTGTGTGTAAATATAGATTTTAAATCAGTTGACATGAGGTACATAAACAATCAAACTTGTAGTGTAGTGCTGAGATGCTAATATTAAATCTATCTCTGTGACCTGAGTGCTACTTTTCAGTAGTGCTGTTTCCCTGGGAAGCAGTGATATACAGTGCTGTGCAAATCACTGGTGCCCTTAAACTGCAGCTCTGAAATATTTACACATCCAAAGTGTGTGTGTAAATTGGGAGTATCACAACGTTCTCATGGGGTGACAGAGATTTGTAAATTTTGTTTTCTGCGTAGTCCTGCATTTCCCTGCTGCTGACTGGGAGCCAGGACCCAAGAGCATAAATTCCCCAAATAATTCTTGCAATACTTAGGGTAAGCCCAGCTCCCGCTCTTAGGTACTAGAAACAAATCTTGCCATGATGCCAAGGTTATGATTTGCCCTTTTGAAAGGGACTAGTAGTGTTTTTAAAGTAACAGCTCCTGGAGGCACACTAATAGCCATACAGAGTGCTCTTCCATGGTGGTGAGTAAGGCTAATGAAGGAAATATATCTGAAGAAAAGCAGCCTCTTCTTCCTTCCTAACTCATCATGGTTGGCATAAAAACTCGAAGATGATGTATAGTTGAGCTCTGAACGTTGTGAGCATTCCTGATTTTTCCACTTCCCTCTACCCAGCCAGAATAAGAACTTCCTCGCAAGACGTTAAGTCCGCAGCTACTGACGGGTTTCCAACAATTCTTATAAATTGCTCACACATGGGTGGGGTTTGCATCTCAGGCGACTTCGCCCATCTGCTGATGCTCTGCTGCACTCTGGGCTTGGTGATTGGTGGCTGGATGCTCTTCCTCAACCCATGGATGACGCCATCCTGTGAGATACCCATTGGCAGCTCATGCTGCCGCCTTGGTAAAGCGGAGCTAAAGCCGGGACTCAGGCTTTGCAGAAAGGGTGAGTGGGTGGGGGTTTGGTTAGGCCTGGGTTAGCCGTCTGATGTCTTCAGTTTCTGGTTCTTTACGTTATTATGAGTGATACACCTTCGTATCCAGCCAGAGTGCTGGGATACGGAAAGTAGTGCCATGGTGTAGAGAGGGGAAGAACCCCACCAGCGAGGAGCAGCTGGGGACTTTGGGCTTGTCTAGTTTGGAGAACAGGAGGCTGAGAGGCAACCTCATTGCTCTCTGCAGCTTCCTGAGGAGGGGATGTGGAGAGGGAGGTGCTGAGCTTTTCTCCCTGGGATCCAGTGGCAGGACATGTGGGAATCATTCAAAGCTGCATCAGGGGAGGTTCAGACTGGACATGAGGAAGCATTTCTTTACCAAGTTCAGACACTGGAACAGGCTTCCTAGAGGGGTGATTGATGCCCTAAGCCTGTCAGTGTTTAAGAGGCATTTGGACAATGCTCCTAGTAACCTAGGGTTGTTTAGTAACTAAGAGTTGTCAGGCATTGGAACAGGCTGCCCAGGGAAGAGGTGGAGTCAGCACCCCTGGAGGTGTTTAAAAGGCGTTTAGACAAGGTTCTTAGGGACATGGTTTAGTGTTAGAGTTAGGTTAGGTTATGGTTGGACTCGATGATTCCGAGGGTCTCTTCCAACCGAAATGATTTTTTGATTCTATGCTTTAACTTGGTCAGCCCTGATGTGGTCAGGCACTTGCACTAGATGATCATTGTAGGTCCCTTCCAACTGAAATAGTCTATTATTCTATTCTGTTCTATTCTATAATGTTCCTTGGTTAATAATAAACATTTTGGATTAAAAAAACCGACCAACCAAACAAACAAAACAAACAAAACAAAACCACAAAAAAAAACCCCAACACACACACGCACACAGAAAATAAACAAAAAAAAATCCCAAAACAACCAAACAGAAAAACCCAAACCAAATCAAAACAAAAGAACAACAACCAAGAGAAGATACTTGTACCACTTGTGGTGATTGTTGTGTGATACATTTTATAAGAAAACCTTTGCCATATTTCCTGATTTTAACCAGTTTCCAACCTGGATAATTATATTTTGCCTAATCTCATACTCTCTCAGCCCCTGCAATTCTTCTTAATTTGCTGCCTTAAACTATTGTTGCTTTTAACAGCTGCTATGTTCCATCACAGAGAAAGCTGCACTTCAGGGAAGGGCAAGCACTTGTCAAATAATATTAATTCAATAATTTGTATAGTGGTTTTCTTCCCCATATTTTGTAATAAATTATTCACCTCATATCATTTCATATTATTCATCTGGTTAACTGAGGTAGCCTAACAATTTTCAAATTTATTTGTCAAAAAATTGTTGAATTACTTTTGTCGGTGTGTTTTTAGAAATAAAACTTGGGCAAACAATCAGAGTCCTTAGCTGTCCAGCCCATGTAGTCAGGGAAGTGGTTTAGATAGATTGATGATGAACAGTTTTGTATAGTAAAATAAAACAGGAAAGAGAAAAGCAAAAAGAGCACAACTGAAGCCCATTTTTTGAGATTTTGTACACTGTGAAATGTAAAATATAAGCATCAACTCGGTTTGTTAGCTGATCATTTCTTGCACGGCAGAAACTCTGAGGCCATCAGCTTGCCACTTGAATTTTTGAGCACAGGAATTGGAGAAAACCCAGTTGAAAATATGTGGCAGGAGCTGTTTGCTGTATCCCACATTCCTGAAACAGTTTGTGTGCCTCCAAAATATTCAGGCTTAAATTATGTATCTTTACATTCATTACAGGATTACTGAAATGGTTGTCTTCAAGATTGCTTTCATCTTGGCACACTTTGCATAAGATGAAGCCTGCTATAGGATAGGAATATGTGTGCAGGTGAGAGGCATGGTATGGATTACATGCAAGTTTTAAATAGTAAGGTGGTCTATGTACAACTCCCTGAAATATCTGAGCTGGATCAGCTGGGGATAGTTACAACGGCAAATTCTCCCTTTACCTCCTCCAGGCTACAGAAGAGCAAACTAAAAGGTATTGACATGTAAATTGAGATGATCTGAGCTGAAGGCACTTGAGAGATGTGTTAAAAACATATCAAATCTTACGATGTTATTTGAAGAACTGCTTTTTCAAACCTACACAAATATTTGTGAATTTACTGTGCACTTTTTTTAATTGCTAATGGAGGCCTTTGATAGCTGCAAGACAGACGTGCACTCTTCCCAGTTCAGTACAGGGTGAGTACTGGGAAAAATGACTGGCAAAGAGTCCTTGATTCTGTTCTGGGAGGCATCAAACTGCGTAATATTGCATGTCCCACACTGTGAGTTGGTGGTCATTTCCTTTTCAGCAATTTTCTGGAGGCAAAATGAACGGTTGTCAGTAACTGTGGAATGATGCTGGGCTTTGGAAATGTTTGGTTTGGCTATTTTTCCACAGGTAGACTCAGGACTGCCTCGCTTTGTCTGTTCCTTAGCCTAGTAACAGGAATGCTCATACACTTTTCAGCACCAGGATGTTGCAGATATCAGAGTAGTACCACTGGTTTCCTATTTAGATACTGCAGACATTAGGACTGCATAGGTACTTTGACTATATCCTAAAAGTCTTTACGAAGCATTGATTGGCCAAGAGACGAGAAGCAGCAGGAAGCCACAGCTTTCAGACTTAGGAACGTGCAAGTCTTCCATACAGTTCATCTTGTGCTTTGCTGACATGATCTCACTTGCTAATGTTTTTTGCAGAGCATCCTATGTAACAACATAATTAGTGTAAATTACATTTTATTTTTAAATCATCCCCTTTCCTTCCTGATTTTTTCATATCTAAATGTCAAATTTTATGGTAAACAGTGGCATGCTGCAGAGGCTGAACAGGAATACACTTGTGCAGGTGGAAATCTGCCGGGGGAGGTTCTGCGAACAGGAGCTCAGCTGGTTGAGGTCAATGTTCCTTTAAGGCAGTGCAAGTTGTGCTTGATTTTGTTTTCTTCTTGCATCCCAAGTCATCCTGCCATACCAGGTGTTAAAGGCTTCAGATTATGAGTAGTACTGGTGGATTGCTAACACATATCCAGATTTTACAGACCAAAGGTAAATGATAATGTTAGAGCACCAAACCTGTTCAAACATGGTACAGTAAAGATACCCTTCCCTCAATATGGTAGAAATTACTTTCCACACAATACTTATCTTTCTCTGAAAGATGAAATTCAAAGCAGTCAGAGCTCTGGGAAGGGATACTCTTAACTTTCCTCACCCATTATTTTTCATTTCTGGACATTCCACTCTGCCTTACTAACTTTCAATGGCATTAAGAAGTCTAATACACCTCTTAATTTGCTTTTTCTTGTCATTATGGTAAGCTTTTTGGGAGCAGGCACGACTTCCTTATTGAACACATAAGCAAATTGGGCACCAGGATTTAGTTCCTGAGGCCCTCTTGTCAAAAAGAATAAAATTTTTAAAAAATTTAAAAAAATAAAAAAAATAGTGGTTCGCCTGATTGGAAACAGAAGATACTAGGAATTTCCGGAAACTGCACAAATCCTAGTTTGGTTTTGCAAAGCTTCAGAAATCTAAATACTTACCTAAATGGTATGTTACCACAATAATAAATAAATAAATAAATAAACTTATGGATGCTATTAGTTGTAACAGAATCTCATTGTACTCTTGAATGTCCATGAGTTGAGACAACCCATCTGCATTGCAGACTAGAACTATCTCTGTTACCGGTTTACACATTAGAAAATGGAGGCACATATAATGAGTGGAGATTTGCCAAACATAACAGGCTTCTGCAGTTTAGTCTCACATTTTCTGCCTCTTGTTCATCTGAGCTGTTTAAAGTTTCCTCTTTACTTTTTTTCGCTATATTGATCAGGACAGAATGAAAGCATGTTCCCAAATCTAAGGGAAGTCGAGAAGACAATGAAGCACTTGGAAAGATGTAGACTCCCGAAATTGGATTCTGGGCATGTACTGCCAGGATGGAGGATTTTTATTTAATTTTATAGAAAAATGTTCAGGTTATTTTACACTGAGATGCAAAATCTCATTTGCAGCCAGGCCCCGGAGGGAGTGAAAGAAACTTGGAGAGCTCATAAAGACAAGTGTAATAGGATTAATAAGAAAAAGGCCTAAGACATAAGCCTTCATTGTACACATTTCTTGCTAAATTTTAGTATTGATGAAGGGTGAAATGCCAAGACGTAGCCACACACTCATGTCCTTGAGGCAGTAACAGAATATCAGTGTTCACATGGGCTTCTTCTGCCACCGTTTTAAGAGCAACCACATGGGGATGCTACCTCTTGGGATAGAGAGTAAAGGCAAATGGGGAGAAAAGCTGGCCATGTATGGGTGCAGCTCTCCTAGCATGACAAATATTTATCTGGTGTTGAATTTTGCCTGTGTCATAAGTTGCTGTCCACACTCTTACAACCTAGCACTTGTGGGGAAGAGAGGTCAAAGGCTTACACCAAAAAGCAGCCTTTCCTTGCCCATGATTAACGTACAGCCCCCCTGAATGGCTTGCTTCAGTGCTCTACTTGGGCTTCATCTCTGATGCAAGGTTTCGGTACCTCTTGCAGTTTTGACATGCGTTTGATGAAAAGGACACCGGAGAGAGGAAAGGTGAGTGGAAGAATTCCTATGGCTTTGTAATAGAGATGAACACCATTGAGACAACCTTGAGAGGGCTAGGGCTGGGACTGTCCTCCTGTATAAGAGGGGTCAAGCAGCAGTAACAGGCAGCAAAGCCCACTTGCTTGCACGGGAATCAAGTGAAACAGCGTTTTTACCTTCATATCCCAACTCAGCTTGTGATTTGCAGTAGCAAGGTAATTATAGACCACAGATTTGTTTAGAGGAACCAGACAAAGAGTTGAGGTATGAACGCAGCAGATCATTGTCCAGCTTTCCTAGCACTGGGAGATGACATAACCACCCTGTGCCCACCCTTGTCAACTTAACTGTGGCACAAGCTGGTCTGCAGGAAGCTGATCCCCTCCCTGTCCTAGCACCTGTACATGGGATGGAGGATTTGCTGGGAACCCTGTGACAAATGTGAGGGAGCTCAGTTGGATGCCCAGAGGATGGAGCAAGGGTTAGCATCCATCAACATTGATTAGATCTGGAGAGAGACACACAGACAGATCAAAGATAATTAATGGGTCCTAAAGAGAGGCACCATTGTCACCTGGTGCCTTCAGTGCATCAGTTATCTCACAGTATCTCCAAGGTAGCTGATGAACCTTTGCCTCTTTCTAACTGCCACCCAGAAGACCTCTGTGGCTGCACAGAACACTCACGTGTTACAGCAATAAGTTATTTGCTCACCCAGACTTTAACAGAAAAAAATGAAAGAGAGAAGGAGAAATGGGGCCAGGCCCATCACGTTTTCTTGACTGCTTGCTTTACCCATCTGTCTCTCTGCTGCTGCCAGTGCCTGTGTGATGGGAGAAGGATGATTGCATCATTTCCATAGAGCTTGCTGTTTCAGCTGCCTGATTTAGGGTGAAATTTGGTTGTGCTGCTGGGCATTCAAACACTTGCCAGGTAGGTGCTACCAAGAACATTTATTAAAATTGACAGATGGGCACTGGGGTAAGAAGCAGCCATTAGAATGCTTGAAATCAACCAACTGTGAAACAGAAAAATCAAGAAACTATATTTCTTGAGCCTTTCGTACTAGCCTTCCAGTTTATGCCTGTCCCTTTTACTCCTTCTACACATACACACCCACAAAGAGACAGGTACACATGAAAATGCCACAGCCAGGTTTTAGTTTGTCTTTCTAGGTGCTTTAGTTTGGCCTAGATTTGGGATGAATCTCAGAATGGCCCCCTCAGCCAAAACTTGTGCATGCAAAATCAAAATATAGCTTTGCTTGCAAATAAGCACCCAGGTGTCTTTGGGAGCTTGGGCATCTCAAACACAGGCAAGGTCTGGCCCAAACCTGCTTGAGTGCAGTAGGAGAACACCACCCCTGACTGCTGGTAGGTAGGAGGTGAGATTCCTAATCGCTTGTCTAGATGCATTTGCAACTTATTCTGATTCCTTAACAGCTCTTTTTGTCTGCGCGTGTTCCTTTGGCATTGTGATCACTCTCCATTAGCTCTCTCAAGTAGTGGCATGAGATGCCAGGATAGATACTGTCAAAATCAAACGTCTTCACTCTGTTCCTTTTCTTTTTTTCCTAACTTAGCACTGGCAAAAACAAATGCACAGATATGCCTTTTCATAAGTATCTATCGAGGAGGGAGTTCAAGGCTATTTAAAAAAAAAAAATATATATATATATATCAGTCAGATCTATCAGATTACTCTTAGGTATAAAAACATTGTGAATCCATCACTGTCTTAAGATAAATTATCATGGTGTCAGTATTAGCAGTTTATTTTTGGTCTGTGTTAAATTCTCAGGAGATGAAGGGCAGTCCCCAGTACTGCTACCTTCTTGTAGCTGTGATCTTGGCCCTGTCATCTCAGGCACGACCAACTTGCAAGAACTCTGAATTTTCTTTAAGCTTTTATGATTCTAAATTTGACCTTAGTCTTACAGTATTTCTGCTTATCTGTCACTAACGCAAGGGGAATAAGGACAGTGTCAATGGGTGCTCAGGTATGACAGCAATGACTGGGACAGAATATTTATCTGCTACCTAGATGCATAGTAAGAACTTGTTTGCAAAGGGAACAGACCAACTCAGAAGACCTTTCTTAGTGGCTGTCTTTCATCATACTGATGTTAATGGCACCGTCCCAAAGGAAACCCTGAAGTAGGACATGAGATTTGTACTGTGGTGGTGGAGACTGTCTCTCCACTGGGGACATCATCTGGGTCTGTACAAAGCCAGTATCAGATCCTTGTATCACTCCAAGGGAGTGGTGTCATGAACAGAGAATTTTGGTTTCTTTGTGTTTTACCTCTGCTTTGGGCACAAGGAAATGACAGTCCTGGTCTCCAGATGGTGTCAACTGGTGTAATCAGCCGGGAGTGGGGCTTGTGAATGCAGGATCAGACATCCAAAGTATTTTTTCTTTTTTCTATCTATTTTAAAGCTCTTTGAGATCTTCTAAGGAAAGGTACTATAAAATGTAAAGCATTAGTTAATATGTGTAAGTGGACATATTTGCCCTGTTTCTCTTAGTACTGCACAGCGTCCTTTTCCATTGGCTGATTTGTAAGCCCCACATTTGCAAGGTTATCTCCATTTGATTCTGCAGTGTTGCATTTTTAAATCATGCTAAAGCCTCCCCTTTATTGCCAGGATAAAAGTAATACAAACCGAGCAGACCTTGACCAAAGGAGTAGCCCAATAAAACTGTAAGTTGCCCACACCAGGCAAGTTACTAGGAAACAATTTGCGAAGATCAGTGATGCTTTCAGTTCCTTTTTTTGGCCTCATTAGCACTGTGTATAGCCACCTACAAGGCTTAGAAAGCATGTTTCCCTCTTAAACATAGCTGTTTCCTTTCTTCCCCTCTCTCACCAAGCACCTTCACCCTGGCTTCTCTTGCACCCTGAACAAGTTCATATGAGCCAAGGGATTTTTTTTTTTAGCTGAAGGCATTGCAGCTCACAGTATTGGTGTTCATGGGTAGACATAGCAGTATGTATGGCAGCCTAGCATTACATAGTTGTATTTAACCATTAAGCTGCTTCCCTCCTGACAAGGAAGGCACTTGCTTGCAACTTCATCTGAGGCTGACGGGAGTTCTTCCCTTTTCTTCAAGTCCTGTCTGCAGCATCTCATGAGTTTCCAGCGATGAATATTGCTGTCTCTGTAAGCACAGGAGTCTGAAGCAAGGCATATAAAAAGGATATAAAGCTACTGGAGAGTGTCCAGAGGAGGGTCATGAAGTTGGTGAAGGGTTTGGAGGAGAAATCATATAAGAAGCATCTAAAGTCACTGGGTTTGTTCAGCCTGGAGAAGAGGACACTGAGGGGAGACCTCATCATGGTCTACAGCTTTCTCACAAAGGGAGGAGGAGGAGCAAGCACTGAACTCTTCTCTTTAGTGACCAACGACAAGACCCAAGGGAATGGCAGGAAGATGTGCCAGGGGGTTTAGGTTGGACATTAGGAAAAGGTTCTTCCCCCAGAGGGTGGTGGAGCACTGGAACAGGCTCCCCAGGGAGGTGTCACGGCCCCAAGCCTGACAGTGTTCAAGAAGAGACTGGACAACGCCCTCAGACACATGGTGTGAACTTTGGAGTTGTCCTGTGCAGGGACCGGAGTTGAACTCAATGATCCTTGTGGGTCCCTTCCAACTCGGGACATTCTATGATTCTATGTTTTTGCTGTTTAGCTGTGTTTTACTGGCTAGACCAGGGACTGAAAGAAGCATATTCAAGTCTTCAGTAACTTTTGGTGAGGAAATGATGCATCTCTTCTTCATTGTTCTTGCCTCTCACAGCGACCCCAGAATGTAAGGCCAAGGACACAATTGCTCCAGCTCCCTCGATTGTGAGTCATATTCTTCTGGCCAACATGTTTCTGTATTTCCATTGTCTCCCAAGGTGAAAAGTACTAAAGAAAAGGAACAACAGACAAAAAGAAGCCTTTTGCTTTTTTTAATCCTGCCATGATACAGAATTAACCAAGCATATAGAAGCGTCATAGGAAGCTGTTAAGCAAGTGAACTTGGCCTAAACTGAAAAGAATATGAGACAAGCAACCTACTGGTTGCAATGTGAGGCAACCTGTGTTCCTTTCAGAAATAAGATCAAACCAAAGTTTGGCTGTTGGAAACTTTCAGAGTCCTGAAAGAAGCCTGGGACCACACCCACACTTCTCCAACTTATGTCCATCTCTAGCTCCCCTAGATTTAGATGGAGGCATTTAAAATGAAAACAAATCCATAAAAACTTGTTTTTAGGCTGTTTGAGGTATGCCAGCACTCTTCCTTGAGCTGGGCCTTGGATGGAGGAGGCAAAGCCACCCTCTTCCCATTTAAAGCCCTCTCATGTCTACGCTACTTTGGGTTACTTTCAAGCTGGCTTTGGCTCTCAGGGCCTCTTCCCTCTCTTCTTTCTATGTACCTTTGATGAGAAGGCAGGCACTGTTATGCAGTGGGGTAGAAAGCAGTCCTGAAGTGAGCAGAATAGGCACATTTTTCCCTAGAGGGTGATGGTGAAGGGAAATCTCTGCTTCTGCTGGGCTTTATCGTGCAGTAACTGGTGTTCTGCCATCAACCTCGACCTCTAGCCACGTTTACGCCTGCCAAAGTCTAGACCCTTCATCTGTATCTACACATGTAGGTCACTTCATGCTGGTTCCTTTCCTGCTTTCCTTTGGTCCCATGGGAGACAGAGGGAACAGGTCCATGTGATCTGGTCTTGCAATTTTCATTTGTTTACATTTCCACCTGCCTCACCAGTGTCCTTAATTCCCTTTTCTCGAACCTCCTGTGCTGCCTTTTCTCACTTTGCTACTGCTTCCCCACTGCCTCTCCTATTCTGTGCCTTCAAGTCCTGTCCCCCTCACCATCCACACGCTTTCCCTTTTCCCATGCACTCCCCACTCACTGGTGTTCAATGTAGTCACTATTGCATCAAGTTAGTCTATTAAGAGATCATATTTTATGGCTGCGCTAGGTTGTTGGGGTTTCTTTTCCCTATTTAATATTATTTTTAAGCTCTGTCTTGTCCCCTACATTTATTTGAAATTGCAGGATAATTTGTTTTTCTAATTTTCAAGATGCGAACTCCTGGTTCTGGGGAGGTCAGTGTTTCGGGTACCCAGTGCCAGCGAGCTGGGACTGCACACAGAGATTTGTGCTGTGTGAGGAAATACTTCATTAGACTTGTATTCCACGAAGACATTCTTGCTTCTTAACGCCTATGATTTTAATTAAAACCTGGAAAGTGAAGAATCCTCGGGTTGTATTAATGTTTTCATTTCCATTAGGACAGCGGAGTTTATAAACACGAGCTGGGTTTATAAATTAGACCTTGGACAAACATTAAGTGCACAGTGCAGCAAAGGCAGCCGAGATCTGCAGTGGAGCTGGCCCCATTTGTCTTTTTCCTTGGCTTGGTCTTGCTTTCCAGTGTCCTCCTCTTGGCACAAGGTTTTCTGAGCTGTTCAAGGGTTCCACCTTGGAGACTACGCTAATGGCTTGTTCCATGTCTTTCTGTGGATGCTCTCCTCACTCAGCAAAGCAGGAAGAGGAGCAGATGTTTTGGTCAGGGGCTTGCAAAACAACCTGCAAAGGTGACTTTGGGTATAGGGATTTTGTGATGAGTAACATGAAAGGGAAAGAGACTGTACTGACCCAATTGTCATCTGTGTGGGTACACAGAGTTATAGAAAGAGTCAGATCTAAATATAAATGACACTTACAGTCATCCACACCCAGAGTGTGCAAATATATTGCTGAGAAGATGCAGCCTCCTCCAGAGATGATGTGACAGTGCATACAGCTGTGCGCAGGCTGCACTGGGGGAGTGCAGGTAGGCATTTCCTAGCGGGCACAGCCTGGCACCAACACTGATACAGGGAACCACAGACCCCATACAGCCTGACTGTACTCAGCTGTGCAAACTGCACACAGCCCATCACTGTGACACCAGTGACGACAACAAGTGCGTGCATGCTGTGCTCTGCTCAAGGACAGCAGAAAGGTTTGAAAAGACAATCATCAGCCACATTTTATGCAAGGGAAAGCGAAGCAGGTATAGTGAAGTGCCCAGATCCACACAGCTGTCTGCAGCAGAGCTGGGAGGAAAATCTGGATCTCCTGTGTAGGGATCCTGAGTTCCCACTCCTACCCGAAATCATGTAACATCCTTGGAAATGACAGTACTTTTTTCCTTGGCAGTGTAATAGTGCAGAAGGGCTATGTTTATTTGCATCTCTGGCCTTTGGCTGCTGTATCTGAAGGTTGGTTAAAGACTGTCTTGTGGTGGCCATCAGAAAGGGCAGCTCAGGTATGTCTACCCTGTGCGCAGTGCAGCATCATGCAGGGATGCTATCTGAGCTAATCAATTCAGGCAATGAGTGGCATAGAGGTACCCTCAGCTGCCTACACTCCGTTAGCATTTGCTTTTTGGAGGATGCACGCTTTCCATGCAAAAGTTTGGCTTCTCCTGAGTGTGCAGAAGGATGGAGCCTATGCTAAAACCATGCAGTCCCCCAAACAATCTGCAGCAATGAGTCTGAAGGTGTTTTGTATGGTAACCTATTAGACTAAATATCTGTGCTCTGCAGTCTAAACCATGCAAGGGCAGGAGGCCATCCTTTCAGACTTTGCTGACCTTGGTTTAGCACCATAACTGCTGAACTGTCTGAACCGGTTTGCAGGGTAGCACCTGTGATTCACAAACAGCTCCATTTCCATCGCCGACTGAGGTGGCACAGCGAGTGGAGGAAGGTGGGAAGAGAGACACTGGGCATGCCTGCCTCTCCCCTTCTCCCTCACATCACGACTGGATGTTTTGATAAGAAGATGATGTTCAGGAGAAAGGAGGGGGGCGTGCTTGTTGTCAGCCTCTGTCTCCTTGAGCCCAGTAGGGCTGTTATTGAGATATCCTTCTAAGCAGCTTAAATAGAAACGTCTGGTGACAAAATGAAAACAAACGGGGAAGCCAAGGAGACTGGTGGGTGGGGGTTCCCTTCCCTCCTCTCCCCCCTGCCCTCCCCTTGAAGGAGAGGAGAGACTTGCTGGTACTTCTAGCCCTGATAATACATCTGAGTCAGTGGAAGGGGTGGTGGCAGGGGAGGAGGAGAAGGAGGGGGTAGCTTCCTGGGCCATTTTTCAGGCTCTTTTGACACTGCCGAACCCATTAGAGGCCATTACTTAGGCTGCCTGACAACATGGGCTCTTGCCATCTGTTTGGACTCAGAGTGTTCTGGGCCACTGCATCCCTGCAGAAAGAGGGGAGAGCTGAGGTCCATCAGTCAGGGTGATACCAGGAGCTCCCCATTTGAAATTCCCAGTAGTGTGGCACCTCCTTCTGCTGCCCCTGCTGCCACTGCTTAGGTGGTTCAGAAACATTGACTTTTTGCTTTCTCTTTGTCCCCTTCCTGCTGCTTTCCTTCCCAATGTTTCTTCAGGAGGGTACAGGTCACCTAATTTACAAAATCAGGGTATTTGTGTCTTGTTTAATCTCTGCTTAATACCAGTCCTTCTAACCCCCATGTGGCCCAATCCACTTCTGCACCTTTCTGGTGAAAAAGGGTTTAGAAGGTGATAGCTATCCACCAGCAACAAAATGTCTAGGCAAAAGTCCTACCCATCCCAGCATCCATTTAGGGAGTCAGTAAGTAAGTGGCATGGCAATAATCCCTTGGGTTGAGGGTGCCAGGGGGTCTGGGAAACCCTCTGAGAACGTGGCACGTGGGCTCCTTCCAACAGGGTTCCTCCACGGGGCTCTTGTGGGGACTTCACGTTTTCAATGAGTGGGCGTATGTGGCGGGGGGGGAGGAGGGGCTGGAGGCTGAATAGAAATGCCGTGGTAACACCGCACATTAATGGCAACACTTCTCCAAGAAATTTCTCTTGAGAGTTCCTCATTATGCAAACAAGTCTGGCAAATGATAATGTCTCCTGTACTTGCTTGGATTAATGTATGTAAATGGAAGAGCTGCTGCTCATTCCCAAAAGCAACATTCAGTTTCCCATACCGGCGCTAGTTCCCGGGCCAAGGGCAGCGCGTCTCAGGGCACACACAGACTGCAGTTTTCACCCCTTTCACCCAACACCGGTTGGCCCTTGCATTTTCTAAGATCACAAGGCTAAATGTTGCCTTCCTTAAAACATGAGTCCACATTGAACACGGGACCGTGGCCCTCCATGTCCTGGGGTCAGTACAAGTCACTTGCATCCTATCCAGGGCAGTGTCACATGTCCTGGTGATCTGGTGGAGAAACTAACAGAGTAGATCCTGGGTTTTGAGGATTTGATCCAGGCAATATATTGCTTCACAACCTTACAAGAATGCGGGGAGGTAGATGTGGGTGGTGGTTGACTTCTCAGTTACAGACTTGAATTTGATGTGGGAAAGGAGTCACTTGTTATCAGCTAAAGGGAATTTTGTTATCTCTGAGAAATGGGTTTGGTGCATTTTAAGTCTATTTTCCTTTTGACTTGTGAGTAATTTGGTTAACAGATGCAAAAAAACCCCAAATCAACCAACCAAACAAAAAAAACCCAAAACAGAAAAATCAGGTTGTTTTTATGTAGGGTTTTTTCTTTCTTTTATTTTCTTTTTTAAGTAATCTAGGTCAGGTCAATCTGAGTTAGCTGAGCCTGGGGCTGACATCACCAAGTTTATCTTGTGGTAAAACCAAAGTATCCTATCAGTGCGATGTTTTTCCACTTGACATAACTTCTGACAGTTGCCATGAGGTTAAAAACACATTTATTTTTTTTTTCCCCTTTTGAGAGAATTCTCTACCTATGACTTTCATTTGCTTGAATGTGTGTGCATAGCAGAGTGCCATCAGGCCTGGCCTTGCCCAGCACCCTCAGCAGCAGCAAGGCAGGGCAGTGCCGGCTACCAACATCCATGGCTTACCAGCCACTTGGCAAGTAGAAGCCTGGCCTCTCTGAGGTGCTCTGACTGCCATCTTCCCTCAGCACCAAATAGCTGCAAATGAATTAAGTGATTTCTGACTGCTAAAACTTGTGTGTGCAGCAGAGCATATCTGGGCCAAAGATGATTTGCTTGAAATGCAGGTGAACTGCTTTGCCAAGCACCCCAAGTTGTCTAAAACTAATGTAGGTTTGGAATTTTTTAGTGAAAAAAAAACCCAATTTCTCATTTTTTTTTTCCTCCTCACCGTTATCAATAAAATAAAAGTGGAGGATTCTGAGTCAGATTTTGACCCATGAAAAAACATACTCATTTTTAGTAGGCTTGAACTTTTTAATTTCTTATTAATTCCAAAACCCATGAAGTTAATTTTATTTCCTTTATTAGGTTGAGAGGGGTTGACATTTTTTTCCCCTCTTCTCTAGACAGCTCAATTTAGAGAAAAGAGCAAAATACTACATGACGGTGGCTTGCTTCTGACAAAGCAGAGTTAAATCATGGAAGATATGATCTATGTAGCACAGCCTGTAGCAAAGAACGGAGGCGTTTAACTTTCCTCTGGCTTTTCTAAGACAAAAGGAAAATGCATCTTAATGCTAAAACAGCTTGAAATTAAGCAGTTCAGGGCATTTCAAGAAATAAGACCGAAACATTGGATGGTAGGAATATTAAAATTCTTTCTCTCTTTCCCACCCAGAAGGAAAACATTATGAAATTTCTGTGAATAATTTTGAAATTTGTTTGCGCCATGAGGATTACGTCCAAAATAGATGTCATTTTGAATTCAGATGAGAGCTGACTTGTTAGGGAAATACAAAGCACGCAAAATGGTATGCTGCAAAAGGGAGTGGTGGTCGCTCTCAGCCTTAAAGGAGGCACAGCCTGAGACATCATTGATGGTGAGCCCTTTGCCACCTGCTTGCCGCTGGCTTGCCAACCCTGCGTAGGAACCAACAGAGGGTGGCTCATTTAGAGGCTGCATTGTCTATTTTTGACCTGCACTGAGAAGAAAAATGTAACGCCTTGTACCCTAAGAACTATGCAGAAATGGATGTTTTACATCCTGATGGCAGTATCTGTTCTGCTTTGAATACAAGCTGCAGATTTCTTTTAACTCAGGGCGGGGGGAGGAGCTGGGAACGATGCTAGATCTGGAAACCCTTCACCTGCTTTTTTACTCATGGGATTGTGAAAGCGCTCAGAGATTGCAATTCTTCTCCAGCTCCAAAGAATTCCGTTGATATATGCTCCATATTATGATCATATATAAAGACTGATAAGGCATCTTTGAAAGAAAATCAGAGGGAAACGTGTTGCCGCGCGTGCTAAAGTAGCAGAAGTGTGAATGTCACGTTGAAACCTTACGTTTTGATACATAGCTGTAACAAAGGAGGTGAGGGGTCTGTCTGTATAAAGAACACCAGAAAATCTACTGCCTAATGATTTCTTAAAGAGAATATAAATCAAAATTGAGAAACTCAGAAGGCTTTTACACCTACTTTGTGGATTCTGTGTGCATTTAATGTTTGCTGCTATAAAACCCTACTCTACTCTGTCTTTGAAAGTTGACTGGGAACTAATAGCACCTTATCAGGGCTTTGCATGCGATAGCCCTAAGGTTTACCTTTGTAGTGCATTTAAAAAAAAAAAAAGTCCTGCAAGAACCGTGGCCTGTGCTCCAGCAAAGGGTGAAAAGGAGATGCAAGAAACAAAAGTAATAAGATTATACCTAATTGCTTTAGCATCCACTTAACTATTTTACATATGTGTCTTAGAACAAATGTTTGTGGAGTGTCTAGACTGGTGTTTACAAATGTGTTAGCTAACGCTGGCTAATTGGGGAGCAATTAACGTGAGTTAAAATGCTAGGAAGCCTAGACAAAGCCGGAGCGTGCTTTGCCTTGTGCGCCTCTTCCTATCTCTGTCTTCATCCCACTAGGGAAACGGAGGAGAGGCTTGAATTGCAGCGTAGAGAGGCACGTTTCTCCCTGCAAGGGAAGGGGAAAAGCAGAAAAGAAAGGATCAGGAGCCCTCCCATCAGCACGCCTCACGGAGTATGGTGTTAGCCGCATGGAAATCACGCTGCTCCGGGAGTGTTGCCTGTTATTTCGCTTGCTCTGCTGCACCGTCAGCTTTGTTTAAGCTGTTCCTCTCCAGCCGGGGCCTTCTGCAGGCTCCTGGCCTCCTCTTGCTTTTCTTGTGCCTGTGCTGCGAGTGCCTGGTACAGCCTTTTTACCTGCCACCCCTCTGTGCCGCTTTCTAATTACGGTTAATTCTCCTTCTGCAAGCATCAAGCTGATCAAAATAATCTACTCTGATAGTTACACTCAGATTATGCTCTTCGCTGTCCTCAATAACACTGCCTCTTTGCCACCCTGCTGATGGTGGCTGTGCCTTTGCTTCTGTGTCCGCAGGATGGAGTAGGTACCTACCCAGATTTTGGGAGGGCTGTCGTGCCGTAAGGAAGTGCCAGGCTGGAGGGGAATGAGGAATATTTGACTCACAGCCTTCCGCTCGAACCCATCATGAATGTTGCCTTTGGAGGAGGTTTCCCAGTGGGAAAATAAAGGGAAATTGCCCACGCTGAGCAACAGCTGCTGCTGTTTCAGCAGCGCCGTGCGTGGTTTCCCCGGCTCCCCTCAGCTCCTGTGGAACCACTTTTTTATTTGGTGGATGAATACTTCGGTGATTATCCCTCGAAAGTAGAGTTTGGGCCAGGATCTGGGCTTTGCCAGAGTGCCAGCACGCTTGGCAGACCCACTCAACCATGATGTGGCTCCTCGAGGAGCTTTTTAGAGATGAGTGTCTGCTGAGCTACCGTGGAAGTGTGTTGCAGGTGTGTGTATGTACCCGGGGGGAGGACTTACACTGCAGGCTCTTGGCTTTCTCTTTCTTTTTCCCTCAGTACTTCTAACCCTCTTATGTTGCAAATCACCACTGTAGGGCTTGTTCCTGCACAGCAGCATAGGAGTAATTCCCCAAATAAACCTGTGCCTTCCTAGGAGGCAGGTACCCAGTGCTTTCCTGGGACTCTGGGCAGTAAAAAGTCTGTAAAGGGCAGAGCGAGAAGAGACAAATCTTGCATGGAGAGGATTTATGAGCATAGACACTAACCTTACTTGTTCTTATTCTTTTTCTCCCCTATTGCACACACATATCTGGAAGCTAAACCCATGAACTAATTGCGAAGCCACATGGACACATCTTTATATCTATAAATAATAATAAAACCCCCATTCATTATGTACTCTGCAGTGTCTAACCTGCATTGCATCCAGTAATTCATTTGCCTGGGAATCAATCCAATATTAGAATAGCAAAAATAAAAAGGTTGAAAGAGATCTCGGGAGTCCATATTCTTTCTTGCAGACAGGATCAAAAATATCATTTATAAACTGATGATCAGCTTCAGATAGCCATACATGTGTAAAATAGGGTCAGATCTGCCTGCCAAATAAATGCACTTTTTCTCTAAATGTATATTTTTTTCTCAAAAATTTTCTTAGGAAGATTTAGTTGTAAGACATGAGAGATTTAAGTTTCTGATATCTTATGACAGCATAAGACTGGAAGCTAATAATCGTGAAGATTTTCTTGTTTGGAAAGGGAGACTGAGAGTCCCCTACTGGGGCATGCAATATTCACTACTAGGTCCTGTATTATCATACTCCAATTAAAGCTTCTGTACACATAAAAATGTGAAAACATTATGGAAATGTTTCAATGTTCCAACATATTTTAGCATCCCAAAACTGGGAACATTTTGGAAATGTTTTACATGCATTCATTTTGAGTCTTTCTCTCTTCCATATGTCCTTTGCAGAACTTTTGCAGTCCTCACAGGTTTTTGGAAACACATTAACAAATGATTTTATCAAAGTCTCTTTGACGTTATGGGGGACCCTTTCACCAACTCAGCAGTTTTTGCCAAAAATCGTGGGATTTTTGGGGTGGAAGACAACATGAAGTATGAGATGTTGATAATGACTGGAATAATTAGGAAAGCATTGAAAAACAGGACTTTTTTTTCTGCACTTGGGAGTTGTCCAAAAGAAATCTGCTTGTTGTCAGGAGAGCCCTAATAGTGCCTGTTGCAGGTACAGTCATCCTGAAGGTGGTCTCAGCCGTCAAACTGACTCTTGCGATCTGGTAGGAAGCGTGTCTGGGATTGCACTCTTGTTGTGGGCTGCAGGCATCCAGCCTGTTCATCTGTACTGCTGATTTATTTTAAGTTCGCTGCTTTGGGATGCTCCTGGTTTAAGGCACTTGTCAGCTCTAACAGAGGCAGCTTTGAAACCTACACTGGTTTCCTGGGAAAGAAATGTGTTTTGTTCTAGTCAAGTAAAAGTTTTGCATTCTCTATTATAAAATTGGAAATGTAGTTACTAAAACAATGCAACCATATGTCGCATCTGTCTGTAGTTTTAGCTGTCACTGGTGGAAATTTTTTGGCACTTTGTACTCAAACCAGACCTCACCTTGCACAAGTAATCTTGCATGGCAGAAGTGGTACTGGTTTTTTGTGTTCTCCTTTTATATGGATCATCCAAAATGAGTTTGGGTTATCTTCTGTTTTGTAACTGACTTTCCTGGGCTCACACATTATCTTTTTCCTCCTCCCTCAGCATTTTTAAGGAGCTGGTCATATTACTTTGAGAAGCTTGTGAAATGATTTTTAGTTCTTTACATTTGTGTTGTCTTCTATTATAAAATGCATCAGCCCTGTGTTTGTCTGACTCCTTTCACTGGGCATATCCGCATCGAGAGAGAAGTTAATTGCAGGGGCACTTTCTCAAGCATCTCTTTCCTTGGTGGCTGGTATATGTTCTCTATGTTTGTTACAGTTTCTGTAAGCCATATCAGAAGAATTACTAATAAAACTATTTGTCACAGTTTCAGAAGTGGAACTGTGTTGCACAGCTTCTGTACAGTGCACATGCCATTTATCTGGCAGCTGGAGCACTTCAGATTTCCCCATGTTAGCAATTTTAGGAGGATATTCGGAAAGGGTAGAGGGATTCATTATAGGTCCATATGCAGAAGAAAATTATATTCTGCTGCTAAGTGAAAAGTTTATTTGAAATTTATTTGGAATGAGAAATTTGTAGTTTAAGTATTCACTTCCAAAACCTCCTCTAAAAAACTTTTCACTGCACTCCTTGAGTCTCTCTAGAAAATATTTTAATTACATTTTATTTTGTAAAAAGTAGAAATATTTATCTGCATGCCATGGGCTTGAACAGGTGAAGTCAGCTGCCAAAGTGACCGGGAATCTGCTGTGTGTCTCAGAGAGGGTGAGAGGAATTTTGAAGCATACACACAGGAGCATTGTACACACGCTGCTACTCCCAGTGCGTCTGAGTATGTGTAGTGGTGTCTTGTAAGAATTTCAGTGACTGTCATTACAGGTCCTGCTTATCAAATATGCTCACTCCCAGCATGAGGAGCTCTGTTTTGAAAATCTGGATGCTGAGTTTGCTGCCCGAATGGGATCTCAGTTCTTTTGAAAAAATCTGTCTCTAGTTGTGAATGCTGCACTCTCCGAGAGTGACAGCCAAATGTCTGCACCTGCTCCAGATAGCAAGCTTGGAGTAACCCTGTTCTAGCATAAGCTTTTTACCTTGCAGCGAGCATTGGGGTTTCCTTTTCCATGCCCCGGGCATCATGTGAAGGGGGATGACATGTTGGAAATCACTTATTTTCCTTTCTGGACCCATTCCAGAGCCCCAGCATGGCTTCACTGGTGCTGTGCTGTAGGAGGTGTTGCCCTTTGCAACACAGGTGTGAGCCAGGTAGTTTGTGCCCTGGTCTGGTATTGGATGTGGGCTACGTATCTTCTCCTTTGATTATGTTTTCTGCCATACCTTGCCTCTTACCTCTACTGCCACAGTTTTGCAAGTGGCGTAGAAATCCCTGTATAGATAGTTAGTGCAACATCAGGTGAATGAATGGGGGGAAACTTGTCACATACATCCAGAAATGAGGCATAATCATCCCCGGTGCCTTTTCTCACTGATGCCAACAATGTGATTTGAAAGAAAAGCTGGTTCCATGTCCAAATACAGCCAAGGAAGTGAGAACCCTCATTGTTTCTGGGGATGGGGCTGTGAGCTCGAAGTGTCTGTGCATCTTCACACTAGGTTCCCCTGGGGAGATATGTACACTATCATTACCGAATCATTCAGTGTGCTGTTGAGCACATGGGACCGTCAAACTTCTCAGTTAAATCTACTCATAACCATTGCAAAGCCATTTTGATGCCTATGACAGTTAAAACCTCTTACGGTGAAATCATTTATTGCAGCCTAGCATTCCACTACAGCAAGAGTAGGTGCTTCTAGTAATCCTTGAGAAAGATCAAATTGAAATGTAAAAGGTGTTTCTCATTGCAGCAATGGCTAAGTGCTTAACCATGTGAGGGTCCAGGGGAGCACTGCGCCTCCATTTCAGTAAGGACCACAAAAGGAAATCAGCAGAGATTCAGAAAATCACAGAAAGGGCAGTGGCCTCACAAATCAGTAGTTCTCTTCATTAGGAGACATGTATGTACAAGCAGGCATGTTTGCAGGGATTGAATCTTGCAGCTCTTTTGCATGTTGATGCAAAGGCATGCGAGATGAGGCATCTTGCATTTTCTTGGTGAGAATTACATATGGGGTATCACACTCTGAGCTAAGTAGCCCTTCACCCTAAGCCTTCTTTTTCTTTTTCTTGGTGTCATTTCTTCCTCAGTTATATGTGTTTGGACTGACCCAAGCCATGCTTCTCTTCCCTTAGTATATATAGCTTTTACGCAGTGGTGCAGAGTAATTCATATTCACACCACACAAATGTTAGAAAAGAAAAGGTATGAGTGTCCTTTCAGCTAGTAACGTTTTGAGACCTGAATATCTTCATTAGAAAGGTCATGAAAAATGCTCTGGTATTCTGCTCTCATCCTGTGATTTACCTTCAAAGTCCAGACTACTTAGATCACATACAGCTACATATGGGACATGCACTGAGGAAGTATCTAGGGACTGGTGCCTGGACTGGCCCCTGGAATTGGTCCCCACTCAGTAGAGGCTGTTGTAACCACTCACAGCCAAAGGGGAGGACAGGAAGGTACAGTTAGAGTGCTTTTGCTTGGAAAGTGTTGGACGGCATGGTTTCCCTGTGGACAAAATTCCATTTTCTGAGCAGCTCTAATCACAGACCTGCCTGATAACCCAGGTCACTCCTACAGGAGCTTGTGTTTGTGCTGCTGCTGCTGCTTATGCTGTGGAGGCATATAGAGTTACAAAGGCCACTACCTCGATATGGGATTTGCGTCTCAAAACAGCTTTCAGTTGAGAAGGAAAGTTGTCAGATTGTTGGAGAAAAAGCCCTTAGCTCAGCACTTTCCAAACTTTTCTTCTTGATGCCCCATTTTCAGGGGCAATGATCTTTCCTCCAAGATTTCAGACCTTTTTGTTGGAGCCAAGACCCCTATTTTGGGATCTGCTGCCTTATCTTCTTACATTGGTGGGGTCATCCCCAGGGATGCTAGAAAGTAAATCCCTTATGGGCTGCGTCATAAGCTGATCTGTTTAATCATGTGGAAAGAAAAGTTTTAGCCTGTGCCACTGCACAGTTAGAAAGACACACTGTAGGGTGGTCACTCTCACCGTGCAAAGCACTGGCACCACTACATGGCATGGTAGCTGATGGACCGGTGGTCCAGTTTACTTTTCGTAACTCTCCTACATCTGCAAACAATGCCTGTGAGGAAAGGATTGTGAAAGGTCAGAGTCTTGGGAGAGAGAGGAACTTTTCATGATGAGATGGCTAGAAGTAACCTGATGAGGGGATCTCATTCATCCCACTGCCGAAAGACCTGATCAGCTATGCTCAGGTGTTTCCTGACATGTTTATCTAGCCAACTCTAAAACACCTTCAAACGGTGAGGTCTCTGCAACCCAAGGCAATCTTTTCTGGTGCTTAAATGTCCTTACCACTAGATCTCAGAAGTGACTTCTAACCTATTTAATGTCCCCTTTCTGCAATTCAACCCACACTTTCCTTGTTGTATTCGCCATGGTTATGCAGAACAAACTGTTCTCATATTTTTTTTAATTTTATTTTTCCGAAACCTTTGACGTTTTTGAAAACAGTTTTAGTGCCTCCTCTTTTTGACTGCCTTCTCTAAAGTAAACAGCCCCAATGCATTAAAGCTTCCTTAGAAATCGTGCTTTCTCAGCTTCTGGTTACTGTCATTACCTTCCTCAGGTCTCTCTCCAGCAGGGCCACATTTTCCTTGGAGTTCATTATCCCAAGGAGTACACAGTACTCTGGCTGATTCCCACCAGTTTTTGCTAAAGCAGATTAGTTTCTGTGCTTTGCAGATTGCACCCTTGTACATATATGTAGTATTCGTTTTTTCCTTACTAGCAAGGCAATGGTGATTCCTCTTGAGCTTTTGGTCTCCTGTTGCCTTTTCTACTGTAACCCCCTTTTCTGCCAGGCTGCTAACTGTCTGGTCATTCATCCTGTATCAATGGAGCCTGTTATTCCTGCCAAAGTGCAATACCTTGCACACACCCGTACAGTATTTTATTCTAGTGTTTATCAGCTCATGTTGTAAATATGATGAGATATTTTTTAATTCCATACCTATCTTCCATGTGCACTCCTGCTCAGCTTCCTGTCATCTGCAAATTCAATAAACAGACTTTATCTTGGTCATTAATGAAAATATTGGATATTACCAGACTGCAAACAGATCCCTGCAGAAACCCAGCTGGTGTATCCTTGCATTTTGACAGTGAACCATTGGTAACTACTTTCTGAGTACTGTTTTCCAAGAGGTTATGTAGCCATTGTATAGTGAGGTTGTGTAGCCATTCATCTAGACCACATTTTCTGAACTTGCCTGCAAGAAAGTCAGGAGAAAGGGCATCAGAAAGCTTACTAAGGTCAAGATATATGACTGAACTGTTTCTCTGTTGTCCACAAGACCTGTTTCCCTTCTACAGAAGAAAACTAGGTTGGTTTGACATTATTTTCCTTGACAAGTGCATGTTGCCTGTTAGTCATCTCCTTGTTATCTTGCAGGTGCTTAAAAGCAGTCTGGTTATTTGTCCCAGCTGGTTCCAGGGAACAAAAGCTAAGCTCTCTGCTTTATAATCCCCTGGTCCTCACATTTTTCAAGGTACATGCCATGTTAGGCCATTTTTTTTCTTTTGTGGAGGCAGGCTTAGCCACTTGATTTTCCAGCTGATTGCAGGTGAAGGTTGAGGCAAAAATGTCAAATCCAGGCATGCTTGGTTGACAAACTTTGTACCCAAATAAGGTGATTGACCGTCCTGTCACCCCCACACCAGAACTGTGGCCTTGTCTCGCTTCTGGAGAAGCATTGTTACAAATCTAAAGTGGGAGGTTTCAGAAGTTTTCCTGCACTGTAAATAAGATAAATTCTGCCTTTTTGGGGTGTATCAGAGCAGTGGATGTACATAGACAATCCCTGTACTGGCCAAATCACAAGTGCTGTAAACAAGTTAATCTGCGTTTACCCTTCAGCATTGCCTAGCACTGACCCAAGGAAGGACAAGGAAGAGAATCTGAATGGTATTTCTGTTCCGCTGTTTGGAGATAAAGTAGAACAGACAAGTACCTCCTGGTGTGTGTGTGAAGAACTAACTGTGTCTGTAACTGGTGCAAGCCTTTTTGTGTAGCTATTTCTGGGCAAATAGGTTTTCACTGAGCCTTGGGGTTTGTTTTGTAAGATTTTAAAATATCCAGGGAGGAACCTTTCACTTACGTTAATGAGAAGTCTTAATTTTGCTTAAAATGGCAAAGACAAGACAATTCAGGGTAGATTAGAGAAATGGATAAGCAAAGGACTGATAGAAGAGCCTTAGAAGCAGACAAAGGCATAGGAGAGAGGTATTTGGGGTAAAATGGACAGAGTGAGCACAGGCAGAGATGCTGATGAATGGAGTGACAAAGAGAAGGAAAAAGGCCAGTGGAAGAAACTGAAAAAAAACACCAGAAACAGAACAATGGTAATTGTGCATTGATGTATTTCAAGGTTTTCAAGGACTTTGTCTAAATAAAAGAAAGCACAGAGGCTAGTATGGAGAAGAGTGAGAAAAGATGGGGAGATAGCAGAGCATAAAAACTACCTGGAAAGCCTTTGCTTAGTGGCAGAATATGTACATTTCACGGGGTATTTATGGTCCATGGCTCCTGTGCAAGCAGGGTGCTGCTCCGCATATCAGCTTGTAATGAGGAGAAGATGCAGCTTGCATGGTAAAGGTGACACTTTCTAGGACATGAGCATAACCAGCACATGTTCCTTTGGCAGAGCAGGAGAAGGCAGATAACCCTTTAGGAGAGGTGTTGCTCTTTAATCCCAGCATCACTCGCGCTGTCATTTTTCTAGGCAAGAGCTAGCCAGCACCTGTGTGGACCAAAACAGGGCTTGTGTTGCCCTTGGGTCCATTTATGAGACGGACAACAAGCAGAAGCTTGAGGGCTCTGAGCTGTGTGAGGCTGGGACTGCTGGACCAAGCTGGAAGGCAGTGCTCCTTAGGCACTGACACGGGGCAGGGGAAAGGCCCTTGCTGGTGTTAAGGTGGTGTTGAGTTTGTGACGGGACACAATCAATAGGAACAAAGCTGGATGACAGATGAAGAGCCTGAGAATGGTTATCGTTGCAGTATGAAACCATGTTGCATTGATTTCTGACACTTGGGGATTAATCTGCCTTCAGGTACACCTGGCTTTTAAAAGCGCTCTGTTTACACTTTTTGCAACCTGAAATACAGTCAAGTGAACTAGATTTTTCTCCAAGTTGAGAGACGTCCAACTCTGGAGTTTGGTTCAGCCAGCTAGAGGAAAACAGCCAGCTAGCTGCAAACTCACAATTTTCACCCAGACTCTCCCCTCAATACCTGTGAAGCTGCTGCTTCGTGCCTTTTGGCAGGAGCTCATCACTTTCCCTTCTGAGTTCTCAGGTCTGGTGAAACACAGGGTGATGACTGAAGCCTCACGACCCAAAATGTGGGGAGAAAGACAAATTAAAATGTAACAAAGGGCCAGTGACCATTTGCAAAGAAGATGTAAGGGGAATTCATTCTGCCTAGACCATCCCAGCCAGCGTACAGCAGAGAGGACAGTTCAGAGAAGGAAGAGAAGCAGACATTGAAGGAGGGAGGTGGGATCTTGGGGAAAGATGTGAAGTCTGATGGAGTGAAATAGGACAGAGGTGTGCGCTAAAAATAGAAGAGCAAGATGTTATTTCTGAGGGCTTTGTCCCAAGGGCTTTTAGTCATATCTCTACATGAGCAAGTGGAGAAGAGAGTTAGGAGGGATAGAGGACGAGACATTTTTGGAGGGGAAAAAGAGTGTTTTCACTAAATAAAGTGTACTGGCAGGAACAGATTTTGCCCTAAGGGTCATTTGTAAGCAGCAGGCAGAGCACTATCGACTCCTACAGGCCTGCTGGATCTGCTGTTGGAGACAGCCTGGTGCAAGCAGCCAGGGTGAAAGGGAGAGGTGAGGAAGACGAACTACACTAGCTGGGCCTTTTACTCTGCTCCCACACTTCATCCTGATCTGTGCAGGACCTTGTCAGGCTGATCCTGGTGTTGTCATCAACAAAACAAAAGCGAAATGGGCGCCGCACAGTGTAATTGAACGTTCCCCTTCAGACTTGCTGGCGTACTGCAAAGGCCATGGAGATGGGAAGCCACCTTAGCAGACCTGAAGGGATAATGCCATTGTTCTAACTCCCAGAAAACACCACTTCTGGTCCTCCAAGAAAGGATGAAGCTGGCCCTCCAGGTGACTGACAGGCAGTGATGAACTGCGATAGGAGGCTGGGAGCCTGCACCTAAGCCTGAACCAAGGGATCACCGCAGAGCTGCTCTGCCTTTCCCAGGGAAAGGTTAAGTTGCCTGGTGCAGGCTGTCACAGGCTCACGGTTTGACGTTGCCTGCTTATAGATCCCAGGCCTCGGCCAGGCCTCACCACTTTAACTTTCACTCTTAGTAAATCACAAAATGAAATGGAGTTTTCTTCCAAGTGACAAGTAAATCTTGGCCACTCTCTGGCTGCTGTACTGGTATCACTTAATTCTATAATCCCTTTGCCCTCCATTCCTTGGTGCAGCAAGCACATGCTGGGAAGCATTGGAGTGACAAGTGATTTCTCTGTCTGACACCTCAACTGGGAGAATTGATTAAGTGAAAATATCTTTGCATTCTTTTTTTTTTTTTTTTCTTCAGGTGCAGAGAATAAAATGCACCAAAGGAATCAGCTGGGGCTGGGAAACATTATAGAGATTCCCTGCTCTGCCGCCTGCCCTGCCTCTCAGGCCTGTGCCCTTGCTGTGTTGCATATACAGCTAGTTTTATGTGGAGATGAGGATTTGCCTTACTATTTCCAACTTTACTCTGGCAGACTTTGAGAGGTTTTCTTCCAGGTCTAGTGTCTCGGCAGTGTTCCTTACAGTGGTACCTCCTGCCAGAACTAGAGACTCAGGTAATCCCATCTACTTACAAGGTGAGGAAGTGGCTCCTTCCACCCACTGCCACCAGCTGCCAGCCTGGGGAGCTGGAGCAACTGGGAGCTTCCCCCATCAAGAAGGCTGTAAATCATTCCCTCCAGCATCTTTCACCCTGCCTTGAGTGACATTACTGCAGCTCTGGGGACTATTATTAGTATTCAGCGGTACACTTTTAAGCAAAACCTGAGAAAGGAATTAATCTGTCAATAGGAATAAATATCCTGGACAGTGATTTATGCAGATCCTGTACCCAGAGTGACTGTGTTCGTTTCAACTGCGTCTCTCAGCCTTGTTCCCAGAGCCAATACAAAAACTTGCATTTAAAGTAACATTACAGCTGGCTGATCATTTGTTCAACACCTAGGTCTATGCAAGCACTGCTATACTCGGGAGTCAAAGCCGAGGAGAAATGCATGCGTCTGTCACTTTTTACAAAGATCAAACAGTAAGAGACGCAGCCAGGGCAAAGGGTTCTGATTAGTTATCCTGGGCACATATACTGGACTCTGGCGTCCTGTATATGTAGCAGCCGTAGCATGTTCTTATGACTGCACAAGTACTGTGCCGTATCAGTGGATACATGCATGGAAAAGTACGTACAGCTGTGTAAATGTAGCGATGCATCCGTGGAGGGAGAAGACCACACTCTTCCTATGTGGCAAGCGCAACTATAAAATCCTGGCATCCGGTGGATGTATAGTTAAAAATATAACAGAGAGCTGTTCATTTGGGTGCAGAGGGTCCTGAGAGCACATATTATGGCAACAGCCTGGTCTGGTTGGAAAAGCATGTTTGTGGGTCAGGAGACTTATGCTGCATTTCTCACTGTTCTCCTTATTTGTTGTGACACTTTATACAAGCCACTTCACAGATCTGTTTCTTTTTCGTGGTGTCTACACTGAAGGCAATCACAGCACCACCAATTTTGGAATTTTTTGTCATGTGTCTCAATGATAATTTGTGCTTTACCAGATGCCTCTGCTTCTGAAAGTAAATTGTTCTCAACCTTTTGTGGCTTTGGTGGCAGAGCAAGGCTTGAAAATATATATGGCTTGCATCCATCCTTGAGGCTCATACAATGGCAAAAAGAAGGGGGAAAACGAATGTTTCTTATTTTTTGGAAATCCTTTCTACTTTCTAGAAAATTGATTAACGATGTTTGCATGTTTCCAGGTTGGGAATGTTTATTGGAGTACTGACAGGATTCCTCAGCCTTGTGTCTGTAGGGTGCTATGCGTTGCTCCAGTGAAAGGTGTTCCCAGCTTTGCAGGCCATTGCATTGTAGCAGGAGGCTATCACAGGGGTATGCATGCAGTAATGCTCCCAGGTCCACAGTGAAGGCACACAGCTCAAAACCTACAAATGTATATGTATTTATATAGAGACAAGCACTTAGAAATCAAGAGGTTCAGGCACAAAATGTGTTCAAATATACCATCTGTGAATTGAATAGGAATCACAGAGAGAGAAAGGTACATTGAGACTTAGTTGTACTGTTGCATATGCTTCCAGGTGTGACCAGGGTTGGGAATAGAAGTGAAACCCTCTAATTAAAAGAGCAATATCTCTCCATCTCAATGGATGCAAGTGTGAATTGCTCCCCCTGAGTCAGAACATCCCCGGAGATGTGCGGAGCAGCACGGTTGCAGTGGCAGCCGCACTGCCAAGGCTCCTGATTGAGTTCCGCGGTAACTGGGCAAGGGGGGTTGACAGGAAAGAAACAAAACAAAACACAAACAAGATAGAACTTCTGAAGTCACAGTTCATTTCAGTTTTCATTATAAAACAAGAATATTATGCAAAGGGGGTGACTCTGTGATTGACGTGGTTTAAAATCTTGGGATAGGTGCAGCCCCTGTACTTCCAGTGCTTTCAGGCTTGGTGTTCATAGTGCTGACTGTCCATGGCTGCTGGACCACAAACACGATCGCTACATGCGAGCAACCATCCGTCCCGCTCCTTCCTCCTACCTTCCTCTCACTGGTACACTGGTACACAACGCAAACCCACGCATTTGCTACCTGGCATCTTTTCCCACCCACTTCACAGATGGGAAGAGAGAGGCTTCGGCTATTACCCGTTGTTTCTCATCTCTCAGACTGGCTGTATTCTGCAGCAAGCTTCTCTTAAAATTGTTGAGATTATTACTGTTGTATATTTTATACATACACACACGCGTGCACACACACACGCATATGTATGTTTTTATATATATGTATTCTTCACTCTCCCTCTGCAGCTGAGATGCACCCGGGATTTATCTTTGTAATGAGAAAAGGGAGATAGGGAGAAGTAAGGGCATTTTTCTCTGACTTGGATTGTAAGTCATTTTGATATTCATTGTAAAAGATGCTTTTCAAATATTTAAATGTATGTGCACTCACATATCAGTTCTTCAGGATGGATTGTATGCGACGTAATCACTGTTTTATATCTCTTGCGCTCTGTGATGTTCTCCTGTATCCGTTCCTTTCAGTAGCTTCATCTGGGAGAGATGGGAAGATGAGGATCTGGAACTGGGATTACTTCCATAGCCTGTGCTCTGTCATAATTTCTTTTTTGCAAGAGACTAAGGCTGGAGAAGAAATGCACTCACATTCTGCCAGGGCTCTCACCTTTTCCAGTACTACCATTTCTGGGTGGTGGAGCGGCCTTAAAGTAGCTGAGTCCTCCTGAAGAAAATGCTCTTATATCCTCACAGGAAAAGCTGTGATTTTGTTTGATAATTAGCTCAATGTGCTTGGTAATTAGCTCAAACAAAGGGCATTTCTTTTGAGGCGGGGCAAGTGCACAAATTTAGAGGTATCAATGACACCCATCCAGCTTTACCCTAGTGTGAAAATTTCTTCCTGTGACTTGGGGTGGGTGGATAAGACAGGGAAGGGTGAGTACGCCTGCTCCATCTTTGCCTGGCTGGGGCTTGGGGCTGGCCATGCTGCATGCAAACTCTTCCTCCCCCTTCGTCCTTGGAAGGTCTGCTCCCTGTCAGGTGTGCCATCCCGCCATCTGCTCCCAGCACCAAGCAGCTGGTACGATTGCCGCAAACGTTGGCAGGAGCAGCCTTCCAGCCGCGTGAATGACAGCATGCACCGCTGCTTCCTTGGCACGGAGAGCAGCGCTTGTAGCTGGGAATTAGAGGCTTGTAAACCTGCCGGCTCGGGGATGAGGGGAACGGCTCTCAGCGGCACTCCCGAGGCGTGGGAATCTGCCTGAGCTCCTGCTGACACCGTCGCACTTGCACGAGTCCCGACCGGTCCGAGGCGGGAGGCCCGTGCCCATGGTGGGGTGCCACGGCTGAGGCCTGGAGGCACTGAGGATGCTCCCTCCTCATGGTCTCTCCCTCATTTGAACAGAGGGCAAACTGGTTCCAGCTGCAAGTGTCAGGGCAGCCCTGCTCCTCGCCAGGCTGCTGCATACAGCAGCTGTGTGGCCTCTGCCTGTGGCACAGTCACAAGGAAGAGGGGACCTGGGGGCAGAATCTGAGAGGAGAGGAATTGTTTCTGAATATCAGCTCTCCCTGACTTATGGGGGAGCATGGAGGGAAGTGGGGTAGGGTAGGAGGAAGGAGGATAGGTTTGGTGGCAGGATCCCAGCTGCCTTGTGCATCTGCTTTCAAGACAGTCAGTGCATGCTGCCCTGTTACCTGCCGGGCTTGGTAAGACAGTGCATAATCTGTCACTGGCTCACTGCTGGAGCCTCCAAACTTGAACGGCTCAAAAACCAGTACTGCAGCCCAGCAGGGAATAGAGGGAAAGGGAAGGTGCAGACCTTTTGCACCAGCCAAAGGGAGACAAGAAGTTTCCTCATACAAACAAACAAACAAAAACACACCACCACCCCCAACAAACAATTTTCCAGGAACCCTAAATACAGGGCATCAAGAAGCACCATCAAATTTTTCTGATTTTTTAAAGTGGGGCTGGCACCACAGCCACTGTGTGAGTGTGGTTCACTGTCAGGACTCTAGTAATAGCTTGGACATCTGTCTGTTCTTCAGACTTCTCCATAGGGTAATCATTTAAAACCAGGAGTTTTTCTAATGTCCCATAGCAGAACAAGACTGAGGAATAATTTCTGGAGTTTGAGTTCCGGCTGGCATGATGAAAATAGGCTGTAAATTTCAAATTTTGGAGTATGTTGTGACCTCTCCATTTCTGGGAACCACAAATGTGAAAGTTGGATCCACGTATCAAATGATGTACCATAGAATTTCAGAAGTATTTGCATGTAGAGTTCAGCTTATCCTTAGGTTTATGGGAGATCCTCTCTCAGCTGGAGAGGTACAACTTGCCCTGTGAGGTGTGTGTAAATCCTTTTTTTAAACCTGCAAACAATCAGGCTTGGATGAATTACTCTGATTTTTATGCCTTGGCCAAAACAAACTGTGGGTTACAGTCTTTGTCTTGGTGCTGGAAAGCTGATGTTGTTTTTCTGGGTTCCTGTCCCTCAGGGAGAATCACCAATGGGTATAGAAGAGGCGTAAACCTCCTATGCTTTTAAGTGGTTAGAGCCTGGACCAAAGACAGGTGGCAGGGCTTAGAAAGAGTGGGAGGCCTGAGCTTCAAACTCCTGTTGCAGAAAAGGAATTGGACCTTAAAAGTGGCATGTCCTAGGTGAGGAGTCCAGCAACTCACTTAGCTTTTTGTCCCTTTGTGTCCAAGAATTTCATTGTGGGAATGGTCCTGTTGAAAGTTCAGGGAAAGCTGATAACAATGAAAAATTTTGGCTTTTTTGTATGAGTTGGCATGTTTCATCAGTGTTTCATCCCGATACTCCCAGACACTTTTGAGACTTAAATCTGTGCTGTTCTTGCTTTTGAGCTCTGTTCAAAGCCCCTTTGAAGGTAAAAGCTGGAACCCTGGCCCCCACTAATCCCTCCAAGTTGGTCCTCCTTGCTTCGAAAGCATCTTGAAAATGCAGGTGAAAAGGTGTGAAATAAGTTCTTTGCCCTCCTCTCTGCCCTCTGAAGAGGGGGCTTCACTTTCCAGAGTTGGGAGCTGCTCTTGTGCCTTAGCTGTACCACTGCTCATCAGTGCAGAAGATCTGAAAGGATTGACAAATAGATTAATACCTGGCAGCTATGGCTGAAACTAGCTATCTCTGAACGGGCAATCATTTATCACTAAATTACTTTCTCTAAGCCAGGTAATTTCTGATCAACATGCACAAAAACAAAGCCACAGCAGTGATGTGATGTTAACCAGAGGCCATTCCTATTCCCTGGGCTAGTGCAGCAATGAATGCAGAGAGAATTGTCACTTGAAAGGTTTATGAAGCTTAATGAAAAGTGACATTGCAGGATGCTGGGGAGGGAGGGGTCCACAAGGCTAGGTCTAGTTTGTCTGGTGAGGAGTGTCACATGTGGAAAGGACATATGACTGGAATAATTGTCACTCAGGAGCAAGCAGTACTGGCAGAGCTGGTGCTGGGAAAGGGTGGAAGAGCACTGGCTACAGGACAGGGACTCAAGGGCATGAAATGAGTCATAGCCTTGCTTTTTGTTGAAACAGAGGTAGCCCCATACCATGAGTTTTTAGCGTAAAAAGGGTGATGGGAGGTGAAGCGTGCCTGAAGCAGAACCACAGAGCATGATATGTTTGGAACTGTTGGCTGTACAGGGATTCAAATCCGAAAGTTTTGGCATGGCAGGACTTGATGTCATTTCTGTGTCTGTAGCAGACCAAACTAAGAACTTAGTCCAAGCCTTGTTGTAATCTGGGTCATTCAGTTCCAACATGATAACTCCTGAAGAAGAAAGTCTTTTTCATTTGATGAATTTTAAATGTGCTTTATGTTTTCAGCGATCTTTAAAATTCAGAGGAGTTAGAAGAGACTCCTCACCTCACAGAATAGGGCATGGTAGAAAGGAGAAGCAAAGTTATTTTTGCGTGTCAAGGAAAGTCATGGCCAAGTTCTTATAAGGGTACCTTGGCTAAAGCCATGCCAAGCACCTTTGACGAGACACGTTTGTAGTATATCTCTCTGGCCATGCAAGGTTAATTTTATTGTGCCTCGTAGGGATTCTTTAGTTGATGTGCACGCATACTTTTAGGCTGTGCATGAGTGTCAATGCAAAGTAAGATGCTTCCCATTAACCTGCTGAGCTTTCCCCCTCCCTCTCTGCGCCTCAGGGACTGCTGGCCAAGGCACCCTGGGCATCTCAGCAGATGCCTTTTCTCTGGTGCTCCATCCAGTATTTCCTAACTAATACCTGGAAAAAGAGGAGCTGCTAAGATCTGTAAGGTTTGTTTCTTGACAAATGTCCCATTTTCACAGGCAGTTGAACCGAACTGCAGCTTGTGCTCCATTCAAACATGTCAATAAACATTATTGCAAAGACGTACAAGCAATAATGGGAATGTATAAAACTCACCTTTATTGCTTCTTGCCATGGATTTACACACTGCTCTAAACAGCTTTTACTCCTCCAGGGGAAAGCCTTGGGATTTTGCCTTTACTGTCATGCTGATTTCCCCAGTTTATACCAGAGACCCTTGCTGCCTTCTCTGCCTCCTCATCACGAGTGCCAGGGATGGGAACACTGCAGCAGAGGTACAAATACATGTCTGAAGTTGCAGGCAGGCTCACTTAAAAGCTGAAGAGGTGAAGTTGCCATTCTCCAGGATAAGCTCCCATGTATGTTATTGCCCGTCCTTTGCTTGATCACACAATGCCAGGGAGTAAATTACATTCGACAGTGCAGTGGAAGGGAACAGCTCAATTCCCCTCTAGCTGTAGCTTCACAAGTGTGGCAGCTGTATTTCTACACGTGGGGATGGAGGCTGCTCACTGCACTCCTGCAACGCTTTCACTGATGCCACTTAAGGTATTATGTGAACAAGGCACAGTCAAGCTCTTCATCAGTGGTTCAACACTGATTTTCCTGTAGTGGGAGGTGCTCAACAGTACTTGTTCAGCATGAAAGCTTCTTGGAGGGCACAGGGGTAAAAACCATTCCTGAGCTGTTCTGTAGCAGAAACAGGGTAAGAAGAAACACAGATGTGTGCAAAAGATTCCCAAACTGAGTTTCTTGGTAATTGGAAAGTGTGGATCAGGAAAACCAGCAACATGTGAATACAATAAGCAAGCCTGATGATCATTGCAGGAAAGGGATTGGTGGTTTTGCTAATACTCCAGAATGCCAGCAGCTTTGCTCTAGCCTAATAATTCCTTTCCTTCCCGTCCTGGGTTCAGCGACTGCCGCTTGCCTTGTACCTTGTGTAATAACTGCAGCAGGGACTGCAGTTTGACTTTGCACGGGACTCAGCACAACAGCTTCTTCGTCCCACCATGTATTCTGTTTCCTTTATCAAAATCACCTGGTGCCCCAGCAGATCCATGCCTGTACCAAAGCTCAGCACAAACACTCTTCTCTCGTTGCTTTATCACACTGTCCTCTGCCTTCTGCCTGGGGAAACCCATCTGCTGGAGCACCAGCCCCCGTGAGTGGATGAAGGGCTGCTGAGTGTTAAAGGTCTGGGAAAAGAAGGCTGCATGAAGCAGCTGCCTTCCCCACCCCCATCGCCTGGCTCACCCAGGAGCACGGTTCCTCTCTGCTTCCCGGGCTCCGGCCCAGCTCTCCCAGCTTCGTGCCAGCAGGCGGGCTGTTAGTTCGGCACCAGCTGCTGCTCGTGGAGCTCTCGCCATGCTCTACTGCCCCTGGCACCGATGCTCATGTGGCTCCAGGCACTACCGCACTTCCCAGCCGCACTGGCTCTGCCTGCCAGCGAGCAGGGCCCTAGCAGTATTTTAATGGCCTTAGCTCTCGGATGGCTGCTGGCCTCCTGCTTTCCCTGGCCACCTTTGGTGCCCGGGTGCTCTTGTGTGCTGGCCTGACTCTCTGTGGGGTCCCTGCCATCCTGTGACCCAGGCCCAGGGACTTGTAGGGGTTTAGGCCAACTGATCTACTGCAACAGGCTCTGAAATTTGGGGCTTCGGCACCCTTCTTCCCAGCCAAGGTGCCACTTGTAGCTTGAAGCAACAAGGGTGAGCTTTGAGGCTGGCCTTGATGTGGCAACCAGGCCTCCTTGACTTATTGTTCGTGCCTGAAAAATTCAATGCCTCATCCTTCGCAGTCCATCTCTGTGCCTGCAGTGGTGTTCCTGCCTTGCTCGTTTTTTATCTCCCTTCTCTCACCCAAGATCTAATGTTTCTTTTTGGTGGGGAGGAGGACAGCTGCCTCGAAGAGGTCAGCATGAAGTAGTATTTGTCCCAGCTGTAAAGCACAGGAAGGGCTAAGGGAAAGCTGCAGAGGTCCCATGAGATGATATTTCTTGTGATTTTGATTTTAAGGCACGTTGGCTCATATCTAGATACTGCAATTGCAATAATAATTTTGTTTTGATTGTCATTGGTGGAGCAGGGGTAAGGCATGGTGGGCTGAGCTACCGATAATGGTTGCATTTTCTCTGGCTAGCTAGACTGTTCCCTAAGTATTCTTGATTTAACTCTTGCCAAAAATAATTTTGCCTGTCTGTGGCTCCAGAAGTTCCTGTTTGTTATAGTCTGAGGAGAGAGCTCTCCACTTGGCTGCCCTTGCCTCTGCCTGCCACATGGGGAGGCAAGGTAGGATATTGTTGAGGATCATGCTCTCTCCTCAGCTAAGGAAAGAAGATTTCATGTAGGGGAGAGAAGTGAGCCAGCCAGCAGTTCTCGGCAAGGAGAGAGAGCTCAGCCCCCTGGCATCTTTCCTTTCTGTCTTCCCTCCCTCTTGCTTTTACTCCAGCTTTTGGAGAGGAGAGCAGGACTTGCCTGAACTGGCTTTTTGCTGGTGGAAGGAGTCTGTCTTCTTACATACTGTATTAGCAGTAGGCAAGGGAGATTAAAGCATTCAAAACCACAAATAACCACAAAAAGTTTGTCGTTTGATTGCTTTTTAATTTGTTTTTAAACATAACGTCATGATTGTCTCTACTTGCACAAGCCCAGTAGGCTGACTGTATTCTATTGGCTCCCAGCATCTTGAGTTTCAGGCCATCTGGGCATAACAGCTGTGAAGCTGCTGCATTGATCTAGTCAATGGGTGTAGCAGGTCTAAAAGTGTTATGCTCTCCAGTTTCATGAGGACTAGCTTTGTCTCAGTCTTCTGACGATCACATCTTGAGTTTTTACGTAACCATATGAAAATCCTTGAGAATAGGTATGATGGCTAATAAAGGCAAGGCAACGGTTGAAGAAGATTCCATCAAGTGGCTGGAGCCTCTGAAAATTTGTGGAAATAGGTGTAAAGTAACTGAGTTGACCCTTGCACTTCCTGGTGCAATCAGAAAGCAGGATAAGGCATGAAGCTCCTGTTTTCATGTCTTCAGAAACTTTGGATTCTCAAAGTGTTGTCAGATAAAAGCCAGTTCCTGTGACAGCTGGGAGTGGGTTGACACTTCTTTGCTAGCTGAAATCACAACATCCGTATAAAAAAGGCTGAGAAATTTCGCCTTCCCCAAGCAAATAGATTTGCTTTTGTTCCCATCAGCACTGTAGTCTGAAGTTCAGAAGATACTGAGGGAAGACCTGAAGTGTAGACATTTTCATGTTCATGGCATGGTAGATATCTAGACATGGGTCTCTGACCCTTCCTCTGCCTTTTTGACCTGTGTGTTACATGAGGTGGGAGAAACAGGAAGTAAATGTTACTTTTTTCTTTAAAAATGGATATGTAAGTGGTCATGCTAATCGAATACACAGCTGCTGATTTAATATATCTCACACTGTCAAAAACAACCCAATCCTGCTTTGTTGCAGCTGCTGGCACTGATAATGCACTGCTCTGGGACTTAGCTTCCAATGGTTGCGTTAAAAATGAGTCAGTGAAAAGTTCCTTTTTGTTATTAATATACTGTGTACCCCTGAGTCTATTTGATATGATCCAGCACTTGCCTAACAAACAAGTTGGGAAGGAGTGGAGGCACAGGCAGCGCTAGACCTGGGTGCTGGGGAGGGTATTTGAAGAAGAGTGTAAGGACACTTGTTATAAAAGAGAACAGGCCGTGTAAAGGCAAAGCGAAGAGAACTCAGAAAGGAAAAAATGAGGAAGATATGTTGAAAGGAAGAAAACGCATTGAGAGTTCAAGACCAAAGATGGAGGCTGGAGTAGAGGAAGAGCTTTATCTAAGGAGGGGAAAGGAGAAGAAAACTATATATGGAAGAAGAAAGCCGGACATCTAAGCAACGAGCTCATGAAAAAGACAGGATCAGTACCTGCAAAGGATCTCAGAGAGTCACAGGAGATGAATTAAACATGGTCCCAAGAGGACCAGAATCCCTGAGCCGCATAGAAAAATTAGTCTTTGAAAGAATTCCTGAGCTATGAGTGAAAGCCGTGGCCAGACTTAAAGTCTTTGCATTTGTTTGTAAAGTGCTGTGCACATCTGTATAACTGCTGTACAAATAAAGTAGGCAGAGAAAAGGAAAAAGTAGGGAAGGTAGGGGGTAAAAGATAAATGTACACAAGAGAAATAAGTGCATTTCTCTTTTTAAAGGGCAGAATTTTTTTATGGGGAAGACACCAGCGCCTTGCTATCAGATTGTCTGGGTTTCATTCCTGGCTCTACCACAGACTGGCTTTGTGACCCCATGGAAGTCCCTTCACCTCTCTGACACTGTTTTTTTTCCATTTGTGCTGTGGGATGGTGATAAAAACATGTTCCAAGCACAGGTGAGGAGGTTAAATATTCACAGCCCTCCTCACCTATCGAGTTGCTGTTAATGTTATCATCATCATAATCTTGTACAGGTGAGACAGTGACACGTCCCTGCCTACAGAGCAAAAGATGTGCAGAGCAGCGAGAGGCTGCACCCTTCCCACTCCCCTCTTGCCATTAGACCTGAGGGTCTCAGCACCCTGATACTGCCTGGAGGGCAACGACACTGAGGACAAGGAGGGGTGTAGCCCACCAAGGCTGTCTGCAGGACCGTCTTACTCAGCTAAAGCTGCTGACAGCTATACTGCTATTTATTTATTTGGCTGCTGAGGACAGAAACAGCAGGAGATAATCATAAGAAAATCATAAAAAAGAGGAAAAACCAGCAGATAATATTCTGCAGAGGGATTTAACGGGGTGAAAAATTGTCTTTTGCCGCACTGTCTGTGACACTAAACACTGTCTCTGAGATCTTCACTCTTCCTCCTCAACAGAGGCTTAAAGAAAGCGACAGGCAAGGCTCCGAGCCAGTGTCTGGGGGCTTTGAAAATATGACAGGCAGGAGCCTGGGTTTTTCTCATCAGCATCTTTCAGTGGCATGGATGCAATCAGTCATTCTGGCTGTTTCTGAGCAGGACCATCTCCTCCTCCTGCCACAATGAGTTGAGGGGAGGACACTTGGGAAACGACGCTCCACTTCTTATACCCCAGTCTTTCAACTGAGATAAATTTTTCCCCGTGCTGCAAGAGCATGGTCAAACAGCTGGAAAGGCTGCAGGCAGCTTGCTGCTGCTTTAGGAGGCAGGAGTTTCGAAACTAATCCTGAGCTTACTGTGCCAATCCGGCATCGGCAAGACAGGACCTTCTTGAACAGAGGTGACGGCTGAGGTTTAGTTCAAACTGGGCTGATCCCTTCGGCTGAAGACATCAGATTCCCCCTGCCGTGTTGAAAGCTCCCTCTGGCAGGGAGAGGGGTTGAGGCTTGAGCAGTGCTGCTGTTGTGCCATTATGATGTCATATTGTGACGTGAACGCTATGGTTTTGTGAGGTATGAGGACACGGTAGGACAGCTGTCAGGGGCTGGCTAAGATAGGCAGGGTCCAACTCATTCTCTAGAGTTGGCTGCAGAGACTCAGTCAAACGAGACAGAGCACTGCTTTTAGAAGAAAGCAAAAAAACGCAACATTTTGTTCCACAGTACAGGAAGCTGGACGGGAAAAGGTAGGCTGCCAGACTTGGAAAATCTGTGTTTGATTCTCATCTCCGTTAGAGGCTGCAAGTTTGAGTTTGAGGTAGTAATTGAATCTTGTTTCCCTCTTTCAAATGGGCACAGTCCTTCTTTCTTGCCTCCCAGGAAGGCTGGTGAGTAGAAATATCACATGCAGGGTGCCCAGACAGGATGTTGCTGATGGAGATCTTGTAAATGCCTGGTTAGAGTTCCTGGGAAACAACCACAGAGGTAAAAGCTCTCTGAGCTCCCATCTGACTTCTCCCTCCCCTTACAAGGGTGTTTCCTACACACAGTTACTCCCTGTATATGTCCTAAGCAGTGAGATTTCTCTTAATAGCCTTAATTGATTTTGCTGAAGTAGAGAGGATCACACATCAGGCTGAGCATTGTGCCCTAGTCCTGAATCAATTTACCGTCTCACTCTCTAGTTCTTATCCATCCAGGTTTCTCTGAGGAAAACCCAAGTAAATGCAAAGCAGCTACTGGGCTCTGTAAGGCAGTCAAGTGATGAGGGGAAAATGTTTTCCCAGAGTGTAGTGGAGGCAGCATCTTCATGAGACAAACCCAAAAGACATAGTAGAAAGCTGGTAGGGGCTTGAATCTAGTTTAAACCCCGCATACAAACAACCCTCCTTTCTGGGAAAGTGTTCACTTGGAAATAAGTTGGCATGGTCGCTACCGTTTAGCTGGTTCAATATGGCATATCTGTTCCTCAGCACAGTTGTCTTGCAGGAGAAATGATGTAGGTGCTGGTTCCTTTGTCTCTCTGTGGAAGAGCAGAGGTTTAATTTAATCAAAGATCTGCTTCTGCTGCCAGGGTTTAAAGTGCGCCACCGAGGTCTGCACCACTAAAGTAGCACTTTAATCAGTAAAGCATGAGTGTAAAGGCACTGTGACTACATAAATCCCAGTCATTTGTTGTTAAGAACTTGTTTCAGACATGGGCATACAGGGAGATGTAGCAGCACAGCAACTTCTGAGTTCCCCATGCCTGTGAATAAGGAGGGGAAAACACCTGTTCAATTTTGGAGGGTTCAGCAAGAACAAAAATAGCTTAAAGACACTCCATGATCCTTATAGTCCTGCCCGAGGCTGGCATCAGACTCTCAGCCAGCCATCAGGTGCAAAGGCTCTGTCCTCCCCTCTAAGACAAGGCAGTTCGCTAGTTTGCAGACAAAAAGGCTTAGCAGCAGACACTGAAAACACCTTTGTGGAGTAGGTTTGAACTCTGAGGTCTTGATATTCCAGCCATTAGACTGGACCCATATGTGTGGCAGAAAGAACATTATAAAGCAGTGCATTTCCAAAATGAAGTCAGTTTTCAATTCTCCACCAAAATACATGAGGTCTGTTGAATGTCCATCCTGCCTAAAAACGCTGAGCTTTTTGTAAAGATGGAAATGGTTCGCTCAGTGATAATTGCTCTATAAAAGAACTAGATAGGATATAACTGAGAAAAAAGTTTCTTCTCATGCCTATGGCAACTCAGTTCATTTTGGTATCTTTGATCAAGCAATTCAGTGACAAAGCTATTCAGCAAAACGGCGTCCTTTCACTGAGATATTTTGCATGTACTCTGCAGCATCTCCAAACCCAGTATGTGCTGGCATTTGGACAAGCAATTCTCAGCTTCCTCCCAGCCAACTGTGCTGCCTCTAGACAGTTTTGGGGAAGCACAGAAAAATCTTTTCTGTTCAAAAGTCCTCAAGTGTTGACCAGCAGGAGGTCTGCTGCTGATAGACTCTCTTGGCAATGAAAGAGATCATAAATTACCCCAAATGATCTGCATTTTGGAAACATTATTTTCAGTATTAAAAAAGAGAGAGCAGATCAGGACAGAAAGATCCCAGGAAGTCCTCAAGGAAACTTTTAGAAATGCTGCAGCCAAACCCCCTCGGAGTTGCCAGTGTGACCCGTTGTTGCTGGGAAGCCTTGTTCTGGCCACTCTTTGTACCCTGGACATGCTCTGGCATTGCTATTTACAGAGACAAACAGAAAAGGATGGGGGGACACAGCAGGCTTGAGAACACTAGCTGTTTACATGGAAACAGTGGCGTTTGGATCGGGAAGTATAGGGCCACCATACGGCTGCTTTCATAACATAACAGGCTTCTCTGACAGTAAGTGCCTCTGTCCTGCCATTGCCCCCCAGTTACAGCATCTCAAGTGTGCTAGCAGAATAACTTTTGAGCTACTGAATTGTGGTCACAGTGTCACTATACTGCCGGCACAGGGACATGGTAGGTTTTTGTGGCAGGGCCAGTGCATCCCTATCTTGTTGGAGTGTGCTGGTCCTTCCAGCTGTACTAAGCCCATGCTCTTCAAGGGCACCACTGCTCCATTCACCCGTGTGATGCACCAAAGCGGGGAAGGCACAGAGAGCTTGCTTGTGGAGTTGCCTCATCCTCACCAGTTCCCTAGAGACCCTTTTATTCCTGTCACCTGTCTTTTCCAACCCCTCACCCACTGGCCTGCTCTTGGGGCTCGGCTGGAGCAGTTTGGGCAAAATGGTTGTGTGGTGTGCCTGTCTGCAGCAGAATGCAAGGTGGGCATCGGGAACGGCTCGGGACTACAGATCAGCCGCAACAAAAGCAATGGTAGCAAGCTATGGCAGTAGTTGGAAGGGCTTATTGCTTTCCACTTTATTTCCATGTGGGAGGGTAAATATCAGCTGCTGCTGACAGGGCTTCCATTTTGATTTTGACCAAATGAAAATGAATACTTTTTAATGGAGAATTTTCTTGACCAGGTTAACAACTTCCTCCTACTTCTCTGCTCTCAGCACCAAACTGTCAACCCATTAGTCCCTTCCTCTCTGTCCCACCTCCACCACAAGTGTGACCCACGTTATCAAACAACTATTGCAAGGGCCTGTTTCAGAGTCACTCGATGTCCAAGCAGGCTGAGCATCTGCAGGTCCTGCCATGTCAGGGTTTCAAACTGCCATTTCCATCTCGCAAAACTTAGCATCAGTGCAAGACACTAAGAGATGCGAGTCACTTCAGAAAAGACACATTCACAGTGATTCATCCATGTTTACACCGAGATTGTCTGACAGCACTAGCAAAAAAAAAAAAAAAAAAGTCTCCTGGCTGTTAACTGTATGGATTAATATTTTTGCCTATACCATTTGGCTCTTTATCTCTAACATGCATATAGCAAGTGTGACAGTGACAGTCAAGAGGACAAGTACTTCCTCATTAAGGGGCGGAAGGCAGAAAGGAGGCAGGATCCAGCATGCCTCTGAATTTTCAAAGCCATCAAAGCCCATTTTGGGATGGAGGAACAGGTTTGAGTTTGTCTGAGCAAGGCTGTAGTAGGGATCAGAGGCTGCCCTTGGTGGCCTGTCACCAGTGACTGATTCCTGCTTTCTCTCACCTGTGTCCCAAACTTCATCTCTCACAGCTGATGCCTTCTCCTCTCTATATTCCCTTCACACGCCAGCACACAGCGGCAAGCAGAGAGGCAGAAAGCGAGCATGAGAGCTGGCAGGGAGTCAATATATTTCAGTGTTTTATTACTACGGAGCTGAAGTAGCATTTAGTTGGTTAGGCTCCGCGCAGAGTGAGCAGTCTAAAGTGACTCGGATATCGGGGCCAACGATTAAAGGCAAAACAAAAAATCCATGAATTAATTAGCAGGTCAATGGTGGTTGAGTAGTTATTGCTAAATTACAAGGTTTGCATGCAAGGGACAGGATTGATCACTGGTATTTTCCAGCTACTCTGGCTGCGTGTTAGAGATGCGGGTCAGTAGGGGTAGGTTCCCACTGATGGAGTGACTGCAAAGCGGGTCAAGAAAGGTAGGGGAAGGGGCTGTCTGGGGTTTATCACCCCCTTCTTGTGCAAGAATGCACATTTTGCCAATTTAACAGAGGTTCAGAATTAATTGATAACATCTGCCTGGCAGCTCTGCTCCTGCCTCAGCTCTGCGAAGCCTTGAGGGGCTGACAAGTGGGTGAGAGAGCAGAGCAGGTCCAGGGAATGGGATGGATGACATGGTGGGCATCCATAGAGGTGTCCCCTCTCAGCACTAGGGGAGAAGAGTCTGTCTGGAGTGAAAGTGTATTGTGCCCAAATACAGGGTTTTGAGCAAAGGCTGAAAGGACACCAAGACACGCACACACACACCACTTGTTGTGAAATACTGGAACATTTTGTAGAAGAAGTTATATATACACAGAGCGCCATTTCAACAATGGCACACAAAGGACTTGGAGACAGAGAAATGCAAGGAGCTTCTTTCCAGCAAGGAGCGTCCTGGGAAACAATCTCTTCCCATTTGGGGAAGAGGCACAAAGACAGTATTACCTGTTGTGTGGCTGAAAGGAAAATACTGTTTGCTCACCACCACAATCATTAGCAGCTCTGCAGTGATGGCAGCTGGGATTGATCAGAAAGAAAAAATTACCCCTGAGGTCTCCCACATAAATGCAAAGCAGGTAGTGATGGGGGAGAGAAGAAAGGGAAAAGGAGAGGGATGTGGGTTGACGGATACAGTACTCGGGGACTCCGTGCTCCCCGTGTTGGGAACTCACCAGATTGCACTAATGCGCATAATAATCAAGCTGTCAGAGCCCTCGCTCCAGCTCTGCTCGGAGGCAGACAGTGCCGAGAACATTTTATCTCATTTCCAAATGACTTTTTATGCCCAGTAAAATGCTGTTTTCATATCAATTAATAATTCAGCTAATAACACAATTAAGGAATCTGCGTTTTGCTGGGAGCCATTTGGAGGAGACAACAGGGGAGGGGCAGGCATGGCACTAGGGAGGGAGGCTTTGGGCTGATGCTACACTGCACTTGTGGGTTGCTGTTCCTGCGCGGAGACATCCAGTAATTAAATGTGTAAGTTGGGGAAGCCAAGAGTTACAGGTCCTGTGTCTCTCTGTGCGACAGAGGCACTACGTATCTGCTGGCAAATCACTTAGCCATGCTTTGAGCTTAAGTTTTCTTCAGAAAAGTGAGGCTTGTGCTACTTTTGTAGTGTTCTGCAAAGGGAACGTACTGCTGAATGTTATGGTGTTGCTGTCGCACAGATCAGGTCTTACTTATGCAAAGATATGTGCCATGCTAGGGCTTTGCAGAAAGAAAATACCAAGGCTTAGTGGGTCAGCTGGGATTTACTGTCTCATGCATACCAGCAGAAATCTTGGTACATTCAGAACCATCTATTTTTATCCTGATTATGAGAGTCCAAGGATGAGGCCTACTCTGTAGAGCATATATTGGTTGAGAGTACGATTATGATTAATTTGAAAGTGATACATTTATACAGGTGCAAATCTCGCTATGAGCAAAGCAATCTCTTTGCAAATGTGCTGTGAATGTATATTAATCTATTTCTTTCTTTCCCCATAGTGTGCAAGCCTGGCTGCACCTCCTCTAGGGAATTCTGTGATAGTAGCTATATTCCATTACAGTTCAAATAATGTAGCCCATGGTGGTAGGCAAAGCTTGTACGGGATATTTAAGTGCTTCTCTGTGCTATCCAGGACTGGTAGAATTGAGCAGGAGTAAATGCAATGCACAGTTTCTGAACATGAAAATGCTGATTTGACTTTGTTCAAAATTGAGCTGGAGGAAGGCTCCTCCTTTCTCAGGACCTGACCCTCAGTATAGTCACTTTACACCTTTCTCTGGGAATTCAACTTAGCTTTCAGAGGCAGGTTAACTCTTGAGAATAAATAAGCAATATTTATTTAGTTATTTATTGCTTTCAAAGACTGAGTCCTGGTTGATTGATTGCTCATCCTGGCTGAGACCTATAAATCAGCATTCGAGAAAGTAGCACATCCTAGCCGTACTCTAAGTGACGATGAAATCATTCTGAAAGAAAGGCCGAGTATTGCCTCAGACATGCTTAACTTCCTTTCATCTTATCTAACACCCCCCCTTTATGTCCTCCCTCTGGCTTATTCAGATGGTAGCTCTTTGCAGGACGGTCACATATTTTTTTACATCTGTGTTGTCTTGCACACAAAGGTGCCATGTCTTCATGACAATTTTGAAATGCAGGGATGGCAGGAATGTCAAGAGACCATCTGTTCCCTTCTTCCATCCCATGGCACAGTCTACTTTACCTAACCAAGATTACCAAGGCTTTTCATTGCAGCCATAGTTCAGATAAGACACGGTAGAATCATGAGGCAAGATGACCCAATCTGTCCCTTCCTTAGCAAGGAGATTCTTTCCTTTCCTGTTGCAGTTTATTTGGGTAGACTTCAGGTCTTTCTGTACCCTGCTGTTCACAGCCAGAATAAGTTGTGCCCTTCTGTGTGGTTAATGTTGTTCTGGAGCCTCTTTCTCGCTCTTTCTTTTTTTTTTTTCTTTTTAAATAGAACAAGATGTTGATGAAAACACCTGCTCAGTTTTGCTTTTCCTAATGAATACTCTGTTTAACATTAAATGGCACCGCAGACCAGTTGCAGCAGGGGAGATAGTGGCCATGTGCTAAGAGAGCTATCATAGATCACTTCTGTTCCTGAACATGTCAGGAATCTTCTAACGAGGTGCCAAGATGTGGGAATCACCTGGGAAATAAAGATAAGCAGCATCTGTATGTTTCAGGGAAATCCACTAACCATATTTCTTTCTCTCTCTCTCTCTCTCTCCCCCTCTTTCCCTCTCTCCCTCTCTCTTTTTGTCTTCTAGGTAAGTGAAGCTTTGGTTTTCCTATGCAAAAAGTACCAGTTGACTGGGCTGTGATGAACTGAGACGGTGATGTGTGCCTTGGCTCAAAGGCCACAGAGAGGAGTGTCCACCCTCAGGTGTTCCTGGCTCTCGTGTTTGTTTGTAAGCCTTTGCTAGAAAAACTTGTTGGAAAAACAGATGACTTGTGACTGCGTGATCCAGTGATCGGGATGATTAACCGGCATTGCTTTATACCCTGTCAGTAAGTCATTACCTGTGTCAGCGCTTATAACATACATATGCGTATCATTGTCCTGGGCTAATGGAATGTCATTTGTGGCACCTCTCTCCTCCCCCAGTCTGGTTTACAACGAGATTATTGAGCACTACCACTGCATCCTCTCTTTAGCTTGGGTGCCAAGAAGGCCATGCCACTGTTGGAACAGGCATTGGTGCTATTTCTGTCATGTGGTGACTGTAGTGCCCCCCTGTACAGCCACCACACAAGGTGCATGGGAGGAGCAGGTTCAAGCAAGCATGTTTGTATCTGCCAAGCTGATTCCCCTTTCAGACACCACGTTCTTGTGGTGCATGAACTGAGTCTGACAAGGATGTTTGAAAGTATTTTTTATTGCTTTTTTTTTCAACTTAGCACTGAAGTCCTGATGGCCACATTTGAAATCGAGATTTATGACTGTATGGAGTTAGCATACAGCAGGCTGTAGTTTATCCTTCCACTTTCAAGCACCTTATGGTTGCATCTATACCATATAGCTTGTTATGTACTGAGCCAATACAGCTGTCCAGGGAATAGCTTTGGGTTTGTGCATTTGGCTTCCAGGATCATACAAATACTGTATAATCCAGAGTTGCTCCTTCTCTTTTTAAATCCACAGACATTATGTGGTAGACCACATAATGCTGGTCTGGGAGACCAGCAAACAACACACTTGGAAATCCAAGTATGAGTGAATAAGAGACTTTCGTGTGCAGGTGTAAGTTCTAGTCATACAGAAACAACAAATAGATTTCATGTATTAGTTTAATTCTCTTCTCTCAACTTTTCACAGCAGGAGACAGTATTGAACAACTAATACTAATATACACCATTTGTAGGGGATGTGTGTATGTGCTTCTGCTTACAATTGCAGTGTTGTCGTCCTGGTTATTTGGGAAAGTTCTCCAGATTATCTGTACTATCTTAATGGGTTTAGCTGGGGAAAGAAGATCCGCTAATGGTTCTGGCTATGTCCAAAACAGGAAGTTTATGATAATGTGGCGTTTCTCAAGCATAGTCATCATTGCTTAGCATGCCTGCTGGGATATTCCTGCTATCTCTGCAGAGAAATTCTGTTGGATACCTGTGATTCTGTTCCAAAACAAGAAAATAAATGAGAAAATATTTCTCTGTGCAGACCAGCTGGAATATTAAGGGTTTGAGAAGCTCTGTGGGGACTGAGTGAGTTTGAGACACAGACTTGAACTACTCAGCTAACTCAAAGACAGTAATGAACAGAAGAGGAGAACACATAGGTTTCATATTTTTGTACTACCATGATGTTTTCTATCTTGACTCTACCATTTCTGCAGCTTTAGTATGACCGCTTTGTACTGCAAATACGGTTCTTTTTGTTGTTGTATTATCTGAGGCAGATATTACCTGGGAAACAGATTGTGAGGTTTGTGCTTGTTACCTATGTCCTACAGGCTATGTGGGTGGAGGAAGCTGTCTTTCTATAACACCTGTGTTACTGGACTGTGCATGCCAAGTCTTTGAACATGTCTCTGTATCAAGAAGTTTCACCTGGCCACCTTATCTGAAACAGTCACCTGTGTGGCTCTTTGTGGTCTTGGTTAGTCCCTTTGGATTGACTTTACCACAAAGAACATTATTGCCGATATAAAGCTTAAATTTCCCTCTGATGTGCTTTGGGGTGTATATCACAAGAACAAATGTGAAAATTGAAAAGCAGATAATGTAGTATTTTAGCTGAGCTCAATACGATTTTCAACCCAGAAACTGACAGACCAAAACCTAGCATCCCCACCTTCCTGACACTTTAATGTATTCAGATCCCTGTTGCACATTGTAGCCATGACAGACCATTCCAGGCCAGAGATACCCTGTGCAGTGACATCGCTGAAAAGCTGTGTAATTAGTTCAGCAGCCACAGAGCCAGAAAGAATCATCTTCCACCTGTGTCCAAGTACAGAGTTCAGTGAAGAAATTCCTTTGCATTTGTTGCAGACAAGTCCTGTTGCATAACCAAGACTTCAACATCCAAGTGGGGATAAAGATTTCTGCTTCACTTCTGGCCTAAAATTAAAAAAAAAAAAAAAAGAAAAGAAACTCCTGTTTGTTCCACAGCTGGAAGAGCCAAAACAGGGCTTGACAGACTCTTGACACATGGGCCCTGGGAACGCAGATCTTTCCTCTGCATTTCTTCCTCCAGTCCGCCATGCGTTTTCTCAGTAACAGAAGCAGCGCCAACCACCCTCTTCCTGCCCTCCCAGCTGTATCAGCACACCGGTCTGCTGAGCACACCCAAAACCTTTCTGTAGCAAATACCCCTCTTTGCTCGCTTTTGCTTGGTGACTTTTTAGCCACATCAGTTCTCTCATCTGATTCACGTCATAGATTTGCTGTCACACCCTAGAGGTAGCACGAATGTGATGAGGGAAAAGGGCTGTCATAGAACTGGGAACATCTTACATCAGAGACAATTTTAATTACTGGGTTTTTTTTCATTTCCATTTTCCTTTTCCATCATAGCTCCTGCTGTCCTTGGATATAATCATACCATTAGTCCAAAGTGACTCAAACATCACAAGGTTTTAAAAACATAAATAGATGTGGGATTCTTTTTATTTAATATCCTGTTCTCCAGAATCTAGGTAGTTAGGAATTTATCTGAAAGGCTTAACTGAGTTTCTATCTTAGTCACATGACTCAAAGAGATGGCACTTTTAAGAAAACCATAAAGCTGTGGTGAAATTAAATAAATCAGTCAAGCTGCCATTTGTTCAAACAGCATCCTTTTATGGACACTGGGGAGTAAGGAAGAAGTCTTTGCCCGAACAGGATTACAAAAGAAATTGTCATATCGTTTATGGCAGCCTCCTTATCATTATCATTAGAGCTAATGCCATCATCATTTTCCCCAGTGAAAGCAGGGCCTCTGGGGCCTCTCTGCTTCCTGACAGTGGAGACACCCGTGTGCATATTAATATGCAGCTCTGCTTATGCTAATGGCAGCTATTTGTAACATTAATATTTTCTTCCACCATAAAAAAAATAACAACAATAATAATAATGCTTTGTCTTGAGGATTTGAGCTCTAATGTGCTTTGCAGGAATGGAAGGAGAAGAGAAAAGCCTCTGACCTAATTTTTGTATCCTTGAGGGGAGACCAAATCTGCAGATGGCATAGGTGCTGAAATGCTTGCCCTCTGCACAAGCAGTGTGAAGGTCAGCAGGGAGACTGGTCTAACTCATGGGCAAAGCAAGTGGCAACATCATTAATGGTGATTGCTCCAAATTCTTGCTGGAAGTCCCTCTTTGGACTGAATCAGCAGCAGGGCTGTGCTCCTTGCGGTCAGCCCTCTCACCTGCTCTGGAACTGCTGAGCAATACACAGGTGCTTGCCCTGGGAAATGGAAAGCCAGGGGGAGCAACCACTTGTGTTTGAGTGCTCCCTGGATGGCTTCAAGACCAGCCTTCTTGACCTTGCAGTTAGCACGCCTAAAAGTATGCCCCTGGGCATGCTCTCTGTGCCTGGATGTCCTGGTGTGGTGTGGCATTAGGTATGGATCTAAGGACTTCCCTTTGTTCTGAAGAGCAGATCCATGGAGAACAGCATAGAGGTTTTTTTACTACCCATCCTCGCAATAAACCATCATCACTATTTGTGTTCTTCTGACACCATCCCATGCAAAAGAAAAAAATTCAGCTCTAAGCCCTTTTCAGTATTATTTACTGTAGTGACTGCAGCTGACAGTTACTGTAGCCGCCCAACGTGATCCTGCTGTGCGAGGTGCTGTGCAGGTACTGATCAGGAAGACTGGGCTTTTTTCAAAGGGCTTGCAGTTTTATAAGCTTCTAAAGCTTTTGGATTTAGATTGCTGAGAGAACCTCTTTTATTTTCAAGCTGCAGTGTTTCCTGTGGCCTTTGCCCAAACGTTCAAGTAATGTAAATAGGGAACATAAAGTGCAGAAGGAAAACAAAATACAGAATTTAAAACTTGTCAGGTTTGCTACCTGGCTCCAAGTCACCAGCGATCTGTTCGGTGCCATCAGGGAAGTGTGGCAATGCCTGCCTGTTCCGCAGGAATGGTATTGAATAGCACGTTGATAACGTTTGGTTATTTGATGCAAGTAAATAAAGAAATTTAAAAAGTTAAAGATTTTTGTAGGATGGCAGAGTCAGAACCTTTAAAAATGTCTGTAATTAGTTACTCTGGGAGCATATGATGATATTTAATAAGCCCCTCAGTGATCATTTTAGTAGCCTTTCCTGATGCCTGACAAATACTGAACATGGCGTACTTAATGTTATTTTAATTATCAACTTTTTAAAGAAAATGTCAGTGTTGTTCCAGTAGCCTGAGGTCTGTTTGGGAGTAGTGGGGGAAACTACATTTCTTGTTGTCAGAAGAAAGAGAAGGAGATGCTATTTTTCCGTGTGAAACTGTATGACTTGGATGAGAACCTGTCTTTTCTTACATCTTGTGTATTTTGTAGTGTCTGAAGCTCCTCTTTCTTGTACTGAAATGGTTTATTTCTGTATTAAGTGCTTAGAGTGGTATTTACTATTTTACTTTTTGACTTGAGGGAAAAGAGAAAGAGATCACAGCATTTGTTGAGTCCATATATTACAAGATTTGCTGAGAGGAGAAGAAAACTACAAGAAAAAAGCAAATAAACAAACAAAAAAACAGCCCAAAGACTACTTTCCTTTTGAAGCCAGTGTTCAGAGATGTCCCTTCTTGGTACCACGTGTCCGGCTGCCCCAAAACATGAGACTGACTTCCAACTTGCCACGTACCTCAGAATTGGCCAACGTTGTCCTCCCCAACATACACCCCACATTTCTCAACTACCTGCACTTTTTATTACTTGCTTCTAGGTTCAAGATATTTGGGTCAAGCTAAAGGTTACAATTTCATGCTTTTCAATAAAACCCACCTAGGGGTTAATAACATTCTTATTTTTAAAAAGAAAGCTGAAATTCTCTTGAGGCTTCATGAGAGCTGAATCTTTCAGCAAGTAACACAAACTGAATGACTTGTGTCCAAATCATGCAATTTAGGAGTGCTTTCTTAAAGCTCAACATAAACTGAAAATTACACCTTTTTTAAAATACTCTGATGCAAATAATGCTAAATCTAAAAATGCCTGTAACTATTCTACTCTGAAGTTTCCAGTCTTCTCGTATCACCACCTCTAGTGCATGAAAGCCTATGAGTGAACCTGACAGGAGGTGGAACATGGATTTGACTTTTTTTGTTGCTAGCACATTAATCTGGGAACTATAACGCTGAGCCCATTGAAGCTTTGTTCTTCTTAAGAAGGAAACAAGTTGACCTCCATAGTGGATTCAAATCCCAAAAGTAAACTAAGACTGTATCTAGAGAAGAATAACTGAAGTGTTCTATGGCCTTTCACAAGCATTAGTTGAAGGTGCTGTTGGCAACATAGGAAGCAAGTGTTTCAAAGGACACTTTTGCAAAAGAAGGTGGTTTCAGCTTTCCTTTAAAAAGATGGTTCTGCACTAAATTCTACTGTTTAGCATCCTTTTGTTGATTTACTATTGCTGCATTGACTCTAGCGCAATTGCTCCAGTTTTAAACTGTATGATATGATAAGTAGAGTCATCTCCTAAGGTTCTTAACTGGACAGTTCTCCTCTAGAGAAAGGTCGATTATGGTTGTAGTAGAAACACACCAAGAATGATTCAAGAGTTGTTTAAAGTAGCCTCTGTGGTGTACTGATCTTAATGAAAGAAAAATGTCTCATCTCATGGCAAGGAACAGAGGGCTGAATCTGCTATATGCAGGCAGCTCCATGGGCAGATTTGGTTAGCAAACTCTCTTGTTTTTGCTGCACAGCTCTGTCTTGAATAGATGGAGATATAAGGTCCATTTCTGTGTTCTCTAAGCCTGCATTGGCAGGATTTCCTAAATACCTGTGGAGAGGTACAAGGTATTTGTCAAGTGCAGTGGCATAAAAGAGATGTAATGGAAAATTGTAGCACTGGTGTTACCTGTGAGTAACACTCATTGGATTTCTTCTATAGGCTACTGGGTGCCTTTAGGGTGCAAAGAAAAATGGTACTAAAGGGAATATCTGAGTTCACTGTGAAAAAACTGCCACTACCTGTCTAGAACTTACTCAAAACTTACTGGCAATAGACCAGTGTCGTGACTCATGCCAGAAGATGGTGTGGGGAGAAGTTGGTTCAGAATGTATGTGGGAAGGGGCAGCACACTTGTAGTGGCAAAGAAAAAGTGCAAGCTTAGTGAGGAGGTTAATCCTCTGTCTATTTGTCCTTGTGATTGCCTCTCCAGTTTGTTAGCCGGCAGGGGATGATAGCCTTGTCCTGTTTATTTGGTCCCTACATTTTGCAGGGTCTGAGCTGGGTGAAGCACTTGCCCTTATTTACAGCCTAGGCTCTTGCATAATAATGAAGTAATCAACCAAGTCATAATGTCAAAGTCATTCATAGGAACCGATATGGTTATCACACGTGATACATTTGTAGGTGTATATGAGCTTAAGTAGTGTCCTTTCTCAATAAGCCCAGAAGTTGTTTCCATCCTCTGTTGATTTCTCCTTGGCTTGGCACAGCAAACACAGGGTGCAAACCTCATGAGAGACTGTTTGCTTCTGTTTGTGCATCAGAGGCAGCTAGGATAGGTAAGATCCCTAGTTTAGATCTCTTGGTTCAAACAAATGCAAGGTTTAGCTCTCCGTCCCTCCACCATACATATCAGCTGTGCAAGCATCTGTTGCCCCCTCATGACATGAACTCCCAGACTGGAGCTCATTTGACTCTAAGGTTAATTTTCTTTAGCCACTGGCAGGCTGATTTAAGTATCAGCTCATTATGATGGCATTCTAATTAAAGCCCCACGATAGCCTTTGACCCGGCAAAATGACTTGGGAGAGGCGAAGCAAATAGGGTGATAAGCTTAGATACTGGCACACAGGAAGAAATATATCCTGCCTGACGTTTGTGGGCGTCAACTTCAGCATTATCAGATTGTCCTCTGGGAAGGACTGGTTATTCGTATTTATCTTCCTAAGACAAATTCAGCAGCACTGATTCCTTTTGCTTCAAAGGGAGTTGCACCTTCTTCTTGCCAGGAATGGATTTAGTCCTCTGCCTTCATTTTCAAGGTGTATTTTGTGTAGTTTCTCTTTCAGAAGAGTTAATCACTTCCCCTTCTGTGTGGAAGATCAAGTCTTTAGTGGGATGCAGAAATTTCTTCAGGCCTGTCTAGGCACAACAGCTGATAAAATAGGTATTACTATAGTACATGCAAGTCTGCATCCACATCCTAGAATATTTTTTTCTTTTGTGTCCCATGTGACACAGCCTTTGAAAAAAAGTGGAGCAGCCGTCCTGGTTCTAAATATGTTAGACTCTCACACAGCACTAGCATTATCCAAAGCAGATAGTCTCAAAAAAGGCTATTAGGAAGATGCATGAACACAACAAATCCTAGCTAGGAGTACTGTCTGCCAAATCACTTTTGCCAGTTCTTCTTGTTCACCTTGAACTGTGCCATTCCCTTTGCTAATTATCAGGGTTTCCTAGCTTTCTATCTCCCCACTTCTTTCCCTCTCCTGTCCTTTAAGAACTTTTATTTGCATTTTTCCCATATCCCTCTAGGATGGAGAAATATTAGGCTTGCAATAACAGAGTAAAGGAATCCTAGTATTTTATTATTGACAGTAAAGATGCCTGGAGGACACAATCCTCATGAATTGAAAGCAGTGGCAATCCAATGGTATCCCTTTCCTATACTGACCATACCTGATACATCTTGAGGATGTCCCTGGGTACACTCAGTCTACGGCTGGAACTCTGGGAGATAGATCATGATATTTTGTTGAGTGGGGAGGTAAGTTAGTCCTCTATGGAAAAGATGGGGAAACAAAACAGGGGGCAAAGGTTTATGCAAGGCATAATAGCAAGTCAATGGCAGAGTGTACTAGAACTTCAGTATCTGCGGTTATACTTCAGACTTGACCCAAGATTCACTGAAATCATTTAACCTTTGCTAAGAGTCAGATCTGGTTAATATTTTTGTCTGCAGGCAAAGTTGTTATCTTCAGAAAATACTACTTAATTGAAACAGAAACCTTAGGTGGAGTTGTCCTCACTTGAACAAGATTTTGCCAGGAAGAGTTTCACATTTCCAGGTTTAAGTGCCTAGCCAAGCTAGAGAGGTCACACAGAAGTAGCCAGGAACCCGAGAGCCAAGTTATTCAGCTGGGACTGGGGACAGGGGGAAGGAGCCCTGTGGGGAAGTCATCCTTCTGAATCAAATAGAGCAGAAGCTGGAAAACAAAAGGCTGATGTTCCAGAGGAGTGACTCTAATGAGGGTGATGTTTTCCTTTTGCATTTGGAGAAGAATGGGGAGCAGGGAAGATCATTCTCATTGTGGTCTTGGTTCAGTCTGGATGTGGAATGGGAGTGATTTCTTAATAAGTGATGCAGGGTGGAAGAGTAGTTTTCTGCCTACCCCTTCTGAGGACAAGCATTCAGGCTGTCCAGATCTGGTCTGCAAGAAGCTATATAGGGCAGGACCTATTTTCAGAGGGAAGAGAGGAGAAGTTAACTTCTCATAATAATGAGATACTTAAGTACTGTTCCTAGCTAGCATGTAATCTTATAATTATTGGTTTTGTGTGTGTGTAGTATCCTGTCTTTCTTCCTCTCCTCTATATGCATGCAGGCATGCGCTCTTTCCTATCTCCATCATCTTTAACTAAATTAGAGTAAAATACTTCATTACAGAGACTTTCAGCCAGGAGTGTGGGCCCCAGGGAGTTTATTTTCATACAAATGTATTATGCACAAGGTTGATCTGATCACAGACAATTTGAACTATCTTTGCACCCCCAGGAAAATTCCTTTCATAAATGTAAATGATGTGACACTCCAAAGAACAGAAAACAAGACAGAAAGGGAGAAGAGAAGAACAACAGACTCTCTGAGCTGATTGAAAGGAGATTATGGGCAGCTGTGGAGATGCTGGGTCTGGAGCGCAGGAAATGAGCTATCAGGGCTTTTTTGCTTGCCCTCTTCCTCCTCTTGCAGTGTAGCCTTCCCATTGAACAGCAAGCTGTTGCAAGGTGCTGGAGGGGGAAGAGTGATGCATTAAGTACAGTTTGAGATTATAATAACTGTTTCTATGGCAACAAGAAAATGCCCTCCATGGCTTCTGTTTGTATTTTGAGCAAGGAGGCATGAATTGAAGGTTTGTAAACACAAGGAAGTGGGAAGAGATGCAAGCAGGAGGCTTTGTGGTACCCTGCCCTTGATGTCGGCCCACCTGGGACACACATCTTCTGATGTGCTGGGCTTTCTTCAGCCTTGTTTCAGCAGTCAGTCACAAATTTGCTTTTGGACTTTTCCTGGGGCATGTGAGAAAGAAAGAGAGCAAAAGAGTTTGCTTTTCCAGGTTCTTCATTACTGACCTGCTCAAAAGTTGATACCTGTAGGACTGAGTAATGTGTCCTTTCATGAGGGGGTATGGGACTGAGCTCAGCTTGCTTCTTCACGGACTTCCCCATCCTGCACCACCAGAGGAAGCCCCATCCTGACCCTGCAGGGATCTCCCTGGTAGAAGTAGTAAGTGTGGAGGGTGAGTTAATCCCCACTTTGATAGAATATAAATCTTCCACTCACAGATATTCACTGGGCAGAAAGATGCACTGTAAATGAAACCACTTCAGCTTCCCCTCTCCAACACTGCACAGAGAGACCCATCTATTATTAAAAACCCTATTAGTTGTGGTAAGATTGTACCACTCCCTCTCACTGTAACTGCTGAACGTTGTCTAATTGGCTTTTATTACTATACCATCCCTGGGAACATGTGGAGCTCAAATGCACATTTGCTAAGACATCTGTGTTCCCTCATCCTTGTTGGGGATGCTTTTAGACTATTTAAGATTTTGTCAGGAGGATTAAAAAAAAGAGAGCAAGAGAGGTGAGGAGAGGAGACGGTTCCTAGGCTGGGGACAATGTGGAGGATAAAGATAACATAAGGGAGGACTAAGTGGAACAGCTTGGCTGGTCTCTCCAGCAGTTTTTCTGCTGGACAACATGCTTCTCTGATCCCTCCAGCAGACAGCTCCTCCAGCTGTCCCATTCCTGAAGAGAAACATGCTCACTGGGCTCGTAAGCCACTTCGGGTACTCACTAGCTAGTCCAGCTTCATATTCCCTAGCAATTGCACGCTGACATGCACACCCTCACCTGTTGCTGTTCTGGCACCACCAACCCATTGGCCTTTGCCCTGTGGTCCCACTTACCCTCTGTACACACCCTTGAACACAGAGCAGAGTCCTCTCACCCAGGAAAATAGTGAGAAGTGGAATTTAGTGAGAGGACAGGACAGAATGTGTCCATCAGGTCTAGTGCGTGACTAGATGAGTATACTGCCCAGCAACCTATTGATGTGCAACTGGTCACTTCTGTCCCCTTACCCCCCTATTTTAACATGCCTTTTCATCCACAAATCATCTTGGTCTCTCCTTTTCCCTGCCTTTGGTCTTTCCCTGAAATATCCCATAAATCCTGGACAATCCCCAAATGCTCTTCCTCTGCATCCCATAACATGTCCCATATTCCCTAGGCAGTAACCTATGGATTAATGGCCCTGTCTCCTGCCATGCACATCCCCAGCAGAAGTGGTTTCTCTTGCTGCCCCATTGCCCTCTGCTCTGCTGCTGTTAGTGTTTGCTCAGCTCTGTCTGGATGTGTGAGGCTTGCACGGAGAGATGCACCAGTTCTGTGACTGGTGATATTTGGGTAATGGGTTGTCACACAGATTCAAAGGAGTTTCAGTGCTGGTGAGATCTGCAAGTCCTCCCAAGCAGCGTAGGCGTGTCTCTTTTCGAAAGGAGTGGATGTTAGAGAACTGAGCCTGGTGAGGCATTTCTGGTAAAAAAAAAAAAAAAAAATCTTTCTGCTCCTTTAATCTCTTAACTACTTTTACACATTTTAGACTCAGAGTCCCTAGGAACTGGTAAAGATAAGACTTCTTTGTGAAGTGTGATGTGACTGCCTTTTGCATGTGAACTGCCTAACCAGGAAAGTGTAGCAGTCAGATACATTATACTCTGCGTGGGCATTAAACAAGCTGTAAAGCAGCATCACCGCCTGCTCGATTCCGGCCAAGGTATCCTAGTTTTTGTGGTCACTGATCAAGTGAAATTGTTTGTAATGGACGGGTTGGTATGTGTTCTCAGTTTCATTCATTTCACAGGCATTGCCACAAAGCAGAGAGTGGTTTAGCTAGTGCTTCCAGTTGTTCAAGCAGGGCAGCTTAACCCTGTGTTTTGGTCGTTTTACAGTGTCCGGGAACAGCCATTCACATGTTAGCGAGAGCAAAAGCCTGTTTTTCAGGCATTAACACCCAGCAAGGCATTCAGGGTCTCCCCACACGCGCAGTGAAAAGGCTCTGTCCTGCCTTTGTGCGGGCTGGCCGGGCACACTCACACCAGGAACTCTGGCAGGTTTCCTCTGTCGCTTTTTTTGCCCCTCTCGCTTTATGGAGTCTCCTACTGAGTGTACTGGGTAAACAGGTTTCTCCCTTTCCTGTCTGGAAGGGACTGTTCCAGCCTGCTCCTCTCCGCCTGTCAGCATTTCAGTTCAGCGAACAGAGGATGTTATTCTTCCCGTGGTGCCAGTGGTGCTAATGGGATCCGTTTAAAGCGAACTCCACTGTAATTTCATTTTCCTTAGGGAGCAGGGGGGAAAGTGCTTTCTCCTCAGAGCTACATCCCTGCTACTCACTTTACATCTCTCTTGCAGAGTCTGCAGCATGCTAATTTCTCTCCTAGATCACTGGAAAACGCTGGGAGCTGAGGGGCCCTGAAGGAGCCCTTGCGGATGCAGTGCTGCTGTGCAGCACCCAACACAGGCTAAACCCCATCTCTTCTCCATGGGGTGGCCTCAGACAAAGCCCTTCCTGGTGTTCAGCCTGTGACAGCTGAACCATGCAGCCTACAGCGGGCTGCACCTTGCCTTCAGCTGGAAACCACGCAGTACGAAAGCTTGTGGTCCATTTGTTTAATGAGAGCATGTTGCCTAGCACTTCACACAAAAGCACTGCCGTTTGGGTTGGGTTTTGTAGTTTCTTGCTCCAGTGCTGACATTTACTGTCTCAATTCACTTCGGAGCCTCCCACACCAGTGAGCATCCCCTTCCCCACATAATGTTGCTGCAGTTGCAGTGGCTGAGATGCACATCAGCTCTCAGGGCAGAAAAGCAAGGGAATTGCTGGCAGGACTTTTTCCCAAGGGCCCCATAGCCCTGTAATTCAGTTCCCCCTCAGTATAAGAGTCCTCCATGTGTCGACCTTCAGGGTATGCAGAGAAACTTGTCTGCTTGCTGGGGCATCCAGGGCTGTCTGGGATGGGTGGGCGGCCAGGGGAGGGAGTTGGTTTTCTGTCGAAACAGTTGATGTCTTTCTGTTGTGTGGGTTGGGATATGTTGCTGGATTTGCTTTTAGTTTGCTATATTGTTGTTTGTTGAATGGCTTGGGGGTTTCTATATAACATTGAAATGGCTGGGGCCTGCAAGGGGTGCTTTTATTCTCGGCATTAAAAAAGAAATCAGAATAGATGAGGTATTTTTCTCGTAATTAAATATCACACCTAAACCAAATGCTTTAGACCTCAGTCTCCTCCTATTCCCCCACTTCCCACCCCTCTCCCCCTCCTACACACATACAAAGTTCAACTGTTTGGGAATGCAGCTGAGAATTTGCTACTGTCTAGTAAGTGTAAACTAAATACCTCTCCCTCCCTCTTAAAAAAAAAAAAGAAAAAACAACCCACATTGTGAATCATGTTGATGGTACTTGGCGTCTGTTCTGTAGCTGGCACTCCTCTCTAGCTATGGTGTAGGTTATTCCTGCATTACCCCAAACAGACAGTTCCCCTTCTCAGAGGTCAAGGTCGGTGCAATGATTGCCAAGTCCTTTTTGTTGGCAGTTCCCCGTGGGGAGTGATATTAGCCTGCACGCCTCTCCTGCTCCTACTCCCTACAGCCTGTTATTAAACAAGGACAAGTGGGTAGCTTGTCTGTGTCTGTGTGTGAGAGCGCGACTCTGTCACCTGATGCATACAGATGGCTTATTAACCAATTAATTCATAGGACTAAATTGGTTAAATCAAACTAAATGACACCCAATTGCTGTACAAGGGTAGAAATGGATTGGAATAAGTGTTTCTTAAATGCCAGCCTCGTTGAGCAAAGGAATGAGTAGTGGAGGGAGGAGGGGGGCTCATGGAGAACTGGGGAAGACAGCAGACACTGGCAGCAAGAGCAGAGCTGTCCAGGGCATCGTGTTCTGGGGAAGGAAGTGGCTCAGTTTGTGCTGCCAAGAAATCGGATCGCTCTTTCCGCTGATGACACTTTAGGGCTGGGAATGCCTCTGGAGAGAGAGTCCCAGCCACTGCCTTTGCTCTGTGGCCCACAGAAGAGGAGGTGGCTTCTCGGGTCCCAGGCTTTGGTTGGAACCTGAACCTCCACTATTGTTCATTCATCTCAGGAGGGAGGGTTTCAGTTTTCAGAAGGGCAGTCTACCTCCTCGTTTTGTCTGAAGCCCCTGGGGATGTTCATCATCCTGAAAACTGTGGTTCTTGGTCCTTTCTCTAACCAGGCCCCAAGGTCTGGGCAGAAAAACTACATGCAGCTGTAATGTCACTGTCTCCCTCACCTGCAACAATATCACCAGTTGCTTAGGAATGCTGCTCTGTAAGATTTCGCTTGACGGCATTATCTGTTGGGGGTGATAGGGGGATGGGTTGACCTTGACTGGCTGTGAAGTGCCCATCAAGCTGCTCTATCACTGCTTCTCCTCAACAGGACAGGGGAAGACCACTTACCAATTCCTTTGATGGGCAACACAGACTAGACTTGGGGAAATTCGATTAATTTATTGCCAATTAATATCAGTATAAGAAATAAGAAGAAAACCATAACCACCTTCCCCCACTCCTCCCTTCTTTCCAGGCACAATTTCACTCCCAACTTTTCCACCTCCCCTGCCAAGCAGTGCAGGAGCATGGGGAATGGGGGTTGTGGTCCGTCCATAGTGCGTAGTCTGTGCTACTTCTTCCTCCTCATGCTCTTCCCCTGTGCCAGCATGGGGAAGACAGTTCTCCACAAACTGCTCCAATGTGAGCCCATTCCACAGGCCGCAGTTCTTCAAGAACTGGTCCAGTGTGAGTCTCCCACGGGCTGCAGCTCCTGTCAGAAAACTTGCTTCTGTGTGGGCTTTTCTCCACAGCCAGGAGACTGTTCCAGCATGGGCTGTCCATGGGCTGCATCTTCCTTCAGGTCATGTGTGGATATTTGGTTCACCATGGTCCTCCATGGGCTGCAGGGGGACAACCTGCAGCACCATGGTCTTCATCACAGGCTGCAGGAGAATCTCTGCTCCAGCACCTGAAGCATCTCCTTGCTCTTCTTTCTTCACTGACTTTGGGGTCTGCAAGGCTGTTTCACATTTTCTCATTCCTCTCTCACAGCTGCTGCACAGCATTTTTGCCTGTTCTTAAATATGTTACCGCAGAGGCACTTCCAGCATCACTGATGGGCTCAGCTTTGGCCAGTGGCAGGTCTGTCTTGAAATGGCTTGACCTGGCTCTGTCTAACATGGAGACAGCTTATGGTGTCATCTCACAGAAGCCACCTCTACAGCCCCCTTTCCTCCCCAACGTTGCTACAAAAACCCAATAGAGTGTGTTACGGGAGGCTTTGTTCTTCTCTGTAGGAGAGCATGCTGTTTCCTTTTTCCAAAACATATGCCAACCTTTTGCTCTGCATTTTGATGTAGATGATGGACTTTATAGGATTGACTGGATGACTGGGAGTGGGATATGTAAGAGCCATAACCTGATTTAGAGTAGTGGAGGGAATACACAAGAAAGAATATGAAAGACAGAGTTGTGCATCAGAAACTACTCTGATGGCGTTTTATGTTTGAATGCTTTCCCTACGTCAAGGTTAGACCTCATATCACCATATAAAAGCTTAGGTTGCCTGCACCACTGTTTTGCTGGAGTTGATAATCTGAGTGAGGTCTCCTAGCTGCTTCCCTTGGCAGGAGCTTCATCTGGCTAGTCATGACCACAGGGAAAGGTTTGTGGCTCCCCTTAAGGTGCAGAGAGCTGGTCCATGTGGGAATACGGAAGACACCGAGGTACAAGTCTTTCCATGAGGCAGAGGCATCTACCATAGCTTGTGAACAGCTTATGGCAGTTTCCTGCTAACAGCACCCTTGTTCAGCATGGCCCAGGGAAGACTTTTCTGTTGATTTTCCACCTTTTGGTCCCTTGGTCAATTCTATGTCCCCCAGGCAGCACTGGAAAACTGTACTCATGCACCCGAGGGCACAAAGCACAAGGGCATGGCCCTGGCTCAACCTCAGCAGAAGGGCAAGAGCCGTTGCCCGTGAAGGCGCCAGGAAGCAAGACATGCTTCTGGGACTGGGACACCTGCTTCCTTGTGGTAGGCAGGTGCCTGAGGTTAACTCCGGGTCGGTGCTGTTTGGGGAGCAGCTGGACTTGCTCTGTGTGGAGTAGGAGCGGTCTTCCTACAGTGGAGGATACTCTGCCATGTAAAACAGCAGCACTGACAGTGCTTGCTGCAGAAGAAAGGGATGAACTCTTCAGTGTGGAGCAGGAGTGGATGCTATGTTTTATTGGTTACCACCATGATAAGCTGGAGAAAAGAATGACAGTATGCCTTAGGAAATCCTGCAAAATCACGTGCACTCACAGCACACACCAATCTCCAATACATAGCAAGAATCAAAACATCACAGCCCAGAATGCATGCACATACGTGCATGCACACAGAGCACATGCCAAAAGCATGTGCACAGGTCTGGCACCTCCATGTGTACAGCATTAACAAATTATATGTAGACATAGGCTGAAACATATGTGTACATGGAGTACAGCCCATTCAAAATGAAACCTGTGCATACACACAACTGCCAAGAACATATTCACCAGCACCCTAATACTAGCTGTGGTTAACCACCAAGCAAACACATGCCTGACTATTATGTCAGTGTTAAAATTGCTTTTCTTCAGTTGCTGCAGCAAGATAAAGTCTCCAAAGCCCGTCATGCTGCGGCATCTTTTTCAAGGCTGCAGTATACGGAGTGCGTATAAAATATTGAATCATTTAGGGGATGTTCATCTTTTCTTTCTTTTTATTTTTAGGAAAGAAAAATAGGATTTACACTCTGTCCAGTGGCAGAGTAAATGTTTTATGTGCTGGAGCCATGACCACTGCTCTGGAGTATTTGATGCATATATATTGTGGTCTTTTCCTTTTTTTTTTTTTTTCTTGGCGTTATCGTGCTACTGAAAAGAGTCAAACCAACCATTTGGAAGGGTCATTTTTTTACTCTTAGTGCAAAGTGTACTACAAGAGCTGTAAACCAAGCTTTGCCACCCTCTCATTAGCATTTGTCCTAGAAACATCCCTGGCTTTCTCTTGGCCTTAATAGCCCTTGGTGTCCCTGCAGAAGTAGGATGATGAAGGGATGCTTTCACTAATTCCAGAGATGGAGTAGAAAGATGTATGTAGTTTCTTGCCAATGAGGAATGGACTGAGACCAGATTTAGCAGTGCACCCACCAACAAGTTAGACCCCTGAAGTCTTCTGCATTGGATTGCACTTTTCCTCCCTTCAACCCTTTACCCCATGTACCTGTTTCCTGGAGGCCCTAATCATGCACACCAGTTAATTGGGTAAATATATTGCTTCACAGGCTGTGTGTTGTGCTGGCCTGCTTTAGCTGGTAGCAACTTTATAGAGTTTCATCACGTTCCTTTTAGGGGAGGGGGATGGCCTGTGGCTGAGGGCAGGTTGTCAGTTCAGGTTCGGCACTGTGTTGTGGTCAGGCTGTGCATGGATCACATCCCCTTCCCGTGCCTGGGTTTCTTTATCCCTTCTGAAGCAATAACAGTGCTGATTCATCTCAGAAGGAGCTAGAAAGGCTTGTTCATTAGTATTAGAAGGTGCTTTGAGGACTCCAGTAGACAGATAAGCCACTGCTGTTCTCTGGGCTATTTTCCCCTCTCCATGCCATTTATAATAATCTGGACTGTCTCAAAGTCTGAAGCAGAAGTGGGTTGATCCCAGCTCAGTTTTTGTTTCTACCTCTTATTAGCACAGCTCTGACAGTTCAAAGTCCTTGCATGGACATGGAGAACATATTCTTTTGTTGTTTCCGTTGTCCAGAACAGAGCTGTTCTAGACACAAAGCAGCAGCCCAGGGTAATAAAAGAAGACAAAAATTTAATTAAGAAGAAAGAAAAGAATTCTCTTTTATTGCAAAAGTAGAAGGGCTGAGGACCCTATTGATGTTTGTCAGTGTAGCTAGATAGGTCTGTTATTCCCAGTCTGAGAGAAACCTCAAAAGATTTTTAAGTTCATATAGGCAACCAAAAGTTATTATGATTCTGTGAATCATAAGATCATCCTAGGGTCTTTGGCCCATGGTGCTTCCATCACATTCAGAGATGTAGCTAAGACTCCTGTACAATCACTTTTCCTCAAGCCATTCTTCATTTGCGTCAATGAGCCAAAGTTGGCAGTATTCACATGTGAAGAAATGAGTGTCAGGTTCGGAGGTGCCTTTGCCATTAAGATGTATAGTGTAGATCATCTTAGATCTCCTTGCCTGCAGGTTGAGTGGGATGAGGTGGATTGAGGGGGGTCCAAGCAAGTGTGAGGAAATCTAGTGTGTGAAATTCTGTGAATATCTTGATAATCTCCTTCTTTCCCCTGTCCTAAGGAGGGGAAAATCTTTTGGGGAAGCAGTATCAGATTCAGCTCTAGGGGAAGATGCTGTTCCTCCAGATTCCCTACACCTCCTTGGGAAACTTGAGAAGAAGAAGAAGTTGGAAAACTGGAGTATTGAAACACAGAGGAAGTCAAGGTCCAGTGGGTCCTGAGACCAGTCACCTGCTGTTAATCTCTTCTGAATGCTCAGCACTCTTGCAAGTGAGTTCCCTGAGATGACAAGGAGCATTCAAAGTGCCTCACTGAGATCAGATCTCTCGGGCCAGGAGCATCCTTTAATTCTTGGAGGTTGTCGTGCAAAAAGAAAAAACAAAGTCCCTTTTACTGGCATTTCTGTCATTGTCTTTGAACAATGTAGCAGGACTCTGGTATATAATCATGTCCAGACAATGAGAGGTATGTTCAGAGCAAATATATATGCAAATGTTCATCCCCTTACTTTGAGTATTTATTTAGTTGTTTTTCTTGTCACTTTTCTATGACCTTTAGCAAACTAGGTGTTTTGGCATTAAACACAAAAGTTTGCAGTAAAATGGTGGAGGGAGCCATCTTTTTATGATAACCAACCTATTTTGGTCTGAAAATGTCTTTCAGCAGTATTTCACAGCTGTGAGGAGAGTATTTAAGGGAAAAAAAGATATAAGCATGTATCATTTTTGATCCAGTCAAAGATAAAGAAATTCTGACTTTCCATTTTATTGGGAATTGCTTACTCTAGTGCTGACTCGCTTCGCAATAGCTTTGGAGCACATCGTATTTTCTCAAAGCACTGGATGACTCCAGGGACAGATACAAAATTTCAGTCGCAAAGAAGAGGAGAGAGACTGCTGTGCATCTGAGACGCGGGACGCCCAGATGCTGCTCTCTGCAGTGCCACGTGCTTCTTCTGTAACCTTGGGGAAGGCGCATGGCATTTCTGCAGTTGGGTTCCCCATTTGTGAGCTGGAGGGGGGACAACTAGTGTATTAGTGATTTTGTGAGTGACAGTGAAATGGACATCGGGGTTGTAGGCAGGCCTGAGCTGAGGCTTTGAGAAACTGCTGCGGCAAAGATTCATTCCTGTCTTCTGGAGGCTTGGTGATCTGTATTTACATCATCAGTCTTCTGTTCAGCAAATGAGTGAGTCTCATAATTCATAGCTGAGGCCGGGAACACCATCGTCCTCATTGCACTCCTGGGAAATGGAAGGGCTGCGTGGGGTGGCAAGGTCTTGGAGGAGACACTGGAATGAAACATGAGAAATTAATGGCTCCCACCTTGCTTTCAGATGGCTACAGCATGCTGCTAACAGCCTTTTCTGACCTCCTCTCAGTGGTGTACCTGGGGATGTATATCTGTGTAACAAACCTGGCTGTGCATTGCAGTAGTGGCACTTTTGTCAGGGCTGGGAGCGTGAAGTACCTCTTCCGAAGTAGATGGGGATAACTGCAGTTTTGGGAAGGGGCCCTGGTGTGCTGTCCCCACACAAGTCACTGAGCTTCCCAATGTGGATTTTTAACTTGGGCTCGCTGGCAGCATCATTTCTGCTAGAGAGGTTTTAAACACTGCTTGTCTTGGGGAACGTCAGACAGAGTTTAATGAATAATGAAAGAAGCAGGGTGTTTTGTATTGTGCTTTTGGGGCAACAAAATGTCCCTGTAGGACCTTTGAGTAGCAGCAGCAGAGATGGGTGCCAAGCTATCAGTCCTGGTGCTCAGCTTTTGACTGTGCGGGACGGAGGAGGCTAAGGAACAACATCCCATCCATCGCTGCAGTGCAAAGACTCTGAGGGGAAGGAGAGGGGGTTGCAGTTCCCCATCGCCTGGCTACGACCCGCAGGAGAGACGTAGTAACCAGCCACGCAATGAATACAGAATCAGAAAGTATGCCAGGACTATTTCAAAAACAGTTGAATTTTTTTGCAGTCTGTACTTCTTCCTAAGGCCACAATGCTGCCTCTTCACGATCCTTCATCCCAACCTGCCCCTGTCCCGCTTCCCAGCAAACACTGGAGCAGAGTGAGGCAGCTGGTAGGAGCTCTGCCCTGCTCCCTTCCCTCCTCTTCTCCCTGCGAGTTTTGTCCTTCCTTGCACACTGCTGTTCAGTTCTTTAGCATCTGTCTTTTGCCTTGTCTGCCTACCCAGCACAGCACAGCGAGGGCCTGCCCCCTGTTAAGATCTGAATAGGTCGTGATTGTTTCTGCCTCCATCTCCACCAAGTCTGTGGGCTGTGGTGGCATTTCATCAGCCACATACAGGGGCATTGTTGCCCATCGCTAGTGTTGTCACCTGGAGTCCTCACCTGGAGCTGCTCCTGCTGGGTTGATCTGCCATGGATTTGTTGGTTGGTTTGTTTGTTTGTGCTGATAATGGAAATGTCTTAGTACCTGCCAATTATGAAAAAGAGGCAGCAGTAATCTCCTCTATCTTTCTTTTTTCCTATCTCTCTCAATTTTTTTTCTCCTCTCCACTGGGACAGAAGTAAATAAAATGCTTGATAAAATTTAGGCTTTATGTGTGTGAGAGAGATACTTATTGTGGTGAGCTGGGTTGAAGAAATGAGATTTGCATAGATATGGATGGATCAAAAAAAAGGAAGAGATTGGGAGAAGAATGCTTGAATACTGAATAACTGAAAATGTATGGAGCCAAATCTGCGCCTGCAAAAACTCTCTGGACTTCAGCAGAGCTGTATTCGCTTGCACTAACTCTGTACGTAGCCTTGTGTTTTGCTTTTAAACCGTATTACTCATTTTGTCTGTTAACTCCCCAGGTGTCTCATTTGAGGTTATTCTTTCTCATTAGGGTGTGAGAGGAGAGAATGAGTGTTTGCTGTCCTCTAGGTACTTCCCTACTGCAGAGATCCTGTGGTGCTTAGCAGGGTGATAGTGGGGCAATATTCTCCTAGAGACTTTGGACAAGTAAAACACCCATTGCCTGTGACAACTAGAATTTGAGGAAGCCCTGAGAAGCAGCCATGGCATCATGACACTACCTGGGCTGCAAAAAAATAGCAGGAAATCCCTGGTGTTCTCACTTTCACAGTTGTCCTCATCTCTGGAGAGACTGAGCCACAGACCTGTGTCAAAGATTCAGACTGAACCCAGGTAGTTTGCTCTTTCTGCCAGTACCTGAATTTTTTATTTTGCCTAGGAGCATCATGACAGACTTTGCTAGAAGCTGAAAAGATCTTGAGAAAAGTTTTTCTGCAGGGCATTTCACTTCTTCTGTGTTGCAGACAGTACTGCATTGACTGGGAGGTCTGGGCGTGGAGGTTTGAGTTGGATCTGATCCTCATTTGATTCAGAAGCCCAGCTCTCATGATAGTTGGTAGCAGATACATCAGAGAAAAGGAGCAAGGTGGCATGTTTTGGTGATCGGACCCCATGCTAAAGTGTTATTCCTAGCCATGAGAGTGAGGAGGAGGCTTACTTTCTGAAGATTTAGTGTGTCTTTAAGAATGTTGCTGTCATTAATTGTCATAATTCTGAATGATGCGATGTGTCTTCATCTGCCCCTTCAGAAATACTGTGAGAGCCTTAGTTTCAATTATTTCCTTTAGCTTCCAGTCCCACAGTATAATAATATAACATGTGGAGGGGAAAAAGAAAATGAAGAAAAAAGGTATTCCAGCACCTTTGAATTCAGCTTTTCATTTGGTTTGAATGCCTTCTTAATCCTTGTTTCCTAAGCTTGGACAATACTCTTAGCTGATGAAGAAAGGTAGCTACCTACTTTTCAAGTGCATATGGGCTTTGGACAGTCAGTGGAAAGCAGATGTGTGATCTCTCCAGGACAACCTGAAACCTGAGAATTGCACGCAAGGGGACATTTCTTCCACCTGACTGTCAATGCTTCGTGGCCACACCTTTGGTACTCATACCCAAACAGAAAGCAGGTTTGTTCCAGCTTAACCCATATCTGGGCTGCCCCATTTGCAATCTTTCCACATGATAAATGGGCTAATTAAATTACAGGGCAGAAAGAGAAAAGAAAAAAAAAGAAGGGGGCAAGGGATAAGGAGACTGGATCAATTGACAAATTGAAATGTCATTTCCCAGCCTGTAGCTGGACGCTACAGCTTCTCCTCACTTTCCCTCTCCATCTTTTTTCTTCTTAGACTTTTGGGTTTTTTTGATTTGGTTATAAAAGCCAGGATGTAATTGAAACTGGCATCAGAATCAAACAGCATGACCTTGCCAGGTTTCTTCCAGTCCTGCCACGCCATCCGCGCCGGCTGAGGGAAATAAAAGAGGGGGGGGCGGTGAGGGCACCAGCGCAGGGAGTCCCCTGACAACTCAGCTGCTTGCATGCTTGTATTTGAAGGGCTTCTCTTTTGTGCATCTCTTATTTATTTAATTTTTATCCAAGGCAGCTGAAGTGCTTTAGGGACCTGCGGCATGACAGCAGAGCACACTAGCAGTGTTTTCTTAGAAGTCATGTGTAAATCTGCTGTGGGAACCGAGGGACGCAGTCTGCCAGGTTGTGAGAGTAGTGCCAACTTGAAGGAGCTGGCAAAACAAGGGTCTCGATGCCTTGACCTTCTTGGCCTGGCTGGAGCTAGAAGGAGCAGCCTCTTATTTCCAGACTCAAGACACGTGGCTCTGCCCATGCTCCCCAGTTCTTCCTTGTAGCAGCACCCCTTCCAGATGACTGAGCCAAGAAAACTCATGTCATCTGTGAGCTGGGCATTTGCTGGAGCTCAGATCTCCCCAAAAGAAAGTTTTGTGCACTGGTTGTCTATGGCTTGTGTGCATGAATACAGGTGTTGTGCTTAGCAGGGCTGGGTGCCGCAGCGTGTCCCAGGTTGGGTCTTCAATGGGCTTTTCACAGGGGCCTGTGTGCTCGTCTTTCCCCGCTAGCCCTTTTCTTTGGCAAGAAGTCTGGCAGGTGGGGAGGTGTGGTGCATTTCCAGGGGTCTCCAAATTCCTGAGGGGAAGCGGTTCAGGGTGGCCATGTGCAATGGGAAGCACCCTGGCCTCAAGCGTGGAGATGCTGCTGCCTGGGATGCAGTGCTCGTGCCCCTCGGGTCAGACTAAATAGAGCCCTAGCACACCCCAGGTTTGGAAGCGTGAGGATCTCATTGTGAGAGATGGTTAAAGTGTGAGCTCAGGGCACATAAACCAGCAAGGAATAAATCTCCACTAAATCGGTCCCATCTTTGGTGCCCTCACACGCAGCCAGGTCTGTGGTGCTAGCTTTTACAAGCTGGAGCAGGGAGCGAGAATGAAAGCAAGACAGCAGTGCAGGAATGCCACAGGACCTGGAGGGAGAAGTCAGCAAGCTTATTTACAGACCATTGAGAAGCTGAGTTTGGAGTAAACAGTGTAGGGTAGGATTAGTATAGTCTATATAATAATATCCGTATGTCCCTCATCCATTCAGTCTGTACACTGCAAGCTCATTAGATCACTTTGAGCTTACACAGAAACTGCTGAGGTAAAAGTAAATAAATATATATTTTATAAGCCTGTATTTCTTTGTTCTGATATAGACGAAATATAGAAAACGTGAGCAAATGGAGTTCCCATAGGAGAAAAGTTGGAGAAATTTGAGTCAGCAGAAGCAGAGCAGGATGGCAGAGGTTTACACAGGCCTTAGTACTGCCTCGTTTTAGACAGTGATTTGTGAGCTTGTGGAGGTGAATATTACAGTTTAATTCAGTTGCTTCTTTGTAGACTTAAGGAAAATTCCAGTGTGATATTTTTGGTACATGATGTGATAGGGTTTTCTTTGGTAATAGTTGGAACATGATGCTGTGTTCATTCACAGTAGTAGTGACGTTTGTATGAACTTCAGATGGATCAGAATTGGGCCCTTCAGTAAACAAAACCATCTTTAAACTGTTATGTACTTTTCCCTGCTAATGCTGCTTTGTTGTGGTTTGCATTTTTTGCAGTTAGCATAAATTCTTCAGTTTGCCTTTTCTGTTTCCAGACAGCTCTCAGCTTCAGATCCTCAGGTGCTAGTGTCTTAATGAAGGTTTGGGCTGTGCACCAAAGGCTCTCCTGTATAAACTCTTACAGAATTAAGTTTTATTCTGCTGAAGGAGCTCTCTCTGAAGTCAAATAGCACCCTCCAAACATTAATATCAATGTAATTAGTGAGATTTCACCCTGTGCAACATGCTACCCACTCTCCCTCTGCACGAAGGATTTGCTGTTAAATAATGCAAACCATATTTTTATGAACATTAGATCAAATTTGTCAATGAATATGCTTTGGCTGCACTTAATGCCACTTCAGCATCCCCTCTCTGCACATATTTGACCAATTTCATTTTACAACCAAAAAAAAAAGAAAAAAAAGAAAAAATGAAGTTTGACACCATGGAAATATTTATATATGTGGAATTTTAGACATTCCACTGAGAATATTCAACTTAGTAGGATTTGTGCATTCGTCCAACCTTAGCAATTGTCAAAGAGAATCAGTCTTGAAGTCCCTTGGGCCCTGATTTGACCTATCAGAATAAGCAGCATCAGATTTTTTAGTTGGAAGGTAAGGAAACCGCTGCAGTTGGCAGATAACATCACGTATTTATCAATAATAATGATTAGTTTATTCCCTAAGGCATGAGGTAATATAGTCCATGTCATCAGCACTGGTACTTTATATTTGGATGTTTTGGTTCCCCATGTAAATGTGTAATTCCTTGCTTCATTTTACTAAACTCATGGCTTTAATATAACGTGGCAGTGAGTTCCCTTGCCTAGGTTCAGTGTTCTGTTAAAAAAAATATTTCTCTAGTAAATTTGTAATCACCACCTTTCAGCTTCATTAACTGCTCATTTTTTCTTGCATTATAAAAAAGAGAGAAAACAGTAGCTCTTTACCTCAATTCTCTGTATTATTCACTATTTTATAGACTATTGTCACACCTCTTCTTATTTGTCTTCTCTTTGATAGAAACTGCCCTCCCTTTTCTTTCCTGCTTCATGTATGCATTTTTCCACTCCTGTTATCATTCTTGCCACCTTTCTAAAGAGGAAGCTGAAACAATACATCGTGACTTATCTGGCCACTAGTCAAACCATCTGGAATTTCAGACTTCACCTTAGAGGGGGGAAAAATTGGGGGGAAAAATCCATCAAATAAATTGGAAAAGCAAATACATTTATTGAACTCACCATCTGGTAGTGCACATTCCACTGGCAGAACAAAAAAAAAAAAACAAAACCCTAAATTCAACAAATCAATTATTCATTGTGAATTATTCACTAGCTTCTATTCCAAACACTGCCAAGATGTGTTTGTTTATTTTTATTTGGAGTTTAAAAAAATCCATGGCAACATTACTGTTTGTCTTAGTGTTCAAGCACAAAGTGCAAACCTGCACTTCTATACTGAATGCTTTTATTTAATCAAAGAAAAGCGACACAACAAGAAAGAACAAAAACAAAGTTCTCAGAAGAGAAAATACCATGTGTCTATGAAGTACCATTTCACTGTGTCTTATAAAATGGTAGGTGTTCCAGGTGACCAGACTATTTTAGAAATACAAACATGTTAACTGCAGAAAGGGAGAAACCATACTTGTTATATCTGTATTATGATAGCACTTGATGCAGAGATGGTTTGCACCAGAGCTAAAGGAAGCACACATTGCAAGCAGTTCTTCTGGGGCACTTGTTTGCTTGCACTTGGCTTTTTGTAGGAACTAAACCACATGGATTGATTTTTTACTGAAAGGACTTTAATTAACTGGGGCAACTACAGGTGAGGTTTTAGTTGCAATACCAAACTGGGGAGGAGAAGTTGGGAAGAAGTGAGAGTTTGAGCAGGTGAGGTGGGAATACCATGGATAGGAGAGGGTTGGGAGCATCTTCAGTGGAGCTGATGGAAAGCTGCCACATGACTGGGCAGCATCACTGCCGTGGTGGCTGCCACAGGCTCAAGCTTTTGCCTGTGTTGGTCTCTCTTTGTGGCTCCACTTGTGCCACAGGACTGCAGTGGGGATCTAAACATGGTCCAAGGCAATGGAAATTTATGATCTGCGCTCTGGTTTGCAAGTTTTTGTGGAGTAAGGCCGTTCGGGGATCTGGGAGAGTTGGGCAGCTCTGAGTAGCTGGTGGCGAGATCTGAGGAGTCAACAGAAGGGGACAAGGCAAGAGCTGGTCATCCATGGCCCCTAGCCCAGCTGCTCTGTTGGAAAGCACACCAACAAAGGAGCTATTCTCTCTTCCTCTTAGTTTTTCATCCTGACTTAGTTACACTTAACAACTAATTAAGCCCCTAATTGAATATTGGCTGAAGTGCACTCAGATAAGTTGTTTGTATTAAGAAACCAAAAGAAATAAAAGTACACTGTGACTTATACTTTGTATTGAATGTAGTCTCCTCCAGTATAAGGTGCTAGGTGGTCTTAGAATGAAAACATTTGGGGCAAGCAGAGCATTTTTCCATATGTTTACACAGTGCCATGCACACAGCCTGTCTCCTTTGGCTCCTACTGCATTTGCAGACCAACAGTAGCACTAAGGTGTGCAAACATCCTTTTGCAGGTGCTAATCTTGGCATCCCGCTGCAGGATTTATGTTGCCTCACGTGAGATGTTCAGTTCCGACTTTATGGGGGTGTTACAGCAGAAAGCCCTGATGCCTTCACCCAGGAATGAAATGATGCTATTCAATGAGATATTTCCAGAAATAAGGGAGGCACAAGCTCTCATTTGGCCACACGATTTATTCTACAAAATTTTCCTCCTACATTTTCATGTCAAAAAAACCACAAAAAAAACAAAGAAAAGCAGAACTCTACTTGCTTTCAGATGCAATTTTTATGCCCCTTGATCAGTGTCTGGCTGGTCATCAATTTTATGCCTGCAATTAAATTGCAGACACAAAATGTTCCACCATTAAGCCATGGACAAAAATGCTGCTGTCCCAAATTGCACAGGGAGAAGTAAGGATTCTTATTGATAAAGCAGTACTCCTATTTTGAATGCTTCCTACCTTTTTAAAACTATGGCCCAGATTTCAGGAGCTAAGGTCAGAATATTCAAAAGTGTGGCGTTTCCCATCTGCTCATGTCCTCAGCTACCAGAGTGCTGTGCTGAACAGTTTACTCTGCTAGACATCTCTACCGCTTCTTGTGGCACTAATGCAAATGTATATTCAAAAAAAAGGAGAGAGAGAGAGAGAAAGAGAGATTGAAATTGAAAACATACAAGATTAAAAACAAAACACCAAAAAGCCCAGGAAAAATAATATTAAGGACTTTTTTTTTTTCTCCTTAGGAAAACAACTTTTCTCTTTAATCTTCTGATTTGCCAGGCTTCAGTCCAAACATTGTTCCTCTTTGCCTGTTGTGGTTTCTTTGTTCTTCATCCCTGTCCTCGTCTGCCTGTCCCCATTGTTTTGCCACAGGTTTGCTTGGGCAAGGTTGTGGAAACGTGACGAATGTTGGCAGGGCAGTGAGGGGGTGGAGATGGAGCCCTGGCACACGGGTGCTGCTCTCTGAGCAGCAATGCAAACCACTGTATATGGAGGAGGCAGGATGAATACTCACCCATCCTTTACAGGGGTTGGTGCTTCTCTCAGCAAGAATTGCCTGGAGCATAGTCCAGAGGAAGGGGCTTTGTGACATTAGGGTTGGTGGCAGGAGCTGGAGATGTTAGTGCAGGTCAGAGGAGTTTGAGCAGAAAGTGAGAGTGGGGGGCAGCTGAGAGAAGAGAGCCAGAGGAGATGCCGAGTATGTGTATCCACAGTGGTCCTGTATCCTCAAGGATGGAGGGTCAGAAGGGACATAACCTGGATCAGTGAGGAATATGGGACTGCTCAGTTTTGGTTTGGGAAGGGCAGTGTGTAGAAGTTACTGACTTTGTGAATCTATAGATAATAGATGGATACTCAAAATCCTTCCACACTTCATAACCAGAAACAGGAATCAGGTTGTATAAACTAGGGCACACAGTTGATTTTGACACTCCATAGCAGGGACTTCAGAAGAAGATGCATTTGCAAGGGAAGGTTCCTGTCTGTTTGGGTTTTTTTTGGGAGAGGAGCTTAAAATTAACGCCAGCAATGCACAAGGCTGCCAGTATTTTTCAGCAACATTGTTCTCTAAGATACAAGGGAATTTTGTTGGCCTTTACAAATGATTTATTCCGACAGTTATTGTATGTTCAACAATAAATTAAGTTAAAATAGGCTAATAACACATATTCACTGATGCTTTAACAGCTTAGTAATGGATAGGAATTTCCTCTCTGACCTCACTCTCCTTCTCAAGTAAATAGAGGATGGTATGTAAGCCAGGTAGAGATGGAATCCTCAAAAGGAAAGGATAGGTAGGCTGGGAGAGTAAGTAGTCTGAAACAAATGCCTCTCTAATGACTGATGTGTGAAGATGGAGGACTGAGAAGATCGCTGGAGGCTTCTGTGTTAGTGGCAATACAAAGTTTTCTCCCAGCAAATAATGTGTACAATGAGAAATTTCACTTTCAGCACTTTGAATCTGTCTGGAAGTCTCAAACTCACAGCCCAAAAGTTGTTGGGGCATTTCACAGGTCTCATGGCTCTCACTGCATGTCCAAGACACCCCTTCCTCACCATGCTGTCATGCCTCAGGCAGAGCTGTCCTCATTATTTAGTGCAAGGCTGCATCAGGGTACTGTCACCTGGAGATCTTTGTGCTGCTTGCTCAGCTCAGAGGGTGCAAGGGACACCAAGAGGTCATGTAGTCCATCCCCGTGCCCCAAGTCAGAGGCAGCTAAACTGATGTTATTCTAAACAACCCCATCTCCTCCTCTGTCTGGGTAGCTGATGGGATACAAACAGCAACTATCCTGTACTTTCACTTTATTAAGGCTTTTGACACTCATGGCATCTCCATAAGTACATTAGAGAAGGTCAGCTGAAATACTAAAGGGTGGTTGCGACATCTGTTGTGCTCAAACAGGAGTTAGTGATGGTTCTCTGTCAAAGTGTAAGATGCGTGGAGTGGCAGGGGTCAGCCCTATGTCAGTCATTGCTCAGTATTTTCTTTCATGAGCTGGATGACAGGATAGCAAAGAAGCTTTTATTTTTAATGTTTGTGGGATTGCAAACATGCTTGTGGACAGGGCTAGTACAAAATGCATGAAATGCCTGAAAAAGTTGTGCCTGGAATTCAGGAAGAATGTGTGCAAGGGACTAAACTTTGTCAGGGATAATGCAGTGTGTATATATGGGCCAGGGAATGGCAGGTTGGCAAACAATCCTGTGGAAGAACACGTTGGACTTACTGTGTAATGCAAACTCAGAAAGCGCTAAGCTGGAGCAGAGGTATAGGTATTTGATTATTCTCATCCTTACCCCTATTGCAGCCAGGACATTGGGTGACACCTCCTCGCCTGCCTCCCTAGCATCTTTGGAGTCTGGACCTCAGTCTCTGCTATAGCCAGACAATCATGGGCACAAACAGGGGACAGTGAGCTATAGAACATCGGCCACAGTGATTCCGGGCTGCATCAGGGACTCCCAGTTCTTCTCCTGCCCACTTTTGTGTCAACTCAGGAGGTTGGGAACCCCGGTGCCACTAGTGCACCTGCTGTATCAGGGAAAGTGGGAGCTAAACAAGAGGAAGAATCGGGCAGAAGACAGCAGATCAAACCAACACACTGTAAAATCAACCCGCTGAAGCACAGTGACACTGCAGGGGCTGCTTCTCCATCAGCAGTGGATGAGAGGGAGCATCCCCAGCGCAGTGGCCGCTGCATCCACTGGGCCAAGTCCTGCTGAGGCAGCACAGACAAAAGTCAGTTCCTAGCGCCGAGGTTCTGAAAGCCATCCTCCCGTCACCACTTCCTCTCCTCCCCTCCCCTCCCCTGCTACCTTCACTCCCCCACTTGCTGCATCCTATTTTCTTGTAAACAACGTGGTATCTGTTTTCTTAAAAGGCATCAGGGGTTCATTGTTAGACCTGGAAGGGTAATTCACAATGATTCACTGGTGCTCTGTAGTTTTGCATTGTCTATTACAAACGCCTGCGAGCCAAGGGCAGTTGCCTTGACTTTACTCAAGAAACGATTGTTTGCTCTACTTCTATAGCTCTTTTTGTGTTTGTGCTTTCCTTTTTTTCCTTCTCTTTTTACATTTTTTCTTCCTTTTTTCTTTTTTTTCTTTTTTTCTTTTTTTTTAAGTCAGTTGAGCAGCAAGGATCAGAGGTTTGCTATTGGATCTGCTTTAGCTATGATAGATCACACTTTCTTGCCTTGTTTACCTGATTCACTGAGGCTATCTCCTCTAGCCAGAGGGAGTTATGAAGAAACCAGTGGCCTTCACTCTCTCTAGAAGAGAGAATCAATTTATGAAAAGGGAACAGATAAGAACTAGACCACTTGGAACATGTTTAAAGCTTTTTTCCCCTCCAACCTTGTCCTGAAGCATTACTCCTAGGAAATGCTGGCAGCTGTACAGCTTTTTGGCTGGGTGGGAGTTTAAACATAATCTGTGCATGTGTAATTGCATACAGTAATTGTGTGTGCATGAACATTTTACCCAGAGTTAGGCTTGTGCAACTGACTTCTTTGATTGCTTTGGAGGCAGAATTGCAGCAAGAGATTTTAGGAACTCCTCCTCTTTCCTGTGACAAGCAGTGTCTGGTCCAATATAAAGTACAACTTCCAATGCGAATAGGTGGATGTGTTTGAGCTTCTTCTTTGCTCTCTGCCATTACCGGTATGTAGGTTGGCAAGCTGGAAGTGACTTCCCGCCAGCATTTAATGGGAGAAGCTCCCGGTTGCTGAACGTGTGGGCGGAAAGCAAATGCAAAAGAGAGGAGGTTTTGATGGTCAGAGCAACCATCTTTTAACTGGGGAAAATTCTCGTGTAATACAGATTCTATAACTTTCCAAACTCTGGTTATGACACATTTTAAAATCCATACTGCTGTGAAGTAGAAATTATAGCCAATTAAACAAGACTACCAAACAGAGTCTGTCCCCAAATTTTCCCTTTTTGTATTTGTTGAACTGCACAATTATTTTAAATTGAGTGTTGCATATTCATAAACCACGTTTCAAACCACCCAGTCTTCTGGTTTATGTATCTAGTTGGAATATTAGCATGTATTTCAGTAGCTCATTCCATTTCATTGATCCCAAAGTTCCTTACAGAAAATGTCTGTGATATTCGTACCTGTATCAAAGTGCAGTCTCCTCTATGCTGGAATAAAACAGATGTTTAACAGAGTGAGAGTTTCCTCCCACCGCATCAGCTAAACCAACATAGGGCTGTCGCTGCTTTCAACAGGAATGGCTCCATGGGTTGCTGTACAAATATAACGTACAGCAGCGGGATTATACCACAACCACAACGCTAGCAAATTTCTTTGCTTAGATCGGTATTAAATCCCGTCTTTGACAGTGACCTTAGAGCCTAAGGGTTGGTCCAGGTGGGCAAATTGTGCAGGTGTAATGAGAGATGTGGGTTTTAGCAGCAGTAGTTGCAGTGGCAGATTGGGGTCACACTCTCTCTGTTAGGAAAACCACTCTAGAAGGAGCTCAAGTAAACGAGGCCATTCTTGAGAGAGGATTAGTTATACAGGGAGTTTAACGGGTGCAGGTGTATTTTCTCAAAATCACACTTTACGTGTGAATGGTAAAACTTTCCTGTGCAGGCAAACCCAAAGACCCACTCAGTGAAATGAAGGTTATCAAGTGCCTGTCACTTTTCAAAACCTACTGCAGGGGTCGGTAGCTCTTGGAAGGGACGCTCCAGGGCTGCGCCCAGCACATCCCTCTCTGGTACCTCCTAGGACTCTGTGGTGGCACCAATGTGTTTCTCAGTCACTAGCACTGTTATTTGCAGTTTCTCCCATCCAAACAATGACAGTTCATTTCTCAGCTCCGCTTAGCTTGTCAGATCTGTTGAGGGGTGGTATGGCTGTTCAGGCACAGTTACTGAAAAAAGGGGAAGAGAAAGCTCTTTAATTTCTATCATCTTTCATTCTGATGACATTTATCAAATTTCCTGTGTCTGACAAGTTCAGCTCAGATGTGCTCCTCTGCCTTCCCACAAGTGCCCCTCTGATGGGCAGGGAGGATGAGCCAACACGCAGTCATGCTTAGAGAAAAGGAGGAGTTGGATAAGGAAGGAAGAGGAAGGAGAACAGAAAGATGCACTAAAAATTAAAAAACAAACAAAAAAACAAACAAAAAACCAAATAAAAACCAAACCAAACCAAAAAACCACCAAAACAGCCACCCAAAGCCTACAAAAAGTGGAAAGTGAGAGAGAAGAGAAAGAGACAGAAAAAGAAACTAGTTGAGATTGTATGAAAGGCTTTTTAAGCCCCCACACTGCAGTCTGCAGTCTTTAAAATACCTGAAAAAAAAAAAAGGTGGTGTCTTTATTGTAGTGTCTGTCAATGTCTTTGTCACACAGTTAATTCTGTATTATACAGTCCTTAGACTTCTTCATTTCCTGGGGTTTTTTTTTGCCCTCAATCACTGTCTTTTCTATGTGCCTTGAGGAGTTTTGGGTTTTTTTTTTAATCCCTTCCTCTCCCAGTCTTGGGTCTAGAAGGACTGCAAAAGGTTTCTTCCATTTCTGAGATAGAGGGACATCCCCAGTACATCATGCCCACCCACCCTCTCTTTCTTAGGCTAGATCAGAGGATGACCCAGGAGAAGAAAGGCAATGAGGGACCTGATCTGAATGGATCTTTTTGCCTTCTTACAGTCTGAGATGGTGGTGCTGGGAGAACTGAAAATGGTCTCTGCCTCCCACAGAGAGGGATGTTGATTAACTGCCTGCCCTAAGGGGGGTCATTTGGAGAAGGCCATTCAGTAGGGAAAGAGGTGATACCTACAGCATGGGCACATCAGTGACTTCTTGGCTATTTTGAATTTTCTTTTTTCCCAGGCCTGTGACACTCGATAGCTTGGTACCTACCAGGTAGCGGTAGTGTGTGCTACAGGGTGCTGGCACCATGACTGCAGGGGCTCCATCCGGGAGCCATCTCTCTTTTAAAAGCCTTTGCAACTCAAGCAGGCTCAGCTCCGCCACTGGCCCTGGGTACATGGGCTGTCACCAGCTGGTAGAGGCAGTGGCTGATATCTGTCACGTCGTTTCTGAGAGAGGAACAGATCACAGCTGCCCCCATCCTGAGCTCCAGTCTCCACAGAGTGTGCAGACAAAGTCTCATGCTAAGATGAAGCCATGTACGCTGCAAAGTTTAGGCTGTGCTGGCCACATAATTGTGTACAAAAGAAGCAACTGAAAAATCTGCTGTAATGAGCATGACCTGACTGAACAGAGCTGTGCTTGCTAATGACATTGATGAATTTTGCTTGTGGATAGCGATGAGCCACATATTTTAACTCCCAGGAGTACAAATGGTCCTTCAGATGCTGTTTCGTTTCTCTATCTGCTAGGCTGGCTGCTGTACATGCTTTTCTCTCTGTCATGCATTTAGCTTCTCAGTGTGTCAGAAGGAAAGCTCCAAGGGGATGCTGCATGCTGGATTGGTAGCATCTGCCATCTTCTCAAAAGGATGTGTTAGATAGTCTCGATGGTTTTCAGTCATAGGTCTGGGCTCTCTGTGGCTGAAGGAATGTCACGGTGGTGAGGGCAGCCCTCAAAGTTCAGAGGTTGGCTGAAGCACTGCCAAGTATCGGGGAGTTTTCAGTATTTATCAAGGCATTTTTTGGATCTGAAAATCAGCAGAGAACAGACTTTCCTCGGAGATTTCCAGTAGCTCTTGTATTGGTCAGAAAAACAACTTATCTATGTGGCTTAAAACTGTAGAGATGTTTGAGAAGTAGTGGATGGAAATCATGAAAGGCAGAAGCAAGTAGATTCATTATTGGCTTCATATTTGAGCAAGAAGGTTCACAAGTGGTTAGTTCTTTCTTCACCTGAATCGCCCTGGTAATTTGGAAATGTCTTGATGGCTACAGATTCTTTGACACTATCAAACATGGATGGGAAGAGTTGTGGCAATGGGGTGGCTGACACAGAGAGTGAACTGGATAACTCAACCCAGGTATCTGTTTCAGACTAGACATGATATAAATGGAAAAAGCCAAAGATGCAGTCATCCACCGAGTCCCTGTGCTTACAGATATCTGCTCAAACATGCAAAATTTCTCTCTTGTCAGTGTTTCTGTTGAATGTTGGTGTCCATCTGCAAGGAGATTACATATTCAGCATCTGTCTACCCATCCATCAGCATTAGGTTTCTTAAGGCGCCCATCAATGTGGAGTTTCAGCATCTGTCTTACTTGCTACCTTTTCTCTGCATTCTGCACCTTTCTCAGCAGAAAATTCCCTTTCTCATGTGGGCACTTGCTGTTTTCTCTTTCAGTTTGAGTAGAAACTTACTAGCTCTCTTGCATGGATATTTTTTTCTTCCTTCCCTCTGTAGCTTTTCTTGAATGTAAAAGAAAAGTCAGGCAGGTTGAGACATTTAGCTTTGCTACTGGAAGATACAAGCCTGAGTTGCACTTTGTCACCATTTCCATAGGACAGCCCACTTTTGCAAATACTCAGGATACTGGCAGCATGTCAAAATCCTGACTTGCAGAGCTTCTGAGTTTGAACATTGTACGTGTCATTAAGAAACATGTTGGTGTTTTCATTATTCAAAAATATTAAAAGAGCCACCCCAGTATGTAGAAAAGTGGCTGACTTGGACACCAAAGCACGTGTATAGTTGAACATCTTGACCTTTTAATTGCCAAGCCACTAGCCATGCAGTCAGGTAGGAAACTCCATTGCTGAATCTAACCAGGACTTGTTACCTGCAGAGACTAAATTGCTCTATATGGAAGCTCAGGGCCATTAGCTGTGTACGATCAGAGTGGAGTATAATGACAAGTCCTCAAGGCCAAAGTGCTCAGCTGCTCCACTCTTGCAGGTGTTGGACACTCTGCAAGAGCTGACCTTCACTCTTAACTTGAGCTTCACCCCTGGCATGTGGATAATCAAGAGGCTGGACTAACTGGGATAGAAAATTGTGGTAAACACTGTACAGGGAGTTTCAAATCTCTGCTGATGAAGGCTGCAGGTTCTGTAAACACCATAAGCCAGATAGTTTTGACTCTTTTTTCTTCTTGTCATTAAAAAGAAGAAAAGTAGAATCTGAATGCAGTTTGTCCTCTATCCCTAACTGAAGCACTAGCTTATTGTGTCTTGTAATAACACTTAGAAGCCCTGATGTCATTATTAGCAATGTACAAAGATATATCAAAGAATTAATCTATCCTCAGAAAGCTTGTGATCTAAGGTCCAGATCCTGCAAAGCCTTAAGAATATGTTTAGCAGTATGTTGCAATTATTACTGATAATAATTGCTATTATGGAACATACAGTTCCCAAATATCAGTCAGGAACCCAGGCTACTGGGCCCTCTAATGATACACAATAAAGACAGTCCCAGAACCAATAAGTTTACAGTCAAAATGTTGAGCATTGACCCTCTGTGGGATTTCTCACAGTGCATACAAATTTAGTGCCCATGTAAGGCTTTGCAGACACTATGCATAAAATAGAGGAAAAGATAAGAAATAGATACAACAAAGATATAGGTGGAAGCATAAGGTAACAATGTAATGTAATATTAAGAATATAAATCTAAGATAGAATTGAGAATATTCCAAGAGCTTGGTTTTTTTCTGCACCATTAACTTGATCTCATTGCACAGCAGAATATATATAGATTCTCTGTTCTTATTTTACCTGTGAAATGTACAATTTCATATATAATGTGTGATAAATAGGACGTACAATGGGCTAGAATCAATGGTGCAGGAGAAACTTTAACATATGGAATGGCTTGGCTTCTAAGTGCTTGATTTCTCAGTCTTAATGTTTTAGCAACGCTGAATTTTTTGTACTGTAGGTATATTTGTATGCATGTGCCCTTCTGGAGAACTGGGTGAAGCAGAAGCCAAATTCAGCCATGTAGTAGTGGCATGTCTTTAACAAGAAAGACCTAATGAGCTTGTTGCAAAGCCCATCTGTTTGACAGGATATTTGTTGAGTGCTAGTGCAACTGGTGTGGAATTCTCTCTGATGGGAATAGGTGGGTAGGCTGATAATTTTTACATGGGAGAGCTGAATCTGTGGGGGAAGAAAAAATGGTTTTGCATTAGTTTTGGTTACCTTTTTGTTGTCCTGTTTGTTAATAGCTGGGCTTCCTTGGAGCTCTTTTCCTGTTTCAAAATCGAGATAAATAAAGAAAAATGCCTTTTTTTCTTTTTTTTTTTTTTTTCCCTCCCCATAACCTTAGGGATAAACCCGACTGACTCTGTAGAATGACACAGATTTTCTCCTGTGGAGTGGGGAATACTGGGGTTTAGAACGTAGTTATTTTAGACAGATATCTATTTGGACAGAGTGAAAAACCTGAAGATGATAAATGGCCTGTATTTGCACATTTCCCAACTGAAATACTAACATTACTGGAGGCCCATTTCCCAAATCTGATCTGAAAGACATGCTTCATACTTATGTGTCTTCCTAGTGCTTTTATACCATCATAAAGACTTTAGTATCCCATCAAGACATATTAACATTTTTCCTTGAGCTGGGATGGTCTGAACGTGGCTTATTTTCCAAAACTCATCATGCCTTCTCTTGGTAACAAAGAAGTCCCATATATCCTCACTTTCAGTGCTCTTAGAAGCTCAGGGCATGGAGGAGGCTTGATGTGACAGATGAATAGGTAAGGACTCAGATGAAGTCTCCCAGTGAAAAGTCATTTTTACCACTAGTGCCCTTTCCCAGTGTGATGACCACAGCTCAGTTTTTGTTGTCTCCTTCCTTAAGGAAGGAAACACAGAGTGACAAGAATATAAAAGGACAGAAGGTAACAGATGATACATAGAAGCATTAGGTATGAACATAAACATAAATATGTGATGGAAAACATCCTATAGCCCCAGCCAATTTTTCCCCTCCTTCCTTTCTTTTGCTTTCAAATCAGATAAATTAATATTTTATTTTTGTGCAGCTGTAGGGGAGACATATATTATTGAAGGGATAGTGTTTTCCCAGAGTCCCTCTCCGTTCCCTGGCTTTCTGTGCCAGAAAAAAAAACAAGTTTAAAAAGAAAAATAAACAATGACTTTTAGGGTTGGAGTCATGGTAGTGCCAAGAGTTCCATCCAAACATTTGAGAAAGGACTCTCTGCAAGGTTAAATTTATGCCTTGTGTCCTACTTGTCTTTACTGGGACACTCAATAAGGCTTCTAGGAGACAAGTACATCAAGTTTGTAAGTTGTACAGATGTCCAAGGTCCGAGTATGATCAGAAGGATGCCATCTTGCTCACAGCCCTGCCTGCAGTTCTAGGTGCTGCATCTCTGTATGTTTCAAGTTTGCTGTCAAAAAGCAATGCTTCCCTGCTTGTGTAGCATGCTGTAAAATTCATGTGTGAAAAGCTCTAAGGAAAGAAACGTATTGTAGCATGACAGTCTCGGGCATAGCAAAATTTGCTGCTGGTTTTTTTGTTTTCTGGAACAGACCTGAGTGTTTCTCATTCAGGGAATCAGGAAGATTTCAGATGCACCAAATTGAAATCAATTCAGCAGAGATATTCCTGGTTTCAGTTTCACAGAGAGGACAGGGTGATGCTAGAAGTTTTGGATCCACACTTGGATTCCCTAAACAGGACACCTTGCATGAAATCTGGTCCGAATCCCCAAATACAGGGTACTGATTGGTCCTGTTAAAAACAGTACTCTAAACCACTCCTTAACCAGTCAAAGCACAAAGGTGCTGATGAGTTAGTCTGTAATTTCACGTTCAAAATGGCATCCGAAAACAGATGAGTTTTAATGGAGAAAATAGGTGCCCTCTCCAGAGTAGGTATAGGAGGGTACGAGCAGCCCTGTTTTTCTGTCTTCAACATATGAAAGTCTGAGTAAGATACGGCAGAGATTTAATGCTTTGACCCAGAGACAACACAAGAGTTTTGTCATGTTTGTTTCTGGCATTTCAGATGCCAATGTGGATTTTTCTGGAGGGCCTCCTGGCTGCTGAAAAAGTCTTTTAGAAAAAAAGCTGGGGAAAATAAACTGATCCTACAGGCTGATCTAAAAGATATTCCTTTCTGGCTTTTGCTGACAGTAGAAGGGGATGTATTTGAGAGTGAGGGCACTGGATGCAGCATGGCCATCTGCCTGACCCTCCCAGGAGCTCAGTGAGAAGCTTTAATATCTCCTGGTGTGCTGTAAGGCATTTACAAAGTCCTGGGCAAAAATGTTACTTTCAATGTAGCAAAGGTGCTGGCACTGTCTAGAAACACGGAACATCACTGTCCACGAAAATCACACAAGAAAAGGTGCCCTGCGTTGTCTTAAGCCCTGCCTAACCTCCCCCTTCTTCCCCCAGGGCTGCCCCACAGCCCCATCACCCCTCTGCTTGCTTCACGTCTGAGAAGGCTCACACAGCCGTAGCAGAGCTTCGTACCCTCCTCTGCCTACTCCCTCTTCCCAGACGCACAGAGAAAGAAAATTCAATTAAGCAAGTGATTTGCTGTTGTGTTTAAGTTACAATAGTAGTAATCACACCAATTATAGAAATCAGGTTGGCAATCATGGACCCTGCCCTCTGGGTTGCTATTAACTTCATTTCAGTGTGTGATTTTCCTCCGCCCTGTTGAAATTGGTGAATGTCACCTGTGTATACCCTGGCTCCTCCAGGATGTAATAGCATCTTTAAAACCTAACAACCAATTGCTGCCTGCACACGTGTAGTCAGATTTATCCCTACCTCTTCTCTATTACAATAACGAGTGGGTAGTAGATGTAGTCAAATGCTGTTGCAGTATTCTCCCCCTGCCGTCCCTCCCCTTCCCCAACAAGAAATAGTTTGAATTTCTTAGTGGAAACATTTCCCAGGCCCAAGGGGAAAAATTGTTCCTTTCTTAGTCCTATCTTCCTTTCTACTTGGGTGAATCTTCTTTCATTATTAAATCTGTACAACAAGGAGTACCATTAAATATGATGACAGATGTCTTCCTCTGTTCCTCCTCTCTCATCTGCAATATTATCAATGGAAATCCCTTCACAGCCAAAACATCACTTTGTTGCAGTGAAACTTTACCTGTCATTTTTTTTTCCCTTCTGTTGCTCTTGTGAGTGTAAGCAGATTTCTTGTTTGGTTCCTCTTATTACCTTTTCCTCCAGCTCTAAAGGCAAAGCAATGCAAGATTTGACTAGAACTTTTTGAGAAAGAAGCTGTTGGTCCAGTTTCTTTGGCTCAGAAAGGAGATTACACCTCTTTCTGCCATTAAATGCTGAAACACTGTATTTCGAATGTGGCCTGTAGCGTTGGGATGCAGTGGCTCTTTCAAATATCCAGATACTCTCCAAAACCAGAAACACTCAAATCACTGTCTCCTTTGAGTAGAACTGGTCATTGCTCATTGTACAGATGTATGAATTCAGGGTGAAATTAGGTTGTGACATGTGGAGGGAATGAGATGAGGTGATGAATGAGATTAATCTCACACTATTTTAAAAAGGTTTTGAGATCTTTGAATAGAAGTGCCAGTGAAAGAGGAAACAGAATTATGGTTGCTCCTATTGATACTGGTCTCTCATTTCTGCTTTGCTGTCTCCCAGGGCTGGGAGATCTGCTTACATCTCAGGGCCAAACTGAGCTCCAGCATTGAGGGATTAGAGAGCTCCATTGAATCACAGAATGGTTTGGTTTCAATGGGACCTTGAAAGATCGTCTCATTCCAACCACCCTGCCATGGAGAGGGACATCTTCCATTAGATCAGGTTGTTTAAAGCCACATCCAACCTGACCTTGAACACTTCCAGAGAGGGGGTATCCACAACTTCTCTGGGCAACCTGTCTCACCACCATCATAGTAAAGGATTTATTTCACATGTCCTGTCTAAATCTATCCTCATTTAGTTTAAAACTCTTGCCCCTTGTCCCGTCACTACAGGCCCTGTAAAAAGTCCCTCTTCATCTTTCCTATAAGCCCCCTTTATTTATTGAAAAGCCACAGTAAGGTCTTCCTGGAGTGTTGTCTTCTGCAGGCTGAACAACCCCAACTCTCTCAGCCTTTCTTCATGGCAGAGGTTTTCTAGAGCACGGATTATTTTTGTGGCATCCTCTGGACCCGTTCTAACAGGTCCATGTCTTTCCTGTGCTGGGGACCCCAGAAATGGATGCAGTACTCCAGGTGGGGTCCCATGAGAACAGACTAGAGGGGGCAAATCACCTCCCTCGACCTACTGGTCCCACTCCTTTTGATGCAGCCCAGGATACAATTGGTTTTCTGGGCTGCAAGCGCACACTGCTGACTCATATCTCGTTTTTCATCCACCAGTATCCCCAAGTCCTTCTCCATGGGGCTGTCCCCGATCAATTCCTTTCCCAATCTCTATTCATGTTGGGTATTTCCCCAACCCAGCTGTAGGACCTTGCACTTGCTCTCATTGAACTCCATGAGGTTCACACAGGCCCACTCCTCAAGCCTGTCAAGTTCCTTCTGGATGACATCCTTCAGCTTGCTGTCTTCTACAAACTTGCTGAAGGTGCACTCGATCCCACTATGTCATTGATGGAGATATTGAACAGTACCAGTCCCAGTATGGACCCTTGAGGGACACCACTTGTTACTCGTCTCCATTATGGACATTGAGCCATTGACTGGCACTCTTTGGATGCAGCCATCCAGTCAATTCCTTATCCATTTGATACTCCATTGATCAAACCTGTATCTTTCCAGTTTATCAACAAGGATATTGGGTTGCACCATGTCAAATGCATTACAGAAGTCAAGACTGGTGACATTAATTGTGTCCATCAAAGTGTTACTCTGCTTGCAGTACCATGTGCACACTTCACTCACCTTTTCTGCTGCACAGCTGCTCCTCACGCCTCCTTCTGTTGTACTTCTGCCTTTCCCACAGTCACTATGTCTGAGTCAGGCATTGTTCAATCATTCATAGCATTTGCTATAGTCCAGAAAAGGGCCATTAGGAGGATGTTAATTTAGATGCTTGTTCAAAAGTCACATTAGCCTCTCACATCCCTGTCTTTTTGGGATCACTGTTTTTCCTGTGGTTTGTCTCCTGCATTATGTACACTTTCCACAAGAGAGGTGGCGAGCCATCTGGATTTGGTGTGCAGCCAAAGCTGGTCAGATTGTCCACAGAATTAAGACAGAGCAGCCATGTACTGGGAATATCAAGCCCTTTAACAGGTATGAGAGCAGCTCTGGAGTGTCATTTTCCCAACATACTGTGCCTGGTAAATTGGCCAGCACTGAAGCATTTAAGGGATTCTCTTTGTTATGTCTATCCTCTACTGCCTGTCCCATGCTACAGCTCTCTAAACAAGCTCATTACAAATTTTTGATGTGCTTGGCTCAACGTGTCCTCACAGCAAAGTCAGGACATGACCAGTCAGCAGAGTAACTTTGGGCTTTGATGTGATGCTGAGTGGGTGCAGGTCATGTTGTAACCAGGCTGCCTTGAACTGCTGCTCTGGTAAGGCTCTGCCTCTTACATAGCACGGCTGTCAGAGAGACTTGGTCACACTTCTTGTCAAGTAGGAGAGGATCCTGTTTAACCAAAGGAGTATCTTGAGAGGCGAAAGGTGCAGAAATAGTAAATCACGGACTAGAAGCTCAAGCAAATTAAATTACTGATCCCATGTTCTGCTTTCCCTTGGTAAGGTGCAATTCTCCATCAGTTTGTTGTTATTAGCCCATACTAAGAGAAAGCACCTTTGGATGCCCCAGGGTGTGCTGGCAGTGGCAGAGGAGAACAGCCACCAGAACACAGATCCATCCCTGGGCTGGCACCACCCTACTGCAGCTGGTGATGAGGTGGCTGCTTTCCATGGGTGCCTTGGCTTGATGTCCTGTGCTGGGGCATGGACTGTGGCATTACTTCTTGCAGTGGGCTAAGTGCCTGCACGGCTGGGGCTGGGGCTGTTGCGCACTGGGGTTTGACAGCAGTGCTGGGCCAGGTGCCTGGCTGTGCTCTCAAACATCCCTGGGGCAGGCACAGGCCGTATAATCATACAGACTGAGTGGTGTAATCATACAGAAGGGAACAGATGGGGAAGGGAAATGGCAGCGTTTCAGGATGTGCGGGTGTTACCTGCCACAGTGCTGCTTTCAGTTGGCTGCACAGCAAGGTTTCGCTGGTCTTCCTGCCACCTTGGCTGGCCCATGGGCTCAGGGACCTTCCCAGCCCCCTGGCAGGCCAGGGAGAAGGGGGACATTGTGTACTAGCCAGACCCCTGGAGCTTTCATTCCTGTGCGCTTTCCTGTCCTAACTCCCGGTCACATGTAAATCTCCCCCTGCTTGTCACCTGCCAGAGCCCAGGGCGATGAAGGATCAGGTGGCAGGTAAAGTAATCAATCTGGAGGGCTTTTAGCAGCACGTCCTGCCATCGTTTGACAGCTCATCTCTGTCAAGGAGACTGTGTCTTTCCTTGATCAATAAATCAATCTGTCCTTTTTTACCTTTGTACACCGGCATGTCAGTCATTTCATGCCATGGACAATGAAGAGCTGGCACATAAGTGGCATGGTAAATACTGCCTTCCACCAAGACCCCTCAGGGGTGACACAAAGTCCAGGGCCTCTGAGGGATCTCTGCCCATGTCCACGTAGCAGGGGATGGTGCTGATCCACATCCCGTTACTGGCCTGGATTGCTGGGTGGCATGTGTTGTTCAAGGCAGGTCCTCTGTTAGGATGTATTCATGATGTGCCTGAATGTTTCCCTGAGAAGCCTTGGGCTCATATCCATGTAAGCTACAGGACTTCATTTTCCTCAGGTGTCACCAGTGGAGTCTCCTTCTCTGGAGGCGTTCAAAACCTGCCTGGATGCCTTCCTGTGTAACCTCACCTAGGTGTTCCTGCTCCGGCGGGGGGATTGGACTAGATGATCTTTTGAGGTCCTTTCCAATCCCTAACATTCTGTGATTCTGTGATCTCTCCTTGCACCCTCTGCAATGAGGCTTTGCCAGCACACCCCTTTGCATCCCTCAACTGCTCTCTTCCACATGCTAGAAAAGTGCCAGTGCTGCTGGAGAGAAAGCAGCATGATCTCCCCTGAGTAGTTGCTGATGGAGGTACAGAGGACTGTGCTAGGTCAGTGCCAAGCGTGGGCTGAGGTTTGATGGATGGGGCTTGATGGATGGGGCTTCTTGCTGCTGGTCAGGGTCTGGTTCTGCACGCTGGGTGAATGCTGCACACAGGGTGGGCTGAGCTGCCTGTGCCTGCCTGCTAAGGTTTCTAGAGACATCGCTTGTGTCAGCCTCAATCTCCCATTTATCTCCTCTTGTTCCTGTTGTCACAACTCTTCCCAACGAATGCAGAGTGAAGAGAGTGGTAACGTTTGGCAAAGAGAGACTGACAAACAGCTGGGGCCTCAGACCCGTGTTGTGAATGGTGCCTGTGCACTATGACATGTTCGCTTGTTTTATTGAGGACCAGACTGAGGGTCACCCAAGTCAGTTTGCTTAGGAATATCAGTCTGTAATATCAAAGTGAAGGGCTGCATTTGTTTTAACATCTCTTCCGCAATACTGAGATGTGATTACATGAGACTAGAAAACAACTGGTTTGGGTGTTTCATGCTAATTTAGGGCATCTCCCTTTATTGTTTTTTAGCTCCTGGCTCTTTTTGGCAAACAGCTTTGCTTTCACCCAGCAGTTTTTGCTCTAAGATCTCCACTTGCAAGTCCAAGGTGTACTAAAGGGGATCCTGGTGGTTGGATGCCATAAAAATGCCTCAGCTTGGGAATTCCTCAGACTAGTTTAAAAATATTTGGAAACATTGAAGCCAGGATGTGGAGACACTGGAGGTTTCCCACTGGAGTCACAAGGAGTCACTGCAACACATCATAGACATCCTGGAGGCAGCACCAAACTGCAACACATACTATCTTGTCCCCTACCTTTATGCTTTAACAAGATCAGCCTTCCTCTCTAGACACATCTAATTGCATCCTTAGGCTATTATGACTATAACTACACTGCTGCTCTAATTAGGCTTACAGTTCAACATCTTTCTTAATTTCTCCTTTCTTTAATTTCTTTGAAGTGTTTTAGACAGCCGTGCTAACATAACCAGTCTTTCATCACCTAGCATCCTTCATCTCTCCCTCTCTTTCCCTTGGACGCAGCTGCGGTGCGCCAAGCCTATGTTACAGTTCTTCTACAGCCGATGGCTGATGCAGCATCTCCTTCCATTCAGGTGACAGGAGAGCTGCAAACAGGGCAACAAGGGTCCTGTCCTCACCCCTCTGTGAGATTCAGGAGGCTTTGGTGTGCCACACTGCAATAGCTGCGAGATTCCTGATAACCCTGGATTTGTTCCACTCTTAATTGTTCTTACTTCTTTTTGGAGGTCAGGCCCGGCCATCCGTTGCCAACTCCTCAGAGGATTTAGAGACAAATGGAGACTAACAGCTTAAAATGTTCTTGCCTCAAAAAAAAGTGACTTTATAAAAATAGCCTTTCCCTCCTCTGTTGCTCTAATTCCTGTGTGACTCCAGGTCAGTTTTCCTCGCTCTCAGACAGAAAAAAAAGTTTTTGCCATCTCTTCCTCCTGTTTGCCACAGAGGTCCAGGAAAGAGACATGCAGTTTCTCAGCAGGATAGCCAACTAAGGTTTAAATGAAAAATGAGGGTTTTCTTCCTTGGTAATGAGGGGAAAAAAGCATCTCCAAACCACCAGTTTAATCCACAGATCCTTTCTTATATCTGCATAGTTGAGAATAAGACTAAAGAGTGACTAGCAATTTAATCCCTTCAGTAGGGCACAACAGGAATCACAGATTTGTGATAAACACGGTTGTATGTATCTATTTACAAGGAACTTAGGAAATTATCCTTACGCATTTTGACCAACAGTACACTTGCCAAGTCTTTACGATGTAAGCATGCTGGCCTCAGACATATAGTGGTGCTGTGCCACATACTGCCTGCCCCCATAATGCCAGCATGCAGGCTGGTCTGTGGGGCAAGGAAAATAATGTCAGGCTTTTCAGTCTTCTGCTTGCCACAGCCCAGTACCTTTTCTTTCCCTCTTTAGGTCTCCTCAGGGGAGAATACAACTCTTCCCCTGTAGGGTTTTCCAGTTTAAAGGTATAAAATGTTTTGCCTTCTCTGGCTGCTATAATTGCTGTGAATGGATGTTTTACACGGAGGCTGCTGTCTGCTCAAGGAACCTTTTTAAAGGGAGGGAAAATTCAGATCATCAGAAATGGGCTGCAGACGACATTAGCGAAGTGTGCAAAATCTCCCTGCTCCAGCCCATCCCATGTGCAAGAAACAAAAAAGCCCTCAGGTCAGCTCTCTGTTAAGCTTGGACACACACATCTCTTCTTATGCACACGTCTGCATACAGAGTGTGTGTCATGGGGGGATGCCATCGGGGTCTGGGCACAAAAGCATAAAAGTCCTTCATTCCCAGCAAAAAAGACTTATCTTGCTCTGTGCCTCTCTCCTCCCTCCCTCCAGCTCCTCTGTCCAGGCTTGTTAAGGTACCTTAATGCAAGGGCTCCCAACCACAGTATAGGCTTGTGAAGGAGGCGGCTTCATGGCAGGGATGATTTAGGGCCTTCCCAGCTTGCCGTGTTGGCAATTTCATCTAGCAGCATCTCTGTCAACATCTTTCCTGCCCAGCTTGAGAGCTTCAAGAGGGGGTTGTCCCAAGGCACAGGCAGAAATATGCCCTAAAATGCCTAAAATCATAGAATGTGTTGAGTTGGAAGGGACCCATAAGGATCATCGAGTCCAACTCCTATCCCTGTATATGACAACCCCTCTGTCATCCTGATCAGAACCTCAGAGCTTCTAGAGAGAGAAGGAGAGATCAAAGCCAGGTTTTCCCATGGGCTGGTGTCTGATTGGCCCCCAGGGGCTGACATTTGGTGGGTGCTGCAGGCTGGAAATCTTGGAACTGAGACCTTGCCCATCAGCAGTCATTCAAGACTCCACAGCAGATCTGCTATTGCTACAGGTGATGACCCTAGTGCAAGGTGGGTTATCGGTTCATCCTACCTACCTTTGCCACCTCCATTAGACATTGAGCAGCTCCTCATCTGCTCTCCTAAGTGGTGGTGTGGCTGCTGCACAGCTGCTGGCGGGGGTCCCCAGAGGTGGCCATGCTTTGCTGGCAGCTGATGTGAAAGCAATCCCACTGCTGGTATAGGTAACAGCCCCTGAAACATCCTGCGTTGCATGGGGATGCGGCTACAACTCAGGAACTGGAGATAAGAATAATAATTTCTCACATTCCTTGCCATGCCACAGGTGTAAAAGAAGTAGTGAAGCCAGGCTGGGGCTTAGGGAGGTACCCATTTTCCATTCCTTCCTCCCACTGCCCTCCTCAAACACAAAGTCTAGAAACCAGGGAAGCAAAATCTCTTTCCTGGTCAATGATGTGAGTCTGCTAGCTGAGGGGCTTTAAGAGCAGCTGCCAGCTATAGTAAGACTTGCAGGAAATTCACAGGAGTTGACTGTAGGCACGTCAGATGATGTAAGGAGAAGGGACTCACTGATGTATACAGAAATAGAAGTCACCAAGCCAGCTGAGGAAAAGAGGAAAAAAATGTTGCTTACTTGCAGGAAAAAAAAGAGGTGGGTGTGGTGTGCGTAATACTGTTTGAGAGGAATTGCCTGCTTTCTTATGCCTTTCCTATTCCCATTTTTCCAGGCTTTCTTAGTTGGCAGAAGTCACCCCACAGCATCCCTACATTACCAGCTCACAGGGAACTGAAACTCCATATGGCCCTGAGAAGTGATGGTGTCCACTGCACTGGGGCTTTCCTAAAGGTGAAAGCTGACCCCAGAAATAGCATGGGGAAGGATTTAAAGCAACACACCATCATTTGGAAAGTTGCTGTGCTCCCTATGTCCCAAAAACACTTTTGCTGTTTCCTGCCCCAAATCCTGTAGATGGGTGGGCCCATCTGGGGGCCACTGCCCAGCACTGGGTGCAGCAGGACTCTGCCACCCTGCCTCAAACCACAGAAGGTGCAAAATGAAGGAAAATCTGACCGCAAATGTCCACTGCATGGAAGGAAGCTGATCATCCCTGTTGCCCTATTTCTCTCACCCATTCTTGGGGACATTTCTTGCAGTTCTCAGGTTTCTGCTGCTCTCAGCACTGATGGCCACCTCAGCAATAGTTATGCAGCAACTTAGTATTCAGGCTCAGTCTGGCGTTGCCCACAGCATCCACCTGCAAACTCTCATCCAGGTATCTGTCAGCCGGTGACCCTCTTGTCCTGGGCCACTCCAAGTCCATGGAGGCAAGTGGGATGAGTGAGATGATGTGGCCTGGTCCCTCCTCCAGGCTTCGAGGCTGTTGTGTCTTGGGGTGCAGACCAGGGGAGCACCCCAGGCCAGGCTGCAGGCTGCCTTGTCAGCCACCCCTTCTGAGGAGTGTGAAAGTGCCCCCTCTGCAGGGGCAGCCAGCCTGGCTGGAGGCTGTAAAAGGGATCGGGGCTGAAGGGATGACAGGGTGAGAGAAAGCAAGGGAAGCAAAAGCAGGGAAGAAGGCTCTGACTGCAGATGGATTTTGCCCTCTTCTGTCAGCATCCTGCAACAGACCCAAACTGCTGCTGCGGGCCGGCTCTGCGTCGCCGAGCCTGGTGCTTTTGGCTGTACAGATGCTATCGCAGCCACTGCCAGCTTCCCCCAGCCTCTTGCTGGTCACAGACAGGGAGGCCAGAGATTTTGACCGAAGCCTCCGGGGCTCTCAGCTTTAAAGCCAGACGATTGTGTCATAAACAAGCGTATTTTATTTTCAGGTCAGAAGATAGCAGGCTGGGGGAGGGAAGCTGGTGGAGGTGTGGGATGGAGTGAATATTTGCAGGAATAAGGGAGTCACATAGCTGAGGGGTGACTGTCAGTGGCTGAGCAGACCTGGGAAGATGGAAAGATGCTTTTGCCCACAGATTCACTTGTGAAACTCTGCTGCTGCCTTAAACTCTGTCAGTACCTGAGTATTGGCCTCACAGGAACATGGAAGCAGGATGCTCCCACAGGCCCAGTCTCCTGGTGGCTAGCAGGAAGAGTGTGGAGTCTCTAAAGTAACATCTGTGGTTGCACTGACCTCCTACCCTATCCCCTTGTATCTCATAGGCAAGCAAAGTTGCTGCCAGGTGATAGCCATGCAAAATTATGAGCTAGGACTCATCCTAGCATGTTCATCGAAATAACTGTTAGATGGGGAGGATCTCAGGAGAGCTGGTAGCGGGGAAAGAGGTGTGCCATAGGGTTGCTTACATATGTCCTGTTCAGCAGATGATGGGGAGCTGTGCAGACAATCTTTTCTTTTTTTTTTTTTTTTTCCTGGTGAGAAGTAGTGCTGTCATGTAATGAAGTGAACTTGTGCAAAAGGACTGGAAATGTTATACTGCTTTCTCTGGAACTGATCTGCCCTTGTAACTGATTTCTCAAGCCATGGAGGCAGGCTCATCACAGCCACATGTACCTTCCAGAGCACGTGGAGAGACTGTGCCAAAACCAACCCAGTGGCAGAGCCTCTGAAGAGGCCAGAACAGGTTAACTCCAAACTGTCTGTAGGGAGGCAAGGTAGAACGTGTTCCACTCCTGGTTTCTGCACAGATTTCTTTGGAGAAGGATAGATACAGATGCTGTGGCTGGTCAGATTGCTTGGGATGCTTGATGGAAGAGGGGTTTGGAGCACTAGTGTGTAGCTAAAGAGGAAAGCTGGGAGAAGAGGGAGCCTGGGGTGGGCCTCAGTGCTAGGCAGTTTTGCAGGTATGTGACATCTCCTCACCAGCTTGCCTGGATGATTCTTGCATTCCTATGGCCTGGGTTCCAGAGGCACGTGACAGTTTTTTCTTTTATTATTTTGCTGTTCAGCAGTAGTTCTGGGCTTCAGTCAGAAAGTTTTAGTCACCTTATAAATAATCCCTTTTGGCCCATTGTGACCTCTGTGTGAGCTCAGTGCATGCTGCAAAGCAACTACATGACAGGTGGTTGCACTTCCAAAGCAACTCTGATGCACACAAGCTCAGCAGCATTTCAGATCCTCCTCTTGGATGTGCACTCCACAAACATAATATATGAGAGCCCAGAGAGCCGCCCATAAGAAAGGTACAATAAGTCCAGTGATCTTTTTTTCCCGGTCATTGCCCAGTCATTATTTTAATATCAGTCTGACCAAAAAGAGAATCCAAGACATAGACCTAGGAGGATGTGTATCTCAGAGTCACATTGACCCCTTTGCTTCCATCCCAGCTGAAAATTAGGTCTGCTGGGCAAAACTGCTTCTTTTCAGCCACTGTCAGGAAGGTTTTGTCTCTGGTGTGGTCCTGAGCTCGCTCCTGGGCCAAGCTGGCAGTAGCTGAAGTGAGGTGGAAATCTCTTCCACACCTTCACAGCCTTCATTCCCACGGCAATGTTGAATACCAGCTAATCCCCGCTGTAGAATCACAATGTCATTCCTTGAAAATAGGTGGTGTGTGGGATGACCCTGCCTGATGGGGAGGGGTTTGGTACATCCAGGAAAAAGATAAGGAAGCACGCCCCAGCATTCCTGGCAGTTCAGTCGCAGACTTGTATCCAGGTGTCACAGAGAGCATCTTCCAGCCCATCACTCTTTTCCTCCCATTAGTCTGCATTTATGTATGGTCTTTGTATCTTTTGGCTGCAGCTCAGGCCAGACATGGGCAGCTCACCAAGACACCTGTTCTTGCATCACTCCCAGGTCTCCCTGGGTCATTTATTAATTTTCCGCATATTCCTGCTCTATAAACACATGAGATACAGGCCACTGGGAAAAACACCTAGCCTTCTGTATGCAGATTGTGTCCACACCAGGCCCAGCAAATTCCAGTCAAACCCCAGCAATTGACATCTCTCCAGCTTGGCGAAGCTGGAAGAAAACAGCCATTTCTAGCACGTCGACTCTGTTTTTCCTGGAAAGTGAGAAGTGCTTCCAGCACAGGCTCCAGTGTGCTAGAGCACTTTGCTGTAAGACCTGGGAGAGGAGTAGATGCCTGCAGCCATCTTCCCTCCTGCTAGATGGCCTCATGCTTTATCTGCTGCCTGGATCTGGGGAACAGCAGCGTCCAGGGACTTTAATCTCCTTGCCTGACAGGGCTGGGAGCTGGTACATCCTGATGACCTTGCCAAGAGAGTCTGTTGTGGCTGCCATATTTTTTCCCCAAGCAGCTGAGTGTGGCACCTGTGACTCTGGGAGAGAAAGCTGGACACGTTTTTGAAGTGCTAATGATGATTAGTTTGTCTAAGCCAGCGCAAACTATCAATGGGTTTGAAATGTTAATCAGGGGAAGGGCCTAGTTCTGAAGAGCTACAGAATGAGAAATGAATGGGGAAGTGGGGGGGAGGGAAAACAAGGGCTGGAGGAGGAAGAGATGCCTAAGTGGGGATTTGACACAAGTATTTTCAGCTGCTCAGCTCTTTGCTCTCTGAGTGGGACAGATGCCTTCCTCTTCTGCATGCCTGAAATACCTCTCTTCGAAATCGAAGTGTTTCTGTGAGCAATGAATTTCAGTGCCTAAATAGGAAAAGCCTCCTTGAGGATTGCACCCCAGATCCTCCTCCACTCCACCTGAGGAGTGACGCTGCACCCTACCCCCATGTCTCCCCATGAAATGCCCTTTTACCCTTATGCTGTCGTCTGCTGCTTGCTTAATTTGTATGTTGGTGTGCATATACCTTAGCACAGTCCTGGAAGATACTTGCACACACCTGATTTCAGACAAACCACTGCCATGCAGGCTGCACTTTCCTGTAGAGTGCGTGGATGGATGGATTCTGATAAACACTATAAATACGTGCACTGTAAAAAAATGTTTGCAGATGTACTTCTCTCTCTCTCCTCTTCCTTTTGTAGATACCTGTGCACCTCCACGTGTTTATCTCATGTTTGCATTTGCTATGGATGCCTGTACTATCTTATACTTACACTGACATATAGGAAGATCATCCTCAGAGTACCCTGCCATGCTACGCTGGCACTTTCAGGTCCCGGATTTGCTTAGAACAGGATTGCTGCTCACACACCTCTCCTGCAAGTAAACAGCAAGTGGGAGTAGATGTGTGTGATGATGATGTCTCCTCATCACACCACATGTGGGTCATGTGTAGATGTCACTCTCTGTTTCTGCTTAGACTTTCCCAGAAGCTCCCGCTCCACTCTTTGGGATGGTCTTTGGGGCCCCTGGAATAGGAAACATAATGAAACAGAATTGACCAAAAAAAAAAAAAGACAAGAGAAATAAAAAGAAATATGTCATTTCATAGCTCTCTAAGCACAGACATGCCTAACTTCCTGCTTAAGGATCTGAGCTGTACATCTCACCCAATTAATCAGTAACATAAGAACTGACATACCAGGCAGAACCAAGGATCTGTCTAGCTGCCTTTCCCCCATATGTTTCTAGCAGTGACCTATACCAGATGCCAAGAGAAAAATGTAAGAGTGGTGTAAGTATATAACGATGCTGCTCTGTTATAGTCTCTGAGCTGCCAGCGATTTGCAGCACAGGGGCCTCCTGAGCCAGCTGTGTTTGCTTTGTTCTTGGTAGTTCCTTGTGAATTTGTCTCATGGCTCTTTGGGCTCCTGCAGTGTCCTGTGGCAGTGAGTTCCATAGCTGAACCCTACTCCACACGCTTTAGTTTGCATTTGCTTATCACCTGTCCACTTCACTGGATTCCCATTGTTTCTACTGGAAGAGATGGTGAAAGATCTTTCTTATTCACTTTATACATGATTTTTCTTATTCACTTGATACATGATTCTCATGGGTTTGTGTTTCTATGTCACATTTCTTCTCAGTCATCTATACCATGGCCTGAAGAAACTTAATATTTTTTTGCTGTGTGAGGAAACACTCAAACAAGCGTAAGCACAAGGATGCAGTCCAAAGTTCCTTAGCTCTTGCATGTCCCACAGGTAACCTTTCCTTGGAACCAGTTCTAGAAATCAACCTGGGTATGACTCCTCAAAGCTTCATATTCATGTCTAAACCAGCACTTTTCTTCAGTACACCTGCCTTTTATATACTAGAGATATTATTATCCTGTATCTAACCCTTCACTGAAAAGACTTTCCAAGAACATGTGCTGAGTACATTTCCTGCATTCTTAGTAATTTTCCTGACTCAGGCCCTTGAGTTGTCCTCTCTGCACCAGGCAGCAGCTCCCTTCAGAGCACTGTGCTCCTCAGAGGAGGCTGACACCTCTCACAAACCCATCAGAATTAATGCAAGCTGAGAGACTGTGGCCTGTCCTCAAAGTCAGTCCTGGGATGTGCAAGAGTCTTAGCCTTTCCTCAGCATGCGTATGTGCTTCTATGGAAGAGATAAATGGGAGCTTTTTATCAAAGCAGCTGGCAAGAGTCATGGCCTTGGTGCAGTCAGGTAATTACTTGGATCCCTGGCATCTCGGGATTGCCACCTTCTGCAGCCAACCGTTTGCAAAGGAGAGTTTCTGCAGTAAGCTGCACAACGTAATCGCATCAGTGGCCATTAGGATTAGCTCTGATCTTTACGAGGCAAAACCTGCTTGAAGTAAGCAGCTCAGAAAAGATGGAGAGAGCAACAGAGTTCCCGTCTTGGAAACTGATGTAGAGATAAGGAATTCCACTAAAGGGCAATATAGATGTGAAAGCAATAATGATAATTAATCTTCTTAATCAAGCAATCTTTTCACAGCAAGCAGAGCTTTTAGTGAATTTAGCCCCATGTGTTACTCTCTAATACACAAACCATTTAAGTCAATGGAAAGACACCTTTTCCTTTAGTAGGCTTTGGATCACAAACTCTTGCGAATGAGGTGGATATCTCGTTTTGATGTAGCTGTCATTCCTAAGTGTTTACTGAATGGTTGGCAGGAATGTGCTTCTGTGAGATTTGCCCATCAGTAGATTGCCATGATTTTTTGTTCAGGTAGTGTCTGCTCACCTTGTGCGACCAGCACTCGGACTTGCATAGCTCTGCTTTTTCACTCTGATGAGATGGCTGTCAAGCTTTCCAGAGAGCCATGCAAAATCTTCCAGTGCAGATAGTTTAGCTGATACGTAGTCAGCACAACAGTACTCCTGACTTTGTTTCTCTCCCCGGGGACGGTCTTGCAAACCGAAGCCATTTGTGTTAATGTTCACAGCAAGCGAATAAAATGGGCCACGAACACCATCAAAACAAATCTGCTGTTTATATTTGAATGACTGTTTGGTCATGCTCTAATAGCAATAATCATCAGCAGTAGCAGCGGGGATCCAGCATGCACGTTAACTGCACTACGTTTTCATTTGACATGAGTAATTGTAACGTTCAGTGAAGTTGTTCTAATAGTCGTGATACACTTGTTGGCCCATGAGGTGGGAAGTGGTGGAAGGCCAAATTAAGGTAGTTTGCCTGACCCTCACTAACAAATTGCCTCACTCTCAGCCTGTACTTTGATTGGTGCTGATTATTTTTAAACTATATTTAAGGCACATTGGCAATTTCCTCTTCTGCATTAGTACATCTAATGATTGGAGATGGGACCAGCCAGGAGTTGGCGTCTGGGTGCTGGATGCAATGGCTAGATCTGGTTTATAGCTCTTCACCTCTGTTCTCAAACTAGATGAATCCCACCTCACCCCACCCCCATATCAAGCCAATACCGTGTTTTGTAGAAAAAAGGCAAGAATCAATTATATTAAGCAAAGAAGTTTCTCAGCTAATAAATGGATAGGCCCAGTCTCTGATCTCATAATGCTATATCAGGTCTCCTTACATCTTGGCCCCGTCTAAAAGTTAAGATAGGGGCTACTGACTGTGTCACCGGGGGTTCGGACAGGGATCTGAGGTCCACCAAGTTTGGAGTGAGAGTTGCCACCTCTTACAATCAGAGGCTCAGGATGAAGGCTGAGCACTGAGTCTCCGTTTCAAACCCATCTCTACTCAGCACTGGCATGTTTTCTTTCTTATTCTCAAATTAAAACAAATAGTTGAAAGCTGGGGAGCTCACCACAGGGGTCTTTGCATACCTACACGAGGTGTGTGCAGGCCACATTGGTCTCTGCCTCCATGCCCTCCCTCCAGCCTCCCGCTGCTTCTGGCCAACGTGCCACTCCATCACCCCGGGGTGACCTCCCCGCTCAGCACCCCACGGTGTTTGCTCACGTTCACAGCAGGGTCTAAACGAAATAGAATGAGGCTCCAATTACAGTTTTAACGAGGATGAAAATCCCGATTCCCATCTCGTGCTGAGTTCCCAGCTGTAGGAATTTATCAAATTGTTACAGCCGGGCGGACGCCTGCTCCTGGCTCTGCGTGTCCTCTCCCGGGCTGCGCCTGCCTGGCTGTGCTGCAGACAGCCGACTGCTCTTTGCTCCGTCAGGCCAGGCTGCTTTCTCACACAACAGCGAGCAGTCATTTTGTTCACTCACCTGCTCACATTAGTGTGGTGTAATGATTTCCTAATTGCTTCCATTAAGCACATCCCCAAACAGCTACCTGTCCACCTGCTAGACTGCACCAAGGTTCTTGTGGGACACAGAACAGAGCTCTGGAAAGCCCCTTGCACAGTGTTTCCGAAGATCCAGCTTTTGTTGCCAGTCAAGGACAAAGCCAGACTCTTAATGCAATATTTGCCCAAATCTTAGCTAGGTTCCGTACAGGACCAAGACCGGGGCTAGCCCCAGCCAGCGTGTCTTCCCTCCAGCTCTGCCCTGTGGCAGTCCAGACCTGCTCAAAGCATCCTCGTGCTCAGCGGGACTCAAATATATCCTGCACCTAGACAGCCTCTACCTGCCATCAGACCAGTTTGGCCTGAGTGGTTCCTCTGTTCTTCCTCTGCTTTCCTCATGGGCTGAGCCTGTGTGTTCCCAGCTCTTGTCAGTCCTTCCTGCCCTCCTCTATCTTCCATGCCTTTTGTCTCATATGTGTTTCTTCCATATGGTTCATAAGGTACGCCAAGTCTGTCTCACATGAGCCCAGTGCAAAGCAGCCTCACATCAGCCTGAGCCTGCTGGGCCCTGGCAAAGAGGAGAAAGGAGGGGGAAAGAAAAAAGATAAGTGAAACGAAGAAGGAAAATGCAGTTGGGAGTCAGCACAGGTGCTTTCTATGTAGGGCCAGGCAGCATTTTCAGACGGCAGCAGCACGTGGCGAACATCACTTTGCATATGAAAATCTAGTTAAGCTAACGAGGTCCTTAATTAGGGCTTTTATTATCTTTTAATTCTTTGCTTAAAGGAAAGTGATTACAAAGCTCATCTTTATGATACAGCAAACTAATCTTTCATTTCTGCAGTATTTCCTTTCCTTCCCTTTCCACAATAATGAGGAAAGGGAGAGAGAACAAAAAGATGGGAAGGGGCGTGCAGAGAGGGAAACAAAGCTGTGAGAAGGAGGCCACGAAGCAGAGCGTTTGAACCTGTGTGCTCTTGCCGTAGCATTTCAATGCAGATCAGAAAAAGCATCAGGAACCTGTGACTCAGTAACAGGGAATGAGTGGAAAAGAGAAACAAAATATTAAAAACTCGGTGGCACAGAAGGGAGCCGTGAGCTGTGGCTTCTTGCTGCAGGATCTGCACACCTCTGTCCTCAGCACATGGTTTGCTGCCCATCAGTGCTGCCAGCAGCGCAACTCACCGATTTGCTCGCTCGGCCACGCCAAGCAGCTCAGCTTGCTCCGTGCGTTACAGTCCTATAGGATGACTTGTGGAAGGGACTTGCCTAAAGGCCCCACAGATATCAAAGCAGAGTAGTTGAGGCTGTAAGGCTCATGTCTACTCTTCTGCTAGGTGCCACAAAACTGCACATCATATAAAACTGAACGGTGGATAGAGCTGATTAGAAACAACCACACACTGAAAAGCTCTACCAGGGTGGTACCATCCAGCCCTGCACCCTCCACCCCCAGCTTTCCCAGCACAGGGCTCCCCACACCAGCTCTCCCAGTGTATTTCAGTCCTAATGATTGGTACCCTTTATGTCCTTACAGGTTTCCTACAGGTCTGGTAATTTTATTCTGACATACCATTCCTGGGCTCCACATAGAGAGGAACTAACCCACTCAATCTTGACTTATTGCACATCTTGTTATCACAGTCCTGGGAGTCTGACAGATACCACATTTTCTGTCTTCCGTGTTATGGACATTTGCTGAAAGCTGCTAAATTCATGTTTCTTCTGAATGCTGCCAACTTTAAACTTGGGTTGCTGCTTCCCTCCACCTACCTCTAGAGGCATGATACCTTACGGCCTGAAGTCATTTCACCTAATATTAGGATGGTGATAGATTTGTCCAGCCTAAAGGGTGTAAGGTGGGGTCAGCTGCCTGAAAATGGGAAGCTCAAGAACTTTCTGACGGGAACTCCACGGAGGCAAGTTCTGTGAGTCAGGATTGATCGGGTGCTCTGCTGCAGCGTGCCGCTCACCATGCAGATGGAGGAGTAATCCTTCAGAGAGTGCATCAAAATGAGGTGCTGATGATGTGTTGGCATTACAGATCATACGATATTTCCATAAAAGCAGGGATGTTAACATCAATGTCCTGGCCAAATTCCAAACCAGATTGTTGCATGCTTCTTTCTGAATTCCTCCTCATTGCAATTAGAATTTCTTCCCCTTTCTCCTTTATTTTGGACTGCTTCAGCACAGCAATAGAGTTGCCGAATCCCATACCACAGATAGCTGCATTTTGAGCATTGCCGATGTGATTTTTACTGTATGTATTTTGATTATATCAGAAAACACAGTTCACTGAATATAAATGCTTTTTTTCATTGCCATGATAGCAATGTTTGGCATGCACTTTTAAATCCAATTACAATCCAAATGAAAATAAAGGAAATTTTTAAACCTTCAACTTTCAGCTATGAATATAGCTGTGCATTAGACACCGGGCATCAAACAGCAATTTGTGCCTTTGAAATTTTCTTCCCTGGTAAAAGAACATCAGCTTTATCTATGAAGTTGTAGATGATGCCAAAGACAAATGGACTGATTTTGCGAGGTGCTTACTGTCTGCAATTCCAATTCAAGCTAATGCTTAGTTTCTGTGAAAATTAGGCAAAATATTTTTTACAACCACTTCAAAGTGCTTTGTAGTCTCTTTTCTCGATAGCTTTCATATTTATCTGGATTGAAGGAAGTTTAGAGGAGCAAATAAAATTACTAGCACTTCTTTGTCAACCTGGCGATAGTTTCTGTCTGTTCTGCTTAGAAATCTCAGTCTAAATAGGTAAGAGATGCACGTATTATGGCTTTTCAGAAAACATCATTATGATATTTTTAAGCTGCTGGATTAGTGTCACTGGTTTTAACTGTTTATTTCCTTGTTCATATTAATCTCTCCGATACCAGGTAGCTTATTTTTCCAGCAATTCCTTAAGGACTTATTGACACTAGTTAGAATTGGAATGAATAATGGAGTACAGTTTATAATCTTCATAAATCTCTGTAGATCTAATTTATATTGTAAGGTAGACATCTGACTGTTGCATTTATTTTATCTGGAAACCCAGTTAAGCCGTCTTTGCCCATCCTCTGACCACAATGTTGTTTTTAAGACCACAGGTATTTTATGTACTGGGTCGACATTTCTTCCTGGCTTCTTGCAATACTTGCCAAAGTCTTTCTTTGTGTTAACTTCCCTGTACCCAAATTAAAACATCATCTATTAAAAGTCTGTCACCTCGTAATCCCTCAAAGATCTGTGCAATTACTCTTTGTAGCACCTCGGGAGCAGAAGTTGTACCAAATGGCCTTTGCTTAAATTCAATGTATCATACTTAAATGGTGTATTAAAAATCACTAGCTTAGAGATTGAGCTATTTTTTTTTCCTTCCAGAAATGTATGTACTATACCTAACATTTAGAACATTTTTGTTTTTCTGCTATGATCTTAGTTGTCCTTTTTTTTAGTGATTTTGATAATATGCTATACAGACTTTATGGCTTCATTTTGGTTATGTGAATCAATACACATCCATAACATATTTGACTTCTCAGTTACAACCACGTAATTCTTTCAAACTCTAAATTGTTCTTCTGTACCAATCAGTGCTTGCTTTTTTTCCTATTATGAGATTCAGTTTTCCTACTCATTAGGGAGAACAGTACCATTTTCTAACTGGGCATGACATGGGAATGACTAGTTTATCAAAGTGGTATTTGGAGACATGAGGATTTGTGATTCTGTAGTGGTTCCAACACACATCACTTTTTACTGGCTTGGGCTATGTCATTTTCAAGTCCTAGTATTTTCCCTGGAACACGTTGCAGTTACCCAATTTAAAAGAATACAGCCGTGCCATTAACGTTTAGCTGTGATTGCCTGTCTGAGCCATTTATTTTGCACTCTCTGTGCCTACAAAAATATATATGCTGTTACGTCTCTGTTCTCTAAATGTGCAGACTCTCTTGGTGCTGGGTTGTTTTTTTTTTTTTTGGTCTTTGCATTTATAGTGTATTAGCTGAAAGTCTGGGTTCCGTCTAGGCTTGCATACTCAACCACATTGTGTGGCCAGGGGGCTGTTATTATCAGAGGAACTTCTATTTCTCTTCTGGGTTCTTTTTCGGGTTCCCTTCATCTACAGCTTTCTCTCTTTGAAATGATGCAACATGGATACTCATTCTTCACTGAGTCATACAGAAACCAACTGTGCATTTCACTGCCTTTTAAAAAGTCTCTGTTTCTGGGTTAAGATTACTTAGCCTCTTCTTCAGAGGGCCTGAATCCATCTGGGGCCTGATTCAACACCCCCAAAGGGCTGTGGAGTCATTCTAGTCACCTTCAATGGGCTTTAGATAAGGCTTCGGTCATTTTGTCCTGAGGCTATGAATTTCTCTTTCATTTAAGGGTTGCGGAGCTCTTCAGATTCATGTGACTGAGCTTAAATTTCTATCCAGTCCCCAATGCATCAGCCAGATCACATTACCCATGGCTGCAATGTTTTTAAATGATCACATTTTGTGTAGTAGCAGCTTCTCCCTCTGATTTTCTGAGCTCAAGCCAAATCCTCCCCAGTTACTTCTCCTCCCATGCAAAAGCAGTGCACGCCAACACCACCGAGCCCACTGTGTGGATGGTACTGCAGATTTTAAGTGCCTCCTCTGCATCTTATTGGGACTGGGCAACTGTTCAAACTCTTCCTGATGCTCTCTTTTCTGTTAAGATTTCTTGTCAATTCAAAGAATTTGGGAGAAATAAACACTCCTGTTCAGCTGTAGCTTGTGTCAGGGTTTACTGGACACTAAGGAAGAGAGGCATGGTGCTCTTAGGAAAAGGTATATTGCTCTTATGCATAGGATCCTGGAAACATCTGAATGATACTGGCCATGCTCACAGTTTTAATACACATACCTAACTGGTCCATTTCAGGGCTGCTATGATGCCCTCTCAGCTCCAAAAGCTAGGCCTAAAACTAAACATCTCCAGGGTTAGACGAAGTATCAAGCCTGGGATTGGTCCAAGCCTGGCCACAGGCCATAAAGATATAACATCTTTGGATGAGAAAGAGGGCAAAAAGATGAAAATTGCAAGCTAGCTTTCCTGGCTGCATGAAAGAGAGAAGATGAAACACAGGAAAAAAGAATTAACTACGAAGCATCCATCAAAGTCCTTCTCGAGGTGAATAATTACACTCTCTGTTAATTACACATAGTACCATAGCTTGGCTTTCATGATGTATGTCAGGTTTTATTGCTCTTGTTGTCAGTTTCTGGATGTCATAACTCTGTTCCCCAGCAGCCTGTCATCAGAAAGAGCTATGGTAAATGAATTCCATAAAAAAGCCTTTGCTAATGTTTGTTTCCCCAGAAATGGCAGTGCATTAGGGTAGCTGCAGCTCCTGCACCAACCTTTCCCTGCAGAACGATGCTCAGAGTTGGTTTAGTTCAGCCCTGGGATGAAACCCGTAGCCTGAGTCATTCTTGCTGCAGCAGGCAGGAAGACGTTTCTTTGTGCAGGGTTTATACTGCAGCCTCTAATCTCAGTCACAAACCTGACAGGCCACCACTGCTCCCCAACTGGTTACCTCTGGCTCTCTTATCCCCACAGAGCACCTTGTGCAAGTATGTCTACCTGCAGCTGCACTAGCAGGATTTTAGAGGTCTTCTTGCTACAGTGTGGGATCCTACAATCTTCCCTCTTCCTGCATTTTGGCCAGGCTTATTTTCAGTACTCTGTTCACTTTTCTTTCAGAAACATTACTTGGGTGACTTTTGTTTACGATTATAGAATCATAGAAATAAGCAATGAAAAAATGTACGTGCTTATAAAAGTCCTGTCAGCTTGAACTTATCCAGTCAGGGAGAATTACCAGTATTATTTGACTTTGCTTTGTCATACAAGCTAGCCAGCTTTTGAAGAGCATATGAATTCTTGAAAGAGTTATGGATGGACGTTGTGATTTAACTTATTCAAATAGAAATGTGTGAGGATGCTGTCATTTTGACCCTTTCTTTGCCAAAAATAAATACATTTCACTTCACATTTGAAATTTTTAATTTACTCTAGTCATGGGGAAAAGTTTTATGTTTAGTCCACGGGCTGACATACGTTCTCATCAATTTTGTTTTGAATGCGTTTGCATAAGGAACAAATTAATAAAAAATGTCTATGTGCCAAAATTTCACAATGAAACATTGCCAAATTTTTGCTGCAAATAATTCGTCCAGCTCTGGTGATTGAGATGAGTAAGAAAGAGCAAAAATTCTTGCAGTAGGTTTCTGTGTCTTGTTCTTCTGTGGTCTTGATCATGGTTAGTATCTGCAGACGTGAAAATATTTACTGTACTGATGCATGTAATACTCCTGTGAAATAACAGTGTTATCTTCTCCTTTTTCATGGGAGGCTCAGAAACTCAAGACAGGGGTCAAACCACTCAAATTAAATACCTGGTTTAGGATGGGACGCAATGCTGTCTGGACCTGTGATCCTTCTCTCTGGGCTATAATGGGAGCTTATAATAGAAGTCCGTCTCATAGGTAAGATGTTAGATTAGATGTGGTGGTGGGTGTCTATGTGAGGTGTCCATGACTACAGAGGAAATCTCTGGCAGAGGAGGGAAATGGAACTACTTCAGGGATCCCAGGCAAGTGACAGGACCTTCTTTCTTCTGTGTTGTTTCATCCATCCTTCCCTCTCACAGATTCCAAAATACATATGTGCTGATGCAAGCCAGGTAGCACTCCAGGTAGAACAGCACCTGTATCACAAGCAAGCAGAAAAATAAGCACTCTGAGCACAGCAGAGATGCACTGATACAGAGAATTAAAGCCAAGAAGCATCACGGCTTTCTGAAGGAAGTCTGAGATCACACTGGTCTTGCTGGCCAGGTCTTGAGCAGGTGGTTGGACTAGAGACCTCAGAAGGTCACTTTCCACCTGCACATTTCCCTAAGTTTCTGACCCCCTGTTTGTTCTCTGGTCTGGTCCCACATTGTCCAGTCTCTGAAGTTCAGCTGTTGCACAGATCAGGTGCTGTAGCTGTTTCCCATCAACCACATGGTTCAAGTACTAAATATCACTATGGCTTTTACTAGGTGGTTACGAAACCTTGAAGCCAGCTATGTCGATCCTGATTAATTACCCCTAATGCACTAATATGGAGACATATTGGAAACATACCAGAGCACCAAAGAGAAAGGTTAGGGAACAGTTTCACTCTGGGTACTCAGAGAGGCTTGCAAGTAGGTGCCAGCAGCCTTCAGTGTTGATCTTGCTGGTAGGCTGGGGCTGGGCATAGCAGCTCAGATGCTTCCCTTTCTACAAGGGGCTGTCTGGAAGCACAGGAGGATTGCACAGGGCAGGCCAGGGCTTTGCTCCCTACAAACTTAAAACACCTCCTGTTGAATTACCACCTCAGCTGCCAGCTATGACCACAAGACAGCAACCTCAGCCATGGCTGTCCCAGCTGCCCCTTCCCTCTTGCCTTGTTTTCCTTGCCCTTCAGGGTGGACTCAGGTGGGGAGCAGGGGACAGCCTCAGTTCCCAGCTGGATTTCACCCACGGTTTTCATCCTATTTTCAGACTACTTGGCAGTGGTTTGGTTTCCTTTGGAAACCAGAATGTCTTCAAATTTGGCAGTATGAATTGCCTAGAATTGCTTTTAATTGAACTAAAACCACACATGGTTCCCTGAGAAGTAAATGTGATGCCCTCTCAGTTGTTTGGTGGTTGGATTCCCCTGCATCACGAAAAGCTCCAGATTCCCATTCAGCTAGGACAGCTGTTAACAGCACTGACCCTTGAGGCTTCTCTGGTGTCTTTTAAGTCATAGTCTTTCCTTTTGGGGAAGGAGAAGCAATAACGGGGCCTCTGTCCTTTTTACTATGTTTCTGAAGTTTATGAGGACGTAGTAGCTGAGAGACCACTGTTTCTGTGTCAGAACTCATTGAAATTGTCTCCTATCCAGTGTCTCAGGTGACAGTGGGTCCAGCTATGCTCTGTCTTCTTATGTAACTGCAAAAAAAGTCACATAGAGCCAAATCTGTAAGGGCAGGTATGCCATGAAGAGCCTATGGACACTTTGGGAATCTGGGTCTTTGTCACTGTTTCAGTTCCCCATTGCTAAAAATGAAGTCCGTGGCTCCGACTTAGAACTCACGCCTGTTCTCCTGGTAGACTTCAGGATGAATCGTGGTCCCAAGGACAATCTCTGCTACCATCTAAAGTAGTTTTTCTACCAGTATGTAATTCCGTAAGGTATATTTATCCTTAAGACTCCTGAGTAAACTGCTTTAGTAGAATTTGCCATCTTAGTTGTCAAGATGTTGGAAAGGTTTTGCTATAGAAAATCAGTGGCATTTGGAGATGACTGAAAAAAAAATAACTTCAAATGTAAGTGATCTTAATGAAGCCCTTACAAAGATATTTGTGTATTTATTGTTAGCACTCCCTGTGAAAATTTGGTGTGTAGAGGAGTGATTTAATTCAATTTACTTCAAGATTGTGCTTAAAAGTATTCCCTTAAGATTTCAGCACGTCTCTTAACCCACCAACATATCCGAAGACAGTCTGCACAATGGAAATCTGAGATATCACATTCAAGTTAAATCCCACACAGTCTCTCTTGTTTTACCTAAATCAGCTTATGCTTTCTCTCTAGGAGTATGTTGCCCAGATGCTTGGGGCTTTATTAGTGCGAGTGTTAACAGGCTTTAAGTCACAATAAAAGTTTTAGGTTTTTTCTGATAATGTCTTTGAATTGATGCCAATATAACCCTTGCAACGACAGTCTCTCTTTGAAGCTCAGAAGGCAAAGTTATGGTGATTTCATCCTGCAGAGCAGTGGCAGGGAACGCACATTTCAGGAAATACACCTAAAGCATTACTTCTTTTTTTTGATTGAGTCTCTCAAACATCATTTTTAGTGGCAAGCAAGGTTGATGCCAGCATTCAAAGTGCTTTTATGTGAACACTTTCAGATAGGCTTAAAAATAGAACTGAAAGGGTCCTAAAAACTTCACGAGTCCATCTCTCTGCCTTGAAGCAGTCACCTGTACATCTGTCACTCCTGCCATACAAATTGTTTTGAAAGCTGTCCAGTAACGGAAAATCCACACCCTCCCTAAGCAGACTTGTAGTACTTTACCATGCTTACCAATAGAGTTTTCATTCTGCTTGCCAGTTAGCATGTATCTTTCTGAAATTCAAGCCAGTTACACCTTGCTCTGTCTGAAGTGGACATCAACAACAAATTATTCCTTTCTCTTTTGCAAACAATATTTTATATACATCAAGATTCTTATCATGCCTCCTCCGGTCTTCCCTTCTGCTGACTAATTAGCCCAACTTCTTCAATTTAGCCCTGAAAGAGGTGTTTTATAGACTTAGAACTGTTCTTGTCTGCCCTCCTCTAGGACTTCTCTTCCTCGGTCTACATCTTTCTTAAAGTGTCACATCCAAAACAGGACACAGTATTCTGGCTGAAGCCACTCAATACTTGGTAGAGTGGAAAGATCATATCGTGTCCAGATTCCTATGTCTACATGATATTTGCCTTTTTCACAATAGTATAATGCTGCTAATATAAGTCCAACTGACAAATCACTACATTCTGCCCACCTCAGATTATTTTCTTTCTGAAGAACTTCTGACTAATTAGTTGTTCCCTTATCTTGGGTCCATGCAGTTGTTTGTTCTTGTTAAAGGCTTTAATTGGTCTTTGTTAAATTAATTCAGTTTTTAAGTGCTTCTCCATGTTGTAAAAATCCTTCTAAATCTTAATCTCAGCTTTCGGCATTCTTGCAGTCTTCCTAGCAAGGTATCATCTACATGATTTATAAGCCACATTTCCACTCCAGACCAGGTTGAGGACAATGTTCAGCATATTTGTCCAGGGAGACACCTATGGGGAATCTCACTCAGTGCAGCTTCCCTTTTTGACGGAAACCACCGAGAGCTGCCCTCTGAGTAAGGCTATGCCACTGGTTTTACACCTACTCAAGTAGTTACTAGTCCATGTTTTCTGAGATTGCTGAAGAGAATATCACAGGCACTGGTGTCACAAATCCTCCTAAGAGTCAAGATATATGGCATCTATTGCTTGTCACCTTTGCCCAAGGCCCATTACCTGTCACACAAAGAAATTAAATTGGCTTGACACAATTTCTTTCTGACAATTCAACAGGGTCTGTTACTCATCTCTGCGTACTTATCCTTTTAGCTTCTTACATATAGTTCGATTATTTGTTTCAATATTTTTTCTTGGGATGGAAGTTAAACTGAGTGGTCTGTAATTCCCAAGCATAATTTTTTAAAGCTAGACATCATGTTTCCCCGTTCCAGCTTTCTAAAATCTTTTCTGTTTTCTATTATTCATGTTCTCCATGAACTGAAATTGCTTCAGCCACAGTTCTCTAGGTGTTCAAAAGAAGAAGTTCATCAGGACCAGACAGCTTGAAAACATATTCTTCTGGGTTTTTTCTGGGCTTTCATGGCTAGAGCTTTCATGCCATTAACATTAATAGCTTAGTGTTAGACACCTGCATTTGACCTTCTTAATTAACTGGCCTCCAGAAATTATTCAGCCTTTAGACCAGGTGTGTCAAATTCGTTTTCACCGGGGGCCACATGTAATTTTAGAACTGAATAAATGTAGTAGTTACATTTATACACTCCTAAAATTACATTTGGCCCTTTGAAGGCAACTGCGAGGCTGATGTGGCCCCACTGAAAATGATTTTGACATCCCTGCTTTAGACCATCATCTGTCCCTTTCCATTAACACTTTTCTTTCTGTTTTTCTCAATGCTAGTGAACAAAGGGGAAGATTTCTTATTACTTTTTGACTGCATCCCTGCATCCTTATACCCCCACCTTAGTAGCCTGGTCTACGGTCTATGTGCTCCCTTTGTATCAGTTCAGGAAAGTGCTCACAATTTGGCCTGGTTGGTTTCCTGTTTCCTTCTGTCCTGCCTTCCCATCTGCTGCAATATTGAACACACTGCATTGGGTCTCTCAGTATTGTTTCATTGAGGAATTGCCAGCTTTCCTTGCCTCCTTTCTCCTTTAGCCTTACTTCCCACGAGAGCCTTCCTATCTGTTTTCTGTGTGGATTGCAGTCTGCTTCATTGAAGCTCCTTGTTTTTATATTCCTGTTTTACTTCTTACTCTTTGCATGGGGTTTTAACCCTATCATTCCTTGTTCACTCTCACCAAAGTTGCCTTCTGCTTGCATAATCCCCATTTCCAGGTATTAAAAAAAAATTGCATCACCGAAAAGATTATGTCTTTGGGACTGCAGCTCTTTCTCCTCTAGAGCTTTTGCTGCCATAATGGTGTTTCCCTTTCACTTCTTCCTCTCCTTGTCTCTCCCCAAGTCAATGTATGTACAGCAGCAACATTTGTAAGTGCTGGCTGAGCTGCAAAGTCAGAGGATTGGAGCTGCTGTGTAACTGCCCTTCTCCCACTGGGTCACTGGTTAGCAGTTTTGTTTACTTGGGCTTTTAAATTCCTTTGGGCTTGCCTCACATTGCATGAACTTCATGGATGCTTTGCGTTTGTTTTTTCTCATTTAATGCTCATTGAAGTTGAACAGCCCACTTCTTGCAGCTCTGCTCTGATTTACGTATCAGTACCAGTAACAACCTGATTGTGTTATTTTCTTGTGTTAAATCCGGTCACTCCTATAGTTGATGTAAGTCCACATTAAGATCTCTTCTCTAACAGAAGTGGCTTCTCAAGTGTCTTCACTTTTACATTTTTCTTTTGATTTCTTTTTTGAATATGCATTTCCATTGCCACAACTGTGCAAAAGGAGTAAATTGCAAATGCACAAAGTCTAACCAATGTCTATTTTTGTTTCCGTGCTGTTTTATATGGAAACTCTTTTTACAATCCAACCTTAAAGTTACTTGTGTTACAATGCAAATTTTAATGTGTTTCCTTCTGTAAAATAATTTGTTGTTTGTAGTTTTCTGCATATGGAGAATAATTTGTGCAAGGGCTCTGGTGAATGAATTCTTCCAAGAGAAGTTATTCTGAATTGACTGTAGCTATTCTGTAGTTAAAGTTTCAACTGGAGTTTACCTGATTTTGAACAGATGTTTGCCTTATGAGATAGATAAACAAAGGAATAAAACCCTCCCCAGAAGACAGACCATGTGAAGCCTCAACTAAGGGGTTTTTACCTAGTATGAAATGCACGGGATTCACTGGGTCCCTGGCTATAGCTACGTAAAGATGGAAGTTTTTCAGAGGGCAAAATGTCCTTTCATTCACTTTGTCAGTTTATAGCACACCGAAAAAAAAAGAAAAAAAAAAAAGAGCCAAAACAAAAGACAGATTGAAACTACTTTAGTAGACTCATCTTGTTGAAATTTAATACACAAGAGCACTCAAAATTAGTTGATTGAACTCTAATTTTAAAAGTCACTGACATTATAAAAAAATGTCAGAGGACATGTCATCAGAAACAGGCTTAAAATAGGATGCGAGATGACTGCAGAAGACCTAATTCTTTTTTTTTTCTGTTTCTATTCTTAATTTGTTTAGCAGTTTGCAAATACTGAAACTACAAAGCAATTGTCAAAGAGGATTTATTAGCAGAAATTCCCTCCCCTCTTCCCGCCCCCTGCACACTCAGATGACCTGCATATAAATGGTGGTACAACAAGCAAACAAAAACCCTCTTCAGGAGGAGCTGAACTGAACCCCAAGAGAGAAAATGAACTCAACCACCAGTTCTCTCTCTTCACTTTGAATTCCATCATCCTTTGTTCAGGACACTGCTTTTAGTAGGAACAATTTAATGTTGATGACTTTCTTGTCTGATGCTGATAAGAATTAAGTCTGTCAGAAATGCTCCATATTGATACAGACAGACCAAGGAGACTCATTGTTTCATTGTCTGTTTCAGAAACATGCCCTTAGTTTGTAGCTGGTCAGTTATTTTGGATTTCATTAAAACACGTTTGCTGTGGTAAAAAGGTAAATGGAAATGCCCTGTGCTGATTTGGAGAACCAGTCGTGAATTGTGGCCAGTGTTCAGGAGCTGTTACAAATGCATTGGTGTCAGAAGGAAAGCTCATTAAGTCTTGGTGTGTCTCCTTCAAATGGGAACAGCTTGAGATTGGGGGCGAGAGGAGGGCAGACGGACAGCCACACACAGCTGATTAATGTTTTCTTCAGAGAAGGAAAAGGGAAAGTTGAAATATCTTCTGCCAGAAGAACAAAGATCTCAGGAATTAATACCAAGTCATGCTGCACAATCTAAAATGCTCAGATTGCAGATCATTCCTGTCCCATCCCTGGACAGTTGAGCTTCTCAAGAAGCGGATCCTGAACAGCTGCAGTTTGTGGTCTGGTGTTTTAAGGCACAGTGAAATTCATGACCATTTATCTTAAAATTCCAGGCTGCAAAGCGCAGAGCTGTAGGAGCTTCTTATGAGCATCTCAAGTCTCTCTGCATTGGGACAGAGGCAGGACATTTTAAGTCAACGTGATGGCTGTCATCCTTACTTGTGAGCTGGAGCCTTCGGGGAGAATGAAGAACCAGAAGAAGCTTGGTCACAGGGAGGAGCAAAAATTCATGTTTTAATAATGGAAGGGTCTGTTTCAATTGTGAAACCAGGTAGCAGGAGAAAATTCAGCTGCTCAAAAGAAAAAAGCAGTTGTGTTTCCTGTTTATGATCTAGGACCCTTAGGTACTTAGCAGACTAATCCCAAAAATGTCTCCAGGTGATAAGAAAACAGAGTCAGAATACAATTGTAAATGCTTTGTAGTATTCTTATAGATTTTTCAGTTTCTCATGCCAGCCAAATTAAAGAACAAATAATTGGGGAAACCTCAGTAGAGATTGCAAGTTTTCTCTAGGATGCGTTTCTGGAAGGGTGAGTGGCAATTTCAAGCCTTCCCTTGCAGTTCTGAGGTCTAGGGGAAGGGTGGGCTTGAGCTTTGTCCGAGTTTGGTGCTGGAGCCAGCGCAGGAGTCTGAGCTGCTCCTGGGGCCTTGGATCAGCTGTGCTCCAGGGGGCACAGGGGCGACACAGAGCGGGAGGCAGAGAAAAAGCCTAAGTGTGCCGGGGGGACTCAGAAAGACACCCGTGCAGCAAGCCTGTTCAGATCAAGGGGAGCTGGATTGCACGTGGGCCCAGCACGTGAGACAAATATAGCAGCCTGGTGAATGCCCAGCTGGGGCGAGCTTTATTTTGCTTTTTAAAGGAATGCTGTCAATTCCTATTTGGCTGACAAATTTCTGCTTTGTTTAAAAAGGAAAAAAAAGAAAAAAGGTGGTGGTTGTTTGTTTGGGTTTGGGTTTTTTTTCTCATACGAGCCAAGAGCAAATAATTCCCATTAAGTAGTTCATTTTTGTAAAAGTTCCAGCACAAAGGGTTGTTTTAAAACAAAAACTGCTCCCCTGTCACCTAATACTAAAATTCACTGGAGAGAAAAAGGAAGGTGGCTGCATTGATTTTCATTGTCCAAGCTGAGAGGAGCGCTAAAGGCTAACAGGGAGAGGGTAAAAGATGAGGCGTATTTGAGAATACTCCTCCTGACAATAATCTGAGGAGTTGTTTGCAATATGAATAAGGGAATGTGTTCCTTTAAAAAACATTGTTGCTTTTTAAGTGGCTAGTTCTGCTGTAAACAATTCTTGGAAAGCGCCTGTGGAATTAGATGTATTTCAATTAAGGAACTCAAAGGAAATAGGTTTTTACCTACAGCAGAGTATGGAAATGAGGGTGGGAACGTAAAGCATTTTACAAAGCAAGATGTAAGTTCCTTTGAGTAAACAGGGAAGGAACAGCTGTGAAATGTTGCTAGCAGAAATTAAATGTTGTGGCCAGAGGTTTGTTTCTCTTTTTGACTGTTTGCTAAGGCATAATTGTTCAAGTACAAACAATCAATCAATCTTCAAGTGTAAAGAAAGGGTCGGAGTGTCCATTTCATCAAACCAGACCAGTACATTACTTACATGCCAGATTAAATTGTCCAGAGGAGGGAAGGATGTCAAAACATCATGCCTTCCATGGATTTGTTTTCCTGTAGATGACGATTTTTTGAATGTCTGGTAGTGGTTGTTAGAAGTGCATCTTTCAGAAATGGGTAGTCGATGCCCACCAGGCAGGGAAAATTAAGGGTATTTTGGAACATGCAGCACAGTGTTAAGTCAGCTCTTATTTTGCCAGGCCTCATACAGCAAGATAGATTTGCTTTCCTTTTCCCTTATTTATTTGTTGATTATTAGATGCCTAGAAGGGAGGTCTAAGTGCAGCAGGCACATATTTCTGTATCCATATGCATACGTAAGTTGTATAAAGTTTGTGAGTTCTTACTAGCATCAGAAGAACTATGTGTGACTCAAGATACACGTGTACACAACTATTTACAGATGCAAGTCACAGTAACCGTTAAATTAATGAAGCCTGTGCAAGGTTTCATTTCTTTATGTGAGGCCCATATTTCTGCTGGTACTCTGCACAGACTAATTAATGAGCAGCTTAAGAACCCTGTTTGCCCCCATCATCTTTCCACTCTGGGTACCTTTGGATTTCTGCCTGTTGACTTTGCTGCTCCCTTGTCCTGCCCTGTACACTTACGGCTTGGGCAGCTGAAGTAGTTCTCTATTTCTTATAGGAATCTTCTCTGTGTATGGGAATGAATTGCCAAAAACAAAGTGTCTGCAAGGCTTACAGAGCACCTGGACAGATAGGAGATATGCAGCTCTTTGCCACCTTATGTTCTCTGCTACAGCAAATGCACTCAATTTCTTTCTAGTGATATTTTAAAAGATTTGTTAATTGGCCACCTACAGAAATTTGAAAATGGCAATCAATATTGAAAAATGGAAGATTTACAACTTGCAGAGATGATTTTTTCATTTTTTTCTTATTTGGGGGAGGGCTTGGTACTTTTGCAGGAGCAAAATAAATGGCTGGATTGCATTTTATATTGAATCCAGTGCAAACATAAGGTTTATGCAAATAGCAAAAATACTAGGTTCCACATGTAATTGGGGCCAAAACTTTAACCTCTAGAAATAAAAACCAGAGCCGAAGTAATGGAAAGTCTAATCTGCTTTAGTACAGCATAGGAAGATTTTTGTGTTTTCTGTATGCAGTAGTTCGCTACTTCCAGAGCAAGTGGAAAGTGATAACTTCCCATGTCATAAATGGAAAAGAGTCTTCTGGTTTTTAGGAGATTTTGGTTTTGTCTAAAACCAGAAAAACTCCTTGATCATGTGATTTCAGCTTTTGGGAGATTTTCCAGCTAACATTTGCTACAGAATGCCAACTACATATACACTTGCTTAGTTTAACACAGCTAAATGCATTGGTTGGTTTTGACTTTCTTACTTGCACCTTATTTTCTTAAACTGCTGCCTATGCATATGTTTTCTAAGAGATTTAAATTTTGAATCATTTGGGGAGATGAAAAAATCCCTCGTTTTTTGGTGGGGGGGTTGTTTTGCTTTGTTTTCTCAAGTGAAAGAAGCTAAGGAAACATTTAGTCTGGGAAACATTCAGTCTGGCATTGGCTAACTCTTTGAATTACAGGTCCAAATTCTTCAAACTGCAGTGAGGAGGAGGGAAGGGGGAGAAACAATCTTTTTAGCTTCAATACCAAACCCTGCAATTACGAGCTGAAGTTATGAAGAGTTATTTAAGTTAAAGCTGAGAGTGGAGGAAACTGATTACAACCTCAACTATGAAGAGACTCCAGGCCCTCCATAATAAAACTGCAACTCTTGAAGTTTTTTGCCCTTCCAGACCTGCCACTTTAATCACCTATGACCAATGCGTGCAGAATGAGGTAGAGGGTGTTCAGAAATCTGAGGTCTCTATCCTCAGTTGCCTCAGATGTTTCAACTTCTTAAAATTTTGCCTTTGAATTTTCTCTAAATCCTCTTGCTTTAGGGCAAAGAGAAAGGAGGAGAACAGCTTTCTTGGTTGAGGACAGTAGGGAGTATTTAAAGGCAAAAAAGCTGGAGCCCTTCTGGACCATCCCCCTGTTAATGCTGTGGATGTGGCTTCTTGCTTCAGCTTTAAGGGATGGCGTCTCCTGGGGTGACCGTCTCTCTCTCGGTCGTGACCATGAGTCTATGCTAGGACCCCGGTCCTTAGCATCTCAGGTTGGTGTTTCAGCTCTGGTGCTCTTCTGTCCATGAGGTCATCTGGTCACATCGGTCCCAGGTGTTTTTACCAGCCAGCAAATACAGGGACAAGGGAGGGAGCTGCCAAGGTGATCTCCCAGCTCTGGGCTTGCAGCAGCTGGGAGGTGGTGATGGAGGGAAAGTGCTTGGAGCAGAGGCAAGCAGAAACAGCCTTTACTGCAGCATTGCAGGGCAAAGGAAACAGATTTGACCAGATTTGACTCTAGGCAGTTTGCAGGTGGTGACTGTTTGTCCTGGTGCAGCTGAGGAGCTGTATGCGGTGAACACAGTGAGTATACAGTGTTTCTTCTTGCAGGTTCCTCATGTCCAGCAGCAGGAGCACAGGAGGAGCAGGAGAGGTGGGCCTGTTGGCCATCATCTGCTCCATCAGGGAATCCACCTCAGAGGCAATTCAGCAAAACGGTGCCCTTCAAAGAAAGCATTAGATGACTTTATGTAATGTTTTGCTTTCTCTGACATCCACATTTGGATGTTGACTCTCTCCCTTTGCCTTCTCTCTTGCTGTCTATTAATAGAATAAAACTGCTTTATGGACTAACCCCAGGCTGGGCAATAGTTCCCCACTCTAGTCTGATTGGGACCAAACTAAAGGGAAGGAGCTTTTATCATGTTACTCTGCTGTGTGAGCTGCAGTGCTGGGGAGGACGGGTGCTCCTATCAGTCAGCCTGGGGAAAAAATGCTATTTTGTTACAGGATTTTAGGGTGGGATTTTTTTAACCACATGTACCTATTTTTATTTTGTATGGCCTCACGGTCACTTGCATTGGTACAACTGAACAGAAGCAAACAGCGTTCAGACAAAAGGACAGGGGCAATGGGAGGCTCTTATTTTGACTTCATAGCTTAAGAAAATGTACCTTGAAACCCAGATCTTGGTCTTTTCAGTACATCTGACTCTGAGAGCCCGGTAATTCAGAGGTAGCCACCAGTTCCTCATTTTTTCAGGCATGAGCAACAGAGAAGAAATTAAAGCAATAACAACAGCTGTCAGAAGATAGCCTTTTTCCTGGTGTATTGGAAAGGAAGTTTGGCCTGTGTCCGTCTCAGCTGAGAATGCATCAGCAAATCCTGGGAAAGACGAAGAAATGAGTGTGCGGCACTGTCTGTTCCCTAGTTTGCTGTAAACCATATGTCTGTCTGTAGCATACACAAATATTGAGTAGGTGATTAGGTGACTCAGATATTCAGTTGGCCAGATATTATGATTACCAGCGCTAGCCAGCCATGCAGGCTCTGCCAAATAACTTTCAGGCACTTAGCACCTGTGGATGCTGTCCCTGTCAGCATGCCAGAACTGACTACCATCTGAATAACAGCAGCTCCAGCTCCTTGGTGTTGTCCGTGAGTCTTGCTGAGCCAAGCTTAATGCACACAGGAATTATTTTACCTGCAAATGAAGTAGAGCTCCTCTGCTTGGTATTGCTGTGTGTTCCTGTACTATACGGCAGTGCAAGCAATGAGAAAGAGACAATTTCTCATTGAACTGCAGGTAACACAAATGCAATTAGCCGTATTGGTATTTGGCCAGTGAAAATATGGTAACATTCTTGGAAGCCGGAGAGTTAATGATGTTAAATCTTCATGAGCAGCCGAAGTCTGTCCTCTCCTACCACTTTCTTTTTGCCTGCCTTAATGTATAACTTCCTACCTTTGAATTGGAGGTAATTAAGCTGGACTCCTCCGTGCGGAAATGTCACACTTACCACCTATGGGCTTCCTATCTACAGCTTTAAAAGGAATTATTCTTCCTGCAGCTCCTGCTGCTCCTGTGTTCTACTCCTATTAACCTCATGGCCACAAAGAACAGACTCTCCTGTGTTTTCATTAGATCTAGCTTCTAAAGAGATGCAACCAGGAACCAAAGGAAAATATTCAAAGAGGAGATTTGACTTCTTTCACCTGTGGGTTGAGGTGAGGATTGGGAAAGAATCCTTCCAGCTCTTGTGGTCCCCTCTGACCTGGTCCTTCTGCAGGATCTGTCACAGCCATGTTTTCCTGGTTTGTCTCTCTGCAAGGAAGCAATTGCAGGTATACCTGCACTCAGTTTCACATTTCAAAGCAACCCTGATTTGTTACTGTCATAAAGCTGGAAAGTATTTTCACCCAGATAGGGACCTGGATCTTAGAAGGCTTTTCAGCATAGCAGTGCATTTCTTTGTGGTTATATCTTAATTGCAATTTGAGGGCACCCTGTGCAGTGACACTGGACAGCACAGACAGCGCTAGTCTGTGAATACAGGTTCTGCAGCTGAGCTAGATAAAATATTACATCCATTTGAGGAAGAGAATCCATCAAAACACAGTGTAATACATTATACATTCAGATCCCTTCACCCATTGCAGCACTTTGCTGGTGCTTCTGCATAGCTCTGTGCCTACTCTGCAAGAGGTGCAGATGTGCTGTGGTGGAGCTGCAAAAGCATTGGATCCACAGCGGTTACCAGCAGGAGACTGATTAAGTGTGGGGATGTGGCCAGATATTCCAACTCATGCAGTGACTGTACCTTCTGGGTACAGCACAGACACTCCTGGCCTGACCTTTTTGATTTTGAGAAAAGATAAGTGTTGTTAGACAGAGGAAAGAGAGGCATGTGTAAGTGGAAGCTGGTTTTTAGGCCACTAGAAGTTGAAGGTTCTTCTTGACGTGTTCACACAAGCTAGATTTTCAGCTCACTTATGCTGGCTACAGCCATTTATGCTTGTATTGACTATTTAAGTCATTACCAAATCAGAAAGAGATTGTTTGGTAGCTGCTTTGCCCAGATTTAGAAATTATAGTTCAGGATGCCAGGTGATAAAAAACAGTGCCCAAAGCATTCAGGAAAGCCTGTCTGCTATCGTCTCATGGGTTATGTGTCTGGAGGGGCAGGAACAGCATCTCTCCTGGCAGGGCACAGAGCACAAAAAAGGCAAATACTTGGGAGCTGAATGTTCTCATCTGCCAGCCCAGGCTGTGCAACCAGGCACTGCTGAGAACTTCAGGAGACCTCACCTCACTCCCAAGGGAGATTAAACTATAACTGGGTGGCTCAAATCCTGGTATGGACCTTGTTTCTACAATTCTTTCCCCCATGGTTTGAGTAGGAGGACATCTGGGCTTCCTGCATCAGGCTAGGGTGGTTGCAAGAGCATCTCCTCTCCACTCAGTAGTGCTACTGCACGCCCTGCGCTGGGAGAGCAGCTGCCCAGTGTTCCCCACCTACCTGGGGCCAGCTCAGCGGCTTGCTCCTTCCACCACGCCTGCACAGGGGGAGCACTGCACTTGGTATGTAAAGCAGAGGCACGAGGAGCGCTGCTTGGTTTCCTGCCTTCTGATGTTAAAAGCTTCTTCCCTGGAAAATGTTTTCCCTTCCCTGAGGGCCCTTTTCTCATCAATCGAGAACAGGAGTTACAAAGACACACAGCTGATTTTTAGATCTTAATAATAAACAGTTAGCAAGGCTTTGGTATGTACTGTGCTCAGGAGCCCTGGGATAGACAGAGATACTGCTTTTCATCACCAATTCCACAAGATAATGAAGCCCCAATTCCCACTTATGGCAATCTGAGGACATGTGACCTTTCTGGTTTGCCTGGAGAGTCCAAGAGGTGGAGAGTCCTGGCAGTAGGGCACAACCAGTAGAGGCATCTCCAGCCCAAAAAGCTTCTCCCCCATGCTCAGGGGAGGACTGTCACTTGTCTGCCTCTGCCTTTTTCTGTGTGGTAGAAGTGGTTGGAGTCATTGTGGGTGTGGGACGTGGTAGAGCCTAGAAGGGTGATGTGAGGCGATCAGGAAGGTGACATCTATGCTGCTGCAGTTCTGCACTGCTTGGCGTGGCTTCTCTGTGCTGTTAGTACAGGCACACAACCAGCCCCAGGTTTCCTACTTCTTATGCTGAGATCCCTGAATATTAGAATCTGCGAATTGCATCCTCTCCCTCCAGGCTGAGTCTGCCCCAGATGGCATAAGTTATGTGGCTCTGCCAGAAGTGGGATTTTCCCTCGTAGTCATGCTCTCGTCATGAGCAAGGAATACTGCTGGGGGTTCATTACACTCGGCGTACATGTCTTCATCTGTTTCCCCAGCCAGCTGTGAACAGTCACTGTCAGTGACAAGCTGTGGCTAAGTTGTTCATCACAGGAGACCTAGTATGTGTGTGGGGTGAATGCCTGTCCTCTGACCTTCATGGACCTGAGGAAGAAGGAATTCAGTGCAAGGTTTGAGGTGGGCTGGTGGCTTGGCAAGGAAGAGTTTTAGCAGTAATAATTTATGTGGAGAGGAGGAGACTGAGGCAGCAGTTGTGAGGATCTAAGAAAGGAATTTGATGATCAAGGTTCGGGAAGAGAGACTGCTGTTTTGTTAGAGACTAAGAAAATAAGGATGAGGCTATTTTTAGGATCATCATGTCCAGGCAAGTGGATGACAGTTGTACTTCACAGCAGAATTTCTGATGCTGAAGTGCAAATGCTGCTGAGCCTGTACTGCCAGCCTAATGAGCAGAGGAACATGATGAGCCAACTACAGTATAACAGGGATTTAAATAGCATGGTTCACAGGGGATTTGAATGGAAAAGAGGGGATGTGCAAGAGTGGATGACAGAAAGAGTATCTTCTTCTTGGGTAAACTCCCTGTACAGCTTTCCCCATAGAGGGCATCAGTGCCATGATCATGTGGAAGGGGAGGCAAGAGGTGATGTTGGTTTGGTGCTTTCTGTCAGTAAAGATGAGCTAAAGCCCTGTGCTTGCCCCGTTTGAGAGCTGCCTGATCAAAGCCGGTGGGAAAGGCACTGGTCCTTTTTGTTTTATCTGAGCAGCAGCTCTGGAGCTGCCATTACTTCTGGTTATCTCACTCTGCCATGGCTAGCCTGTCTGGGATGGACATTCAATCCTGCTCCCACTGAAAGGAAAAGCAGAGTTTTGGAGACTTGGATTTCTTCTCCTTGCAGTTTTTCCCACACATTTTCCATCTGTTGCTTTGGATTACAAAAGATGGTGAAGACAAAAGAAAAAAAGCAAAATCTAAAAAGCCCACCATACCTGTTTAAATTTAATGCCCCCACTCCCCTAACCTGGACTTTGTAAGGCTGTGCAGAAAATCTTAGTTGTGTCAGTCAGGGTAAGCCCTCCAAGGTGAGCTCAGCTCTGGAAACTCTAAGATGGAGAGACTGCATTATGGTCTTGCCTCCCAAAGGAATGTGCTGGTAAATTGCGTGGTAATTGCGTTTGTTATCTGCAGCGTGTTGATTCATTACATTAGGTACAGGTAACAGGCGACTGCAGCTTAACCTTGTCATGTAGGATGCTCTGCGAGCCTTTCCCCACTTCCCCTGGCCCTGCTGGCAGCATACATGGCTGCAGGCACCCTCTGCAGCAGAATTGCATCAGCCCTGCTCACTGCTCGCTCTTGGGTTTCAGAAGGTACGTTCTGAAATGCGATGTGGATGGCTGATGTATCCAGACTCAGTGAATTCACAGGCAGGCAGTGGGAAAGAGCTGTGTGTCAGACCACGTTTATCAAAAGCCTGACCCGAAGGGAGAGATATATGTTGAATGAGCGGCTTAGGCATAAGGAGTTGTTTCTCCACTGACTACAGACTGGCAGGCCAAACTTTGGGTCCTTTGAGATGCCAGAGAATAGCCAGCCAGTTTCATATTTAAGCACTTTGATGAATATCCTGGTCTGCTGAGTCCCCTTGCTGCTGTCAGATGGGATCCCAAGGCTTGTCAACATGACTGATCGCAGTGTTACGTCTCTCTCTCTGCGTATGAGTAAGAGGCCCCATGCTCATTTGGATGAGCTTCACTGCACAGCCCCGCCTGAGTGATGGTGTGACCGGGAAGGCAGGCTGAGAAGCTGGGTCGCTAGCTTGGGAGCACTGAAGCTGTCAAATGACTCAGCACTCACCCCCTGTGGTGGTGAGAGCAGCAGGACAGTGCCTGTGGGGCACCAGGGTTCAGGCGTTTGTCACCAGAGAAGAGTAGGGCTGGTCTTGGCCCTTCTCCCTCGATGGCACCTAACCCCGTGGGACCAGGCAGCATTGCAGTGACACAGGTCCCGGTACGATTCCTATAGCCGTGTGAGGACTCAGTATCATCCTGTGGTTCCTGTGAAAGAGTACCACGATCATTGTTGATGGCCGTTCTGGGCAAAAAAGGAGCAAGTCTTCCCTCGCCGATTGAATGAATCTCCTGCATCTTGTGGCCAGGAGGCTTTCCTCTCTCCTGCTCTGTCTGCCAGATCTCTTGGGTTGGCCCCACACATAGGATTTGCACTGTTTTTAACTGAGTTGGTGGAGTCTCTTGGTTTGGGTTGGGGGATGTTGCCTGTACACACCAAACTGGCACCAGAATGTCTTTAATCCAAAGTACAAGCAGATAAGCAAGGAGTCAAATCAAATTTAGCACAGAAAATAAGTTAATGTGCTATATGTTGGTTATGTGCTGATATTCAAAGGACTCACGTGTTGGTAAAGGCCATATCCAGGCATGCATGGTGGGACACTACTATTTGTTACCATCGCAGTGGCACTGAGGTCTGAGGCGCTTTCACCAGACTTTCAACATCAGCTGTTCCTCTTGCTGAAGCATTAGCCCTGTCACATCTGTAGTTGAAAGTGATTCAAATGGGATTTTTTTCCCCAAACCATGACTGCTGGGGCATTGGGATGATTCTCCTTTGTAGGGGCAAGATCCAAGACATTCAAAGGCCAGTGTCACACCCGACAGCTTTCTCAAGCTCAAAATAATAAGGATAGTTTCTGTACCAACTCCAAAATACGAACCTTTTCGTAAAGGAGACTCCAGCGGGAGTGCGAACGAGGCTGTAGCTCATATTTAATAATGCTACTTTTAAAAATAAATCATGTTTTATGGATCTAAACTTAGCCTCTCCAGATAAGCGAGTCCAGGGGCTGCTGGTGATTAATATGCAGCACCGGAGCGTGGCCCAGCGGGGCCCTGATTAATAGCGATGACATCATGACTTTTAAACATTCTGTTAATGCTGGCCTCGGTGACAAATGAGGACGCGCGGCATTGCTTCCCATGGCATTTGCGTCTCCGGAGCGAGGGCTGGGAGCAGAGCCCTTTTGCCTCCCCTGGACTGGGCCTGGGGAGCCTGCGGTGCTTGCCGGGCTGACCTGCACTGTCCCCCTGCGCTGTGCCGGTCCCCACCTCCCCATTTGGAGTCTTGCATGATTGCCAAGTCTCCAGAGGTGTGCGAGGGCTTTTTAGGCACTTCATCCACCTGCAGCATTCTTTGTCACCCTCCCTAGGGGGCTGGTATTTTGCACCCCTGTCAGAGCATGTGTCTGTAGCAGGCATCAGGCCTGCTGGGCATCGTCAGGCACCAACTCTGTGTCAGTCACTGCTTCTCCCCTTCAGATGCAGGAATTAATTAGTATGTGTGGATGCTTGCTGTTCTGGACAGGAAGAAAAGAGTGCCATAGCTGTGTACCATCTCACACTGTGCAATTGTGTGACCTCCTGGTCTTTGGCATCTACAGCTGAGCTCCCGCGTTGCAGGGTGGCTTGTCGCATGAGTGCATGTACTGTCCTGCAGTACCTGGTGGGCAGCAGCTCCCCAGATTCACTCTGTGCCTGCAGGCTGTGAGCAACTTGATTGCTTCTACTTTCCTCTGCTGCTTTTCTGGCATCTTACAGGTGGAAGACTTGAACCAGAGTGCTGGCCTTGATCTCCATGGATGCTCTTGAAAGCTCTGGCTAGATTGGTGTCTGGATGTAAGGTTTTGGGATCTGTATCTACTTTCTGTTCACGGGGCTTGAGCTGGACCTGTCCAGTGTCTGGAGAGCAATCTAGTAGACCAGACTGCTAGTGCTTTAGGATCCTGCTGAAAAGGTTTCTCAGCTGTCTAAGATTTTGTTAAGATATTTTGCCTGGTTTCCAAATATATTCTCCTAACCAGCCAACCAACACATCTGAGAAAGAGGTTGTTTGAAACACTCAGCCTGTATTCAAATGATAAAACCCCATGAATCCAGATTGTGTTTTGGGATCAAAAAGTGAACTCAAGAGGGTCTTTGACAGTTTGGGCTTTACAATACGATTTCTCCTTTGCAGTGATCTCTGTGCCACACTAGTGTGTAGCTTGGGGACCAAATATGTGAGAAGCTCTGAACTGTCGAACACCTGCGGGAGAGTCACTGGTTGTGCGGGGATAGGGGCTCTGCCAGGCACTGCCCCATAGCCTCACAGTCGTTAAAAGTTTCACAAAAAGTTGGTGGCTAGAGACAGTTATGTTAAAGTTATATTTCCTCTACTGCTGTCTCTTGAACCTTCCTATATCAAATGACTGCACTGCATTTTAAAGAGCTTTTATTGTTGAGTAGCCAGGTTGCTTTGGACTTGCTTACTACATGAGGAGGGTTTTTCTTATTCCTAAACCCCTCCCTCTAAAACTCAAGACATCTATCTGTAATGCTGTGCAGTATAGAGAATGTTTTATGATCTTAAATGTCTGAGAATATAAAAAGTGTTATAAATATATAACCTCTGAGCTACTGAGCATCAGCCGGGGAGATGCCCCCCTCTCCTCCAGCATGACTAGGAGAAAGCAGACATGCTCCCTGTCAGAGAAATCTTTGCTTGGTGGCATCATCTGCTCTGTAATGCTTCACCCTTGCAGCAAATCCTTTCCCTCCTTCTCCAATCAGCCTCATTCATGTACTTTCAAAGTCTTTGCCACCCCACCTATAATGTGTGCTCCTTGTGTAGTGATAAAGCACATCTCGGAGTGAAGGTTCAGTGTGGATGGGATCAGGGGCATCTATTTTTGTGTCTCAGCTACGGGCTCATGTGTACTTGGTTTCTCTGTGCTTCAGCTTGCTCCTCAGCATCAGGGACAAATTGGTATTTGTCATAAGCTCTTTTGATCCTTGAAGAAAATGAAGAGCCATTTAACATTTTTAGAGTAATAATAATAATGGAGGAAAAGGGACATATTCTGGTATCTGAGAGCAGCAGGTATTTGTTTAAGAGCATACTTTAGAAAAATAGCAAAAAGGACCTTTAATCTCAGAATTTCAAGGCACCTTGTAAACTATAAACACTGATTTTCTTTCTTCTTGTTATTCCTTGTGGGCATTTTACTGCTATAAAATAGAGCACCGTTCCTAACCTGATGATCATGCAGCAAGAACAAACCAATATTACAGAGAACTGAGGCTAAGTGTGAGTGAGATTTGGGTGACAAATGGAACCGGGAGTGTGCTGGTAGTGGGTGGTTTATGTTCATGATATCTCACCCATGGGGACATGCATTTTGGATAAGTCAGCCTCATGGACACCTGTGAAAAAGAAATTTATCCTGCCTTGGGGAAGCTGAGTAGTGGGGCATGTAAATGAAAATGAGATTGGTCACTTAATAAATTTCTCTTTGAGAAATGTAGCTTTTGAACCTGACAAGGAGGTGAGTGGGTGGGTGTTGTTGGATTATAGTGGGGACAAGCAGCAGCCAGGGGAGTTTTCCTTTGGCTCCAGTAGCTAAAGATTTCCTGCTAGAATCCAAAGGAAGGAGGTTCTTGACTTGCCTCCATGAGTGTGTGCCTGCTGTGTCACCTCTACACTGATAACATCATGCCTCCTTATCTTTTTTCTCTTTTCTTTTTCTTTTTTTTTTTTTTTTTTTTCAGTTTCTATAAAGTAAGCACTGAAAACCAATTTCAGCTGTTCTGAAATTTTGGGTTCCTTTGTTTCTCTGCGTTTCTATTGGATTATGTCCCTGACATTATTGCCAAGAAGTTAAATAATACATCTAGAGATGGAGGAAACTGAATAATGCAGCTCTGCAGCTTATAGCTTTTCTAGTGCTGTGCCAGAGAGCTTTTTGAGTGAAAATTGTGACTGGCAGGCAAATTTAGACGAAAATGTTTTGGAAATTATTTTTTCTCTTTTCTTTTTTTATCTGATAAGGACCAAAATGTGCTGCTGAAAGCTGTATCGTTCACAGCAAAATAACCACAGAGATTCAGAAAAAGGAAATGCAGATAAGTAGGAAACCTGTTTGCTTGACAAGCACCTGTGGTTGCAGACCATGTGTTATTCAAAAAGCATGGGCTGTGCCACTCCATAGCAAAGGAGCTGGACATTGCTGACTCAGGTGGAGCTTTTGCAAGATCAAATGATGAAGAAAATTCAGACTGAGCCTCAGGACTGATGGAGGACTCCCTCAGCACCCATGGAAAGGGTGGAGAGACTTCCATTGTCGCATATGGATTTTGACAGCTAGATCAACCCAAATTCGGCAACTCCAGCTCTGACCCCTTGCCCTCAGTTTGCAAGTCCTGCAACTTTCGCCCAGTCTGCTCTTCTCTGCAGCACCCCATTTTGCAGTGAACGCCAGGGTCCGGGTTTAGCCTATCTGTGCTTTGACTTGTCTTCTCTCTGTTCCTGGATGGTAGGCAGAGTCAAGGGCAATAGGGCTTGGACCTTGGGTGCCTCAGGTTACTGTGTGACAGCCTGGATGTTCTCCTGAATGTTTCATCATCCATGAGTCCCCTCTTTACTGGCTACTGCACCATCCCCAAGCTTGTTTGGGAAAGTACTCGCCCAGCCTCAGTCAGATCAGCCAGGCGAACTCTTCCTCCCTCTTTTGCTTATGGGAGGAGAAAGAGCTAATAAACCCCCCTCCAAAACAAATGAAACAGAAGCCATTATTTTGTACCCAGGCCTTGCTGAGTAATAATGATCTGCCTTTAACCACCCACTCGTGCCTCTGCTTATCCCCCTGCTTCCTCATGACCTTCACTCATTGTTTCCTGTTGAATTGAGCTTGTATATTCCTGACACACAGGGGCTGCATCTTCATTCATTTGTGGTAAATGCCTAAGACACTCAGGGCACTTGAAATTAAATAATCAGCCGCAAAACAAAAGACCCCAAATGAGCACACGGTCACATTGTCTGCTTTATTTGCAGATAAGTTCTGTCTAAAAGCCAGCAATGTGTGATGCTTTTTGCTGCTTTTTTAGTTTAAAGCAGAGGTTTTGTACATTATTAGAAACCGTATCCTTGCAGTCCATGATGTAATGAGAGCAAGAGATGAGGAGCTGGGATACCTCCTGGTTTTTAGGTGAGGCTTCAGGGAATGGACGAGTGTGGAGCGGGGACTCTGCATTGAAGCAAAATGCCCTGTGCTTTTGTGCCTCTTGAGGTTGGGTGCTCATGTCAGGTTGAGGGTGGCATGTGTGTGTATGTGAGGGAGGGAGGGAGGGAGAGAGGGAAGGGAAGAAACAAAAGTTTTAGTGCTTTATGTTGGATCCATGTGGCATGGGTCAGTGGAGGTGCAAGGTGTGCTGGGCTCTGGAGGGCAGCGTGTCTTTGCTGGAGATGAGAGAAGAGCCTATGGGTTTTGCGGTGGTGCTTGATGCTCTGAGAAGCCAATATTGTACTATCAGGTGCATGAAAAATATGTAAAGCTGTGAGAGATACAGGTATATATTTGCACCCAGGATAGATTCAGAGGGGTCTTATATCCAAGAAGAATCCCCTCTCTCTTTTCTTCTTTCACATATTTGGGAAACAGCCCTGGGAAGATGCATTTGCTACCCCTGCTGAAAAAAGGCCATCTGAGAACAGCCCCATGCAGCACCCTGACCATGGCTGGGACATCTTCAAGACGGAAACGTGTAGCAGCACAGTGGATTCCTCTCATTTTATTCCTTTTCTTGGGAGCAGATAAATATATTTGATTTAAAATTTTGAAAAGAGGGGAAGCATTTTGCGTTTGCATGTGCGTGCCTAAATCTCCCCTTGGATCACTGTAAGCGGCTGCTGGGCGTGTGCAGCTGGAAGATAACACGCTCATCTCCTCCGCTGAGGGCAGGCGGCAGCAGCCAGGCCGGCAAGCCCAGATTATCTGCTACGAGCATGCCGCTTCCTGTGCCTCTCCTCTCTTCTTGCCTGGCTCCAGACAATTCCGTTTGAAACCCTTTACCTACAAACTCGCAGCTGTAATTTAGTCCACCAGCCCTCTTGAGCCTGAGGGGTCTGGCTGCAGAGCAGGGGTGGGGGTCCCATGAGGTGGCGATGGGCAGAATGAATTAACCAAGCCTGACAGATAGAGTGAGGTCTGTCAGTATCCGTCGGTCCCCAAAAAACTTCCTAGTTTGTGTGGAGCAGCACTCAGGTTGCTGGTTACCTGCCAGAAATGGCAGCCACAGGTTGTTCTTCCCTTTTGTCATTCGCCACTCCTGAGAGATTTGTGGAAGCCCTTCAGGAGGTCTGTGAGCCTGGCCCAGGATGCTCGGTGTGTCAGGGTGGCACACCTGAAGAGAAACCACGGCTGTGCTTTCTTTGGCAGAGGAAACTTGGAAATCCCTGTTTGTGGGTAGCAAATAAGGGGAGGATGTTTGTCTGCATGGGGCAGTTGGCACTACTTCTGGTATTACTGTCGATTGTTATTTGCATACCAAAGGGGCCTGGTGAGTACCAGCTCCTTCCCCCTGTTTCAGGCTGTTCAGGTTGTTAAGTATCTTCTCTGTCACTTGCATGGAGTAACACCTTTCCAAGTGGAGAAGTGGTCCATCTGCTTCAGGTCTGGTCTTAGCACAGTCACCTCTACCCACAGAAATCCTTATACCTGCAATGCACAAGAAAACATTAATAAATGGAAAAGCAGGCTGGAGCTGCACTCCCCCAAAGAAGACCAGAAGGTTTTTATGTGGGTAGGGTGCAAGAAAGCCACTTCTCCTATGCTCTGTCCATAGTCAGAGGCCTTCTTGTTGCAATTGCTAAGTAAATGAATGGGAGTTGTCCATGTAAACCCCTCAGGCAGCCTTGGAAATCTCAACCGTAATCCACAAAGATGTCAGTTTATTCTTTTTGCCAGCATTTATAATTGGGGGGGGGGGGTTGTTTTTTTAAAGAAAGAAAAAAAGAAAAGCAAAGGGAAAAAGAAAGGAAAACAAAGAGGAGGGAGGGAGAAAAGGAAAGAAGGAAAGGAATGAAGGAGACGAAAGGGAGGGAGAAAGAAAGAGGAAGGAAGGAGAGAGCGAACTGCAGTAGGAGAATATTAAGGTTTGATAAGGTACAGAGAAGTCCTGGAGTCAAGGAACCTTGCCTCACTCATTCTGTATGCTGCATAAGTTATGAAGAAAAGTGAGTGACATAATATATCTTGTTATTTAAGGAATAAGATGAAGGCTGTGCCATGCTGACTGGTACTATGTAGTTCTAGCATTTCCTTGCATTAGCATGCTTGTGCGGCTATCATATTTTCAGCGTATCACTTTAATGTTTTTTTTTAATTCTTCTTCAATGAATTTAGTAAAGTGGGTCCTTTATTAGAAACAATTTTATGTATTTCGTAACTTCTTGTGAAAGCTGCTGTGTAATTCCCACTTTCAGCAAAGCACTGCCCTGAGATGGTGAATGACTTTGAGAACAGCTGGTGTTGGAAGGGACCTCTTGAGACCATCTAGTTTGACCCCATTGCTCAAGCAGGGTGAGCTCGATCAGATTGCTCAGGACCATGTCCAGTTGAGCTTTGACTGTCTCCATACACAGAGACTCCACATCCTGCCCGGACAACTGTCATGTCCCACCCAGAGGTCTGAATGGGGGGAGAGGTGACTCAAGTTTGTGGGTCCCCTTGGTTGGAAAACAGTACACGCAATACTTAAGGTCCATAAACAAGAAAAGCAACACCTATTATTTTGTAGCTCGGCCCAGTTAGCAGATGATTCGTCAGCAGAGAGATTTACATTACTTAAGCCTAATTGGTGAACAGTTTAACAGCAGAAGGATTTCTATAAAGGGGTTTGTGGCACGTGTGGCGTTGTAAGCCTTATGTTGTTATACTACTCATAGAAGGAGAGGCAAAGAAATGGGGATATAAGAAATGAGAAGGAAAGAAAGAACAAAAAAGAAAGGAAGAAAGTGAGGGATCCCACCACCCTTACAGCTCCGCAGTGTGGATGATGGGACTTGTAGTCTGGGTCCGGTGACGTGTGGCCTCGTGTGTCCCACGACGAGGCTGCCGGGGTTTGTAGTCTGGAAGTGCAGCATCCTCAGGTGTCTGGTTCGGTTCCTGCAACGAGGCCGGTGGGCAGAGTGCTCCTCAGGATGGTGGGCTCCCTGCCAGTGCTGGTTTAGGTGAGCCTTTTTGTAGCCCTCTGGGTTGCCTGCTTGCGTAATTTTTGGTCTTTTGTGGAAGTGTTATTGCAAAAGATGGACAAGTCTGGGGGTGATTGAGAAAGACAGACGAGTCTCGGGCCATCTTGAAGGGTCTCAGCCTTTCCCTTTCTGCCATGCTGGGCCTATCAGAAGATGGAGCTCCGCGCCCTCCGGCACGTCCCCCGCCTCCTGCTGTCAGACAGCGGCCTGTGTCTGTGGCTCCTCAGCTTGTTGTTGGTATGTAAATCACAGTTCACCTAATCCTGAGTGTCCTATCTCCTGCTACCAGGCCACAATGTTCGAGGCTCGATTCTTTTCAGTCTCTGACAATGTGCCATCTCTGGCAGCTGGAGGAATTGGTTTTGCTACAATGTTTGAGACATAATTCTTTTCAGTCTCTGACAACAACGCGTTGAAGTGTTTGACCACCCTCAAAGTTAATAAGTGTTTTCCTATGCTCAGGTGGAATTTCTTGGAATTTAGTTGATGCTTTTAATAAAGGAGGCACCGATCCGTGGCTCCACCTTCCTGATTCCTTGTGAGAGGAGTGGAAGAAGTAGCTGTATCCTTGAAAGGAAAGGTGAGAAGACAACCCAGAAGGATTCCTTTACACACTTATTTTAGCTTACAAAAGTGATGGGAGAGACCATCTGGAGAAAGTAGAAACTATTTTGAATGGGTAGAACATGGCTTCATCTGAAAAAGTTTGATCCACACTTAGCTTTTGAGTGTCTTAAAGCTTGTGGTGTAATCAGAGCTTTGCAGTTCATTTGTAATGAAGACAAACAGATGCCAGATGTAAATTTCTTTTCCTGGATCTGGACTCAGAGTTTTTATCCTCTACAACTTTTCAGAAGTTTTGATTCAGATTTTATTTCCGTTCTTCCCCTTTCCTTCTCTAGCCAAGATGAAATGCCTAAGCTTTGATTTGGGGTCTGTGAGAACTCTAGAAAGGAGAAGGTGAATATACATACCTCTTAGGACTGTCATCTCCCTGTATGTCCTGGCGTGTTGCACCAAGCATTAAATCAGTGTTCTTCAGCTTCCTGGGGTTGCTGGTAAAAATTACCAGATGGAGGACATGGATCAAAATGACATGGTGGCCCAAAAAGACCCAAAGAGCTTGAGAGAAGATGCTGCAGCCCTCGTTCCTGAACATGCAGAGTGTCATCTGCAGGAAAGCAACCACAGATGTCACCTCACTCTTCTGAGGTTTCACAGCTCTGAGCCTAATCCTGCAGGTTGATAGGCAGCTCTTGAAAGATGACGAGGATCCTCAGTTGCCACTCAGCGTGGTGTGGAGAGGAATCTGCTTTGGCGGGGATCACTGGGGTGGATGCTGCTCAGGAGGAACTGCTGGGCTTTGGTGTGGTGCACTGCAAGGAAAGATCTGGGCCTCTTGAGACCTTGTTCAAACTGAGCCTCTAAGCAGAATGATTGCCCATCAATAAGGAAGATACCATAGAAAACGACCGCCTGGTTCTTGACAGAGTGATGGGATATTCATGAGAGTATAATAGGATTTTGGTGAAATGCAATATTTTATTCTCATTACTGGAATACAGCAGAGGCCCTTTAAGTCAGAAAAATTGATTTTGCAATAGGGTTTGTTAGAACCCTCCAGTCCCACAATCAGGGTAAATGGGCAAATTTCATTCTCTTTAAATGCGGTTTCCTGAGGCACAGCTGTGCTGGACACACATTGGAGAAGCAGCAAGAACACCCCTGTGCACCACTAAAGCGGAGAAAACCAGACAAATTCTTCATGCACAGAAAGACCTCTGAGGGGAAGGCTGAGAGAACCAGGCATGAATGGGCCAAATTGCACCCTCACCCCTGGTGTAATGCCATTGAAGTCTGGAGAAGAGAAGGCAGAGGGGGCTGTGAGGCTTGCCTGATGATACATGAAGGAATATGTTGCAGAGAGGAGAGAGAGACCAATTATTCTCACTAGCCAACAGGGAAAGCACAGGGAATATTTAGGTCAAACATTAGGAGAAACTTTCTAGTGGGTGAGTTATTAATCAGCTCAGGCAAGGCGCACATTGGAAAACCAGCCCTGAACTTGTAGGCTGGGAAAAAAATGAGCATTGTTTGTCTAGAAGAACAGGGAATTGGGGATGTTGGGGTGTGGGGCTTAAGTCCTGTCCCTGGCTCTGACACTGAGTCATAGCAATCCTGTGGAGGGTTACCATTTGCAGAGCCTGCAGGCAAATCTGAGCTATCTATAGCCTAAATAGGTCCAATACCAAATAACAGACATGGATGTGTAAAGACATGAGTAATATGAATGTTGGTAGATACTCAGCCATTGGCTCACAAAAGTGCTATGTCAGGTGCACTTGCCCAGATTTGGGGTTGACTCCACTGAAAGAATACTTATGCCATCTGTGTCGCTGAGCAGAAGGCATTTATTTCTCTGTTAACTGATAACTAGATGGAAAAATTGTAAAAATGAAAAAAAAAATCCTTAGGAACATTCTAAGTGACTGAAAACCTGTTTTTCATCTCTGAAAAATCTAAGATTTCAAAATTTATGTCATCTGACCTGAGAAAAGATAGTGGGGAAAGTTATAATATTGGAAGCACTCTCTAAAAATGCTTTCCTTCAACCTCACTGAAGCATTTGACTTCCCCTTTGTGTTACATTCATATAATGCAAAAGCAACTTTTTTTCAGCCTTATCCAAATAAGATGCTGTCGCAAAAATTGTCCTTGAAGATTTCAACACAACTGATATTTTCCTGCAAAACATGCTGTTCCTGTTCAACTTGAATTTTCTCCCAGAAAATGTTCCTTTCAAAAATCTTGGGCCAATACTAATTACCATTATGCAGCTGCTGTTGCTGCAGTAGATACCTTAAAACATAGCCAGTGGGAATGCTAGTTTGTGGCCTGTACCTCATGACACCAAAGGACATAGCAAAAACACCCCTTAGCTGCGACTGAAATGGACTTGGGGATATTGTGTTTCCTCAGCTGACAGTTGCAACTAGTGCAGCCTTATCTCTTGCTCTCACAATGAGACCATACCTGTTTTCATAACTGGGATACAAGGAGGGTGAGCATCCTGATGCACAGGCACACTTACCAGCACTGTGGCAGAGAGGGATGCTAAGGTTTCCTTTGAGAGCCCTGTGGTTACCTGTTTCTGTGGTTCAAATATCTCCCTGGAGTCAGCTTTCTTGCTGTTGAGTTTGCTTGTGGTTTCGGTCATACATGCAAAGCTACTTCTCTTGGAAAGGTAGTGCACTATGGAAATAAGCACCAATTTGTACTCCTAGCAGGAGCTCAGACTGGGGAACCTAAGGTATGTGATTTCGAGCCAGGCTGGTGACAAAGCTTAGACACATGCACATCCCAAGGCTTCTTATGTTGGGTGCATGTGAAGATGAGTAAATAGCATAAATGCTCCCTGTCATATGTACACGCACATGTTTTTTTCCTCCCTCTCAACTCTTAGATGGTTGTGTTCCTGGATTTCATTTATCAGTATACAAGCAATATCTCTTTCTGCTCAATAAAACATGTCACAACAAAATGAGCTCTCACCTTCTCTCCTCTTTTACACATAGAAGCACAGAGATACTACACAGCTGCAATTCCTGTGAACGGGCCAACATGGGTGTCATTTAATAGGTACACTTAGGTGGAGCCCAGTTTCTCTGGAGGAACTACAGTCACCAGGCTGTAAAATCAAAGACTGGCCTTAGTGCCAGCCATGCAACTGCAGGGTGCATGGCGACTTGCTGGGAGCCTGATGAAAAAGTTCAGAGAGAGATTTGTTTGGTTGCAGGAAGCCTACATCTTTCCAGGCTGTTTGACCCTGTCAGGAAGGTCACTTAAGAAGCCACTCGACAGGTAGCATCATGGCCTCATTAGTTCATGCTAGGGCATGGTGGCGCACTTCGTGGCGACATTGTTGTGTCCCCAGCACTGCCTGGGAGATGCAAGGAAGTGCTTGAGAGAGTCCAGTGCAGGGCAACAAAGATGATTAAGGGAGTGGAGCATCTCCTTTATGAGGAAAGGCTGAGGGAGCTGGGTCTCTTTAGCTTGGAGAAGAGGAGACTGAGGGGTGACCTCATTAATGTTTATAAATATATAAAGGGTGAGTGTCATGATGATGGAGCCAGCCTCATCTCAGTGACAACCAATGGTAAGACAAGGGGCAATGGGTGCAAACTGTAACACAAGAGGTTCCACTTAAATATGAGAAGAAACTTCTTCTCAGTGAAGGTGACAGAGCCTGGAACAGGCTGCCCAGGGAGGTTGTGGATTCTCCTTCTCTGGAGACATTCAAAACCCACCTGGACACCTTCCTGTGTAGCCTCATCTGGGTGTTCCTGCTCTGGCAGGGGGATTGGACTAGATGATCTTTTGAGGTCCCTTCCAATCCCTAACATTCTGTGATTCTGTGAAGTGGAATGTGGAAGCAAAGTGAGGGAGTCTCAGCTACGTAGCAAGGCGTTTTCCATCCCTGCTGGTTTCTGCTTTTCCTGCGTGTATGGGCAGTGAGAGCAGCATCTAACACAGACTGCAGAGATGGAAATGGCCTAAGAGATTCATCCAGCCCCTCTCCAGGCAGGTGTAGTGCTTTTATTTGAGCATCACACTGTTAGGATTGCCTGAAGTGACATTAAGTGGATTCATGGGCACAGCTGAGCCTGACACCACAGCAAGCCCCAGCATGTTGCAGTGCTGTTATTTGGTCTAATGAGGGGAATAAATACACCTGGAAGTAGGGAATCCTCTCTTATCCTGGGGATTTGACTGGATGGAAGTGAAGCTTTATCTGCCCATTTCCATGAAGGAGATAGAGGGTGATTTTTAGTCCCTTCAGTGGATGGTGATACTTTTGCCCTGTCGCCTCCCAGTCGCCTCCATCCTTCATTACCCTCCCATCTCCTCCCACTGTCCCCTCCCTGTATTGCCACCCAGTCTCCTAATAGCTACTGCACCAGCACACCACCGCTGCAATAACAAACACCGCCTCGTTTCAGCATGATGAATGAAGAGTTTTAATGAAACTGGCCTAAGCCGCTCCTGGCAAGCTGCCTGGTTTTTGTTTGTTTTAAGCAGGGGTGATCCATCACCCTCCCGACTTCTCTCCGTCGCAGCATCCCCAATCAATGCACTGCGCCAGCCTCCCTCCCGTATCCCTCACTAGCAATCTGGTCCCTGGCTCCCCACAGGTACCTTGTCTCACCGTGACCCCAACCCCCTTCCAGATTGGCTCCCCACAATGGAGATTTTGGTTGTGCATCTCCGTTAATAGTTATGGCTGTGCGTTGGCAAGGTGCTCATGGCTGTGCTGATGAGGATTCCATCTCTCTGTTCCTCTCCAGTTGACAGTGCTCACGCACACACATACGCACATATTGCTCACTAATAGTACAGTTGAATGTCTGGTGGGTATTAATTACCCTTGCAGTCTGCTGTTTCATTAGGGTCTCCTGTCTCTCCTGGGACAGGCTGTAAATCAAAGTGTGACTCACAGCTTTCAGAATCGGCAAATATAAACAAGCAAGCCCAGAAGAGGGGAAGAAATAAAGCAGAGATCCACCCAGCCTCTTGGGAGGGGAAAGAATTTTTAAAAAAGGAAAAAGAAAAGCAATCTTAAAAGCAGGAAGCACTTTAATCAAGTGAGTGAGTGCCAGCCTCCAGCTTAGCACGCCAGAGGCATTAGGGAAGGAGGGTAAGCAAGGTCCATGTATGCATTCCTCTGTCTTCTTGTGCAGTTTTTCATTATTATAGGGCAAGGAGAAGGAACCATGTTGGTTTTTTATTTCTTTGAAGGAATTAAGCTGACGGGTATATGTGTGAGCAGTGGAATGAGGCAGGACAGAGGAAGGGAGCAAGCCAATTCAAATACAGAGCTCAGTGTAAAATCAAATGCGGGACTCCTGGAAGAAAAACCTAGAGAGCAATGTCAATGTAGCTTGCTTTTCTAACCTTTCTCCAGCTGTCCTTAGTACTTATGCTTTTCAGAGCAGCTTGATGAGTTGTGCTGAATAAATGCCACTTTTAAGCATTTCTCCAAATGTTTGACAATTTTTCCTGAGAGAATAACCTGCTGAAGTTTATTTCTATCTGAGAAGTACCTGAGGAGAGGAATTTGGTTTCTTTAAGTGCATGATGGAACAAAATACGGGGTGTGTAAGAGGCAAACAGAAGAATCTATGAGAGTTAGCAGAATGCATCTGAAAAAACTTGTTAACCAGAATTTTCAAAGGAAATTCTGGAAAAGCTTCCAGATAAAAGCACTTGTGGGTCTTTTCATCTATGAAAGCCATTTTATGTGGCCAGATTCTCATGGCTCTCATAAGCATGATGAACAACAAAATTTGGAGCACTGTTGCTCTTAGTGTTAAGTCAGGTGTTTTGGGAATGGGGAGGTGACATGTGCAGTCTTTGCTGTTTACTACTCCAAATTTTTTTGTTGAAGGGGTTTCAGAGAAGAATCAAGACCTTGCAAAGGCCATGAAGGGATTTATATTTCTCCTCTGCCTTTGATGCTGAATTGCTTTGCAACCTGTTCTGATACAGAGCATTCAGAATGAAGCTTTCACTGTGCAAAGCTATACCCAAGTTTGCAGTTTGATTCAAAATGGGGTAGGAGAGGATACACTTGGATGAAGGCTGTGGAAGAGAAGTCCTCTCTTTTAAAAATGTCTTGAAACTTCTGATGTTTCAGAACAACAGATCAAACATTTGACCAAAAAAAATTGCCTGGACAGGCTGACTGTGAAGCAGAGGGTTGCACAGGGATATCCATTCCAAATCTGCCCAACATTTCCACTCTTAATGCTGTACAAGTTTCCAAGCTTCAGCTTGTTATGAAGGAAGAAAACATTTAGTCTTTTCTTGCTTACCTATTATCTCATCCCATGATGATGAAGCCTGCTGGGACGTTGAGGTAACCTTGGAAGCCCAATAGGGACATGTAGATGTTCTTCTTTTGCCTTTTCAGTTAGGAAGACTTGCCTGCACCTTGTTAAATGCATTCAAAATCCCACATGGTTGATCCAAGCTTGTTCTTTTAATTCCAGGTTTTGTTCATACAAAGAAGTTGTATCCTGTTCAGCTTGCTAACTGAAGTGGCCCCATTTTCTTGTAGGAGCCTGGCAGCAGATGGACCCTTTGTAGAGGACCTGGAATGTCTCTTTTGTATTTGTGGGTATTTCTTTTCACCTGTGCTTCACTTGCTGTGAAAATAACAGCTGACATTGAACTGTACTGTATGGGCCTATATTCCACCAGTTAGGCCTTTGAAATCAGGGTACCCCTCAAATCTAAATAACTCTTTTACTACCTCCTCTTCCTGAACCTTGGTCAATTTTCCTTGAAAACAGAGCTTAAACTAAATGTACTAAGATACCTCATTACCAGGAGTACAAGCAGGGATTCGGTTAGTCGACTGTTATATTGCACAGGGAGATAGAAAAAGCATATGGAGCCTAAACTATCTAATCTAATCTCATCTCACTATGTCTATATAATCTGGGTAAATGGCTAATCTATCACAAAGAGATAATAATAATTAAGGCTGCAACCAGATTCCATTAGCAAAATTGATGTGTCTTGATCCCTATTGGGTTTACTTTGAAAGCAAAAGGGATTTTTTTTTCCACATAGCTCGAAGAAAATTAGTTAAAGTGGGTTTTTGAGTTACAAGGCATTAACGAATTAACCCAAATTTGAAATTTTGGGCTCATACCTATCATTTGTTTTCTCATCTTCTAACTAAACATAGCTTTATCACTGTCCTGTATCCCAGATTTGCATACAGTGAAAGCCTCTTGAGAATTCGCTGCTGGATGTATTAGTGGAAAATAGGTTGTAAATCAGCAGAATCATTTACTCTTCTTTTATGTAAGAGCGGTGATTGCTCTGTACTCTGGGAAGAGGTGTTCTGCCACCTATTAGCCCCTTGCAATCCAAAGAGAATATAAACAGTTATTTTTCAGGATGCCTAAGGAGGTTTTCTTTTATACAGATTCGTTTGAGTATTTGCTGTTGTGGTGGCGGTGGCAGAGTAGCCCAGATTTTTTCATCTTTATTTGCAAAACCCTAGTGTTTACCTTTAACACTGGAGACTCGGGATGAGGAGGTTCATGACTATGGGAAAGTAGAGAGGTGCTTGCAACTGACACTTGAGGTGTGTTTCTTTGGTTTTGATTTACTTACACAGCTCGCTACACAAGAAAACAGCTTCATGACTTGTTGATTCCCTCCTTTCTCTGGTGCTGGCTTTGGGGCATAAGCTACAAAGAGTTCAAGTTGGAGGAAGAAGGTACTTATTCAAGCCAGCCCAAGTTTTGGCCTAGTGCTTCTAAGGAGTCCTCTGAACATCCTCTATCAGGAGACCCATGGATGTCTAAATTATGGCAGCCTCCTGTCTGGCTTGTTATGAACGATCTTGCAATACAACATTGGCATGGCAACGGGATGCTCTGACAGCTCCCTTTTCTGCACTTACCAGCCTTTTTCCCTATCCAGCCAGCATCTTTCCAGCAGGACAAGGAGGAGAGGCCGTACAGTGCCAGGGTGAGCATCTCTGCCTGGGATCTGCCCTAGAACACATTTTCCGCAGGAAAAAAAAAAAACAAACAACTAATCCAGAGATTCTTAGGCAGACCACAAAGCATTTCTTAAAGCCTATAGTGCCCATAGGAAGGGCAGATTTTGTTTAGGTGGGGGGGGTTTTACCTCCGTGCAAAACAGTGGTTAGTAAGCTCTGCTCTGTAATAAAGAATTTCTTGAAAGATGTTGGACTAGTTGCCAGGGTAAATGGTGGAGCATTACCTGCTGTTGGATGTGGGTGAGTGTAATGGAGAAATCTCAGCAGATGAGGGTTTCATTTGAACAAACAGTGGCTTTTAGCTACAGAGCTCTGGTCTGCCAATTGCTACATGTAGGAATTCCCTGTTGTCTGGGGAAATATGCTATATAATATTTATGGATGTCCATTTACTGAAGAGGATTTATAACCTGGGGTGAGTTTGAATATTTACCTTAGGACCCACAGGTAGAAATGCTTGACAGATTCTGTATGTCTCCCCACCGTAGTGTGTGGTCAGTACCTCATGGATAAGAAAAAGGGTTTGTCTTGCTATGAGCAATTAGCTGTCGGCTAGGTGTAGGGGTCTGCACCCAAGGATGTCAAATGTCTGGTAACTCCAGCTTGGCTTGGTCTCCAGTGTAGGTAAGACAGGCTGCAAAGGCTATGTGTGAGACAGACAATGATACTGTGAAGAGATAGACAGTGATTTCATGTTTGTGAAGAGTTAGGCAGGCTCTTAAACTGGTCATGTGTAGTATAGCCAGAATTCAGGCAGTGAGCTGGTACTCTTCCTCTGTGCCTCCTGGCTCCTGCCGTCTTCCTTGACTTATTCAAAAAAGCAGCTGGTCTAAGCTGCTCTTCCTAACTCAGAAAATATTCAGTACCCAAAGGGGATGGGGGTTGCTCTGTAAGAATTTATTTTTTTTTTCTAACTCCAGTGTTGTGATGGTTATGGAAGCAAGGAACTGAAAGCAAAGGCTGGAGTCAGATAATCCGTAGTTGGGAGCCTTATGAAACCTTTCCAAATGAGTGGATCTCTGTTTTGACCAACATCCAGCCCAGGGCTGCCCACACCAGCTCTGCTAATGCCCCCCACTACTCCCCAGCCCAGGCCTCTTCTCATTATGTCCCCCAGTGTGGCACCTCTGACTGCTGCATTCCTGCTCTGTCCTGCAACTCCCTTGGTTTTGCAAGGGTTGAGCTTTCCTTTCCAGGGACACATGGTGATGACCCTTTCTCTGTGCGGATGACAGCAGACTACATGCCCTGTTCCTTGCTGCCCTAAGCTGCAGAGCCTTGGAAATAAATATTGAAGAGTATAGCAGAGCAGAAATCACTCCAATTGTATTGAAAGCTCCAGTAGTCTGGACGTGCAGCCTAGGAACTATGGAGGGATTTCTAAGTCACTTCCTTGCTTCTATCTTTCTTCCCTTTGTTCCCTCCTGTTTCCACCCTATCCCATATGGTATCTGTCAGATACTATACTCCTACCCCCAGAACTCTTAATAAGGCAGAGATAAAAGTGTTCCTTTATTAATAATTGTGAAAAATGTTGTGTGTGGAGTTCAGAACCAGAAGAGTAAAAGAAAGACAGTAATTAGCTTGTTTCTGTATCTCTGCTCACTGAGGCATTTTGGATTCAGTGAGAAAATTCTTGACAGATTTTCTTTTCTTTTTGTTTCCCCCCTTCCACCTCCCCTTTCCTTCTTTTCTTTTGAAGTATCATGCAAAGTTCTTGGGTTTGGGTTTTCTTTTTTTTAATGATAAATTCTATAATCCGTGTACTTTTTTTTTCTTCCCTCTGACTTGTCAGAGATATCAGCTCACAACATATCCCTTCGTTTGCCTGTTTTTCTAGGGAGTTCTACATTTGGTCTCGTAGAAGGAAGTAAACATGCCAATTTTCTGTTGACTAGCAATGTTTAAGAAGAGGTGCTTTCATTATAGGGGTCCAGAAAACCATTGTTCACCAACTTTGTTTATCCGTTTGTGGGGGACAAGGGAAGGGAATTTAATATTCCTCATTTGTCATTTTTTGTATCTTATACTAAAATGTGCTGGAAGAACAAGGCAAATAGTTTTCATCTATGTTTCCTTCAAGCTCTCCCCAGAGGAGCAGTGCTCGCTCCCTCACCCAAATGCATGCCATCTTCCTTCACGGAAAGGAATTCTCAAGCAGGATATACACAACCAAATTGCCAGCAACAAGCTCCAAGCCCTTGCTCCCAAGTACCCTGGGTTTTGGCTCTTCTGACATGCATGCCAGGGCTCCTTCCCAGTTGCTTGAGCTGTACATGAGGGCTTAACAGCCTTGAACAAGGGTAGAAGAGCTGTGCCCTATGAGGAGTCATGCAAGCGGTGTTCCCTAACAAGTGGTACATTGGAGGAGATCACAGTGTGCTACATATGGAGCAGCAAAGCCTTCTCTGCTTATAGGGAAAACCTTTAGGACAGCAGTAGCCCTCTGCTTTCAAGAGCCCTTGAGCTCAGCTGTGCTTCTGTAGCAGCCAGAGACCACAGTGGTGACCAGGGACCCATCGGCCTTGGCACCACAGCGGACAAGAGCTTGGAACAGTCCTTGTTGGTGTCTCTGGTGGCCCGAACAAAAGACAGAAATAGGCTGGTGAAAGGTCTTCCCTGGAGGCATCTGCTGGATGTAGGACTCAGAAACACATCTTTTGACTCAAGGCCCAGGGGCCTTACAACTAGCCTGGCCTGTCTCTGAGTCACTGTGTGTGTCTGCTGTAGAAAGAGCATTTGTTTCCTTTTCTTAAGTTTTATGGGCAGAAGGAAACTAAGAGGATGGGAAATAGAAAAAGGACATTAAATCAGTGTAGCTTTGCACCATGTTTTCTGTTATTGTGGAATGGATCGAAGTGACAAGGCAGAGTTCAAGTTCATGGGCAAAGAAGGGGAGTAAGACATCACTTTTCATGCCTTCAGTAACTGAGAAGTCCTTCTCACCTTAGTTTGGAGCTCTTCTTCAGGAGTTTCTTTTTGCTGCAGGGTACATTTTGTTGATTTGCATTAAGAACCAAAGTCCAAAACCAGCATGGGATAGGTGTGATAGATCCTTCCCATTTTGAAAAACATTTTACAGTAGACAGTAGTAGAACAAAACCAAACGAGTACTTAAAGCCAGTAAAAGATTATTTCGACTGTACTGTTTTCCTGCAGAAACTAGGCAGCTCTGAAAGCATCCAGCTTGTATTGTCTGCTAACTCTCCCCATTCTAGAACAGAGTCATCTGAGTAAATCAGGTTAATTTCTGTCCAGTAACCAAAAATGCTAGATCTTTAAAAAAAAAAAAAAAAAGAAAGCTTGTTCTTTATATCAATTCTTAGTGCATTAATTAAAAGCTCCTATGAGACAACAAGGATGAGTGGGATGCAATAAAGATGCTAAGAAAGAATAAGAACATTATTATAACGAAAGCAGATTAATGGGGCTTCACATAGTGGTGCTAATGGATGTTTTTGAACTTAGAAAGGAAGCGATGAGACAATTGAGTAATGAATTTTGCCATCAAAAAATCACAGCTGAGCCAACATCACCATATAAAAAGGGAACTGATTTATTGATTATAATGGAAAAGACTAATAGATGGATTTAGTAAAGACACAACACTGGTTTTGTTTTTTTTTTTTTTCTTAAAAGGCTACTCATTTATATATCTCTCCCCAAACTGGAGGAGTAGTAATTACATCCTTTGTTTATACAGTTCTTGAATGTACACAACATTAGCACCAAGCATGGGGCATATGAATGGAAGGCTTAAATAAAAACTGCAAATGTTGAGGAGGCAACAGGGTAGACATAGACTGCCAGACCACTGCTGCCTTACTGCAAGAGTCTAACTGCAAAGCAGAGGGGACCAGGGACTGTGGGAACAGCTTTGGAGCATGTTAATTTGATGGTGTATGGATCATGTTCTCAGTGCTGGAACCTCAGCTGAAAAAAACGCTTGCCAGACTGGTCATGCTGTCTCAGAAGAGAGGGGGCTGAGAGCTAGATGACAGGAATAATGATGTGCCTGGGAGGATTCTCATGCAAAGAGAAAGTTCTTTGAAAGTTTGGGACTGATAGAGCTTGTATGTTCTGAAGAAGAAGGGATATGTAAAAGTTTGCATGCTTGTGAGAGACAGCCTTAGCTTTCAGAGGAGAGAACAAGGAGATGTTTGATGACACTACAAGGTGAAAAAGAGGGAGTATTTTTTTTCCTGTAACAGTCAGGTTGGCTATAGAAATCATTGTCATGTAACATCATCAATAGCTAGCTTTCAGTAAGGCTCAAAAATCAAAAAAAGATCCAGTATTCATTGTGAGTATCCAGAGTTGTCTTAATCAAGGAGAATACATTCTGGGAAGGAGAGTTGCTCTGTGCAGTCAGTAGGGTTTAAGGCTTCTCTAGGTCTCAAAACCCAGACCAAGGCCTAATATAGAAGGACAAGCTGTTCCACATCTGTCTTTGTGGTGTACTTGTACCTTCCCTGAATCACCTGGTACTGACTGCTGTCATGAACAGGGTAAGGAACTGGATAAACATTGTGGCAAATACAGTCTGGCACTTAACATGCTGCTCAGCGGAGCCTCTTCCCTAGCTTCCTCAGCAGTGAGTCAAAGAGTGGGTGTGCAAAAAATGGGTTGAGAAATCAGCTTGCCTTATGACCATGGCTTAACGTTTTACCTGTGATGAGCCTCAGCTCTCAGTTGCACTGGAGTGCAACCTACTGTACCCTGCTGCATTCTGCACACAGCCTTTTAGGGACTAATTACCATCTCATCCTGAAATTACTTTAACCACCGGAGGGAGGGAGATGGCATCTGCTTAACATCTGCACAGCGGCAGGCTGCTCGTGAACTCAAGACATGCAACACAGATGAAAACATCCAGTTGGAAATGTAAGGAGTGATAACTGTAGCTGGCCATGACTGCAGCGTAAGTGCACCTCTTGGGCACTGAGCTGTGTACCAGCATGACTTCTTCTGATATATTTTCTAGCAGTAAGGGCCCAGTTACATGCTTTGGGAGACATTCTACAACCTGCTGCTGTATCTTGCTGTCAGGAAGTTTTTCTCAGGTTCAGTCTACATTTGCTTTTTTCCCTTTGTCATATTCACATTGATATCCTGTCTCCTATTCAGAACCACAACAGGCATATTTGACCCTTTCATTCTTTGACCGCTTTAATTATCTGACTGTTTTGTTGCTCTGCTTTTGTTCATTTTTGTCAATATATTTTGCATAATGAGGTGCTCAGGAGTGAAGATAGCGTCCTGCATGTGCTCATGTGAGAGCTCTACACAGAGAACAGTGATTCCCTCCTTACTCCAGGCAACTCCACATAGATGAAAAAAATGGTCTGTGGGAAGGTTACAGGGTGATTAAAGTCTCTGTCTTTAGACACAAGGTAGGAGAGCAAAGAGGGTTGTGATAGACGTCTGCTCTTGGCAGAGATTTTCAAGTCTTTCTCTCCACCGAGGTAAGCTTTTAGGCCATCAGGGCCCACAAAATACCTACTGTCCACACCACAGGTGGTAAAACACACTAGTCCTCTATCATAAATGACGTCTGAATCTGCAAAGGTTTGGAAGTTTTGTGGACTACAGCCCCTCCAAACACATAGTACTTTAATCCTGAATCTTATCCAACATTACTGAGCCCAAACACTCTATTTTAAGGCTTTTTATGAAATAGTGAGCTTCATGATGATGTCAATGTCATAAATCATCACTTGCAATGTAGAAAGTCAACAGAGATGAAGCCATGGAGGAAAAGAGAGAATTGTTCAGTGAACTAGTGCACTCCATTTCAAACAGGATTTGCACTGGTTCAAAGTTGGACTTTCTCTCTTTAGGGAAATCTGATCTGTTCAAATATCAGCATTTCCAATGAAAAGGAAAATTGGGAAATGAGGGTAATATGCTACCCTGGGCTTGTGGACTCTTGGCTATGACATGGAGAGGTCTAGGGAAAACCTGGTCTACCTTGGAGCTCTTTGGGTATCCTGATGCCTTGAGCAGAGATAAATCAAGCCCCAGCTATAGCTGCAGTTTAGTTGCTTCACAGCATAGGTCCAGAGGACCCCGGAGCGGGACTGGAGAGGAAGGGAATGCCATCGTCCTTTTCAGTATAGCATATAGCAGGGTCATATTGATGACAACTGCATAGGGCCACCCATGGGCACATCCAGGTACCCCAGTTCTTTCTGCTGTTCTTAGTAATTCAGAGTGCTTGATTTTGCTGCAATTATCTTTCTGTCAAAATCAGTGTTGAAAACCCATTGGTTTGAATGGGTGTGACAGGTGAAAGTCATCTTTCTCTGAAAAAAATCAACCTTGCTGATAACTGTGAGTTTACTATATGCAAGCTATGAAGCAGGGTTGGTTTTTCCAGCAGGGATTGAGGCAAAATGTGAGGCTTGTTAGTTGGTGGGGTGGGGGACACACTACTGGCTTCCACTTTGGTAAAGCAAATGCTGTTGCTGCCAGTGCTGTATCTGTTGTGGGATCAAATCTGAGTCTTGCTGAGGTTGTTGGGAGCACTGCTGTGGAGTTATACCAGATCTCTTCCTGCCATAGATGAGAATGGAGAGTTGCAGTACCAAAATCCACCCCTAGCTGCCATTCTGGAGTAGCTCTGCTGATTATAGTCAGAATTACTCAGGGTTTACAGTGCCGCAACTGAGAAAATAATTTGGCAGGTTAATCTCCAGCACTATTGAGCTGGCACCTCTCACCAGAGCTACGTTTAGTTGACATTTACAATGGTAAAGCAAACGAGTCATGGTTCTCCAAACCTTGAATCCCATTGAGGGCTGATTGATCTTGAATGCTGGCAATCCTGTTTCCTCTAAATATAAATAAGCCTGTATATGAATGTGAGCAGAGTTTTTCTTCCTCCTCTTAAAGAATGCAACACGAGTCATATTTTATAATACAGGAATGATGTAAGGTCTCCCTCCAGCTGTTTCTGTATACGACACTCTGCCCTTGCTTTGGGAGCTGTTTGAGTATCCATTTCAATATCTATCCAATGTGTCTTACATCTGGACTGAAAGCTGCTAGATGCTGGGACTTTCACTGGTATTTGTCACAGGCTGGTTGCTGACTGGGATGAAAGTCAGATCCCTGCAGCACAGGGCTGGAGAGTGAATGGTTATTTGTCAAGGAAGCAGAAGGTTCAAAGCCATGATAGAAGAGGCATGAGAGAGCCCCTTGGTGCTTGGAGAGACCCTTCTGGTGTGTGGGAACGGCCTGATGTGCCAACCAGGGCTGAGACCAATCGACGCCACCAATCCAGGACCCAAATGACAGGGAGTTAATGCTCTGCAAGCCGATTATTGCAAACATTGTGCCTTAATGGTTTACCTCTGTTTCATGGACCCATCTGACAGCTCAATAGATTTCAGGTAGGTTTACTAGTGGGGTAATACCTGTTTTTCAGCCATGGTTGAGAAAGCAGAATGGAAGTGGAATCGGTTGTGGCATGCTGTCTGCTATTGCAGGAGATAATGGGAAAAAGGCTGGGAATCAAGAAAAGATGACAAATGAAAATGTAGATAGTGACAGAGCTGCAAGATGGGAGAGACAGCAATTAATTAGGATTTTCACATGAACACGAATAGCAGGAGGGGCTTTTGCTTAGCATGAGGGTGCATTAGTGGGACTGTGGAAGGGCCAGGCTTTGGATGGAGTGAGGTTGTACAGCACAGCTGAGGTCCCCAAGCAGAGCAGTGCCAGCGTCCCTGCGAGAGGACGGGAATAGCAGGGGGTGCTGCTGAGGGGTTGCCAGAACTGGGTGCGAAGAGTCCCAGACTGGCACAGCGTGGAGGCCAGCTGGTCAGGAACAGAATGTACGTGGGTGTGGGAGCTGCTTCTATCGTATTTCAGCAATTCTCCTGTCTTAACGAGAATGAAATATCAGTTGTAAAAAGAATAGAAAAGCAATTATCTGGATTGTGAGACTTCCATGGGCAGCAGTCCTGAGCCTCTCCCTGCAATAAAACCTGCCAGAAGAAACTGGAACAAGCTGTAGCCATTCTCAGCTATTCCTCCAGCACAGGCCCGGCTATATTGTCCGAGAGACTCGACAAAGTCTCCAAGGGATTTTGTTATTGCTATTGATTTTACATGGGAGATTCTTAGATACTGGGGTAATGGTTCAGCAGCACAGAACCTTACAATAATGGGATCTGCAGAGCGATTCTCACCTGTGCTGCTATAGCTGTGGGCAACTCCAGTGTCGTTCCACCAGCCACTTAGCACCTCTTGCTGGGAGAAGCTGAGAAGGGAATAGCCTCTTTGCTCTGTTCAAGGGATAGGAAGAAAGTAGAATTCAGTTTCTTCCTTATTAACAACATGCTATGCACAGCACAAAACAGCCTAATGTATACATTTAGAATGCACTGCAGAGCTATTTCTTTTTTTTTTTTAAAAAAAAAAAAGCACACCACACTTTTATAATAATAATAAAAATGCAATTTATATACAGTATCTTCATATCCCAAATATTTATAAACATAGTTATCTTTGGTCGACTGATTCCAGGAAGTTTGCCAGCACATCAAAGCGATGACATTTTACATCTCATATTCTTTTTGTTGTGAGGAATGAGATGCCTCTCTATTTCTTAACTGATTTTTCAGATTTTCTTTTAAGACTGGTGCAATCAGGGTAAAACCCTGCATTTTCCAGAACAAACAGGAAATTCCGTGAGCCTTAATAAACACCATAGTTGGCTTGACGTTGCAGCAGGGTATTGAAAAGAAATATTATTGACCATTAGTCTGCCACACAGACACATCTGTACGTTGCTGTCACTGGCAATAAGCCCGCAGGCATGTTACAGATGACTTTCTCAGAGCCTGGCTTCTAGTCTCACAATCCATAGAGTCCTGATGGTTCATCCTGCCCTCTAGTTCTGAAACAGTATGGAGCAAACGAGTAGCCAGTGGTCCCATGGTAGAGTATGTCATGGTGCAGCCTTCAGGTCAGGCTGTTAGGTATAGAAATGGCATGCTTTTGTTCTGGTATCTGATTGCAGATGTAAACTGGGGACCCTTTGAAATGATTGTCCCTTCATTGTCATAATGTCTTGTCACAAAGACCTGATGTGTTGTGTTTGTTATGCATTTTACCTGGGACTTGTTCTCCCTGTGAAATCCGTAAAGGAAATGCTATGGCATTCTTGGGTGCTCTACTGGATATTTCTCCAGATGTTTTTAAAGTCCATCTTCTACTTCAACCCCCAAGAGGCTTTTCAGAAACTAAACCGAGCAATTTGAGGCAGCTGCATAATATCTCAAATGACCTACTCAGTCCTTCTTTTCTTGATTTTTTTCCCCATGTAGGTTATCCATTTGAAATTAAAATCATAGTGCCAAAGGCATTTTTTCATTGTGTAGAAACCATTCATGCACATCACTTTTAACAACATGGGGGCAGACCTGTTGAGAACTTCTCTGACTGGTCTTCTAAGTGGAGGCTTTAAACGAGGACGAAAGAGTGATGGTTGCAGTATATATGGTCCCAGAAAAAAAATGAGCATGATGAAATGGATACAGGCTGCGTGGATTTGAATAATATTTGGGCTCGGGGACAGCAAGAGGATGTCCTAATTTTCGTAGTGTTCAGTCCACCATCAGAGTACCATCAAATGAGGCTTTTTGCAGTGCGTGAAGTGACATCGTCATCTTCCTCATTCTTCACTCCTTCAGATACTCTTTATTATAGTTGGTCTAGCTTACCTTTTAAAGCAACTATTAATGTTGGAATGCCCACTAGGCAAGGCCCTTATATTTGTCTATACAATATATTAAATAGGTGGAGGGGGCTGTGCATGCACATGTGTGTTTTTCTTTCTCTACATGTAACAAAACATTTCAGGAGGGTAAAGCAGGAGGTATTTAGGAAGAAAATGGCATTCAGCAAAGAAAATAAAGCCAGTCCACAACCTTTCATTACTGGACTTGGCATAGGTGGGAAGGAGGAAGTGGGGTTAATGCTGTCCAGGTCCCAAAGCCACAATGTATTGGAGGAAGCTCCAGTAAGAGTGACGAAAATGCTGATAGGTTTGGAAAGTATAGCCTAAATGATAAGATTAAGGAGGCTGGTATATATTAGTTGAGGAGGAAAGATGTGTGAAGGGAGATGTAATCACTGCCTGCGAATCCATAAAGAGACGCTGCTGAGAGGATGGGGATCCATTTTTCTCAGTGGTTGGTACAAACAAGCCTAAGACATAATGGTCCTGAGGTGCAACAGGGAACAGTTAGTTAAAAAATATGAGGGAAAACTTTATAACCCTAGAAACAGTTGGGTGACAGTGCAGGCTGCCAAGGCAGGCTGTAGAGGCACCAGCACTGGAGATATTCAAGGCAGAGATGAGTCACCCATCTGTCAGGGATGATTTAGGTGTAATCAGACCTGCCACAATATGCAGCAATGGCCTGGATGATGCACCAGAGGTCTTTTCTCACCCAAATGAGTCTGTGATTCGTCATTTGTGCCTAATTCAGTGTGTGGTACTGTGTGCATGAGTGTTTGCATTGGATTCCTAATGTTTCCATGCACATCTGCAGCTCAAATGTCTCCCAGCCTGTACCATCAGTTAGTCCAAACACTTTTTCTCTCTTTCTTTCTTGTCCATTTGCATACCCTCAGTCTGTTTCTCTTAAGTTTCTACATTTATTTCTTCTTTGCTGCCCCTATATTTCACCGTGATCTCTTGTCTCTTTATGTCTTCATTTCATCTATATTTCTGTATGCTTTCATGCTGATGTACCTGTGCCTGGGCAGGTGCACACACCCTTCTCCATGTTCCCTGCACTCTCGTCCTCCTGTCTGTCCTGCAGTGAGACCTGCAGATAGACAAGGGCAGGCAGGAGGAGGAATTTTCTTTCCATAATCAGAACTGCTGGGAATCACCCAGTTCAGGTTTGAAAGCCTTAGAGATGTACTCACATCAGTTTGTGACTCTGGTAATATACTAGGCTGATGGGCGTATGATGCCAGACAAGAAGTGGGGCATTAACACTGTTATATGGTTTCCAGATGTGTTTCATATCTGATAATCCAGGGCCCTGCACAGGACAGGCTTGAGAGGGCCTGCATCCCTCCTTGTGACTTACTTTGCACCCCATTTCTCTGCAAGCCCCACACAAAAGCTGAGTGAGCCATCACAGCCGTCGGACAGAGACAACACAAGTAACTCGCTGACGGTGACAAAAACCTTGCTGATGGTGATGTGCTGCATCTTCCCAAACTTGCAGCAACGTTGGGAGTGCTTTATTAAATTAATATATCTTAAGTACTCATGCTGACTGCTAGGTGGATTTTAGAAGGCAAAACCAGGAAAGGTTCCCTCCTCCAGCAATGAGTATGCTTGGACGGTCACCAAAGCCAAGTGACATGTACTAGCTATTATTCTGACAGAGAGGATCATTAAGGTGCTTTTATTTTGAGTGTATGAGTGTGTGCGCATGTGTGTACAAGAATCTGTGTATTGTCTGAATTTATTTTGTAAAATAAATTAGATTACCCAAGGATATGTCAGCTCTATATCACTTGCAGTTTTCAAATCAACATCAGATGTCTTTCTAAAAGTCTTTTGTTGCTTCATTCAAAAGTTTTTGGGTTAGAAATCTATGATGTATTATGGCTGAAATGTAAAGCCTGCATCACTCAGGAAGAAGCCCTAGGTGATCTAAGCTCTTCCTTTCTAATCTTAAATAGCAGTGAAATGATGCATTGTATCAAGAAACTGTTGAACTTCTGTGTGCTTAAGTCAGATTGTATATGGAACCTTGCAGGGAAACAAAGGAGCCTGTTATGATGAGCCACTAATAATGATAATGAATGTGCATGTTTACTCAGAAGTCATCTGGCACTACCTTATAATGGTTACAATGAAATTACTTCCCAAAGTGACAACTAAACTTTTGGTCTTACTGATAGCCTCCTGCAGGTATGTGTTACTCTGTTTCATTATCCGGCTACATAGAAGTTTTCACATAACACAATATTACTCTCATTTTTTTTAATTTAACCTTAACCGCTGTTGTGCAGCATCTTTCGTGCTTCTGTGCTTTTCCATATATGGCAGATAAGTGGAAGCTATGAAAGTAATTTGTACCAAAAAAAAAAGCATAGTAAATTGTGTTAGACAACATGCTACAGATCAAAAACAGCAACAAAAGTAATAGTGAAGATGTGCTGGCACATAGAAGAGTTTGTAATTAAATTGCAACATTAGTGATTTCATTGTTGGTGTTTCTTTAATATATCTTATGATAAATGCTCTATTACTGCTTAAAATAATTACTTTGTACTTGAAAACATGTATATATTTTACTGTCATCTGATGGAAAAAATCTCACTTTTCAATTTACTTGTACTCATCCATTTAGAAATATATTGATAACTTTCAGATCAGTAGTTTTGTAGGATAAATTCTTCACTCATACTCTCACTTACTAAAAAAAGAATCTAACAGTAGTTTAAAGAAAGCAGATGGATTACTGAGAGAAAGTAATATTTGAACTTTATTAAGACAGTAAAAAATAAATCACATGCAAACTACAAAACAGTTAGATTGATACGTAAGAGACCTAGTCAAACAAATCATCAGTTATCGTCATAAAAACTATACACTGTTAATACAAGTCTGTATGCATATTTCTCAAAGAAACAGCTTTGGAGATAGTAGCATAATGAATTACTGTGCAAAGGTGTATCTGTCTGCAGCAGAGAAAATCTATCTTATTTTAAATGTGCATGGGTGCTGAGAAAATTATTAACATATAGACCTGGCACCAAGGAGAATATGGCATGAAAAAAACCTTAAAGGTCATTTGCTGTGATGCACCAAGTACTAACAACACCCAGTAAAACAGAATTACAGCAGAGGTAGAGGAGGAAGGTGTGCTTAGCAGGAGTTCAGAAGCTTTAAAGGTTTTGCCTTCAGTTGCTAAAATTGTATAGGTCAATTAGGACAATTATATCTTTCTCATTAATAGTGTCTTTTGATAAAGGAGAAGTGGTGGCGAAGAACAGTGGCAAGGAATGACAAGAAATTTGGATGCTATTTCCGTCTTATCCCAGGTAGACACTAACTCTGTGCCAAGCTGATTCCTGGTACAAAGGAGAAAATCAAACCTTCAAGCTCCTTCCCATCTTCTAGTGCTCTGTTACATACCCTTGTGTGACCACACTCATCTGAGCCTCGTTTGTTAGGACTGCTAGCCTCTGACTCGCTGAGTGACTCAGGGGCATATCATGGATTGTGATCAAACATATATGCTGCTGGATCCCAGCAGTAACCTTTCCGCACAGGATCTGGGCAAATACGAGTCATGGAGCATTCTGGAGAGACCAGAGCATTTTCTACTACAGGCTGGAGGGAGATAACATCCTAATTAAAGTAAAAAGGAAACAAATCAAATGGCCACAGAATACGAGTTTGGAAACCCTCAAGCTCAAACACACCACCCTGCTCATTAATATTTTATTTTCATTCTATTTCTTTTATTCTCTTTGAGTGGGACTTTCATATGAGGGAAGATATCTTGACTTGTATTACCGATCATGCTTAAAGGACTCAAGTCCTGTTCAGGACCCTGTCTTCCCAGATTTTGGGTAGGACATAATATGAAACAGGCCTTGCTTTGAACATATGGCAAAGCCACAACTCCTTTTGTAGGTGAAGAATCAAGGCCCAGAGAGAAGAGCCCTTACCCAAGGCCATACAGGAGATAAGTCAGAACTGATATCTCAACTGACAGGCTGCTCCATTGCCCTAAAAAAATCCTAGAAGTGGATTTTCTGTTTAATACCAGAGGAGTAGAAGATCAGTCTAGCTGTCTCCCTGTCCAACTCAAGAGGTTTCTCTAAAGCACATTTCTTGGTGCTTTGTCCAGATGCTTTGCCTAGATACTTCCAATAAAGAACTCCGTTTTACCATGTTGTGCAATAACTGAGTTGCTAGGGTGGTCTGAAATAGGGAGGAAAGCTCTACCCAGAAGCTCTCCTTCCTAGGAGTTGTTAACGGTGATAAAAATCGGAAAGCAGGTGCTCCAGACACTTTCTGAAAAAGCTGGCCGCGAGTTTGACACCCATGTGCTGCTGCCGGTTGCTCAGCCGACTGGGACTGCTGCTGCCAATGCTCCCATCAGAGATGCTGCTCCCAGCTGAATGATTTGGAGGATGTCAGTCTAATTCTGCATTCAAACTCAATCACTTCAAGATGAACCAAGAAGCTGAAGTGACCTATTAGCTCAGCCAGCAATCTTTGTATTTTTCTGATTATGTTTTATATATTTCTTTACCCTTTGTTCAATTATGGCAAGATCCCTTTCTTCTTGTCCGCTCATGTTCTCTCTCAGTGCTAAGTGCCAGCTGTCACTGCCTACTGGATAATTACCATTTTACAAACAGTGTTTAGGGAAATGTCATCAGTTTCAGAATATGTGGTTGTCAGAGCTTATTTGAGGGGCTTTCCTATGTTAACTACCTCTTCTCTTTTCAGGCAGGAGGGCAAGGGAGGGGAAGGAAGCCAGGAGATCTGTCTTGTCTCCAGGCATTTGAAGAAAAATTGCATTTCATCTTTTTTGCATTTTGACTGTCAATGCTTATTCCGTCCCCCACCCTCTCTCCCAGTTTATGCACTCATCTCACTTTTTCTGTATGACAGGCTGCTCTGTCCGTCTCTGCAGCTTCAGTGGCCTGCAAGGGACTGGTGGCAGCAGGGAAGATAGAGCCGCTTATCGTGGGGGGTTACTAATGGGAAGGAGAGCATATTCTCAGAAATAGTCATGGCCCGTCATTACTGTAACATGCTACTTTAAGCTATATAGGTTGGCCTGAGGTTAAGCAGGGGATCTGAAAAAAAAAAAAAAAAAAAGCTTATACTCTGGTTGCCTTACTGCAAGAAGCAAGAGCATGAATACAGCCAAGCAGGGTTGAAGCCCAGATGTTGCTGAGAGAGGCTGAAATTCTAGATATCAAAGCCAGACTACAGAGTGGGATGGCATTATGCCTTCTGCTAAGACACGACTTTTCCAGGGCACAAACCATAGGGAGGGTCCTGTCTGGGAGGGCAGCAGGGGAGAAGGCACAATGGCCACAGCATTTGATTATGGTTTAATTTGCCTTTAGTAAGAAAGGTAATAAGAGATGCATAAAAATAATTCTATTCACCTCGAGGGGCTAGTTCAAACTTGAGATCTGTCAGCTCCAAAACTTCCTGCTGTCATTTGAAGAAGCTTCTTCCCCTTAGCGACAACTGGTAGCAGTTTCTTAATAATTTCTGCAGAGTCTCAGTCAGCAGAAGCCAGCGTGAAAATCAGGGCCAGTGTACTACTAGGTCAAGATGTGTGAGGGCAGCACAGTAGTGCTCACATCCCTGAAGGATGACTTTCCCCAAAGTGTCAATATTTTGGCTTTCTAAGGATTTTTGCTAGCTGTCCACTTTGGGGACACTAAAAGAGATGACAGGAAACGCTTCTCAGGCACAGCTGCCGCTCTGAACTTTTTGCCCTGGTCTGAACAAGGGGTATGGGGTAGAGGAGGGTCCCAAGGGGATGTATCTCAAACTCAGTTGCAGCCTGAGACACTCTGACAGAGGAAGGTGACTTGAGCTCTATCAGAGTCTGAGGAGTAACATCATTGGTGAGGCTACAGAAGCTCATGTGAAGTGTTCAGGGAAACAGCTGAGCCATGCCCAAGCTGGTTGTGTAGGCTTCCCCCTGTTACCATCATCACTGGATTTCCTCACTAGGCCACCCGCATGGCTCTCAGGCACAAGGCAGCTGATCCCTTGTGTTTTATGTTACTGGATGGTGTTAGTGCTGTTAGAAGTGCCATGACAGAGAAGAGTTTCTACAGCAAGGCTAAATACCACTGCAAAGAATAAAGACCTCAGTGCAGCTGCAGTTTGTGATCTCTGACTGTTGCAGTGTTGCAATTCAACAATAAAGAAGCTAACATGTGGTGGGTTCAAGGGACTTGATATGCATCCAGTCAATGCCTGCCCCGTGTCTTCAGCTTTCCTCTTGATCCTGAATACACTCATGAGCTGTGGCCCCTGGGTGGCTTCTCTCTGCCCCAGCAGGCATGCAGATGGATATCACTCCCACAGGCTCCTCTTGGTCTGTGCCACCTGCCACAAGCCAAGAGGGAAGCAGCCATCCCTTATCTGCAGAGCCCTCTTCCTTATTTTTTCCCCTTGCCCCTCATTTTCCACACTGGGCCTGATCTTGTTGCTATGGTGATGCACAGATGTGTCTGACTTGATGCAGGCTGCTTCTTGGAGGCTGAGAAAAACAATGCTTCTGTCCGTGGCGTGGGTCTGACTCAGGGCCATGGGGAGGAGAGGAGGGAAAGTGTCCTATGTAAGGAGACATATCTGCGGGAAATGAATCTGTGGTTCCCAGAGCTGGCATGAAAGCAATTGTGAGATCAATGCGATACCTACCGAGCTGTCAATCTGAAGCACCCAGCTTCAGGAAATACTCACAGGATAGAAAATATCTCTAGGAGATTTAAAGATCGTTGTGATATTCACACACCAGGTCATGCTTCCTTGCAAAGGCCACTTAAGTGGAGTCGATGAATGCACACAAACCCTTCTAGTAGGGGTATGTGGATGGGTCTGGCCCTGTGCCTCCTCCAGGGCCTTACCACCATGCAGATAGGCAGGGGTAGGCAACAAGGTGCTTTGGAAGAGTGTGCTGTCAGCAGTTCACAGAGTCACAGACTCACAGAGTCACAGAGTCACAGAATGGTTGGGGTTGGAAGGGACCTTTGGAGATCATCTAGTCCAACCCACCTGCTACAGCAGGTTCACCTAGAGTAAATTGCACAGGAAGGCGTCCAGGTGGGTCTTGAATGTCTCCAGAGAAGGAGACTCCACAACCTCTCTGGGCAGCCTGTTCCAGTGCTTTGGCACCCTTGAAGTAAGAAGTTTCTCCTCGTATTCAGATGGAACCTCCTGTGCTTCAGTCTGTGCCTGTTGCCCCTCATTCTATCATTGGGCACCACTGAAAAAAGTCCAGTCTCATCCTCTTGACACCCACCCTTGAGATATTTATAAGCATTGATGAGATCCCTAGAATTCACTGTTTAGCACTGTCATGCAGCCTCCCCTCTCAATGGCCAGACTGGGGAGCACACCAGCCTCTTCTTCACTGAAACAGACAACTTGCTCCAGTAGGTTACTCAAAAAAATACGAAGTGCTTTCAAAATCATGTCTTATTTTGAAAAGTATTATGTCAGCCCGCTGTTCACAGTCAACATATAATGAAACACGTTCATTAGCCATTTGGGTCATCACTTCTCATGCTTTTCCATGTTTGAGCTGCTTAGCAGCAGATTGCAAGACATTTTTCTAGCCATCCTTCCCAACCTTCTGAAAGTGATAAGCAATATGTTGTGTACTGTTAGTATCATGATTATAAATGACCACCGTACCACACGCTACCCAAATTTAACATGTGCAGACAGTTCTGTCACTGCCAGCTACTCCATTCCTTAATAGCTATCCCCAGAGGGAAACTGC